>NW_024429203.1:34868649-36171982 GCF_017639785.1 Mesocricetus auratus
CCCATCCCTTCTTCTAGTGGGTGCAGAAAGAGCCTCTTCCTGGCCTGGTGGTTAGAGAACCAGAGTTCCCTTTCGGTGGGTGCAAGCAAGTCAAATATTCTGGTAGTTCTCCTCTTCCTGGTCCTAGTCCTGGTCCCGTGGGTGGAGAAGAAGACCGGGAATCTGGGGTATGTAGGCTCCCACTGGGAGGGGAGACTCAGTGGCAGTCTCTAGGCACTGGTCCCATTGGTGAAAAAGAAGACCAGGAATCTGGGGTGGGTAGGCTCCCGCCGGGAGGGGAGGCTCAGTGGCAGTCCCCAGGCACAGGTCCCGATGGTGGAAAAGCTTGAGATTTTCTTTGGTGGGTGACTGTATTTCCTCTAGTGAGTCTTCAACTCCTGAGATTTTTCTCTTTCATCTCTTGTATTCTATTGGTTATACCTACATCTATAGTTCCTGATGATTTACCCAGCTTTTCTAGTTCCAGCATCCCCTCATTCTGTATTTTCTTTGTTTCTTTTGTTGTTGTTGTTTTGTTTTGTTTTTTTGAGACAGGGTTTCTCTGTGGCTTTGGAGGCTATCCTGGAACTCACTCTGTAGACCAGGCTGGCCTCAGTCTCACAGAGATCCACCTGCCTCTGCCTCCCAAGTGCTGGGATTAAAGGTGTGTGCCACCAACGCCTGGCGTTTTCTTTGTTTCTATTTTAGCTTTCAAGCCTTGAACTGTTTGAATTGTTTCCTTCACTTGTTTTGTTATTTTTTCTTGGTTTTCTTTAGATTCTTTAAGAGATTTGTATATTTCTTGAATTTTTGGTTTGTCTTTTCCTCCATTTCATATATTTTTGTTTGTTTGTTTTTACTTCTATTTCTTTAAGGGATTTTCTCATCTCCTCTTTAAGGGTCTCATCATCTTCATAAAATAGTTTTTAAGGTCCTTGTCTTTGGCTTCATCTGCGTTGGGCTTTTCAGGTCTTGCTGGTTTGGAGTCTCTAGATTCAAGTGGGTACAGGTGGGATCTCTCTCTCTCACCTCTAGTCTTCCGGTGGCGTAGGTGGGCCAAGACTTCAGTGTCTGCAACTCTGGATGGTCTGGCCTCTCCTGGTGTTCTCCTCACTCAAGCAGAGAGCAGAGGGTGGAGGGTGGGCCAAGACTGAGGTTTGGCCAGACTCAGGATGGTCATTCCTGCCAGGGCGGGTGCACTCTACACAGGGAGCAGGCCCAGGAAGATCCAAGGAGGGGGTGATGGCGAGAGTTGGGCTCTCATCAGAGCCCACGCTCACCTCAAGCAGAGGGCAGAGCCTAAGGAAGAATTTTATAGACAGAGGAAGCAGTCAAGGCAAAAGCCTGGAAGTAAGGATGTCTCTTGCTTTGCAGACATGCCCAGAAAGACGGTGACTAAAGCAGCAGATTGAAGGGTGAGGGGAAGCAGAGGACTCTATGATTGCTTCTTTAGTGTACCAATGAACTGCCTAGAGATCTTATTAAAGTGCAGATTCTCATTTAGAAAATCTAGCTAGGGCAGAGATTCTAACAAGCTCGAAGGTAATGCTGTAGATGCTGACAGGCCCGTATTCTGGGTGGGAAGGGCAGTAAGTAGAACCATAAGATCCTTTAGCCTTCACTCTGAACCTTGGAGGTTTGAACAGAATGGTAAGATCTGACTGACTTCTTAATAATATGACTGTTCTGCCAGTGGACAGAAGGGAGGCAGGGCTAGAGCAAGGAGACATGATGACCTCAAGAGCATCACTCATAGCCTTGACAAGAACATTTTTTGGTGAGATTGTGAAAGGGAAAGAAACCTCATTGGAAGCCAGACAGTGGTGGCACACACCTTTAATCCCAGCACTTGGGAGGCAGAGGCAGGCTGATCACCATGAGTTTGAAGCCAGTCTGGTCTATAAGAGCCAGTGCCAGGAGAGGCTTCCAAGCTACACAGAGAAATCCTGTCCAGGAAACAAAAACAAAAAACAAGAACAAACAAAACCTCATTGGAGTGTGTTTGTAAGATGTGGGAATGGAGTTAGTGAGAAGTATAGAATTCTATATGTATTTTGAAAATAGACCAAACAGGATTTGGCTGCGAGACCAGAGGAGCAATGTGAAAAGGAAGAAAAGAACAAAGACAGTTTCAAAGTTTTGGCATCACTAGCTGGAAAGATGGAGTCACTGCTCACTGAGGTGGGGACTGAACAGTTAGGGGAAGGAAGCTTAGTCAGGAAACTATAAAACCGAGGTGCTTGTTAGAACTCTGAGCTGGGATGTCAATCAGGCAGTAGCATACCAAGTTCTGATGTTCCAGGAGGGTTAGGCTAGAAAAGTTTGAGATCATCAGCATCTAGCTGGTATTCACACTATGAGACTAGATAAAATCACCAAAGGAATGAACACCAAAGGAGGGAAAAGCACCTAAAGAGCCTGAGCTCTGGGTCTCAAGCACTTAGAGGCAGACAGAGAAGGAACAGCCAAAATCACGGTGAGAGCTGAGAGGTAGCCAAATAAGCAGACACACAAGGAGACTAGAACTGATGGCTGTCCCAGATCCTTCTGAGGACTGAGAAATGACATTGGATGTTTACTGGGGGCCTAGATAAGGATTGTAAGTTTGCATCTCCTCTAAAATGCATTTCAGAGAGGATGGAAGAAAATTTAATTCAGCAAGTATGACCTGCTGTTTCTAGGGCGTTAGCTGTTGATGCAGGAACAAATGAAATCCTTCACTGAGAGTTAGGTAGAGATAGTGTCTTTGTTTTGTTTCCTTTTGCTTTAAGAATTACACAAGCACACTTTCAACAGAGTATTCCAATACTGTAGAAAGAACTGGTGATGCTAGACAGGGCAGAATTGCTGAAAATCTGTCCCTTGAGTATCCAGGGGAGTGAGATCAAGGGTGGAAATGGAAGGCTTGTTGGCTATAGCTAGGAGCATGCACAGTGGACACCTGTGACTTCTCCCTTCAGCCCATGTTTGTCAGGAATTTGAGATTGTTATTTTTTCCCAACCTGATTGGTATATTTTGCTGGAAGAAAAATGTTTGAAACTTAGGAAGTTTTAAACCGATGGTGGTTGAAATGAGTGATGGTGGAAGCAGGAATAGCCTAAAACAGCCAGATTAATTGAAATATTTGCAAAATAATGCCTGCTAAGATCACACTAGATATCAGGCTGTCCCAGAACTGATTTCTTTTTCTTGTGTATGTATTTCATGTGTATAAATGTATGACTGCAAGTATGTCAGTGTACCACATGCATGCTTGGTGCCTGGGGAGATCAGAAGAAGGCATTGAATACCCTGAAACTGGAGTTAAGCATGGTTGTGAGCCACCATATTGGTGCTGGTAATTGAACCTGGGTCCTCTGTAAAGCACAAGTGTTCTAAACCACTGGACCATCTCTCCTGCCCTAGGGGCACTGCATTTTAAAGAACATGCTTAATGTTGACTTCATAGCTGCCTTTTTAGCATACACCTATTAAAGGGTCTCAACAATCTAGAAACCTCCTATATAAATCATTGGAGTGTCTCCTAGAAAACACCAGAAAAACACCATTTCTTTCAACTACAGTATAGTCTACCTCTGCTTCCATTCATTGTTCTATCCACTATAATTGATATTTGTTCCCATGATTCCACTGAAACTATATTCCCCTAAAGCTGCCTAACCTTCAAGTATCCAAATTTAACAGAATGTTTTTAGCATGTCTATTTGTTGGTTTGTTTGTTTTGTTTTCTTAACAGTGTCTTACTTGGTAACCTGGCTGACTTGGAACTTTCTATTATAGTTGAACTCACAGAGATCCACTTGCCTTGTCTCCCCAAGTACTGCAATTAAGGGCATGTCCCACCTCACCCAGCTAGCCTATTTTATTTGACCTTAACACCTTTTTTCTTGGTTACTGTCCTTTTTTCCTTGAAATCTCCCTGTCCTTTCTCTTGTAGCATTCACCTAATTCTTTAGTCTCCTTTCCTAATATTTCTAACACTTGCTTTTAAAATGCAATCATCTTGACTATGTTCTGTGGGATCTTTCTTCTCAGTGCCTTTCTGGAGAATACCTAGCAATTGCTCTCATGGATGGCTGCCTTGCAGTTCTTGTAAATATATATATTTACATCCCAACTGCAGTTTCTCCTCTCTCTACTCCTTCCAGCCTCACTCCCCACCACACACACACACACACACACACACACACACACACACACACACACACACACACACACACTTCCCCAGATCCACTCCTTCTCCATTTCCCTTCAGAAAAGAGCAGGCCTCCCAGGGGTATTAAACAAACACGGCATAACAAGTTACCAAAAGACTAGGCATAAACCTTCATGTCAAGGCTGGGCAAGGCAACCCAATAGAGGAAAAAGGATCCCAAGAGCTAGCAAGATTCATAGACACAACCCACTCCCACTGTTAGGGATCCCACAAGAATGCCAAACTACACAACCATAACATATATACAGAGAACCTAGCTGAGACCTATACAGGCTTTATGATTGTCACTTCAGTCTCTGTGAGCACCACTTAATTGATTCAGTGAACCATGTTCTCCTGGTGTCCTCCATTCCTTCTGACTCCTACAATCTTTCCTTCCCGTCCTCTGTGGGGTTCCCCAAGGTCCACCTTATGTTTGTCTGTGGATCTCTGCATCTGCTCCCATCAGTCGCTGAATGGAGTTTCTCTGATGATGACTGAACTAGGTTCCGATCTTTAAGTATAGCAGAATATTATTAGGAATCATTTCATGTACTTTTTTTTTTTAAGTCAATTGTGTTTGGTTCTATCTTAGGTCTCTGGGCCATCTAGCAGTGTCAGGCATGGGCTCCCTCTCGTGGTGTGGGCCTCAAGTTGGAACAATCATTGGTTGGCCACTCCCACACGTTCTATGCCACCATTGCCCCATCACATCTTGTAGGCAGGACAAACTGTAGGTCAAAGGAAGGTTTTATAGCTTGGTTGGTGTCCCAGTCTCACCTTGCCTGGTTACAGAATATGACTGGTGCAGGCTCTGTATCTCAGGCAATGTTTTCAGTGGACCATGGGTGATCTCCACTTAATTATAAGGATTTCATCATCTCATCCATATATCCTATTCTGTCCATGATTAATAGTAATTCCTAATCACCTGCTAGAAACCTCAGAATTACCTTGGACTCTTGCTTTTCCCTTGCTGTTTATGCTCATTCATTCAAAGTTCTCTCTAGTCTCCACCTTTTGTGTCTCTTAGCTTTTGCTCCTCTGTTCTTTGTTCTACTTGTTTTTAATCTCCATTGTGTGCTGCATAGCTCTTAATTGGACTTCCTTCTCTTAGACCTTGTTTTTTCAGCATAGGATGATGATATTTACCTGATCAGTGCCTATTGTCTTTCAAGATCTCCTTTGTGAAACCATTTTTAGCAGTCTCTCCACACACAGAAAATTCATCTGACCCTCTCCAGTGCCTCTTATGACACTTTCTGTAAACATCTACTGCAGTACTTACATTGCATCGCAATTAGTGCTGATTGTCTTGTGGGGTGTATATTCTTTCAGAATAGTAACCAAATATTACTCTATTGTCCATTTTCCTGCCTCTCTTGCCTTTCCAGTACTCCCCTTAAAAATAATTAAATAACTTATTAGTACATGCGAGTCTCAACTATCCACAGTCTGTACTCTCCTTGTCCATTTCTTAGAAGAACTCACTAGGCATAGATTATTGGAAGAATTAACAATTTATACTTGGGCTATGGTTGTAGTTCAGAATAGAACACTTGCCTAGAATGTATAAAGCTCTGTGCTTGATTTCCAGTATTTTGCAAAAAAAATATATTTAAACTTACTGTATTAGCTAGTCAAGTGATCCGATTGTTACTCAATAATCTAAGAAATTATAGCCTATATTATATTCCATAAGAGTTATTCCTATGCTCTTTAAGAAATGGCTCTTTTATGATAAGGGCCAAAGTACCTGGACAGCTCCTACTCATATTCATCTAGTTCATTACTAGTGTTTCCTCTATCAATGACAAACACATGAAAGGTAACATATAATAGCAAAGCTCTGTTGCATGCTCAGAACTAAAGCATGAAATCTATGTTGGAAAGAGATGTTTTAGACAGAGATTGGAAACATCACTATATTTTATACAGATTGTGGTGTTGGAAGTAATTCAAGTACTGGCATATGCTTTTGCTGGCAGGAAAGTTTGCCTTCAGCCTGATAAGAGCTTTGCTTCTGTCCATACTAAACTTATGTACTTATGCTTGTTGCTCAGATTAACACACCCTGAGGGTCCATACAGCAGCACAGCCACATCGTCCACCAACAACCCAGAATTTGTGGAAGATCTCTCCCAAGGCCAGCTGCTTCAGAGTGAGTCTTCCACTGCTGCAGAAGGCAGTGAACAGAGGCATGAAGATGAGGTAAGCTAAAATCTCCTGTTACTGTCCTCTGGAGCTTCCAGAGCAACAGGCATACAAAGGGTTGTTGAGTGAAGTGATTGCCACCCCACGTCTTAGTTTCCTGAGCTGATGTTTGCCCAGTTTTCTCACACCTATCTCTAGTTATTTCTAGAGGCATATCAGTGGTTTTAATGACACAGAGACAAACAGACTCTCTTTATCCTCAGTCTAACTAAATGTAGTTACCTCTTATGAAATGTTCCATAGTGTGCTGGAGTTGTTGTGTTGTGTTATTTTTGTTTTTAAGTTATTGTTGTTATTGCTGTTTTGATACAAGGTCTCAGGTCACCCAAGCTGCATGCTAGTAATGCAGATGTGCCTACCATGCTCATCCTTGACAGATATTTGTTTTGTGAATGAATGATTTAATTAAGTAACTACTAGAGGTCTTCATGCCCTTGCTCGTGACTATACTCTGCTCACAAGCCCTGCAGCACCAAGTCACATGTACCAAAGGATTCAGACCACTTAATGACACCTTTTGAATGATACATAGGGCCCATCTTTCTCTGAATCACACAAAGATTCAATATGGGTATGAGCAATCATGTCCTTGTCGGACCTCCAGACTTCCTCATAGATAAAGTAATCATATTGCACTCTTTTGTTGTTGTTGTTGTTTTTCAAGACAGGGTTTCTCTGTATTATTTTGGAGCCTGTCATGTAGACCAGGCTGCTCCCGAATTCACAGAGATCCACCTGCCTCTGCCTCCCGAGTGCTGGGATTAAAGGCATGCGCCACTAGCACCCCGCACATTGCACTCTTTTTAAGACAAAAAAAAAATAGCATCATCAATTTTTGTTTTTTTTATGTGAAATAACTAGTTTGTTCATCTACCCCATTAGCATTCTTAAAGACAATAATGAATGCTAGCAGCTTTTCATTGACTGATGTATTTGTTGTGGGTGTGTGTTGGGGGTATTTGTGTGGGTGTATAGTGCTGGGGATTCGTGCTAAGCACATTTCCACTGAGCTTCATCTCTAGGCTCCTTAGTAGTTTCATGTTCCTAGGTTTCCAAAAAATAAACAAAAACTGGATACCTAATCTCTAATAATACCATTTGCCAAATAGAGAACTATCACTATTTTCACATATATTTGGAGGAGTGCAGTACTACAGTTAATACTTAGAGGCTTTTTTTTCCTGTTTAAACCTTTTTACCTTTCTCTTCTCTGAAATGAGAATTCCTGTAACCATGATACATTAACTGATAGACTATATATTTATTAAGTTATGGAGCAAAAACATAATATGCTTAGGTCTCATTTAGAAGGCCAAGAAGAAAGGCTGTGGTAAAATATCAATGATACTGAAGTGCTGCTTTTTTCTTTTTAAGCATTTTAAAAGTTGATTTGATCTGATTTATCTAAACTCAGTATATAAAGACTTCTAGCTCAAAAAATAACAACAATAAAAAGCCTTATGACTTTATAAAAATATACGTTTAAGGAACAAATCATCATGTCTTCATTTTAGATGTGTTACTGATATTTTTCTGAGACCTAAATATTAATTTAAATATCTGTTTGCTGTTTGCTATGGGAAGCTAACTGGTCTTTAGCATCAGGGAGGAACACTTTCAGGAATTATTTTGAATCCCCATGCTGCAGCTCTCCTTTCACTTGGTGCATGGGACATCTTATTCTGGTCTTCTGTGACAGCGTCTGCTTCTCTGGCACAGTGCTGAGTGTGTTGCTGAATTTCTCTTGTAGAAATCCCTGTCAGGAAGTATAGAGTAACACAAAGAGTTTGCATGATCATGGTACCCCGTTCTCATCTTCTGGGATTAGCACCAAAACAGCCCTTTATACACCAAGGGTATTGATGCATGCCTGAAATCCCAGCACTCAAGAGCCTGAGGCAGTAGGATCACCATGAATTTGAGGATACCCTGCATACACAGTGAGCTTGAGGCCAGCTTGTGCTACCTAGAGAGACCCTGTTTCCAAAAATAAATTTTTAATAGACATTTGTAGCATGATGCCTTAAAGCATGTCATGGTGACCCAACCATAAAATTATTTTTGTTGTTATTTTGTAACTGTAATTTTGCTACTGTTATAAATCGTAATGTAAACATCTTATATGCAGAATATGTGATATGACACCCCTGTGAAAGGGTCCTTCGACTTCCAGAAGGGACTCTACCCACAGATTGAGAACTGTTACCTTAAAGTACAGCTGAAACATCTGAAACTCCTTACTTAGCTTTGCAGTCTTGTACCTGGACTGATCTGGGAAGCTTAGAATATCCAGGGCCTTACAGGAAAGTGCAATTCGGATCCTCTTTAGATATTGGTGTTTGTTATTATGGTTGATGGGTTAGTGGAGTGATTATTGTTTGGGTTTTGTTTTTCATTTTTGTTTTGTTTTATAGCAAAGAAGTAAACGAGGAGGCTGGTCCAAAGGGAGAAAAAGGAAGAAACCTCTCCGAGACAGCAATGCACCCAAATCCCCACTTACAGGATATGTTCGATTTATGAACGAGCGTAGAGAACAGCTTCGGGCAAAGAGACCAGAGGTCCCATTTCCAGAAATCACAAGGATGTTGGGCAATGAGTGGAGTAAACTTCCTCCTGAGGAAAAGCAGGTGATGGTTCTTGCTTCTCGTCCTTTGCTCGTTTTTATTATGTCTCAAAAAACGATTTGGAGGCTGGAAAGATAGCTCAGTGGTTAAGGAAGATGTGGAGACCTGGAGTAGTAAAGCAGGTTAATCAGTGCCATCCACTTAACCAGTGCCACATCTTGGAGAATTCAGACTGCTGGCCTTATGTACTGGGGTTGAGAGAATGTACCCTAAAATCTGTGTCTGCAGTCTCAGAACAGGGTCTTTGCAAATATAACCAAGGAGAGGTCACTGGTTCAGATTGGCCCTGACCCAGTGACATGTTCATAGGAGAGAAAGAAGACAGACACCGTGGAGAGGGGCATATAAAGAAGGAGGCAGAAACAGGACTTCTGTTTCTATAAAGCCAGGAACAACAAAACCACCAGAAACTCGATGGGGAAGGAAAAGACCAGAATAGCAGAATCCTTGTGGTTCTCTAGCATAGTGAGTAGAAGCTTTCCCAAGATTTGTTGGAGGGTTGTGAGCTGAAAGAAAGGACTCTAGAATCCACCCCCAACTAAAATAGCTACATTTTATTTAATGTGTATACTGAGTTCAAAGAAGAATGTTTTGAAAAGTGGTTCAATATTAAGAAATTAAGAAATCTATCAAAGTAATGTATTCCATTGAACTAAAGAAAGTCATGAATAAAAATGAGGGGAAAAAAATCATTTGCCAAAATTCTTCAATTCACATAAGAATTTTAAGAAAAGGATCTTACTGCTTTACCAATTGTTTTAACTAGAGTTCTAGCAAATTTAACCACTACAGAAAATAAAGCAGAACTACTTGATCTCTCTCCTCTAAGACAGAAACTAACTGTGTTGCCAAAGTGAAGTGAGAATCCCTTTGTTAGGGAGATTGGGGGGAGTTAAGCACAGGATGGCCATGCACTGGGTGAAAGGCCAATGCAGCAAGGGATGATGGCCACTGAGGCTGATGGGCTTTGCACTAAAAGCCCCTACTAACCGGCATCTCAAAGATCTATATTTCTTTTATGTCTTAAACTCTTTTATGGCTTGTACTCTTTAAAATGGATTCCAGAAAGACTAAAACCGAATTGAAAACTACTGTCTTGGGAATTAATTGAATTCAAAATTTTTCAAAGAAATGAGATTAAATTTAAATTTGAAGCTTTGTGTTTATGGTAAGCAAACTAATAGCAAACAGTTTATAACAAGGGGATCATCAGCTGGACATGCCAGGTTAATGCAAGTGTGTAAACAGAAAGCAGAAGTAATAGTAGTTCTCTCACTACTATAACCACAGCTGGCTTCTTAGGACAAGGTTTTGTATATGTTTGATCAACTTTTTATTTTGAAATAGTTTCAAATGTACAAAAAGTTACAAACACAGAAATAGTACAAAAAAACTTCTAGAAATCCTAAAACAGCTTCTCCTATTGCTATCACATTGTATCCCTTTTCTCCATTCACATGTAGTTGCTCTTTAATGCACACACACACACACAATTTTTCCCTAAATCGTTTAAAGGTAAATTACATATATCCTGGCCTTTATCCCCAGAATACTTTTGTACTTCCTAAGAATAGAGATCCTCTGTTACATAACTGATAATGTCATCAAGTTCATAATTTTGTGTTAACATAATGCCATACTCTACACTCAGATGCTGAAGTGACATCGTTCCTACCAACAGCATCCCTTCATATAGATGTTAAGCTAATAACAAGCTGTGTTTTAGTCAAATATTTGTCATTTTCTTCAGGTTGTTACCACGGCATTGCTTTATCTTTATAAGTTATTCTTTGATGTTCTTAGAGACTGTGAACCATCTCTTTCCCCAAACCTGACCCCTCCTTTTCCCCATACCCCTGTGTGCCTTTTTGTTTGTTTGTTACTTTTGAAGAAACATTATTCATTTTCTGTTTGTCTGGTATTTCCTTGTGATTAGATTAGATTAGATTGATGTTCTGCATTCTTAGAATAGGTGATATGTACTGCTCAGAGTATCACATATATAGGTATACCATGTCCTTTATTACTTGTTTGTAATGCTAATTTTATTGGCTTGGTAAATATTTCATTAGCAATCTTTGGAGAGATATTTTAAAGACATGTATAATTTGTTTCACATCAAAAAATTTCCATATTGCTGGATTGCAACCTTTAATCCCAGCACTCAGGCAAATGGAGCTCTTAAAAGTTCAAGACCATCTACATAGTGAGTTCCAAGCCAGCAAGGCTACACAACGAGACTTTATCTCAAAACAACAAAAGAAAAAGAAGCACCTTTAATCCCAGCACTCAGGAGGCACTGGCAGGTGGATCTCTGTGAGTTTGAGGCCAACCTGGTCTACAGAGTTACACAAAGAAACCCTGTCTGAGGGGTGGGGAGAAAAGGAGAAAGATCTATATTGATCTGAAAAGAAACTGGAACCAAGCATGGTGGTGCATGCCTTTAATTCCAGCACTTGGGAGGCAGAGGCAGGAGGATCTCTGTGTATTCAAGGCCAGCTTGGTCTACCTGAGTTCTAGAACACCTACGTCTATGTAAAAAGACCCTGTTTCAAGAAAAAAACAAGAAAGAAAAAGAAAAAAATTTCCTCTAGACTTAATATCAACAGATAAGTTTCACCTTATCTAATCTTTATCATTATGTTTACAAAGTGATAATTTTTCCAATTTCAATACTCCACACACAGTTACCAGTTGGCCCTCAGCTTTCTGATCTATAAAAGGCCTTATTCTTTCCTCCTCTTGAACACTTGCTTATATTGTTTGTTATTGGTATGATCATAAATAATTTGTATCATCAACTTTATTTATGGTATAAATGTCTTTTTTTCAGCAGTTTATAATTTATTACCATACCTAATTATTTGTTCCTTAAAATCATCCCAGATTTAAAAAAAAAAATCATCCCAGATTTGGCCAGTCCCTTATATCTGCTCTGGGGGGCAAGAGTTCTAACATGACCTCTGAATCTAGTTTGTTCATTTACAGGCAGCACCTTTTATACTTTTTTATACCTAATTTGATGAATGAAATGGACAAGGCATTAAGCAAAACAATTCTGGAGATCAATGGACTTGTTTAAATAATTAATAACACAAAATGATCAAAGTATGCAGTTAAAGCTCTCTTAGAGTAGTCTCTTTTAGGCCCATAGGATGAGATCATTCTTTTCATGTTCTCCAGCGCTAGTGTTCCACTCATCTGGCTTTTAAAAAGGCCAATGGATGTATGAGATCATTCCCTCAAAATGAGTTGATAGTAGAGGAACACACTAATATTCCTTCCCTTCCCCTGGGAACATGTGCCTATATGGGGTTCAGACCTCTGAAGAACTCTAGTGGCCATGTGAAATTCTATCTATAAGGCTAGGGAGATTGTTGACTGTAATCTTCATGAATGTTTTATGATGGTGCTCTCAATAGAACTTACCTTCATTAAACTAGGAAAGGCAATACACAGTCTAGAAAGTCAATCACTTATTTATTATCTAAATGATGTATTTTACTTATTTATTTTGTGTGTACATGTGCAGAGGTCAGGACAACTTTCAGACATCAGTTCTCTCCATCAACCGCTAGGGTTCCAAGGATCAAACTGAAGTTGTCAGGATGGCAGCAATCATCTTTACCTAATGAACTACCTCACCAGCCCTTGTTTATTTTATGACTGAAAGATTTTATTCTATACTATGACTTCTTTCAGATTCTCCTACAACATACTGACTGTATACTTTTTTCATGTATTAATTTGCTCTTTTCTTTAAAAAAAATCAATTGATATTTTACCCAACATCTCAGTTTCTTGAAAATAATACCATACTTCTTTCTTAGCGCTACCTTGATGAAGCAGACAGAGATAAGGAGCGTTACATGAAGGAACTGGAGCAGTATCAGAAGACCGAGGCCTACAAGGTCTTCAGTAGGAAAACCCAGGACCGTCAGAAAGGCAAATCTCATAGGCAAGGTATCAGAACGAAGTGCATACATGGTAGAATGATATGAATCCAACTGTTAAGGTGGCAAATATGAAAGATGTGTTTCTGTCATTTCTCTATTATCCTGTATTCACTTACAGATGTCCCCCTAGAATTTTATCAAAATCACATCATTCTCCTTTTGACATTTTGATTGACTTTCCATATCTAAGAGCAACAATCTGCTTCATGAACCAAAAGTATTACTACCTACCTGCCTTTATTGTCTAGTTTCCAAGTTAGGCATGTCTCTACCTTTAAACGTCTGTCTACTAAACCATGTAACTAACTTGTCCTAAGACTTTTCTGTGCTATTCCTCTCAGCCTCCATGATCCCTTCATTCAATAATTTATTCATGCACGAATTCAAAAGGATAGCTGTTGAGCTTCTTCTGTTAAGTACCAGACTCTCCTCTAGGCATTGAGGGAGTGATAGTGAATGAGACAGCATCTATGTCTTCACGGGATCTTTTTTCTCTGTTGAAATGGTACATCACATCCTCACAAGTCTTGCTCCAGTTCCCCTCTCCAGGAAACACTGCCAAAGGCACACCACCCACACTGGTCTGTCATCCCTTAGCCACAGCATCTTCTCTACACTTGCACATCTAGGCTGCTAAAACCTTTGGCATGTGTTTCCTACCTACTCTCGCACTCTGGTCTCTCGAAGGTAAGAACTGTCTGCTGTTTCCTTAGCTAATCGTGTGATCTGTAGGTGTGGGGTTCTATTTAACTTTTGTTGACTGACAGTTAATAATGTCATGAATGAAAATATCGTATGTTGTGAAAGTCCACAGATACCAGCAAGCTTTCTGGTTGGCACAGTCATATACTTGGGCTTTGCTATTGTTTTCTTTTTCAATCTAATGTTTTCTTTATTCTCTTATATTTTTAGATGCAGCCCGACAGGCCACTCACGATCATGAGGTAATTGCCTTCTGTCTGCATTCACATATATATTTATAGTAATATTGCTGTTTGAAATGCTGTTTGCTTCTTTTTTCTTTTTTTCTTTTTTTTTTTGTCATGAATGGTAGAGTTTTTTTATCCCATAATTCAAACTGAGTTGCTTTGGCTCAGGGGTTCTTAACATATGGTAGACACTTATGTCATGAATCTGCCTTTGAACTGCAGTCCCTAACCCCAATCTGTTCCTGTAGTCTAAGAATTTTATTAGTTTTAAATGCCAAGAAATGGCTGGAATTCAGAGTAAGATGCAGAAATGGAAGCCAGCTAGAGGCTGCAACTTGGCCATAGTTTATCATCAACAAATGCTGTCGTCCTGTATCAGAAAGGTGATACTCAGGAACCCCGACATTTGGTTAAAATGGTCCTTAGTGTCATGCAGCTGACTGGCATTCAGTCCCTGTACCTCCTCCCTGTCCTTATCTCAGGGCATGTGCTTGTTTATTGACCTTTTCCCTCTGGTTTGCTTCAGCCCAACAGTAGGACTTAAGCCTGTATTTCCGTGTGTGTCTAACACACACGCTTGTATGTTTGACTCTGCTGCTTTTATATGCTTTATATGTAGATCTAGGCTGTTAAATATTACCAAAAAAGTCAAATCTATGGTCATTCTGTGCTTTAAAATTTCAGGGACTCATCTTTGCTCACCAGATCGTATTAAGACACAGCAGTCAGCGTCTTCCTTAGTTAGTCGCAGCTTCTCATTTCAAACACCTTAAAACTATTTACTGCTCAGCATCCTCCAGGTGCTGCTCTCCTCTGCCTTGTGTCTGTTCCTCTTGTTCTTTTCACAGGATAATCTCCTTCTCCATACAGTCTTCTCTCCATCTTCCTATTTCTGCTTCTCAAAGTTAAAGTCATCCTTCAAGCCCTGTTAAGTTCCATTTCCTCCTTGGCTCCTTTTAGTTCTTCCAACTTGCTTTAATCTTCGAAGTTGCTATACTTCTCCCATATCGTTAGCTGAGCTAGCCTGGTCTAGACTCTTCCAAGCACTTCTGTTGTTCATATTCTGGATTATGTGTGATCTCCCTGAGAGGGCATACCTGATCTAGTTTCTACCTTTCTACCCAATGCCATGCCACCTAGCATAATGCTCTTACATGAAGAAGGTATTCTGTAAAAATTATTTTCCGATAAGAATCCAAGATTACTGAAAAGCAGTGGAAATTTAAACAAAATAGTTTTCAAGCTAGGAGATGGCTCAGTCAGTTAAGTACTTACTATGCAAGCATGAGGGCCTGAGTCAGATCCCCAGCAACCCATGTCAAAAACTGTGTAGAGTGGCACATGCTTGTAATACTAGCTCTGGAGAGGCAGAGATGGATGGATCTCTGGGTAATGCTAGCCACAAAGCCTAGCCTAATTGGAAAGTTCCAAGCCAAAGAGAGACTCCATCTCAAAAGACCATAGTGGCACCGTGCGGGTGATGGTAGTGCGTGCCTTTAATCCCAGCACTCAGGAGGCAGAGACAAGCAGATTTCTGTGAGTTCGAGGCCAGCCTGGTCTGCTGAGTGAGTTCCAGGACAGACTCCAAAGCTACAGAGAAACCCTGTCTTGTAAAAAAAAAACAAAAACAAAAACAAAAATCAGAGTGGCTGGCTTGCTCTTAAGGATAACACCCAAAGCTGGCTTCTGGTATTCACATGTATTTGGAATATTTCATCAGATGTATGAAGGAGTTAATAAAAAAATAATATGTCTTATAAAGTACTGAAAACATCATATATTCTAAATACGTACTTATTTCTCTTACGAGGAGTGTAATAGGATTCCAGTAGAACTGAGAACTATTCCAGTAAAATACTAAGGCTTCAGACATATTCTCAGCTGCCCCATTTTGCCAGTAAGTGGGGGGTGACTTGCCTAGGATAAGAGAGTTTATTTAACTTAAGTTAGAGGGGGCTGGAGAGCAATAAGAAGCACTGGCTGCTCTTGCAGAGGGCCTGGCTTCAATTCCCAGCACCCACATGGCATATCACAACTGTCTGTAACTCCGGTCCCAGGAGAGCCCTCCTCTGGCCTCTGTAAACCCCAGGCACACACATGATACATGGCTATACATGCAAGCAAAACACTCATACACATAAAAATAAACTAAATTTAAAGAAATAAAAAGTTCAGTTAGAGGCAGTAGAGTAGGTTCTGCATCTCAGTTAGCCACTGCTGACAGTGCAGTGCCATGCTACATGGAATAAACTAGACACTGTTGAAAGTACACCTGGGGTGTCAATTGGATGCTAGTGAAGACGGGTTACCAGTTTCCATATAGTAAAGAAGCTGATTTTCTTTCTGAATTGACTAGATTCCCTAAGCCATTGTTGCCCGGACAGAAGCTGACAAATGTGCTCCTGGAAGCCGCTCTGCATAGCAGAAGGCACTGCATCCTGGCTCATGATAATGAGAATGGTCCTCAAGAAAAAGACACTTGCGAGATACGGGACACACTCTCTGTAGTCCTGGCTCTGAGCCTTGCCCTAAATCATGCCTGAAATAGATTACGTTCAGAGAGCCCTCTGTTCCTTTTCCTTCTACTCAGTGAGTGTACAGAATGGAAATCCAAAGAGAAGAGTATTCTTGTCTTATATCAAAAACCAGCCCACTGCTGGATGGTGATGGTGCACACCTTTGATCCCAGTACTCAGGAGGCAGAGGCAGGCAGAGTTCATGGCTAGCCTGGTCTACAGAACTAGCTCTAGGACAGACAGGGCTATGCAGAGAAACCCTGTCTTGAAAAATCAAAAATTAAAAAAAAAAAGGAGGCAGTGAGCTTTGCTCTCTAGAAAATGTCTTCATCTCATATGAAGACAGAGCTAGAAACAATAATTTTGTTTAATTTATGAAAAATGACAAAATGACACTCAGCCTGAACAAATTAGACCCTTCAATGAGGAGGTAATCAAATCCTTATGCTTTTAATCCCTTGAGCAATCCTTAGAGCGCTTAAGTATATCCAAGCCCCCAGGAGGAGCCTCTCAGTGCCGAGTAATGTACTCAGTAATGGAGGAGTGCTGGTGGTTTTTATTACCACTCTTCCTTTAAGTAGAATGTCTCTGTTGCATTTGGAGACTGAACAGTGTCATTTAATTGCTTTAACGTTTCTTATTTTGTACTCTAAGAATCTGTACCAAGGGGCAGTGGATACTGTACCTGGCTGCTGCTAGCCTCTGCCCTTATGTAATGAGTTGGTTTGGACTGTTCTGGCAAGGAATAGAATGAAATTACCATTCTGGGGAGATTGGTGCCCTGGTTATGAGAGCCAAGCAACCCCTTATCATTCTGAATGGGAAATACTGGGACCCATGGTGAGGTCACTGTGCAGCTGAGTAGGAAATTAAACAAGGTAAGAGAACTAGTTACAAGGCTCTGTTCTAAGTCACTTGAAGATTTAGAATTGGCCCTATGGGACTGTGCATTTTGGGACTGTGTGTGATGAGTTTCCTGTCACAACCAGGTAATAAAGTATCAGTATCCAGTAAGCCCGCAGTCTATAGACAGCTACTGGAAATGGGGCTAAGATCCCTTTCGGGACCAGTCTCTCTTGACCATACATTAATTAGTTCTCATTGGAATCCACTGGGAACTATCTTGGGGGAGAGGTGTGCATGACACAATGTGGCACTTTTGATGGTAACCCTGCTGTTTATTTTTAAATTGTTCTAGAAAATTTGCTTTTCTCCATGAGGAAAACCAAAGAATATGGTAAAAATTAAGCAATCTGAAATGAAATGTTCCTCAAGTAAACACATATTTTTACAGATTTCCATCCATTTTTTAGAGAGATTTCACAAGTGCTGTGATTACCCATGTGAACCGCCAGTTTCCCATCTTAAATGCCTATCTTGATCTCTACCCAGCAATAGGTAGTTCCTCCAGTCTGTCCCCTTCCTAGGCAGACACCAATGGGAGACAGGATCCCTGCTCTCAGATTTCCTCACAGCTGAACTGCTTAACTTTTGTACTGGGCATCAAGTCATTTCTTTATTCAAAGATAAAAGTTAGTTGTAACAAGTAGAAACAGCTTTTTGGTTTTTTTGCTTTGCTTTTTGTTTGTTTGTTTGTTTTGGTATTTTTTAGACAGGGTATAAAGCCCTAACTGGTCTGGAACTCAGAAATCCACCAGAGCCACCACATCTGGCAAGAGGATACATTTTAACATTTTAACCTTTGTTTCATACATTTTCTTTCTTACCTTAACATGTTTTTATAGAAATGAAATTCTGGGTCTTTTCTTTACTGCTTTCTTATTGAGAGGTTTTGGAATCTCCAGATTTCACGATAGTTTCCTCACTTTCTACTCTTCTCTCTATGTTATGCAAGATTTTGCATTTAAAACATCTATAGCTTATATTCATTATACTTTCAACTTCAAATTCATTACAGAAATATCAGCCAAAGAAAGTTGAAATATTGGCTCTGTTCTTTTGTTGTTATTTTAATTACTTATTTATTTTTATTTTATGTACATTGATGTTTTGCCTGCATGTATGTCTATGTGAGTGTCAGATCCTCTGAACAGGAGTTACAGACAGTTGTGAACTACCATATGGGTCCTGGGAATTGAACCTGGGCCCTCTGGAAATGTAGCCAGTGCTCTTAGCCACTGAGCCATCTCTCCAGCCCCTTGACCTTGTTCTTAAAGCTAATGGCTGAAAATATTTTACAGTGGTTTATGATTCTTTTTATCTTAATGGTTTATAGGTGAATTGATTGGGTATTTTCTGTCTCACATAATCCTTGGATTTCTTATTTATAGAGCCTGATTATTTCTGGCTTCTTGGGTTTGTTTGTTTTTCCTGTGTCTGAAGAAAAGTCTACAGGAGCCCCAAAGATAAACCACCCCTTCATAAATAGATAGAAGTACCGGCAGAATGCCATTATTATTGTTCATTGCTGGCAGATCTCTGCTTAGACTTTTTATTCTCATTCAGCAAGTCTTGATTGCATACTCCCATCTCATATAGTGCTTTAAATGCATAGCCAATAAGAACAACTAAAACACCTTTTTCAATTCCTGACCCAACCACATTCACAACTCTACTGTAGACTATTCAAAGCATGGTGCTAGGAATGAGCTTCTGTGAAGTTCATTCCAATGAGTGAATATTTCTCCTCCCGGGCTCTCCTGGTCTGACTTCTGCTCACCGTTTCTCTAAGGAAGACATGATCCTGGTGCTTTGGGCACTATTATTTTATTTAACTTCTGAGAACTAACTTTTGTTCTTGATTCATAGAAAGAAACAGAGGTAAAGGAACGGTCTGTTTTTGACATCCCTATATTTACAGAAGAATTCCTGAACCACAGCAAAGGTGATTACTGCAATATTTTTGTGTGTACCTTGGGTCTTTGACAAGGGATTTAGTTCTCAGGAGTTAATTGCTCAAAATCTCTGGCTGATAGCCCTCCTTAGGACCGGAGAGGACTTTGCTGCAAAGAATGTCTGTTTTTTTTAAAAAGAAAGAAGTAAAAGAAAAGAAATTACAAAGCTGATTCCATTGAAGGACAAATGGGTGTCCATAGCTGTGCTTAGCCAGTCTTCCCGGGTACCCCTGTGAAGACCTTTAGGCTTCTTACTGCACAATTTTAAAAGCAAATTTTAACAAAATGCTGGGAATTGCCAGTGTTTGTTGCAATCTTCTATATAGAATGTGTTGCTTTAAGAATTAAAATAGCTCCGGGGAGCCAGGCGTTTCATTGCTGAAATTGCTATCTGGAGTGTCATAAAGAGAATTGGGAGATGAGGAGGGAGCTAATGAGAGACAGCTAAGCAGAGCTTCCTTAGGAGGGTTACTGAGACTTCTAGAGGCGCCTTCTCTTACCACATGTGTTCTGGGGGGCATGTGTCCTCAGCTCGTGAGGCAGAGCTGCGGCAGCTTCGTAAGTCCAACATGGAGTTTGAAGAAAGGAATGCAGCCCTCCAAAAGCACGTGGAGAGCATGCGCACAGCAGTGGAGAAGCTGGAGGTGGATGTGATTCAGGAGCGGAGCCGGAACACGGTCCTTCAGCAGCACCTGGAAACCCTGCGGCAGATGCTGGCCAGCAGCTTTGCCAGCATGCCCTTGCCTGGTAGTGTCATCCTCTCCATCCTCTTTCCATGGCAGGGAGAGTGGGCCGGGGTGGGGATGGGGTGCTTTCTATATTAGTATTGGGAAAAGCTGAAATGTCTCCCAAGAGGAAAATGGGGAGGAAGGGTCCCTATTGAGACTTCCTTTTTTATTTCCCCCTCCAGACAAGTTTCTCTGTGTAACAGCCCTGACTGTTCTGGAACTCACTCTACAGACCAGGCTGGCTTCGAACTCAGAGATGTCTGCCTCTGCCACCCAAGCATCAATGGAAGCTAGGCAGGGCACCTCTAATCCTAACACTTGGGAGGCAGAGGCAGGAGGATCTCTGTGAGTTCAATGCCAGCCTGGTCTACATAGTGAGTTCTGGAATACCTAGGGTTGGTTACATAGTGAGACCCTATCTCAAAAAAAAAAAAAAAAAAGGATTTTTCAATAAGACATATTATAGAATGTCCATATTTATTAAAATCATCCAGACTTTCAGACTTTAATTTATATTTTTGCCTACCTTTATTTTAATGTTATGTATTCTTTACCATTAAACCTTATTTGATATTCAGAACCATCGGTAAATAAGTTTCAAATCCTAAGGGAAAGCACTTCTATGTATATTTGTCTTGTATTTATTTTTTAATGGAAAGAAAAATAATACTAGTATTTCTTACCTACACTCACATTTTAATTATGGTGATGGCAAAAATCTGGCAGTCTCAAACTTTTGACCATAATCAACCAAAATATTATTTTCATTGCTGCTTCACAACTGTATTTTTGCTACTGTTATGAATCGTAATGTAAACATCTGTGTTTTCCGATGATCTTTGGTGACCCCTGTGAAAGGGTCATTCGACCCTCAAAGATCAAAACCTATAGGTTGAAAACCACTGTTTTAGACTATGCATTAGTTGTTTGTTGTTGCTGTGATAAAACATCATGACCAAAAGAGACTTACAGAAGAAATGGTTTATTTTGGCTTATGGTTCCAGAGGGGTAAGAGTCCATCATGGCAGGGAAGTGTGACAATGGATGGCAGCAAAGTAGCCGGAGCAGGAAGCTAAGAGACAGCATCTTCAACCAAAAACACCAGGTAGAGAGAGCTACCTGGAAATGGGGCACAGCTACAGACTCAGAAAGCCATCCTTCTGTTACATACTTCCAGCTAGCCTCTACCTGGTTCCATACCCTCTCAAAACAGTGCCGTCAACCAGGAACCAAGTGTTGATATAGCATTTAATCCCAGCACTTGTGAAACAGAGTCAGGTGGATCTCAGTGAATTCATGACCAGCCTGGTCTATAAATCAGGTTCCAGGACAGCCAGTACTGTTGCACAGAGAAATCCTGTCAGGGCGGGGAAATGCTTAATAAGCCTGTATTTCTCATCTAAACCACCACAGACTACGCAGATTAGCATCCTATCTTTGAGGTCTAAGTCTCTCCCTATGCAATTAAAATCTGTCTCTTTAAGCAAACCACATTAGTGTCATGATTTTTTTAACTTGGATTTGTTAAATGTCATGTAGCTGAACTGCATGGGGAAAGTTTTCTTAGTCTTCTTATCTCATTTCAGGAAGTGGAGAAATGCCAACAGTGGACACCATTGACTCATATATGAACAGACTGCACAGTATAATTTTAGCTAATCCCCAAGACAATGAAAACTTCATAGCTACAGTCCGAGAGGTTGTGAACAGGCTGGATCGTTAAGCGCTGGTGAGTACACACTGAACTGGTTACTTGCATGCAAGCCCATCTTCAAAAGTGGGATGTCCTCATACCATCAAGATTGCTAGAACCTGGAACTGCACTGAGTGACTGATGTAGAAACTTGACTTAGGTTCCTGGTGCATAATTGTTAGATGTCTTTCTCACTAATATAAAAACAGACTCAAGACGGTTTCTCCTATATATGTCAGACTTGCTTAATGGAAGCAACATGATTTTTTTGTTGGAACTCTTCTAGCCTTGCCCCTTACTGGTTTCCTAAAGGATCTTGAAGACTCTGGGAAAGTTTAAGGGAAATAACCCAAAAAATAGTTCTCAGAACAAAATAAATAGTATTTGCCTATTAATCTGTCTTTTCCATAATAAATGTTAGTGCTAATTTATAAGTAGTTAATGGGAACTTGTATATTTAATCCTATATACGTTAAGAATTGTTCTTATTCACCACTGAGTAACAGTGTGACTGATGTATGTTAAATGTTGAAATAAACTAAACTTCAATGAAGCAGTTAATGTCTTGATTTTAGAAGGGTTTAAAAAAAAAAAAAGGCAGTCCCAGCCCTTGTGAAGCTGAGGCAGGAAGATTGTGACTTCAAGACCAGCATGGGCTAGTAAGGCTGCCTGGAAAAGCAAGCAATCGGTACAGAAAGGTAGCTCAGTTGTTAAGTGTTTAAAGCATAAATATGAGGACCTGAGTTTTCATCCCAGAACCCACATAAAAAGCCAGGTGTGATGATGTACTTTTAACTCTTGAACTGAGGAGAAAGAGACAGTAGATCCTGCAGCTTGCTGGCCAATCAGCTTAGCCTAATTGGTGAGTTTCAGGCCAGTGAAAGACCTGTCTCAAAAAAGGAAGGTAGATGGTTCTTGAGAAATGACAGCCTTGAATGTCCTCTAGGCTGTATGTGCATCCACACAAGTACCCACATACTCACATGTATATATGCACACAATAAAACAAACAAAAAAAAACGAGGCATGTAATCCCATCACTTAGGAGATAAAGGCAGGAGAGTCACCAAGGGTTCGTGATCAACCTGGTCTTCATAGTAAGCTCCAAGGCTAACATACCAAGACTCCATCTTGTGAATCTCTATGAGTTCAAGTCCAGCTTGGTCTACATATCTACATAGAGAATTCCAGGATACCAAGGCTATATAGAAAGACCCTGTCTCAAAAAATAAATAAATAAATAAAACTAAAGGGGAGGGACTAGAAAGACGACTCAGCAGCTAAGAGTATTTGATATTCTTCCAAAGGACCCAAGTTCAGTTCCCATCACCCACACAGCAGTTTACAACTGCCTATAACTCCAGCCCTCTTCTGGCCTGTATGGACAGCTATACTCATGTGTACAGACACACACACACACACACACACACACACACACACACACACACACACATATATGAAAAGAAAAGTCAACACATAAGTAGTAGCAAGTGTTCCACCCTGTTGGAGGAGGGGGCAGAAAGTACATTTCCAAAAGAGAACTGCACATGCCCATGAAAACTTTTTGGAACTAATGGGCAGTCATCAGATAGCATTTCTTTCTTTTTTTTTTTTTTTTTTTTTTTTTTTTTTTGGTTTTTCGAGACAGGGTTTCTCTGTAGCTTTGGAGGCTGTCCTGGAACTCACTTTGTAGACCAGGCTGGCCTCGAACTCACAGAGATCCGCCTGCCTCTGCCTCCCGAGTGCTGGGATTAAAGGCGTGTGCCACCAACGCCCAGCCAGATAGCATTTCTTTCTAAGACAGGGTCTCAATGTTTAGCCCTTGCTGGTTTGGGATTTGAAATATAAACCAGGCTAGCCTCAAATTCATAGAGCTCCTCCTGCCTATTTCCCAAATTTCCCACCTTTCCTAAAGGTGCCTTGTATTGCCACATTTGGTCAGATAATATTTCTTTTTTTTTTTTTTTTTTTTTTTTTTTTGGTATTACGAGACAGGGTTTCTCTGTAGTGGAGGCCGTCGGTCCAGCCTGGCCTTGAACTCACAGAGATCCGCCTGCCTCTGCCTCCTGAGTGCTGGGATTAAAGGCATGCGCCACCACTGCCCGGCCAGATAATATTTCTTAAATGAAATTGTGTTTTGTTTTCTTTAGGAGGGTATTCTTGTAATATACAATCTCCAAAATAGGATAGTCCCTGGTCTGTTGATTAAATTGTTTCTTACCTACTGACTAAAATCCAGGTGGAAATTTTAGGGTTGGACCACATACTAATATAGCCATGTATTAAAACACAAATGATTAGCAGAATGTTCTCTGGGGGTAGCAAGAGTTTGCATCTCTGTCCTCCAGGTACAGGAGCACCCTCATCTGCTTAACCTGGACTCTGGCTTGGTTTAGTTTTTGAACAACACATGTGAGAATACCTAAGGCCTCTATTTCTCTATCTAAAAAGGCAGCATTTTCTAGCAGAAACAAAGACAATAGCCTTTATCCATCTTGCTTGAGCCTCTGGATGGTGACCATACAAGACAATTCATTATACTTTAGCTTTGGTCATGCTTAGATGAGAACAATATTATCATCCTAGCGAGCAGCCAGATGGAATGGACTTACTTCTAAGAGATGGCTGAACTCCCTACAGAATAAAGAAGTGGCATCGTGCTGCCGATTATGAAGGCAACAGCTTGTAAATCTAGGCCTGGGATTCTCAGGAGCTCATCTTCCTTCTCACATAGTGTTTTCAATTAGCACTCTTGTAGGCTTAAAAAGAGAGAGCTGGGAGACTCAGCATGGAAGATTACGAAAGAAATCAGTAATTGATAACATGGAGTTTCCTCACCTAAGGAGAGGGCAATGAATTCGGGTATGAAGCCAAAAGTGGCTTTTCACTTTGAGCATATGCCAGTAAGGCTCTCCTAAAGCTGTCTGCCATAATGCTATAAACTGTAGTGGCTCCTCTCTGAAGAGTCTTTGAGAAACCTAGGCCATTACCAGTCTCCTTGATTTTAACAAAAAGTATTTTGTCCTTGGGAAAAAAAGAGCCTGAAAATGTTCACTGTTCTATTACTACAGATTCTTACAATTTACCATGCAAACATGACCAAGCCCCGCCCCACACCTACCGCTGTCAAATGAAACAATTAGAAAGATTGTGATTAATACTGGCTTGGTCTCATTATACAGATGTGTATAGACAGACAACTAGGCCTGATTCCTCAGCACTCATGGTACAATTAATTACTCTGACATGCGCTTGGCAAAGGCTTCATTCCACTGTCAGGAGCCAGTGAATAAAGTGAAGCTAGTAGCCACAAGTTTACAAGTTTTACAGAACATATCAGAGCTGGAAAGGGCCTTTAGAACTCCAACTGTATGTGTGTGTATATATGTGCACTCTTCCATGCGTGCACATGTAAAAGCCAGAGAGATCAGTGTCTGGAGTCATCCTCTGTCACCCTCAGTGAATCTGGATCTCACCAGTTTGGCTAGATTAGCTGGCCAGTGAGCTGTAACAGTCTGCTTGCCTCTGGCTCACCAGCACTGGGGTTGTAGATGTGTACCACCACATCCAGCTTTTTATGTGGGTCCTGGGGATCCAAATGCCAGTCCTTGTGCCTGCACAGCAAGCATTTTATCCACTGGGCTATCCCCTATCTCAGAAACCCAGCATTTTGTTATGCAGAAACTGAATCCCAAAGAGGTGAGTTGTAGCATTTGAAATCACCTGAGTGAATGACTTCAGAAGCCAGAGCTAAACATGGCTGTCTGAACTCTCAGGCTTCTGAAGCCTAGCCCTAAGGTGACGGGTGGAAGGAAGCTGGCCTAAGGTACTCAAAACTTACAGCAAAGCATTAAGGCAGACACAGTGATTATGATGTTAGTGACTTTTGGCCAGCCATTTTAAATTTCCTTTTATAAATATACAATAGAAGAATTTCCCTAGCTGTCACCTTTCTGTGGCCAACTAGCACCTAGAGACAAAAATGGAACCAGGAGGATGCTTTATGACTGTCACAATCCATGTGTTGCCCAGTTTCTATTGAACTACATAACTTGGCTGTTTGAAGATTGAAAATATTCTTTTTTTATGTATTGCATTTTTGTTACATTTATATATGTCTGTCTGTGTATGTGTGTGAACATGTACATGCCACACTGGGTATGGAGATCAGAAAACAACTTACGGGAGCTGGTTCTCTTCTTCCACTATGTGGGTCCCAGAAATTGAACTCAGGTCACTGGGCTTGGCAGCCTTACCCACTAAGCCATCTTGCTGGGCCAATGACTGTATTTTTAATCAGTTAAAAAAATGTGTTGATATAATACATAAACACATTTCCTTTACAGGCAGATATCCTTAGCTTTATTCTTAAAGAAAACTGGTTTTGATTGGCCTCACATTCTGTGGACTGAAGTGAGTTGCTAATTTCCCTCACAGATTTGTCTGATTGTTGCTTTTTTATGACAGCTGCTGGTTCTCTTGGACCTAGGACTAGCACAGGCCATATTTCTCAGTGAAACATTGTCTGGAACATCTCACTGATGCCTGCCTACAGCTTTATGAATTCTGTATTTCATATTTTCCCTGGTATAATCCTCTCAGAAGTCAAACAAAGCATTTTTAAATCCGTAGCCCTAACTCCTTCTGATCCGCTGTTACCTTTTTGGTGTTTTTCCCCCTTATTCTACAGATCTTAGTGCTCCAAGATGTAATGTTTTCACTTGTGCAGAATGAGAAGCCACCCATGAACGTTTGAACTGAGTGCAGGAATAGGACTGCAGATCCCTCCCTGTGAAAGAATTGTCAGTAAGTGAAATGCCTTCACCCCAGGAAGCTGTGTGAGGAGCAGCAAAGATGGAAATGTGAACTCTGTGGAAACCTGTGTGAAGCCTTGAAAGTGTGCAGCCCCTCACCGACTTCCAAGTCTTCTTAGATTCCTCTCGTTCCCATTTCTGCTGAAGTGGATCTGCATACATTCCTCTGACAGTGGTGACCCTGAGACTGACATCTTCCTTCCCTCTGCAGCAAAAAGGAAGATTTCTCATTGTTACAGTTCCGCTAGTTTTCTTACCTAGATGTCACTTTTTTAAATGCCTCTGGGGCTTCCCTTCACTCCCACCAAGTTATACATCTCCATTTTCTGACCTCTGGGCTTTGTTGCTCAGCAGGGCTCTGAAAGAGAATTCTCATTGGATGAGCCCAGTTTTCTCCCATCACTGCCCTGCTGTGACTCCAAAGAAGGGAGCTTCTTGTTGACGTACCCTGTGGAGTGAGGCTGTGTTTCACACCCCACATGGTGCTCAGTGGGTGCCAGCCCTCAGCAGGCTCTGTGATTACTGCCCTGAAGGACAATGCTCCCTCCTTCCTTCCTGGTCCTGCCTGCTGTTCTCTGAGCATTGCTTCTGCTCAGACATGGAGTCCCAGCCACAGCAAGGCTCTTCAGTCCCCATCTGTTGGCAGTGTCTTGTGGAGCACTTTTGCTGAGGAAAAGGTCATTGGTAAAGAGGGAGGAAGGGAAAGTAGTTGGAAAACAGCCCAACATCTAAGTGGAAACCGCAACTCTGTCTTCATTGTAAAGATCCTGTGCATTAAGGTGATGGAAACTTCTCTGGAAGTAGTCTCTTGAGCTGACAAAAGGGCACAGTGAAATCCTCATGTGTTTTGTCGTCCTTCTGTAGCCACTAACTGCCAAATCTATGGAACCTATGTGGAAAAGACAGGCTTCCTTCCTTGCCGCTCCTCATTAAGAGATTTTTGTTTAACCGGAAAAAACAAACAGGTTCTGTTTCTTTCCTCAGGGTTGGTTTTGGATTGGGGTTTTGGGGTTTAGGTTTGGTTTGGTTTTTGGTTTTTCTTTTATGCTCTAGAGCACAAGGCTAAAAGTGGCAGCTGAGATCTTTGGAACCAAAGCAGAGCATGCTGAGCCCAGTATGTAAGCACTCGGCCACCAAAGGCAGGGGGATGAAGTGTGGCCCTCACAGTATGCCCATAAGCCAGGGCACCATCCAGAGCTCCAGCCTGTGGCTGCACCATCCTGTCTTCTCAGCACTGTGCTTTATTAGACAGTCCAAAGGAAACAGCAGTAGTAACAATAGTGAGTTATGTGAACACATCAGACCTCATGCACTGAAGCCCACATACCACTCCTTTAGGAAAAGATCCTTACATTATGGCTGCATAGCCCATCAGCTCAGCTGCTCATGTGCTGTCCTGGTTCCCTGCCCTTGTCTCCTATTTTTGCCGTTTAGATTTCTTGCCTGCTAAGCCCATGTGGAACTCACTGTTTGTGGCAGAAGGACACCCAAGCTGGTTCTGGAAGTTTGTGTCTGCCTTCTGCCAGATGCTTCCTGTCCTTTCTTCCTTCCTCATATTGCTGTTTCTCTTTGTGTGCAGCTCTGTACCGCTCCCATAGCACTGATCTTATGGCCAGATAAGGCTATGACTTGGTCCAAAGATCATCATTCCCCTCTTTCTAGATGTGATGCCTCATCTTGTCTAGACACATTTGCATAACCAGAATTCAAGAGGACAGCAAGAGAATCTACTGGGTGGAATCCTGGTCAAAGCAGTAGCTTGCTTTTAAATATTGCCTCTCCCAATAGCTTGACACCTGCCTGGAGGGTGGCTGGGATTCAGTCAGGTTGTGTGGAGCTGGCCTGTGCTACCTCCCGTCGCCCCAGGCTCAACACAGAGGAGATGGTAAGGGTGCAGGCTGGCACAGGGATTTATTTTCTGGTCGGTGCATAGTTGATTCTGCACCTACATGCTCTCCTCCAGAAATAAGCAGTTACCTATTCAGTGTTACACATTTCCTTCTTGCTTTTTATTAAAACACAGAGCAGCTGGGGAAGGGAGATGAGGGGTTTTATTTCTGACAAGTTTTAGAAAAAAAATATTGTGTACATGTGTTTAGAACTGTTGAATTGCCAGGTTTCTGTACAAGTGTTTTGTAATTAAACTTTTAGATTTTCTTTAAGAAATTGATATGCTTGCTTGACATTTGCCTCATTAAAACTTTTCTATGTTGAACCCATGTGACCAGTTTTGCTTGGATCGTAACTAAAAAGTTCTGCTTCTGCTTTTCCTCTGAAACACTTTGTCAGCTCTCCATTAATCAAGGCTGTTAGGTTTTTAGAGCCATCACACATTCATTTTACTAATTGCTTATTCAGAATGTGTCTTCACCTGTTTGACAGTGTAGCTCTTTCAGTGTGCATTAGAACAATACAGTGAGTCCTGATTCATTTTATATGGCAGTAGTATTCTGGAGGCAACTTGAAGGATGTTTTTAAGTCAGTGACTCTGAAGTCCCTTGTTTAGTTCATCTTTTGACTGAAGAAATGTTGTGCTTAAATCCCTGCTTTTTAAAAATAACCACACTTACTAATCAAAATATTTTTAAAGATTTGTGAGTTTCTGCCATACTTTTGAAATCTTCAGGATAAAGCAGCCATGGCTTCCAGAGCCCACCCTCCTCCCAGAGGCCAGGCAGGTGTGGCACTGGGCAAGTCTTGCATTGTGACACCTCAGGCTTCCCCTTCTGACATCGCGGTGCCTCTGCTTTCTTAGAAGGCAAGAATTAGGTAAGAGAAATCACCGCCATATTTTCAAAAGTGCCAAGAATCATCACAGTGTCAGAGTTAGGACTTGGTTGGTTACATTTAACAGAAACCCAAGTCAACAGTGGCTTAAATAGAAGTGTGTCTCTCTCATGAAACAGTATGCCAAAAGAAGCCAGTCCAAGACTGATACAGGGGTTCCTATCTGTACCACACATAGTGTATCTCTCAAGGTCACCTTGTGTTCCAGCATAGCTACTTGGCCAACAGCCATCCCTTTGAAATTCCTGGCAGCATGAGGATAGAGGCAAGGACAAACCAGCAGGCCTGATTTCCCCAATTTCCCTGGAAATCACACTCAACACTTCCAGTCACCTCATTATAGCTGGCTATTAAAGAATCCTAGAAACATCATCACTGTGTGGACATTATTGCTCAATACTAGACGTTTTAGTAAGGGAGAGGAAGAAAGGAACATGGAGTGGACAACAGAAATTCATATGTTAATGGATGATACACTGTCCTTTGTTTCTTCACTAGTAGAAAATAACCATATACTTCTTAGAACTCTACTGGTTTTTTCCAAATAGCTGGGAAACAAACTGATTTCACTGTGAGTTGGCATTTCCTGTTCATACCTTAGCTTCTCTCTGAGCCTCAACAGCTGGTGACCAGGCTTGGTAAAAGTCAACAGAAACAGGTGGTAATGCTTGCCCAGATAGAACACTTCTCTAACTGCTCTGCACCAGGGTGGTGGCTCCCTGAGGGCGGGGATGATGAAGGACTGTTTGGTGGAAAAGCTAGAACTACTCCCTGCCCTCTGAAATGTTTCCTGCCTCACCACCACGACTTCCAAGTCAGGGCCTTTTTCTTTGAGTTGTTGTCTTCCTTTTTCACAAAACCTGCACTCAGATGTAAACTTTAAAATGCCTACATATATAAACACTAGCTCACATGCCAGCTCATGGAAGAGGGGTTGAGAGTCAGAATTATCAGATGAACATGAACGAGAAATGGTCTCATGGGAACATGTGTCTGGAGAGACTGGCCAGAAACGGGGTTGTCAGTTCCGAAAAGAGGCCAGAAGACACAGGGATGGCACTGGGAAGTGAAGAACTGGCTGAGCAGATTCCTGAAGGTTTTTCTGAATGTCTGCAGCGCTGGATCGGTGAGAGCTGTGAAACTGATACAGTCTTCTACATGTTACCCGTACCCTACAGCCAACTCACAAGAGCAGCTCCCCACTTCACTTTAGTGTATAGCATGGGGCTACAGAAGTGTTCTTAAGGTGTGTTTCTGGGAAAGATGGCTTGGTGGTTAAAAGCACACACTGGCTGTTCTTCCAGAAGGGTTAGATTCCCAGCTCCCACACAGTGGCTTACATCTGTCTGTAGCTCCAGGTCCAGGTGACCTGACATCTGGCTTCCTCAGCACAAGGCATTCAGGTAGTGCACAGATATGCATGCAGACAAAACACATGTTCACATAATAAAAGTTAAATATGTGTGATGAAGACTACTAGGAAGGACAGACATGTACTTAAGTAGCTCTGACATAGGACATCTCAAAATAAGAATTTCAAATGAGAAAGTAACTCTGTGTGTCTGTGTGTGTGTGTGTGTGTGTTTTGGCCAAAGGTCAAGGACAGAGTCTTCCTCCACTGCTTTTTTTTTTTTTTATTTTAGATAGGACCTATCACTTCCTGAGCCCAGAACTTACTAATTGATTGGGTTGGGTTAGGTTGGATTGGATTCAACAAAACGAAGTAAAAAAAAAAAATTACTTAAGTAAGAAGTGTGTCTCTCATTAAAAAAAAAAAACACACACAAAGGAGAAGTATGCCAAAAGACAGACATGGAAGCCCTGTCTATATCACAATTTATTGTTCTCAGGATCATGCTGGGTTCCAACATAGCAACCTGGCCTGCATGCTCTGAATATACCTGTCTTTCCCCTCTTCCCAAAGCTAAGGTTCCAGACATGACCATCACACCAGTGCTTGTACATGGTGCTAGGAATGTTCTCCCCAGCCCTGAGATAACTATCTTCCTTTAAACTCTTTTCCAGAAGACCCCAGTTCAGCTCCCAACACCCACATGGTGGCTCACAACCACATATAACTAGTCTCAGGGAATCTGGCACCTTCTGGTCTTGAGCAACAGCCATGCAGCTGATGCAGAGATATACATGAAGAGAAAACACCTGTATACAAGAAATTGATTTTTTAAGCCAGGCGGTGGTGGTGCACGCCTTTAATCCCAGCACTCCGGAGGCAGAGGCAGATGGATCTCTGTGAGTTCGAGACCAAGCCTGGTCTACCAAGCAAGTTCCAGGACAGCCTCCAAAACAATACAGAGAAACCCTGTCTTGAAAAAAAAAAAAGAAAGAAAGAAATTGATTTTTTAACTTCTTTGACAGTTTTATATAAATCTAGAATACAATTTGGTCACTGTCACCCAGATATCCTCTCTCATCCCCTCCCACTCACTCCTCCTGAACCCCTCCTTCTCAACATGTCCCGTCTCAGGCACGCTAGACAAACCTTTACTGCTGAGCTACACTCTCACCCTCATGTAGTTTATTTTGTTTGCTTGTTTATGGAATGATTTACAGGTTCCTATGTCACCTCTTGTGCAGGGGCCCTGCTCTCACTGTACTGTTCCCATGTTAATATATGTGCTGCTAACATGTGAACTGAAGAGTTTTTATGTGGGTTAAACTAGTTATCCATATACAACATTTAGAATAGGGCCTGTCATAGAGTACAGAACACTCAGACAAAAAAGAAACAGTAGCTAGACACACTATAAAGCAAGTAGCAGTCTGTTCTGCTTTTCATATGAATTTTATCATTTAATTCCTACCACAGCTTTATATTATAACCATTTTATAGTTAAGTAAATGAAGGCTGGGGGGATGGGATAATAAGTAAGTTGCAGAGTTATGCAACTAGATCAAGAAGGGTTTTTTGTTATTTTTGTGGAACTTGTTTTGTTTTGAGACAGGATTATAATGGACCCAAGGTGCTAAGGGATTGTATGTAAATAAAGAATCAAATTATTCCATGGGTATGACTCAGTAGTAAAGCATTTGCCTAGCATGCCCAAGCCCTGAATTTGAACCCCAGCAATACCACACACACACACACACACACACACACACACATTTCTAGTTTTGGGGCTTTAGCATTTGGGCCAAGGACAGGGTGCTATTACCTGAGATGGCAGACTTAAGAGTCAAAATGTTGTGAAGGAAAGATCAAGAATTCTGTTTCAGACTGGGGGTGTAAGTCGGAGTTGAGTGCTAGCCTTGTGCATGAAGTTCTGGGCTCCATCCCAGCACCACATAAACTGCATGTGGTAGTGGATACCTATAATCCCAGCTCTCTGGAAGTTGAAGCCAAAGGACCAAAGTTCAAGGTCATCCTTGGCTAGAAAGAGAGTTTGAGGTCAGCTTTGGTAAATTATATAGTGAGATACTGTTTTAAAAACACAACAAAAAGAAAGTGTTTTAGACTAGTTAAACTTGAGATTATCCCTGAGCAGCTGGCTTAAATCTCTACTATCAGTTGAAAAAAAGTTCCTTTCAGCTCTTAAAAGCCTGTGGTTTTCCCTGAGCTTCTAACTTCAGGTCACTGTTTGCTAGCATTCCTTCCATGCTCAGTGCATACACGCACGTAGGCTCTCTTGAGCTGCTCACTGAACTATGAAATTAAGGAATGGGTCTCCTTTTTAATTCCTCAAGCTCCTTAGGAAAAGAAAATTTAAAACCTTGTGTCTGCCTTTGTTTAAGATTAGCCAAAAGCAGCTGAGTGTTGTAGGATATGAAAATCATACCATAAGCTGATGGCTAGAAAAGGCTGGGAAGCAATGGGAAGTGTGAGCCGGGGAGACTGGCCAGAAATATATTTGGCATCATTGAAAGAAGGGTAATATGAGAAGACATGGGAGATGCAGCCCAGAGCAAATGGCTCCTGAGATGGTTTTGCCCTCCTCACGTCAGCTGGGCCTGTGCAATGGAATGTGAGATGATAACCTATTTATCTCCAGGCTGGTGGATGCTTTAAGTAGCCTTCTATTTATGAAAAGAAGTTCTCGGGTTTTTTTTTTTTAAGGCAGACTAGCATGGTCACTGGATTTTACTCACCACTTGGGAGAACGAATGTTTTAGATGTAGTCATTCATTCCATTCGAACATTTCTCTGTGCTTTGGGTGAAAAGTGGAGGAAATCCCTCTCCTCCGGGAGCTAGTTCATAGTACAACAATAAATTAAAAAAAAAGAAAACTACAAAGACTACAGTGGGGTCCGATAAGTGATCAAACAAGCTGTGAACCAAGCGTTCTGGAAAATACAAAGGAAGGTTTCAATGGTTGTCTAAAAAAGAGCTTTACCAGTATAACAACTTTTTTTTTTTTGCTTTTTCAAGACAGGATTTCTCTGTATTGTTTTGGAGGCTGTCCTGGAACTCACTTGGTAGACCAGGTTGGCCTCCAACTCACAAAGACCCACCTGCCTCTGCCTCCCAAGTGCTGGGATTAAAGGCGTGCACCACCAATGCCCGGCCAGTATAACAACTTTAAGCTGGGTACTACAGCAAGGTAGTTTTGTTGTTGTTTTTTAAAGAAACCAGAAACAGCCAGGTAGCTCTGTGATGGAGCACTCGCACAGCAATGTGCAGGGTCTCAGTACTCCCCAGCACTGCCGATGGTGAAGTGTTAGGCAAAGAGGCTGTAATGAGCGTCAGATGCCATGCTAAGGGACTTTACTTTTAATTGGTAGCAGAGGAAAAAACAACCACAGCTGTTTTTGCAAAGCAGTAACATCAGAAGACAATAAACCAGCTCAGAAGTTCATAGCCATTTTTTCCTGTCGTGTATCCCAGTGGCGATGCAGTGAAGGCTGTGAGCCAGTCCTTCTAAAAGCAATGTTTTCAGCTACATTTTAAAAAACAAAAACTAGCCAGGCATGGTAGCATGTCTTTAATCTCAGCGCTCAGGAGGCAGAGGCAAGCAGATCTTTCTGAGTTAGAGACCAGTCTGGTCTACAGAGTGAATTCCCAGCCTGTAAGGGCTACATAGCAAGATCCTGTCTCAAAACAACAAGAAGTTAAGAAATCCACTACATTGAAATATAGCTATCAAAATATTAAAAATATGGAATACAGACATGTTTGGGCTTCCTAACAAAGCACTAAATAACATGACTAAGATGGGCATAGTGGAGAATGTCTGTAATCCCAAATAAAGGTAAAGAAAGAACAAAACAGCATGAATTAGAGGTGGGAGAGATGGAAAGAGACACTTTGGTGGGTAGGGCCCACGTACGGAGCTGGAGAACTTAGAGGAAGGCAGGCTGGGGCAGAAGGAAGTGACTGGAAGAAGGGGTCTTTGTGAGTGTTAAGGAGGCATCTCTATTAATGGACTAGTGCTGGAAGGGTAAGTTTGGACATGGGGTTGACTTAGAGGAAGCTTAGGCAAAGTCACCTACCAACCTCTGCCACCCCTGGGTAAAGGTGTCATGTTCTATGCTTTGCCTTGACTATTTTTCCCTTTCCCTAACACCACAAGAGCATGTGGACGGAGGCAGCTTTCTTAAATCAGCCGGCCTCTCTGTAGTGGTTACAGAATGTACTTGCGTAGGTTTCATGCCAGAGATTAAGCAAGGGAGCCGTGCATCTGGAAAGAACACACTAGACTTCCTTCTGGCATGGCAGTATCTGTTTATCTTGACTGATTTTATAGCAAACGTGATTGGGATATTTACTGTTCGTCTGTAAGAACTGAATGAAAAGCTGGGCATTGTGGCACAGGCTTTTAATCCCAACATTTAAGAGGCAGAAGCAGGATGATCTCAGAGTTCAAAGCCAGCCTGCTCTCCATAGTGAGTTCAGGCCAGCAGGACTACAGGGTGAGACCCTGTCTCAAAATAGTAAAGAACTGGGTGAAAAAAACAAAACAAAACAAAACAGGACAAACCATACACACTGCAACAACTAACAGCACCTAGGAAAGTCTAGAGAGTACAAAAAAATGATCAATTGTGCACCTGCAAAGAGGGGTTTCACTCTGAGGACTTGACCCACAACTAAATTGGGCCAAGATTAACCATTCCTTAATCTTCCCCCTAAACCAAGGGATCTTTCCTGATGATCATGCCTACGATTAAGGCACTGAAGACTGCTGCAGGATGTGCAGTAATGAGCTCCAGGTATCTAATGAGAGACCAGTACTGTTCTGCAAGCACTAGCGTTCAGCGCCTCATCTGAAAACGAAGAGGACCAGCTTGCTCTGCAAAAGGAGGCCCCACTGAGTCCTCACATTGGAGAGGGTGGAGAGGAAGCTCCCATTTTAAGATTCTATGTTGCTGGGAAACACAAAATCTTCTGGGAAAGGCCTTTGTTTTTGTTTTAATTAGGTAAAGATTTTACATGCAGGGAGCAAGTAGCTGACTCCGGGCTCTGAGCTGTCTCCAGAGGAAGAAAAGTTAAAAAAAAAAATCAATGTGAGGGAACAAACAAAGACATTTGATAGCAGTAGGCCTCTTTCCCAGTCCCTGCCTCACCTGAAAGTAATTGCCTGATCCAAGAAGAACACCTATGAGGGAGCAGCAGCATTTCCCTCCAGTTCTTGCTCGTCAGTTTCCGGGTGTCCCTCTGTTCTGTCGGCACCTAGTCTGAAATCAGCAGGAAAGGCCGGATGCAACCCTGGCCCTCTCCTCACTTGACAGGAGGAGGCCCTGACCTGCCTACGGATGCTGCCCATGCTGCCTCACATCCGGGACCTCATCACTGGTTCCTGCTTTGCTTGCTCTGGTTTCTTCTTACAATCCCAAGAGACCAGAGGACTGTGGAGCCAGGAAGGGACCCAACCCCAGTCTTCCAGGAAGAACTCTGGGATGCCTGAGTCTCAGCTTGCTTGTCTGTCCCTGAAGTTCATTGTGTTCTTGGACATAAATATTGATTCTGGGTGATGTTAACATTCTGTTCATAAAAGAATGTAACATATTTCTCCCACACCATATTAGACTGATGTGTTGTTTGGCCAAGAGAAGTGGAGATTTCTGGCTTCTGCAGAAAATGTGAACATTTAAATGCATGCAGCCTTCAGGAGTCTGGGGTGCAGCCTCAGAATAGCAACTAGGGCTTTTGGCTGGCTTCAGCCCCTCACTCCTCCATCCTTGGCTTGTCACTTTGGCATTCCTAATCTCTTGTAATTAGGAAGACCCTGTCTTGGACTTCCACATCTGCTTTCATCTTGAAGGCCTATAAGGTCAGCACTCAACGTTTTTAATTTTCTTCCCTTGAGGAAAAGATCTGGGAGGTCTCCTTTTTTCTTCCCCACTCCATGTGGGAGTGGAGGGCAAAGGCTTCAGACCAGAGGTGGTCCATCCAAGCATTACAACCGGGGGCCAGACAAGCCCAAGAATAGGATGTGCTGGCCGCCTTGGCAAGGCAAATTCCCCACATTCCACAGGCGCTCTTCACGGGAAATCTAACTCATGAGAAAGTGGAATCTGTGATGTGTATGCGTGCGTACTCCGGTGCCAGCACATCTCACACAGACTCTCTGGTATTTCTTAAGAGTGGTAGAGCCCATTTCCAGATGTGTGGGAAGGCAGGCTGGGTCTCAGTGCTGTCAGAGGAGGGAGCGCCCTCTGCCGTCCCAACCAGGAAGCACCGCGGTGGAGGGAAAGGACCCCAGGGGTCTGGAAAGCTGGTCTCCGTTAAAACCTCAGTGGGCTCACTGTAGCGTCCTGGAGACCTGCACCTCCTTACTCTTCACACTGCGAGCCTGCAAGGCGCTGGCTGCCCTCAGACTAGCTGGTTCTTTTGATGTTCTGTAGCTGTGAGCCAGCCAAAAATGAGGATTTGCAATAAAACTCCAGCCTCCCTCAGCATCTGCTGAGCTAGTTCCGAGGTGAGCGGCAGTGGCGCTGACTTCTGCCTGCGAACCTGGCCCGCAGCCCCAAGCCAGGCGAGACAATAGGGGCAGAGTGCCCATGAGGAGGCCTCCGGCCGAGAGGCAGCCCTGCGGCCTCACTGTGCCCCTGGAAGGAGCTGGCAGAGGCCTGGCTGGCTCCCAGAGGCTTCCAGCAGAGTGGAAGCTGCCATGGCTCAGCTCAGGCGTCCTGGCATCTCCACCGCCCGGAGCTGGCAACCCAGACAGAGGGGTCCCCGCCCCTCTGCCCTGTTTCCTGCCAAGGAGGAGGCTCTACAACACTGCCAGAGCCGATTCGCTGTGTGTTTGGGGGTGGGGGGGAGAAAGGGAGAGGGGGAGGAAAAGGAAAAGGAGAGAAAAGAGACAGAGTGGGGAATGGGGGGAGAGAAAAAGAAGGAAGGGAGAGAGAAGAAGAGTGTGGTGAGAGAGAAGGAGGTGTGTGTGTGTGTGTGTGTGTGTGTGTGTGTGTGTGTGTACGCGTGCGCGCTCCTAAAAAGCCAGGTGCACACGGCTACTGAAGCAAACTTATTGGACAACCTTTCAGTTTTGCAAGAGAAAAAAGAAACATAAGACAATCAGTTTCTGTTTTGAGGAGAAGGTTTTTATTTATTTATATTTGGCAAACTGAGCTCCTTTCTGCTGGGAGAACCGAAAACCCAATCCACCAAGCAGCCCCTAACAACAATGCCCTTTTCTCTCTCTGGGACCAATTTCCAGACAGCACAGCAGTCCTGACAAGGTCAACAAGCCGAAGCTGTGAGCACAAGATCTTTATCTACGTGGGAAATAAGAAAATCATTTGACTGATAAAAGGAAATACAATAAATAGCATCTAAATTCCTGGCTGCGTTCCCCCGAGCCCCTCCTTCACAAGAGAAAGTGCCAGGGCAGGAATACAACTGCCACTACAGCAGGTTTAAAAATAGCACACTGCACACAGCCCTTCCTACCTTCCAGAAAGACTTCATTACCGGGTCCTCAGCCCTGAGCCTGCAGAGTCGCTGCCGGCGCTTTCTTGCCCCTGCTCTGGATTTTTCTTCTTTGGAAGCATGAAGGCAGCGGGTGTGATACATTTCCCTCCTGCTCAGCTAGTTTCAGTCCTCGCACGTCTGGCGCACACAGCGGAAGTCCATTGTATTTAATGGGGTGTTAACTCTGTTTATTCTCTAGGACTTGTGCAGTAATTTTACACTCTGCAAAACTAGCAGCTTGAACCTGAAGTGCCTTTCCTCCCTCCTGTGCCACTCCAATGGGCCTCTGGCGCCAGGTTCCGCTGCAGGCCTGGAGTTCCCCAGCTGGTTCAACCAAAGTTGCTTCCCACTGCTAACACTACTGTGGGCTGAGACAGGCTTGCCTCTCTTACAGACTTGTTTTTGTCATCTATTAAATGGGGATTTGGATCTGCCTGTGTACCTAGAAGAGCTACTGGCACTGGTCCTCTGGTTCCCAGCTGGTCAGTCACAAGTGTATCTCCTGGTAAGACTGTTAAGGTAAGTGACCAGATGATCCCTGCTAGCCTAAATCTCTGAGTCGCCATCAAAACAAAGCAGGGGCTGGAGAGATGGCTCAGTGGGTAAGAGCACTTGCTGTCCTTGCAGACGACTCCATTTGGTTTCCAGCTCGCTGCTGCCTGTAACTCCAGTTCAAGAGGATCCCACATAATCTTCTGACCTCTAAGGGCACCGCACACACATGGCGCACATGCATGTACAGAGGCAAACATCAACACACATAAAAATATAGATACAAAAGTTTAAAAATAAAGCATTACTGTAGTAATAAATTATGCGAGCTATATATGAGTTCTAACTTCTGTTATTCTCAGAGCTGATTCACAAACCCAGGCCTTACGGACCATCCAGGTCTCCAACAACAGGGACATCATCTGGACCATACAGCATCTCCTCCCCTGTGTGGACATCCTGGATCTGCCTCTCGAGTTCCTAATCTATTTCTGACTCCCCCAGGCCTTTTCCATCTGGTGTCCTGGAGACGCCTCAATTCAATTTGCTCAAAACTAAGAGCAAAGCCTCTCTAAACCCACACCTTTTCCTGGATCTGACGATCTAATGAAGAGTGCCACTGCCACTGGTGCTGGAACCTTGAGTCCCCGTGCACACTTCCCCTTGGTTCTGCTCAGGGCTCTCCACCACATCAGTCCATTCACAGAAAGGAGTCCTCCCATCCTCCCATGCAGCCCTTCCTCCTCCCTGCCACCCCCGCCCTAGCTGTTAGAATCTTTTTTTGGGGGCTGAGGGGAGTAGGCAGGGTTTCTCTGTATAGCTTTAGAGCCTGTCCTGGTACTTGCTGTCAACCAAGTTGGCCTTGAACTCACAGAGATCTGCCTGCCTCTGCCTCCCAAGTGCTGGGATTAAAGGCATGCGTCACCAACACCCCACAAGCTATTAGAATCTTCAGCCCCCTGACTCTCACAACCTCCATTTATTTATTTATTATTTGTTTTGTGTGTGGGGGAACCAGGAGCGTGCACACACCATAGCACGTACATGGAAGTCAGAGGACAACTACTAGGAGTTTTTCCATTATGTGGGGCCCTATAGTTGACTTTTGTTGTTGTTTGTTTGTTTGATATATATATATATATACTCTTTGACTATGGGGGGTCTGCCTCCCAGTTCCCAAATAAATACAGGGATTAAATACAGAAACTAATACAGTACTTGGGATGCAGTTGGTGGATCCATGCTGTTTTCCATGTATTCCTCCCTTTAGAAATCTCTCTCTCTTTCTCTCCTTCCCTCGCCTTCCTCCCTTTCCTCCACCAAACACACACACACACACACACACACACATACACACACACACACACATACACACACACACGCTTGCTTCACAGAGTCTTTAGCCCTAGCTGGCCTCATTATTTAGCTGAAGACGACTTAGAGTTCCTGACCCTCCTGTTCTGCCTCCCAAACCCTGGAATAGCAAGGGAGCACATCTACACTCAGCTAGAAGTGGTATTGTAGAGCAGTGGTTCTCCAGCTGTGGGTCACGACCCCTTTCGAGGTAGCATATCAGATGTTTACATTATGGTTCTGATAACAGTAACAAAGTTACAGTTAGGAGGTAGCAACAAAAATGATTTTAGTTGAGGTCACCACAACATGAGGAACTGTGCTAAAGGGTCGCAGCATTAGGAAGGTTGAGGACCACTGCTCTAGAGCAAAGTACTGTCTCCCAGCAGCTTTACCCCTCCAATTCATCTTGTATAGATAGCTCCCTTCTGCTCTGTGAGGTCACATTTGACCACAACCTATTTCTAACCCCCTCCTTTCTTTCACAACTTTGTGGTTTTTGGAAGTCTCTGTCCCACTGCTGAGCCAGGCTTCTCTTTCTCTCTCCATATCTGCAAGCACGGGGTCGCACAGTACCAGCTCTGCGCTCCTGGTCCTGAGCCATAGGCTGTGGCATCCTGCTGCTGATCCTCTTGTCTCTACCCTTCTGGGCTGAGAGTCCTGGAGTGTGGTCATTCAGGCCTGCCTCCCCTCTTTGTATTCTCAGACCTTGACATTGTGCCTGGGACATAGTAGGTACCCGGTACGAGTTTGCTTAGTCCCATCCCTCATCTTTATGACTAATGCTTCGTTTCAGCCGTTATGCAAAGGTTAGAGTGTCTCTGAAGACTTGCTGACGTCACCCTTTTCCTCTGTGACTCCACACCCACTTTGCCACTGAAGCTGCTGGCAGTGAGGCCACTAGAGTCCTCTTTAATGACCAGGTCTCCCTGCACCCCGCCCCCAGGACTCATCTTCTGGGTCTCAGCAGTGCTGGGCACAGTTACCCCCCTTCTGAAATGACACCCTCCTCCTGGCTTTCGACAGGCAGCCTGCTGTGTGTGTCCCCCGCTTCTCTGGCTCTCTTGATCCTCTGTGTGAGGCTCAGCTACTCCTGCCTCTACATTCCTTCCTGAAGGAACTTGACTAATCTGCTCTTGAAAATACCTCCGCCAGCTTCAGCTTCAGCTCAAGGTCCTGATGTCAGTGGTCTACTTGACATCTCTCTTGCAAGTCTTTTAGGTAGATCAAGCTCCACCCCTCACCCCAACCCCAGCCTCTCCCCCCTCAGTCCTTCCCTTTCGGTAAAGGCACACACCCTCCCTGGGGTCTTGATAGCCACTGTCTTGGAAGGAGTCTAGTCTAGGGATATCCAAATATTATAGATCCCAGGAGATGGAGATCCTCAACACACACCTAAATGCTAGGCAGACGTGGCAGCCCTTCTGTAATCTCAGAACTCAGGAGGCAGTGATGAGAACTCTAGAACAAGCTGGCTAGCTGACTAGGGTCAAATTGGCAAACCCTGGGTTCAAGTGAGAGATCCTTCCTCAATATACAAGGTGAGATGCAATTGAGAAAGACACCCAACGTTAACCTCTGGCCTACACACATACCCACACTAGATATCATAGAGTCCAACCTCCCACTTGGATTCAGAACAAAACTAGATTTTATTTTATACTGGACTTGGGTGCCCAGAAAGGTCTATCCTCAGTCTACTTCCCCAGACCAGCTTCTATTTTGCCCCTAGGTCAGAAATGGGCGAGAGGTTCCCCGAATCAGATCTGGCTACCTGTTCTCTACAACTCACAAGCAGACACGGATTCTTCTTTATTCATCTTTAATTTTCCCTTCTAGTTTGTTGCTATTTGTTTGTTTGAGATGGTGCCTCACTATATAGCCCAGGCTGGCCTCAAGCTCCAGCTCTCTCAGCCTCTGAGTACTGGGATTATAGGTTTGCACTAGATTCTTCTGCATTTTTCTTGATTCTTTAAATGATTGGAAAAATGACAAAAGCTTTCAAGCCCGGATGTAACCCAGTCCCCTGTCCCCGAGGACACTCAGCACCTTCTAGGTCTTTCTCTTTCAGTCCAAATCTCTTCAGCATCTTCTAGAATTTTCTACTGCTCTTCCAAAAGTTCCTCATGCTTATCTATGGCCCTCTAGGAACACCTAGAGATAGCAGGCTTACCCTCGGAGCCTTGTACTGGTTGTTGTCTGCGTTTCTGGTACATGTCACATGACCTCTCTAGCTTGGGAACAATGTGAGGACAGGGCTAGTGTCTTATGGTCCCTTTACTGGAATATACCATCACATACCACAGGGCCCAGCACAATGTGTAGCCACACCACTTAGAAAAGCATTCCCAGTTTGGCAGTGGTGGCACATGCCTTTAATCACAGCACTTGGGAGGTAGAGGCAGGCAGATCTCTAAATTCAAGGTCAGCATGGTCTACAGAGCTAGTTCCAGGGCAGGCAGGGCTACAGAGACAAACCCTGTCTCAAAAACAAACAAAAGGAAAGGAAAGGAAGGGAGGGAGGGAGGGAGGCAGGCAGGCAGGCAGGCAGGCAGGCAGGCAGGCAGGCAGGCAGGCAGGCATTCCTTTTGAATCGTCTCCTTTTCCAACATGCCCTTATGTCTCAGAAGGGGCTGCCCCAAACAGCACCGTACAGAATCTACTTGCATAATCTGTTCCTAATTCTTTCTTTTGCTTCATTGTTTTCTTTTTTGAGACAAAGTCTTACTCTTTAGCCTAGGCCGGCCTGGGATTCACTCTGTAGCCCAGGAACTCATGGTGGTGATCTCTGCTTTAGCCTTCCAAGGGCAGGATTATCTGTGTCAGCCACCATGCCCAGCTTAGGTGTTCTATTTCAAGAAGATTCTATTTTGAGGTTTTATTCAAGCTCCCTCTGTTTTATCCCTACGGGGTGCTGAAGACAAGACAGAGGCAGGTAAATTGTAAGGACAGTTTTGTAAATCTGCAGGGGACTGATGGGAATGAAGACTAGCCGGCCAGACCCTGGCTCAGTTCACATAGACATCAGCTTCCCTATTTCAACTCTCTTCCTTGATTTTATCATCTGTAAAACTGTTGAGTGAGACTTGGTATCTGGGGCTGGGGAGATGGCTCAATGGTTAAGAGCATCCAACTGCTCTTTCAGAGGACCTGGGTTTGATTCCCCTCACCCACATGGCAGTTCACATGTTATGCCATCTTCTGATCATGTGTACCGACAGACATATGTGCAGGCAAAACACTCACACATAAAATAAATGTTTTTTAAATATATAAAAAGGTGTCTACCTTCCAAAACAATACAGAGAAACCTTGTCTCATAAAACCGAAAAAAAAAAGGTGTCTACTTGACACACTAAGATTCTCTCCAGACTTGCAGTCTGAGGACTAACTTTTTCTGGAAGTCTTGGGGTCAAGAGGAGTGCAGGGAGCAGCTTTGTCAATCCCAGCCAGTTCCTCTGAATTTCCAAAAGAGACTGTGTCAACCAGGCCCCTTCAACCCAGAACTTATCTGAGAGACAGATTTCGTTTCTTCCATTTGACAGGCAGGGAAATAAGAGCCAGAGAAAAGTGACTTTTCCCAGGATTTCAGGGGAACCACCACACTATGGCCCTAGAGTCATAACACCCCAGCGGTTCAGAAACTCTGATGTACAACTCATCTTGTAAGACAAGTCTTATTCTGTCTCTCTGGGGGTAGTAAGAAGGTTCTACACTGGGTGATAAGGATGCTGCCACCCTTAGCCCCCACTCTAAAAAGCCGGATAGTGGACAGCCTGTGCAGCCACCCATGCCACTCCTAACACACACACCTCAGAAGCAGCAGAGGTCTGCGGACTCAGGTGCTGTACTTACGAAGCTGAGCTAGGACTTGTCTAAAAGTGCCTCCCCGGTGGGAGTGGGGCTCCCTGGAGTCTCGAGGAAGCTGTGAGGGGAAATTTACTGCTGGCCAGGCAGGCCTCCTCAGCTAGCAATCTTGGGATCAGACACAGGGAGACACCCCAGCAGCTTGGGGTCCTGTGGAGGCCAAAGGCCCACATGCCTAACCTTCTCCCAAAGCAATGAGGAAAGGCATCTAGGCCCCTGGTCTACAGCTTCCAGAGTGGCTAATGAGTAGTGTCCTCACTCACAAGCTAAGACGGGATGATGCTTGTGAAAAGAGAGGTAAAGCTGAACCTGGGAGGCCTTAATTCCCAGTTCCCCAGTGGCCACAGCTGAGCAGACTCAGGGCTTGTTTCTGTTTGATTGGAACAGTCTGACATTTTGCAAGAAAGCCTTAGCACTTGGGGTTGCCTTCTGGCATTGACTAAGAGGTGCAGGTGCTCCTGTCTGGGGCTGAAGTCACACTTGGGGAAGTCAGCATGACAAGACACATTGTTGTATACCACAGGATGCTACACAAATGCCAGGGTTCTGGGGTAAAGAAAGGGCCTGCAGGAAGGGGCAGCTCCAGTGAGGTGCTGGAGGGGCACCTGCAAAAGGAAAACTTTTGTTGGAGGAGCATGAGAGGCTGTTGGGGAACCAGCAGCAGAGAGCTGGGCATTGCAGACGGAGGGTGTGGGAAAGACAGCAAACTTGCAGGTGGGAATCCGGGCCCAAGTTGGCCCTACCACTCCGCCGTAAACACTTCTGCAGGCCTTTTTGTCTGTTGTCTCATACGTATGTGGCAGAGTGAAGTTAGGACATCTCTGCTGGGTTACTGTGAGGTTTGCGTGTACCTGGAAGTGCTTTACCCTGTGTGTGTTTAATTCTCTGGAACTCATGTGTGTCTTCCTTTAGTCAGGAAGTGGGAACCCCTACTTGGCCATGAAGTCTGGACTAGTCTGATCAAATGCCTTTCTCTTCTGGGGCCTTGTTTTCTCCATTTGATGAGTAAACAGAGTTGGAGGGAGAGACCACGCTACCTTAACACAATAAGTAGATAGATGGACGGACGGACGGACGGACAGATGGACGGATGGACAGACAGACAGATTTAAATAAATAATTTTTTGAGGCAAGGTCTCACTGTACAACTCTGGCCTGGAACTTGCTATTTATTGAACCAGGCTGGCCCCAAACAGAACTCTATCCGCCTCTTCCTCCCAAGTACTGGGATTAAAGGCATACGCGTATGCCTTTAATTGGGGGCTGGAGAAATGGCTCAGTAGTTAAGAGCACTTACTCTGGAAGAGGACTCGAACTTTGATTCCTAGCACCCATATCAGGTAGCTCACAACTGTCTGTAACTCCAGTTCCAGAGGATTCAATGGCCTCTGGCATCCTCAGGCAGATACACACACACACACACACACACACACACACACACACACACACAAATTAAAAGAAAATCCTGATTTTAAAAATTAAATTCAACTTCAACTGGGTGTCTTGTATTTTATCTTGGAATTCTAACCATCCCTCCCCTAGCTAACCTCTCTCTAGGAAGAACTGCCAAAGACTCAAGAAGGATGGTTACAGAACCTCACATACTTTCTCCTTTTTTTTTTTTTGGCACGTTTGTTTGTGTTTTTTTTTTTTTTTTTTTTGCACTTTGTTAACCCATATTTATTGTCCCCAGGGTGTTAGATCACTTTGTCAACTTTTGCTCGTGATCTACTTTCCTCCATAACTGTGCTCCTTCCGTGTGAATTTTCTTTTTTTTTTTTTTTTAAATTTAGATAAGAAACAAGGTTGCTTCACAAGTCAGTTCCAGGTCCCTCTCCCTTTCCCTCCCCTCCTCCCGTGCCCTCCCCCCTTGTTTGTGTTTTTGAAATGGGATCTCATTATGTAGCCAAGACTAGCCTGGAACTCATTATATAATTCAGGCTGACCTTGGATTCAGGCAATATTCCTGCCATATGTGCTATGATTCTGTGTGTACATAAGATGCCTCCTAGGTGCTATGACTATAGACACTAGATTAGTGTCCTTCACAGGCAGTCCTGACAGCCACCTTTCTGATTCCTTCCTGGCCAGCACTCACCTCCTCCCTGGCACCTGGCATAGCGTGTGCTCCAGACAGTTGGTTCCCTGGCTGCGAACGCAGGCTCACCCTCTTGACTCCCGTCGGTGCTATTCATTATGGCCACTTGGCCCTTTTGCCTTTGCTGACGAGCACCTAACACGGTTTATTCTTCTCTAGACCCTGAAGCAGGAAGAAAGCCCGGGGTCTGGGCAGGGCTGCTGAAAGGCAGAGCCCAGCTTGGGAGGACTCCCGCCTGTCAAGGGCACTGACTCCTGCTTTTCACCCCGTGGAACAGATTTGTTCTGGGACTGTGTGAAGACAGTGTGTGGAGGGGCAGCAGCTAACAAGGCTGCGAGCTGGTTGCCTAAACATTTCGCTTGCAGGGACCACAGGTGCCCAGACACTTGGCTGGGTGCTGCTTCTGGCTATGTTTGGGAAGTTAGCACTTGAATGGGTACCTGGGTAGAACCAAAGCTCCCCTTGGGACAGATGGGCCCAAGGACAGCGGAAGGCCTAGAGGGACTAGTTGAGCAGGAACACACAATCTGCTTGTCTTCCTGCTAGAGTGGTGGTCCTCTTTATCACATTCAACTTTCAAACTGGAACTTATACCACAGTCCCCCTAGGCCTTCTCTCTCTCTCTCTCTCTCTCTCTCTCTCTCTCTCTCTCTCTCTCTCTCTCTCTCTCTCTCTCTCTCTCTCTCTCTCTCTCTCACACACACACAAACACACACACATGCGCGTGTGAGCACGTGTGCGCACATGTGTGTGTGTTTGTGCAGGGCTACACAGAGAAACCTTGTCTCCTAAATTAATTAATTAATTAAAATAAAAAGAAGAAGTTGAAAGGGAAAAAGACAGCAGATAGGGAAGCAGAAGAAAGCAAAGAGGAGACATCCCAGCCAAGGGTGAGACATCAAACACAACACCAGGAAGGGTGGCTTTGTACTTATGACACAGGGAAGCACGGGCACTTAGAGATGCTGTCATCAGAGCTAAGAAGGCTGGGGCACTTACCCTTCTACCCTCCCAGCCACAGGGACATGCCTGTCCATGTGTTGCCTTCTCTGCTTGGAGCAGGCGGAGTGGTTCTGACTGTCACAGAGACACAAGGGCTGGCTAATGGGAGCCGAAGTACGGAGATGGACAAAGGCAGAGGACATAAGGAGGGGCTTGGACAGGTCAGGGACATGCTGGGGTGGAGCTCAGGTGCAAGGGAGGGCATGCTAGGAGGTATTGCCTTTGACTGACCCACTCCAAACACACCTCCTCAAGTCTGAGTTCCCCTAAAAAATAGGCTCCCTAAAACTGTGACAGGCTATGCCCATTTCACCCCTGCCAGGCTGAAGTTCCAAGCTATTTTTGTCTTCCTCTAGTAACAATAAACCTATTGTGCATACTTCCTGACTAATCCCCAGGGTGGCCAGAGGAGGGAGAGGCAGATCCAGGGATGGAGGGCTGAACCTGGGCCAAGAATTAAAGCTGAACCACTGAGCCAAGCCAGGGGTGGGAAAGGCGATGACTCCCACGCCAGCCACTGTGCCCTTAGCCCATTTTGTGACTCCCAAGATTCTGCTCTGCAAGACACACAGAAGCTAAGGTCCCACAGCGCCTGGACAGCACTCAGACAGCAGGTGCTCCCTGCCACCACTGGGTACGGCATTCCAATTTCGTCTGCCCTACTCCATTCCTTCACATGCCATAAAGCAACTACAAGGAACCCGTTTATTCAGACAAGGGAAACTGAGGCACAGGGAGTAAGGGGCTGATCCTAATGGTTATAGCAAGGGATAAGAAGTGGTAAGAGGCAGATGTCCTGCTCAGAGCCAAGCCTGTTAAGCCCTATCCACGAAGGTCTGTCTTTCTGCTCTCTGAGACCTTGTACCCTGGGATCCATACTGGAATCCGTAAAAGCTGGTGGCATCAACTCGGGTTGGGGTGGGTCATTGGACAGGCTTTGCATGTGCTGTGGCGCCCAGCAAAACAGGGCACACCCTGAATGAGACATTTGGAGAAATGACCCATCTTGAAAAAAAAAATCTCTGCAGAGTCATAACGGAAAAACTTTGAACATTATAAGGTTTCCTTCATCTTATTTGTGGTTCAAGCCTAACTTGTTTTGATCTCATTATGGTCACTAGGCGTACCTTATTTGCTTCCGGGTTTACAGCCCTCCCCAACTATGGCTCATAGGAGGACTCCATGGAGGGGCTGTTACTGCTGGCCTATGCTCACTGTTTTAGCTCAGCAAAGATGGAGTTGCAAGCCTTCCATCAGGCAGGCCCTATGCATAAGAAGTAGTGGACATACGCCCTTCCAACTTGTTCTTGGAGGAGATCACATCTACAGACAAGTGTTGTAGACTGTAAAATGCACTTTGATCGATGGAGTTGAGCACCTTGCCAGGACAACTGGAAGCCCAGGGATAATAATACTGCTGAGTGGTCACCTCCTTCCAAGTGTGACATGGCCTACTTTTGAGGACAGTGACTTCAACACATGAGCCTTGGGGTGACAATCTGTCATCAAAACCCACCATTGGGACGATTAGAACACAACAATGCATATACATGGCCTGGCATGTAATTGGTGTGTAGCAGTGGTGGTGAGGGAAGTGCCCCAGTGAATAGAATCAAAGGACAGGCTATGTTGCTCCTTTGGAGCAGTCCACCTTGCTTTCTGAGATAGGCTCTCTCATTGGCATGGAGCTCCCCAGTTCAGCTAGGCTGGCTGACTAGTGAAGTCCAAAGAGCCCCTTGTCTCTACCTATCCAGTGTTAGGATTAAAAGGGTGCTCTTTTAGCCGGTGCTGTGGCTCAAACTCAGGCCCCCACACTTACAACAGTGTTTTCCCAACCTGCCAGACACATAACTAAATAAAGTTTAACGTCTCTTTCCCTTATGCAATCTTACTCTACCCTTCCCCTCTTTCTTCTGTTTGTCTTATGTGTTTATTATGCTGTTTCTACTGGAAACGGGTATAAAGAAGACATCTTGCCTGCCCTTAAGAGTTCAAGGAAAGCAAAAAAATGAACAGAATTCCAAACTCTGCAGGAACTCTCAGCCCTGCTCCACAGGCCAAGGACTTCTCCGTGTGAGAATGGAGGAGACATGCCTGAGTCGACTAAGAAACTTGTGCTTCAAGACTTACTCCAAGGTCTTCTATCTAATTTTGTGTTCAAATTTGGTATTTTCCCTTCCTTCCTTCCTCCCTTCCTTCCTTCCTTCCTTCCTTTCTTTCTTTGTGTTGGTTCTTTTTCTTTTTCTTTCTTTCTTTCTTTTTTTTTTGCTGTTGTTTGCTTGTTTTTGGTCAGGTGGAGCACAGAGCTCACAGAGATCTGCCTCCTGAATGCTAGGGTTGTAGATGTAATAGACCATGCCCAAGCCACCTAAGCTTCATACTCCTCCAACCATGAGGCACCCGGCTGCCTTCTAGATCTGACCTGCTTCCCTGGAAGCTCTCTGCCCAGGTTTCCGTCACCCACTGCTTCCAATTTCCCCGGGGGTCTGCTGAGTTGGCCATGCTCCAGCACGGAAGGGCATCTTTGGTGTATAGGGCTCTATTCCCTACCTGAACGGGACTTGGTGATTCTAGAAGGCTTGGCCTGTGAGTCCTCTGAGGCTGGGTCTTAAAGCTTGCTTAGTAAAGTGCTTGCTGCAGACCAAGTTTGATCCCCAGAATCCAAGTAAAAAGTCAGGCATGTTGGCCCACACTTGTAATCTTGGCACTGAGGAGTTAGAAACAAATGGATTCCTGGGACTCCTGGCCAGTCAACCTAGCATAATCAGCAAGCTCCAGGTCCCGGTGAGAAACTCTGTCTCAAAAAAGCAGGGTGGATGGTACCCAAGAAAGAACAGCATCCAGGGTTGTCCTCTGGCCTCCATACAGACACAGACACACAGACTCTCTCTCTCTCTCTCTCTCTCTCTCTCTCTCTCTCTCTCTCTCTCACACACACACACACACGTACAGAAATGTCTATGAACATATGTATGAACATATATGCACCACATATGTAAGAACATGCATGTATGCACACATGTGTACCACATAGACAGGAGCATGCACACACACATATAGGAATATTCATGCACACAAATTGTGTACCACATGTACAGGGACATGCACATATGTGCACACATACGTACTCCACATGTACAGGAACATGCATGCATGCATGCACACACACATGCTCCATATGCACACATATACATGCACTGGAATATATACATATGTATATATATATATATATATGCATGTGTGCATAAACACACACCAGTGCGAAGAAAAAAGCTTAGGGCAAAATGCAAACTAATAGATACAGAAAAAAATAAAAGTAGAAAAAAATCAGTTTTTTGCAGTTACAGAAATACTTGATTCAAGCTAGAGTCATTAATGTTCCTTATGGTTTGAATTTGAAATGTTCCCCAGAAGGCTCATGTGTTAAAGAGCTGATTGCCAGCTGATGGGGTCTTGGGAAGTGACTGGATCATGAGGGCTTTGGCTCCATCAGTAGGTTCATCCACTGAAGAATGCATAACTTAATGGTGTTTCTGGGAAGGGATAGAGCAAGCCGGGCTTCCTGTCTTCCATGAGCTATGTGGCTCCTCTCTGCCGTGCTCTCCCATCCCACGGTCTGCCTAGCCGCAAGCCAGCGAAGAGTGGGACTAGTGGGAACCCTGGAAACAGTGAGTCCTTAAACGTTATTTTTCTCAGCATTGTGTCGCACAAGAAGTGACTTACACAGATGTGAAAACTGTTAGGTGATGTTGTGATGGGAAACGGGATATTTACATAATCTCAACTATCTCCTACAAAATGCTTATTAATTACTTATAAATAGCTAAGTGCAAAATGCTTAGTAGGCAATTGTAGTGAAACTGGAATGCACTATCTTAACCAAAGGATAAAAGTTCACATGGCAGGGCTGGAGAGATGCTGCTCTTCCTCCAGAGGCCCCGAGTTCAAGTCCCAGCACCCACATGATGACTCACAACTGGCTGCAGCTCCAATTCTAAGGCATCTATGACCTCCTGTTGCTTTCCGGGACACACACATGGTGCACAGACTCAGATGCAAACAAAACACCCATACACATAAAATGAAAATTAAATAAAATAAGTCTTTTTTTAAATCAGTATCAGGCCAGGGGTGGGAGCACATAGGCATTTAACCCTGGCATCTGGAAACAGGCAGGTAGAACTCTGCGAGTTTAAGGCCAGCTTGACCTACATAGTGAGTTCCAGGACAGCCAGGGCTACATAGTGAGGCCCTGTCTCAAAATAAACAAGCAAATAAATGTAAAAGCTCAGCATCACTAGCCATGGGGCAGGTGGAACACACACATCCCAGCCCTCAGCGAGGAGGGCACCGCTGCACTTCCTCTGAACCACACAGAAGGAGAAAAACTCAAATGGAGGGAAAAAGCACAAAAGAGCCAGCCTGTAATCTTTACAAGGTCACGAAAGTAAAGACTGAGGAACTGCCAGGGACTGAAGCCCACTAAAGACACCTGGCAACTAAATCAAGGAGTGCTCAAAGGGGAGCCTTCCCAACAAAAGGCCATCACGGTGGAACTGAAAAGGGGTCTATGGGTTAGATGCCGTGTCCTTCCTCGTCATTTGGTTCCCCTGCTGCTCCCTCCCATGTCTGCTTTGGGACATACTCTAGAGACATATGCAGCAGAAAGAAGCAGTCCTTTAGGAGGACGCTTTAAAGCAGCTTTGCTTGTCATGGCCCCCAAGGTCTACCTGTGCTGCCGTACTCCAGCTGCCCTAACACAGTGCCACAGGCTTGAACACCAGACTTCTTGTTCTCATGCTTCTGGAGGCTCAAGTCCAAGATCAAAGGGCCAACTTTGCTTTTGATGACACCTTTCTTCCTGGCCAAGTCACGGCTGTTTCTTTCAGGAGCCTCACAGGGCCTTAACTCTGGGTGTGTGCCCCCTGGGTCTTTTCCTCTTCTGTCTGATACAGGGTATCACTCACGATACCCTTTAACCTTAACTCCTTAAATGTCGGTCTCCAAAAATAGTTACCTGGATATAAGAGTTTCATTATTCAAACTGTGAGAGGGCCACACCACAGTCAGTAGGGTGACTCAAATACCCATTGACAGTGAACTTCGGGAACAATGGGGTTTCTATGCAAGGGACCACTAGACCGCAAGTAGCTGCAATGGACTACAAGTCTTGCCAGATATGGATAAAGTTCCCCACAGATTCCTGAGCAAAGAATCCAGACTAAATAAAAACCCCAAATACCATATGATTTCACTGATATGCGTATGACCAGAGTTTTTAAGGTTACAATGTGGCTCTTCACAGCCTTTACAAGGCAGTCTTGGCCACTCATTCTCAATACACCAATTAAAGAGACCACAGTAAAAAGCAGGGCGGGGAGACGTATTCAGTGTGGCCACACTGGACAAAGGGGGAACAAATATAGAGGTGCAGTAACCCCAAAGTCCTGACATGAGGATGAGGTTTAAATGGAGAGCAGGAGGTACCCGCAGCTAAGCAGTCTGGCTCAAGGTGTGATCCGGGCCATGCTGACCCATCGTCTCTGCGCCAGACTTTCCTGAAAGGTGATCTGGGAAGTGGTCAGAATTGCATGAAATCTCTTCCTGGGAGGCAGCTTCCTCCCCTGGCTGCCACCAGGCTTCAGTGCCGTCCCTTCCCCAATCATTTCCTGGGGGAAATCCTGACCCCTGGGGGGCTTTTGCTTCAATGCAGTGACACTGAGGGTTGTGTGTGGTTGGGTCATCCAGAGAGGCTCCAGGAAGGAAGTGACCATGAACCCCTGCCAGTTTTACCCATTTCTCACAGTTGAGACACTTTGGGGAGCTGCAGGCTCATCCCCACACTATCCCTGCATGTCTCAACCGTAGCTTCACCACCGCTATAGACTGGGCGTCACTCCTGGGGAGGCGGGTTGGAGCTGACGCTTAGAGGCTACTTTTGCTACGATGGATCAGCTCCTCTCTGGGACCCCCGATGTAACCAAGAGCAGCTGAAAAACTGGCCTTCTTGCCCTCAGTGTGTGTGTCTGTCTCCTTCACTGTGGCTCAGATTCCTGCTGATTCTGTAGACACCATAATCGTTAGGGATGTCTGCCTGCCCAGCCTGTCTTACCCCTCTTCAAGGCTGAAGGCCCAGAGAGTCGTTGTCCTAAACCTACAGTCACCTTGGGTTCCAGGACCAATAAAGCACCTTAGATCTTGACAGTCACCTCTGGTGATGAGGCTACACCCTGGAGCAGACCATCTGTAGAAACCAGATTGTGACAACCATTCACAACTTCTCAGTATCTTGTGTGACCACCTTGCAGGATCTGAGTACACAACGATGACAAAGGAGCACTCTTGAGGCTGCTTAATAATGCGTGCCTCTTGCCCTCTGCCCCAATTCTTCCTCTATTTAAATCCCAAGCTTGTATCTGTACCCGCAAAAAAAGAATTTGGGGGACACTGGACACCTTTATATTTCTCTTTCCAGTTCACAGTAATTAAATCTTTCTCTGCTTTTCACCATGCTTTGTCTCTCTGTGTGTGCATACATATGTGTATGTATGTGTATGTGTGTATGTGTGCATACGAGAGGCAGAGAGAGAGAGAGAGAGAGAGAGAGAGAGAGAATGTTCCCACCTGCGACTGCCACATCCACCCTGCTAGAGCATAGCAGTGCCTCCAGCTTTAGATTAGAGTGTAGTAGGATGGTGTGTGCGCGCGCGCGCGCGAGCACACACACACACACACACACACACACACACACACACACACACACACACAGCCTAAGAACAACCTTCAGTGTCATTCCTCAAGAATTAACTACTGCTTTAATTAGTTAAATTTTTTTTTTTTTTGGTTTTTCAAGACAGGGTTTCTCTGTGGCTTTGGAGGCTGTCCTGTAACTAGCTCTTGTAGACCAGGCTGGCCTTGAACTCACAGAGATCCGCCTGCCTCTGCCTCCCAAGTGCTGGGATTAAAGGCATGCGCCACCAACGCCCGGCTAGTTAGTTAATTTTAAGGAATGATTTTTGAGACATGATTTCTTGCTAACTTGTAGCTAGGTTAGCTGGGCTGGCTGGCCAGAGAGCCCCAGGAATCTGCCTGGCTCCACTTCCCCAGCTCTAAGATTACAAATGTAGGCAACCACACCAGGATTTTAAATTTTAATTTAAAATTCTTATTTTAGACAAGCTCCAACTACTCAGCCATGGTTAGCCTGGAGCTTGCTATGTAGACCAGGCTGGACTCAAACTCACAGAGTGCTGTCACACCCAGCCATGGGCTTTTTTCGTATGGATTCTGGAAATTGAACTCAGGTTCTGTATTTTCAAGGCAAGCACTTCAGCAACTAAGTCATCTCCCCAGGCCCCTTGTCTCTTGTTTTCTTAGTTGAGAGTCTTGGCCTTTAATAGCCGCAGCATCTTTCCAGCCCGAAGCCTGTGGGTTTTGTTTTATATTTGGCTGAGTTTATACCCCTCTAATGAGCATTAGTAAGCCTGTGTACTCAGCAAATCCCTTGGGAAGTAGCCTTTATTATAGTATCAACCTTCCTAGTGCTTACTAATTTTTTTTTTACATTTTTGTTTTACTGGGGGAAGGTGCACATGCACCATGGTGTGTGTGTGTGTGTGTGTGTGTGTGTGTGTGTGTGTGTGTGTGTGTGTGTGTGTGTGATGTGTGCCTAGGGATAATCTGTGGGAGTAGGTTTTCCCTCCTCCACGTAAGTTACAGGGATTGAACTCAGGTCCTCAGGCTTAGACACAGATGCTTTTTACCTGCTGAGCCATCTCACTGGCCCCAGGCATGGTGGCTTTGGGAGACACAGTCAGAGGAGCAAGAACTTAGACAACCTAGAACATGCATCCTCTAGTCACTATCTGTTTGTCTTCTAGCCAGAAGACAGGTGTTTAGTAAACCCCCTTCCAATAAAATGCTGGCAGCCTCAGGCATTCCCGGAGAAGACCCTGTTAGGGTCAGGAAGTTTCTCTCCTGCACACATGAAAGCCTATGGCTCTGTCCTGTGTATGTAGGCGAGAGATCAAGGGCAGAGCTGGTTAATGTGTCACTAGAGGAAAGCGGATGATATCACAAAACAGGCCCACATCAGGGCTTGCTAAAAACATCTATAGGCCTGGGCCAGCAAGATGGCTTAGTGTGTAAAGGCACTTGCAGCCAAGCTTGACAACCTGGATTTGATCCCATGATTCGCATGATGGCAAGAAGGAACTAACTCTTAAAAATTGGACCTCCACATATGTAGTCTGCTTTACACACATACACATACTTAAATAAAAAGATATAACTTTTAAAATTTAAGTAGTGTCCACAGGGGTTGGGGTATAGCGCAGTGGTAGTGTTTGCATAATGTGTGCAAGGTCCCATAAAACAGGGCCTGGAGAGATGGCTCAGTGGTTAAGAGCCTTTGTTTTTGCAGAAGACCTGGGTTTGAATCTCAGCACCCCCCATGGCAGCTTACAGCCATCCATCTTTCTGGAGGAACTGACACCCTCTTCTGACCTCTGAGGACACCAGGTACACACATGGTGCACAGATACATATTCAAGCAAAACACTCATGCCCATAATGTAAAATAAGTATATTTTAAAAACAAAATAATTAGTTAATTTTAAAATATATATGCTAACCTTATTTATTTATTTATTTAGGTTTTGTGTGTGTGTGTATGTGTGGGGGGGGTGTGTGTGTATGTGGTGTGTGTGTATGTGTATGTGTGTGTGGGGTGTATGTGTGTATGTGGTGTGTGTGTGTGTGTGTGTGTGTGTGTGTGTGTGTGTGACAGGATCTTTCTCTGTAGTTCTGGCTGTCCAGGAGCTTACTATGTAGATCAAGATGACCTCAGACTCATAGAGATTCTTCTGCCTCGGCCTCCTGAGTGCTGGGATTAATGGTGTACTCTGCTACACACAGCTTTAGATATTTAAATGATAAATCCATGGAGACAACCCTGCAGTCCAACAACAAGAGCCTGGATAAACTGTGGGCAGCCACACAATACTGTGTGACACTGTGCAGGAAGGGGCTGGGCTGTGAATGCCCTTGGCCTGACTTGGGTGTGGACCCAGGAAGGTTAAGACATAACACCAACCAATGTGAAGATGGCCTCTTGCCAGGGATGATGGGTATTATGGGTCAGGAGTGGAGTACGGTATCTTGGGTCTGAGGACAGAGACAGAGACTGTTCACAGGCCACCTGAAGGAAAGCAGAGGGGCATTGTCATCAGGAGCTTGGAGCATGGCGCATTGCATCTGTTCTAGATTGCTTTCTGTTGCTGTGATAAAATGCTCTGACCAAGGACAAGACAGATGGCTCCAGTGGTTTAAAAGCACTTGCTAACTTTGCAGAGGACCAGGGTTCAGTTCCCAGAAGCTGCAAGTCAGCTCCCAACTGCCAGTGACTCAGGTTCTAGGGGACCCAACACCTTCTTCTGGCCTCTGCCAGGCTCCATGAGTCATGTGGTACACTCATACACACAAAAGCAAAACACTCATACATATAAAATAAAATCTTAAAAAACAAACTCTGAGAGCAATGTGGGGGAGGAGGGTTTTTGTTTGTTTTTTGTAGGGTAGGAGTGTTTTGTTTTTTAATCTTACACTTTCAGGTCATAGAGCATCATAGAGGGAGTCAGGCAGGAACCTGGAGGCAGAAACGGAAGCAACAGTCATGAAGGAAAGCTGTTTACTGTCTTACTCCCTAGCTCATGGTCAGGTCTTACACAGTACAGGCCCATCTGCTGGGGGATACTGCATATAGTGGGCTGGACCCTCCTACATCAATTAGCAATCAAGACAATGTCCACAAGTCAATATGATGCAAGCAATTCCTCCACTGAGACGCTATCTTCCCAGATGTGTTGAGTTGCCAGCCAAGAGTAGTCACCACAGGACAGGATTATATCCCTAGGGTGGCAAACCTTAGGACTCAGGAGAGGCTTGATAGAGGGCCAAACAAAGCCCTGCCAACCTGAAAGGCCTGACCCTGTCTCTCATTTGAACTCCCTTCTTTAGGGATCCAAAAACTTTCCTACTTCAGTGGACCCTCTCAAAGTCAAAACCAAAGGACAACTCAAACCTTGTTGGGGGTTAGCTGCTCAGCCCAACACCCTCAGAAGGACTTGACCCCAGAGACATGGTCTCTTGTGAGTGAGGACCAGACTAGGGCTGGCCAGGAGAGTCTCCACACTCTACCATGTGGTCCCCACCATGAAGTTTAGCTCCACCATGGACCCAGAAGCAGTAGAGCTACGAACCTGTGGACTGAAGGCTCTGAAACTGAGGGTCAAAATAAACATTTCCAACCTGAAGTTGATTGTCTAGGGTATTTTGTCACAGCAATGGAAAGCTGTGCAACAACTTTGCCAGGGAGAGATTATCCCCACCTTCTGAAGAAACAGAGGCTTGGGCAAGCAGAGGGTTTTGTTGTTGTTGTTGTTGTGGTGGTGGTGGTGGTGGTGGTAACTCACAAATGCCACTCCATTACTCCATTCATGCAAAGTCAGAACAACCTGTGGGGTGTTGGTTCTCTTTTTCTACCGAGTAGATTCCAGAGACGAAATTCAGGTGCTCTGTCTGGGCTGCAAGCACCTGTACCAGCTGAGCCGTCTCTCTGGAGGTAAATGCATCTCTCCAAGCCTGAGCTCTGCCTGTGCTCCAGGCAAGGAGAGTGAGCCTCATCAGAGGGGATGGAAGGACCTGCCTCCAGGACCCTCTAGGCCTGTCACACAGCTCTGAGGTTCCCAGTGTTCCTGTCTTACCTTCCCCATGATTCCCCAGCTGTTGAGGCCCGGCCAGAAACTTCAGGGTTACACTCGAAGGTGTCAACAGAAACAGAAATTGTGCTCAAATTTGACACACGATTTTCTTGCCTTCTGTCATCTGCTTCCAAGGGAGACCAAGTGTGACACCCTCAGCATGGTTTGTACCATCTCCAAAATGGTGAAGTAATATCCCCACTCCTGTCCCAGCCACTGGACACATTTGAGCACAGGGTCAGATTCATTCTGGAAATGGTAACTAACCATCTGCTACAAGCCTTACACTGTGCTAGGGTTGGGGAACACAGAAGTGAATGAAATCTACCTGGACCCAGGAGAAGCTCAGAGGCAGACAATCTAAGGATTAGGGAGTTATTAATCAGGCTCAGGGTAATCCGGGATTAACTCCTCAGTAGCACAGTAGCAAGAGGGGCCACAGGGCCCCCTGGATGCTTCAGGGAGTTGGGGGCCTTCAAGAGACACACAGTCTCCTGGAATGAAGGTAAGCATGGTGGTGAGGGGAAACTGTAGACAGAACCAAGGGCACTGGAGGCCTGGACAGTGAGGGTGGAGAGAGGCGTGAGTCCCTGCAGTCACTTCCTGTTTGGTCTGTGTCTGCCCTGCTAGCACAGTCACTCCCTTGTCTGGACTGCAGCCTTTGTTCCACCCACCGACAGACACCCTTAGCTGGTGGCTCCCGCCATGCAGAGCCACCTCACTTCCAGGCCTCTGCTCATGCTGTCCTCTTCCAGCAGTGCTCCTAGTGCTCCTCCTCCTCCTCCTCTGTTCCTGATAAAGGGCTGAAAGCTCAGCTCCACCCTCCTCTCCTTCTCACAGACTGCCCCTCCCCTGCCCCGCCCCTCAGGAGCATCTCACACTAGGCTCAGCCGACTAAAAAAAACACTTGCTGCCAAGCCTGACAGCCTGAGTTTGATCCCTGGGACCCACTTGATGGAAGAAGAGAACCAATTCTTGCAAGTTGTCCTCTGACTTCCGCACACACACACACACGCGCGCGCGCACATGCATGCTCACGTTCCGTGGTGTGTGTGTGCGTGTGTGTCTGTGTGTGTGTGTGTGTGCTCACTTGTACATTGTATAGACACATAGTTATACACACGTACACTACACAGACAGATACACACACACACACACACACACACACACACTGTAATTAAAAAAAAAAAAGGTTGTGCTCCAACAGTCCCCACAGTCTAGGCTCAGCTACCGGACCCAATACACGGATTTAAAGAGACAAGGTGGGGGCCAGAGAGACGGCTCAGCTGTTCACCTGGGTCTCTGTATCCCTGAACCTCCCAGGGTCCCCGAGCTTGCATGGGGTAGCCAGGGCCATGTGTGTGGCCAAAGTGACCAGCTGCATTAGTCCTCTGAGCATCTTCCTAGATCAGTGGCTAAGCCAATTTGCACCTCCCCTCCTCCCTTGGAGTCAGAGGATGGATTCTATGGGCTTTGTATAAAGGGATTAAGGCTTTAGCTTGCTCCATAGAGAGAAGGGCTGTAGATTCTGAGTCCTGTGGCAGCATGACCATGCTTCCATGTGGCCGTGTGAACTGGAGAAACCCCAGTTATAGGGCAGCATGGGCTGAGGCTGGGTGAGGTACTGGTAGCCCATGGTAAAGAGCTGGGGCCACAGCCATGCCATGCCACACAGGCCTTCTGCACCAAGCGATGCTTCAGGTGTTTAGGGGCAGGGGAAGGTGGGCGATGCCAGAGGAGCATCTGACACCAGATAGGCATGGTAGTGATGTCAGACGGAGGCCTGAAGCCCAGGGAGGATCAACCCACATGCCACTTCACAGACAGATGCAAGCCCAGAGAGGTTACAACTTGTCAACAGTCACACAGCAAAACAGCATGGCAGATACTGCCCAGGCTCAATTCTTGATTGCTTCAGCAGAACCTGATTGTTGACAGGACCCTGCTCTGTCCAGTCAATTTAATGTTTCTTTCCCCTGCCTCTCAGCTCCAGAGGTTCCTGCTGATGGGGGAACCTGGCAGGTCCTTCACACGAACCTGCTCATCTGGGCAGGGTCATAGGGAGATGAAATAGGTTTCAGCTAGAACCCAGGTGGGGATCCTGGCAGATCTGGCCATGCATCAAGGGACACAGGATGTCCCCAGGCATCCTTTTTGGTAAGGTTCTTTTGTGGTGCCCATCGGGAGAACAAACTGGTATGGATATAAAGAGATAGTCTGGGTCTGTCTGGGGCAAGATTGGCTTTTGGCCGGTTTCACAAACTGTGTGCACGGCCTGTGTTGGGAAGAAGTACAGGCAGAGGGGTCTTTAGATCACAAAGGAACATGGCTTCACTTACCTGTGTCCATAGAGCCTACATTATAACTTTGAGGACAGAAGGACACAAAGCTCTTTGAGCAGAGGACCTTGTAAGGAGGCCAGAGAAGGAGGGAGACACATGCTGTCTGCCCGCAGTCCTCTTCAATTTCTGCCACCTGCCAGAAGACAAGCCCATACTGAGACCTGATCAGACCCCGCAGAAAGCATAGAGACAAGCCTGGTCACAGTACCAGCCTCTGCCTCTTCCTCCAGGCCCTGGGCTCCAAACTTGTGGCTGGCCTGGAAAGGGCCCCAGGGTACCTCAGCTGCAGAGTGACACACACAGAGGTAAAGGGAGAAGCCAGGGAAAAAGGCCCCTGGAGGTGCTTTTGACTGACCCAGGCTCTGAGTCCCGGTGGCAGCCTGCTGCTGTCCAGCTGACCACGGTGTCCTGTGTTCTAGGGTCAAGTTCTTCACTTGAGTGGCTCAGTGGGTAAAGGAACTTGTCCCCAAGTCTGATGACCTGAATTAGATCCCTGGGAACACATGGCAGAAGGAGAGGTGTCAGTTGTTCTCCAACTTTTACATGCCCATAACTGGTACACGCACACACGCACACGCGCGCGCGCGCGCGCGCACACACACACACACACACATAAAATGTAAAAAAAAAAAACACCAAAATTTTTGTTTTGTTTTTAGATAGGATCTAAAAACTTTGTAAATCTGGCTGTCTGGAACTCAATTGATATTTAGACGAGGTTAGCCTTGAACTAACAGAGATCCACCGGCCTCTACTTTTGGAGTGCTTACTATAATAAACAGTTTCTTAAAAATAAAAAGGAAATAGAAAGCCATAGGAGACAGCAGCTGCCCAGTATGTGTGGGGGCCGTGAGGACAATGGGGAAGGACATGCCTGCAGAAGGGTTTCTGGTGCTGTCCATAATGCTTGTCTACAGCTCGGCCCATTGGTGTTGGCTTTGCAGGAAACAGAACATGTTCTCTGGTTTGAGTGGGAAGAGGGAGGCAGGAAGCAGCCAACTGTCCCTCAGGGCCCAGGGCTAGTCTAGACAGACTGGGTGAGAATCTCTTCATCACAGCTGCCTTCCCAGGACTGCTCTATGAGGGACCCAAGACCTCTAGGTCTTGGGGACATAGCTTTTGGTTTACTTCCTGCCTGACTTCTGTGGACACTGGATGAACTGGCCTGTCTGGGGCCTACAACTTAAGACTGGGAGCCACGGCCCTATTCCTGACCTCTGGGGGAAGGGGTGAGGCTCACCTCATCAGCTACCGTTTTGGAGTGCATCAGCCAGTTGGCCAGGGTGCCAGCCAGAACCACCTTCTAGTCTGGGCTTTTCACGCCCAATTGCTTGGATGGGGAAACTGAGACAGAGATCACAGTGACTTCTTTGGGAGACCCTGGGCCTCAAGTTTCCTAGGACATCTCTCTGGCCTGAAGAAAGGTGAGTGGACAGAAAGGGGTGTGGCCTTTCCACTGTGGTCTGAGGGAGCCCATGCTCCTTTAGTCCCTGAGAACCTGACCCAGAGCTGAGAGGCCAAGGTTCCTCCCTAAGCTGGCTTGGCTGCACTCAGGTCTGGGAATCAGATGTGGCTGTCCAGCTGAGCAGCCACTGGAAAGTCATGCCGGTTCTCCATCTCAGCCCTCCATCTGTGAGGGCTCATAACACCCTCGCCTGACCCGCAGTGGGAGCTGTGCCATCCACCCGCCCAAGCTGTGGCTGAGAGGACCCAGAATCCATATGTCTCTGGACAGGTGGTAGCAGCCAGGAGGAGCCTGAGTGCTGTGTGCTCTCTAGGAGACACTGGGTGTGGGTGGTCTGACTGGTGACCCCGCATTGCAAGACCCACCCAGTCTGGTCTGCAGCCAAGCCACATGCATCTTTATAGGAACTGCCCTGACTTCTTTCCATCCACAGGAGAAAGGAAATAGCAGGCCCTTCCAAGACAGGCTACTGGGTGGTGGGAAGGGCCATCACTTATCTTCCCAGCCAGCCATGGCCTGTTTTCTTTCCTTTTTTTTTTTTTTTTTGACAAAGAAATGTGGGGGGGGCTTGATTTTTACCCTTGTCCCCAGTCTGCCTCTTTAAGTCATTTAATACCTCTTCCCGTTTTTTTCTCTTCTCTTCTCTTCTTTTCTTTCTTTCTTTCTTTTTTTCTTAATGCTTTTCCTCAGCTTAGGCCCCCAGGGCCTCCTTGACAAGCAGAAAAGGAAAGGCACTTACTGTCACCATCCCATCAGCCCCTGGGCTGTCCCCTGCCAGCGACAGGCTTCAAGGTCAGGCTGAAGCTGGGTGACCTTGAAAGCATCCTGCAGCCCTTGGCGTGCCTCCTCTCTCCAGGCTCACTGAGCTCCATCACATTAAGAAACTGTTAAAAGTGCATGTCTGGTTGGCTGCCTCCGTGGCCGGCGATCGATGGATGGCGGATCTGGAGGGCTAGTTCAGTTCAGGGACAAGCCTCTGTAATAGGAGTAGACCTACCCAGAGGATGCAGGCCCAGGGGACCACCTGGCAGCTTCTCACCCATATATCTCAACACAGGATGGCCATGGGAGGAAGACAAAATGGTCAGGGTAGAGAGGCTGTGCACTGCACACTGTATCTCTGAAAGGTCTCTCCTGCTGTTATGCTGTTGAGTATGCACAGCAAAAATCACACTGAGCCAGGACCAGGCATGAGTCCACATGAGCCAGGTGGAAGAACTCACTTAATGTCTTCACAGCAGCCGTACAAAACAGGGCTACTACCAGTCTTGTGTTGCAGCTGGGGAAATGAGGCACAGAGAGGTTAAATAACTTATCCCAGGCTACACAGCTGGTTAAAGGGCAATAGAACCCAGGAAGTAGCTGGGGATGGCTGGGGCTGGTCCCTGGGAGGAGCCAAGATAACATCTTCTTGGCAATGCCGAGAGAGAGAGAGAGAGAGAGAGAGAGAGAGAGAGAGAGAGAGAGAGAGAGAGAGAGAGAGAGTCAGTCATCTTCTAAGGGTCAGAATGGGCAAGGAAGTCAGGGACAGCAGGAAGACAGCCCAACACTGCCACCAGAAGTACGAGGAGGTCCCTCTTAGGTACCTCCTACTCATACACCACATTCTTGACTATGCTGGAGAAAAGAATTCCAAAGCGAGTGAAAGTGGGGCAAAGTCAGTATGTTTATAAGGATAAGACACAGTATGTGTTAGGCTTTGGATGGGGGCGGTGGTTCAGGAAGACACTCAGCAGGATCCCTGGGCATTCATAAGTTTATTAGAAGAATTATTAACACTATGGACAGTCAGGGCAAAGGCATGGTGGGGACTAGAGACAGCAGCATGGTAGGGCCTCTAAAGAGTCAGAGCCTCATGGCAAAGGAAGCCTCTTCTTAGGCCTTTTGAGATGAGGGAGGCTCCCAGAAAAAGTCTGGAGTCAGACTCTGAAATTCCCAGAGAAAGGAGCAGGATTTGGTACCCCTTGGATGCACATTCACTTTCAGGATGAGATGTCATTGCACCAACAAGCAGACTAACTCAGAGACTCACACATGGTGTCCCAGCAGAGTGATGCCAGTAGCTGTGTGGAATCCAGAGCAGAGGTTGGGATCTAACACTACATTCATACACTATAAGTTTTAGATTTGGATTTAAGCATGGGAGAGGGACTTCTGAAGAGAGACATCCTTAGTTGTCTCAATAGTGGCTATAATGTGTTGTTGTTGCTTTCCTTTTTCTTTTAACCAGGTCTCCTGTATCTCAGACTGACCTCAAACTTTCTGTGTAACCAGGAATGACTCTGAACTCCTGTCCTTCCTTCATCTACCTCCAGAGAGTTGGAATTCTATTCCTGGGCCACCACACCTGGTCTATGAGCTGGTGGGTTCAGTCTTGGCTTGACTTGCCCCTCCTCACAAAAGCCTGCCCCAATGACTGCACTCCACACTGCTCCCTCTCCACCTCCCATCCTCAATCCCTACTCTGTTATATCCTGCGGATGTGCCACTCTTTGACTCTTTAAAATGAGCTTCCTTGCACTGTTTCTCTCTTCTCCACTGAAGTCTAACTTCAGGCGGCTTGGACCCCACCACCTTGCTCAACATGGAACCTGAGATGCTAACACAGTAGGTGCTGGATGCAGATCCAGGCAGTTAACAGAAGAGATGGCTGCTGGGAGTCTCAAAGCAGCATAAGCTAGCTCTTTTATGCTAGCCCTTTTATGAGGACCAGAAAACAAAGTATGGAAAGACACAGGCCAGAGTCTCGCCCCTTCCTTGCCCTTGTGGGGAGGCTGAAAGCAGGCACGGGCTTTCACAGACTTAGATTCCCCACTGTACCTATGTCCTGTCCTCTTCATCAACTACAGTGCTAGAAGAAATGGTTTCTGTGGCCAGGATGTGTAGACGGTGCATCCGCAAGACGCACTTGCCTTATCAGGGCCTCCACAGCTCCCTCTCTACAGATGGAGCCTGTGTGAACAAACTAGCATGTGGCATTGTGCTTAGGACATGGTCTCCTTCACTCACCTTCTAGCTTTGGACTGTCCTTGGCAGATCTTAGGGAGGAGGAAGAGACTACTCAAGCAGATGTCCATAGAGATAGCAGGGACCTTGGAGACCCAGACAGGGAAATGAGCCTATTAGACAGTGTAAGGACTCCAAGTCAGTTGTTTACGGAGCAACTACCATGAATTTGACATGTTTCTGGAGGGTTCTGTCACGTGGCTCTCTGTGTGTCCTGAGGAGATGGCTGCTCTGTCCCAAGTCTGCTCTGGAGTAACAGAGATCTTGGGTGCGCACACACAATCATTCATACCCTACGGAATGGGGTACACACAGGGAAAGCATTGGTCTGCCACTCATAGTGAAGAAACAGGCACAGATAAGTGCCAGTCACTTTAGTCATTGTGACAAAATCCCTGAGCAAGTCGACATGAAGAAGGAAGGGTTAGTTTTGACTCATGATTGCAATACATGGTCAGCAGGTGCAGTTGCTTGTAGGCTTGGTGAGTAGAGCCTCATGGCAGGAGGATGTTGTGAGGAAAACCTACTTGTCTTACAGTGGGGACCATGGTGTGCTGAAAAGACCAGTGCTAAGTATATCCCTCTAGGTCACAACCCCAATGACACAATTCACTTCCTCAATGAGACCCCACCTCCTAGAGTCCACCACCCTCCAACAATACCATCAAGCTATGAAGCAGTCAACAGAATATATTGATTAGGTTAGAGTTTTCGTAATACACATACTTCCCAGGATCCTCAACTCTCAACATGGCATGGGAACCAAGCCAGTGATGTTTGCAGGGACACTTCTTAGCAAACCATAACAGCAGTCCCTGGGTACACACAGCAAGGAAGTAAAAGTCAGGATTTGATCAGCTTCTGATAGCCCCCAGGGTCTACATCCTTCCCAGTGGGAAGAACATTCTCTATTTAATTAGAAGTTGCTGTCTCCAGATGTAATATCAGGTAAGCTAGAGACCCGGACCCATGAGGAGGGACAGTGAGCATCAGATACGTGCAGGAATACGAATATTGGTGACAATAGGAGTGGGAGCTAAAATTTTTGGAACACTTTCTAGGAGCCAGCATCATGTCCAATGATTGGTGGGGTTCATCTCCAGTATTTGGGAGTGTCAGCAGTGGTATATGCACCCACATTTTTGACTACTTGTTGGGACTTAGCAGTGTGAGCCATTTTGAAAGGGAAGACTGAAAGCTGAGCAGCGGTGAGGCTGTGCTCTGCCTGAGCCTCTGCCCCTGGCCACTGGAGATTGTCTGTGTCTAACCTGGGAAAGGGCCAAGGAGCCACAACTTAAGTCGGCCACAGCAAGCTAAGCAGACAGATTGTAGCCCCCGGCTCCTAGATCATTCTAGAATCATATTCTTAGTGCCCTTTCTGAGCTTCACTTTCCCTACCCTTTCATCCAATCACCTTGCATGTCTCTGGGCCGAGTGCTCTTCTGTGATTGAGGTGCCTGACACTGAGTGAAAGCCTGCCCTCTCTGGGGTGGTGGTGGGGGGGGGGGGGAGAAGCTGGGTGGGGAAGGAGGTGCTGAAAGTGTGCCCTCAGCCAGAGTCCCCGAGAGAAACCACCCAGGATGGAGAACAACCTTCCAAAGTGGATACTTATGCTGGGAGGGGTTGGGGGGCAACAAGGAAGGTGCAGCAGCCTCCCCCGCCACAGCCCACTGAACAGCAAGATAATCAGATGAATGATGACGTTTTGCTGTTCAGATGACATTTTGCTTTTGCACTGGAGGTCGGCGAAGAGAGACCACCAACCCAGCCACATCACTGGGCTTTTGGTCCTCAGTTTCTCCGCTGAGAACGGAGGGAGCCGGCCCTTCGGCTTGGTGAGGAGTCTCATTCCTGGATGGCTTCCTGGCGGGAAAGATGAAAGTGCATCTTTCTTTCCTTCCCCAGAGCCTGGATTGGTGTCACCAACTCCCTCTCTCCCTCCCTCTCCCCTCCCCCACCTCAGCCCGAAGTTATTAGTTTAGGTTCATTTAGGATGAGCTTAGCAACCTCACACCCCTGGAACCTGGAAGCTTGGAGCGCAAGCTGTCTGGCAAATGGAAATTCAATTGCTTTAATATACAGACTATTTTGCTGCAGCCGAACTCGAGCCTCTTATTAAGAATCTGATGGAATTTCTAAACAGGGAGAGAGGCCCTGAGGAGGGGGCATCGCCCAGCGCACACCAACATTGCTCTTGACATATTTATGGCTCCAATAAAATCTCCCATCTGGTATATTTTAAAATAAAATTGAAAATTTATCACTTTCCCGGAGTCGGTTTGTCGTTCTCCCCAGGAGGAGATAGCCAGCTCGAGATTACAGGCAGGAGGCTGTGGGCAGGCGGTGAGAGGTTAGGCTGGGCTTGGATTTAAATTTCAATACTTTCCCTATTACAGTTGTCTGCACTGGGAAAATTACTAGGGAGACGCTGGCCAGCTCCTTCTGTTTCTCAAAGCATCCCGCTTGACTCTCTTCTGGGCCCTCAGGATGGGTTTCCTTCTCTGCCTTGCTCTGCAAGGTCTGGAGGGACTTGGCCAGAAACCTAACCTTGTCCAGACAAGCCCTGAAAGAGCCCAGAAGCCCACAAGTCAGATCTCCTTGTTAGGGAGAGCACAGGGTCAGAGCTTAGTTAGACTGGTCCAGGAAAGGGAGTCAAATAGGGTGTAGTGATGCGTGCCTAAAACTTGGGAGGTGGAGATAGGAAGATTGGTTCAAGATCATCCCCAGTCACTGATCAAATTCAAGGCCAGCCAGGGCTACCACAAGACCCTATCTCAAAAATGAATGAATGAATAACTAAATACATAAATATGTCTGATTTGGGCATGGTGGCTCACGCCTTTAATTTCAGAGCTGAGGAAGCAGATCTCTGCAAGTTTGAGGCTAGCCTGGCCTACATACTGAGTTCCATTACATAGAGAGACCCTGTCTCAAAACCAAACAAGCAAACAAAAATAGGTCTGGAGAGATTACTCAGTGGTTAAGAGAACTTCTGCTCTTCCAGAGGACCCAAGTTCTGTTCCCTGCAGTCATATCAGGTGTCTTACAACTGTCTGTAACTCCAGGTCCAGGGGATCTGACACCCTCTTCTGGTCTGCAAGGGCACCTGCATATACACAGAGATACTTAAAAATAAATAGATAAACAAAATAACTGAATATTAAAAAATAAAAGATGTAATTGAGGTCTAATGTGTATCTCATGGCAGGCTCATGGCTCCATCTGTAAGCAACAGCAGATCTCAGTTATGGCCTGGGATCAATTTCAACTCATGAACAAAGCAAACCTTGTATTTTGCCATTGTATAAGTCAATCTATATTTCTGAACCCGTTTCTTCTCCAGTTGAACTATGTTACCTGCCTGCTGCTTGACACACATTTGACCCTCACCATAGCACCATATATAAATAATACATAATAAAAATACATATATATGTGTACATATTTGAGTTGGGTTCTTATGTATCCCATTCTGGCCTCCAACTCACTAAATAGCCCAAAATGACCTTGTATTCCTATACGGTCTGCCTCTACGGTGCTGGGAACGTAGGCATCTCATGATAAAAAAAGAATACTGCAGAAGTTAGGGAACTGTCCAACCTTAGGTCAGGGGTTACTCATGATTCCAACGAGTTCCCAGGTTCCAGCAAAGTGAGGAAGCAATGACACACTGCACTCTCCGGGGTTAGAATCCAGACTAGAGGCAGCTCATGCCACGCCACACGCCCTACAATGAAGGTTTCTCTTTCTTCTCACAGCAAATTCTGTATACAGGCACCAGGCTACCAGAATGGTCACACCCCGACCATGGATCCACATTATCTAAGTGGGCCACTTCTCCTCACATGCCACCCTCACCCTCAAGGCCACACAGTCTTTCCTTGAAAGGTGAGACCCTTCCTTCCCCCAGGCTGCCAGCCTGATTACAGCCTGTTCTGTGGACTGTTCGTCAACCACGTGGGATAGACACGCTCTTCCTCTGAAACCTATGAGAAGGGACCTCCTGTCTTCCATGTGGGGCCTGAACGCTCCTCAGGGCCCCCACCATCCTGATGATTGTTTGTTGTGTTGCTGTCTCACCCAAAACACAATCTGCCTCAGTGTCTTTCTTGAGTGCCAAGTCTGAAACGCTTCATCCAGGCCTCTGCTCTTTTTTTGGTTTTTCGAGACTGTTTCTTTGTATTGTTTTGGAGTCTGTCCTGGAACTCATTCTTTAGACCAGGCTGGCCTTGAACTCACAGAGATCCGCCTGCCTCTGCCTCCCAAATGCTGGGATTAAAGGCATGTGCCACCAACGCCCGACTCGGACCTGTCTTAGCCAGTGCTCTCTTGCTGTGAAGAGACACATGACCATGGAAACTCTTATAAAGAAAGCATTTAACTGGCTTACACTTTCAGAGGTTTAGTCCGTTATCAGCATGGTGGGAAGCACGGCTGCACTCAGGCAGACACGGTGCTGGAGAAGGAGCTGATGTTCTACATCCAGATCCGCAGACAGCAGGAAGAGTGCTTAGACTCTTGAAACCTCAAAGCCCACCCCCAGTGACACACTTCCTCCAACAAGGCCACACCTCCTAATCCATTCAAATAGTGCCACTCCCTGGTGGCCAAGCATTCAAATCTATGAGCCCTTCTTATTCAAAACACCACACTATCAGAACACTAATTTTATTTTAAGGGCAACTGACCCAACTAAAAGACTACACTTCCCAGCTTCCCTTGAAACCAGGCAAGGCCTGGAGATACTGGCAAAGGAATTGATAGGATAGGGCTCCTGGGGGGAATTCTGCACTAGGGAGACAGATAAAGAACATGGGGTCTTTCCACACTCTGTAGCTTCTTGCAGATTCCCTAGTGTGGTACGAATAATAAAAACCCAGAGACAGACATTGGGGTTCAAGCTGGATCAGAAAAGCGAGGCAGCCAACCACTAAAGAGTTCTCGCCTCTACCACCAAGGCTGGGGCAATCCTGTCCTCAGTGTGGCTGGAGACTGAATGTCTTGAGACTGAATCCAGACTGAGACTCTGAGCTCCTGTCTTATATACCTCTCTAGTGCTAGGATTAAAGGTGTGTGACACCACTGCCTGTCCTTTATGGCTGTGGCTGGCTTTGTATTCTGATCTCCAGGCAAGCTTTATCACCACACCCTGGAATGAAGACAGGCTGGAGGCCAGCAGCCATTCTGGAAATGAAGTGACACTGAAGACAGCCATATGTAGAGAATAATGCTACTGGAGATTTCGGGGAGCCTTACTTTGGGGCACCTATTACCCGGGTTCTCTCTTTGGATTCTAAATCTTGAGTTTAAGAATAGACTCAAAAGGAATCTCAAAGACAGTTTTACTAGAGTTTAAAAGGAAACCCCATTGCCAGGCATAGTGGCACATGCCTTTAATTCCAGCATTCCAGAAGCAGAGGCAGGAAGATTTCTGAGTTCAAGGACAGCCTGGTATATACAGAGAGCTCCAGGACACCAGGACTACATAGAAAGACCTTGTCTCAAAAAACCAAAAACCAAACCAAACCAAACAAACGAATAAGCCCAGGTAGAAAAGCTGTAAATCTCAAAACTGCCCAGGGAAGGAAGATGAAAAAGAAGAGAAAAAGGCATGTCCCTGCTCCTCATTCCGTGTGTGTGTGTGTGTTGTGTGTGTGTGTGTGTGTGTGTGTGTGTGTAAGGGGGGGTGGATAACTTCATAGAACAGAGTGAAAAAATCCAAAGTATCAGAAAAAATGTACTCAGGCCCTTGCCAGCTTCTGAAAGAAAGAGGCAGAAAACGAGAAAAGATTCTGGCTAAGAAAAGCATATTATCTCATTAAAGGGACATACATTCTTTCCCACGGCTTTAGCATGGCTCGAGGCCAATCTGATACCCGAGTTGTAGTCGGTTGGCCTGGTGACTGACCTGCCAACTGAATTAATTCTTGGGGAAGGACACAATGTCTCCACCCAGAGGTAGATTCCAATCTTTAGGCTTGGAGGAAAAAGAAAGCTATTGTGCTGGACAGCATAGCCGTGACCCCATCCTAGACCCCTGCCTTCCTTTCCTCCACCCAGCTCAGAGGGAGCAGTTTCTGAGCTGCCTGGCACCTGAGCTGATGAGTGGCTGCTCTTGGCTGTGGCTTTGCTATCCAAGGACACGACTTTCCGAAAAAGAAATGGGATGTAACAGTGAAACCCAGATACTCTGTCTGAATGGCTAAGGGTGGACCTCTGCCCCCAGCAGGACAATCAAAACCAAATGTCCTGGAGCTCTAGTAACACTCAGGATTTCAGAGTATCTAAGGGGGCAGGGCTAGGGGGAAGGGCTAATTTGGGGACAAGGCCAGGAAAATTGTCTGAGAGAAGAGGAGATCCTAGAGACAGCTAGGGCCTTTGTGGGTGGGGCTCGGCTCACAAATATAAGGGATTGGGGCTGAGGATTGCTCAGTGAGTAAAGTGCTTGCTGCATAGTGTGAAGACCCAAGAACAGTTCCTCACCACCCAGATCATATAAACCCCTGCTGTAAGACAGTAGAGGCAGGAGGCCCTTACAGTTCCCTGGCTAGACAGTCTAACTGAAGCAGCGAGTTCCAGGCTCAGCAAGAGACCCTGTCTCAAAAACCACCTGCAGCAAAACATGGTGGCACACACCTTTAATAGCAGCACCTGGGAGGCAGAAGCAGGTGAATCTCTGTGAGTTCAAGGCCAGCTAGGGCTGTATAGTGAGACCTACATATATATCTATGAATTCGCATGCATGCGTCTGGACATGTACACAGCCAGACAGACCATACACATACATGCACGTACACACACAGAGAATGCAAGCAGCCCTGCCCCTCCCTTCAGTAGTGTAGAAGCTCCTTGACCCTCAGTCATAAAAAGTCCTAGATGAGGGCCTTCTTTCTGTTCTCAGGTCCCCATATTTTTCTCTCCATTCTTCCTCATTCATTTTTTCAGTCATTTTGAAACTCAGAAAACAATGGCAGCCTCAGAGGCAGCCGCTGCTGTCCTGGTCACTGTATCCTATAGGGGACAGTTACTGCCTTGCAAAGGGCAAAGTTTCTGGTCTATTTTTGAAAGGAGATGGTCACTAGAGATGGAACCAGGCCTCTTCTTACATGATAAGCATGTGTTCTCCCACTGAGCGACACCTTGGTGGTCTGTTGCTCTTTTACAAGCAAGACCCCAGCTGAGGGCAACTCCCCACCGCCCAGTGCCAGGCAGGAAGGAGGGGTCCAGGGTGGGGTCATGGTGTTCAGAACTCTTGACCGAGTGAGACTTACCTTGGGGCTCCCCCACCCCACTCTGTTATTGAGGGCCCAGCATTCCTAGACCTCAGTCTGTCTGTCCATGCTATAGGAACTGGGTCTGGCCTCTGGAATCTTGTTCAGCGTTTGGCTTCTAAGATTCTCCTCATCTTAGTTACTATCCTGACTTACAGAAGAGCTTGTTTGGGCTTATAGTTCCAGAAGGAACCCTGACTACTTGCCCTTCGTAGCTGGGAATCAAGGCAATAAACCGCTGGCTTGGTGGCGGGATCAGGAAACTAAGCGTCTAAGTCTCAACCACAAGCAGGAAGCAGAGTCATCTGAAGTGGAAGGAGGCTTTTACTCGCAAAGCCCAACCCCGGTGATGTACTTCCTCCAGTAAGTCTCCCTAAACTCCACCACCAACTGGGGACCAAGTGCTCAAATGCCTGAGACTTGGGGGCGCCCTCCTTTAAATCACCACACCAGCTTTCAAGGAAATGGCTGGGAACTGAGGAAGGTAGACCGTCCCCTCTTGCCAGGAAGCAAGATGTATGTCTGCCCCTCCCCCTAGCCTGAACCTGCCCAGGCATGTGGGGTGGCTGGGTGGAAGAGCCCCCAGAGCCGCAGTGCATCAGGTAGGGGTGAAAATCCCCCTCCTGCTTTGCTACAGAAGAAATGCAACGTCTCAGCTCCAGAGTGGTCACGAGCCCAGGCCAAGTCTTTGCCTGAGGAGGTCATTAAGTGGCAATTAGGCCTGCCCAGGGGCCTGTTTGCACACAGTGTGGAAGCGCAGGTGGCCCTCACTAAAAACTGGAAGCTGTCTACTGGGATTTCAGGAGGATTCATCTGCAATGCTGATGAAGCATCTGAGAAACAAGAATGAAAACAGGGTTTGATTTTCACAAAGGCCAATTCAGAGGCACATTTCCTGTCCAGTCCAGGGTGCCAGAATCTGTGAGGGAGACCCTGGTTCTCAGCTGGCCAGAGACCACACAGGTCCTGCCAAAGTCAGAAGGGTGCACACACATGCCTAGCAGCAAACTCCCTGTATACACGTGTGCGTTCCCACACGCAGAGAGAAGGTCCAGTCTGTGCCTGGATCTGAGTCTGTGAGACTATGGAAGGTGGCGGGAGTGATACTGTGACAAACCCCACAGGCCGGTGGGGAGCTAGTGCACTCTGGAAGAGGGGCTTACTTCTAGCCCAGTCTTGGGAGGTCAGGGAGGGTTTCCTGGAAGAGAAAACACCTCATAGGGTGGCACAATCCAATGTAGTAGCTACCAGCTATATATACTCATTTACATTCAAATTAATGAAACACAAACAGATTCAGTTCCTCAGGCTAGGGAGGGGGCTCAGTGGGTGAAAACACAAGCTCAGCACACATGTGTGCTGTCAGTGCTGGTGAGGCAGAGGGAGTGTGTGGAGCTCACCCACAAGCCTGTCTAGCTGAATTGGTGAGTTCCAGGTTCAGTGAGAGACCCTGTCTCAAAATACAAGGTGAAAAGCAGTAGAGGAAGGTGTACCCGATGTAAACCTCTGACATTTACACATGCGCATGTGCACGCACACACACACACACACACACACACACACACACACACACACACACACACTATTCATTTCCTCAGCCACTAAATACTAAATGGCCCGTGGCTACCTCACTGGATAGTGGGAGGTAGAATGTGACCTGTGCCACAGAAAAGCTTAGCAGTTGGTTCCATGAGGTCGTAGAAAGGTGTTCCTGTCCCAGGGAACAGCTTCAAGGTTTAGAGGGGCTGGAATCCTAAGCACAGGTGTAGAGAGGGTGGTAGCACAGAGCTCCACACTGAGAGCTCAGATGGCAGAGGCAAGCAAGGCAAGGTCAGATTTCCTTGTTTGAAGTGCCTACTTGGGAACATGGCCTTGCAAGGCGGGAGGGTGGCACCTCCTGGAAGGGGGCAGCCGCCAGCATCTAGGGCAGTTGGCCCAAGGGGAAGGCCTGGCTTGGGTTATGCTGGGAGGGCCTGTGCATGAGAGCACAGCATTCTGGCTCAAGTGGGGCAGTTGGGTGATCCCTGTGGACAGTAGAAGGTGCTGATGTGGCTGGCTTAGGCTGGTGGAGAGGGGGGAGCTTTGTTGGGGCTGTGATGAGGGTAAAGGCAGATAGAAAGCCATATACCTGGCAGTGGGTGAAGGTACCTGGTTCTCTGGGGCAAGTCGGGGCTGGAGCTACTGACTGTAGTCACCAGAAAGAGAGGGGGTGCGATTTCTGCAATGCTAAGTTTTACAGAGTTCCCAGCAAGATAACAGATCACCCTGGAAAGCAAAGGCCAGAGGACAGCCATGTGTGCAAAAGAGGAGAGGGACAAGTGCCCCCCCATCCCCACCCCCCCCATGGGGGGCGCATAGTGAATGTGCCTTTGGTTCTGTCCTTTGGGATGTAGAAACTATGGCTATCAGTCTAGGTAAGGTTGCTGTAGGACACAGGGCAATGCCTGGGCACAGAGGGGACAGGGCTTGGAGAAGAAGGAATTGAGTCAGTGAAAGAGGGAACAGGGCCACAACTGCCACTCCTGTCCCCAATCCCACAGGCTCCTCAACAAGTGTGGCCTTGTTCCTTTTTCCTGGACATACAGGTCTAAGTCTCTCTTGAAACTGTTGGACAGGCTGCAGAGGTGTTACATGGGATTTCTAAGGGCAGACCATAAATGCACTGTGACTTCTGCCTTATCTGGGACACTTCCTTTGGAGTCCAGCTTGTCAGTACTTACTGGAACAAAGCCCTGTGCCCTGAGGAAGTCTGGGTTGGGTGCAGAGTGAGGCCTTAGGCAGCTTTTCTGGAGGAAACCCAGCCTAGCTTCCAGTCAGATGAGTGTATGGACAAGTTTCTGCATGATCTTGATCCCAGCCACTGAGGTCCCAGATGTCCCACAGCAGAATGACCTGTCCCTTCTGTGACCTGTTCAAATATCTGAGCTCCAGAATCCAGGAGCACAAGGAAAGGAGCACTGGCTACACCACTGTGCTTTGGGGTGCAGTAACTAGGAAACAGGCAGGAAGAAAACAGGCCGGTCTGCAGGCAGTGGTGGGACCTAGCATTAACCGGATGTGGGGTGGAGACTCAAAAGCGTGGGGGAGGGGAGGGTTGTCTGGTCAATGGATAAGGCAGAAGAGTGGATCAGGCTGAGCAGGCCCTGATGCTCAGGGACTAGGCATATGAGGGTAGAGATTTGGGTGATGTTTGGATGTTGGGGGAGCTCTGGCAGGGATGAGAAGCTACCCAAATACTCTGGTGGTGGTGGTGGTGGTGGTGGTGGTGATGATGATGATGGTGTGTGTGTGTATAAGCATGTGCATTCATGCAGCCTTCCAGCTCCCTCCTCTTAGCCAGCTGTCCCTAAGCCTTGGTTTGCCGATCTGGAAAATGGTAGTACCTACCTCTTCCAGATTTGCAGCAAGCTCCAGGGCAAAATAACATCTCTTCTTTTTATCATTTCCCTTTTTTAAATTCTCTTTTTTAAATTAATTTTTTTTCTTATTTATGTGCATTGGTGTTTTGCCTGTATGCTGCATGAGGGTGTCAGGTACCCTGGAAATGGAGTTAAAGACAGCTGTGAGCTACCATGTGGGTGCTGGGAATTGAACTGGGGTCCTCTAGGAAGAGCAGCCAGTGCTTTTAACCACTAAGCCATCTCTGCAGCCCCAATTTTTATTGTCTTAACAAGGGACCCTTCCATGTGTATGACTTAAGTGTTGATCAGTTTTAATGAGGGGTGCGATTATTTGCATCATTCTGTAGACAGAGACAGAAGTGGGAAAGGTCTGGGAGGAGCCAAGGTCAGCAGTTCTTTCTGTGTGTGTCACCTAAGTCTCTCAACTATCTGCCCTCTCCTGGATCTGAGCAGCTGGGAGCCGGCTGGATTCTGGTCAGCCCTAACTCCTCAGCCCTAGCTCCTCAGCAACCTCTTGAATTTTAGAGACCCAGGGACACTGGCGTCCTGAAAGCAAGAGTAGCTATGAGGACCTTACTAATGTGGAGGGGACACTCTCTCTCCATCCTCTTCCCCGCTGGAAATACCTGCTCTGGGTCAGAACAGTACTCAAGAGCTCCCACAAACACGCATGCACACACACACACACCATGCATGTCCTAGTCTTTTCCTGGGCGTTTGACTACATGCTCACCCCTCACCCCCAAGCCTGCAGAGCCTTGGATCTGCTGTCCTCAGCATCTGGTTCTTCCTCAGGATGCAATGCTGTTGCCCCTAGCAACTGAGTTCCAGGCCCAGTCTGAACGTCCTCCCCCTCTCCTCTGGACTTCTGCTTCCTTCTTCCTCCCTCCCCCCAACCTTGGAGCCAGTGCCCAGACCCAGAACTCCCCCAGGAGATCATGTACCAGCCGGGTGATCCAGCCACGCTCTCTGTCCTCCCTGACTTGTTAGCTGACCGATGAAAGTGGTCAGTACTCTACCGGTCTAGCAGACTTGGAACTAGGCAAGCAGAAGACAGCCTGCTGGAGGTACCAGGGGTGTTCTAGACTTTCAAGTGGAGCTCTCTGCACACCCCAGGCACAGAGTCAGCAAGCAGAGAAAAGGGAGCTGATTCCAGAGGTAAAGAGAGCTATTTGAGAGAGTAAGCTCCCCAGGGCTGGAGGTATGCAAGAGGAGGCTTTATAAAGATTGTGGTGGTGTGGCCCGGGGCAGTAAGACCCACATCCCTGACCTGCCTGGCTGTCTCTCTTAGCCGTAGTTATTTTTGCTGTCCCCACAGCTCCCCTTTTCTCCACTCTGTCCCCTCCCAGAGGCTCCACACATTCCAGATGGGTCCTAGAGAAGATAGCATTAGGGAGAGGCTCTTGGAGAAAATGACATCATCGGCCTCAACCTCAGGGCAAGTCCAGTGCTGAGCACAAGGAGACATAGCAGGGCTCTGCAAGCCAGTGGCTACCAAACCCAATGCTTTCCCACCCAGCTCCTTTACCTTGAGATATCCACAGCTACCCTGCAGCCCTACTCTCCTCCCTCAGGTCTCCTGAATGTCCTACGGTGTCCAGCTGTATCTGTGTGGGGGGGGGCTCCCTGCCCCTGCCTCAACTTCCTCACACTCTTGCCTGGGCCTCTGCACCACCTGTCCCTCCCCTGGGGAATGCTTTCACTAAGATTCAGCTGAGAGATCTCCTCCTGGAAGCCTTCCTTGACTGCCCAGGCTGCCTGGGGCATGCCTCTGCTAGTTTCTTGTCCCACTCTGGCTGTCTGGCCACTTTCTCACCCTGCTCAGGGGTCACAGCTTGCTTACAGTTTTCTCCTGAGGGCAACTTGGAGGTCCTCAGGCCAGGAATTTTGTGTCTTTGTTTGCTAGCAAAAACTAAACAGGAAGACTAGCTTAACAACAGCCTGCCTCTCTCTGGGTCTGTTTTCCCATCTGGAATGTGAGGGAGCTGGGCCAGGCCTGTGGTTCCTATTAAATAGCAAGGGTGACCAAGTCTGGGCTGTTAGCAGGGTCAGAAGACTGTCTGACTCAGCTTCCTGTCCAAGTCCCAGAACTGAGCGATGGGATCTTGAACAGTGACAAGTGGAAACTATGGGGTCTGGAACAGCCTGAGTCAGCCAGCCCTGGGCTCTGGGGTCCCTGGGACTCTGCTGCCCTCCAGTGGCTGGAGGCCCCTGGGCACTTAGAATCCTCAGTTTCGGGCTATCCACAGATATCTAAAGTAATTATAAGGAGTGGCAGGAGCATGTTACTGTCACTCAGAAGATTAGGAGCAGTCACCAGAGCAGAACTTGGGGATCCCAGACCCCAACACTTAGAGTTTCTGGGTGGGGTACTGTTCTTTAGCAAGAGTCAAGCCTGGGGGTGGCCCCTGCACCTGTCAACCTATTTGGTGACACTTGCATGTGGTGGCCTTTCTCTGCTGGTCATTCTCAGCACAGTCTCTGCTGACCCTTTGTGACGTGCTCTATGATTCCTGCTCAGGGGTCCTTCCAGATTCAGAAAACAGTACCAGGGGTTAGAAGGGTGCCTTAGTCCCCTCCCTCCTTAATTAATCAAATACTTAAAATAATGGTGGCGGTCATGATTGATAGACAGAGCATAGCTAATTACCCTGGAGATTAAAATGACTGTTTCTGTTTAAAAAGGCTGCAAATGAGTTAATTATTTCCTTTGCTCACCTCTCTAACCTTGTTACACTTCTAAATGAATAGCAATATTGATCTTGGAACTGATTTTGGTGTTCCACCGCCCGAGCGGGTTTAATTAGGGTTTGAGAACGCTGCAGTGCCTCCTCCTTCTGACCGAGGAAATTAGCCTTGGGTTTTACTTACATTTCATAGCCGTGTCCTCCACACAGACAGAAGGGCTGCAGCATGGATGGCGACGCCTGCCAGCTTGCCGGCTTGGCGCTGCCCTGGCTCCCAGCTCTGCTCTGTCCACAGAATTTTGCACTGACCCTTGCCTGTGATCTCTTGCAAGAGGCGGCAGGAAGGCCCTTGGGAGCCACTCTTTTTTTTTTTTTTCTCCTCTGTCACACCTGCAGGCCTGCAAGCTTGGATGTGACAGGGGAGGGCCCAGTATCACTGGGTGAGGAGGGGGAGGTATGGGACCTGGAGCCGTCAGGTTTTCACAGCTCTGGACCTTGATGGCAACCAAACTGAATACAGTGCTCTGTACCTGCGCAGCTCTTCACAAGCCTAAGACCCCTGGTGTCCTCCATTGTCACCTCAGGCTCCCTCCAAGTCTCTGCTCCTCCGTGTGCTGAGGGAGCAAAGGCTACCAGCCCAGAGCAGGAGACAGCATGCTAACCCTGAATTAATTACTGGCAGATGGGTGACCTTGAGCTAGTCGGGTGACCTTGAGCTAGCTGGCATCCCTCCTCTGAATCTGACCATCTGTTTCATGTCACTTCCTGTCACCTCCCCCAGCATGAGCCTTCAAGGGCACACAGGTGGGAGCTGGGCGCTGAGGGGGTAGAGACCAATCAGGGCAGACATGCTGCAAGTACACAGGACTGGAGTCTATTCATGAAACCGGCTCTGCCTTATTAGAAATGAAGGCCTCCCCTCCCCTGTGCCCCTTCGCCATGGCCAGACCTGCCTTCAGGCTGGCCCCTTCACTGCCCCAACCCCAGCTCTCTCCTCTGCTCCTCATGTTTGATGTCTCTGACTAAAGAATTATCACTGAGGCCATCTGCAACCTAGAGATGCCACAGAGAGCGGAAGGTGTGGGCAGGGAATAAATAAGCCTGCTGTCCATGCTTCCTGCTCCTCCTCTTCCGCCACCGTGACTCTTGTGCTGAACTATTCCCTCCCCCCTCTCTCCTTCACAGCTATACCCCTCTTTTGAACCTGAAGAGATGGATTTAGAAAAAGAACAAAATCACTTATTTGCAGAAAAACGCCTGGGACATGAAGTCATGAGAAGTGAAATAAGCTTGACTCAGAAAGACAAAAGACAGTATTATATACTTTTTCTCTCCTTTGTGCGCTCTCTCTCTCTCTCTCTCTCTCTCTCTCTCTGTGTGTCTCTGTGTGTGTGTGTGTGTTATATTCCTATGGGAAAAAGGGGGCCAGCAGATGGAAAAATGGGGAATAAATGACAGTAAGAGAAGGTAAATATGATAGTTACATTACCTCCATGTATGATATGAAGCCAATTATATTATATATTTACTGTGCAGTAATGAAATGAGATAGGAAGTCCCAGGGCATGTCCTGAAGCTTTACCCTGCCTCCCTTTCCTTCTTCCTCACAGGTATATTCCCGTCCAGCCTCCCCTCCCTAGGGGAGGCCCCCTCTCCCAGCGCTGCAGAGAAGATGTGTCCCAGATAGCTCATTTTACTCAGCTCTGTTGTCCCTCCATGGAGGGACACTGTCAGATGAAAGGGTGCTCTGGCTGAAGTTTAGACAGCAGAAGACAATGGCGGATGGGGGCCTGTGGGGCAGCAGTTAAGTCTAAGATAAATATTCAGACCTGCTGCAGAAGGGTGGGGGTAGGCCTTGCAAGGAGGGGTTCTAGGCCAGGGCTATTTTCAAGTTGGACGATCAGGTGCCTTTGGTTGATACTGGTGATGTTAGGGAGAAACAGGTTTCCAGGGGGCATTCAGTCTGTGGGGTTGAGGCTGAGATACCTACAGGGACATTCAGGAGCAATGAGATTAAAGGAAGGTAGGTGATTTGCTCAAATTGCTATATCCAATATGTGGTCTTTCCCTTTGGGACATGGATTATCTGTATTGCAAGGAAGCCATCAGTGACTTCATGCTAGGGCTGGGTTATGATGCATGGATGAAGGTCAGACAGCCAAGAGGACATGGGAGGAGAAGGAAGAGTGTTAAACCTAGCAATTCATACCTGGTTTGCAGGGCAAAATTGACATCAGGTGCACTATTTGTCAATTGGAAAGGAGAGGAGGACCAGGACTGACTAAGCCCCAACCTCAGAATAGGCAGCTCCTGAGGTAGCTTACACTTTGATCCCCGAGCACGATCACACACTGAGTCTTGATTCTGATCACAATTTAAGCCCAGGTCATACATTGAGTACCCAGCCTGGTCACACACTGCGCCCTGATCTATTCACACACTGAGCCTGATCCTGTTCACACACTGGGCAGGTCTTGATTTTACATGGAGATGGGCCCTCATCTCATACTGAGCCCTGGTCCTTGACCCTGTCCAGGGCAGTAGGTTGTACTGGCTTCTGGAGCTGAAGACTGTGCAGTAAGGTCCATCTTGCTCCCATTCCCCTTTCTCTCCCTGGGCATAGAGGGGAGCTAGGCCTGGAACAGATAAGTACCCATAGTGTACCAGCCCAGCCAATCTCAGCTTTCTTACAGTGTGAAAGCTGGAACTTTTAGTGGCCGATTTTAAAAGATCTCACACTCGCCCTAACAGCTGTGGCATCAGGGCCTCCCAGGTCTGCCAAAGCTCCCCAGTTACAGCAGAAGTCCTCAGGACAAGTGGCCTCTGGGTACAACTGTTTGCTGTCTTGCCTGTGCTGGTCCCTTGTTACTGCATCCTGTCACCTGCTAGCTCACCTGCGCCTACTGGATGCAGACCGAACACTATGTTGCCTGGTGAGAGCAGCATGATGTGAAAAACATCTAGATTCTGCAACCAGACTACCTACACATCAGGCCTTGGGGCCTGCCCTTCCCTGCTGTGTGATCACAGGCCCTGAGTCTTGGCATCTGTGTGGTGGGGGTGAGATCAGCACTCAGTCACCAGCCTATCATACGGACTGACAGGAGCTTGCTCACCACGGGATGAGATTAGGTACCCGGCACGTGAGTGCTGGAGCTGAGCTGGGTGTGTGTACCTTCATCCTAGGCAAGAGAGGCTGATGGGAGAGCGCCAGACAGACGTTTGAGGGAGGGAATGTGTGGAGGGGAGAGGGGAGGCTCTGTACCTCCCTGTGCCTCCTGCCCTGGACTTGCTTCCCCCACACAATTAGCCGCTCTTGTCTCTAATTGATTCCTTTGGTACTCACAGGACAATTAGAATTTAAATTGCCTTTTACAAAGGTCACAAAAACATGATCAAAGAGGAATCTATTAGAGGGGCTGGGGGGCCCCTCCCTCCCAGCCTCCCAAAGCCCAGGGGTGGAGGCCACCACTACCTACGTGTACCCTTCTGTCACCACAGAGTTCCCCCAGGCCTTTCTGTTTCCTTCCTTCCCATGTGAAGGGCAGGGAAGGCAATGCTCGTCTCCAGCTGGGTTTTGTGGGCTCCTTTTTGCCCCCTCCACATCTCCACCCTCCCTGTTATCTTCCCTGCTCTCAGCGCAGGTTCTGCTGTCCCCAGCAATGTCGTTCCAGCTGTGCTTCAGGTGTCCTGGTCCTGTCCCTTGACGGCTTGTGACTGTAAGGACACTTTTTATCCCCTCCCAGAAACCCATGCATCTTGTTCCCTAAGGGTGGGTGGCTCCCAGAGAGAAATGTTGACATCCCTCCTGGTCTCAGATCTCGTTCCTCTGCATCCCGGCATCCACTAACTTTTCTGCCATCCCGTGGGAGCTGGCCCAGGGTATCTGTCTCTTGGGTCCTTCAGCCACACTGTGCCCCGTGCTCTTCATGGTGCTGATGGGTAAGGCAGCCTGTACCTATGCAGGGTCCTAGACAGATGCTTCCACTCCTCCACTGGCTCCTGCAGAAGCCTGCACAGAGCTGGTCTCAGGGAGCAGGGCTTCAGTTTACAGGTCCAGCTAGTAGGGAGCCCAGGTTCCAACCACAAGGACTCCCTGTCTGTTACAGATGAGCTCAGCTTCCCTGAGCCTCACTCAGGTCTGGGAGGAGGTGCTCTGAGCTCTACCTTTCCATCTCTGCATTCTCTTTCTTCCCTGCTGCTTCTGGAGTCTTGTCTTGTTCACTCAAGCTCTGGCCGGGAGTGGTGAGCACTCCTCGAATACCAGAACTTGGGAGGCAAACCTCTGTGAGTTTGAAGCCAGCATGGTCTACACAGAGTTCCAGGCCATCCAGGGCCATGAGGTAAGTCCTGTCTAGAACAAAACAAAAGATCAGTAGGCCGGTGAGGGGTAGAGGAGAGGACTGGATGGCAGGCCTGGTAGTATTTGGGAGGCCTACCCTGGACCACCTGCTGGGTTTAAGGGATACTGAGAAGTCAGGAAGCGCTGGCTTCCGGGAGGCCTCTAAAATTATCTCCAAGTTTTGTCAGCCTCTTAGGCTCTCCCCCTGAGAAACAGTATCAGTGGCCACCCAGCCAGCCAGAAGCAGGTACAGCTGCTGCTGGTGGTGGTCTACTGTGAAGTAGCCCACCTGGCAATTCTGTCACATTTTGGAAATGGAGCTGGAAGCTTCTCACCTCACGGCAAACCTCACCTTCCAGCACTCTTACGCCACCATTCCTCAAGTGAGGAGACAGACTCAGAGTAGTCGAACATCTTGTCCAAGGTCACATAGCAAAAACAGGCACAGCTGGAATGCATATCTAAGCTTGCCTAGTTCAAACAGAAGCTCTGCAAGGCCTGGCTCCGTGCTGATGCTATATATTAAGGGTACCTGTACCGTAGGCAGGATGCCACTTGAGATACCGTAGGCAGGATGTCACACTGGGAGAAAGGTATCAGGAACCTCATGTGACTTTAGGGAAGAACAGCAAAGCATTAGTATTCCTGGTCCCTCTGTTGTGGTCCAAGGTCAGAAGACATCATTGTTCTTCATTTAGAAGCAGGCAGTGGGGCCTTGGGATGGAGAGGATTATGTAGATAATCCAGCCTGATTAGCAGGCCTGGTGGAACTTCATTTGGATGCCCAAGGAACTGCTGTGGGCCTCCAGCTGCCAGTGCAGTCAATGAACATTCTGCTCTCTGACCCAGTGTGACAAGGGTCTACAGCCCCCTGAGGAGGACCACATTTAAGTGGAGAAGTAAGATGGAGAGGAAGGCCAGGCCTGTTCAGGAGCCCCGGAGGGGATGGGAGAGGACCCCTGCATACCATATATCCCAAGATGGGAGCCTAGCAGAGCCATCTGACTATACCTTGTCATGGAGACCTTCAGTCCTGCTGTAAGCAACAGGGTGTGGTTAGAGTTGGGGAAAGGCTGAGGTGCCTCAGAAGGGGAGACTGCTCTTGTCTAAGACACCCAGAAGGACAAGATTTCAGCCCTTGCAGACCCTGGGCTCAGAGGGACAGGCTTTCAGTGCCTGAAGAACAAGGTCTCTCTGGGGTCATAAATTCCAGGGGCCCGGTGAGCAGGTCCACAAAGCTGTTGTGACAGCAGTGGTTAAATTAAGTGCCCTTGCAGAGCAGGGCAAGTTAGGCTTGCACAGTGGGATTTATGGCTTCCCCACCCCATTCGCTGCCAATCAGCCTGGCTCTCCCAAGCCTGTCCTGTGAGGGAGACCCATGCTCCTTCCCCAGGCCATCAGGGAGCCAGCCTGGGCTGTCTAGCCTGGGCTATAAGTATGGGGGATGCCTTTGTGACTGGGATCCCCAGAGCCATACCATCTGGAAGAACGGAGTGAGAGAAGACATGCGGTCACACAGGGTCTACTCTTGTGCTTTGCCGCCTCTGCCGTTGCTCATGCTGTCACCTCCTGCAGGAATTGCCCCTGTTGTCACTTTTCTGATCCTCTCCACCCACCAAGCCCCGGATCAGATGGAGCTGCATCCTGTTGCTTCTCTCTGGATGCTGCCAGATGTGGGGCCCCGGGCTTTCCCTCTGCAATGAGCACACACACAGGATTTTTACCCGGCTGTATCCTCAGATGGCTTCATCTATAAACTGGGATACCAGCCCAACCCGTTTCCCTGCTATCTCACCCCCATGCTCTCCTCTGCTCACTGGGCTCCTCAGGTGTGTGTGAGGGGATAAGGGTGCCTAGAATGACTGATGTGTCCGGACTGAGTCCTGAAATTCAAGCTTGGGGTGAAAATGGTGGGCATGTGTGCATGTATGCATGGGTTTAGTGTACTATGTGGGTGCTGAATGTATGTTGTGTAAATGTGAGTGTATACATGTACCTGTGTGCATTTGTGTGTGAGCATGTGTGTCTAATGTATGTGCATATTCTTATGATATATATATATATATGAGACTTATATAGGATTGTACATGGTGAATGTCTCCAGAGTCTAGGTTATTAGGTGATCCTCTATCTTCCCATCGAAGACCCTGCACAGCCCTCTCAGGAAACATTTTGAAAGAGCCGGGGTCTCATTGCCCCAAAGACAACAGGGAGCTGGAGGAGAGGGAGGATGTGTTTAGGAAATGACCAACATCCAGCTGTCAAGAAGGGCCTTCAGGGAGGCTGCTCACTCCCAACGCAGAGTGGAACCAGTCCCAGACTCATCCCAGGCCTATCCTGGAGCCCTCTGTCCTTCAGTTGACTGTCCATCTGCTCCACCCCTCCACTAGTCAGCACATTGGTGCCGCTGCTTGCTCTCTGCCTCACTGGACAGGTGATGGCTGGGAGGCGGCAAGTCATCTCACTGTTCCGTCCTTGCCATCCTGGTGGGCTAGCTGTCTCCATTCCACGAACATGGTTGGGCCTGATCTGCAAAGCAGAGTGACGACAGCTCTTGTGATTTGGCATGCCCCAATTTTTAAGGTATCCTCTGGTTCCCTCCACATCATTCATTCCCTGGCACCTGACCCTGAACAGCCTTGCTGGAGATATGCCAAGAAAGCAAAGGATGGCTTAACACACACACACATACTCTCCCTCCCTCCCTCCCTCCCTCCCTCCCTCCCTCCCTCCCTCCCTCCCTCCCTCCCTCCCTCCCTCCCTCCCTCCCTCTCTCTCTCTCTCTCTCTCTCTCTCTCTCTCTCTCTCTCTCTCTCTCTCTCTCTCTCTGTGTGATGGGGGCCCAGGAGAGACACAAAATGAAGACTCACATGAAACATAGTAAAACAGTGGGGAAATGGGTCAGGCAGGGCCCATGGACATGAGCAGATCCAGCCTTAGCGAGTGTAAGCCAAGGACAAGGTAGGGGCATATCTAGATCAAGGGGTGGGTCAATGGGGAGCTCCCTGTCTAGGTTGGCCCCAAGGCTCAGGACAGCAGAGCTGGGTAGATGCAGGGAGAGAGGAGGAGAGCAGATGGGTGGCACCCTGAGGCAGTGAAGAGGGAGCAGGGACTGCTGCCTGAGGCAGGGCCAAGTCGGCAGTGCTGGACATCAAAGCCCCAGGTATATTCCCAGGATGCTGGTCTCCCTCCCATGGAGAGACAGCTGTCCCTTTGATGGTGAGAAGAAAGGAAGTTGTACAGGCATGGGTGGGAGGGGCAGGGGAGATGGAGCTCCTTCCTGTGGCAACCAAGGAACTAGAGAGTCCATCATAAATACCACGTCCTCTGCTTCCTATGATCTGTGAAGCAGCATCCACTGGTCTCCAAGGGAGGGCGGCACTGGTTTCCAATGGGGAGGTATATACTACTGGCTGGGTGGGGGTGATTAATCTTGCCGTGGCTCAACAGCGGCATGGTATACCCTCTGGCTACTTCTTGCAACCCTGCGGTGCTCAGTGAGGTGTCTCCAGAACGCCTTGGGAGCACATGTCTGTGTACTCCAGTCTTCCTGGTCTCCCTAGTAAGAAGAAGGCACATGTGCCTCAAAGTCCCTGGGTCTCTGTGTACCCCCAACTGTTGTCCAGGTTCCTGCAGTGTCTCCATTTAGCTCACCTGCCCACACCCTGCTTAAGGCTGTAGGATGGTTTTGTAAGAGTTGCCATAAAGCAGGCTATTGACATGACTTAGCAGATAAAGGTGCCTGCTGTTCAAACCTGGCAACCTGAGTTCAATTCTTGAAGCCCACATAAAGTTGAAAGGAGGAAAATGAGTCTAGAAAGTTGTCCTGGGCTCCCGCATGAGCGCCATGGTGTGAATTCCCACCCATACCATTAATTTACTTACACAATACTTAATAATGTTTAAAAATATCCCACAAAGCGCCCCTTTCTCCAGCCACATCACCGTGACCTGCTGAGAAATGTCACAGGGATGGTGCTATCCAGGGTGAACACAAAGTCAGCAGCGCCCCTGGGGATGTGAGGTGAGGACATGGACCCTGTTCCTGCCTCCCTCTAACTGGTCCTTGACTACCACATTCCTCCGTGAAGGCCCCAAGAGGCTCCTACCTGAGACCTTCACAACCTATCTGTTAGAGCCTGCGGCCAGAGCGTGGCGAGAGCAGAAGAGGCCAGGTACATCATCCAAGAGCCTGGACTGAGGGGCGGGGTGAAGGATGGGCTGGCCTCCCCTAGGGTCTCCTGTGTCCTTCATTACCACTTTCCAGAGGGCACACTTGGGGAGTCAGCCATAGCCTCGCTGGAAACCCAGGGCCCTGGGGTACAGAGGATGTTGATGCCTGAGACAGCATTGGCTGCCTTGCTGAAGCATGGCTTGGGATCCCACTGCTGCAGCTCAAGTGTCTTCAGGAGAAGCTATTCAGAAGGACCCTGCAGGGGTTCAACTGTTTCGGAAACCATTCAGTCTCTCAGGCTTTCTCCCCAAAGCTCTTTGAAAAGGATCTCTGCGTGGAGAAGCCTCTGTGATTCCCCATGGAAGGCAGGTCTTGTGTGGGGACCTGGTGTCCTGTTGTGTCAGTTCTCTTGCCTCCTGCCTCCCCTAGTCCTAAGATTATTCTGTGTAGATCCCCGGGGTTCTGGCTCTCTACACCCCCAGCTCTGCTGTGCTTTGCTATCTGCTTCTGGAACCCCACCTCGGTGACACCAGCTCTGTCAGGCTCTGCGCATGTTTATCAGTGAAGCCAAGCTTTTCCAGAGAGCTTTGGTGGCCCCATTCTCTCCATACAGACAGCAGCGTGCAGACTGCAGTGTGCTTACCGCCCCACTAGACAGGCCCAGAGCATAGGACCGAGGGCCGAGGCTGGGCTGTGTTCCTTCTTCACGACACCCCGGAGCACCTCCCACCTTGGCCCAGGCTCTACCAGCCACCTGGTGGATAGAGCCAGCTTCCAGTCACACTGCTAACCAACCCTTCGGGAAAGAAAGGAGGAAATAAAATAGAGGTGGGGGATGGGCGGACATTGGAAAATAAATTTGCAAACCCTGTCTGTGATGGTGACATCCCGATGGCCGCTGCTGATGTGGAAAAATAAAAGTTGCTCTCTTGTTTTCGTCGCCTTTTCTTTCTGAATGATTTGATGTTTTATTCCCCCCCATCAAACTCTCTATTCTCTGCTAATGGCAGAATAATAAAAAATTATCCCTCATAGCATGTGAGCGAGAGGACAAGCTGGGAGCCCAGGAGAGGGAGGAAGGAGAGGAAGAAAAAGGTTATTATAAGCGTGTCAGCCTTGTTTATGGCCCTTTATCAGCTGGGGAGAGGCGAGAGGGAGAGGCGCCGTCAGAGCACACTCTAAAGCGCTGCCAGCTTGGTTGGGGGCTGTAAATAATTTTTATCTTCAGCTGCATTTAGATGTTTTAAAATACACACCCGCCAGCCATCATGGGGAGCCAGCTGAGCCTGCAGGGGCAAAGCGCGGTGAGCATGCCCGCCTTTTGGCCCCTTTGAAGGGACCGTATTTGACAGTCAAGGCTTTCAAAAGCAGCTTTCCCAATAAAGGCCACATCCCAGGGAGCCTCACACAGGGAGTTTGGGAGGCTGGCCTGGCGGCTGCCAAACTCTCTCACTGGCCCACAGCTAATCTAACAGGGCAGGATGGGGGTGGCTGAGCCAGAGGCCAGCAAGGGCGTGGCCACCCTGGGCCAGCCCTCCATTCATCCTCAATGCCAGGTACCCCACCTCTGTCCTGGGCTAGTGACTATGGCCTCAGAGCCTGAAGCTTTATTCATACTGCAGCGTGCAGGGCAGCACATATTGAGGGCAGAGGAACGCGGATTACCTCACTTAACTAGTCCTTTGATGTTTTAGTGACTCTAGAGACCAACCTTCCAGACCTTTGGAGACTGATCACATTCTGGGTTTGAAGAATGTAGTCTGGAGGCAGAGTGTACAGAGGTGAGTTCTGGCCTTGAAATCTGAGTAAGTGGCTCCCAAGGGCTCCGCCTCTACTTTTTTTAAAAAAATGAAATGGGAATAACAATGACTCTAGCCTTATATGGCAAGGGTAATGAGAAGATGGTATAAATACTTTACTATCTAATACACAGACAGTGCACATTGACAGTGTCTCTATTTTAATTAATTATGTAATTATGGGTGTGGGGATCAGAAGGAAACTTGTAGGAGTTGGTTCTCTCATTCTACCTTGTCAGTCCCAGTCACTAAACTTAGGTTGTCAGGATTAGCAGCAAGTGTCTTTACTCACTAGGCCATCTCACTGGTCCAACAATGTCTCTTGTAACTTACAGTGTACAGCAATGGGAATATTAAATTCCCCTGACAATTCTTGAACGTTTCAGAGTGCTTAAAACAAACCGGGGCCTACCAGATATCCAGCTCTGTCTTCCGGGACCCCATGAGAAAGGCAGAGTGGGGTGCTGTGCTTGGAGCAGACACAGTTCCTGGGAGCTGGTTCCAAGAAGAGGGCTTCTAAAGGAGTAGGAATACAGAGAAGCAGTGGAAGGAACCTAGACCTTGTGGAGAAGGGGGTTGCTCAGAGGCCAGATGGCCTGAGGAGCTCTCCATGCTGGCTCCCAGATGAGTTCAGAGAGGAGTTTGACCATGGCAGCTGAAACCAGGTAGATGGCCGGTGTATCACCAGCTCCTGCATCCTGGGCTTCTGCCCTCAGTGCTCACTCCATGCTAGCTCTGTCTGGTAGATGTGGGGACACCTTGTCATCTTTTCGAAGCCCCAGACTCTCAGGACTGACTGCAGACCTTGAGCATGGTGGAGTTCAGAGACGCAAAGAAGGAGAGTCAGACCACCAGGTTGACCACAGTGCTGGTTATGGAGAGCAAGCCCCTTGAGCCCCTCCAGTAAGTTCCTTCTGGCTGGAGTCCCAAATGGACTGGAGAGATCTGGGTGCCTAGATGTTTGGCCAAGTGTCCAAATATGGACAGAGGACTGAGTTGGGTAGCATTAACTCTGGAACTATATTAGGTCTTGTACAGTGTCTTAGTGTTACAATTGTGTCTTAGTTAGGGCTACTATTGCTATGAAGAAACACCACGGTCAAAGGAACTTGGGGAGGAAAATGTTTATTCAGCTTACACTTTCATATCACTGCTCATCATCAAAGGAAGCCAGGACAGGAACTCAAACAGGGCAGGAACCTGGGGGCAGGAGCTGATGCAGAAGCCGTGGAAGGGTGCTGCTTACTGGCTTGCTCCTCATGGCTTGCTCAGCCTGCTTTGTTATAGAACCCAGGACCACCAGCCGAGGGATGGCACCACCCACAGTGGCCTGGGCCTCACCCATCCATTGCTAATTAAGAAAATGTCTGACAGGTTGCATATAGTCCAATCTCATGGAGGCATTTTCTCATTTGAGGCTCACTTCCCTCTGATGACTCAGTTTGTGTCAAGTTGGCATAAAACTAGCCAGTACATATAGTAGCCACCAAACATAAGAAAAGAAAAAGAGGAGGAGGAGGAGGAGGAGGAAAGGAAGGAGCCAGTGCAATGCGGTGTTGTTGCCATGCCTGATGACCTGAGTTCCGTTATCAGAACCTACATGGAAGAGAGAGAAAACTGAACACCACAGGTTGTCCTCTGACCTCCAACATATGCTATGGCACAAAAACACCTCTGTCCCTAACAAAATAAAAAAATTAAAATTAAAATTTAAAAAGAACCTTTTAGGAGCTGAAGATATGGCTCAGCAGTTAAACGTGCTTCCTTCTCTTTAAGAGGGCTCCACTTCAGTTTCTAGAACCCATATCAGGTGACTTACAACCCCTTGTAACTCCAGCTCCAGGGGATCCAATGCCATCTTCTGGCCTCTGTGGACTTGTGCACAGACACAGAGCACACACAAATATATACACATTAATAAACAAAATTGAGCGTGATGGTACATTGATGGGGGAAGTCCTGTGCATTTGTCAATAAAGTACTGTTGAGCCAATAGGAAACCTAGATAGGAGGGACTAGGAGTCGAGGAGGATTCTGGGAAGGAGAAACACAGAGAGTCAACATGCAACGCCATGGGGGTAGGAAGCCTGGAACTATTCTCCGGTAAGAAACATACTTAGATTAACAATTATGGGGTAATTACTTAAGTCAGAGCTAGCCAGTAAGAGACAAGCAAGGCCAACAGCTTCATAATTAATATAGCCTCCTGTGTGTTTATTTGGGACTGATGTGGATCTGGAACCAGGCGGGCGGGAAGGCTCCTCTCAAGGAAAGCTTCTCTTAACAGTACATGCTTTAATCCCAGCACTTGAGAGGCAGAGACAGGTGGATCTTTCTGAGTTTGAGGCCATCCTGATCTGCAAAGTGAGTTGCAGCACAGCTTGGGCTACACAGAGAAATTCTGTCTCAAAACAAAGAAAGGAAGGAAGGGAGGAAAGAAGGAAGGAAGGAAAGAAGGGAGGAAGGAAGAAAGGAAGGAAAGAGGGATGAGGGGAGAGAGAAGAGAAGGAAGAGAGGAGGAGATGCCAACTGGGGCTTGGTACCTACCTCCCTCTTCTTGTCATTGCTTTAGTCAATTCATTATGTCATAGACCCAATACTACCTGTGCCTGGCCTGTAAATCAGTCATAGCCACAAGAGAGAAACAGATATGTAAGCAGTCAGAATTGGGCCAGCATGTGAAGTCATTATCCAAGAGCAGGTGGAGGATGTGAGCATCAGGGAGAGAAGCACATAGCAGGACAGACTTGAGCAGGTTTCAGAAGTAAGCATCCCATTTTCCTGAGAAGACTAGGTAGGGAGGAAATGTCTTGCTGAGAGTATGGCATGGATAGGCCTGAAAGATTTGGCCCTATGGATCACTGGTGGAAATAAAAGGCAAGTGTGTAGGGCTGGGTTGGTGCCATCTCCTGTGTCCTAAGAATAGATCTTGAGAATGTCAATTAATGTTTCTTCAAACAAGGGTTTTCTCTGGGCTGATATATTTGAGAAACATTGGGCTAAATACCCAAAGCACAAGATACAAGATCAACATATAAAAATTACACTTGTACATACTGGCAATGAGTAATAAAATTAAGATGGCAACCTCATTAACCTTTAGGTCAAGAAATAATAAAATGCTTAGGAATAAATTTAACCAAGTTTCCCTAAAATTTCAAAACACCAAAAGAAATGAAAGGAGATTGGAATGAGAGGAAAGACATCCCACGTTCATGGATTGGAAGACAATATGCTAAGAGTGCGATAAGTTTGCATAACAATCACGTCTCTATCAAGATCTCACATAGTTTTCTGAAGATATTGACAAGAGGATACTAAATTATTAATGAAAATGCAAGGGATTGCTTTAGGGATGTAAAGTGAAACTAACACCTTGGAAGAGTTTTGTGGTCTTACAACCTAAACATACTCTTACCACACAATTCAGCAGTTGGCTCCTTAGTATATTCCCCAGTGAACTAAAAACTTGTAAAGGAACTGGGCCAATTGCAATTTATAATCTGAGCCACTGAGAAGGCTGAGTCTGGAGGATTATAGGCCTGCATGGGCTGCAGACCGAGTTTAAAGCTAGTCTGGGCAACATAGTGAGACCCTGTCTCAGAAAGTAAAAACAGTGTGACTTGGTTACTACACACATGCATGCAACAGCAACTATGGCTACCTGCACAAGACCAATATAAGATCAAGCCAGTCAAGACTCCAGCATGGATGGAGGAGGAGCTCCCAAGGTCCCATGCCTTGCTAAGAGCTATTGACAATAGTATCTGCTAAAGGAGTGAGAGTCACTTCTCCTTGGGGATGTAGCCACTGATAGGTTGATTATACACCCCCCCCCCCGTGGCCCCGTTCCCATGTGCATGCTTGCAGCACTGATTGAACTCCATGGATGGGATATTAATTTTAAAAATAATAAAGAGAAATGAAGTGGAGAGGGGAATGTGCTGAGGGTTCTTGGAAAGAACTGGAAGGAGGTAGTGTGGGATGGATGTAATCAAAATATGTCACATACACATTTGAAAATTTCAAAGAATAAATTTAACATATTCAAAAAATAAAAGTAAAAAGAGTGCTGAGGCTGTGGTAGGGCACTTGCTTAATTTATCTGAGCCCAATCATTAGTACTGCACACACAAAAATCAGCAACAACACAACACAAACAAAACTTGTGCATAGATGATTATAGCAGATTTCTCTATAATTAAAGAAATGTGCAGGCAACCAACATATCTTTCAGTAGATAAATGGGTTAACCATAGTACAACCAGACAATGGAATATTTTTTTAGTGTTAAAAAGAAGTGGTCAGAGGCCGGGCGGTGGTGGCGCACGCCTTTAATCCCAGCACTCGGGAGGCAGAGGCAGGCGGATCGCTGTGAGTTCGAGGCCGGGCTGGACCGACAGCCTCGAAAACAATACAGAGAAACCCTGTCTCGTAAAAACCAAAAAAAAAAAAAAAAAAAAAAAAAAAGAAGTGGTCAGAGAAGCTTAAGAGATAGCTCAGTGGTTAAGAGCATTGGCTGCTCTTCCAGAGGACCCGGGTTGAATTCCCAGCACCCATATGGCAGCTCACAACTGTCTGTAACTCCAGTTCCAGGAGATCTGACATCCTCTTCTAGCCTCCATGGGTACCAGACATGCATGTGGTATACAGACATACATGCAGACAAAGCACCCAAATATACAAAATAAAAAATAAAAAGTAAAAGAAGTGCTAGTGAAATGAGATGCTTCGGTGGGTAGAGGTGCTTCCTGACAATCATGATGACCTAAGTTTGATCTCCAGAACACATATGGTATAAGAAAATTATCAACTCCAGAAAGTTGTCCTCTGACTTTGCCATGGCATGTCAACAACCTCTACCCCATAAATAAATAAATGTTTAAAAAGTGATCAATGAAGGCATGTAAAATCATGGAAGAATGTCTAATGCATGTTGTTAAGTGAAAGAAGCCAATTTTTAAAGGCTATAGACTTGATGATTGCAACCAGGTGACATCATTCTGGTGAATGCAAAACTGTAAAGACATAAAAAGGGCAGTGCTTGCTGGATGTTGAGGGATGAGTAGATGGAGCATGAAATGTAACAAGTGTGAGACTATTCTGTATGGTACTATGATGATAGATCTATGTCAGTTACCAAAATCCGTATAATGTCCAACACCAAGAGTAAGACCTTAATGTGAACTATGTACTCAGATGTGTCAGTGTAGGCTCATTGACTGTAACAAACGTACTGGCTTGAGATTCTGATGATAGGGAGGTTGTAGTGTGTAGGTAGAGGTCATATGGGAACTCTGTATTCTTCTAATTTTGCTGTGAACTTGAAACTGCTCTGAAAAAAATAAAGTCTATTTAAGGGACCTAGAATAGCTAAAATCATCTTAAAAAATAACCAAGTTGGCAGACTCATATTTCCAGACCTCAAAACTTACCACAAAGCTGCAATAATCAAGACAGTGTAGTACTGGCATGAGATAAGACATATGGATCAATGGGACAGAAATGAGAGTTCAGAAATGAACTCTCACATTTACAGTCTATCGATTTTTCAAAAGAGAGCCAAGGAAATTCAATGGGGGAAAGAATAGTCTTTTCAACACACAAGCTTGGACAACTGGCTATCCACAACAAAAGAATGATGTGGAACCCTTTCCCAGTAGCATAATCAAAAATGATCTTGATATGGACCAAAGATCTGAACACAAGGTTGGAGGCTGGGAAAGGTCAAGCTATGGAGCCTGAAGCCAGAGAGCACTGGATTAGTAGCCAGTCAGGCCATCTAGGCCTCCACACTGGCTCCAGTGATCCTTTGTCCCAGACTTCTGAGGTTGGCAAGTGTCAGTAGCAGATGCTGAGGTAACTCCATTTAGGCAGTGGAAAACATTTTCCATTTCTCTTCCAATTTCTCGGTTTTGACAGTAGACACTGGTGTAAACTTTGGAATGGAATGATTTTGCAGTGAGTATTACTCTCCCTAAGGAGAGTAAGAGCAGTAGCATTCCATGAGGCCTCCGTTGGCATCTGCAGAAACGCCAGACAGAAAAAAATGGAGAGCAGTAGGTACAACATTTTCTGTAACTGCATCTTTGACAAAATGGCCTCAATTTGCCCCCCCCCCATCAGTTAGGGTTGGGCTTTTCATCCTTAACCCTGGACTGACTTCCTCACTAGCACTGGCCAAGGGGATGTTGTGGTGGATGTGGTCATGCACACACTCACAGTGCAGACTGAATAGCTCTTCCACTAGCTCCCACCTTGGGGACAAGTCTTGGCGGGCTTGTGGCAAGATGAGTCCTGGGGGCTAGAGAGATGGCTCAACAGTCAAGAGCACTTGCTGCTCTTCCAGAGGACCTGGATTCAGTTCCCAGCATCTACATGGCTACAAATGCTTGTAACTCCAGTTTCAGGGGATATGATGTCCTCTTACAGCCCTCTCTAAGCACCAGAGTACATGCGGTGCACATACATACATGCAGGCAAAATACTTATATTCATAAAACAAAAGTAAATCTTTAAGAAAACCCCAAACCAGAGTCCTCCCAGGTTATAGCCACAACCATTTCTCTGACCACAGGCCTGTGAATGAGCCCCCCTGGGAGTCAGCCCAGCTCAGCCCAGCCCGAGGCTGCCCTTGTAGACTGTGAGCAGAATAAATGTCTCATTTAAGACACTAAGCTTTGGGACTGTCAAGTAACTATTATTTATAGTTTCAAAAAAACTGATAGAGCCCCAAATTGGAGCCAACCCAGAAGACCATTGATGCAGGGCTGGAGGCATAAATGGCGGTCCAGCAAGACAGTGGAGCACCCCACAGTCATTGAAAAGTGAGTTCGATCGGAGTTTACTGACCTAGAAGGAGCCCATGATATAGTGGTGAGGAATAAAGCAAGTGGCTGATCAATACATGAGTCACGACCCCGTTTTGATTCTTAAAAAAAGTCTGTGTGTGTGTGAATATATAGAATAGATCTACCTTAGCCAAAGTTGTCAGGGGTGCCAGACTTCGCAGAGGTTGCCTCTGGGGGCGACAAGGAGGAATTTGACGGGCTTGGGGTTTGTTTGTTTTTTCTAATAGTTTTTATCCATTTAAAAGTTAGCATATAAAAGTTCCATTTGGGAGTTTTTCGAACGTGCTGCTTCTGTTGACCCTCCTCTCTACTCCCCTACTTTGTCCCCTTCCTGTTGACCCGACCCCCCAACCCCCCCTGCAGCCCCCTCCCTGCAGCAGTAACCCCTTCTGCTTTCACGTCGTGTCATCTTGTAATGATGATTATGTTTCTGCCTTCTTTTTTTTTTTTTTTTTGGAAAAGCTGTAACCAGCTTTTTCGGTGACTATGTTTGTGGAAACTGAGGACAAGCTGCCTCGTTAAGCGTCTGTCTCTGGCTCCATGGCTCTGTGGCTTCTGAGCTGAGTGCCCCTCCTCCTGCACCAAAACCCTACAGCCTGAGCATCTCAAGCCCAGGGAGACCCGCTTCCCACACCCTTGATGGCTCTCAAGGCTTCAGCTATTTACCTTGGGTGTTAGAGCAAGGAGAGCTCAGGGAATCAAAGGTCTCAAAGGCGCAGACTTAGGGAAACTGAATCACAGAAGGTGCAGGGACATATGGAACGCTTCTTGGAGCCCTCAGCTGAGCTGACACGGGTCTCTGTTTACCTCTGGAGTCCAAGGCTCCCATTTCCCTAAGAGTGGCCCAGGGGGTTGTACAAGTTCCCTCTTTCTGAGGGGAGGAGGGGCTGTGAGGAGTGGAAGGGCCAGAACCCAAGAAAGAGACAGGCATCTGCACCAGCTTCAGCCTGGAGCCTTTAGCAGCAGTAGATAAAAAGCAAGAATAAAGGAAAGAGAGCAAAATGTCACACATGCTCTGCTGCCATTAGCTACCAGAGAAGGGAAATATCCCATAATTAGGCCAGGCCTTTGTTAGTTTTTGTAGAGGGGAGAGTGAGGAGGGCAGATGTAGGTGGGGACTGTCCCTCTGGGGGCACAAACATCTTAGGGCCAGGGCTCCATGACCTTCCCACCCCCACCCCATTCCTGGGCCTGATGCGACTAGGTGGGGGCGGGGAGAAATGAGAACAGGGAAGGGATGGAACTCCCCCCCTTGGAAGCCTGCACGTGCAGCTCCGAGGCCTCCCTGCGAAACTACCGAGCCGTTGTTTGTTTATATTTCTCTCATTATTATCCAAGTCACAGAAACACTCGGGTAATAGCTGTAAAATTACACACTCGCAGCTAATTCGGGTACGACTCTTGGCATAGCAGCCGCGTTTTAAGGAGAAATAAACAAGGCCTGAAATAAAAGTCGGCAGGAATACAAATCTACAGCAATGAGCAGGCAGCATCCCTCAGGGCGCATGTGCACGTCATTCTCCTCCTCCGACCCATGCACAAGGGCACGTGACAGGCACCAGGCCTTTTCCGTGCCTCTGCTGTCTGCAGGGCTGCCCTACGGCTTTCTCACCACTGACTCCCTCTAGCTAGGTACAGGATTGGGCTAGCCTTGTCTTTGGAGAGTCAAACTGCCCTCCCTATCTTGATTCCCTTTCTCCAGTGGGTGGGGTACCTATAGTCTTTTCTCTCTCACTAGGGAGAGATTCATTTATTCATTCAATGATCATCTACTTGTGCTGGGCACTTCGTCTTCGACTGGTCAGTGAAACACAGAAGTTGATTCTTTTGCAGGACTGACATTTGGTGCAAGAGACAGAATAGAAAAAGAAACACAAGAATAAACACATAAAACAGAACAGTACCCTGAATTACTAGTTACAAGAAAATGTGCACTAAATGGTAAGTCACATCATTGGTTAGAAAGACATGGGTCATATCCAAAAGTAGCCTAATGATGGACAGATGCCAGTCAGGACAGTAATTTCTCAAGGTGACTTCTAGGAAGAATCCAGATTCGATCCTCTTAGTTGACTATGAAAAAACTCTGCTTATGTTTGACATCTTCAGGACTGGAGGGACGCATCAGCAGAACTGACTGCTCTTCCTGGGTTCAATGCTGAGCACCCACATGCTGGCTCACAACTGTAACCCCAGTTCCAGGGGACTTGACAGCTTCGTGTAGACTTACACACAGGCAAAACACCAGTGCACATTAACAAAACAAAACAACGAACACAGAAGTTTGAGACCTTGGTTCCATAAATGTATACCTCAATAGTGGTTTAAGTTCCTTAAAAATGGAGCCCAGAGAGGTGGCTCAGCAGTTAAGAGCACTGGATGCAGGTTCAGTTCCCAGCACCCACATGGCACCCATAATCTTTTGCAACTCCAGTTCCAAGGGATCTGATGCCCTTTTTTGGTTCCACATAAAATAAATCTTCAAATCTCTTAAAAATGCTCTGTGATATACCTTTGCTAGATGCCAGCGATAAGCCATAAAAAGTCTTTGCAAGGAGGAAAAGAATACGCCATAGGTTAGGAAAAGAATGAGAAAGAGATGCTCAGATTTTAGAAAGGCCTTGGGGAGTGGGGGGATGGAAAGTCAAGCTGAAGGAACACATGGGCAAAAGGCCCTGAGGCGAGGGCCAGCGCTGCCCTGGGAGATGGGGTTGGGGTGTGACCTGGCCTGGAGAGACATGTGGGTGTGGTAGCCTTATGCTCAAAGTCTGGAACCCAAATCACCACCATGGGACAGGAAGCCGCAGCTGCAGCAACAGCAGCAGTAGTAGCAGCAGCAGCATGGACAGGAACAGAGCAGGAGAGACCCTGAGCAGTGAGGGAAGGGGTTTTTATACAGGAGATGGCTTGGGGGAATTCCAGGTCTTCTGGTGTGTGATTGGCTGCCCCCCACCCCACCCCATGGGGAATTCCCAGACTGAGGGGATTTCAAGCCAAGGGGAATCCTGAGCCTGTGGGCTTGGGATTGGTCAGTTTTTTGAGCTCAGGGATTGGCTTGAGGGCAGGGGCAGAGATGGCTTTGATTCCAGGACCAAACTGTTTTTTCCTTTGATTCTTTTTGGCTTTTAGGCCCCAATTTTAGGGCCTGGGTGAATTTCTTCTTCTTTTTTTTTTTTGGTTTTTATGAGACAGGGTTTCTCTGTATTGTTTTGGAGGCTGTCGGTCTAGCCTGGCCTCGAACTCACAGAGATCCACCTGGCCTGGGTGAATTTCTTTTACAGGTTCCAATTCTAGAGGTAAAGTGTGTTCTTTTGGTGCTAGTTTCGGAGTTAGAGTGTTTTCCCCTGGCTCTGGGTTTAGGGATAAAGTGTCTCTTCCCCTGGCTTAGGGGCCAAGAGCAGGATGAGAACAGTCCAAGGAAGGCTGATTCTGGGTTTGGGGAGGTCTTCCTGAGTGGCTGGCGGGATGGGGCTTGTGAAAGAGAGCAGGGTTCAAGAGCAGGGAGGAGCTCCACTGGCCTCAGAAACGACAGTCATGGAGGAGGCAGGAAAAGGTGAAGACAGGAAGGACTTGGACGTGGGGTGCAGGAATATGGGGCGTCTGATGGAGCTGCATTACCTACAGGATGGGCGGCTTTGGGACACTTGAGACAGAGGGTACCCGAGCCTATGAGAGTTGCCAAGGTTGCCTAAGAGTAAAGAGAGGTGTTTGGAAATGTGTGACTCCCAGCTTCACTCTGTGGCTGAATACAACCCTCTGGCATCACTAGTTAGAGCCAAAGTTCCTGTTACTGGTCAAGAGGATGAAATTAGAGAGTCAAGTGGGTCTCACTCACTGGAGTGTTTTGGGCAAACACTGTAGGGCTGTGATCCAATCCCTTGAGAACCTGAGGCAGAGGCTCTACCTACCCATGTCATAACTACCCAAGTGTCTGTGCCCTGAGATGTTTGGGCAGGGGGGTAATCCACATCATAGTTGGGACCCCAAAGGGACCCATAGAGCTTACCTGAAGATGAGAGAGCTGAGGTGGCAGGGATGGGAGCAAAGGGGGCAGGAGGAGAAAATGGTGGGCTAGGTGGAGAGCACAGAGGAAGCAGGAGGCAGCTAAGGAGGTGGCCGGGCAGCTAGGGGCCACTTATCCCTCCAGGCACTCCCGGGCTGTGGGAGCTAATTAGCATAGATCAGTGGCCCCTGCTCCAGCCTCTGACTGAATCCTCCATCCGCTCCCTGAAATATGAGGAGGTGTGTATGAAGACTTTGTGCTAGACATAAGGGCACAGGCACCAAACTTCCCCCTTTCTTCTGCCTTAAGAAACCTGGGGTGCAGTTACAGCAGGCAAACACAAGGACAGGGTTTACAAGGATCCCCAGCTCTGCATGGCTTGGGGCTCCCTGTCTGAGGAGGATCGTGGGAGGTCGCTAAGCCCCTTCAACTCAGAACTTCCCTGCACCCCCACTGCTTGTCCACCAGTGTGTGTTGGAGGACGTGTATTTTTCACATTCCTGTGCGTATAAGAGCGCACAGTAAAAACATGCACAAGTTGAGCATAGGGGCGACACTTTCGTAATCTCAGTGCGCTGGAGGCTAAGGTAGGAGTTCAAGGTTGTCCTAAGTTCCATGGCCAACCTGAGTTACATAGAGAGACTGTCTCAAAACATCAATAATGAGAAATAATAACAAACCCCCCAACAGGGGCTGGAGAGATGACTCAGCAGCTAAAAGTGTTGGCTTCTCCCAGATGACCCAAATTCGATTCCAGGCACCCACATAATAGTTCACAGCCACTCATAACTCCAGGTCCAGGGGGTTAGACGCCCTCTTTGGACCTCTGTGGGCACTAGGCACGTGAGTGGTACACATATACACATGTTCACAAAATAATCATACAAAAAAGAAAATAAGCAAATATTTAAAATAAAAAAATCCCTTAAACATACACCAACATTCACGATGTGTTCTTGTGTGGCCTGTATGCACACAGATGTGCAGGTCAGATGTGAGGGTTTGTGTGCTCATGATCCTACAGCTGAATGTGTGGCCGCTATCCTGGGGCTGAGTTTCAGGTGCTCTCTGGGGGCCTCAGCATGACAATCCCTCCGGATTCTTCCTTCAAACCTGCTGTACACAGTAGCCATTGAGAAGTTGGGTTATGTTGGGGCAGAGGCCTGAGGTTTTCGGACCTGAAGAGGAAAAGCTCCTGGGTTCATGCTATCCCAAGGCTGCTGAGGGAGCCATTACTTCAGCAACACCTAGCTGAGGGCAGCAACACTTGGGCCCTTATGAGGTCAGCTCAGCAGCGTGGTAGGGCCTGAGAGCCCTCTCCTCTGCCTTACAAGACCTGGTACATAGTCAGGGAGCAGTGCTTAGACTCTGCTGCCCCTAATACACTCCAGGACCTATCATTGTTGCGTGTGTGTAGTGGGCAGAGCCTGTCCCAAACATGCTAGGAGTCATTTAGCAGTTATGTTCATTTGAGCTCTGAGCATCTCAGAACTCACAGGCTGAGATTAAACAGTCACAGCCAGCTGAGCGTTGGTGGCGCACGTCTTTAATCCCAGCACTCGGGAGGCAGAGGCAGGTGGATCTCTGTGACGGGAGGCAGAGGCAGGTGGATCTCTGTGAGTTCGAGGCCAGCCTGGTCTACAAAGCGAGTTCCAGGACAGCTTCCAAGACAATACAGAGAAACCCTGTCTCGAAAAAAACAAACAAACAAAAAAACAAAACAAAAAAACCAGTCACAGCCAAATGCTGACACAGTAGTTGGTGCAGACAACTGGATCACCCCGCCCCCCCTCCCCAGCTGGGTACTACTAGGCAGAGTCCAGTTTCCTATTTTTCCCTCGTTTCATTGATGCATCTAAACAGGAACCAGGAGATGGTCGTCCCAGGAGTGGTTTAGACATTTTATTTATTATTTTCAAAAGAGAGCACATTTATATGTTTAAAAAATTAGAAAAGCTAGCCCAGAATAAAGCAAGGAATCTTCCCATCCACTTCCCCTACCAGCCACTTCTTCCCAGTCTAAGCCTGCTTTGGCTTCCTGTGGGTACAAACACGAACAGATTCTGAATGGATGACTAAATGACTTTGGGGATCTTGTGGTGTGGGGAGGGCCCAGCCTTCTGTCCCTGCCCACCCTCAAACCCAGGGCTGCAGCCCTGACAGCATGATAATCGATAGGACACTTTCAAATATTTATGAAACCCTGGTGGATTTTCTCAGTCTGGAGTTGTAGTTTTCATGGAACTTGGCATTCGGAGCTGGAAGGTCAATATTTTCCCTGGGCCACTGATGACTGGCCGAGACGTAAGCCTTCCTGGCTTGCTTCTGGCCCCTTGGGCCCAGCTGTTGCTGCCCTGTCAGCTTCTGGTAGCTGGTCCTTGAGTTTCCTGCCATGGGAAGCTGGTGAGAAAGGACACAGAGAGGCCAAACTTCTCTGTGGGAGCTTTGGGGTGGGCCGAAGTGCCGGACAGACTCACTGTAGGGATTCGGGAAAGGCAGTGTCCTTCCTTGAGCCTGTCAGCTGCTGCCCAGAATGGGAAGTCCGGCCAGTCTCTGAGCTTCCTCCCAGCTTTCCCCCGGGCGATCTGTCTCTCCAACAAGCCCGGGCACAAGGCGGCACTGGATTGCGCTCTTTCTTCCTCGAGGTTATCAAACGTTCCTGCTTGTTGTTCAGGAAGCCATTTCCTGGAGCTGAGGAAGCTGTGGTGCAAGGTCCTGGGCATCTTTGGAACTTGTCCCTTCCTCATGGCATCTTGCTGGGGCCCAAGGGAACGGATGTTACAACGCTGATGGCATCCAGTTTGGTCGGGATTGAGGGATGGCCACCCGCCCCTTTGATGGAAGGTTGTGAAAACCAAGCTGACAGTTCCATAACCCCGAGGACAGAGCCAGGGCAGCCAAGACCAAATGAGCTTGGCTTCGATGGGGCAGGGGAGGGGCAGCCAGAAGGAGCCACACAGGATAAACTGCATTCGGCTTCCTCGACCCTATGCAGCCTTCAGAGGCTTGGTGAGAAGAAGGTATTTCATTTTGTACTTGGGTAATTGGAATGCAGTCAAAGATTACTATGCTTATTATTTTCACCGCGAAGCTCAAGCAGCCTCCTGCCATCCTACCACACAGATGCCCCTCCCCTGAGCCAGTTACACTCTGATTGTTGTTAGTTCTGTGCTGGATCCCTCAGAGATGCTCCACCCATTGCATGGTGAGCCAAATATCTGCATGTGGGCAGAGCTGTGCTTTGTTGTTGCTTTGTTTTTTTGTTTGTTTGTTTGTTTTGTTTTTTTTGAGATAGGGTCTTAATCTGCAGACCCTGTCTAAGCTGGCCTGGAGTTCACAGGGATCTTTGCCTCTACCTTTGGAGTGCTAGGGTTAAAGGTATGAGCTACCATGCCTGGGCCAAACTGTAGTTTAAAAAAAAATGACTTAAATAGGATACTACTTAATAGAACTCATTCTGGAATTTATTTTTTCCTGTAAGTTTGGAGGAACCTTTTCGTATTAGAAATTGATTTTTAACCATTTTAACCCTTATTGATGGGAGATGGGCAGTGTCTGGTATTTTGCTATTATACAAAGGATCCTTGGGAATATCCTTTTGTACATGTGCTCCTGCTTGTGCAGGTGTGTGAGTGTACAAATGCATGTTAAGGTCAGGGGACAGCCTTGAATGGTGTTGCTCAAGATCTTTATGTGTAAACCTGTGCGTAGAGTTCAGAGGTTAATGTGTCTTCCTCAGTCCTTCTCCAGCTCTCTTTTTCAGGCAGGGACCCTCACTCGGCCTGGAGTTCACTGATTGGCTAAGCTGGCTGTCCAGGGAGTCCCAGACATCAGCAAAAAGCAGCTTTTAGGAAATGGACTAGTGTTGGAGAATCATTGATGCCTAGGCCACAGGCTCCCAAGCTTTGATGTCAAGGCACAAACAGAGCGGCAGCAACTCTAGGCCATTCCTTTGTGCCTTCATCCATCAGTATTAGGGGTTTCCACCAGGCTCTCAAATGTGTCTGTGAAGCTGGGCGGTGGTGATGCACACCTTTAAGTTCAGTACTTGGGAGGCAGAGGCAGGTGGATCTCTGTGAGTTCAAGACCAGCCTGGTTTACAGAGTGAGTTCTAGGACAGCCAGGGCTGTTATACAGAGAAACCCTGTCTTGAAAAACAAACCAAACAAAACAAACAAACAAAAAGTGTCCTCAGCCCTAAGAGAGATTCCAAGTCTGTGGACTGAAGTACGGTCTCCAGGTACAATGAGAAGATTCAGGACCCAGGGTTCAAACCTCCCCTCTATCCTCACCATGTCCCCATCTGTAAATCCCTAATGATCTCCTGGCATCTTCATCTGTACACCCCTTAAGCCCAGGAGAAGTGCTTCTGGAGGGTCCCTAGGTTCCAGGGGACAAAGAATAAAAGAGCGGGATACCTTGGGGAGCAGTAGGTGTTGAGAGAAAAGAGATCAAGGAAGTCCATACAAATAGAACTTAGAATAGGCAAAAAATATCCAGGCATGGAGAGCCCTGGAAAAGTCGTCTAGGCCTGGGTTCCCTAGGTCCCTGTGTAGCTCTCCCTCAGGCTCTAGATCCAATTGTCCCACAGCAATGATGAAAGAAGGGAGACTGGCCCTGCCCTTAGTGAACTCTTGCCAGACCTCATGAGCAAATTCCAGATCAAGCCACTGGACTCTGGTGCTGCAGGGATTCAAGAAGAAAGTAGCCTTGGGTGCTACAGCAGTCTAGGAATGAGGCTTTGCAGCGGGCAGATGCCTTCAGTGTCACAGTAAAGGGGAGCTTCACTGAATGGGCCTCCTAGATTTGTGATCTGGCACCAGGCACACCTGGGTAGAACTCTACCTTCTCACCTTATCAGATGGGCAGCCATGAATGACTGACTTTGCATCTCTGCTCTCTGGTCCGGTTGTGAAATAATAATGGGTTCTGACCTAGAGGGCTGTGGTGAGGATGTTAAATGTTTCTAATGTGAGCACTCAACAAACACTGGCCATTTTGTTACTGTTTCCATCATTGTGATTAAAAAACGGGAGGCTTTGAAAAGTGGCGGCGGCCGCTAGCTGTGGGGGGCACTGGGAGCATCTAGAAGGAGGCTTTATCTCTTTGTGCACAAGGGGTTGTCCTTAGAGTTTCAAGGTGATGGTTGCATAGTTTCCGGTTCTGACACCCATATCCTAGGGACCAAATGCTTTTAAACGTAAGTTCTATAAAAGAGACCCCAGGGCAAAGAGTCAGTGCACAGCCGGTAGAATTCCAGGGGCAGTGGCAGGATCAGAGAACATGACTGCCTTTTCTGACCATGCAGAAGGCCAACTTCTCTGGCAGGCAAGGAGCAAGGACCTTAGTCAGTGAGTCAATCACACATCTTCAGGGCTGGTGTCTCTGCAGGTCTGGGCCTCTAGTTCCTCATCTGTGACTACCAGAGAATCCTGACTGTAAGTAGCCACTTCTGAGGAGAAGAAATTAGGTATGGAAGGTGAGTTGGAGGGTCACTTGAGTGAGGAAGATACCTCCAGGAGGGAAAGGTAGTCTCAAATAAACCAGACCCTGTGTCCCCGACCCCCTCCCTGGCAGAGGCGACAGCTCCTCTACTTCCAAAGCAGAGGCTGACTGACTGATGAGAAGACTCCCAAGCTAGCCTGTCAGCAAGTGCCCCTTGCCACCTTTGCATGGCTAATTTGCATAACATTTGCACAAATCTGCATAATTTAGGAAGCAGCCAGTACTCCTCTTGGGCAGTCAGCTCTCTGTGATTTTATGAGCTTTGAAGTAGCCCTTTCGTCTTCTGCCCACTCCCCCTCTGTTTTCCTTTCTTCTGCATCTGGCCTGTCAGGTCCTGTTGCCTCTGCCCACCTCTCTGGGGTGGTAGGTTGGACCTCCAAGGCTTTTTCAGCTCCCAGAGAAAGGCCCATGCAACTGTTGAGAGCTGCCTCTGAGTCTCAGTCAGCCCTCTGAGAAACTACAGAGTTTACCAAGAGTGGGTCAGAATCCAGGACAAACCCTCTTTTCTGACAGAGTGGGGAAGGGGGCGGGATGCAAGGCTTTTAGGTTCTGCCCTTGATGGTAAGGCTAGGATTGTGCCCTGAGCCTCAGAGACTGGCTGTCTAAGCAGTTGTCTCCACTGTCACTATGGGGGCTCTGATCTGTCCTCTCAACACAGTTTATTCTTGGGTCTTCGAAGACTCTCTTGGGTATGAGTGATATCAACTTTACTCCACCCCGCTTAAGCAAAACCAAAAAAGGCTGGCTGTGGTATAGTTCAGTGGCAAGATATGTGCTTGGAATGCACAAGGTCCTAAACTAGAACATGAAAAAGAAAGAAAAAGACCAAAGGAAGGACAGGGGAGGGAGGGAAGCAATGTCTTGTCTCACATAGTTGAGCCATAAAGGGACACAGGACTTCAGGCTCAACTGGCTCTAGGAGTGCAAATGCTATCATGAAGATGTTTCTTTGCTGCCCTTCCCTAGGTGGTGACTCGAACCCCCAGCCTTCACCCCCAGAAGCTCTACTGTGACATCCTATTGGCTCTAAGTCCAGGAGTCTCACCATTCCAGAATCAGTTTTATTGATTTCACTTAGGTCATGTGCCCTAAAGCATGAGCGGCCGCTCACTGGCCAGACTCAGGTCACATTTCCAGCTGGAGACAAAGACAGAGTCAATCCCGACACAAGAACTGAGAATGGGAAGACAACTCCCTAGAGAAAGTCAGGGGCCACTCTTAGGAAGTGGGGGCCGGGTGGGGAGAGTGCTGGGTTTGGGTGACCGGAAGTGCTTCCCTAGTGAATGAATCTGATTCCCAGTGTAGGGAACCGGAGGTGAGGCAGTGATTCACAGTGGGACTTCTCTTTCCTCAGTGTCCCAAGGCAAGACCCAGGCAGAATCTGAACCTAGCTCCACAGGTACCTTGTTACCAGATAGGGCATGATGCTTTGACCTCCTAGTGACTAGAACCCTGGGCCACCTGCTTCTGAAAAGTAAAGAAGATGCCTGTCACGGTATAGAAGAGACTGTGGAAGCTATCTAAGACAGAAGACGCTGTCATTGAACTCTGAAGGAAGAAGCACAGTATCTTGTTAGGGTTGCTATTGCTGAAGAGACACCATGGCCACAGCATCTCTGAAGAAAGAGAACTTTTCACTGGGGCTGGCTTACAGTTTCAGAAGTTTAGTCCATGGTGGGAAGCATGACAGCATGCAGGCAGACGTGATACATCCACATCTGGATTGGAAGGAAGAGTGAGACACTGGGCCTGACTTTGAAATCTCAAATCCACCCTCAGTGACAGTTCCTTCAAAAAGACCACACCTACTCCAACAAGACCACACCCCTTAATAGTGCCACTCCCTATGGGCTGCTTACGGGGGCCATTTTCATTCAAACTGCCACACACAGCAAGCCTATCTCTTTAATGCGGGGGATGCAGAGAGGAAGGGGGGCATTATAGACACATGAAACTCCTGTTTCAACACAACTCCTCAGCAGTAGTCCAGCCCCGCCCACACCATGAGCTTCAGAACTGCTGAGTCTCCAGCAATGCCAGAGACCAGCTTGGCTCTTGTTCTGCTCTGCAGGCCCCCAGCTGCCCAGTCTAGACTCACTCTGAGCTCCCGCTGTGCCCACTGCATGCTGCCATCTTTGGGCAGGGCTGGAGTGGGCTCCTGCTTCTCGAGACTGCTCCCAGGGAGAGTCACCTGCTTCCTGGGCGCTCCTAACTGCCAGTACTGGGCTAACAGCTTTGCTTACTAATCTTCAACAGTGCCACCACGAGGCTAGGGTTTTCATTGTCAACTGCCTCCCTGAGCTATGAATTAGGATCTGAGATCCTGGGATGGGGGTAAGTCACTTGATTAAGGTGGTACACTAGCAAATAGCAGGGGCTTTGAGATCTCAAAGATCTTTTTTTTAAGATTTATTTAATATGTGTACAGTGTTCTGCTTGCATGTATGCCTCCAGGCCAGAAGAGGGCATCAGATCTCATTATAGATGATTATGTGCTGGGAATTGAACTCAGGTCCTCTGAAAGAGCAGCCAGTGCTCTTAACCTCCAAGCCATCTCTCCAGAGCCCCAAGACTCAAAGATCTTTACACTGTATAGCACCCTTTACACTGCCTGGACCTTAGTCCCACCATCTGTAAAATGGGCCAGATATCGCCTGTGACCCATGCTGTCAGAGGCAGATGAGTACTAAGTAGGTTTTTAGAAGGCTTAAGCAGGTGCCCTTGATTTTTTAAAACATAATTCTTTATTGATTCTTTGGGAATGTCACTCCATACACTCTAATCCTGCTTACTTCCCAGTCTCTCCATATCCTCCCCTCACCCCTGCAACAACCCTACCCACAGTCAATTAGAAAAAGCCAAGCGAGCAATCCCCAACTTGTTCCTCATCTTCCCAGCACCCCTTGGTTCATTCCAGTGGCATCAGGAGCTGCAGTGTGTCACTCAGTATACTCTTTTGTCCAGTCATCCCCAGGCACAAAATGCTCATTGCAGTGAGTCGTTGGCATGGTTCAAGGCCTCTGGCACATCATCATCACTGGACCCTCACTGAAACTCCCCCCAGATACCCTGCTGTTGCCCTGAGTCGGGGAGCTCCTGCGGTTATTATTCCACAGGACCAGTCCCTTCACACTCCAGGAGGTCATACATGGGGTGGATGTTGTGGTAGGCCAACCCAAGGACCAGGATGTGGGTCTGGGTGTTAGCTGAGCTGGTTGGTCTGGGTCACTGGGATCTCCCTGCTCAGGTGAGGTGCAGAGCCAGCTGTCCCAGGCCCAAGCCATCAGGGCCAGCTCTCCCACACCCATGGTGAGGGGTGGAGCCATCTCTCCTGAGTTCAGAGGCTAGCTCTTCCATGGTGGGCAGGACCAGTTTTCCTGCTGCAGTGACCAGCGAGAGGCAGGGTCAGCTATCCCAGGGCCTGTGAGGGGCAGGGCCCACTCAGCACAGCCCTCAGATTTCACCATGTATGGTTCCTGTGATGGTTCCTGTGGCAACACGAGCCATGGACATCAACATAGACCCCAGCTGCAGCAGGCTCACACACCCAAACATGGTCCTTTGTAGTAGCTGGGGCCTAGATGTCACCATGGCCCCAATGACAGCAAAGGCCCCCAAGATCAGTATGGCCCCAGTGGCAGCAAAGCCCTCTGACACCCACATGGTCTCAGGTGGAGCTCCAAACCCAGGCTCTGGATAGCCCTTGGTGGTAACATGAGCCACAGACATCAACTCAGACCCTAGGCAGCAGCCCAGGACTGAGCAACACCATGGCCCTGTATGGCAGCATGGGCCACCTAGATCAGCCTGATCCCTGTGATGGTATGACCCTCACACACCAACATGGCCACAGGTTGTTGTAACCTAGACCCCAGGCATCCATGTTGCCTTTGGTGTTACCATGGACCATGGACATCAACTCAGACTCCTACCGTGGTAGGACCATGGACCCAGACATTCCTGGTAACAACCAGGTCCCAGATGTCACCATAGCCCCAGGTGGCAGTGTCCTTTAAATCCTTATCCTTACTGCCAGTGAGGGTAAAGGGAGCCAGGAGCCTGTAGCCCCCAAGGACCTGGGCAGTGAGTATGTGTGAAAGAAGAGGGTGTTATGTCATAGAAAGGAAGTTGCAAAGGATAAGGCTTCCGGTGAGTACTAAGGTGGATGGGCAGCTGCCCAGGTCAGAGGGAGCAGAGCAGCCTGTGCTGCCCTGAGAAGGACTTCAGTTGGAAGGGTAGGGATTTTGACACCAGAGGGAGCAGGACATGCATGGAACCGAGCAGAGACCATCTGGATGGGGAAAGGGACAAGCATAGATTCCCTGAAGCTCCTCTTCAGGTATCCCCTGCAGTGCTGATGCCAGGCCAGGCTTATCCAGTACTCCCAGTGAGGGGTGCTGGGTCTGGAGTTCTCCCATCATGTCCTCCCCTCATGTTCCACCCTGTGCCCTGTCCCCCACCCAACCACCACTGCCACCACTTCCTGCTGCCTATGGTCTGAGGTACACAGAGGGTACACTGCAGCTCTGGTCAGACTTCAAAGTGGGACCTCCACAAGCTTGCAGAGAAGAAAGGAAGCCCGTGTGGGGGCCTCACAACCTGATTTGTAACTGATGTTTGCTCCTACCAGGGAAGAGTCAATCTCAGTTTCTGGAACTTTCTACTAGTCACTTCTGCCTCTAAGAAAACAAACTGCTTTATTTGTTTTTAATTTTAAAATTACATCTATTTATGTATTGTGTGTGTGTGAACACACACATACACAAATGCAATTGCATTCACATACAAGCACAAATGCAATTGTGTTCACATACAAGCACATGCCTCAGTGCACATATAGAGATCAAAAGATGACTGGTAGAAAGCAGGTCTCTCTTTCTACCATGCGGGTCCCGGAGGTCAGTCTCGGGCCATCGAGTTTGGCTGCTAGTGTCACTGTGCCCTGAGTTGTCTTGCCAGCCTCGGTGGAATTTCTGGCGGGATAGTGATATGGAGGGCGGCGTTGTCCCCCAGTTCTCTGTGGTGTGAGTTGCCTGTCTGTGTATGCTTCTCACTGCCTCAGGGTTTCGGTGAACACAGAGTGACTTGAGTAGCCCAGGGGAGACTAGCTTCCCATGGAAACTGTCAGGGCTCCATTGTAGCTAACCATGGCAGCAGCCCAGAGCAAGAGCAGAGGAGAAAGAGGCAAGGGCCCCACACTGGAGCAGGGATAGGGCCTCTGCCACCGGCCACACAGCCCGAGCCAGGAACCACTAAGTCTCATTGTTGAGCTGGCTCCTGCAGCCCTGTGGGTGTCCCTGGGAAGCCACTGGGTCCTTCTCGCCTCCCTGCCTCCTGAAGAGGGCAGCTTCCTGAGGATATGGACACTGTCTCTCAGCAGACATTTGGGGGCACTTCCCCACTCCGCCTGGTAGTTTCTGCTTCCAGGCCCCAGGTGGTCATGTGAGTTTCTTTCCAAGTCCTCCGTTCCACAGATGCCAGCGTGCAGAGCTGACTGATGGTTACCCAGCAACGCAGCACATATTTGGGTCAACCAGCCCGGCCCTTGCCCTCATCTTTGATTTACTGGGACCCTAGGAAGCATGCAACCCCATTGGCTTTTCTCTCTTTTAAAATACTTGGGCATTTAGTAAAAATAACTTTTCTGGGCAAAACCCTGCAGCCCATCACTTCTGGAAGGGTATTTAGGGCTTGGATGGGTGAGCAAGCCATGTGGGTAGACTTGGACAGCAAGGCCCAGGTTTCATGTTCCTGGTTGCCTGGTGATGGGTTTCAAAGGACCCCTGGGGGGTCAGCCTTACACTCCCAAATCTGACCAGGCACTCCCAACACCACACCTGAGAGCTGCTGTGCCCCACCCACGCATTGTGGTCCTCTTCAGATGCCTGGCCTGTACCACCCTCTGTTACCATCCCCTGGCAGAACCCCTTTCAGTCCTCCCTATTCCGGAGCATTCCTTGTCCCAGCAGCACTCACACTGCGTACCCCATTCTTGTGATACTCCTGAACCCCATCTCTCCCACGAGTACCTCAATGGGCCTCTGTTTCTTCCAACTCAGTCTCCAGTCTATAGTTAGAAGCCTGCTGGAAACGCAGATTTCATCCCCACCAAGTACTTGCACAGAGCTACACAGCTTCCAACCCCCACCACCATGCTTCCCTCCGCAGGGCACACACGCTACCTTTCTTCCCAGACCCCTACCATGCCAGGCATTTGTGGCTGTTTAATACGCACGCACACACGCACGCGCACACGCGCGCGCGCGCGCACACACACACACACACACACACACACACACCCAGGCCTCTGGGCCCTTGATGAGCCTGCACTATGGGTGACACCCCTCTCTATCCTTTGAGTATCTGGATGGCTAACCTTCTTGGATGTTCACTGCTGGCATTCCCGGCCTGGCCCCTGCTGCCAGGTACTCACTCAGGGAGACCTGCCCTCCCACTTGTTAGATTGACATCCCCTGAGGGCCTTTTTCAGTCTGTACTTGGTTTTTCCCATGGCACCTGTCACTATCTAAAGCACTTTGTCCCCTTCCTTATCTCGACTGTGCTGCTCTGCCTGACAGGATGTCAGCCCCATGAGGTTGGATACTTGCACTGCCAATCCCCAGTGCTCTGAGGACAGGTGAAAGAGTAGGAGTGCTTGTAGAATACAGGAAGGCCAGAGTTACGACTAAAAAGGAATAGCAGCTACTGGGAAAGAACACTTGCCCGAGCCAGGCCCTTTAAAGATATCTGTGATGTTCTAGAATCTTCCTGAACTTTTGCTCCTCAGACGGCAAGAAAACTTAAGTATGAAGGTGCTGAACGACTTTCCCAAGGTGGTGACTGAACCAGGCCAGTGACATGAAGTCTCCAAGTAAAGCCACAGTATGGGCTTTGTGGCAGCCAGGGGGTGCCCCGGACAGACATCCACATGGAGACTCCCTTGGCTTCGGCCCTGGGACTCCAGGGTGTGTGCAGATTGGCATTCTCAATTCTTCCATGGAACCAGAGCCTTAGTCTGGGGAGGGAGAAGAGAAGGAACAAGTGAGTGGCTGCCTTCTGTCCCTGCCACTGGGTCCCCTCCTGTTGCCTGTTACCTGCATGGCCCCCTGACAAAGCAGGTCACCAGAACTCTCTCACAGCTGACTTCACACCACATCCAGCCTGCATCCTCCCAGGAGCCTGGCTTAAACCCCACAGCTTTCTTCTCTGCCGGCTGGCTTTGCCCATCATGTCAGAGGCGCATGAATTACTTTCTGACTCAACCTTTCTCATGTTCCTTGTCACTCTCTCTTCTTATATTGTCCCCCAGACCCTCATTTCCCACTGTCCTGTGCTGTCATCTCCTCCAGCAGAGTCCCCGGGGAGATGTTGTATATGAAATTATTTTGTGAAATCCAATAAAAATTTTAATCAGGTCACCATCATTACAGGAGAGGAAGTGATAGATCGTTCCTGACGCAGATGATGATGTGGGAGAAAAAAGAACCCGTCAACCCATACACTTGGGTGTACTTAGCAAGCACATGCCAGTGCCTCCATGCCTGCACACCGGCACCATGCCTCTGCATGCAGGTATATACATTATCAGATAGTCCCTGCCACCCTGACCGTGGATATTGATTGGTTCATAGACTCAAATCCTGCTCCACTGGGAGATTGCTGCCTGGTGGCTGCTGGTGCTGGGCCTGCAATTGATTCACTCACAGCTGAGAGATGCCACCTCAGACAATAAGCCTAGTGACCACCATCTCCCTCTCCAGGGGCTCTGACATCTGTGAGTCCTGGGCTACGGCACAAGTACAGATGGCTGCCCGCAATTTGTCTGGATATTTAAGGTCGTAGATAATGCCTAGGCTCTTGAGTTAACAAAGCAACTCAGAAGGCTGGGCTTGGGTCGTGGAATTCTGGGGGGAAGATCTGATCTTTCCCTTTCCTCTCCAAGCTCTGTGCTCCCTGAAAGACCCTACTTCACAAGGGTGCCCACCTGCATATGCCCTGCAGGCTTTGGGTGTGCACTTTGATGAGCCCAGGAAAGGCGACCATGATGGAAGAAAGCTCAAGGGCCCTTGAAGCCAAAGATTCTGGAAGAGAGCAGAAGGAGTAGGAGGTCTTTCCTGGGTGCTGCTAAGACCAGTGGCTCCACATCAGGGAGTCCTATGTCTCCTTTCCCTATAGCCACCATGGCCTTCTACATGACTGGGGTTAGCCTTTGAGATACATGTAATGAAATTGTGATAGGCATGTGGTCATGGTCCAGTGTGAGCAGGGGGGCTCTGTGTCTGCCCAGTTCCATGAACTCCATCCCTCCAGGATAGGAGTGGGAGCTCAATGTGGGGATGAAGATGGAGAGAGATACCCAGCCAGGCACTCAGGGTGGAGCAAGCTCTAGATGGCACATAGCAAGAGGGTGCTAAGTCAACTCCATAGCCTCTCTCTCCTCCCTCTCCTTCCAGATGATGTTCAGGCTTCCATCTGGGTTTGCAGTGGACCCCACTGCAGGAATCTAGACCTTCAGCCATTCCTGGCCTCTCTGTGCACTCTGGTTTGCATCTCTGGTTAAATCTTCATAGTGACACTCAGTCCACTGAGGAATGGTATTCAGAGGTGGGGCTGAGGTCCTTCTACTCCTGTGAATGTGCAGAGAGGAAGAATCTCCCCGTGAGGAGTGAGCCCTCACTAGACCTCCAATCTTCTATTACCTTAATAATACAATTCCCAGCCTCCAGAATGCTAAATAAGTGTCTGTTGGTCATGGGTGGCCAAGCCTAAAGTAACTTGTTATGGCAGCCAGCACACACTAGGACACCATAACACTATAGAGAGAAGCGCAGAGGCACAGGAGAACTGCAGTTCCCAAGATGGCCACATGCCCATAAGAGGGGAATATCCCAGGAAAATAATTATCCATGTCTCTGTTTGGCAGCCTAGAGTTCTGTTGGGGAGTGTGACCTCTGCAATTGGCTAAGACTCAACCAATGAACTCTTTTCCCAAAGCTCTGGATAATCAAGAACATCTCCAAAAAAGGCAATCTTCATTGAGTACTTACTGTGGGGGGGGGCACTGTGCTACCTTATTTAAAATTCAAAGTAGACCAGACATGGTGGAACCTATAACACCAGCTACTAAAGATCCTAAAGCGGGAAGAGTGTCAGTTTAAGGCCATTTTGGGCTACACAGCAAGAAAAGCAGGCAAGCTAGGTCAAATTAACCTGACAGAAGTTGAGTATGGTGGCACATGCTTACACTTGCAGCAGTTGTTGGGAGGTGGAGACAGGATGACGGTGAGTTCATGGGGCCATTGAGGCAGCTCAGTGGGTAAAAGTGTTTGCCACTAAACTTGATGATAGGAGTTCAATCCCAGGACCCACATGGTGGAACATGGTGGAAGGAAAGAACAGACTCCCGAGGGTTGCTCTCTGATCTCCAGAAGTGTGCTATGGTGCAAGGACACACACACACACACACACACACACACACACACACACACACACACACACAGCAATGAAATTTTTTTTTGTTTTTTTGTTTTTGGTTTTGGTTTTACGAGACAGGGTTTCTCTGTATTGTTTTGGAGGCTGTCGGTCCAGCCCGGCCTCGAACTCACAGAGATCCGCCTGCCTCTGCCTCTTGAGTGCTGGGATTAAAGGCGTGCACCTCCACCGCCCGGCCAATGAAAGTATTTTAAAGAGAACAATGATCCGGTGGAAGAGTCAGCACTACCCTCTTACAGGCAAGGTTAAGGCTCAGAAGTGATGTGGCTGCTCCGCATTCACTGTGTGGCAGGCACTGTTAGCCCTGCTCACACCATGCTGGTCCCATTATGTCCACACCAAGCTGTCCAGTGTAAACATCTGTATCCTTTGCAGAGGGTCTTCCTGTGGCCCAGAAGCATCACAGTCAGGCATCCCAACCTGTCAGGAGCAGTCTCACCAAAGCACATTGAGACGGGGGACAAATGCTTAGCTCCCTCTACCACACTATGGTGGGATAGCTCAGTCAAGCACCCCGTAGTCCTCCAGATGTTCTCCAAAGATCCAGTTACCATAGCAACCTTCCTTTCCCCGTTTTCCTTCATCTTCCATCCCAGCACTTCCAGAGGTCACCTCCTAAAATCACCACCTACGCCCAGGCCCTGGACTTAGGGTCCACTTCAGGAGCTCCAACCTCAGACCACCATGTATGTGATTGGTGCCAGATTGGCTCTGACCTTGAGAGAGGAGAGGACATTTTCAGTCCCACAAAGCAAAACCTGGGCTCTGATCACAGGTCTTCCTGCCAGGCCCTCATCCCCTCAGCACAGTTTATACCTTTCTCTGCCTCCTGGGCAAGAGGGCTGATGTCTGGCACCAGTGCAGCCCCAGGCTGCATGGCTTCCTTGAAGGATAAGATGCTGACGGTGCCTCAAGAGCTCAGCTTTGCATAGCAGACATCTTCCCCTTCCCAGCCCAAGGGAGCTACAGCCATGGGGACAGCCGTGATGCTCACCATGGTTACCAGCATGGGGGGGGCAGACTCTTCTTCACTTTCAATAAAGGGGCCTTTCTGCCAGGAGGCCTCCCAGTGCCGTGACAGGGCTATGGTACAGAAATGGCAGATCAGGGGCGATAAAAGGAGGGCTCCCTGAGGTCCTGGTGGGGATGTCAGACTGCTCAACCGCTACCTCGTGATGTTTCCCTACACGGGGGGGGGGGTGAGACTTCTCTCTGCCCGCCCTACCTTTGCTCAGTCCCGTGCTGGGGCGGGGCTCTCAGTCACTGTCGTCGGGAGGCCCCCGGACAAGGTGATGTGTTGAGGAGAGCACGGGAGTCCCTCTTCAAGATGTCTGTCTTCAAATCTCTGATCCTTATTGGCTTGTGACCTTGACCTTAATTTTTCTGCCTGTCATATAAGTAGTAGCAAAAGGAAAGGACAAGTGTTCGCTCCCTGGACATAAATCTACTGAACACTTTCCAGGGGCTGAGGTCCTAAGGGGGGAGGGGTCCAGGACTCCTGGCTTCTCTCTTCACAGTTTAGAATGTGGTTTGGTTTTTACATTCTCTTTTATGTCTAATCTCTATTTATGGAAGCTGAGATTGTTTTTTTTTTCAGTTACTGACAGAAAGATGTCTTTTCAAGTAAACTTTCTCCATAAGTAAGTTGATTAGAGAATAATAGTGCGGCAGTTTGACAAACACTTCGAGATGGAACCTGGGGGTGGAACTCAGTTGGCATAGCACTAGCTGAGCATGCGTGACACCCTGCGTTTTGTCTCACACAACTTAAAGCAAGCATGGTGGTAAACTACCGTGATCCCAGATGGACACAGAAGGAGCAGCAGTTCAAGGTCATCCCTGGCTACATAATGAGTTGGAAACCAGCTTGGGCTACCTGAGACCCTGTTTCTAAAAGAAAATCCTGAGGTGGATCCTCAAATGAGTGTGGGCTGGGACTCCGTGTGCTGACATGCAGCCGGAACGGAGTGTGTCTGACCTACATGCCTCCCAGATGGTGAGTGGCAAGGCCTGGTGGCTTGTGATCTTCTGTAACTCCTAGTGTTTCCCAGACTCTGACTGACCCTCACTCCTCAAAACCACCTCCCTGGCCGGGCGTTGGTGGCATACGCCTTTAATCCCAGCACTCGGGAGGCAGAGGCAGGCGGATCTCTGTGAGTTCGAGGCCAGGCTGGACCGACAGCCTCCAAAACAGAGAAACCCTGTCTCGTAAAACCAAAAAAACAAAACAAAACAAAAACAAAACAAAACAAAAAAAAAAACACCTCCCTGACCAACCTTACCCTGCCAACCTCTTCCCAGGCTGTGCTCTGGCTAAGAGAAGCAGAAAGTTGGGAGGCAGGGTGCCGTCCCAATGGGGCTTCCCCCCAAAAGCAGGATCTGGACCCTTTGCTGCCCCTGTGTGTCTGAAGCCTGAAAGCCCCTGCCAGCTCCTCTGTAAGAGCCTTGACAGTGGAGAGGCAGGCAGGGAGGACTTTAATCACCATGACTGTCACGCCCTGTGCCAGCCTCCCGGCTCCTGCCTGCCCCTTGGGAGCTGAACTATTGTCACATTTTCTTAGCCCTCTCTCCAATCTCCGCTTGCCCTTTCTCTGTGCGTGGCCATACATCATCCTTAAAGGTTGGCGCAAACCAGAGGGAGTGGGACAGGAGGGGTGCTTGGGGATGTCCCCAGGAAGGAGGTTTGCTTTGGTCCCAGTGCAGCTGTCTGGGGCTCCAATGAAGCAGGGTAAGTCTGGCCAGCTGCCCACCCGGCGGGTCCAGCCAAGTGTGGGGCTGGTCATCACAAGCAAGTCACTGCCAGCACTCTGACCCTGCTGTCCACTGTGCATTCTGCCTGCTTTGCCGGCTGAGGTCTCATTCTGTCCACCTTCCCCCATGACAATGGGCCCCATTGGTGGAGTGAGGCACCGAATCCCTCCTGTACCCCAAGTGGGATTCTGAGCCCTTCCATGAATATCATCCTTTTTGCAAGGCTCTTCTTGTACGCCAAGGTTTTTTGTTTTCTTTTTCAGCATCTCCATTAGAGTTGTAACCAGAGATCATGGTGGTCCAGCCTGGCTCCTCTGCCTGACCATGTTATCTTGGTTGTATAGCTATGTTCAAATTCTGGTCCTTGGTTCCCTGACTGGTCTCATTAGAGATGTCCTTATCTTGAAGATCAAGGACAGAGGCTGAGGGACTTCTCCATGTGTCTTGCCTGAAGCTTCCCTGCTCTCTGCCCAGAAGCCTTCTCTTTAGTTTTTCAGCTATGAAAGGCTCCCACACTCTCCCTTCCAGCCAGGACTCCTTTGAATCCCAGTTCTCATGGACTTTCTGTATTAGTACAGGGGAGAGGGGAGCTGGACACCGGACAGATGCTTAGCTCAGGAACTTCAGAGGTGGCTGCCCTGCTTTCTTCCATCTCCAGTCTCCTTGCAGGCTTGGCAAGCCCAGCTTCTGTTGATATCCCCCAGGTGCCTTGTCAGTTATTTCTCAGGGGCTAGCACATCTCTACTCAAGTACTATTGTGTTCACAGATGGCTCACCCTCCATTCCTCCCTCCCTCCATTCCTCCCTCCCTCCCTCCCTCCCTCTCTCTCTTCCTCTCTCCCTCCCTTCCTTCCTCCCATTCTTCCTTTCATTTTTCTTAGCATTGGGGATTTATCCTAGAGCCTCTTGAACATGAGCAAAATTCTCTACCATTTCTATGTCTTCTCACTCTTATTTAGAAAAAGAATCTCGCTGAGTTGTCCAAGCTGGACTTGAATTCACTCTGTAGCTCAGGCTAACCTTGAAGTTTCAGTCTCTTCCAGCTTAGCCTCCCATGCAGCCAGGGTCATAGGCCTGTACTGTCAGGCTCCAGCTCCTAGAGGATTTATGAAGGCAATGAGCCAGTATGTTTGGCAATCTTGCTTCTGTTTTCTGAAGAACAGGGCCATTTTCCTTCTTTATTGTGTTGGAGGGAGAGCCATGTTCTTGCTGGAGAAGCTTCTACCATGGCATGCTGTCAGATCACCATCCTGAGAGGATCCCTGCCCACCTAGAACCAGGCATGAGATGGACTGGGCCTGGGGGACATCCATTCTCTGTTCAATTGATCAGTCTATATGTATTTCTCCCTTCCAGTACTGGTCTAAGGCAGGGCTCCCGACTTCTCTGAACACAGGGATGCCAATGCAGGAACTTAACATCCTTAAGTGCTAACAGTGTGAGCCCCAGAAGGAACAAGTTCTGGGATTATAGAGAGTCACATAGTATAAGTGGAGGATGTTCAAGACAGGGTAGAGCCTGTGCCCTTCCTGGCAGCCCTAGGCAGGCTTGTCCCAGTCTACTGGGATGCTTGATACTCGAGGGTATCAAGATTCTCAAAGGTATCAGCAGGTACTACTTGGGCTCAAAGCCTACCCCTCACCAATTGCCTGGTGACACTGGGTCTGTTCCAGGTCTGCCTTTCCCATCTTTTTTGTTTGTTTGTTTGAGACAGGGTTTTTCTGTAGCGTTGGAGGCTGTCCTGGAACTGGCTCTGTAGACCAGGCTGGTCTCGAACTCGCAGAGATCCACCTGCCTCTGCCTCCCGAGTGCTGGGATTAAAGGTGTGTGCCACCACCTCCCAGCTGCTTTTCCCATCTTTAAAATGGAGTTAAGAGCATCTAACTCCACAGGGAGATGGTGAGGATTTAATGGCGCTTGGCAGTGCTCAGCACACACAGCTAGTGTCTTATGCCCGTCTGGCTCATTCAAAGCCCTCATGGAAGAGGCAGGAGTGGACAGCTGGTCAGGCAGGATTGAGTCTCCCACCACAGTCTTCTCTCCTCATTTTCCCCTGTCATGTGAAGGTTGCCAGACTCCACTGGCAGGGCAAGGGATGAGGTTTGAGAGTTTGCTACCTTCTGAGATGCATGACCACATTTGGAGTCTCCCACTAGACTGACCTTCTACGGAAGGTGACCTTGAGGGCCAGCAGGACAGGGTAAGCCAGGTGAGGGGCTAATAGCTAGTGGATCCAGGAGTCTTGATGCTGTCACACCCTCTGAAAGCCTGGTCTTAAGCACCGCTGGAAATTCTTAAGCTGGGATTTCAGTTTAATTACGTATTGATTAAACGGAACAAAGGCACGGGGCTCCGGGGAGCAGACTCTGGGAGTGCCTGACGGAATCTCAATGGTGCCAGGTTCCTGCCTCACTCTCATATCCAAACTCTCCCTGCAGAAGAGGACCCATGGCCTCTGCTGTCCTCACAGACCCAGTCCGAGCAGAAGAATAGTGGGTGGTCCTTGGCCACAAAGCATGGGGTTCACTTTCCTGCCTCAGCTCCTGGAATCTTACTCGCTTACTGTTCCAAGCCCAGCCATGCCGTGACCTGGCCAAGGTCAGAGGCAGACTCCCCTCTGTGGAACTCCTCCCTGTGCTCAGCACTGCTCTCCAGAAGGTCCTGGGTAGCATGAACAGCTTGCTCTGTCTCCAAGCTCACTAAGACCCCCCAAACTGAAAAAAAAAAAACCTAAGCCCTGGTTAGCAGGATCAATTGTATGTCTGCCTTGCACACATTCTTGTCTAGGTTCTGGAATTGAGTCTGCTATTGTGTCTGTCCTTCCTGGAATCCCAGTCTTATCTGGGGACCAAGCATGGTCTTTCTGGGGAGATGAAATCTGACCTGAAGCTTGGGGAATGAGAAGAAAGGCAGGCAAAGGCAGCGCTAGGGCATAGAGGTCTTCCAAGGGAAAGAAACAGCATGCATGAAGAGTCCAGACGATGGTGGGGTGCTTTGTTGGGACAGAGGAGGCTGAGCTGCAGAGGTAATGAGCAGGAACGAGCAGGATCCATCACGCAGGCCTGTGGTTGTCACTGAGGCATCTCCACATTCTAGGCACTCTTCTCCCACAGTGTGGTGTAGGGCATAGACTGACATCCGGGAACAGAGTTGCAGTTGGCGACTCTTCACTAACCGGCAGCTTGTTCAGGAAGGAGCTTATAAACCCGTTCTAGTCAGTGACAGGAAGGACGTGTCTGAACCACCCAGCTCTGAGGCCCACTCAGTTTTGGAATTCATGTGACTTCTTTATTGAATAAGCCAGGGTATTTTGTTACTTACAGCTAAAAGCCACCTGGTTGACTGACCCACACAGACCGTGGTGAGGACTCTAAACGTCACTCTCAAAGCAGCCAGGAGCCATGGAAGAAGTCTAACATGCAAACAGTTTCCCTTTTAAAAATTATTGATTTAGTTGTGGGGTGGTGGTGCACAACTTTAATCCAGCACTTGGGAAGCAGAGCAGGCAGATCTGTGAGTTCGAGACCAGCCTGGTCTGCAGAGTGCGTTCAGGACAGTCAGCACAGAGAAACCCTGCCTCGAAACACCCCACCAAAAATAAAATAAATAAATAAAAATATATTTTATTATTATGTGTATGTATGTGCATGTGTGTGTAAGGGGAACATACATGTGAAGGTCAGAGAACAACACTGCAGAGTTGTTTCTCTCCTTCTACCTTCACAAAGTTTCCAGAAATCAAACTCATGTTTTCAGGCTTGCTCAGTGAGCACTGTTAACTACTGAACCATCTCCCTGGCCCTAGCAAACAGATTTCCTTAACAAATATCCTCAACAACGTAAGGGTAATACCACTAGCCTGTATACCTAAAAAGTTAAGATAGTAAATTTACAATATATCTGTTAATTCTTTGAGAATTTCATATGGTGTATTTTGATCATATTTATCCTTCATTTCCCTCCCCAACTTCTATGAGATTCACTAATCTCCCACCGCTTCCCAATTTTGTGTTCTCTCCTTCCTTCCTTCCTTCCTTCTTTCCTTCCTTCCTTCCTTCCTTCCTTCCTTCCTTCCTTCCTTCCTTTCTCTCTCTCTCTCTCTCTCTCTCTCTCTCTCTCTCTCTCTCTCTCTCTCTTTCTTTCTTTTTGATAACCTGCCGAAGCCAGTTTGTGCCAGTCATATGCTCTTGGGTGTAGGGCCATTCATTGGTGTGTTGTCACCTACCAGGAGCCACACCATTAATGAAAACTGTCTCTTCTCCAAAAGCCATCACCTGTCAATAGCTCCCCAGGCAGGGTGAGAACTCATAACACCCTCTCCCCTTAATGCTAATATGTTGACCAACTTGATCTTGAGTGGGCATGTGTAGGCAACTGCTGTGTGTAAGCACATGTGTGTAAGAGTCCTGTCATGACCCAAAGACACTGTTCTGCCCTGGCTGTCCTCAACGTTGTCTTCAAATCTTTCCACCCCGTTTTTCTCCATGAGGGTGATGCAGATGTCCCATTTGTGGTCTAGTGCCACTTATTCTCTGCACTTGGGTCGGTTGTGAGAGTGTGTTAATCACTATCCACAGTATACAGTGCTTGTCTGACACTATCTGAGAGCCACACTAGTCTATGAGTAGGAAGATAGGAATTAACAGACTGCTTAATATTATGTCCACTTAGCATAATAATACTAGTAGGTTCAACACAACCTGGGTTCTTGGCTAGATTTATAGTACCAGGCATGAGTTTCCTCCTGTGGAATGGGCTTTAAATCTGAGAAGGAAGCAGTTAGTTACCTCCATAATGTTTGTGCCAAGGTAGTAAATTTTATGTATATTTTGCTGCAATAAAAAAACGGAGAAAGGCATGTCAAATTGGGTGCAGAGTCGAGATTATCTAGTGCAACAGCAAGCTCCCCATCAGGGAGGTAGCTAGGAGGAAGGCCATTGTCATGTCAAATGGCTGGGAGTGCATCCCATACCCAGGCTAGGTTCAGCATGATAGACTTTCAAGTTTTTTGTTCACTCTAAAGTTCACAGTGTTGTGGATCACTTTCCCACTTCCCTTGGCATTAGAAGATGCTTGGCCTAGGCTGGGGAGATGGCTTGACAGATAGACTGCTTGCCATGGAAACATGAGGACCAGAGTTCCAATTTCTAGAACCCATACAGAAGCATAAAATCTGGAATACGTGGAAGTCTTCTCTTATCCCAGCACGTTGGAGGCAGAATTAGGAAAGCCTGATGGCAAGCTGGCTAGCTAGACTAGCCAGAATTAGCAAGTTCCAGGTGCAGTGAAGAGCAACTCTGCCTCTGTAAATAAAATGGAGAGCAGTCAAGGAAGACACTTGTCAACTTTGAGTTTGCAATGTATACACACACGCCTCATAGATCACATACACATACTAAAAAGAGGAAGGAAGGGGGGGAGGGAGGGAGGAAGGAAGGAGGGAAGGAAGGAAGGAAGGAAGGAAGGAAGGAGGGAAGGAAGGCCAGTCCTGTGCCTCTGTGAGGTTCTCCAGGATGAGAGGGATTTCTACCCAGCACTCCTTGCTCTCCGACCTTCCCACTCTGTCTTCTTTCATAGCTCCCATCACTTTCAAATATTGCCATAGGGTCAGCTTTAGCTCAAGCGATTATCATCAAATATTGCCATAGCTGACTTATTTATCTTGTTTATTGTCTGTTTCTTCAACTCAGCGTCTGCTGTCCAATGTGGGGGCCACTGGACACAAGGGACTGTTTGGTCACAGGAAATGTGACTGGTCCTAAGTGCCACATGCTATAAGTATAAAATACACATCAGGTTATGAAGACTCGGTATTACAAAGTGAATAGAAGACCTCATCTTTAATTTTAATAACACCACTCGCTGGAGCCAAAGCCTATAAAATTAATCTCATCCCATTCTTACAAAGTAGCTGCTAGAAGTTTAACATGAACTCTATGTTCCACAATGCATTTCTGCTGGAGAGCATTGCAAAAGGCTAGGGGTTGATGGACTGTGGTATGAGTGTCACACGTAGCAAGCCACCTGTTTGGGGGTGGCCCAAGAATAAGCATAGTCATTACATCTCTAAGGGATTATAAGAAAACAAAGAAGTTAAATACACTCAGCAAAGATTACACATGGCCCACAAAGCCCAAACTGCTCTCTCTGGCACTTGGCAGGAAGTCTCTGTTTCTGTTGTTGCTGCTGCTAGGCTGTAACAAGGACCAAGGCTTGAACTTTTGTCGGTTCTGTTTTTCATTGTGTCCCTAGCGCCTCATGTGGTACACACACTGTTGTGCACATAGTAGGTGTTGAGTAAACATTTGATAAGTGGATGGCTGCAATTCCCTGATGGCTGTTGTCCTTGATGCTCCTGGGGCAGATGTGTGCCCATGTCCCCTACATTCCACCACCCTACAGAACAGGGGACCAAACCACGAGCTGGGGTGACCTGGGGATGACACTCTGGGCTGTGTACTGTCTCTTACCATCTGTTTCGAGGTCAGAGTCACTAGAGACCCTTCCAGCTGCTGGGGCTTTGGGCTGGAGGATGTGGACAGGAACTCACCCACTCCTTGACCTCAGAGCAACGCCAGTTGTGGGAGAGAAAGGTCTGTGTGTGGGAAAGGAAGTTAGTCCCGGCTGGGAAAGCGTATTCGGAGGACTTAGTCTTCATTGTGAGATCTCTTCCTGGGAGCCAAGGAGCCTGTACACGGAAGACAAAGTGACGGAGCCTGCAGAGAGAGTCCCAGTCAACACTGGGTCCTGCCTCCCTGTGGAGGGTGCTGTGGCCCTGGTGGCTTAGAAACCAGAACTTGCATTATGTTGTGTGTGTGTGCTTTTAAAGTAGGTTTTGTGTTTTGTCTCCTTCGGGTTCAGCTTTTATATCTTTTGTAATATAATTATTTGTATTCTTAAATTTTATTTTATTTTTTGTTGATTTTTTGAGATAGAGTATATAGTCCTTGCCGTCCTACCCGAAGGCAACCCCACACCCACCCACCACTTGATGCCAGGCTATAGCAATGGAAGCAATGGATGCACTGCTCTGGTCTTCAGTTTCCCACACAGGCTTGGAAATGGACAACTTGAGGGTATAAACCCAATTTCAGTCACTCCTGGGGTGTCTATTGCAAAATTTACCCAAATTTGGGGCTGTCTCACTTCATATGACAAATGATTTGAGTCCCCTCCAGGGTTTTTGGGCTTTGCACTCCGCTCCCTCCGTCTTCCCTGCTCTCTGTCTGTCTGTCTAGCTGCCTCTCATGTCTCCACTCTGAGATGGCCCCTCACTCCTTCACTCACCCCATGCCCCAGTAAGCCTCTCGCACTGACTCTGTTGTTCTGGTATGTTCTCTTTGTGGCTTACCTTGGCAGGGCCCGCCGAAAGGTACCCACTTGGCCTTTTTACTCCCTGGGCTCTCCTGGCGTTTGGCCTGGTCATGCTGGGATTCTACCACAGCAGGTCTCTTTGTTTCTGTCTGCTCCCCCATCCTAAACTGTGTAAACGTCCCATCCTTACATTTTTTTTACAACGTGGGAGTCAGGGCCAGAGGGTCCAGCTGCTTCGTGTCAAGCACATGCCCATTCTCCCTTACAGCGTCTGCTGATCTGGCGCTCAATAAGGTATGTACAGATCATTTGTCTGTGACTGAATTGGATCCCAAGGTTTAGAGTCCAGTTATTCCTACGTTACTTTGCACACGGACACACGTGTGCTCGTCTGACTCCTGAAGCCTACTTCACACACGTGGACATCTCTGCTGCTCACTCCCCCTCCCAGCAGCCTGGGAGACCCACAGCTTAAGCTCTAGCCTGCTGTATTTTCCATACGGCTCTGCCTCTTGCAGTCCACGAGGACACCTCCCTTATCTTCGGCTCCTTCCTGACTTTCTCTCACCTTGCAGTCAGACTGCAGACCCACTATGCTGTCTCCCAGTTTCCGCCTGCAGTCCTGCAGCTCATTTCCACTCTCCGCTTCCTCTTGGAATGTATGGGAACACACTTGCACAGTGTTCCACTTTGCAACTCTCTCTCTCTTACAACAGCCTGGCCTCAATACAAATCAGTGGCCAAAATTGGCGAACTTGTGATTTCCAAGTTCTCACAAATCATTATCTGCTAGTGTCACAGACAAAGGGTCCCCAAATACCTTATATCTGCTACAATTCCAAAGTCCCTTATCTCTAAGGTTCTACTTCCTCACTCTTAAAAATCTTCTATTCCTATGGTTTCTTGCATACTGCTCTATACTGCAAACTTTTATTTCAGGATTTATAAGTTGCTTGTCTGTCATGGTTTAAAATCTATATACTTTGTAAAAGAGTCTGTTTCCGGCAGAAAGTTTTGTATGTCTCACTGTTAAAAAGCTCTATTTTGTATGTATGTATGGATCTGTACATATATGTTTTCTTGTGGACATGGGACCACACAGAATTACTTCAGGCTCAGTTGGGTGTGTGAATGTATGTGGTCACTGCATGCTTGTTTCTGAGTTTATATGTTCTGTGTATCTTGGTAATATTTCAAGCTATAGCTATTGCAACTAGCTGCCTGGGCTTTCTGGCCACTGAATCTGATGCAATAGCAGAGATTCATATGTCATTTGGGTATAAATAATATCAAAGTTATTTTATGCTGTTTTACCTTATTAAAAAAACTGCTAAGGAAATGGATATGGTTAAAAATCTGTAACCGAAAGTTAACTTAAAACTTGTAACTCCAAATTGGAACTCCTTTGGGAAATAACATGTGGTTTGTCACCATCTTAATTAAGTACAGCCATGTGGGAAGTCAGTATTTTGACCAAGGTTGGAGAAGGAGATGTCATGTGACTTCACCGCCATCTTGATTAAAGTCTAAGCACATGGAGTGAGCCTACCAATGAGACAAGGAGGTCTCCAAGACATTTTGGATTAGAAAGAACTTTTGTATGATAATTTCTGTCCTGTCCTAAAAACAAGGTTTATGAAAGACAGGAGGACTTAAAACAATGCTGTTTTAATGAGGTGTTAAGGATTCACCTCCATGTATCCATGTACAGCCAGATTTTGTTTGTCTAACCTTGTTTTTACTAACATTGTTAAGCTATAGCTAGTTTGTTAAACTAAGTCCTACAGAAAACTGTTTTGTTTATAATGGTGTACTATAAAAGGATCAGGAACTATCCCAGTCTCTTTGTGGACTGTGCTCATGAGTTAAAAGTATTATCTTGATGTTAAAATAGCTTCCATTTAGAAGTTGTTATTTTTTAAGGCTAACCTTAACAGGGCTAAAACTATAAAATCCTAAGTTTACAAGATGTACAAGTTAACCATCAGTCACCTTGTAAAGGGTCAACTTCTTTGATATGTTCAAACTTATCTTCTCAGATATTCTAAAAGCTAAACCTAAAACAAGTAACTAGAAACAAACAACTTTTGTCTAGTTTAGATAAACCTCACAGATAATGGTCCTCAAACGCTTCAGAGCTCTGAAAATATGACATTCAAAATGTTTAATAAAAAAGCTTTTTGTGATAGAGACATGCCAGCCTCTGGCAGCACCTCTATCAGCTCCAAAGGAAAAGGATGGACACAAAAGAATTTCTATCTGAAGTTTGCTTTAAATGTAGCAAGTCCAGTCATGGAGTGGAGAAAACTGCCTTTCACCTCAACTGTGCAAAACCCCGTCCCCCCAAGTCCCTATTCCACAGGAGAGTCTGTCAGAGTTTCTGTCCCCAACAGTCATGGAGGAACCTGGGGTAGCTGTCTTGGTAGCTGGTAAGTCTTGTTTCACTCCTGCTTATTCAGGTGACATTTATCCTTCCCTGATCTGATGTTTTTTGATGACTAGGGTACAGATCTTCACCAGTTTAACAGCTCCCCAGCACCCCCCCCCAAGGCTACAACCATCTTGGTAGCTCATTACGTTTCTTGTCAAAAATACAGACAGGTTTGTCTTGCTCACAGACTTCACAGAAAAGGATACACAGGCTTCGGATGCAACTAAAGGAACACGGAAAATTACTTAAGGTGTGTAAAGATGCTTCTGACTTCTGCGCCCTTTCTAGGCTACTATCATGCTGGGATTTCGGAGCTTCCGAGTTTTAGCGTTGATAAATGGAGCTCTGAAAAACTGATAGAGCACTGGCTATTTACTATCCAGTCACAAGTTCAAGATTTGAAAATTCCTCAAGTTGTTTTCTAAGTGTAGACTTAGAGAGAGGTGTGTTTCATCAGGCTAAATCCAGGCTCTCTAGACACAAGAAGAAGGTTCATACCTTTTAACTCAAAGCTATAGCCTTTGCTTAGTTAGACACCAAGGTGTAAATCTGTCCCAGCTGTTTTAAAGACACCTACATGTTCTTGGGGAAAGAGTGCTGTTACTGTATCAAGGAATCTGGCCTGGTGGAAACTAATATTGAGTCAATCCACAAACTGTCAATACATCCAGGGCATATCTCCGTTCCATTCTTACTGTCAGTCTTTACTCTTCCCTGGGCTAGCTTGTAAGCTGATGTGCCAAATCACTTACCTTCTCCACTTCCTCCCAGAACAGATTCCTGAGGTCTCCAGGATGGCAGTTAACCGAATGATTCTTCACCCATACCTCTGGCTGAATATGAGCCCACCAACTTCCAACTCCCCCGCCCCCCCTCACGCCATATCACGTCAACGAGAAGTACCCAGATTTAAACAGAGGCACGTATACCAAAGAAGGTTGGGGTGTTTGACTGGAATCACCAGCTCAACCCTATTTCTCTCTCTCCAAACCCTGGCCTCTCAGAAAAACCACCAAAAAGTCTAGTTCCCCAATCCTGGGGATTGTGGCAGCTCCTCCCCTGAAGTTGCTGGCTGCCCAATTCCTGCCCAAAGCATTATAGTTGGGTGCAAACCTAGCCTGTGGCAGACGTCATCACCCTGCACGTATTCAAGCTCCCTCCTTTACATCAGCCATGTGATTTTTTTTTCCCTGCCTCAATCTCTGGGGGCTGGAGGAACTACCCAGGAGTTGCTTTGCTCAGAATAAACTTGGTCTTTTACCTTTTTAATTCAGCTTGATCTGGCTTACTGCACCAGAGGAGAAACCTATTATTGGGGTACAGAAAACCTATTAGGTGGTTCCTGCAGATGGCACAATGAAGGAGACCACTCTGCTGGGGGAGGTGACTTGAGCACTTTAAAAATTATTATGCTTTATTTATTCATTCTGTGTTCTCTCTCTCTCTCTCTCTCTCTCTCTCTCTCTCTCTCTCTCTCTGTGTGTGTGTGTGTGTGTGTGTGTGAGTGGGTGGGGGGGGAGTATGTACATGGCATGGCGTGTGTGAGGAGGTCAGAGGACCAGCTTTGGGAGTTGGTTCTCTCCTTCTGTCAAGTGGGCTCCAGGGATTGAACTCAAATCTTCCCACTTGGTGGCAAGCATCTTTATATGCTGAACTGTAGTAACCAGTCCCCCATTTTAGCAGCCATTACAGGCTAACATGTGCTTGCATGACTTTGCTGCTCCTGTCCTGGTCACTAAGGTCAGATCCCCTCCTCATGGCAAAGGCTGTGCTTTACAGCTATGGGTGGGCATAACAGTGACCTGCAGAACATAGCAACCGCCCTGGGAGGGCCTATGGGCCATAACAACCAGTTGACCAATCAACACAGGGCAGGTCACCCAAACCTGGAAGCGCACCAATCCTGAGGCTGTTTCATAACCCCTAGACACTCCCCTTACGCTGCCCTTTAAGGTCCCTGCCTCGAGGTTGCTTGGGGTCTTTCTCCAGCCATCTGCCATGGTGGTGGGGTGAAGGGCCCAAGCTAATGGGGTTAGCTCGTTAAACATCTACAATAAAAGAGTCTTTGCTTTTGCATCGAAATGGGCCTCTTCATGATTCTGGGGTTCAGAATTTAGGCACAACAGAACCATCTGAAAAGTACTCTTTTTAAAAACACTGATAGAAATCAACTCCAGCTATTTGCCCAACATAAGTATAGCTGGGGCCTAGCGAAGCTGGGAGAGTGCTTACCTAGCAATGCATGCATCCCTGTGTTTGACCTCCAGTGGTGCATAAGTCAGGTGTGGTACCATATGCCTGCAATCTCTACACCCCAGAGGTGAAAGCAGGGCATCAGAAATCCAAGTTCATCCTTGACTATACAGACTTTGAGACCAGATCATGTCTGTGTTACAAGCAGATCATGTCTTAAAAAAAAAAAAGAAAGAAAAGGAATAGAGATGGGTCAGGAGCAGCATGTAGGCAAGTGCTCTCCCAGTCTTGCCACAACGTTTTAGGGCAGTCTGAGTGCACAGGGGTGAGGGAGAGCCTACCCAGAGGAGAATGTGGATGAAAGGGTTGGAGACAGAACTGCACTTGAACTTCAGAATCCTCTTGCGTAGGTGGACATCTATAGGGGCAGCTGGGGAGGGAGTTGGGTGGGGAGGACTTGAATGCTGAACTCAGAGTGGGGAATAACATTGGCCAAACGATGGGAAACCTTTGGGGCTGGGAAGGTTTTGAGTAAGAGACCTATGGCTCAGGGGAGTGAAGGTCTTGCACAAGCTCCACAGACTGAGAGAGCTGGACCTTTGGGGCAGCCACTGCCGCCTTTGATAACAGTGTTAATGACTCTAACTCACTTTAGTCCATTAACGAGTCTTTATTGAGCTGGAGCAGGCGCCAGGAGTGCGTGGGTGTTAGCTGGTATGCAGGCGCCTAGAAGCCCTGCCCCCACAGGAGATGGTCATGTGAGCGCCCCTGAACAGAATCTGAGGCTGAGGAGGTGTTGTCTCCTGCGCCTGTCGCCACCCCTGGGCTGCAGCGCCTTCCCGCATGCATCCCTTCACGCTGGTGAAGCCTCTATTCACGGGGTGGGTGATTGAAGTGACGTCACTGTGGACACTTGGGGTAAACTTCAGTCTTTTCCAGCGTTTCCTGCTTTTCATCTCCCTTTGCTGCCACAGGTAAGGCAGCATCAGGAGAGGTTAGGAGGAAGCCCAGGACTCCTGACTGACAGTGGGGGCCGGAAGCACCAAAAAGAGATGCTATCTAGAAGTGATCCCAAGCCAGCCTGGAAGAGAATAATTCATGCATATGTGTGGGATCTCATGGCTATGCGCGCGCGCACACGCGCGCACACACACACACACACACACACACACACACACACACACACACACACACACACACAGAGACCTGAAACAAATAATGCCCATGGGGTTGGCTGTGTTAGACTTAGGACAAGGTAGGAGCCCCGCCCTTCCATTCCTTTGACCATATGGTCCTGGCTTACAAAGCTGACAGTGCTGAAGGGGCAGAAGCGGGATTCTATCCTGCCTTGCTTGGTTCAGCTCCTGTTTCTGGCTATGGCACCAATTCCTGTCTGCAGTAAGCCTCGGCTTCTCCATGGGCATCGTGGTATCAAGTCTTTGCTTGAAACCAAAGCCAGACGATCACTTCAGTGGGCTTTCTGGGTTGCCTACAGAGAGGTTTTAAGAGGCAGGAGTTGCCTGGGCTTTTGGACAGGATCCCAAGAAGTGTTGAAATATTAATCCCATTTCACAGATGTAAAAAACCAAGGCCCAGGAAAGTAGAGAGACAGCCGAGACCACACTACCAAGCCCTGCAGCCTGGTCCTTGCCCCCAGGAGATGCTGAAGTCTCTGTCCAGGGCTGTTTTTCCACAGCCTGGGTACCATGGCGCTCATTGTTTCATGATAGTTTTGAGTGTCTCATTTGCTTTTCTTTTCCTCCTCCTCCTCCTCTTCTTTAAAAAAAATAATGGGGACAGTCTTAACTCTTACCCTAAATTGACTTCAAACTCACAGCAATCCTCCTGCCTCGTCTTCCTGGGTGCTGGGATTATAGGACTGTGCCAGCTTGCCCAGCTGCAAGGCTGCATTTGTATTTGACTGTATGTGGGGTGGCCTGTGAGCAGGCTGCTGTCTGCTTGTGAGTATAGAACTGACAAGAGGCGCCGGCAGAGTGTGGAGACTGTCAGCAGAGCGGCCGCCTGTGAAATTAACATGATATCAAAAGCGTCAGTGTTTATTTACTGGAAATATCTGGACAGGATGCAGATCAGGCTTGCAGCTGGTGCCTGAGTGTGAGGGTCACCTCTGCCGGTCCCTCAGCAGCCACTAGGCCCTGCTGGCCGAACCAAGTGAATCCCTGGCCAAGACCTCCATTCTTCCTCACCCGATGAGAATCAGCACTCGGAAAAAGCAGGACTTCGAGGACATTTGTTCTACCATGGTGTCAAGTTCTAGTGCATAGTGTGGGGCTTTCTGAGGCCTGTGCTCCCTGGAGGACTAAATGATTAAAGCAGGGGGGGGGGACTCCTGGCCCTGCAGATCAACTCTCCTTTCTCCCCAGCCAGGTAGGAACAGCTAGCTTTCCTTGGACCCTTAGCCTTACCTGATTGGGCCAGATTGATGTCACCTGACTGAATTCAGCCAATCATAATGTATATCGTAGGACTTTGCACTCTGGGAGCCTTAGAGATTTGGTTAGAAGCTTGGAGCTGAGATTGAGGTGTCTGGAGAAGAGTGGAACTGGGGTACAGAGGTAACCGGCTCCCAAGCGGAGACCCCCTCCCCCACCCTGGTGGTTTCCAGATTGGGAGAGGAAAGCTGGAGAATTAAGAGTTTGTTTGTTTGTTTTAGTTTTTCGAGACAGAGTTTCTCTGGGTAACAGTCCTGGCTGTCCTGGAGCTCGCTTTGGAGACCAGGCTGGCCTGGAACTCATGGAGATCTGCCTATCTCTGCCTTCTGAGTGCAGGGATTAAAGGCCTGCGCCACTGCCTGACCGAGATTTTTTTAAATGTGTTATTGCTGGGCCTTGTGGCACATACCTTTATTCTCAGCGCTGGGGAGACAGAGGCAGGCAGAGTTCTGTGCCTGGTCTACAAAGAGAGCCCCAGGTTAGTCAGGGCCACAGGATAAAATCCTGTCACAAAAAACCATCATTGCTGTTGTTGTTATCATTGGAGAAGGAGGTAGCATATGCTACAGTGGGCATGGAGGTCAGAGGACTTCGTAAGAGTCAGTTCTCTGCTTCCTTCCTTCCTTCCTTCCTTCCTTCCTTCCTTCCTTCCTTCCTTTCTTTTTGTTTTTGTGGGTTTTTTTTTCCGAGACAGGGTTTCTCTGTAGCTTTGGAGGCTGTCCTGGAGCTAGCTCTTGTAGACCAGGCTGGTCTCGAACTCACAGAGATCCGCCTGCCTCTGCCTCCCAAGTGCTGGGTTTAAAGATGTGCATCACCAATGCTCGGCTGCAATCATGTTTCTTCTTCTTCTTCTTCTTTTTTTTTTTTTTGGTTTTTACGAGACAGGGTTTCTCTGTATTGTTTTGGAGGCTGTCGGTCCAACCCAGTCTTGAACTCACAGAGATCCGCCTGCCTCTGCTTCCCGAGTGCTGGGATTAAAGGTGTGCGCCATTACTGCCCAGCTGTGCAATCATGTTTCTTAACATGTCACTGTGATCTTATGTTCCTTCCAGGGATACTGGCCCTGGGACAGAGCCTGACTGAGCAAGATGACAAGAAATTGAGTTATTTGGGAAGGTTGAAGAGGCCACTCACCCATGATATATATGGTAACTAAGTCAGGAATTCTGCTGTGTCCTACAGACCTGAAGCCCACTGAGAGGCAGGCTAGGGGACCACTGAGGAGAACAGAACCAATGCTCCATTTCTTGGGACATTCCCTTGCTGGCCTTAGCTCCTCCAGGGTCTGAAAGTTAGAGGCAGGACTTGTTGTGACTTACACACCTTCCCCAGCCTCCCTCTTGACAAAACCAAGTTCAAACATCCCAGACAAGGGTTCTGAGCTGCAGGAGGTTAGGGCAGGTGATGATTCTCAACAGTAGGGACAAGTGGATATGACCAGTTCAGAGTGGGTCGGGAGCCCTCTCTTAAACCAGCCATGACTAGAGGAGGGGGTCCTACCAGACTGCAGTTCCCACTCACCCCGCATGGTCAGGGGGTGGGGGAGGCACACACCTCCAGAACTGAGACCATGTGATCAGATAGAACAAGTGCTGTCCTTTCTGTTTTTGTAGCACAGGAATGGGGTGCGGTGGGATCAGGCCAAGAGGAGGAGCAGAGAGAACTAATTGACCTCTATTGCCGACAAATCTACAGTGATGGGCTCCAAACTGATGTTATGCTGGCTCGGGCTGACTTCCCTCTATGACTGAATTGCATGCCTAGTGTAGTGATGCGGTGGGGGGAAAGTCCTCTGCATGTACTCTGATCTTGTAGGGGTAGGCCTGGCCTGGGAAATCTGTGTTCTCACCACATGTTCTAGGGCTGCTCGGGTAACACTGACTTAGGCAATGAGAGTGGCCTGAATGAGACCAGAGGAATGGCTGTCAGCAGTGAGGGAGTGGGCATGGGAAAGCGGTTAACAGTAGCCTTGAACATTGTCTGCACATTCCAAACACCAGTGGTCTAGGAAAGAGCCAAGGGTGTGTGTGTCTGTTTAAAGGTACCTGTGACTCCAACGGGCAGCTGGAACCTAGTCGCAGACCATGTGTGTGCGTGTGTATGTGTGTGTGTGTGTGTGTGTGTGTGTGTGTGTGTGTATGTGGTCTCATTCTTATTCCACCCACATTCCTACTTCAAGACTTTGTCCTTCCCACAGCCCAGAAGAGGAAGCCTTGACTGTCACCTGGTCTGTCCTGGCTGATTGGACCTAACCCTGACCTGACAGCTCCCTCTGGGAGTCGACAGCTAAACACAAAAGCTGGTGAGTTGTCCTGGGGGACTGGGGAAGCTGAGGTTGCCATTTCAGGGTAACAAGCGCAGCCATGCATCCCCTGACTGGGCAGCTCTACAGAGAGGGACAGGTGACCTGAGCTCTGAGCAGCCACAAGCTGAGCCAAGGTGAAAGAGAACGCACATCCCTTTCCCGGTTCAGACTGGCCTAGGCTTTCCAGAGCCTCTGTTCCACAGGGCACCCTCCATCCACCCCGCCCCCAGTCAGAGCCGTCTGCAAATGGGTTGCTGTTCTAGCAGTCAAGTAGCATGGGAACACAGACAGCCCTGGTGGTTAACACAGAGCAGCCTAGGGCTCTCACTCCTTTTCCAGAAGAGCCAACTGTAGCACAGCAGCTGGCACCTACTGGGCACATCTCACAAGCCTGGTTCCTTTCCTGGACATGCTATCCAAGTTTGCCAACAGTCCTGTAACAGAGAGCCATGATCTTCATTTCTTTTTTTTTTTGCTGAGAAGAGCGGTAATGTGCCTCAGGGTGCCGGCAGATTAGAGCAGAACTGAGGCTTAAGCTGATGTGCCAAATCACTTCCCACCGATCTCACCAGAAGCCAATTATGTAAAGCAGAGCCGAGGGCAGGTCCTGCTGTGATAAAGGAGTGGGGGGCTGCTGCTTGCCTGTCCCCCAGAGTGACATAGGACATGAGAGCAGGGCCAGGGGGGCTGACCACTGGGGAAACTGCTTTGGGCCTGTGTCCCCGGAAGGTAGCAGCAGTAGAGGAAAGAGGCACAGTCTATGTACAAGGCTCCCTCTGCCTGATTGGGGTCCCAATCCATAGCTAATTGACAGGCCACAGAACACTGTGACCCACAGGGCTCCCACCTTGTCCTGTGTGATTTTGATTTCTCACAGTGTTCAGTGCTCTTATCTCCAGTTGAGTGTGTGTGTGTGTGTGTGTGTGTGTGTGTAGGCCAGAGGTCAAGTGGGTTACATGTGTCTCATTGCTTTAGGTTTTTTTTTGTGTGTGTGTGTGTGTGTGTGTGTGTGTGTGTGTGTGTGTGCGTGTGTGTGCAGGTTCTGGGGATTAAAATCAGGGCTTCATGATTGTGTAACAAGTATTTTACCAACTCAGCTATTTTCCCAGCCATCTCCCTACATTTTTCAGTGTTTCCTATGAGCCACTGGCTGTCCCCCTGCTCCTGCCACCACCCCTGCCCCAAGCTCCCGAAGGGTAGAGACTCTGCTCATCATGTTCTTCCTAATATCCCCTGTGCTTCTCTGTGACTGGTTGAAGTAGGGACTCAGTGGGGAAGGAAAGGAGGAAGAACTGTTCCAGAGCAAGCAATGTCCCATTTTCTAGATGGGGAAACCTCAAGGAGAGGCTAACCAGGGTCACACGGGAATGACAGCTGGGTTGAGCTAGTGCCTGACTCTGGGGACCATCCAGGATGAGTATAGGCATGCACTGTCGTGGGCAGGTGTACAGATCCAGACTGGATATGGAACGGGAGGGTCTAAAACCTCATCCTATAGCCAGTGCCTTCTTAGGTGGGGAACAACTTCTCCTTCTGGCAGGAGCAGGTCCATCTTCCTGGAGCTGGAGGCAATGGGTCATGAAATAGAGAATGTGCTAGCATGCAGAGCCTGGCCTATGAACCTGGTAGAAATCGTGCTTGCTTTCAATAGAAGGAGAGCGTGCACGCTTGTCCAGTCATAGGAAAATGGCAATCAGGATGGCTAACTTTACCCCAATGGGACAAATCTCTTCTTTGTGCAGGGCACCTGGTGTTGGGAGAGCTCTGAATGTGTAGCAGGGACAGATGCTCCTCATGTGCCTATGAGGCCCCTGCTTTAGTGGCCCATGGTTGTTCTGCACACTTTGAAAACAAGACTGGGCACTGAAAGCTGTGGGACTCTGCACGATTCATAACAGTAGGGGCAAACATTTATTGGCCACTTATTCTGTGCCAGACCCAGCTCTAAAGGCCTCGAAGGCACGATCTAATTCACTCCTCACAAGCTGAATGGGCAGCTTGCCACAGTCACACAGCTGGCTGGTGGCAGAGCCAAGATTTGGACCCAGCTCTCTTGGCTGCAGACCCTGTGCTCTTAAACCCTACACCCAGCCCAACTTCCTGATATGCTATATTTCAGCGGGTCAGAAAACTCAAGGTCTGGTCTCACCTGGTCCCCATGTTAGCGGATCCAAAATTAGGGAATTCGTTTATGGAAGAGCCTAGATCACGAACTGAAGATTGCCATAAAAAATGCATGTCTGTGTGCATGTGTGTGTGTGTGAGCACATGCATGTGCGGGTATACACAGTCAGGGGAGAGTTGGGGAGCCATGGTTTCTCTGGCTAGGATACTCACCTGTTCCAAGCTCACCTGTTCAGCACCATCGTGGCTCACTTTAGCCTGGCGTTCCTGAGCCACCTTTACCTTCAGCCCTCGGGCTCCCAACCTTTTAAGAAAGGGGGCCATGGCACACAGGTCCAAAAGGCAGTGTATGCGTGGGATCCCCATGACCATGCCCCAGCGAAGCCCCTCCTAGCATAGCCAGGCAGCTCAGGCTGGTTGCCTAGGAAACAGTGCTTGGAGTGCACTCATTGGTTGTCCCAGGCTCTGAGGGTAAGAATGAGGAGGCTCTAGGCTAAGGCTACCATGTATGCAAATGGTGTGTGTGTGTGTGTGTGTGTGTTCTGCTGTCCTGTCAGTGTGGGAGAATGGGAGGCTGTACAGATGTGAGTTCTCTGTTGTGCACGTGTATTTGCTGGTGTGGGGTACGTGTGTGTGCAAACTCACTTTGAACTCTGCCTCCCCTAGTACCTCCCTCCTTAAACTGTGAAATGTGTCACTCTTGTCCTCATTGCCCAGACAATCCGCTAGCAAACATCGTGCCTCAGCTTACCTAGCCATCACCCCACACCTGTCCTGTCCACAGAAGCATCACACGCCAATAGGAAGGAAGACTCTCTCACACAGGGAGATCTCAAAAGCAAGGACAAAGCACTCAAGTAGGTTTTCATTTTAAACCAGGGGACTTGGAGCTGAGGGTCTGGGACCCTTTGAGAAGACCCCCCGGCCCCCATTCTACATGAATGGTTACTATACCCTAACCTGCCTCTGCTGGTGGGACTCTGGGCTTCATAGCTAGTACAATGCCGTCCTCAGGTGAGACCCCCCCCCATGGTGCCCCAGAGGTGAGAAACCTGCTTTTGTGGGACCCAGCTGAGGCCTGGGAAGCCATCCTGCCAGTCTCTTCTGCTCATGTCCTCACCATAGGACAGGTCACCTAACCCACACCTCTAGAAGTCCTTTCTGCCTGGGTGACTACAGAGACCCATCAACCTTGCAGTGTCCCTGTCCTTTCCAGCTGCCCCACACAAGAAAGGCAAAAGTTGTTCTCCTGGCTCTTGGCCAGCCAGGTCCCAGCCCTGGCTCTGGCTGTAGGGCCTGCTACCCACCCTGCTCCCTGCGGGGGCGCTACCCGCACTCACCAGTGACCAGAAGACCCTAGATGCTTCTTACAAGCAAGCTCATCTGGCCCCCACCTCACCTCAGCAGTATGGGAAGGGGACGCAGAGGGGCGGGACTTGTCCCAGGTGGTAGATGATTAGTAGGTTTTGGAGGAAGACGACACAGGAGTGGGTAAGGAGACCTCCAAGGTATGTGAGAAGCTGTCCAGACGAAACGCCTCTAGGCCCTCTGCTCTGAGCAGCCTTTGAAGCAGTGTGGGAAATGGGCCAGAAGGGGCACCAGGGCTGGGGCAGGTAGAGGGCCACAGGTTCCCTGTTATTCCAGGTAGCATGCTATCAAGGTAGCACGCTATCCTGCAGGTGAGCTTATGGGCCACAAATAGTCCATCTACTGGAGAGGTTGTAATTGTTGCTTCTGCCTTCATAGGCAGGTCAGGCTTAAGTGTGATGGGATCTCAATGAGGTCAGGAAAGAAGTTGGAATCTGGAAAGGGGTAGATGGCCCAGATGGTGTTGGTTTCTCTCAGGCTCTTGGGAAAGACAGGTTCAGAGATGTTTAGGAACTTGTACGAGGTCACCCCACAAAGTACTTCTAGTGCTGGGCCTTGGACAGGGCACAACAGAGACAGAGCCTGGACAGCCTTGCCCTCCGGCAATGGGTGCTGCTGTAGATGCAGATCCATTTCCACCCAGCTTTTTTCCACGTGTCCTTGGAGCGTCCCTTATGAGGCTGTGGAACTGGCAGGTAATGGAGGGCCAACTTTACTGTGCCCATGTCTCTCTTTACGACGCCATATTTTTTTAACGAGCTATGTAAATGTCTGCAAGTCAGAACAAAGTCAGGGCCTCCAGCTGCCCCCTCCCCCCACTTGCCTGACCTTGTATGTCTTGTGGGAAAGTTTCCCCCCCCGCAGGCTGTGGTGGTGGCCTCCTTGTGGCCACTTCCTGGTTCAGCTTGAATCAGAGCAGGGGCTATTGCTGAATGACTCACCGTGTGACCTAGGCCCTGTCACGTCCCTCATCCACACAATGGGAATGCAGAGGGCTTTCTGCTTTCCGTAGCATCATGGTGCCACTCTGCAACCCTGGGCAGCGGCTGGGCCCCTTTGAGACTTTGGTTTCTCATTGTCAAAACAGGTCGACCACCACTTCAGTGCTGCTGAGCCCTGGGCTCTGTGTGGACAAGAGATGGTCTCAAAGAGGAACCCCCACCCTCCCCACCTCCCCGCCTGCCCTTCCCCTCCTCTGGCCCCCCTGCCTGCCCTTCCCCTCCTCTGGCCCCCCTGCCTGCCCTTCCCCTCCTCTGCCCCCCCAACCCCCGCCTGCCCTTCCCCTCCTTTGGCCCCCTCCTGTCTGCCCTTCTCCTCCTTTGACCCCTCCTCTTGTTCCCTGGATTATTCTGCAACAGTGGTCCCAGGAAGGTGTCCCCACAGTACATACAGAGGGGCTGCGGAGCAAGGCTGGAGCTGAAGAGGATGCTCAGAGAACCGGACTGTGGTCCCTGTTGGTGTTCCTGATGGGTATGAAGGCTGCACCTAAAGGAACTGGGGGAAGGGAAGAGAGGGTCTGGGATTGTGCTGGGGCGGCCCTCAGTCTCTGTGTCTCCAGAGGCCTCCCCAGGCCTCCCTGGCATAGTAGCAGCCAGGGTTGGGGAATGCAGATTATGTCATTACAGGAGGCCATAAATCCCTTTGCAGGCTGAGCAAGCAGACTCCTGGGGAATGCGCTGACCACTAGGACTGCACTACATGGCTACCAGCAGATGACAAGGCCAGATTGCCAGGCCTTTGGAACAGGTGCTAAGCCTTATGCCTTGTATTCTGATCAGAGTTCTATATTCTACAGAGGTGCAGGGTGGTCTAGGAAAGTTAACTGGCACAGGTATTGACCATGGGTGCTCACACACACTGTGTTCACCTACCTACACTGTAGCATGCTTGCCACCAACACCTCATTCATCCATGAAAGAGAGACTGCTGGATGTGGTGTCGCTGTGCCCACTTCATGGATGGGAAGCATGAGTTGGGAGTGGTTCAAAATGAGTCCTGGCTTTCAAACCAACCTTGAGATGGGCCTGGGAGTCAGTGTCCATCCGTCCATCCGTGGTGTCCCCGCCCCCCTGCAGCCTTCCATGTTTACCTCTTCGAGGGAATATGTTAGAACTTCTTTGGAGAGGGATTAAAGAAGAAGACACAGGGGCGGCTTGTACCCTAGTTAAACTGTGGCTGCAGGGATTACTGGCCCCGCCCCTGCTGCAGCCTGTTCCAGAAAGGACACTGTACCAGGGGACAGCAGAGTCAGTCAGTCTCAGCTCTCTATGGTCCCTGCATTTATCGTCACTCTCAGAGTCCCCTACTCCTGAGCAAACTGTAGAGGCCTCTACACCAACGGATGCATCCTCCAAGGACAAAGGGACTGTAGTTGTTCCAGGAGAGGGTAACTTCCGAGACGTAGCACCCTTCATGTCCTGCTCGTCTTCTAGTATGAGCATGCAGCTCTTCCTGTCAGGCTCTGCTCGCCTCCCCTTAGCTGAAGAGCCTGTGACGTGCCTGGACAGCAGAAGGAGCCCAGATGTTCACGTGGAACATTCTAGCCCAGGCGTCAAGACACTTAGTGGCTTCTGTTACACTATGATAGAGGGACACCTCCAAGAAGATGTTATGTTAGTCTGGACAGACTATGTGGAAGCAGAAGCCAGTTGTCCCTTGATAAGGTGAGAGACATGGTCACAAACTACTCTGAGTCTTTTAGTCCTAGTCAAGTCTCCCTGGTAGACGTCCCACAGGGCAGGAATAGGCCTTCTGCCCTAGTTCCAGAAGGGAGAATACCAGTACCTGGTTGTGGCTCTAAACCGCTAAGTTTTGGGGGTAGTTGTGCAGAAACAGGAGATTCTACCCCCACCCACCCCTTCGCCCTTCTGTGACTTCTTTACCCAAATTTGGCCTCTGCAACTCCTTCGCCACAGCTGATTGGACAAGAGATGAGCACCTTACTCGGAGGCAGCCAAGGCACTGGCTGGTAGGTGACCAATCAGATTCGTTTCCTTTGGGACTATGAATGAAGAGATGGGAGACTCTAATAAGCCATACTAGGAAGGAGGCTGGGGCTGGAGATTTCCTAAGAGCAAGTGGGAGTCAGGGAGTGACTCTCTGTCTTATATGGGCTGTTATCGCAGGAGGGTACACACTCCCTGGTGGGTCTGTGCTGTCCTTGGTTTTGTGGGTTTTTTATCCACCCCAGGCTGGCCTTGAACTCACTACATAGTTGAGGATGATTTGAACTCTAGATCCCCCATACCTGTGCTCCAGGGATTACAGGTATGTGCCGCCACACTTACAGGTGGTACCAGGGATTGGACCCAGGGCCTTGTTCGTGCTACATGAGCACTCTGCCATGGAGCTTCATACTAGCCTCTGTCCTCTTGTGCTAGGGTCTCAAAGCCTCTTGACCAGCTAGTGACAGAGCTCCCCTAGGGACCCTGATGCCAGTCAAAGGCCTGCTTCTTTCCTTTGTTGTCTGTAGCCCTCATCCACACTCACAAACATGAGTCCTTCAGGGCCCTGGGTTCGCTTGTTCTGTCCAAGCAGAGAGACTAGTGGTCATGTTCCTACCCCTCCCACAGTTAGGCCTCCAGGAGCACTGTGGAAGGGATGACCAGCTTGGCTTCTAACCCAGCCCACCAAGTCCTACAAAGTCCCCGACATGCCAGCTCCTGGGTTCAGCCATCTCCCCTGCGTGCCCATCAGGCTAATCACAGTAACCACCAGTGTCCCAAAATCATACAACATGATCTTTGTATTCCAAGGCACCCTAAAATAGGATTCTAGACCCCATTTAGTGCATGGGTCACAGTGGTAATGGGTTTTGAACCAAAGTCAGCCTGACTCTAAAGCCCATTATCTACCTGCCTCTACTGTGTGACTCTGGTGCGTTACTCTCCCTCTCTGAGCCTCTACTGACATTTCAGGGGTAAATAGAAAGAAGAGCTTGCTGTACCATCTAGGGCTTATCTCTTGGATGTCAGCTTGGCCTAGTCCATTTGCTTTGTGTGGGTGGTCCCATCATCTTTCTGCCATGCCCTGCTCCTGGAAGTGACTTTGGTTCAGTCCCCTGGAAAATGGGTGGACACTCAGGATTCCAGATCTTGTCCTCTCTACCCCAGTGGCTTCTTACCACTTCTTCCCTTGGTCCCAGGTGGAAAGGTTAGCTGGGCACAGCACTGCTCTCCCCCACATTTGGGACGGCAGGACACCCCTGCAGGGCTACAGGTGCAGACCAGGACCCCAGGATTATGATAGGGTGCAGGGGGCCAGAAAGTCTGATTCTGCCTTCCTTTGGGTTCAGCTTCCAGGCCAGTGTCTGCGTATCCTTGGTGGGGGTCTCCACTGCTCCTGTGTCCCTTTCAGAGGCTAAGGGGCATGGAGAAGTAGACTCCCCAGCCAGACATCCCAGGATGCTCCGTGAGCCCTAGCAAGACGTATGGCAATGGTGTAGACAAGTGCCCACTTCTACAAAACACCTTCCACAGTGAAAAGAAGCTTCCAGACCAATCAACCCTGCCCTATGACCCTGGGCACTCCTCTCCCCAACTGACTCTGTCTAACCTGGTGGCAACTAGGAATTTTCTCATGTCCCCGGGTTTCCATGGGAGTCACTTCTGTCCCAGTAGCCAGGAGTAAATTAGCACCTTGGCCCTATTACTCTCGCAGCACCCGAGGCCTCCCAGAGATCATGTGACAATTCCATATGCAGTCTCTGGAGAGGAAGAATGGTGTACCTGCTCAGCCTCCAGACTGGGTGGCAGAGAGCCTGGGCTCTGGTCTCTCTCAGGAGATGGCAGGCCTGCAGAGCTCTTGAAGCCTCATGCAATATGACTATCATCTTGGATGCAGACCACTTACATGCCAAAGACCCTACACACCCCAGCCTCTCTGGTTGTCCATTGAGTTCTCTTGTCCCTGTATGGCTGAGAAGCCCTGAGCCAGGCTGAGAAGGCTGTGGTTCTGAGAGTCTGGAAGCAGACTCTGGTCCTGTCACTCGGAAGCTGACTGTTTTTCAACTAAGCTACTGCTATACCTGGTCCTCATCCTCTGTGTGTGCACAAGAGCTACATTTGATCAGCATTACCACCACTGTACCAGACATCAAACATACCTCGTCCTCATTTGCGCCTTCTTAACAGCAAAAGCAGTAAGATCAAGGCTAGGCACGGTGGCACACATCTTTAACCCAGCACTCAGGAGGCAGAGGCAAGTAGATCTGTGAGTTCCAGGCCAGCTAGGGTTACATAGTGAAGCCTGACTCAAAAAAAAAAAAGGTACCTTTATTCGAAGGCGAGGAACTGAGGCTTAGAGGATAATCCTGCTTAGCTGGTGAGTGACAGAATTAGAACTTGAACACAGACCTGACCTTGGACCTCAGAACCTTGTAACTACCTGCCTAAGCTTCCTCTGGGAATCCTCACTGAGTCCTGCAGGAGGTCACCAGAGGCTCAAGCCTTGTCCAGAACCAGGGCAGTCTTGGGCAGTGGTTGGGAGAACAGGTTGGGGCAAGGTGGCCTTAGACACCAGCCAAGCAGGGAGCAGAGTCATGGCAATGATGCCTGAGAAATGACTGAATGAATGAATGAGGGAATGAATGAATGAGTAAAGGACTGAGTGTTCATCCCAGGCTTTCTCACCAGATATGCTGCCCACCCCCAGGACTTGGCTTGGAGGTGGGAGCCCTTGGATAAGCTGCATTCTGGCAGTTTCTTGATACTGAGGATTGACCTCCCTTTGCTCTCTGTCCTTCATCAGCTGGGTCTGTGCCCCTTGGTCTCGGGAGGCAGGAAACCCTGAACCCACAGAGGGCTGAACAGGAGCTGCCCATAGGAGGACACACCCGCTTGGAGTGGAGAGGCCAGGTGTCTCTGACCCACGCCCTCCCTGCCCACAGACATGAGGTGTGCTGAGTACTAGGTCTGACGACTGAGCTGCAGTTAGCTTTTCAGACAGGGCCCAAGGATTCTTTCTAGGAAAGTGACAAATTGCCACTATCTTGTAGCTCTATTGCCGGGGGCAGCCCTCTCCATGGCTGAGTTGGGAGCATTTAGATTTGGTTTGAACAGTAAGGTTCAGGTGGAGGTTACTATCTGGCTCTCCTGGTCAGCTCATGGGCAGTGGGGTCCCAGATCCAAATCCAAGAGACCCTGCCAACCCCAGGATAGGCCCAGAGCATGGCCTGGTGGAAGGACTGGTAAAGCTGGGTGACAGACCGTCTCCAGAGTGCCCCGGAGTGCCTGCTACCCTGAGGACTCTACACAGGAAGTAGCAGATAGTCAATAAATGGTTGTGAATATAAGACTTGGAGAGAGCTGGCACTCCTAATATCGGTCCACAGCCAAGTCAAAGCTGGCCTCTGTCTAGGGGGCCTCCTACCATGCTCTGTGGAGCTAAAGCCCCGACTCTCCAACCCAGACAGCATCCTAGGAGGAGCCTATGGGAGCCCAAGAGCTTCCCCTTCCCCAGCCCTGACCCCAAGGGGATCCCATCACACGGTGAGAGAATAATGACCATAATGAGAGCAGTCACCCACACACATGTGCACAGCGCTTTACAGATTACAAAGTGTTTCACATACATCATCTCATCAATTCCTCACAACAGCCCTGTGAGGTAGGCAGGGCAGGGATAATGTTCCCATTTGTACAGATGTGAAGACTGAGGCCCAGAGAGAGCTAGTGACCTGCTTGAGGTCACACAACAGTGAGCAGCAGAGCTGGGACCAGAGGAGAAGACTCAGGCCTGCCTCTGGCTCCTGACTCTTTCCACTGACTGCTGTTCCCCCAAGAGGACCCCAGCCCGTCCCAGTTTCAGCCACACCCGAGCCTGGCCCTACCTCCCCTTGGCAGTGCTGCCTGGCAGCCAGCAGACAGGCCCCGCCCACACTGGGCGGTCCTGTCCCCTCCCCTACTTCCTGCAAAAAGCCAGCTAGAGCTGGGTCCTGGAGCTCCAAACGGTGCCTAGCAGAGTGGGCCAGAGGGTGGGGCTGGAATCTCCTTCCCTGTTTTCCTGAGTGATCCCTCCCCACAGGGGAAGAGAAGAGAAAGGAGGAAGAGGAGGAGGAGGAAGAGGAAACAAGAAACTGAGTTGGAAGGCGGCCCTGGGGCCATCAGGACGTCAAAAGTTTGCATTCCGACTAGCTATTGGAAATAGTTTTTTTCTTTTTATTATTTCAAGTTTTCATAAAAATCCATAATTATTGAAACCCAAGTTACAGAGGAAGTTTGTAACTTTTTTTTTAATTGAATTATTGACTCTGCCGCGTGTTGGTTCCTCGGCTTTCGACTGTCAACTCTGGCCCCTGTGCAGGTGGGGTCCTCAGGCCTGGCCTTCTGAAGTCCTGGTAGAAGGAGAGCAGGCGGTGAGGGCTGGCGAGGCAGCAGGGGCACGTGGGGGAGGGGGGGAGAGTGGGCGAGGAGGGCAGGGAGGAGGTGGGAAGGCCTGGTAGTGAGCGGGCAGCAACCCAGCTCTTTCCCTGCCCAGTGTTCCCCTGGGGGTCCCTGCGCCCAACCCCGCCCGCCCTCATATCATCTTCATGTTGAACTTGCGGGGTGCATCAGCAGAGCTGATGCCTGCGTCCGATTTCCGGGGCACATACTCAATTTCGATGTTGTGCTTTGTGTTGCCTTTGCCCCGGCTCCAGAGAAACAGCAGCACCAGGCAGAAGAGAACAACGCCCAGGAAGGAGATGAAGCCCATGGTGGTGGCGATGATGAGTGTCTTGATGTCGAAGGGGAAAGGCACGGTGGCGCGGGTGCTGTTGGCCTCTCCCTCGCCTGGCTGGTTGGAGATGAAGGCGAACGTCTTGTTAGGCTGATGGGGCCAGTCGGGCGAGTAGCTGCGCACATGCAGGTGGGCAGGCATGGAGTCGTTGCCGCCAGCATTGGCCGCGATGCACAGGTACGTGCCGTTGTCCTGTACCTGGGCGTAGCGCACCTCCAGCGTGCCATCAGGGAAGACTGTGAGCCGCCCATTGCTCTTAGCCGAGACCAAGTGCTTGCGCGGTGAGAGCCAAAGGATGGCTGGTGGAGGGTCGCCATCCGCCCGGCACACAAACTGCACCGTGTGGCCCTCATCTACAAACACCTGCTGTGCCTTGCGGTCCCGGATGTGGGCCCGGCGGCAGGTGAAGTAGTTGGGTAGAAGTACATCTGGAAAGTCCTTGAACTCCTTGCCCTGGACGAACTCAGGTGTGGCGCAGGTGGGTTGCTGCCTGTTGAAGTTGAGCCGCCAGCGGCGCCGGAACACCCACAACAGCCGGCAGTCACAGGCCAGTGGATTGGAGTCCAGGATGAGTGTCTCCAGATTGCCCACCGAATGGAAGGCCGACTCCTCCAGGGTGGTCAGCTGGTTACCAGAGACATTGAGCACACGTAGGTAGTTGAGCCCACGAAACGCATAGGGCTCCACCACGGCTAGCTGCCCACCCACCAGCTGGATCTCCTGCAACCGCAGCAGCTCATGCAGCATGGAGCCCTCGATGGTACCGATGGGGTTGTAGGAAAGATTGAGGAAGCGGAGATAGACCAGGTGGCGAACGGCCAGATAGGGTACGGCGGTCAGGTTGCAGTGCGTGATGGACAGGGAAGTCAGGTTGAGGCCATAGAGGCAGTTGGGGGTCATGGTATCCAGGTAGGGCCAGTGGGAGATCTCTAAGACCTTGAGTCGATACAGCCTCTTGAAGGAGTAGTCCCTGATGGCGTTGATGTTGAGATGCCGTAGCCGCAGGACGATGAGGCCATGCAGGTGGGAGAGTGCCTCAGTGGGGATGGAGGTCAGATTGCATTTCTCCAGAGTCAGCTGCTCCAGGCTGTTGAGGCCGCTGAAGGCTCGATGGGAGATGTAGACGAGGTCGTTGTCACCAACCTCCAGCGACTTGAGGTTGTATAGGTCTTGGAACATGTAGTCCAGCAGGATGACAATCTTGTTCTCACTGATGTCCAGCTTGGTCAGGTTGCTGAGGCCGGTGAAGACACCCAGCGGGATGAGCTTCAGGCGGTTGCTGCGCAGCCCCAGCGTCCGCAGGTTGAAGAGGTTATTGAAGGCGCCAGGCTCCACGGCGCTCACGATGTTCTCATTGAGCTCCAGCTCCTCCAGGTGTGGGAAGCTGGCGAACTCGTCCTGGTTGAGCGTCTTGATGCGGTTTTTGCCCAGGTCCAGCAGGCGAGTCTCCGTGGGGATGCCCTCAGGCACCGCTACAAAGCGCTTCCGGTGGCAGAGCACTGCTCGGTCCTGTGCTGAGCACTCGCAACGGGGCGGGCAGCCTGTGGCAGAGCCTGATAGCACGGAGCCCAATACTAGCAGGAGGATGGGCTGCCAGCAGGCCAGGAGGGGGCTGGGCATGCTTCTCACGCCCCCCACCAGCATCCTCTCGCTCACCTGCAGCCAGAAGCAAGCACAGGACAGAGGTGGTAGTGAGCAGCAGTGCTTGGCTGGACCCCACCTCACCCCCATCCCAGGTGGAAAGGATGCAGAGGCGGGCAGGGCAGTCCCCTTTAAGGGTCACAGACAGTTTACTCTAGGCATGTCCTGAGTCTCAACTCATTCAGAGCCCCATCAGCAATAAAGTCAGTCTTGATTCACTGAGGCTTAAAGGGCTCAAGGCCAGGTTTCTGGGAGTAGTCCTCAGAGGGAAGGGAGACCAGCTCCTTAGGCTGCTGGGCGCTCTACCCTGGCAGTCACCATGATACGTTCCACCCAACTCTGCCCCTTGCATCCTGGATGGCCTACAAACCTTGAGTACCTGTAGAAGGTACTAAATCTGCTCCAGGATGGGACATTATCCAGAAGCTGGTACCCAGTAAGAAGCCTCTGTATCTGAAGATCTCACCTGGGGCCCCGTGGGTCCTGTGAGCCCTGGACTACCTCTTCTACAAGGACCTAACCCTGATCATCAGATCAGCTACTCAACCCAAGGCATGAGTGTTGCCTGCATCCCGGCTGTAACCTTGCCATCCTTCCAAGAATGTTGCTTCTCTAGACTGTAGAAATCCTGTTTTGAAGACCCAGCTAAACCTGAGAAGACTTACGTGATTCCCAAGATGAAGGACTCCCCCTTCAGAGGTCCCATCCATTTGCCTCTCTGGGTTCCCATCACCTCTCCCCACCACCAGGCTCCTCCAGTTACTGGTCTGACCGCTAAGACTAGAATAGGCATCTTACATGTGCCCACCCACGCTTCGCACTGAGCATACGAGACTGGTTAAAGCTGGGTCCTAAGACATGCTGAACTCGGTGGGAGGTGGCAGAGAGATGGGGGAGACTGCTGAGGGTTCCAAGTGGAGTGAGCCCTGCATAGATCTGCCGTTCCTGGTGCTGTCTGCCTTCCCTTCTGCTCCCTCTGGGGAAACTAGCCTGGAGATGGGGTGGGGAGGAGCCAAGAGGCCTTCGGCGATGCACCAATGCAGTGGCCCACTGCAGCCTTCTGCCTCCAGTGGGATGAAAGCGCTACAATGCTCATCGCCCTTGCCTCTGGCCCTAGTAGGCTGTACTGCTGCAACCCAGTCCTATGCCCATGGCCCTGTGGAACCTATTGCAAGCCTGGGAGGCCAGGCTTGGGAATCCCATCTGTGCCCACTTTGGGCTCTTCCCACCCCTTGACACAGCCTCTGCCTTCAAGCCACAATGTGTCATAGCTGTCATCCATGTCAACTAGTAAGGCAACTGAGGCTCCGAGAGACTGTGACTGCCACTCAACCAGTAGCAGGGACCAATTTGGATCAAGCTCTGGCACCTCACACTTTCAAATGCTCTGCTGGTCTTCAGGAACTGACAGGTATTTCCTGGTTGTTGATCGACTAAGTGACTGATTAACCAGAGAGAACTCATGGTGTCATTGACATGTTATGGAATCTGCACAGTTTTGTTATCCCCAAGGGTTTTGTCCCCCTCCTCCTCCCTCCCCCTCATTCTCTCTCCAGATTCTTCTGTGTCTGAGCATCTCCCTACCCTGCCCCCACAGGACCGTTTTCCACAGACACACACGCTCCAGTGACCCACCAGAAAAGCAAACATCCTGACAGGCGATCAATAAGTAATTGGGCCAGCAGCTGGGGCTGGTGTGCGTGTGAGGCCGGGGGCTTCAAGAGGTGAACAGGACTTTTAGTACCCATCTCAGGCCTGGGCTAGCCTGGGAGCTGCCAGAGGCGGCTGGAGAAGAGAGAAGGGAGGCATAAGGACCCTGAGATGTTGACAAACCCTTCTTGCACACGTGCATAGCACCTGTCTCCCTTTGGAGAACGGTCCCAGCTGCCTTTCCAGCCTTCTACCCCGAAGGCCACCTCCTCCAAGAAGTCCTCCCTGAGTCACTAAGATGTCATCACTTGCCTACTACGACACAGACACACTTGATTCTTCCTAGCAGTGGCATGTGATTGCTGTGTGGCTCACCCCATTCCAAATGACAGTTGGACCAACTGAGAGAAAAGTTAAGGCACAAGAGGATGGCAAGCAGCTGGGGACAATGCCATAATGTCTGCCCTGCATAAAGAATAGAGGGGACCATCCTGGCAGCTGAACAAAGAGGGAAACATGCTCTCTGGTCACCATGCGATGTATGCTCAACTCTGGGCCACACCGCCACTGTCCCAGCTCCATCTGTCTCACCTGCTATAGTGACGTGCTCAAGGACACACGTTGGTGAACGTTCTGCGGGAGGCAACACATGATCAAGAGGGAGTTGTTATAGGCAGTGGAAACCCCTCTGCTGGGGCTGACCTTGGTGCAGGCCCACGGAACAATGAAACCTCAGGTATTTTTAAATGTTGGAGGAAAAGCCGGGCAGTCTTGCCCTGTAGAGCTACCACCCCAAGCCAGGCAGTTCACCGGAGAACAATGGCCATGCGCTATGAGGTCAGGAGAGCTCCATGTACACACCCTCTGAATTGCCTTGTTTTTACGACTTCTGTGAGAGCACATGTGCGTGTGTGGGGCACGCGTGTGGAGGCCAGAGGTCAACATCAGATGTCTTCCTCTATCATTTTCACTGTAGTTTTTGACACAGCGCTTCTCACTGAGTCTGGAGCTCACCAGTTGGGCTAGATGGGCTGACCTGCAAGCTCTAGGGATCCCTGTCTCTGCTTCCCCAGTTCTGGGATTATAGGTGAACATCACTGTACTTGACATTTTATGTGAGTTCTGGAGAGCGGACCTCCTGTTTGCGTGGCAAGCATTTTACAGACTTAGCACATCCTCAGCACATCCTTCTCCGTCTTTTACAGATGGCTGTCCCGAAAGGTAGGGAAACCTAAGGCCCTGAGAGGAAGGGTGCCTGTGCACACCAGCATAACAGACAGCAGAACATCTTGGTTATAGGTTCCTAGACTCGCACCCCCACAGGGTCCTTGTCAGTATAACATGTAGGGGGTCTGAAAGGGTCGCCCGGGCTGCTAAGTGGGCTATGCAACTCACCTGCAGGGCTCAGCAATCTAAGGCTGTACCCTCCACGGTGTTTTATGCTTTTTAATCAGTGTTTTAATTCGGGTCCTTGCCCCCCTGAAGGGCTTCTCATGAGGGCAAGAATTCAAAATTGGAACAATAAATACAAAGAAAATAAACATCAAAGACAGGCAGGTGGCAGGCAGTGGATTGTAGTGCCCAGGGCATGATGCCCAGACCCTGCAGCAGCCTGAGTCTTCCCCAAAGCAGGGTCAGGGAGGCAGCTGAGCCATCAGTTTAGTTCAAGACGAACCTCTGAACTGTCTGCAGTAGGGATGGGTGGTTGCCGACACCTTCCCTTGTGTCCCAGGGCAGACATGGCCTGGCTCAGACAGTGCTGCCTGACACTGGTCCTTTGCAGTCCTCTGTGTCAGCCTGTCGAGTGCCCTGGGCAATGCCTGCTCTTCCTGGCCTGCGACCCTCACTGAACAGACACTGGGTTTCAGAGCATCAGGGGACTGACACTCTAAGCTGGACAGCCAAACATCCTAGGCTGGGGACAGAGCGGGAGCTGGAGACCTGAAGTTTCATCAGGGCTGGGACGATCCCTGCCTGCTCAGCTCTCCTGACTGGAGAGTCACACTGGGACTCTGGTGGGAGGACATCTGGTGGCAGAGGAAAGGGTGTGGGATTGCCTGTGCATGAGCTGGGGTCATGTTGTCCCATAGGCAGCATCGTCTGGTGGCACTTGGGTGTAACTCTGAGCCAGGCCCACAAGCCAGTTAGAGGCTGCTCAGAAAAGGGGAGGGACTATCACTGGGGAGTCCCTTTACACACTGTCTCAGGACCCTGGAGTCTCAAGAGGCTTCCTCACCCATTTTACAGTTGCGAAACCAAGGTCCAAGGAGGGAACTCACTTGTGCCAGCATGAGGCCATGAAGCCCGTAGGCAGCAGGGCTCTGTCCTTCTGGTGGGTCGGCTGCCTGGTGTGTGTGTTCTGTTATAGTGTCTCCTGGGGAAGAGAGAAGCTGCTGGTCCTCAGAGAGCCATGTTCAGGTGTTCAGCCCTGCGGTAGATGGGTTACCTGCCATGTGTCCAGTGACTGTCCGTGAATCCATGCCCTTGTCTGAACTCAAATCTCCCCTCATTTGGGGTGAGCTGCAGCATGGGTGGAGGGCTTAGTTATGCTGGGCTCTCTGTGCCAGGATTTCATGTGTTCCCACTTAGCATTCCTCAGGGATGGCAGTCCCCCTGTGTCGTCTCCGCTCCCCCCAGGAATGACTTTTGTACAGAGCTTTTGCTATATGAGGCAGGGCCTGGGGCCTCTGAGCAACAAAGCCTTGAGATTCTTAGGCTGGTAGGTGGCCTGGATTCTTCCTCTCTGGGAACAAGGCTGGTGACCCGAGGTCATGTTCCCACAGCTGGGTCTGTGGCAAAGCATGCTGGCTAGGGAATCCCCAAAGTGCTCAGGCCCAGACACACTGTCCATAACGGACCATGTGACAGACCAAGAGCAAGAGAGAGAAGGATGACAGAATAGAGGCACACGGGGTTTCATAGGATGAGGAGGCAAAAGAGAAAGCAGGAATAAAGAGGCAGAAAGAAGCAGGCGATGGATGAGAGACAGCACAGGGACGGGAGTGGTCCAGGCCTGGTGACATCCCAGCACTTCAGAGGCAGAGGCAGGTGGATCTCTGAGCCTTCCGGGCCAGCCTGCATGACACAGTGAAACCCCTCAAAAAAATCTAGCCATCTGGCTCTACTTCACATTGCGTGGCGTTCAGTTGTAAGACGGGGGTCTGTTAAGCTACCCTGTTCTCACCACCACCCCTACAGGGTTTGATCAGCTAACCATCTTCAGGTGGGCAGACAGACTAACAAAAGTGAGGAACTCAGGTCACCAAAGAACAGATGCCAGGCAAAGTCTGGGCTTCTCAACGGGAGCCCTGCTCCCAGGCGTCTCTGCCTTCAGCCTCCGTGTTGCTGGGTTCGTGTTGTAGCATGATAGCACCGGCTACATGTACCTGCTCACTGGCAGCTAGGACCAAGGGGCTGGGGGGGGTATGGTGCCCTTCTAGGGACACTCGATATCTACCTGCCGGTTCCTCCCCCAACCCATGCCAGAGGTCTGCCCAGCCTTCACCACCCAGTTGCTGTGTGGGTGTGGGCACCCCTCCCCTCTTGTGGGGCTTCTCTGGAGCACCGATGCTAGTGCTCCCTCCTAGATTTCTCTGTGGCCCCCAGATTAAAATGCTGAGCTGGATTTCATCTCTGTATCCCTAGCTTCTCCCACAACAACTAGTCAGTCACACGAGTGTGGGGATGGCCCCTGAAACACTAGCTAGGATTCAACCCTCCAACACCTAGTCTAGGCTCGAGAAGGGATTCTGGGAGGAGAGAGGTGAGGAGGACAGCAAGGGTGAGGAGGTGGCTTGTGGCCAGGTCAAGCTGAAAGCGTGCAGGACTCCTGTTGGCTATTCTCCTGGCCCAAATCCTGGCCCAGTCCCTGGGCTCCTTCAAGACACTGCATTCTGGCTGACCTGACTCATGCCTGCTGAGGTGTGAATGGCTGATAATGGTATATAAGGAAGGAGCGCTAATGGGGGAAGGTAGTGTTAGTCTGCAGGGCTAGGCGAAGAGTCCAGGAGCAGGCCACCTGGGCACAGGGGAGGAGACCCTGAGAGAGGGTCAGCAACCAGGCTGAGCTGCCAGAGCAGTGATGCCTTGGCAGGCTGGAACAGCCCAGTGTGTCCCCTCCTGGCTGACACTCGCCTCTAGCTATACCCTCCCCCCACCCAGGGGAGAGAAAAATCAACTTGGAAGAAAATTGAGGTCATGTCCTTTGTTGTGCATAATTCTTTATTTTCCTCTTGCTTTTAGTTCTGGCAAAGAGTTGCTAGGTTCCCAGTCTCTCTCTCTCTCTCTCTCTCTCTCTCTCTCTCTCTCTCTCTCTCTCTCTCTCTCTCTCTCTCTCTCTCTCTCTTCCTCTCTGTGTGTGTGTGTGTGTGTGTGTGTATGTGTGTGTGCGCGTTTGTGCACGCGCTCAGCTGAGAGGATACTAGAGAGCATCAATGTGCATATATGTGACCGAGAAAGACTCAGTGTGAGTATGTATGTGACACACAGAGAGAAAACACACAGAGAACACCAATGTGTTTGTGGGTGGGGGAGCACCTGGCCTGTGGGCCACCGGCCCTGTCTCTCCGGCACACTGAGAAATCCAGTCTCCTCCCTGTGGGCCAAGGCTGGCTGGAGGGCACCACCTGGGCTGCTCACCTACAAGCCTTTTAGGACAAGTGGGGTTGGGCCAACCTCCAAGCACCCTGGTCAAGAATCTGGCCCCTGAGTGCAAAGGAGGGAGGCCCCTGCCCACTGGACCCAAGCACACCCCGTCTTAGGAGCTGCCAGCCTTCCGGCCAGCCCACAACCTCAGGCCATTTGAGGGATAAATTATGAATTTTAATTGTCAAAGCATCTTAGTGTTTAAAGGCTTCTATATATAGGCTCTGCCCTCCAGGAGTGGCCAGCTAAGAGAGGAGCTGGGGTTGGGCAGGGCCTAGAGAAAGTCAACTATGGTGACAAAGGGTTCATGAGCTTTATCCTGGATTCCAGCCAGGGCACCTTGCCCTGCTGTGAGATCTGGGGGAGGACTGGACCACTCTTGGAGCTTGCCATTTACTGTACAAGGTCACCTGGGCTGGGCCTGCCCGAGTAGACAGCACTCCCTTCCTTGCCCAGGAGCTGTCCCTTAGGTGAAGAGATGTTGACAAGGGTCTGTGTGACGCGATTGCGGGGAAGCTAGAAACCCATACCCATCCTTCTCCTGAGCTGTCAATCGGGCTCTCAGGGTCAGAAAGGCACCTCTGAAGGCCACCACCCCATCCTCCTCAGGCAGGGGTACTCCTGTCCCCACTCACTCCTAGGGCCTCTCCCAGATACTCCAGCCTGACACCAACTGGGGAGCCCCAGGCGTTGGGCTTGAGAGGGATGGGCATAGACTCACAGATATGAGCAGACTAAAGTAGAGGGAACAGAGAGGAATGGGGGAAGGAGCAGGGGTTGGGGTTAGGTAGCAAGATGATCAACGTGACTGAGAAAGAACCCTTCTAGAGGGCCCTTGGCACTAAGCATCCTGTGGAAACCAGTTACCCACCAAGGCCAGGGGAGTCATTACCCACCTTTTGTAGGTCAAAAATTGGAAACCGTCAGGTGAGGTGGCGCACGCCTTTAATCCCAGCACTTGGGAGGCAGAGGCAGGGGGATCTCTGTGACTTTGAGGTTGGATTGTTCTACATAGTTCTAGGCCAACCAGGACTATATATAGAGATTCTGCCTCAAAACTTAACAAAAGAAAAAAGAGAAGAGAAGAGAAGAAAGGAAAAGGGACAACACAAAGAGATTCTGTGAATCCGTTCAAGGTTACAGAACTCTGGGGACTTAACTCTGGCTCCCTCTCCACAGTGTCTTACAAACACAGGGACAAGGCAAAGCAGGGCTCACACAGCCAGGCAACTGGTGTCATCTTCACAGTCCATTTAGAAGGTTGATATAATTACCCTGTTCTCCTGATGAGAGGACTGAAGCACAGAGAAGACATACCATTTGCTGAAAGTCACACAGCAACGAGGGGCAGAGCTGGGATTAGTGAGACCCCGGCTTGTCCTGACCTTTAAGATCTTGAAGTGCTCTTACCCCTTGAGACCATAATGTCTTCCTTTGCAATGGGACTGGCAGATTTCACACGGCCTTCACCATGCTGGGCACAGCGTATCAACCCTGCTGAACTGATGAGGAAACAGCCTGGGCGTTTAGTTCAAGGCCCTGCGCTAGTCTGAATCCAGAGGCATTACATCTTAGAGGCCATCATACGGATGAGGACTGAGGTCTAAGAGAACCGGGGTCTGCCTGTGGCTGGGCTGCAGCTTTAAATGTGGCCATGCAACTCACGGAGGAGCCAGGTAGGCGATGGGTTAGGATGTTTGTGCTTCACAAAAGGGGAAAAATAAGCCCCTGATAGATACATCATAAAGCGATGTCTGCTGGGTTTTATGTCATGGTTAGACAAATTCTAAACAAAAACACTACCCTTCTCCTGCCTGGCATTGGATGGTCAACCCTTTCTGTTCAGCTGAGCCCTGCACAGTCCCTTGTGCAAGCCCATTCTTCCAACATGGTAAACTGAGCTCATGCCAGGGAGGTGGTAGATTCCGGTCAGACATAGGGTACGCTGGGCCCTGCTCAGGCACAGCTGGGTGACCACAAAGCTGCCCTTGAGAACCCCACATGTGGTGAGGAGATCTCTAAGAACTGTGTCAAGGCTGAAGGTTTCAACTGTCCATGACCCAAGACCCATGGGTGGAACCAGACAAAAGGGAGGTGGAGGACCCACCTTGGCCCCACTGTGGGCAGCGTGTCACAGGAGGCTTGCAAGAAGAGGCCTGTCTGGAAGATGTCTCTCAGCTCTAAGATGCCCACATCTTGGATCCAAGCCAAGGGACTAGAGATAGCCAGGCCCCAGCTGTAGCTGCAGGCCTGCTCAGGACCAAGTAGAAAAGGGATGCTGGCCAGGCCCTGCCCCCTTCCCAGGCCGAGAGTGATTCTCTGCAGAGGGAAGCAGAGGAGGTGGCAGGGAGAGATTAATTCCCTGAAATGGAAAAAAAATAGAAAAACACACACACACCACACACCCTAATAACATGTAATAAGAGGTTGGAGATGAGGAACAATGCCCTGGTAATGTCACCCTGGCGGCAATCAATTTGGGTGTCACATGAAATAGGCATAATTATTCCGCCAGCCCTGGCGCTTGTCTCTAACCAGCTCCAGGGCCCCAGGCCTGGGCGGGGGAAGGGGGATGAAATCAATTGTGGGTACACCAGGCTGACAGGGGGAGTTACTCCAACTTAGCCTGCCAGCACCTGGCTTCTAAGCCCCTCTGGTGGGCCTTGTGGTTTAGGGACCCTTAGATGCCCAGGAGCCATATTGCTTGACCATCCTACATTCGTTGCTTGGACACGAGCAATCTGAGAGGGCCCCCAGGAAGTTGTGAACGCCAGAGGAAGGAGCCCACGTGTGTTTTGTCCAGCAGGTGGCCACCACATTCTCGCCGAGTACCCACCAGTGCCAGGCCTCATATCGATGCCAGGGTACAGGAAGGGGCGCTTCAGGAGCTGAGCAGGGAGAGGGCGTTAAAATAAGGAAGCACAGGCTCCCTGTAGCTCCCGGGCCAGGACGGCCGTTCCCATCCTGAGTGTAAGTCTTACTTGCTCCCCTTCATTCTGCTTCCTTGGGGAGTCCCCCTCCCATCACTCCTGCCCATGCCCGAGCTCCGGACTCTTACAGACAATACCCCCATTTCAGAGGAAACTGAGTTTCATGGGATAATAACCACTTAGTGAGCATCCATCCCACATTGGATACTGCCTGCTCAACCCCCCTTCACACACCACAAACCTTGAATCCCAGAAATGCAAATCAAGGCTATAATGAAATCCCATTTTACACTCATTCAATCAAGAGAAATCAAGACAGCCAATAGATAGCACGGAGTTGACTGGGGATGGGGGGGTGATGGGAACACTCGTCCCCTACAGGAGAGACATAAAGTGGTCCAACTAATTTGGAAAACACTTTGGCACAGTTCCTAGGAAAGCTGAACACGAACATGCCCTGCAGCCCAACAGTTCAGGGCACTTCCCACACTGCCTCAGGAGACAGAATGAGGGGGTTTGTGGCAGCACTATCTGCAAGAGCCAGAAAGAGCAACAATCCAAATGTTCATCAATAGGAGGGCCAGGAATACATTGTGTTACATTCAAGTGACAACCAAAGCCATCAGAGAAAAAGGAATGGGTGCTGAACATCCACTATGGTTTGCAAGGATATGATAATGAATGAAAAAACCAATTCCAGAGGACTGTGTGTTGTTTATATTCTGTATAGAGTTAAAAAAATAACTAAAACGTCACAGTTCTTATATAGCTAAATATATTATTTTATTTTGGTGCTGGGTACTGAACTCAGGACTTCATGAACGCTAGGCAAGTGGCCCCCCACTAAGCTATACCCTCAGGCCCAAACACAAGAGGCAAGAGAAATTTAAATACATAGTGTAGGGTGGTAATTACCTCAGAAAAAGGAGCCATGGAAAAGGTGTGGAGAAGCACACAGGAGCAGGCAAAGGCTGAATGGTGAAGTTAGAGACTTGGATCACATGTTCAATATGTTATCATGAGCACTACTACTATGTATTTTTATTTTGTTTTATTTAGTGTGTGTGTGACAGGAGAGAGAGAGAGAGAGAGAGAGAGAGAGAGAGAGAGAGAGAGAGAGAGAGAGAGAGAGAGAGAGAGTCTGGCATGGAACTTACTATGTAGAGCAGACTGGCCTTGAACTCATAGAAATCCACCTGCCTCTGTCTCCCCAGTGCTGGGATTACAGGCATGCACCACCATACCCTGGCAAGTACTACTATTAGTAATATAAACGTACAGGTCAGCCGGGCTGTGGTAGTGCACACCTTTAATCCCAGCACGCAGGAGGCAGAGGCAGGCGGATCTCTGAGTTCGAGACCAACTTGGTCTACAAGAGCTAGTTCCAGGACAGCCTCCAAAGCCACAGAGAAACCCTGTCTCGAAAAACCAAAACCAACCAATCAAACAAACAACAACAACAAAACGTATGGATCAACAAATGAACAGGCTAGTCCTGGACCAGTGAGAACAGCCACCGCCCATGGTCAGAAGGAGAGCACATTAGAGTGAACGCCACACCTGCAAGATGGGGGCTTTGGATAGGTGACTCCACCATTCTGATTGTTTTCTCAGCTATAAAACTAAATCTCCGCGCCACCTCCAAGGAGAAAACCGGAAGCACACCATTGATGTGAACTGTAAGTAGCTAGCACTCATTAGGCACGCACTGTGCACCCCACACGGCTCTAAGTGCTTTACGTGGTTAGTGCGGTTCACTGCCACCATCTCCACGGTTATCTCCGTTTTACTGGAGAGGACCTGGAGACGGCGAGAGATTAAGTAAGTTACCCAAGGTCAGGGAACGAGGCAGTGGTGGAACTGAGGCTTGAACCAGGCCCTGGCTGCACAGTTGGCTCTCACAGCGACACGGGAGGAGCCGAGCGCTCAGGCAGAAGCTCAATTGGCCCACAGCACTCAAGGATATTCACTTATCCATTCATTCACATAAACAAAGGTCAGAGTCAAGAAGGCCTCGAGTGTGTTTGGAAATGACCCCGCCTTCTCAAAGCTTTCTTCAGAGAGCCTCCTCTCTGGAAACCCCTGCTTCCTGTGTCTCTGCAAAGCCTCCAGGCACCCTCTTCTCCTAAGAGCCTGACTCCATCAGCTCCCAGGAAGAACCCCCCCCTTCTTGAGCACTCTGTCTTGGCTCTCCAGTCTCTACCTGGGACATCTTTAGTGCATATCTAGCCCTACCCGTTCCTGCAGCAAAGGACTCCATGCCCCCTCTAGGCTGTCCTTACCAGGAGGTCCTAGAGCCTCTTGATGTCTTTCCCACGCCCAGAGGTTTGCCTAGGTATTCAAGGTACTCAATAGGGTCTAGCCAGGGGCGGAGCAAGAGCTCATCAGGATGTACAGAATAAATGCATGAATGGACAGGCTGCGGTGCCATCGTGTGTAAATCAGTGGGGGAACTTAGAGCAGCTAGGGGGAGGCTGCTTCAAGGAGAGAGCCTTTGGAGGAGGGCTGACAGACCAAACTGAGGGGGGATACAGGCATATGGGGAAGAACTGGTAGGGACAGAACAAAATATACTCAATGGTGGTGCTCTGGGAGGAGAGAGTCACACTTAGAAAAGCATGACCAAGACACTAGCCCACAGCCTTCTGCTCTCACAGCCACCTAACAGCGGCTCAGCGGAGCTATCACCAATACAGGTTCTCCTCAACTTTTTTGCTAAGCAACGGCCCATCCTGGAGGAGGATAGTGACCCTCTAGAATTCTGAGGGTTTTTTTAAAGCTATTATCTAGTGTAAGAAACGTGTGTGTAGAGACAGGAACAGAAGAGATGACCCCTAGGATCAAAGAGGACGGGGGGGGGGGGGGGGCAGGTGAAACAGTCTCTACATTCCATTCAATCTTGCAGGACCCCTCCCTCCACTCACAAAGCGTCAAACCTCAGCACACAGCACACACCCATCCCGTAAGAGCTGTTTCCTGAACCCTCATTCACTCCAGGTCTAGGGAGCAACACAATCTTGATGGGGCCCTACCCAAGGCCATCTCACACTCCAGCGAGGGCTGGGGGAGGGTTACATAGAAAACAGGAGCGCCCCGGGGGCCTGTCCTTCTTCGGCTGAGTATCCTCAAGGAGGCAGCTGGGTGTTGCCCTCAGATCTTCCGAGACCACGTCCCCTTTTCCTGGCACCTTCAGCGTGGCCCCAATGCCTTCTTCACCTCTCCCTTTCTGTCACCGCGGTCTTGCCTCCCAGCAAACCAGGTGCCAGCACCTTCCCAGGTGCTGAGAAGTCTGCACCCCTCTTGGTCCACACAAGGACAAAGGGCCAGGAGCAGAGAAACACCCACCCCCTCACCAGCGGTCCTTAATGGGTCCAGGGAAGCCCCAGGCTGTCTGCCTGCTTGGTGCCCTGGACTCCCCTGGCACCGAGGCTCCGTGCTGGAGTCGTTGGCATAATGACCAGCAGGGCTGAGCCCAGAACCGGGAACCAGGAGAGCCGGGCGCCCTCTGGCTGCCCAAGCCCAGCCAAGGACCGAGGAAAGGCTGGGCTCGCAGAAAGGGGCTGGCCCAGATGGTCCGACCCCCACCTCAGGCCTCCTGAACTCCCACCAACCAGGGCAGAGCTGTTCCCATGTTCCATGTGCCGGGGTCGCCACTCCACCCACCCATCACAGGGCCTTTGAGAACAAAGGGGAGGTGCCGCGACAGAAAGAGCTGGGCAGGGGCTGGGCAGGGACCCCCAGCGATAAGGGACCCGGGGGACTGCCCACCTGCCTGGCCCCACCCCTCCTCAAAGTGGGACCCAGCTGGAGAGAAACATCTTCTGGGGTGTCTTAGAGGGCAGGAGGCCCAAAGCCCACCCAAGTAGGGTGTGTTTGGGGACACACAGGAGGCCCTTTCTCACCTCCCGCTTCTCAGCAGGCTCCCACCTCCCACCCATTTCCCTCGGAGTGAAAAGTGGGGCAGGAGGGGGTGAGATGCCCGGCTGAAGGAAGACAAAGGGGAGCCCCGAAGGTTCCCGGGTCTTCCTCAACCGGACTCCCCCCTCCCCTGTCTTCCCCTCTCCACCTCCCTTTCACCCGGGAGGAGCCAGAAAGAGGCTGAGAAAGCTCCTGTGGAGAGAGAGAGGCAACCCAAGCTGGAGCCTGGGGAGAAGCTGCTCCCTAGCCGCGTCCCCAGCCTTGGCAGTGTTAGCCAGGGCTGGGGGGGTGGTCTCTGGTACACTGAAAGACTCATCCGGGGCTACGAGAGCCATATCCTCTGGGTGGCCAATGCCCAGAAAGGGAGGATGATGTAGGGAGCACCAGGGCAGTTATTGGAATGGAATGGATCTCTCCTTGACCACAGTCCCAGCTTGCCAACCCGGGATCTGTTAGGGCCAATGGAAGAGACATGGGAAAACCACTTGAAACTTGAGGATCAGGCCTGTGACCCCAAAGGGGGTCTGGGTGGCACAGGATGCCCTATGTAGCCCCAGGGTGTGTGTGTGGGGGGGTGAAGCCTGGGCCAACGGCAGCTCCCAGAGGCACACAACGCAGGGTTGCCGACTAGGGCTCGGCCACGGTGGAGGGGCTCACCTGCATCTCGGGCGCGCTGTCGGTCCGCTCGGCTCGGTCACCAATCGCATGTCTCTCTTGCCGGCGCGGCCCCAGCCCCAGCCCAGCCCCCCTCCTCCGTCTCCTCCTCCAACACCTCCGCCCGGTCCACGCGCCCTCGCAGGGCTGGCCGTCCGTCTGTCTGTCCCACGCGGGCGGGAGCCCAGCCGGGCCCGGGGCAGGAGCTCGGGAGTCGGGGGCGGAGGTCGCAGCCGCGGCGGGCTGAGGAGCTGGTGCGCTCAGGACGCTTGGCGCGGGCTCCGGGAGCCTAGCTCTGTCCCTCGGGCCGGCCGAGAGCCACCGCCGCCGCCGCCTCTACCGCTGGGGCCGGGGTCGAGGCCGGGCGCTCTCCGCAGCGGGGCCGGGGCCGGGGCTGGGGCCGGTGGGCAGCTGCCACGCATGCTGCTCAGAGCCCCGCGTCGGGAGGGGGGCCCGAGCGGCGCGGGTGGGGACTCCGCGCGCTCCGGGACCGGGACGGGTCCAGGTCCGGCCGCCGCCTGCCCTGCCGCCCGCTCCGGCTCCCACGCCGGCTCCCGCTCGGGCTCCGCGCTCTGCCGCGGCGTGGGGAGGGAGCGAGAGGAGCGAGCAGCGAGCCAGGGAGGGAGGAGGGACAGAGGGAGGGAGGGAGCTAGTGAGAGAGCGCAGGAGCCGGGCGGGGGAGGAGAAGGCGCGGCCGCAAAACCTGGGTGGGGGTCCTTCTTTCAGAGAACCGGGCGGAGATCGAGGAGCGCCCCAGCAGCTGCCCAGCGCCCAGGGGGCAGCGAGAGTGGCAGCGGGGTGCAGACGATGAGCTCTCCCAGGCCGGCGCCCCCCGTGCTCCCGCCCTGCACCATGCAGCGCCCCTCTGGGTCCCAGGCTCCGGCTAGTCTCAAACCATCCCGGCCTGCGGTATTCCCAGGGAGCGTGCACCCATTTGCGTGTGATTGTCTCTCTGGCCACATGCGTATGCATGTGAACGCGTGTATTCACACGTGTTAACTGGGGTCACTGCACACGACCGTGTGGACCGACACACACACACACGTGGACAGACCGGACTCCCCACCTGGACAGGGTTGTTTAGAGGACAGCGTGAAGAGGGTCAGGCTGTGCCCCCTCCTCTCGAAATGTCTGGGAGCCCCGGCCTCCCCGCCTGCCCCACTTTCTAGGGATCTTGGGGCGAGGCTCGCAGAACGGGAAGCATAGGAGGGCAGTGTGCAAGCCGAGCTGGTTTAGCGGATCTACCCGGAGGCCAGGTCTAGAATCTGCCTTAGCGTTCGGGTCCCCACCCCGTCGGGTTTCCCGTCCAGCAGAGGGCAGCAGGCCTCTCTGGCAGACTCCGGAAGGTGGCACTCCACCAACTAACCAGCAGAGGGCAGCACAGAGCCTAGGTCTGGGCTTAGGTATTCGCCTAACTCCCTAAAATAAATAACGAGTTTGGTAGATCCTGGCCTGGGACCATATCTTCAGATGGCCCCAAAGAATAAGATCTTTACATAGAGACCCAGACCCTTCTTGGACCACAGACACAGACTAGCCTGGCAGGGTGGCCTCAGGGTGGCCTGGCAAAGGCTGCGGAGCAGGAAGGCAACCCATCAGAACCCCACATCCTTCTACTGTACCCCCTTTTCCATCTGCTCGAAGCCAGATGCCCCCTAAAAGTACGCCAGTTTTATTGGAATAACCATCAATGAAGAGGCCCCTTCTCCCCGACACTCCTCCTAGCTTGTGGGGATGCCGGCAGGCAAGGAAGGAATCTGAGCGGGGAGGGAAGACGCCAGCCCAAGGCCTGTCCCTTTCTGGGGCGGACAAGGATCCCACTCCCAGTACCTCACTCGCCTCCCAAGAAGCCAGCCTGGAGATTTCGGAGACGCCTGGCTGGCCTGGAGAGGTCAACCCCGAGTCCCCACCCCCGGCACTGTCTTCATTTCCGCAGATCAACCTCACACACAGTCCAAAGAGTTGCACAAACCTGTTCCAGCGAAACCGACTCTGGATCCCTCTCAGCCTCACTGCCACACCACTGCTTGGGACATTCCTGCCTTTTGTCTATGTGCATCCTTATCTCAGGCCTAGCTAGAACCCCTTCCTCGCAGGTGTCGGCGATGCTCCACGCATCCTACATTCTTCTTCCAACAATCTCGGGAAGAGACAGTGTTACTCCCCTGTGACAGAAAGCAGGAACCCCAGGCTCAGAGAGGTTACGTGACTTGGCCACGGTCACACAGCTTGTAAACCGTGGAAAGGGAATTTGAATGGCTTTCCAGGGCTGAGTAAACCAGTGGGAGGCAGGCTTGGCAGAAGGATTTACTGGTAGGAGGGGAGGTGGGGCGGCCACACATGAGTCCCCTCCCTTCCAGCGCCCAGCGCAGGCGGCTCACGGGCCCCCCAATTCCGTGATCCTTGCACCCCCTTTCCAGTCTCCCCAGCTCCCCCACCCCGGCTGTTTGTGAGTTACGGGTGAGCTCCCGCCCTCCCGCGCCGCCTCCTCCCACAGCCCGACAGGAATAGACGCTCTCTAGCTCCTGCGTAAGGGCTCTGCCAGACCCGTTGCGGGGCGGGGGCGGGGGCGGGGGCTATTCCTGGTGCGGCGACTGACGCAGGCAAGGCGCGGCCACCGCAGATCTCCGCCCCCGACTCACCTGCTCCCTGCCTCAGTGATCTGGTCGGAGAAATGGGGGAGAGTCCATCCCCCCATCACAGTCTCCAGTTGCTGGATGAGGAAGCTGGTGTATCAGGCCGGGGTCTTGTGGTGCCCACCTACTCATCGACTCTTGGTGTCCTGGGGCGATGGGAATGACACCACAGCTACCTCAAAGCCTTACTCCTCCATTGTAAGCAGCAGCCCAGCTATCGGTTTCTGTTTGTCTCCTGAAGAAATGACCCCTCGCAGGTCCTCCATCTTACCCCAGCAGTGGAAGGGATGGGGAAGGAGGATTGGGAAGGGTTGGGGCATCACCGCCTGGAAGAAGCCTTTGAGGGTTCAACTGGGGTCTGGTCTCTGACCGTGCCATTCTGACCCCATAAGGGAGGAGGCTAACACTGGGGTCCCTCCTTAGCTAGATGTCTGGGGGGGGGCTCCACAGTATTCTCACGGGTCCCAGGGCCACCTGTGAAGCAGCAGATGGCCGACTTCTTTGCTACAACCAGAACTACATCTGTAGGCCTTTGTTGGTCCACCTCCTAGGTAAGCCTCTCTTCTGATTTCCATTGGTTTCAAGAGCAAATGAAGACCCATCTCTTCTATGTCTGCCTCCCTCCTAAGGCCAGACTTTAAGGCTTTAGGCAAGGCCTATCCCCCTGTTGCTCTGTTCTTCCACTAGGAGCTTCCAAGAGCAGATGGGAATGAAGCTGATCTTGGACCCCATGTACAATTAAGCAATCCTAATAATGTAGAAGCCAGTGGCTTCTGGAACTGGCCTTCTGTCGCCTGAATACTGGCCACAGAGCAGGGGCTGGAGCAAGCTTTTCAGGGCGTGTGGAGGAGGGACTCCTCTCCAAACCACATCACCCAATCTGTAAACCAGTTTCCAAGCTCTGTTTTCATTCTCATTTCAAGAATGGCATGGGTATCAGCTGTGGTGGCTCATGCCAGCAATCCCAGCACTCAGGAGACTGACTGGGGCACTGTGTGTGTGTGTGTGTGTGTGTGTGTGTGTGTGTGTGTGTGACACACAAGTTCCTGAGAGCCTACCTCATAATAAAATAAAAGGACAACAAAGAAGGATTGGAATTGCAGATCCCATCACACAAACGGGAAAGCGGAAGCTTGGGTGGGTTGTTGCACAGTCCACGTTTATTCTGCGCTCCAGAGGCCAAGCTGGGCTTTGGAGTTGTTTGTGTTCAATGTCCAAGGCCCAGCTACGTTATCCTCTCGTTCTTAGAGGCTGAGGCTTCAGGAGGCAGGGACCTAGCAGGGATAGGCTTCCCCTGAGGCACAGACTGGATGGTACACACAAGCTTGCCTCCCTGTCTGCTGGTCCTGCCTGCTTGCATCCCAGCAGCTCATAGGGTTTTACGATGATGGTTATTTCTGAAGGCACTTGAAATTAATGATGGCTCTAAAATGGCTGGGACAGCAGAGTCATTGCTGAGACCTCTAATTAGCAAGAAAAACGGAGCCGAGGAGTTCGGAGGCAGTGGAAGCTGGGTAAGCAGCAGTAGGCATGGAGTAGGGGGTGAGGGGTGAAGCCCACACTCACAACCTTTGGAGCTGGGTGCTCAGCGAACCTTGTATTCTGTTTTATGGCACATATTACCTTGCTGTGTGACCTTGAAGGGGAACTGCCCCTCTCTGGGCCAAAGTACCCTCAGTTACACACCAAGGCCTCAGGGTTCTTCAATGGGGACAGTGAGATAAGGTTTGATAGTTCCTTAGAGGGACATTCTAGGCTTCTAGAAAGCTAAGTTCTAAAATCAGGACCTTGGTTCCTTCCTGGAAGCTACAACCAGTTCACCCCATGCCCTGAAGCCTTTTACGCTGGGGTTGCTGAGGCCACTGGCATAATGAAGTCCTAGAGACACAGGCTGGAGAGAAGTGGATTGGGGCATGGCGGTTAATCCATAGGTCAGAGTCCTGTGATGGTGCATCTGTGAGGCAGACAAGGGAGCAGGGGCCCTCGGGAGCAGGATGCAAAGTGTCTGCTTAGAAGCAGCCTAGGGCCAGGTTTTGGCCTTTCTGGCCACAGGGTGCTCTAGGATCCCAGACAATCATTTCTCTGTTCACTCAGGGCTAAGGCTGTGGTCCCATTGCTGGAAAGGCTCCAAAGTGGGTGACACGCCACTGTCTAGAAGCAGGACAGTCAGCAGCCCTCAGTGGGTGGGGCATGGAACTAGGGCATCCAGGGGAGTTCAGGAGGCTCTCAGAAGCCTCAGCAGAAGCCCCGGCAGGGTTGGAAGGCTGCCTGGCCTGGATATAGCATCCATGGGGGCTGAAAATAAGAACTTTGTCTGAAGCCAATCAGTGGCTGCTCTGCCCACTCCAAAGCCCCCAAGAAAAGGCCCAATGATGTTCCTAACCTAGGCTTATCCTGGAATGGGGGAAGCCACAGAAGTGTTCTCTCCACTGGGGATAAAAAGATTAAATTGAGGGCAAAAGAGTATGAAAATATAAATAGCGATTTGTATAAAGGGACCACTCCCCAGCTCTTTGGGACCCTGGGCTCTGTGCTTGGCAGAGCAGCTGCTCCTAAGGGCCTGGGCTTGGCAATCCCCACGGAGCACACAAGGGGGAATTTGAGCTAATGCGTGCAAACAGGCAGCACTGTTAGCAAATCCATTCATTAAGCACTCATCTTGAGTTCCGATGTGCTAGAGACTTGTCTATTAACTTAGCTCAGAACCTGTTATTATCCGAGGGTTAAAGGCAGTGTAGCAGATTTAAAGGCAGTCAAGCAGCCTCAGGTTCTAGTTCTGACACTTGCTCTAATGGTTGTGTGACACCGGACAAGTCACTTTTCTTTCCAAATTTCAGTTGCCCTGCAATAGGCAGACCTAAGATGACTCCCAGTGGCTCTGCCTTCCAGTCTCCCACTGTGTCATCCCAACCCCCCTCACTGCAGATGACCAACTGATTCACCCCCACCCCTTCCCTGGTGTCCCAGGGCTATACACATGTCAAACAAGTACTCTAACCATTGTGCAATACCTCTACTCCCTGACTCACTTCTGATGGATAGAATGTGGCAGAAAGGACAGGATGTCAATACATACACATACATACATACATACATACATACATACATACATACATACATACGATACAGCTTCCATCTTAGATGTTCTCTCTTCATGGTTGCTTGTTTATTCTAAAGGAATCTGCTGCCATGCCACCAGCAGCCTTTCGGAACTTATGTTTCTAGTCAGCACCACAGGATCCAAGACCATGGAGTGAACACAGAAGCAGGTGTTCCTCAGTAGAGCTCTGGGAAGATCACAGCTCTCTGAATACCTTGACTGGAGCTCCTAGAGACCCCGAGTCAGAAATGCAACAGTACCTCACTTGGATTCCACACACACACACCCCAGCACCATCTATGAGGTCATATTTATGTGTTTTAAGCCACTGCATGTGGGGATGGCTTGTCACAAAGCGACATGTACCTAAGCCATTCTCCACCTGTTACGTATAGGCAAACATTCCTTGCTCCCACTATGGCTGGGGACTCGGGGAATAATTCAGACAAAGTGCCTCCTGTCAATGGGGTGAAGAACTGCACAGTAACTTGGTGACTCCCTGATAAGGTGGAAAAGGTGCATAGTCTGTTACTTAGCAACTCCATGCTGGGTACACATCACAGAGAGACAAGAAGACCAGTACAGAAAGATCCACCCCAATGTTTTTGTAACAGTGGGGGTCATAAGCATTGGATATACCTCTCGATGGCATTAAGATAGACAGAGTACATGTGATCGCACAATGGAATATCAAGTGATGATGAGGACAGACACAAGAGTCACACAAGTTGGCTCAGACGATCCCACAATGCAGTGTGGAGGAGCAAAGCAAAGATGCATACAAGGCGGCAGCCTTAGATTAAACTCAAAAGCAGACGACGATCTGAACACACACAGGAAAAGGACACACACAGGAGAAGGACACACACAGGAGAAGGACACACACAGGAGAAGGACCAGCACTTTGGGAGGGTGCCACTTCTCAGAGAGGGAAGGGCCACCCCACACCTTGTGCTCAAGTACCCCCCACAGCAACACCCTGCTCTTAACTGTGTTAATCGCTCACTCAGCAACTCGGTTGACCTCTCAACATCCCTACAGGGACCACCCTACTATTTGTTCTTCTGGAAGAAACTGAGGCACGGGGTCCCCAGGGAGATAACCCCGGGCTTTCAAATCCAGTGGGTACCTGGGGCTTAGCTCTCACTCTACTGTTAGCACAGGGAAGACATGGCCTCCAGCCTGGTTTTTTTTTTTTTTGGTCACATAGGTACTTTTCCTCCTCTTCCTAAATATGTAGGCTGAGATGTGGCAAAATCTTGATCAGTTAGTCTGTGGTATTTGTGGAGACCTCAAGCCCAGTTACTAGACCTGTGGGGGAAGCAAAACCAGGGAAGGGTGGACCCAAGAAAGTGGGAGTAAAGCCATCCAATTCAAGACAGTTCAAGTTTATGTGGGCTCAGTTCAAAGATACATCAAGGTTGAGGTAAAGGAATATGACAGAGCATTTGTGATATGATAAGCCCCATGTAAGCCTCAGCCACATCCATAGAGAGACTGTTGTCATCCCAAGTTAAACAATGGGGAAATAGTGTCAGAAAGGTTGAGCATCTTCTCCAACCCACACAGCAGACATGAGATCGAAAGGACATACTCTCACTCCATCCTGCCTGCCCGTCTTGTGATGGCATATAGTCGAGGGTCCAGGCTTTGCTGCCCACAGGGCTATCTCGGTCTAAATTAGGGAGAGTTGAGGGGATTTGGGAGGAAGGGGATCAACAAGGACAGACTTCCTGGGCAGGGATGAAGAGGCAGGTGCCTCAGTGGACTCCCTAATGACACTCAGCCACCCATCCTTCTATCCATCCACTGATCCACACACTTGTTCATTTATCACTCAACAAACATTTGCCACAGCTTTCTCTGTGCCTCCAGAGCCCATGGTCTAGCAAACAAGATTGGACTCAGTGTGATGCAGGCTGTGTTTGCACACACACAGAGCAGGCGCTGGGGAATCAGGATAGACATTCAGGAGGTGGTCGCGACCGGGCTAAGCCAAGGAACAAGGAGACAGTTATATGTACAGAAGTGTGGAGGCGTCCACAGAGACAACAAGGGTGCAAAGACCCCACCCTCGGGTGGGGAAGACCACTGCTAGCCAAGAAGAAGACTCTATGGGGTGGGAGTCTGAGTTACCACCACCTCTCTCAGTCTGCAGGCAGCTGAGTCCCTGGGCTATAGCAGCCCTGTGGGGCAGGCTGGGCCCTGCTCCAGAGGGATTTAGAGCAGGGGAGTTCAAACCATAACGGCGCGTGTAATTATGTGCAAAACTGAAGGAGGGCTACTTAATAATTGATGGTAGGAGAGAGTAAATATCGGCAGAGGCACCCGGCTGCATCGCCCCGTCCCGTCTGGCTGGGGCCCAGGGCAGCCGCCGGGCTGCTAATATGCCTATAAATTATTGAACTTATAAAGAAGAAAGCAGGTGTCATGTCATACCCATAAACAGCTTGTTAGCTAAGACTAACGAAGGGGCGGCAGGCCCCTTGGTATGGCATCAGCTCCCCTATCCTGACCATAGAGGGAACCAGAGGCAGAGAGAGGGTCCAGTTTGTCCTACATCCGGCCTCCCACCATCTGACCCGTGGCATCTGCCAGTGCTGAAAGGGGAGAGGAGGTCTAAAGACAGAGTCACGGGTGGGAGCTAGCCAAACCGTGGGCCGTAGGCAGACATGGCCGTGCACCTGCCTCAGGGGTTGAGGAGCCTGAGAATTAGGGTGGCCTACAGGGTGCACTTCCTAAAGAAGCCACTGTTGACTGTGTTTCCCCGGCAAACCACCTGCTCTCTCCGAGTACCTTTCCAGCTTGGTTGCCTGTGACTGTCTACCGTGGTAGGCGATGAGGAGGGGTCCTAGGAGTGTACATGTATGACATTCCTGGTGCAAAGCAGGCTTCAGGAATGGGTGCCCCTCCCCATCTACCTCCACTGCACAGAGCCTCCTAATTAGATCAGACCTAATGAGGCTTCCCTTTGCCGGGCTGTTTACGCTCCATTAAGACCCGAGTCCAGGACAGCAGCCGGGGAGGCACAGAGAAGTGGGGGACAGTGCCTGACTGCCAGCACCGGGCCCACTAGGCTCTACCATCCACAGGCATCTCATCCCAAGGAGGAGAGGGTGAGTGAAGACAGGGCCCTAGAGCGAGAGCTGCAGAATTGGCTCCCGGGAGTCTGATAGGTGCCCATGGTGTGCTAAGCTCTGTCGGGGGGGGGGCTCCCAAGTCCCCAGCTAGCCACCAGCAAATAGGGTGCAAGCCTGGCACACCTCTTGGATGATACAATTCTAACCCAATTCTGATATCCCAAAAAGGCATATCCCTCAAGTGGAGGGAAGAAGGAAACCCTGGAAGCTCTCACCAAATGAGCCTCAGGCTGGCTTCTCCTCTCTGAGGAGGAGGATCCTCTTTTGTGTTAATGTCTGTAGACTCAGTCTGTTCCCAATTTCTGCTATAGAGACCATACAGAGGCCCCATGTTCAAAGCCAGACAGCACGGAAGCATCTGGAGTCGGGGCCTCTCGATTCTCCCCGTGACAGCTGGACCTCAAACTTAGCCTTGGCCAGGTGTACAGCATGGTATGGTGGCAAGCCAGGATCTCCCTTCCTGACTGGCTATCCAGCCCATGCCCTGTGGGGTTGTGACAGGTTGGGGTGGTAGGAGTCTGTGCTATTGGCTGGGCTGGCATAGTCTGAGAAGCGCTGGGGGAATCCTCCAGGTGCAGCCCTCTCTGGACTTTAAGGACAGCTGTCTACCCTAAGAGGGCATCTTTAGTTGGGGACCACAGGTCATTTGTGAGTATGGGAACCCCGTCATTCTAATCTCCAAGCTTCTATCAAACTGAGTGGAGAGTGCAGAGAGATGTGGCAGAGTGGCCACCAGGGGGCCAGCAGGGCAGGGCAGACCCCTGGGCAGGAGCAGAGTGGCCACCAGGGGGCCAGCAGGGCAGGGCAGACCCCTGGGCAGTAGCAGATAGCCCTACATCCTTGAGTAGTGGAGACAGACATAGCCACAGGCCAGGGGAGACCCAGATCTCTGGAGTAGACTAAGGCAGAGGCAGCCTGGGGCAGTCTCCAGGCCCTCTTCCTTGTTCATCCAGACAAGACCTCGATGGTACTGGAGAGAGAAGCTGGAACATACATGAGATCAGGCCACACCCTGGGGCAGAGGCCACACGAACTCAGTGGCAGGAGGGAGGCCGGGGACCTCCTGTCTGCAGTCTCCATGGGATCTGCTCTGCCTGCACAAGTCTACCACCCCATCTACCAAAGCATTCATTCTATCCCTCCTGCTATAGGCAGTGGAGGAGAACCCCACCCGGTACCCAAGCCAGGTCCCACACCCCAGGAGTCACAGCTCTGGTCCAGAAGCAGCGAGCCAGAGAGAAATTTCCAGGGAGGCTGGCAGTGTTCTCTGGTGGGTTGAAGATCTTTCTGCATTCCACCTCAACCTCTCTAACATGGGATGGGGGTTGTTTGTCAATAAGGCAACGGTGGGTGAAATGACTGGGTGAAGCTTCTAGAACATGGTCTTTTCTAGCAAAGTTCTCAGATAGTTCTTTCTGTGCCTGCCTTGTTTAATCTCAGCATTTGCTCCAGCAGGTCCTGAGACCCCATGAGATGGCCTGTCCTGATGGTCCTGAGACCCCATGAGATGGCCTGTCCTGATGGTCCTGAGACCCCCAGTGAGATGGCCTGTCCTGATGGTCCTGAGACCCCAGTGAGATGGCCTGTCCTGATGGTTCTGACCATTGGAGCAGGTCCAACACACCTCACCCTCAGGAGGATGAGCCACTATGAGCAGGAGGCCTGTGTGAGCTGCTCTGTGGGTATCTAGTTTGGGGATGTTTTGGGGACATACCTGTGCTGTGTTGTGGGCCTGTGTGCCATGTGTCAGGGTGCAATGCAATGTCTGTCATTAGAATTGGGGAAGGTCAGCAGTAGACCTTTCTATGTCTTCTCTTCTTTAAGGCCCATCAGCCATGGGCAAAAGCTCCTAATCTCCCATGTAGTGTCTGCCCTCTGGTCAGAAGAGAGCAACAGCCACAGGCAGCACCCTTTGTCCATCCCTGACTGCCTACTTGTTCCAAGCCCCACTGCATGCATGAGGGCAGGTGAGGGAGGGAGGGTGTCCTGATTCCAGGGATCCCAGGGGAAGACCCAAGTAACGTCTTCCTCTTTCTGTCCCTACCCCCTACTGAAAAATGAACTTGGCATTAATGGGCAGAAGAGAACTATCATCCTACAGGTCCATTCGTGAGATAATGGAAAATGGGCCTCAGAGCAGGGTTGAACGCAGGGGCAAGCTGAGGCCTAACCATGCTCATTTGTTTGTTTGTTTGTTTGTCTGTCTGTCTGTCTGAGACAGAGTTTCTCTGTGTAGCTCTGGCTGTCCTGGAACTCACTCTGTAGACCAGGTTGACCCTGAATTCAGAGGTCCTCCTGCCTCTGCCTCCTGAGTGCTGTGATCAAAGGTGTGTGCCACAATGGCAGGCTCCTAGCCATGCTCTTACTGGCCACTTTGAAACTAAGGGAAGATGCAGTCATGAAGAGGAAGGGGAGCATCCATCTCACGAAGAGAGATGAAGGGACTTGCTTTGGAGAAACCAGGAACCATAACAAGCCCTGCCCCTGGCAACTGTCATGGAAGTTTGAGCTTGGACAGAGGTTCCCTGGATGGGACCCTCCTCATGAGCACCTCGTATGGACTAGGGGGCAGCCTGAGATTTCAGACCCCAACAAGGCTCCCTGTAGTTTCAAATTTAAACATGGGTGTGCACACTGAGGCGGTGTGTTCACACCACCTGCTGGGGTGTGAAACCAGCCAGAAATACCTGTGCTGTTGTGGTAGCTCAGCAGGCAAGTGGGGAGACAGGCCTGGTATGCCCTCAGGAAGCCCAGTGACTCAGACTGCATCCCACCCCACCCCCTGCCCCTCACATCCAGACACCCTTCCTCCCATGCACATAGTCTAAGAACATGCTTATCTAGGAGCCTCAATCCGTCTACCCAGGGCAGAGTAGGGAGGCTGCCTCAGACAACTCAGGGGGCCAAGGAGGTCTGTAGTAAGGATCCCTGGCTGTGGGCTTGAAAGCAGGAAGTTGGGGGTCAAAAGGGCCCCGGCACACAGTGGGATGGGTGGGATTGACTGAGGACTCACTCATCACTCTCCCAATAGTCACTTAAATGGTGGGTAGGCTTCATGGCTACTCATCCACCGGTGGCCAACTCTTTGCACTTCAGTCTGGCTGTGATATTTTCACATCGATGAGTTGGAGGTGGTGAGGGGTGTCTGTGTGTGTATCATACTTGGAGATAAATACCAGCTCATGTCTGAAGCATAGCAAGCAGACAAACACATCTGGGGTTCCTATCCCAGCTCCATGCCTGCTGGCCCCATACAAGTGCATGGTTGCTGCCTCTGAAGGTCCTCCCTGTGTGCCTTTCTCCTTCCGTACCCGGGATGTCTCACCAGTCCTGGAGAACTGACTTCAGACCCACTTTAGAGGGCTTCAAAAGCTTTCCTTAAGTCAGTGGCTAGCTCTGGGGATGGGCAAGTAGTCAGGGAGTCTTGCTGCTAAGCTCTTCTTGTGGTGGGCTTTGAGCATTCTTACTGGGGTGGGGAGCTGGGGAAGCTTAGGGGTATAACATACCAAATGTTTCCTCAGATACCCCCTTCTATCTGAGGACCCAGGAGGCCCTAGCACAACCCCTGCTTGAATGAGTAAATGCACATGAGGACCTCAGTTTCCACATCCACCTCTCCTGCCTGCCTCCCATAGCAAGGTGACAGAGAGGACATCTGTATGAGTTTGCTGAGGGAGCAAGGGGACAGGTTTCCAACTGCAGACTCTGTCACCTTCCAGCCCTATTGATGAAGTAGTGAGTAATCAAGGCTCTGGCCATCCCCATGTGTGCTGTAGTTGTGTGTCTATGAAACATTCGTGAGCCAGGCACATGACCCGGAAAAGACCTCACCCGGACACACAGCCCTCAGCTCCACCCCATAGTAGCATGTAAGGGGGACACCCACCTGGGCACATACGTGCACCTAGAGACTAGCACACATGTGGTCTCACTCTGTTTCTATCCCTCCAAGGAGTCCTGCTTCCCAGCATTCTGCTGTCATGGCAACCAGAGAGCTAAATGGGAGGGGGTAGGGGTTGGGAAGGAAGAAAAAGGGTTGAGGGACCTAGCTGTGGCTTAGAATGAAGCTGGAGGCTTAAGTTCCTCTCTCTTCTTTCTATCACAAATATGGGTCACACCTCTGTGGGGAGTGGCAGGTGATACAACTGGGTACAACTGCTTCCAGGATAGCTCAGAGGCCACCAGCCCGCTGTCCTGGGAGTCCACACCACACCTAGAGAAACCAGGCATCTCCTTGATGAAGGCTGGCATAGGAGAAACCCCGTCCATTGAGCTCCCAAGGCTGCTCTGTCCATAGGGAAAGGCTTGTATTTAGTGTTGGTAGGGTCAGCAGATGACCAGGGAAGGGTATGCTCTTCTACACGGGGCCAGAGGGCAGACAGTGACCTTGGGGGCACTGCCAGGCCTTCAGTCTGTGCCCTCAGGTGCTACGGCCCAGTTACTGCCAGGGCAGTAACTCCTCATGCTTTCCTCAGTCCTAGGAAGGTGTGCTGGCGTCCCTACCACATAGTGAGGAGAGGCATGGGGAGGCAGGGGAGTCACCCAAGGTCACAGAGGAGCGAGTGACAGTCAGGGAACTTATCTCTTGAAGAACGCAGGGACCCAGCCCCTTGTGGCCTAACTACCTGTATTACTGACATGGAGCTAAGAGGCCAGTCTCCCCAGTGGCCATGCTAGTAGGCGTCCAGAGAGGTAGGCAGGGTAGGGATGGCCAGCTAAGAACACCAGCCCCAAGCTCTCAGTCTGAGGCTTGTCTATGCCAGACCTGGCCGGCTGGTACCGGGAGTGAGAGCTGAGGGCACCCAGGTTTATTGTGGCAGCACAGGCCAGAGCAGAAGAGCATCCGATAGGCAGAGAGTGGTCAGAGCTACGAGGAGGAGAGAGGGAGTCCTGCAGGGAGGAATCCAAGGAGCCTGTGGGAGCGATGGGACCCAGCCTGCAGAGTGAGGAGGAGCAAGAACGAAACGGGAAGGCTGGAAGAGCCCAGTTTGAACAAGGCCTGTGGAGGGGCCATGATGGTCCTGACTGGGTCTAGAGGCTGAGTAAGCATGAATGTTCTCCACAGGACCTCCCCCAACTCACGGCACCTCTCTAACTCCATGCCAGGTGGGGCAGGATGACTCACAAACACAACGACAGTGCTGGTGGTGACATGTGTCTTTTTCCATTAGTGAGGCCTTTGAACCCAGGTTCCACAGGGCAGGCACACTGGTGGCCATGGATCCCAGCAGCTGCCGGGCAAATGGCAGTGTTGCTGAACGCTGTCCCAGGTGGCCCAGGAAAGGAAACCTTGTACTCCATGCTGCCCGCCCCATGCCCTTCCCTTCGGTCTGTCCTCCCCCACCCCACTTTCCCGTCTCTATCATTGTTCCTGTATTTTCAGCCCTCAGCACTTTTCCTGAAAGAGAACAGCTGGGCTGCTGGAGTCACAGAGGAAATATTTTTTTGACTACTTTGCAGATTCCCCTCCTCTATGAAAACTGATGCCACCATTGCAGATGGATTGACAGACAGACAGGAAGGTGTCTGTTTCCCTGTCTCCTCCTGGGGCTCTGCTCTGGGAAAGGAATGGTGGTAGAGGGGGAGGGGCTTGGTATTGGGTCCTTCAGAGCATCATCAATCCCATTTTACAGATGAGGAAGCTGAGCCCCAAGACCACCTAGATACAGTAGCCATGAGTTTACATCCACACAAAAGCAAGCATTTAAGGCAAGCACAGCGGCTGATGTGAACATGCAAAGGTCCCGAGTGAGACGCATTGTCGGTGACACTTGGCAGAGAGGAAAACAAGGCTCAAATGTGCACATGGCTATTCTGAAAGATGTCCCTCCCTCCCTAAGTGAGACTGGATGTCACAGTTTCCCACAGTCTTACACTGGGGTTAGGCTACATCCCACACTGACTGATTGCTGTAGTGTGCCAGGCCTGACCTTGAATTCTAGGGCCTGAGGGGGAGGGTGCGCAGAAGGCCAAGCCTATCTCCTCAGCCTCTGGTCACCCCCTTTGGGTCTCAGTGACCTTACTGTGAAGAGGGGAGCCAGGGTACACTGAGTCTCAGAGAACAAGTAAAATGGGTTGAGCCACAAGTACAGTGTTGGCCTGCCTGTGCCCCTTCCCAAGGGGTACTCTACCTAATCGTGCGGGATTGCAGATCTAAGGCAGGGGCCTGCTGCTCTGGAGTCCTAGTGTGCTCCCCATTCCCCTGCTAAACAGAGGGTCTGAAGAGAAGGACAACAGAGACCAGACCTGGCACTTAAACCTGCTGTCACCACTAATGTCCCCAGAATACTGAGCAGTTTCTGGACCCCCTACAGGGCTATAGGCTCTCAGTCTGCACCCACTATTATAGGTCTTTGTATTGGGGTGTGTGTGTGTGTGTGTGTGTAGGTCAGAGGTCAGCCTCAGGTGTTGTTCCTCAGGTGTTGCTTACCTTGTATTTTGAGACAGGGTTTCTCATGGGTCACAAGGCTCACTGTCTCTGCCTCTCTTCCTTTGGGAATGTGAATATGTACTTCCATGCTAGATTTTTTTTTAACGTGGGTTCTGGGGATTGAACTCGGGTCCTTGCAAGCACTTTACTGATTGAGCTGTCTCACTAATCGTGTGGTAGAGCTTGATCTGTGCAATTACATTCCAAAGCTAGGAAGGGATAAGAGCATGATTCAATGAAAGAGAACATGCCTAGCATGGGCAAGACCCTGAATTCAGTCCTCTACACTGAAATAAAACAGCAGCAGCAGCAGCAACAACACACACAGACACAGACACACACAGACACAGACACAGACACACACACACACTCGTGTGTGTGAGGGAAGTAAGTGCCTTCAAGATACATCTGAAGAATTTCCCTCACTTGGAGCAGACATGGGAATTACAAGGACAGAGGTCTGCATTTTCTCTAGACTCAGAACCCTCCTTGGCTGCCCAGTGTGTAAGTGTTTTAACCACACAGTGGGCATGCTTTTGACCAACATGAGGCCTATGAAATTGCTCATGAATCTAAAACACAGACAGACTATGTGGTGATGCCCATGTTTAACATCAGTGCCATTCTTCAGTATGACAGAGGGGTCAGCTAAAAACCTGTCGCTTGGGAAGAACAGAAACCAGGGCACAGCCAAGGAAGGACTGAAGGGCATGGAGTGGGATGGTCAGAGAGCAAGCTGGGGATAGGTAGTTGCTAAGTGCTTGGCCAGCTGGTCCCAAAGCATGGGTGCAGAAGGTTCCAACGGAGAGGTCAGAAACCAAGGCAACCAGGAGGGTGGTAAGGGCTTTGTGGGGTTCCCTGGGTGTTGCAGCTCCCAACACTGCTCATGGTGGGGCAAGGGGAAAACAAGGAGGGCAAAAGAAAGGTTTGGAAGGTTTAGTTCCAGCCCTGCTTAGACATCAGGTAACCCTGTCTACTCATAGACAACCATAGAGATGAGGGCACCCGTATGGGTCTGCATGATATTAGACAGGAGACTTGTTTGATAACTGTAAAGTTCAGACAAAGAGAAGGGTCATGCCTGCCCTGTAGCTCTGCTGTTGAAGCACCAGGAGGCCAACGTGCTGTTTCCAGTGTGGGGTGTAAACAAGTGCTGTGTGTGTGTGTGTGTGTGTGTGTGTGTGTGTGTGTGTGTGTGTGTGTAAGATCGAAGGCTCTTGGAGGCCATGCCATTGAACCTAAAAGTGAGGGAAGATTTCAAGAAAATCTTAAGAGCCAAAAAAGAAATTAATATGTGTCAAAAGGAAAAGGGAAGCTTAAATGGCTCCCAGGTGGGACAGAGAATAAAAGAGTCCTGGCTGTTATTTTTTGATTGTCTCCATGCTGGGGAGACAGGCAGAGAGTCACCATGGCAACTCTGGGCATCCAGCAGGGGGCAACCTGGACCCTGCAGGCTCTGTGAGTCAGCCCATTGGAGTTGAGAGGCTAGATCTGGGTCCAATCCAGGCAGGACCTTTACCCTGAATCCCATTTTCCTCCTGTTCTGGAAGTCGCTTGAAAGGTGGGAAAAGGACAGACAGGAGTTGTGCAGTGGTAGTCTCAGGGTGGGGCACAGTAAAGGCAGACGGAACGGTTGTCACAGAGAGAAGAGAGGCCATGTGTGGACAGCACAGAGGATGGGATAAGGGGAGGTGATGAGCAGGCTGTGTGTACAGGCTTGGTTTTGGTAGCTGTCCTCAGCCACCCTGAGCCTCTGCTGAGCCAGTGTTCCCTGGGCTGAATCTAGAATACATTTAGCCTCAGTGGTGGGCTCCACAGGCCAGGGTCAGCCAGAAAGATGCATGGAGAAGGAAAGCTTTCATTGGAAAACCAGCTCTGGTAGATCCACCCATGCAGGGACACTCATACACAGAAGCACTTCTTTGTCTGCCTGTGCAACTGCACATATGCATACGGACATATGAAGGCCTGAGGCTGGTGTCAGGGGTCTTCCCTGACTGCTCTCCACCTTACTTGTCGAGGCCGAGTCTTTTAGTTGAATCCCAAGGTTGCCCATGTCTAACCAGATGGCTTGCTCTGGGGAACCAGGGAATCTACAGGGATTATGGCCTTCTCGTGGGCTCTGAGGATTTGGATTCACTCTCACACTTGCATAGCACAGAGCTGCCTCCCTAGCCCCACAGAGGCCTTGTTTTGGGAACAAACTGAAGGAAGAGTGAGCTCTCTGTTTGTGGATTGCACCTGCAAGCTCTGCCTCTGGCACCCCTGCATCCCAGGGCGTGACAGTCAATCAATACGTTCTGAGTAAGTGAATGAATGACAGAGACTGAATGAACAGCATTCAGAAAGCTGCATGGGAACCTGGGAGGCAGTTAACACCTTCTCTCCGCTAATTTGCAGCCTGGTATTGAAAGAGCTAAACAAGCTAATGAAACCCAACTGATCTAAAAATGGCAGGTGATAGTGTTGCTGGGAGGCTAAAGGAATCTGAGAGTTGCATGACCTGGGCCATACCCAGAAATATGAACAAGCAAGATCTAGAAAAATGGCCCTGACTCCTTTTGAAGATCAAATAACCAAATCCTAAATGTGTATCAAGTTGTGGTTGGTACTGGGACCATCTTGACCCAGGGTTTCTTTCAGTGATGATTAGCACTGACAAGCAAGGACCCCGATGCATGTGCTCCCTCCCTCTCTCCCTCTCTCTCTCTCTCTCTCTCTCTCTCTCCCCCTCCCTCCCTCCCTCCCTTCCTCCCTCTCTCTCTCTCTCTCTATTCTTGAAATCACATCCCAAAAACAGCTTCAAATGGAGAGCAAGCACACCCAAGCTTCTGTATGCTTGATCATCAGAATTCACCCAAATAAAAGATGGTGGCATCAGTCTGGTCAGTGCCATGCTGGCATCTTTACCTGATGAACTAGTTAGTTCTGTCCAGTCTGTGTCCAGGGAAAGGGGCTTGGTGTTTTTAGGTCTTGAAGTCTTCGGGTCTCTGGGTTGATCCTCAGGGATTCTGGGCTGAGGTTGAGCAAGAGAGGCCTCAGGATGCTTCTTAAATTCTGGAGAAGTCAGGGGAAGCCAGAGTGGAAAATCCAGAATCCATTTCTCCTTCATGCCAGATCCCAGAGGGAGGCTCACGTGACCCCTGAAAGGCAGGCACAAATAGACCAGGGAGTCAGCCAGTGTGAGGATGGATCATTACGGACTTCAAGACTTGATGGGACAACAGCATCCCTCACAGGGCCACTGTGGGGATCAAACAAGAAGGCAGACACCAAGTGCTCCATCAATGGAAAGTGCCAGAGGAGTTGGTTCTACTGCTGCTGCTGCTGGGGATTCATTGTGTAGAAGGGGGTCTAAAGAGGATATTCGATGCTATAAGGAAAACAATATATGTATTTACCAGAGGGAGAGAGAGAGAGAGAGAGTCGCACAAACCAGGAGTTAGAAGCGTGGCTGGCTTCCAAGAGAAAAAAGGGAGGTTCCTTTTCCTTTCACTTCCTTTTATATCTACCTGTGCCAGCTTTGTGGGGTTCATTCCTACAGGGGTCTCATCCCAGAGTCCCTGTGAACTCAGAAGTGCACTGTGAGACAGTGGTTGATAGTTAGTTCTCTCTTCTCAAACCCACCATCTCCTGCCTGTGGCTGCAGCTGGGGAAGGCATGTGGAATGCGTGTGAGTGTGAGTATGTGTGTGTGTGTGTGTCTAGAACAACTAAATCATTTCCTCTGGGTGATGTCTGCCACTCATCTGCCACAGAGGCTCAGTCTCTGTGCTCCATGTCTGAGTTCCTGTGGGACAGAGCAGGCTCTAGCACACAGGGTCTGGCCAGTGAGGAAAGGTCAAAGGCAGGGAAGATGGGTAAGGCCCTCAGAAGCCTAAGGTCAGAGGTGGGGATGGAGACTGAGCATATTTCTGATGGAAGACTGAAACCCAAAGAGAATGGTCTGCCCAAAGCCACAGCCCTGTGGCTGTGCTCGCAGGTCTAGAGGCACGGTGGCTTTGGATTCCAGGTGTCTGGAAACCCGGTTTTCTGTTCTGCCCATGTGGGCTTGAGTGCTCCAAAGCCCCAAGTCATTGTTCCTTCCCACCCTTCCTCACACACCAGTCCCTCTTCACTCACTGACCTTAAACTCTAAGGCAGACCTATGCCAGGGAGGGTGCTGTCTTCCTGTGAATTGAGAGGCAGGTCCCCAGCCAAGTGGGCTACCCAGACCCCCTAGGCCCTGGTGGTGTTGAATGGAATCGGATTTACTGTTCGATTGCAGGAGATGTAATTTGATCTGGGTCTTATGAAGTCCTTAATAGAGTTAAGGTATTACAAGGATCTGCTGCTTTTTCATTTGTTAAAAGAGGTTCTGAGCTGGAAAAGGAATTCAGCAGACTGAGGCACCTGTCTGTTCTTCCTGCCCCAGCTGCCATCATGCCATACCCTGGGGAAGTTGCCATCTGTCTCCATTCCAAAGCTAAAGGTCTTCATCTCTGAAGTAGGGGTTGTCAATGTTGATGCTTTATCTGAGGGACATGGCCAGGACAGGGAAGTGAGGGAGGTGGGTCCCCTTGGAGTTGGAAGCCCAGGGGAGAGGAGCTCCCATTCATTAGTTCACTCAATGCTCACGGCATCCCTGTGTGGCAGGTGCCTGAGGCCATCATGAAGAGATGTTTACCAATTCTCTAGGTGATTTTTTTCTTTAAGCATGTGGTTAAGAATTGTACCTCCTTGTCCCTTTTGGAGTTACATGTGGCTCATGACATGCTTTGACCAAGGACGTTTCAGTGGAAGTTACATGAGTCACAAGAGAAACTGGCCATGCTTCTTCCTGCTATCATGGCAACTGGATATGCATGTTAAAATAGTGCATAGCCATCAGCCTGGGGTCTTGAGTGACAACAAGAACCAGCTAATCCATGTAACAGGCTGAGAAAGGAGCTGGTGTTGTTTGAAGTCTCAGGAGTTTAGTCGTCTTGTTGACTGGTATGGGGCCACTGTGGCCCCCTTTTCCGGATGGGGAAATGGAGGTTGAGAAAAGTTTAACAACATGCTGTGGGAGCCAGGATGAGTAAGCAGTCAGGACAGGACTCGGTCGCAATCCATGTGATGCCAGCACCATGTCCTTTTCAAGCTGGGCTCTGGTGCCTACACAGAGGTGGTCAGGCAGTGTCCCTAGGCAGTGGGCACAGGTTCTGACACTGTCCTCATCTCCTCATCTTCTACTCTTTCCGAGCACTTTGCCCTGCAGCCTCCACAGTGGTCTGCTGGAGATGCATGATGGTGAGGTCTGAAGGTCAGAGGTCAGAGGTTGGACACCCTAACAGTGCTGCTCCTTAGAAGGGTGACTCTGATGAACTGCAAGTCTTTTCTGAGCTTCAGTCCATTTAGGTGTCAAATACTGCCACCCCCCCCAGTTATTTCAGGAACTAAGTGAGATTTTGGCACACAGTAGGCCTTCACACCCAGGCTCTGTTGCTACCAGAGGCGGGTCCACTGCCCCACCTCTCTATCCCACGGCTTTATGGGAAGGAAGCCAGGTGTCCCTCCTTTGGAGTCCTTGGGCACACTTTCATCTCATGGGCCCTGGAGACTGGGCAGCAGTGTGGTCTGACCTGCCTCATGCCTGGAGAAGTGGGGTGGGTCACATCTGGCTCTCTGCCCCAAATTTCCTACCTGCTGGTCACCTCACTCTTTCCCCTGCCCGGGCAGTTCCTCCCAGGGCTTGGTCATACCAGGCCCCACACCACATCCCGATCCCGGTGGACACTGCCTCTAGGATTGGGGCCCTGTCTCTAATTGGCCTGTTGCTGGAGCCATGTCCTGGACTGTCACATTGTCACAGAACGACCTGTGCTTGGGCCCTCCCCAGGGACACATGAAGCCCCAGGGTTGGTGCTGTTAGCCCATTGCAGGTTTTAACAGCGTGGCCTGCGTGCTCCACTTCTATGTGTTTCCTATGCCACTTTCACCAGCGCTGAGCAAGCAGGGACAGGAATGAGAGAGTGCAGGCCTCAGGAAGGGTCCAGGGAATCGACAGAGGCAGCAGGCAGGAGGCAAGGTCATGTGATCTAGGGAAAATTTTACTCAAGGCCAGAACTAGTGATCAGGAGGGACCCGAGACCCTGCTTTGGCCCTGGGCTGAGCCCACGGGAAGAGTGGCCCCTGACCCATCCTCAACAGCCGCAGACAGCCAGCTGCGCCTTCCGAGCAGTCAGTCTGACTCCGCTACCCTCCCTCCTCGCCTTCTTCCACCCCCTTCCCCTGCCCTTTTTCCCTTCCTAAAAACACAAAGAAATGGGATTCAGAAGCCTACACTGCCTGCAGAACATGGTTCAGCCTCCCAAAAGAGGAAATGCCAGTGTGCGGGTTCTCATGGCAACTCCAGCTCCACCCCCTGCAGCCGCCCAGCGCCCATATGGTGAGATTCGAGCAGGGCGCTTTGACTCAGCCGGCCCCGGGTCCGACTGGGGCTGCCATGAGGGGCACGTTGGATCCCTCAACTGCCCTTTGGCAGCCCGTGCAGGGTGCCAGGATGTGGGCAGGTACACCGGAGCTGCCTCAGCAACAAGGAGGACTCTGTGGCCAGTAATGAGCTGGTGCTTTCCAAGGTGGGGCTCACCTGCCTCTGCCTCTGCCTCTGCTCTCTAATGTAAGCCCTGGGCTTAGCGAGTTCCTGATGAGGTATTGGAAGGGCACAGGGAACAGAAGTGGAGCCAGGGGCTATTTCTCTTGTCCCTGGCAATGGCGCCATAATCACCTGCCCCGCCCCCACCAAGCAATGGGAAAGGTGCCCAGAGCCCCGATCTCTGAACCAGGGAATGAAGAGGCAGCTCAAGCCTTAGCTGAGATGTCCTAGGGCACCGCCCTTCCCTAGCCCCAAACCTCCCATGCCCACCAGGGCAGTGCTTGCCAGCCCGCCTTGTAGACAACCCTGCTTTTCCAGGCCAGCTGGCATTTCCATGACTAATGTAGTGGAAACTAGTGCCAGGGTTGGGGACTGCAGGGCTGGTGGCTAAGGAGCAATCTTCCAGGGCTTGGCACCTGCCCTGCATACTTTGCTTGGTTCTGTGGAACCAAAAACAGAAGAGAAGCAGCAAGTCCCAGGTACTTTCCATCTCCTCCTCACTTGACCCCAGAGTGGCCTCCTCAGACTTCAGCTAGCCCTGGGCTAGCTGGGTGGGTGTGGCAGAATGGTAGGAAGAGGTATGAAGGCTGATCTATCTGCATCCATTCTCTCTGGAGGCTAGGAACCCCGAGCTTTCCGTTTGAAGTCAACTTCCTTATTTCTCACCCTGCTAGCAGACATTTCTATGCATGTCAGAGCCAGAGAACCCCAAAGGCGGTGGACCAGACCCTACAGGAGCACAGGAGTGGGTCATAGGGTGTAGAAATTACACAAGGTCAAACAGCAAGTCTGTGTCCAGAAGAACTGAGATGCAAAAATCCTTGTCTCCCTGCCTGGGCGGGTCTCAGAGTCCCAAGCCACTGCCTCCAATTATGTCTCCTCTCCACTGAAAGAGGGATGGATGGGGGCAGGGAGCAGGGACTGTAGAACAGATGGGCTTGGAGGCTCCACAGCGGGGGCTTTGAGGGAGGGGGAGGAGCCCCGGAGAACCTGGAACTCTTACAAAGTTGCGAGTTAAAACATTCTTCACACTCCCGCCTCCTTTACTGTTCTGATGAACCAAGACGTGACAAAAATGTGTCAGATTTTTAAAAAAACCACACACATACACAAATGCCAGGCCTGTATCTGCCGCCCGCCCAAGCTTGGCCCATCTGCTTCGTGGGGGTGGAAGGGAAGGGGCCTTAGCAGTGGCACCTCATTCTGGACGCCTCAGTCCTGGCTCGAAATGGCCCCAGCAATGGTGGGAGGCCAAGAGGGGAAGACCCTGCTCTGCCCTACTGCCCATGTCTCAGCTGGGCTCACTGCAGAGTCCAGTCCATGTCCTACTCTTCACTCTGAGTTGGGTGTACCCTCCCTCTCTTCAGCTGGAGGACCAGAGCTTGGAGAACTCTCCCTCGATACACAGATGAGAAACTGAGGCCCAAAGAGTCAGTTCACTCAACGAGCACCAGCTCCTCACCTCAAGCCCATCAGGCAAAGGTGTCGGTCAGAAACACAGACATGCTCCCTGGCAGAGCAAGGCCAGAGACACAACTCAGCAGCCAGCAAAAGCCTGCAGATAGACTGGGGCCTCCAAGGAAAAGACAGCTGGGCAGGCCACCGGGCCTGGAGGGACACTCAGCTGGGTGTCACTCCACTGTGTGGGCAGTCAGCTTCAGCATCCATGTTGTGAGCAAGCAGGGGCGAGGGTCACCAGCAGCTACTCTAGGTTGGGTTGAAGACAGTTGTCAGGGGTCATGGGGTCAAATATGAGCATGGGCACAGAGGCAGCAGAGACAACAGCCAGTGCAGAGGACAAAAAGAAACTCCTCAAGGCTGAAGGTTTGAAGGAGGGGAAGGGCAGGGACCAGACCCTACCAGGTCTGGCAGGTTCCTGAGGGGGCTTCAGAGCGCCAAGCACCGCTGGAGAAAATGAGCTGCTGTGGTCAGGTATGTACGGCGTGTCACTTCTCAGAGCTGAGCATGCTCCTCTGGGGTACCCCTTTCTTCACCCTCACTCTGGAGGCAAGACAGGGTTTCTCTGTAGCTTTGGAGCCCATCCTGGAACTCACTATGCAGACCAGGCTGGCCTCTGCCTCCCAAGAGCTGGGATTAAAGGCATGTGCTACCACCACCAGGCTAAAGACGCTCCTTCAAATGCCTTAATGCCACCTCTTCTGAGGAACGTCCTTGAACTTGCAGAGACAAGCAGGTGCAGTAGGCCCAACATGGAATTTTCCCATCCTGAGGACTCCCACGTAGGGTTCCTCAGGGACTCTCATCAGAGCGACCATCTTGTCTACCTGTCAACCCCCCTTGCCACTCTTATCTCAAAGCCATCTGTCCAGACATTGTCCCAGGCATGGATATGCAGCTTCAGAGAGGACACGGAGTTTGTCTCACAGCAGACAGCAGTTGATGGGTGGGGTCAGATCAGAATGGCATCACCCCTGTCTGAGTTCTAAAGCTATAGGGTCCTGCAGCGGAGCAGCAGGTAAGCTGGACAGGGTGGGCTGTGGTGTGGTGGGTAAGCTGGACAGGGTGGGCTGTGGTGTGGCGGGTAAGCTGGACAGGGTGGGCGATGGCGTGCGGTGTTGGACGAGTGAGAAAAGCTGTCTGCCCCGGCTGGGAGATTTCTAACGGAAGTCCTTTGGATCTGTTACTGTGTATCCAGGCAGCCTAACTTTGAAACCCGGAAGGTGGAGAGGCTGTGGGCAGCCCAGGTTCAGCCTCCTCCAGGGACATGGAGACAACTTAGTGGAGGGCAAAGGGGGCCTGGCAACCAGACTAAGGGTAGGGAAGTCCTGTTGAGTCAGCACCCCCTCTGGAGGTGGGGGTATTCAGGAGCAAGCTCCTTTCTGAGCAGCAGCAACCAGCTTGATTACTTCTCCTGGGCGCTCATCCTCCGCATTGCAACATGGGATTCCTGTGTTGGTTCCACCAGATTCATTGAGGGTTAGGAACCAGCCCCAGAGGATGCTCAACAGAGCAGAGTCCCACTGCCCCAGGGCTGAGGAGGAGAGGAGGTACCTCTGATCCGCAGAGGACCCGTGTGATGACCTGAACACCAGAACTCTCCGAAGCACCTTGAGGTTCTGGGATGAAGTTCCGCCGGAACCCCATCCTCCCATGGAGGACTAAGAGCAGCAGCATCTCCCTTGCCTCTCAGGGACCACAGGCAAACACGTGCTGTGGCTGGGAGTGGTTAGGAAGTGTGACAGGAAGGGGCTTTCTCCTTAGTGCCGAGTGGGAATGGAAGGAAGGAGAGCCTCCCCTCCCATCCCTCCACACTCTCCCTTCCTGCTCATTAGAAATCCATCCGAGTTAATGGATTAATTAAATGATTTAATATATGCACAGTGTTAGAACAGAGCTTGACACAGTAAAAACTGAGCATTAGTAAATGACACTACTACGGTGACACTCCTCCTTCATATACTAGTGCCATAGACTGGAAAAAAAAAACTGCTAGCAGTCATGTACTACTTAGTATGAATTAGTTTTAAAAAAACCTTATTTTCTTGCTCACCATAATCTGAGACAAGCCAGTTTTGGGCTAAGAGTCATTTGGGGGTTTGTTGTATGGGAGGCAAAATAAGCAGAGCCTGTGTATCCAGTTTCAGGGTGACATCTCTAAGACTAGGTGGAGCGTGGGGTGAGTGACTTTCAGGGACTAGGGTGTGGCCCCAGTTCTTCAGGGCAGCAGAGGGAGTGGGGAGGGCCTCTGGGGACAGCTGGGAAACAAGCTCACGGCCTGCGCCCCAAGGTGCTGGGCATTGCAGCAGATAGAGTAGGCAAGGGTGACTATGCACAGAGAGGAAACAAGCCTTCAGCTGGAAAGCAGGAAACGGGACGGGCAGGGGTGTGATGAGAATGGAGGTGCAGGGCGGGAGGGAGCTGAGTGGGTTTTCAGATAGCTCTGGATGGAAAGCTGGACGGGGTCAACTCCTCCCCACCTACAGTCTTCAGGGGTACCCCAGGCCGAGGGGTTGGTCTAACCCCCCAAGATGGCACTGAGAACATAGAGCCACAGGGGAGAATCCAGTGAGCCTCTGGCTGACAAGGTTTCATGAGAATGGTGGGGAGAAACTGAAGTATGAGGCTCTGTGGTCAGATTTACAGAAGTTCTTGGACAACTTGGGAACTAACAGGAATGTGGGAAGTCCGGGGTTCAGTAGGGAGATGTTGGCTTCTCCTAGCCCAAAGCAGCAAGTAGAGCCCCCTTGGGTAGGGAGTGCAACTGTAGATGGTCCCCCACTCACCCTGGAAGATTCACACCCACTATGGGGCAAGCCACCCTTTGGGGCACAATAGTGCCTACCATGCTATCCAAGTCTCCAAATTTGATCCAGTATGATCACTATCTAGTTCCATGGCTGGTCTACCATCGAGGATGGTGAAGCTCTCAACACAACATGCAGGGCACAGGCCAGCCTTCTGCATTCACAGGCTCTAGGTTCTGAGTTTGGCCTAAGCTTGCACAATGGGAGGGTTACAAGGTCCTTCCATGGCAGACTTTCCTGTTCTGCCTCCACAGCTGGGATCCTGCAGGGCGTGGGGTAGGCAAAATGGGACTGGATGACAGACACACTCACACCTTTCCAGCTCCTTGCTCTAGTGATCAGGGACGGGCTCGTATGTCCACAACCTGAAGGCTTAGGCTCACAGTGCTTATGATGAATAAGGTCACATTTGTAGGGGGACAGCGTGACACTGAAACTCTTATCCCCATCTCAGCTGCCCCTGCCATTTCCAATCCAGCTCCTGTCCAGGAGGCCTCTGAGCACAAGGTACAACTTGAGTGGTTGTGGTTGGCCTACAGGGAGTGAGAGAAGGGATTTCCTAAGTGGGTCATCAGGCAAGAAGGATGGGGCCTCAGGGACAAGAGGACAGGAAACTGAGCCTTCACTTATAGTAAGGGATCAGCTACCTGGCTGTGGGCTGTCAGCACCCCAGCCCAGGGTGTCTGCTTCTAAGCAGTGGTGAATGAGGGGTCTGCTTGCCTCTCTGTGATCTATAACTAATGCCTCCAGCAAAGCCTGCATTCTTTAGCTCCAGATTGTAAAACAGTTTTGAAGCTGACAAACCCAGTCTTGGGAGCATACATGTGTCCTCATGATCACACAAGTGCACACACATGTCAGACATACATACATCCTATGCTGGGAAGAAGGCAGGTGCCGCACAGGCTTCTGGGTATAGACAAGCCAAGGCCCTTTAGGCAGGCAGCCATGATGTCACCACACTTGGAAGGCAAGGCTGATGGTGTTCTGGGGAGGGGGATCACCTCAAAACCCAAAAGACATTTTGAGAAACTGTCTCATGTCCATAAACATCAAATCCTAGGTTAAGGACCCCCTCTGTGGCATCTGGAAGACCTCCCTTAAACCAGATGCACCATTCTTTCATTCAACAGATGCAGGTGGCACCCATGATCATGCCCTGGCAGAAGGAACAAGAGATTGGCTGGGTCCCCTGAGGACTGTGCCGGGGAGAGTAAGGCAGAACTTTGGTGCTGCAGGGGTGGAGGTGGGGAGGTTTCCAGCTGAGAACTCCCCTGGATGTAGTCTCCCAGCTAAGCAGGCTGGACTAGCCAAAAAGCCCATCACCCTCTCCTAGCACACCGAGTCTTCTAGCCTAGCCGAATCCCCACTCCAAGCTCCCTTCAGTCTCCCCTCTACCTCCTCTTATGGCAGACCCTTCCCTGTGGCATCTTAGCCAGACTCCACTTTACCACTGACACAGGGTCGTCCTCTTTGCTCTGGGTCCAGAGACCTATGCTCACTGGAGACAGGTCACAGACCCGGTCCTTCAGACTCCAGAGGCTGAAATAGAAGGGTCCCCAGGGATGCGAGAGTGTCTGTCACCCTCTGTGTCATATGCAGAGTACCAAAAGTGTCCCACTAGTGCTGGGGTCTGGTTAGAGGAGATCCTCAGGCCCCCAAGGTAAGGTCACTGGGCAGGGAGTCCCAGGAAAGAGCTGGGCAGGAGGTGCCACCATGGGGCCAGCAGGACTAGGGTCAGCCTTCACCTCGGACTGTGGCCAGTATGTGCAGCACTGAGCATCTGTTGGGAGGATGGGGGAGGCTGAGGAGCCCTTTCTGGAAGAATGAACCAGATCTATCCTCACCTATTCTCCAACCCGGTGTGTGTGTGTGTGTGTGTGTGTGTGTGTGTGTGTGTGTGTGTGTGTGTGTCCAGCAGTTGGATCAGGAAGGGAGGAGGCTTGCTGAAAGCCCTGGGAAATGAAAGAGAAATCCTCCCAAATCCCCGGCTGCCGTCACTAATGGCTGAAATATGCTCTTGACAACAAGGTGAAAGGCCTTGGAGCCTCTGTCAAGCCCTGCCACCAGGAGCTGGGACTCCAGGCCCAGCGGGGAGAAGAGGTTGAGACCTTGGCTGATCAGGGGTTTGTGGCCCAGTCATGAGACCCTGTGGCTTTCCTGACATCTCCCTCTTGGAAGTGCCTCATAGACTCTTGTACAGCTGCTCTGGGAAGCATCAAGAGGGCATGCAAGGGTGGTATAGTCACCAGCAGGTTCTCAGTGACGGCTGGGCGAGGCCTTGCCAGCCTAAGCTGTCCCTTCAAGACCCATGTCTTTCCACAGTGCCAGCTACCCACAGGTCCCCAGCAAGTTGACAAAGCCTGTCTCCAAGACTTGAGAGGGCCTTGTGAGACACCAGAGAGAGCCAGACCCAGGAGCAACAGTCCCTGTAGCCTCTGGCTATATGGTTGAAGAGAAGGAAGTTTCCCTGTAGGGCTGCTGGCCCTGGGCTCTTGTGTCCCCACAATGGTCATAGACTCCTGCCCCCAGAACCCATACTGCACCCTCCCTGCTCATGCATGAGTATGACCTTGCATGCAATGGGCACATGTGTGCACCTGCCTGGGTCCCAGGAGCATGGGCAGGGCTTTCTTGCTGCCTTTGTGATTACTCTGGGTGCCATGGATGTGAGGGAAAGATGTCCAAGATTAGTCACTGGGTGTCCAAATCTTAAAGACTGCTGGGAGACAAGAATCCAGAAGGAAGCCACTCACCACCTCTTCAGGTTCAGTGTCAGGCCTATGTCCCACTGTGACCCCACAGCAACACTTCTCTCCTTGTCTCCCAGGCCTGTCCACCTCCAGTCCCTGCATGGCTTAGGGACCAGTTCTGGGCTAAGCCCTAAGAGCTGGAGCCCCGCCCCAAGCTAAGGACTTCAACATGCCACAGAAGGGTTGAGGTACCTGCTACTCACTGCCTAGGTGGGACTCCAGCCTACCTGGCCTTAGTCTCCATTCTGCCTCACAGCAGATGCTATGAGCTGAAAGGCTTTCACAGCTGTGGAGGCAGCCACGACCCCAGCGGTCCTCCAGGCCAGCTCTAGCTCACAGCATCCAGCACCTAAGCCCAAAGCAGTCACAGCATGTCCTCTTGCATCCTCTCTATGGCTGGATCAGTTCCTAGGCTGGGGAACTGTCCACCCATGAATGCTGACCTGTTCATGCAGAGGAGATGAAGAGCAAAGCTGGACCACTTCTGGCTTGCCTACAGTGTGCTCCAGGACCACTCTCCCTGGCTCAGAGTCCTTGCGTAGACTGTTACCTCTTCCTGGGGTGTTTGTCCATCCCCAACAGTCTGAACACACCTGCTTTTCCTTAACTGGAGTTCAGATGTTTCCATTGCTGAGCAGCCTTCTTGCTGGAAACCATCCAACCCCACTCAGCACTAGCATAGCCTGGGCCAGCTTCCCTGCCTTGGTCAGGCCTAAGCTCTCTGTCCCCAGTGTTGGTTAAGTGAATGGAAGATGCAGACAAAAGGGCATCCTGGTCAAGCCCCAGCTCTACACTGAGACCTCAGCTGCCAGTGTCCTCCAGATCCTTAATGTCACACACCAGTCCCCGTCCAGCATCACCACAAACCTGGAGAATCTGAGGTATGATCAAGGCCTTGTTCTCAAACTGTTTAGTGCCCTGGGGGTGTGGACACAATGGAACGCATGGAGTGCTGTTGTCACCATCCTGATGGCTAAGGGCTGAGTGAGTACCTGATTTAGGACTGCCTCCAGGTTGGTGGCTGGGGTGCAACTGTCCACCCTGGAGCTCCTCATGCATAACAAGATGTTCCTAGATGAAGGGATCTGGGCCAGAGGCAGGCAGAGGCTCATGGGAGATCTTGGGACCCACACAGCCTGCTTCCTGCTGCCACAGCTTAGCTCTGCAACCACCAGAGCTCATATGGCTTCTTTGCACCTCAGTTTCCCCTATCTGGGAAACAAATGGCGAGTGGAGGATCAAATGCTTGTAAAATGCTTCTGAGGCAGCCTAGCACATAACCACTCAAAACACAGCTGGGGCTGGAGATGGCTCAGGCAGCGAGATTCTCTCCTGGTAAGCACAAGGCCTGAAAACCAACCTGGGCATGGTGGCTCTCACTTGGAATCCCATGTGCCAGGGTTCAATGGCTGGACAGACTAGTCTATTTGAGAGCTTCAAGCCAGTGAGAGATTGCCTCAATATATATGGACAATGCCCGAGAAATAATGCCCAATGCTATCCTCTGGATTCTACATACATATAGACACATGTATGTACACACACACACACACACACACACACACACACACACACACACACACAGACCTGTACTGCTGTTTTGTTTTAACAACGGTCCTGGTGTCAAGCTCTGAATAGGTCACATCCAGTGGCAAGGAGGAGGCAAATCTGGATGGGCAGGTAACTCAACCTGTCTGTAGTGGTTGGCTTGACTTTCTCTGCTCTTGGGACTGAAAGATCTAGTCATCTGGATAGCAGCCTATGGAGGCAAGCAGTACTGCGAGAGGTTGCTGACCCAAGCACTCTCCAGGTTGGGAGAAGAACAGAAACCTGAAGCAGATGGACCGGGAGGCTACAGGTCTAGGAGTATTCACGCCCCACAGGAGAGCCATGCTTGCCTTTCTGAGAAAGGGCTGTACAAGCCTAAGTGAATCCATCTTCCCTATGCTAAGTACAGTCTGAGTTGATGCCCTATCACCTCCAGCAATCCAAGAGGCCCTTGATGGAGTCCTCTGGGGCTACAGGGTCCTTAGGCTTATCCAGAACTGTGAAAGCTGCTCTTCAGGCCAAGCAGTCCTGGAAGAATGGGGCTGGGCAGGATGGGGGATGCTCGAGGTGAGTTCTGTTAAGGCGCCACAAGTGTCTGTTGGAAGAGAGCGGCAGAGCAAAGTGGAGACGAGGAGTTGTCTTTCTTCAGCTCATACTCTTCACTTTCCTTCCTTAAACCCGGCCCCCCATTAATGTGCCAGCGTGACTTTAACAGCTGAGATTCATAAATCACAGCAGCTCTTCTTGTCTGTCAGACTGGACTTGGCCAGGAAGAACTGCTAACTGTGTCACAATGAAGAAATATTAATGAGAGTGGCCATCCTGGGACCACCCATTTGAGGTGAAGAGATTGCTGGGGCCATCTCTCCAGCATGCCGTGAGCAGGGAGGGAGAAAGGGAGCTTGCTGTGGATGTTGGGGCAGCTCACTGTGGAGAAGGGAGCACCAGTTAGCTCCTGTCATCCAATTCCTAGGCAAGGTCTTCTCTACCAAGGACCCAGAGCTGGGTTCGCACCAGAAAGGGGATCTGCCCCAGCCCCCATCTATCAGGACTTCAAGTCTGCCTCTGCCTCTCCAGGCCTCAGTGTCACCTTCTGCCATATGGGTAGAATAATTCTAGTCCTGTCTGCAGTACTGTACAAAGGAGGGAGAGAATGAGGGTCAAGGCCCCTGGAGGGAGCTCCACGGGCAAATGAAGGTTTATGGATTAGGGCAGACAAGGGTTGAAGCAAAGGCGCCAGGGCCACCAATGAGGAGACAGGTATGTCCCCATTTAATGAACTCTCAGACGCTAATACCACTAACACCTTCAATCGAGTACTAAATTGTGATCACAATTAAATAGGCACTAGAGGCCCCATGTCACTGGTCATCTGCTGCCCCTGAGCCTGGGAGCTGGGAGGGCCTTCATGACTTCCAGGCCACACACAAACCGTGACCAAACTCACCTGCAAGGCAGCCCTTTGCTTGAGAGAGCCTAAGAACACCATATGTGGAATCAGAAAAACAGGCTCACTGAGAAGCTTCCAAGGCAACTGGACAGCAAGCATTCGAAACACAGATGCTAGATGATCACATATGAACTGGCATGATCAGGGTTACTTAATACATGCTCATATTATATGAACATATACAGACAAGAAAGAGGCAAGTACCAGATACACACACTCAGAAACATACCCCAAACACAAAGACAGGGAGACACATATATATGATCTGGTGTACAATACACACACACACACACACACACACACACCCCTTCTGAGGCTCCAAGCTGGGCTCTCACTGGCCCTTGAGGTCCTCTCTGCTGAGAAGAAAATAAAAAGCGCCATGCTGCCTGTAGGTGCACGTGGCCTCTCTAGCCCTGGCAAGCCATGCAGCAGTGATTAGCCTAGCCGGGAGGCGAAGCCCAGCGTGGCCTGAATATTTCACGGGAGATTTTGCTTCACAGAAAATCCCTTCTTTGCCTCTGTGCATATCAGGGTATAATTACCCATTAAGTGGCCCAGCAGAAACCTGGGTGTCGGCACTGCCTCTGGCTCTGCACAGCCCTGCGAGCTCCTGGCCCCAGCTCTCACCTGCCTGAGCAGAGAGGGGAATGAACGCTGGGCGTCATCTTGGAACATGGAGTACCCCAACATCACCTCAGTCCTGGGTGATAACGGCAAGGGGTTAACCACGGATCTTCCCTGTCTCCCCAGCCACAGACTATTTTCTGGAAAAATAACGGGATGTAGAGTGAGACAGCAGGGACACTGGAAGGAGGGAGACCTTGATCCTGTCCTCAGAAACTCACTTCCTCCCTCCCCAACCCATAGGATATGTTCCCCGGGATGAGGGTCAGCTCAGGTGGATTCCCTCCAGATGTCCTCTAGGACCTTCCCAGGTCAGCGGCCCTGCCCCATCTCAGGGCATCCAGAATTTACTCACCATCCTGCCTAACGATCAAGGCTGACACAGCAGGGGGTGACAGCGCCAGAGGGCCTACGTCCAGTGCATCCAAACTAAACAGGGTTCAGACCCAGCAAGGACACGCTTCAGGGCAGACCCAGGAGACTGAAATCAAAACCTCACATAAAGACCTGTGCATATGTGCCCTCAACAGTGCTGCTCACAACAGCTCTAAAGCAAAAACTGCTCAAATGCCCGGATGAGCAGGTAAGCAAACGTGAGCTAGTATGCAGCTGTGAAGAAGAACAGCACTGATGTACACAGCTGGGAGGGACATGAGACACTGGTGCTGAGTGCCCAGAGCTCCTGTCATTCCTACTTGAAACCTAAGTGTGGCAACGGTTGCCAGGGAACAGAGAGGACAATGGGAAGCGCTGCTCATAGGGACAGGGTCTCTTTTGGACTGATGAGAACACATCTGAAATTAGACAGGTGCTATGGCTGCATAATCGTGGGGGTGTCCTAAAAAAATCACTGAACTATCTGTTTCAAAATGACAACTTTTACGGTATATGAATAAAATCTCAGTTGTTGGTTTTTAAAAAACAAGTTGTTTAAATGGGACAAAACAGACACACGGGGCCCTTAATATTTGCCTCTTGCTTACACGTTTGCCTCCCTCCCAGGCATGGAAACTCCTGAATGGTGGCGCCCAAGGCCCAGCCCTGGTCCCAGAGATGCCCTCCAAGGGCAGGCACTGGGCCGGAACAGTGACCGCACCAACACGTTACCTAGGACACACGAGCAGTGTACTCCCGGCTGACACCAGTTCAGAGACATGGCTCATGAGGCGCATGGACTCCAGTCCATGCCCTACAGTCAGGTGACAGGCTGGAGACAACACCCAGGGGTGACACAGAGGGGCAGATTATTTCCTGTCCCCTGGCCCTCCAGACTCCCAGGCCTCAGCACCACTAACCTGTCCTCTCTTCCTTTTCCTAGGTGAGTGTCCCCCAGCCCCTTCTGCCCGTCTGTTCATACCGGCTCCCTTCCAACTCTTGCTTGTCCCTGCTCTTGGGTTTCAGGCACTTCCTCCCTTCCTGCCACACCCACAGGGTCCCCTTCCCTGAGCACACACAGCACTTTTGGGACCTTGAGTGCACCGGGCTTCAGGCTGACCCTGGACCTGGCAGGCCTCCAGCTAGAAGCAAGACATCTGGTGACCCATCAAGGAGCCCCAGGACAGGGGAGGAGAGGAGACAGGGGGAGGGGCAGGTGACAAGGAATAGGGTAATGGAGAGAGAGGTTGCTTTTAGTTGCAGGGTCCCAGAAAGACTAAGCCAGAGTCTAACGAAATAGAGAGAGCTGGGCATCAGTTACCTTTATACATACGATGGCACCTGCAGACACAGGTCAGTCATGAGCAGAGACAGGCAAGGGGAGAAGTCCCTCCTTCTGTCCCCAGAGCACGGTGGCATTAGCAATGGGATGAGACAACTGTACCCCCCTACCCCAGGGCTGTCTTAGCCGCTTTCTTCAGTTAGCCCTGATCCTGTGTCTACCTTGAGCCTAGAACCTGACTCTGGTGGCAGACTGAGCCTTCACTCTCCAGGCAGGGCAGGTGGACTGGCCCTCAGAGAACCGGAGGAGATTCCAGATGGCTCGCTCTCTCTCCTCCCCCTCCTCAGAGTTGGATGACAGCTCTGAACTGTGGGCGTTGGAGATGGGTCTCGGCTGAGTGACTGCTGACAGCTGGGCCCAGGGTGGATCATGGGTGGCTTATTTTCTGACCTTCCGGGGACCAGACACAAAATAGGCCTCCTGGTACTGCATGTAGCAGGTACCTAAGGGATGTCAGCGCTCTTTCTGAGCCCCACCCTGGCCTCTCAGAGTTGCAGCTCCCCTCCCCCACCTGGCCTCATGTGGTCCAATCACCTCCCACTCTAAGGAGGCTGTGAACTGCCAGGTGCACTCCCCAGCCTTTCTTAACCCAGATACACCACGGCAGGCGCCTCCACTCGGTACCCCCAGCTGACTGCCAGCTAACCCCTCAGAGGTGTTAGCTGATAATGAAGACATTAGCTGTAAGCTGAAGTGTGGTTCCCTGCCAGGAGTATTTTGGTCTTTCCGGGTTGGTTTTGGAAATGGGAAAACCTTCCAGACCTAGCCAAATGGCAGACATGGATACATACAAAGGGGGTGTAGGGTACAGTTGGTGACAGAGCCTTCTACCTGAGAGGAACAGGACATAGGCCTTCTAGTTTAGAAGCATCCCAAGAAGGTGACCCCACTAGTCGAGGTATGAAGCACTTCGAGCCTCAGTTTCCCCGGTCCCTGACTTCCTTCTCCCCGTTTCTCCCCACCCCTCGCTCCTCTACCACCCCAGTTCCCCAAGTCCTTCCAGAGCAAAGGTCAACGGGCTGGTAGAGTGATAGATATGAGGGCTGGGCACAGTGGCCGAGGCTGCAGCACAGGAGGAAGGGCCTTTCCTCACTGACCGCCTCCTGTTGTGGTCTGAATGAGAAGTGTCTCCACATAGTCAATACTTGGTTCCCAGCAAGTGGAGCAGTTGTGCGTGTGTGCGTGCGTGCGTGCGTGCGTGTATGTGTGTGTGTGTGTGTGTGTGTGTGTGTGTGTGTGTGTGTGTATGCAGGGTAGTGGGCCCCTTAGGAGGTGCACCTTACTGGAGGAAGTACGTCACTGGGGTGGGCTTTCAAGGGTCACAGCCTCATCCCACTCTGTTTTCTCTGTTCCCTGTTAGTGGTTGACATGTGATCTCTTGCTTCCTGTTCCTGCTGGCATGCTGTGCCTGCCTGTTGTCATGATGTCCCAAGATTTTGGACTCTCTCTCTCTCTCTCTCTCTGGAACCATAAGCCAAAATAAAATCTCCCTTGTGGTCATAATGTTTTATCACAGCAACAGAGAAATAACTGGTACAGATCCCTACCTCAAACCATGCACTTCAGATACACCAGCAGTTTAAATACAGTTAAATCTTGTAAACAACTAGAAAACATATAGGACAGGTTTTTTTTTGGGTGGGGTTTCGAGACAGGGTTTCTCTGTATTGTTTTGGAGGCTGTCCTGGAACTCGCTCTATAAACCAAGCTGGCCTCGAACTCACAGAGATCTGCCTGCCTCTGCCTCCCAAATGCTGGGATTAAAGCATGCACCACCAACACCTGGCTTGTTTTGTTTTTTAAAAAGCAGAAACTTTAGGGGAAAAGAGTGACATGTTAGACTATAGGAAAACGTTGAACTTGGGTGAGGTTTATAAATTTAAATGAAACAAAAGGTATACAGGAAACAATCTATGAAAAACTATTTACAATACAATTCAAAGAGTTGAGTCTCTTCACAAATCAATAGAACATTTCAATGCCTCTGCCTGCCCCCCATCCACTGGTGGGGTCTCACTGAACTCCACTCCATCTTGAAGCCCACCTGACACATGAGGAGAGCACATCTTGTCTTTGACCTATGCATGTTTCTCTCCACCCTTGGGCTCCTGCTCAGCCGTCCTGGGTTCCCTCTCTTCTCCCAGCCCCTAGCCAGCAGAGGTCCTGGGCCTTCTCTCTCTGTCTTTGCTGACTCCTGCTCTGCTCTCACTTAATCTCAAGACATCAAATACAATCTTTAAGATGATGACCACAAATCTGTGTCTCCAGTTCAAAACTGTCCCCAGAGCTACAGCCTCGTACCTCTGCCAACCCCACAGTTCCCCATGGAGGGCTGTTGGTGTCACACCCTTTAATATGTCCACAGTCAGGACTGGCTCACAGGCATGCCACTTGGGCCTATCACTCAGAATGGTCCTATGCTTGGCTAGTACTCTCCTGTCCCAAGTCACTTAGAAATTTAAAAAGGAAAGTCATGCATTTTCATACACAGTCGCCCGTTCTCTCTACAGACGGGTCCCTTCCCTTCAGCTCCATCTTGTTCACTTCTGGTGGATTGGGTATCCCTAATCTGAAAATCCAAATCCCAGACTTCTGAGCTGCTACCACGATGCCACAGGCAGAGAAGGCCATGCTGTGGTACTGGGGATGTAGAATACTTTCCTGGCATGCTCGAGCCTTGGGTTCAATCCCCAGCACTACATGAATCAGGGATAGTGGCACATGCCTGTAATCCTAGCACTTTGGAAGAGGAGGCAGGAGGGTCACATCCTGATATTATCCAGGTCACCCATACCCGTCTCCTGCTGTGTGTGTATTTTGTTAATTATCTTATGTGTAGATGTTTTGCCTTTATGTATTTGTGTACCATGTGCATGCAGTACCCTGGAGTCCAGAAGATGGCATCAGATCCTCTGGAATTAGAGTCACAGATGATTGTGAGCCACCGTGTGGGTGCTGGGACTCAAACCTAGGTCTTCTGGAAGAGCAGACAGTGTGCTTAACCAATGAGCCTCTTCTCTCCAGCTCCTCCTGCTATTCTTTTTCTTCCTAAAACTCTAGTACACATATTATCTTTCATGATCCATCTGCTTTTCCTCCATTAAAGCATAAGTTCCACATAGAAGGCATTTTGGGTCAGTTCGGTTCACAGTTATGTTCTTAAGCAAACCAGTGTTCAACACAAACAAGGTGCCTGGAAAATATCTACTGAATAAACGGATGTTGGCAGAGAGAAATGGGCAGAAGGCCTGACTGGAGGCAACTCACCAGCAGAGACTCAGAAATGGCCAATGGATACATATATCATTAGTGATTGGAGAAATGTAAAGTAAAATCATTTTCTCCTATCATTAGTGACTGGAGGAATGTAAAGTAAAATCATTTTCTCCTATCAGATTGACAGGAATGTAAGTGACCGCTAATGACGGTAGCTGGGAAGGACAGCTTTGTACACAGCCTATGGGAATGTGAGACAGCCCAACCTCCCCAAAGTATCTGGCTGTACGGAACAGATCAAATGTGGAAAGATACACATTCCCTGACTTGGGTAGACCACTTCCAAAAACATTTTGAAGGTCTCACGGTGCAAGTGTACACAGATGTACAAACCCAGAGCTTCCTTGGGTGAGGCTTATAAATAGCCAAATGCGGGAAACCACCTAAATGGCCCCAACAGAATTAATAATTGATGAAGAATTTACAGGCCATCTACACAATGGAAATGAAAGCGAAGATTTCCATGGCTAAAATCTGGGTGGTCCACATGTTTGGAAAAAAATATGGTGATGGAGCTTCTGGTATGGTCGTACATTTTTGCTTTTAAAATAGGTTTGTAAGCACGTGGGAGAAAGTTCAGAAGGACAAGTATCAAATGCCTTAGCAGTGATAAGTTAGTCCCTGGGAGGAAGGGCTCCAACTGCATGCTTTTAATTAGCCAGGTAGGCAGCTGGGTAGGAGATGTACTATTTTAATGCTGGGAAGATGCCTCCACCTAGGACACAAACATCCTGTGCCTCCCCTGGGTAAAAGGAGGCAGGAGGACGCCATTCCAAGGCCCACGTTACCCTGCCCTGTCTCATCCCTGTGGCCTCTCTCTTTCACCTTCCGCAGTCTGGGTTCTTACTATTCCTGACTCCTTTCACAGCCCTACACCCGTCTCACAGCCCTGTTCACAGACCCAGCTAGCCCTGCCCCATGACCTCCTCAGCCCAGCTCTGCTGTTAGGATCCAGAAAGGGAAAGCCAAGAATCCTGCTACACTCTTCAGGACCAGAACTGTGATCTCAGTCTCAGAACTCTAGCCCCAGGGCAGTTTGGGGGGGCAATGACTGTGGCCTAAGCAGGCCAACTGCCTCTGGTTGCACAATGGTCAGAGCAGGGGATGGATGGGCCACTCCTGGGACTGAGGGAGGGCCCCTCCCGCAAGGGAGGAGCCCTATAGAGAGTTGGGAATTTCCAGGTAAGAGCTGTCAGGTGGTACCAAGCATTCAAAAGCCAGAGTGATAGCAGAGGAGCTGCAGGAGCTGAGCCTCCTGTGGTGGGAGTACTTGGCAGGTGTTCATGGCATCCAGATCCTGAGAGCCAAGCTGGGCCTCTCTGAGCAAGCACCTGCTGCAGAGACTTGAAGCCCTAGATTGGGTACCCTGCTGTGGCAGGGGTTCGCTCACTGAGGGCTGTCTTGGTCGGGACCTGGTCGTCACACTGAGCCTTCATACCCCAGAACAACACAGGCACAGTGAGTTGCCTTGTTCCCTCCCTACCTGGGTCAGATGGCACAGGGAGTCAAACAGAGGCTCTGCCAGAGGCCTGGGGAACAGCAGCCTTCAGGTCTCAGCATGCACTGTAGGGGAAGAACGGGGAGGTTAGTGTGACACAGATGGGCTCCCAGCTACCCTGGAGTGGGTGGCCCTGGAGCGATCCTGCTGCCTAGCACACAGGGCTCGTGCCACAGATATTAGGCCTCTGGACATCAGCCTCCATCCCCATCCCCTAGCCCACTTGAGTACAATTACCCACCCCGAGTGACCGTATCTTAGAAGCAGACTTCCTGTTCAGCCCATTCTTCCCCACCGTCTGCCTCGACGGTCCAAGGGTCGGCCCACCTGGGCTTCATTGGCACCCGCCGTGCGCACGACAGTCCCTGCTCCCCAAGTCCTCTTTACCATCTCCATGTTGCCCATCAAATCTGTCCCCTGCCTGCTTGAAGCTTCACTAGTTTATCCTCAGCCCTTAGCACCCAGGATGTCTAACCTCTAATCCACCATCGCACGACACCAGCAGTGAGGCCCGCACTGCCGGCCACCAGGTTTCCTGCCTTGGCCTGTGGGCCTGTGGCTCGCCAACATACTCTTTTGGGACTCACTTCCCATGCTGTGTGGCACCCCACCCTCCTCTTAGCCGTGGTCCCAGCATCGTCTCCCTTACACTCCTCTCCCAGATCATCACACTGTTGTCCTAGTCATTCCACCTGTTCCCCTCAGAGCATGGCCCTCAGGCCCTGTCCTTTTCCCTCAGCCCAGACTGTCTCAATGCCTTTACCTGGCTCCTCCTCACCTGGGCCTCAGCCCAAGGCAGCACCACACAGAATGAGGAGGGCGTGAAGGCCTCCTCCACATGCATGCCACCTGTCTGTCTCAACAGTTTTATAGAACACTGTCGCCCAGGCCCAGTAACTGAGGTATAATTACCGTGCAGTGCACCTTACCCTTTCTAGGGCACAGATCTGTGAGTCTTAACAACTGTACAGGCATGTGGCTACCACCACAATCAAGATAGGGAACAATTCAATCCCATGGGCCGTCCTTTTGTAACCAATGTCTCCCTAACCACTGGTAACTACTGACCTGTTTCTGTCCCTGCATTTTTGCTTTCTCCAGTGTCTACAAATAGACACAGATGTGGAGCCTCACGTCTGGTTCTATTCACTTAACACAATGCCTTTGAGATTTATCTGTGCTGTCTTATGTCAGGATCTTATTCCTTTTTATTGCTGAGTAGTATTCCATTATTTATCTACTCACTGGCTAAAGAGCACTTGTGTTGTTAACCAGTTTGTGTAGAGTACGAATGATGCCACTGTAACTGTTCAGATGGGTTTCTACATGAGTGAAGCTGTGCCTCTAGATAAGCACCTAGCAGGAGCACTGTGAGATTGGGCGCTAAGTTTCCATTGTAAGAAACCACCTTGTGTTTTTGCAAAGTGGCTGCACTATCTTGGATTTCCATGAGCAAACTTTGAGAGCTCCAGTTGCTCTGTGTCCTCTCTGACACTTTGTACTGTCACAATGTTCAGGTGTCAGTGCAACAATAGTGTAGCAGCATCTCACTTGGTTGGTTGTAGTTTGTGTCCTCCCCCTCCTTTCCCCACCTGTCCCCTCCTCCCCCACCTCCTCCCTGTACTGATGGCTGTGAGCATCTTCTCTTACGCCTCATTCATTTTCTAGCACCAATCTGATAGGAAACTTTCTTCTTAGTTTAATTATTTTATGTGTGTTTTGCCGTCCTGAATGTCTGCACATCATACGTGTACCTGGTATCCATGGAGATCAGAAGAGACTGTCAGATCCCCTGGATCTGGAGTTCCAGATGGATGTGAGCCTCCATGTGGATGTTGGGAATCAAACCCAGGCCCTCTGGTGAATAGCCAGTGCTCTTAACCCCTGAGCTGTCTCTCCAGCCCCTACTTTAATTATTTACATATTTGATTCCCATTTACTCCATCACTATCTGGTGCTGAATGATGGTGGCACTGGTAGCTGGCACCCATAGCGCCCTCCCTGTGCACTGTTCTACAAAATACTTGCTCATTTAAGCCTCATAACCAGGCTAAGAGATGGATACCGTCTATAGTTCCACTGGTTTTGTTCCTTTTGTGTTGCTGGGGATACAGCCTGGGTCCCTGAACAAGTTGGGCAAGCCCTTTACACTGAACTACACCCCAAACCCTCCAGTATTCTCACTCTGCACAGGAGAAAACAGAGACAAAGAAGGAATTAGCCCACAGTCACACAGGTAACAAGAGGCAGAGCCAAGCTTTCATCCTGATATTCAGGACTCAGAGCCAATTATCCTAAGCAGGACATTACATGAACCACAACAGCCATGTAACAAATCGAAGGCAGGACGAACAAACAGGAAGCCACAGCCTTGGCCTTTGCTGTTCTGACAGTGATCCTGTAATGGCCTTGGGAACAAAGTGTGTTCCCACCGAAGCACATGCTGTCTGCTCTCTATAGTTATCTGGGCCACAAGGTCAATAGGTGGTGAGCTGAAGCAAGGAGTGACACTACTGTACCACTAAGCATTTCAGAGCTTTGTATGGCCCCTGCCATTGCCCTGTCCCCAACTCCTCACACAGAGACTGAGACCACATGGTGAAGAGGCTTCTAGCCTTGGGGCTGGGATCAGCTCTCAGAAAGACCCCAACTCAGCTGCCTGGAGTAGATCATAGAGGGAAAGGAGAAATCCATAGGGCTTTGGTACTGCTAACTTAATTGTAGGCTTATATTTCAAACTCATTGGCGCTTTACTTGGCAATTATCACTTTAGATGCGGTGTGCTCCTGTGGGAGCGCAGAACGGGGGAAAGAGGCAGTCCCCCAGCCCCAAGACAACTTGTGCACAAGATAACATGCACACTGGCAGGGGAAAGGCCTTAGAGTTCGTATATACCCTCCCGCTTCTTACTTTTTCTAAGAAACGAGACAAGAGTGCCGTGGAATGCCCCCTCTTCAAAGTAGCAGGTGCCATTTGGCTCCTCATAGGCTGTTAGACTCTTCTGTTACGAGTTCTCTCGGCAAACTCGGTTTGTCTCGTGACTGGGTGATGACGCCCATGCATGCATCCACAGGCCTACCTGGCTTCGAGCTCCACCAGGGGTGCTGTAAACCGTAGCATCATTTGTAAAGCTCCTTGCAGGGCTCTGGATGTGCTGGGGACTGGGTTGGCGTGGAGGTTGTTCAAGGTAAAGATGCCCCTGGAGCGAGGGGTGGGTTGAGTGGGGACCAGGGGACCTGGGTACAGGGCTTCCAGAAGACGGCTGTGAAGGAGCCTCAGCCTGTGTAGTGACAGCTTCCGTCAGGTGTGGCCATTCAACCTAGGACCAAATGGCATCCTAACACCTCTTAAATTTTATTTTATGTGCATGGTTTTTGCCTGTATATCTCTATAGCACTGCATGCAGTACCCTCAGTGGTCAGAGAAGGGTGCTGGATTCCCTGGAACTGGAGTTACAGAAGTTGTGAGCTTCCTTGTGAGCACTGGGAATCAAACCTGGGTCCCCTAGAAAAGTGACCAGTGCTCCTCACCACTGAGCCATCTCTCCATTTCAGCATCCCATCCCGGTTTTGGTGAAGAACAGACTGCCCTGGACAACCGAGACACCACCAGCAGCAATGACCACCCTTTCCTTCCCTAGGCTTTCCCTACTGGCTGGGAAATCCAAAAAACAAAAACAAACAAGCAAAAAACAAAATTAGTGATGTCTGTGAGCATTGGCATTTTCATGGCTGCCGGCCTGAGAATTCCTACAATTGAGAGACCTCACAGCCACAATCGAGATCACAGGATGTACCCAAATGGGCACAGGTGGAGGGGCCATACACTGAATTCACTATGTATTCTACTCCTAGGTGTTGAGAGGAACTTTTCCTGGGGTCGGGTTTTGGGATTGGCTTGGGGCTAGAGCAGCCAGGCTAGGTCAGCTCAGATCATGTGCCGCTGAACACGCTTGCTCAGGGAATGGGGGTCTTCACCTTGGACTTCATGGTCTGATTCTCAGAGACTGGGCCATGATGGATGAATAGGCAGGCTTGCAGAAACGCCTGACCAGAGTGGCCACAAGAGAAGCCCAGAGGACACTCTAAATGCTCTCCTTTGATTTTTCTTTCCTAGAGGATTGGACTTTAATTCAGTCTGGCAACAGTTTGAGACTAAAAGCAGAAGACAAAGGTTCAAGGCAAATGGTGAGAAGATTCCTAGGCGATCAGGGCATAGGAATGAGGTTGATGGTGGAGGGACAGGAGGAGGCAAAGTGTGAAGCCACTGCCAGCACCGTCATCGCCACCGTCATCGCCACCACAGATGCACCAGTGAGCCCCCATGTTAAGCGTACTGACTCACGCTGCCCACAGACACCCGAGGAGGTGGGTACTGTGATCATACCGCTCTCAGGATGGAGGACAGAAGGACAAAAAGATGAAGTTTCTCAGAAGAACAGAGCCACACATCAAACACAGACTCCATAATTGTCCTTAAGAGTCCCTGATGATTCTAGTTGGTCACATTAGAGATGAGAGAAGGCCACGGCAGGAATTCTGTGTGGGTGAAGTTGGGTCAGAGATACAACAAACAAACTTCTTTGCTCCATTTAGTAGCTCTCTGACCCTCAGTGAGTAATGTAATGTCTCTGGGTCTAGTTCCTTATAGAAAAGCCAAGTTTCCTGTGGTAATAGGGGAGAGACTGGAGGAAAGAGGGAAGAGACAGACAGACAGACAGAGACACACACACACAGAGGCAATACATATACTCCTCAAAAATAGACACCCTCCCCCAACTAGGCCACAGTACAGATGTGACACTGTCCAGAACGTCTAAGCATGTTCACAGAGCATACACATGTGTACATGTATGTGCTCGTATGTCTGTGTCTTGCAGAGGAGAGCACTCATACACACCACACACTTCCCTCCCTAGTCCTCTCCCTCACTGATGTGGTGGCACCAGCCACTCAGTCACCAAGCCCATCACCGTGTTTTCCCCCTTTCCCTCTGGCCATCACATCCTGTCACCGTGGCCAGTCAGTTCTAGAACAGCTTCTTCGAGCTCAACCTCTCCCTCATTTCCCCCTGGCTTGTCTGGCACAAGGGTCTCAGTTGCAGCCAGAAGGACCATCCCAGTCACACCTAACTCGTCCCTGCTCCCCTGAAAAAAAAAGCCTTACAGGAAGTCTCTCCAAGCCAGACTTGTGCCTCAGAGGCCCAGAGAAGCCTGACAGACTTGACTAAATAAAGATGTAAGGCCTCTACATGGCCAAAGATGCCAGAAACAGAGCTAAAAAGACAAACGGCTGGCTAGGGAGAATATTTCCAACACAAGCAACAGACGAAAAGTTTGACCATTCCTGATGTGCTAAAAGCTCCTTTATATCAATAAGAAAAAGGCAAAAAGAAAAGAAAAATGGGCAAAGGATCTAAACAGCCAACTCACAGAGGGAGAAGCGCTCGTGGCCAATAACCACATGAAAAGGTGGCCTCGTTGGGGAGGCACGAAGTGAACGCTGGAACCGCAGCGAGGCGTTTGTCTAGATTGGCAAAAATTAACAAGACCGACTGTGCGGGGTGTGGAAGGAGGTGGGGCGGCTGCTCCCCTCACCAAGGATGGGCAGAAGCAGACCTTATCTTTCAGAAGAGCAATGGAGCTGTCAAAGCATAACGTCTGCACCCCTCCCCGCAGCTCCACCCTAGAAATCCATCCTAAGCAAATGTCTCTATGTGTCAGCGAGATACATACACAAGGATATTCACTGAAGCATTGTTTGCAAGAGTGAAGAATTGGAGACAACCTAAATATCCATCAGCCAGGGACTGGTTACATAAATTACACTATGTCCAAACAATGGAATATTAGGCAACGATTAAAAAGAACACTATATACTTGTGCTGTGATGTTGACAGATGCCCTCACACACTGGTAAGTGACAAATGGGGCTTGCAGAATGATGTACAGATATGTTTCCATTTCTTTTCTAAAATAATACATAATAAATATGCTTGTAAAGGCACAGGTAAAGTTCTAGAAGGAGACACACCTAACCAGTGGCAGTGAGGTATTAGCAGAGAAGGCTTTGGGGCAAGGGGGCCTTTTCCACATGGGACATTCCTACATGGCTGCAACTACTTTGCTTTTTCTCTGGCATGTCCCCTCCTGCCTGTGTGCCTCACCTGGGCCCCTTTTACACTGCTGCCCCTACACCCCATCTTCTGAAGTCCCTCCTGTATGGACCCCCAAAGGTCTTCATCAGACCATTGCCACAGTAGCAGTGGGTGGAGGTCATGGGTGACCTGGGTGCATGGCAGGCCTGTCGCTGTACTGACTCACCCCTCCGTGGTGGAACCATCCGCAACAGGCCTGTCATTGCCTCTTTCATAGAAGAAGAAACCCAAGCACAGAGAGGACGCAGGATCTGCCCATGGTCACACAGCCAGGAAAACAGGTAAAGGAACCCAGACACTGCCCTGGGTAGCTTTCCACCTTTCTCAGCAGCCCAGGCAAGGGATCCCTGGTTCTGAGTCTGCTGTGCCTGAAGGTTTGGCTGAGAGCCCCATTTGTCCTGATCCTTCCCCACAGCTGGGTGTGGTGGGAGGACGCGCAAGGAAGTTTACTGAAGCCACCCTAGAAGGCTCTGGAGTTGAACCCTGTAACATGCCCACTAGGAGGGACTCACTGAGCCAGGACAGAGGAGAAGCTGTGGACACAAAAGAGGGGAGGGTGGGTATGAAGGAACCTCAGCTACTTCTTGTGTACCTACTGTGCGGCAGGCTCAGGGGACCACTTGGCTAGGAGAGCAGTGACAGATGATATACCCCCACTCCTCACGTGGCTGCTGTGTCAGAAGAGAGTGCCAAAGAGGTGCGCAGGCAACAGCTTCGAGATGGTGCCCAAGGGAGGCGCCTGATGCTGTGCCTGCAGTCAGGGACCCCAGAGAGGCATCTGGGCCAGTGTGGAAGGCTGCTGGGTGTGTGTGTGCAAGGATGGGGAGAGGCACTCTCAGAGCTGGAACACCAGAGCCAGGGCTGGCTGAGAGGACAGGCATGCAAGATCTCAGGGAAGAGCCCTGATCCTGGCTGGAGCATAGTCAGGATGGCAGCCATTGGGATATGACAGGTCTCGGGACCCTTGGAGAGGGGTGATGGTGGAGAAGAACTCTGAGAAGAGAGAGAGTGTCTTGATGGAGGATCTGAACTCAGCCTAGCCTTGACTCTAGCACCCATGGACCTGGCTTCCCAGACTGCAGAAGGTTAAAAGAGACAATTGAGGACAGGTGGACCATTTGGATACTCTTGCTCCCTGGGGTGCCTGCTGTGAACAGCGAGCTCAGGTAAGCACGTGCCCAGGGAAAATGTGAACTGTATCTTTGGGGAGAGAACTCAAAATAATACGATCTCAGATTCTGTCCCTTAGTGTGACATTGGAAGCAAAGCCAGTGATATTGAACAGGTCCGCGCACCCTCTCTTAGAGTCCCTTTTCTCAGATGGGTGGCTTGTGTACTCCTAAATGTTCAGGGATGGGCATGGGTGAGGGAAATAGAGATGACAGGATGCAGGGGCGTGGGATCTGGGAGACAGAGGATGGGGACAAAAGACCCCTCAGCTCTGGCTAGTGCCATGCTCTGAGCTGTGGTCAGATAACTGAGGCTCCTCTCACTTCCCCAGGTCCAAGACCAAGATCTGAATGTGAGCCTGATGGCCCAGACTCTCTAACTGGCTTCCCAGGCCCTGCTGTGTCCTCCTGTGCCCATTCGTGTCCTCCGGGTAAGAAGAGGGTACCTGACCCCGTGCTCTCTGAGTGAGTGTACTCCAGTGTGCAGGCCTGGTGGTCACAGGCCCAGCAACACCAGCCTGACCTGGCAGCATCTAGATGAGCGTCACCACACAATACCCTGCCTGTCTCCAAGTCTTCTAGGAAAGGAACACACATGGCTTCTTAGTAAAGGTGTCACTATCAGCCCAATGCCAGGCAGGCCGCCAACCCTCCCACACAGGAGTACCTTGGCACGCTGGGAGCTGAGGGTCACAGCTAGTTCTGAGGAAGAGTCATTTTCCTGGGGTCCCCAGGCTCTCACGAGTGCCTTCCTCCTCTTCCTCTTCCTCTCCTTGCTGCTCCCACCTCCAGGCCTCCCACCTGCTCCAAGCCAAAGCTTTAAACAGAGATCCATGGACCACCCCAGCCCCAAGGCCGCCCCCACCCCAGCTCTGATCACTCAGCTCTGTTGTTCCTGGTTAGTTTTTTTTTTCACTTCCCCCACCAGCCCTGTGGGCAGGGACCATGTCTGATTCATCTAGGCCATTCTGAGCAGGGTCTGGCACGGGAGTCCTGCCCACAGGCGGCAGAGCTGGCAGTGGGGACAGACAAACAGGGCCACTCAGTCCTCCCACCCCAGCACCCGTTCCCCTGCTGGAAGATGCAGCCCAGTGCCTGGCTCACATGGGGCTGGAGCCAGCGCACTGAAGACCCCGAGTCCTCGGGACACCGCACCCCCTGTCCTCGGGACACCTCACCAGCTGCCCACTGCTTAGCGGCAAAACACCCTACCTCTGGCCTGACCAGTGTTTTCTGAGTTGTTCTTCTCTGGCTAGGCCTATCCAATGTCCACTCCACACAATTAAGGCGGCAGTCCCAGAGTGCTGTGCCCCAGCCATGGGCAGATCCCAGCAAAGGTGGCTCCAGGGGGAAGCGTTTTCCTGAAAACTTAGCAAAGAGAACCAGCCTTCCTGAAACAGATGCCCAGGCACAGTGCTCTACAGGTCACCAGGGCCACTCTGAGCCCCAATCCACTTAGCCTTATCCACTCCCCTCCATATTAATCCACTCCCTCTGTCGGCACAGCTGGTTCGGCGCTAACCCAGGTCTGGCAGGACATACAGAAGGTACCACCCGCAACACTTCTGTTGTCAAGGTGCTAGAAACACGCCCGCTTTTTTTAAGCCCTCTTTGCTGACTCTCTTGTCTGATCACCACATGGCTCAGTGTTGCTCTTTGAAGGTGGGTACAACCGGTCTCGAAGGCCTCGGGCTCAGACCTGGCCCTCCCCCGGCTCAGAAACAAGCACTGAATGGGTGACTGGCCTGAACAGACATCACTGCTGAGGGCAGCTGTGCCAAGGCTGAGGATGCCACCGCCTTGAGCCCCTACTTACTTAGCCAAGTCCCCCACTGCTTGCCCGTTGCTCCTAAGCACGGGGTCAAGTTGGCTTGCTGGCAAGACACACAGCTCTCATTTTAATTAATTAAAGAAAAATCTAATCACTGCATTAAACTTCTCATTACTGCACTTGAATACCCGTTAAGTAAATTTAATTACCAGAGGATTAGGTTTCCAGCCTCTTTCATTAGCTTCTGATAAGCCAGGGAGGGAGGAGACATCTGGGAACAGAACAATGCTCTTCATAAGCCACAGAGGGCAGGATGGTCACTGGACAGGGCCCCCACCGTCAGGCTTTGGTGTCTGTCTCCTGGACACTAGCCTGGACCTGGGCCAGGGAGCCCTATTCCCAGGCTGCCTCGGGGAGGGTCAGGGGCTGGCGCTTGTCTGCAGTCAGGAGAGGGCTTCACATTCAGCCCCTGGTGTTATCTCTGCCCCACCTCTTTCCTGGAGTCCAAGGCTGCCGAGAGCAATGCCAGCAGCACAGCTTAAAAATAATACATCAGGACAGTGAGTAAAAGGAGTGAAGACAAAGCCAGGACCAGATTTATTGAATGTTTGTTTCCTGATGGCTTAGTAGAAAAAACCCCCACACCTTGTCCATGAGCTCCCTAGCAGCCAAGGCAAACAGAGCAATAGACTTTGGCACTGATACAGTAGCCGATGGAGTGTTTATGAGCAAATGCTCACTGCATCTCTGTCCTCCTACATGGAACATGAACCCTTGGAGATAACCACTGACTGGAAGAGCAAGCTGAGTTCCCCTGGAAAAGAGGGAACCTGAGGTGTCCCTAGAAAAGTGGATGAGGGCGGAGAACAAAGGGAAGACATAGGAAGGACAGGAAAGAGAAGAGCCGCTGGGCAGACAGAGGGGACAGCACCCAGTCTCCCGGGGCCAGAGACGCCTGCAGCCGCTCACTGCTCCCCTTCTCCAGAGAAATACCCTTCAAATGGGCTTGAGCAATGCTGGGCCCTGTGGATGGCTAATGGCTGACTAATGCAGAGCCGGGAGCCTGGCTCCTTACCCAGACATGGTTCTGAACTAGGCTACAGGACCCGCTGGACTTTACCCAAGATCATGCCCCAATAGACTCCCATTTCTGCCTCAACCCCCCTTTTTAACCCCCTCTTCTCCCGAGACCCTGCCCTTTGAAGATCCCATGCATACAAATCCTTGGCTCAAGCCCAGCTGGTGGGGATTCTGACTAACACGCTCCCCAGTGGATCCTTCTAAGTTTCAAGAAAACATGGATGTCTTCAACATCCCCCAAATAGGAAGAACACCCTGAGCTCTTGCCGGATGCCAGATGTCAGGTGGCTCTCTTGGTGGCCCTGCCAGATGAGGAAACTAAACTCAGAGAAGAGGTATAGGGATTCGTCTGAGGACCCACAGCATGTTCATATCCATTTGGTCTGGCTTCAGACTGTCCATTTGGGGTAAATTCTGTCTGCAATAACCATTTGTTACTTGTCTCTTTCAGTTGTAATGTCTCCCATCTCCTGTAGCAAGGTTTTGAGGTTTCTTTGAGAAACGACCTTCTCTCTGTCCTGGTTTCCTGACTGGGAAAGGTTAGATCCTGGCCCCTATACCAGCAGTGTCAAGACCCGTGGACCCAGTTAAAGGCTCAGGATGGTCCAAATCCTGCCAATGAGTACCAAGAGATCAATTCTAGAGCTTTAATTTCTGGGTTAATCTTCAACCCAGATTTAAATCTAGAAATACATTGACCTAGGTTGTGTCAAATGCCACTAAGAATACAGCCACCACCAAGAAAGGAACATAAAGGACACAGTCAGAAGCCAGAGTCCTTTTACAAAGTTGGATCTGCTGGATCAAGCTTTGCCTGAATCCCACACTACCACGAGACACTGGCTACATGAGCTGATAATTTCATTTCACTGAAACAGGATTTCCCCAACCCCGACTTATAATTCTGATAAGGAACATTCAAAAAAGTGTCCCTTCTCTTCCATGGCTAAGACCACTCAGGTGTCCCTAGAGTTAGGGAGCAGGGGTGATTGGGGTCCACCTACCGTAACTATTGCAGTGCTTGACCGCGTCCTGAAGCACAAGGAGCCCTCAGACCAGGTGGGGACAGGAATCAGCTTAAGGCTGGTCAGGACCCCAAGAGATGGGCAGGAGGCTGGGCAGTCCACAAACTCAAGACAGCCAGGACATTGCCTTGGGACCCCTAGAAAAGAGGAGAAACAGGAGTGAGCTGTAGGGGGTCTTAAAAAGGACAGAGGGGAGCCTGGCTGTGGTGGCACACACCTTTAATCCCAACACTCGGGAGGCAGAGGCAGGCGGATCTCTGTGAGTTTCAGGCTGGGCTGGACCGATAGCCTCCAAAACAATACAGAGAAACCCTGTCTCATAAAAACAAAAACAAAAAAAAAAAACAAAAAAAAAAAAGGACAGAGGGGTCAGGGGGTTGGGAGTGGGGCAGTGATATTGAACTACCAGCATAATCCGAGGTGAGATCAGCCCGGCTTGCCTTTGCTTCCTTAGCCTGGCAGCCTGTTCCTGCTCCTAGGTTCTCTAGGTGGCAGGAGGGCCTCTAGTCAAGGGTTTCCCAGTGAGGAGTCAGGGCTCCTCACACCCTCCTGTGTGAGCAATCAGAAGACCACAGGCTGTACCTTTACACTATGCTACTCACCCATTCCTGACTGGGGGCCACCCCAAGGATCCCTGCTTCTGCCTCATCTTCTCCAAGCAGAGACTCTGGCTGAGAGAGCGTGTAGTGACCACACACAGACCCTTCCAGAGCTGCTGGCCTTTGACAAGTCATCCCTACTTAAGGATGCTGGCTTTGAGCTCAGAGCTGTTCCATTTTGTCCTGGCACTATCTCTAGAGACAGAGACCCAGAATCATAGGGTCATAGCTCATTGGGGATCACTAGGCCCCCAGGAAGTGCCTCCAGATCTGCATGAACAATAGTTTTCTGCCCTGAGACCAAGGTTCTGCATGTGTGCTGTCACGTCCAACGTGGTGGTCATCAGTAACCCATACATATAGATATGTGGATAGTGAAGCTAACTTATTGATTGGTGTGTGTGTGTGTGTGTGTGTGTGTGAGAGAGAGAGAGAGAGAGAGAGAGAGAGAGAGAGAGAGAGAGAGAGAGAGAGAGAGAGAGAGAGAGGATTCTCTCCTCTGGGGACAAAACTCAGATACTCAGTTTCACAACAAGCTCTTTTAGTTACAGAGCTATATCCCTGGCCCACTTCATTTTATTTAAATTAACTTACATTTTAATTTACAGGTCACTAGTAGCTATCATACTGGACAGCCTAGCTAGATCAACCCTTGTCTACCTGAGCCACAGTCAACGGAAAATCTGAGGTTCAGAGAAGGGAAAGAATTTGCAAAGGCAAAACTATAACCCGGCTCCCTCAGATCTACCCTCGCTCTTCCAGGAGCCCACCATTCTTCTCACGGGTGGTCTTGGGCTTGCCCATCACTGCCCTAAACCCCATGCTGCTGCCCCAGGACAGTGCGCCCGGCTACCCTTTGAAAGGCTCCTCCTTTCCAAGCAGCTACTGCTTGCCTACCTGTCAGACCCCTGACCTAGCAGCCTTGAGAGGTGTCCTTGAGATTGCCTGGGAGAAAATGTTTCTGGAGGAAAAACCCTTCGGGAACAAAGCTGGCCTCTACTTAAATGTTACAACCGAGACAGCAAGGGGACTCTCGGCTCCTCTGCTCAACAGAATAGTGCTCAGACAATAAAAATAACCAACACAATATAGCAATGGTCCCCTGGCAATCATGGGTAGGAGAACAAGGGAGCCAGGGGCAGGGCACGCAGGGCTCTGTGGAGCCCGCTCATTCTTGCTGGCTGCGCTTGTGTTTCCAGACCACAGACCCACGTTATAGCTGACAGCTGAGGTCTAAGGGAGCCACACGTGGCTCTGACTCCAAGTAGCAGCAGAGGTGGGAGCTGAAACCTGGGTTCCCTCCTTCAAGGAGGGACCTCCCCACCTGGCTCCCCTGCCATGATAATAGCATTAAAAAGGAAGGAGTGGCTCCTTTAACAGGGAGGAAGCCATCCACAAAAGGTCAAGAGACACTTGTGCCACATTTTAACCCTGTCTTCACAGGAAAAGCCCAGAACCACCACGGCCTTGGCATGGTGGAATTGAGATAGAGTGGGATTTTTTTTTGTCTTCTCAGTTTTATCTCATGGAAAAATATACAGCAATTGAAAGCTAGAAATTCAAAATGTAAATGTATCAAAATAAAGTTCTTGAAAACACAAGGACACACACAGAAGGATGAAAAGTTATCCAATTGAAGCTACTACTGCATCTAGGGACCTTGACTGTGGGTGCAGTCTGTCTCCCAGTAAGAAGATGCAGACAGCTCTGCCAGCAGTGTCCTGGCCTGAGCCTACACTCAGCAGCAGAATGCCCAGGTGAACTCCCTCCCTCCCCACAGTGCATCAGGTAGTTGCTGGCATAGGTGACCTCAAAGGCCATGGCCTCCAGTCAGACAGGTGAAGCATAATGGAGGCCTGAGAGGTGAAAGTCGTCACATGGCTAAGCAGCAAACGTACCCCCACACCTGTGAGCCTCCTATGCATGCACAGCTTCAGGCCAGAGCTTCCCGAGCCTGTGTTAAAAGACAGATGATTCACAACACACACACACACACACACACACACACACACACACACACACACGCACGCACAATGTAGCTAGCTTCATCATCTGCTCATGCCTTTATCTGTTTCTGCATTATTTGTTCATTCACAGCACGCTTCTGAGGACATACTAAGTGCTAGGTGCCGTGTGGGTAGCGACAATGCAGGAGGGCATGAGACAGATGAGTCTAGCACTGTCATGAAGCCAGATATTGAGCAGAGAAACAAACAAGACACTTCCTAAGAGAGCCGAAGGCAACGGAAATCTTAACATCTAACGAGAGGAGGGCAGCAGGAGCAGGGCTGGGGTTGCTCTAGCCAGAGGGTCAGGGAAGTCTTCCTGAAGGGGGACACAACTGAACTGATGCTTCAGGAAGTGAGGCTGAGAGGCAGCTGAGGCCCTGAAGACCAAGGAGGGGGCTTTGCCTATCATCCTAAGTGCTAGGAAAAGCCACTGGAGGGCTTTAACCAGATAAATGCAATGATGTTTTCTTCATTGTTAAAAGTCCTTTCGAGCTGCCAAATGGAGCCGGGGAGGGGGGCAGTGGGCCGGCTGTCACAGTCACCCGAGGAGGGGGAGACAAGGCTGTAGAGTGCGAGGGGGAGGCTGCCCGCCTCAGCAGCACCAGCAGCAGTTGTCTGATGCTTGGGATGAGGAGGCGGGGTAAGGAGGCAAGAGGAAGAGTCCAGAGCCACATCCAGACACATGCTGCTCTCACAACCCGACCACCGACTTAAAAATAACTGGAAAATCACAAGCAGATGCGACACCCATGGAGCCGCCTACCCCTCCTAAGTCTCAGATCCCTGGGGGCGCACCTTCCTTCCCGAGCCCCCTTTCTGTTCCTTCGTCCTGTGCAGGGAACACAGGGAGAGATACAGTAGTCCTCGCCAGTCCTCAGGCAGGACCAGATGGGGTGGCTTAGAAGAGCCCTAGCAGGGGCCTGCTCAAGATTCTGCTGGCTGAGCCTGGGAGAGGGGACAGGCAGAAGTGATGGGAAGAGTGTGGAAGCTTAGGGCAAGGGGCAGTATGGGGTAGAACTTTGAGTTCAGTAATGGAGCATCCTAGATTGAGTTCCTGCCCTGCTCTGCCCTTGCGAGGTGTAGGGTCTGGGTTTGGCTATCTCATTTCTAAAGGCTCTGTTCCCTGGTATCTCTACACACACACACACACACACACACACACACACACACACACACACACACACACACACCACCATCATCATCATCCTGTCAAAAACTGGATGCAGAGTATTGAGAAGACAGGCATCAAGAATTGGCATCTAACTATCAGTACCCAGCCTCATTGGTTCCCTATAGAGGGCTAAAAGGTCAACCAGTCTTGGCTAGTTAGCTTCCAAGCTATTCTAAAAGGAAGTCCCAGAAATGCTATGCAGAACACTGAACAGACAGAGGCAGCCAGAGGAGCCTGTGCAGTTTGCTCCAGTCTCACAGGGATAGATGTATATCAAATAATGACAGAGACTCCAGCAGGCACAAGCAGGGCCTGTGTGACTTCCTTATGGACAAAACAACCGTAGTGGCTAGTAAGCCCAGTGGTTGATAGTGAGTTCCATGCCTGTGAGTGAGCACGTCACACGGGGCTCTGATGGGAGGCTCTTATGGAGGTGGAGGGGTGGTCGGGCTGGCTCCTAGAAGCTTGCGAAGGCACCATCAGGTCCTTCTGGCAACAAGACTGATAGACTCAGACAGAGCCTTGATGGTAGACCCAACCCAGGGGCGTCAAAAAGGAAGGGAACGATCCCTTGCTCCAATCCCTCCACTTGGAATATTAATAGGCAAATAGACAGGAGAGTTTCCAGAATCTGCCTAGGTGCTGTGAGTAGCTCCAAGAACCAGATGCAGAGTTCTTGAGGTCACAGTGACCAGCCACTCCAGCTTCTACTAAACTTACATTTAAAATTTTATTTGTTCATTTTATATGTATTTTTATATTATTTATATTATGTATTTTCCATGCTTGTGTACCATGTGCCCTTAGTACCTGCAGAGGCCAGAGGAGGGCATCAGATTCTCTGGGACTGGAGTTACAGATGATTGTGAGCCAGCATGTGGGTGCTGGAAATGGAATCTGAGCCCTCAGAAAAGTCATCAGTGCTCTTAACCATTGAGCCATCTCTCCAACCCCTACAACAGCTCTTGAAATGTTCCAGCCACCTCCAAAGAGCCATGCCCCCATCACCATATCAAAGGGTCTGCTCAGAGAGACATTGCTGATGTCCCTAGCAGAAGCCTCTGGGTCCTATACAAGACTTCAGGTTTCTGGCTAGCAGTGTGGTATTCATGGCAGAGAGAGCAGACAGGGCCCAGTGAGAAAGGATTGTAGACCAATGTCCTTCATGAAGATGAGTGCGCTATGTCCCCGAAGGCTACAGGAGAGTCTGAGATGCCCATGTGTTGGGTGGGGATTTGCACTAAACAGAAAAGTTGTTTCCTGTCATGTATTTCTTAAATTCCATCTGTGTACAAAATCAAGGCTAGATTATATAGGTCAAAGTGAGTGTGACCGAGACCAAAAGCAAAATAATGCCCAGGACAGCAGTCAGTTACATCATTATATGCTAGAGCATTTATTCTCCAATTCAATCCTCACCCACATCAGGAGCAAAAGGTTAAAGTGTATCATCCCATCCGACAGATGGGAAATTGAGTCCCAGAGAAGACCCTGGGTGCGCCCACTCTCAGCACTCAGAGACGAGAACAAGCCAGGACTCTGTAGGCCTGGAGCTGGGCAGAGAGGGGAGAACCATCTGTCAGCCTCCATGCGCTTGTGCCCCGCCAGAGGGTCCAGCCGCCCAGTGTCCTCCAGCACCACATGGCTGAGCCAGTGCTCTGACCCAACCTGGCCCCATGATGGCAGCTGAACACAATGAGCCTGTCCCCAGAGCATGCAGGGTTTAAGCAATAGCCTTTCGGCTGAATGTTTAAGAAGAAAATCCTTCTTTGAGAGAGAGAGAGAGAGAGAGAGAGAGAGAGAGAGAGAGAGAGAGAGAGAGAGAGAGAGAGAGAGAGAGAGAGAGAGAGAGAGAGAAGAAACCAGCAAAACCAGAGGAGGAAGACAGAGAGGGAGAAACTGCAGTCAAGGTCACAGGCACCAGTGCGGGGCGGGCATGGGCAAGGAGTCTTTAATCTGGGAGTTCAGGCTGAGGAAACTAACTGCTTGAAGCTGGAGTACATTACTGCCCTGAATGATCTGTCAGCTTCTATTAGGCTAAATATCTCTGTATAATAGGGAATTATCCTCCGAATAGGCAAAGTGCCTGCCTCTTGTGGGAGGGGCGTGGAGCCTCACACATGAGGGCTCTCCCACAGTAGGTGGTGCAGGGGACAGAATCAACCTGAAGCCTCCTCCCATTCCTCCTGGAAAGTCACCGACAGTAGCTACTTTGCCTGTCTAGTGGGATGTGGAAGGTACCAGTCTCCCTTCTCTCCAGCCTCTCCTTTAGCTTCCTCCTTTAGCAGCCTAAGAGGACGACAGACAAGTGTCGAAGCCTGACAATGCCTCTGGTGACCCGGGGCCTCTGTCCTCCGCCCGTTAATGGACCTGATTACACTCACTGACCGTGCTGGAAGCCCGTGTGAGGCTGGTGCCAAGCACAGCACAGAGGGGACAGCTGTGCCACCACTGGGGACCTTATTCTACCATTCTTTCTCATTGGGTCGCCTAGATGCCATAGCTTCCTCCAGTGAGCCTCCTGACCCTCTCCTCTGACCCTACCTCCTCCACCTCTGCAGTGAGACCCTGTCTGGGCCCACCCAAGGGGCAGTTCAGAGTCCCTCACTGAAGATGCAGCCCATGCTACCGCAGGGCATGTGCTGGCCCAGAGGGGTCATTCTGGAGGCACATCCAGGCAAGAGGCCAATGGGTTAGAGGACCCAGCGGCAGACTCCTTCCTCCTCGCCCCCACCCCTACAACAAGGTCTGGCACACAGCACAGATTTACAGTTATAAAGCAGGGGTTAAAAGGAGCTGGGAACAGATATGGCGGCTTGTCTGGTAAGTCTGAGGCCTACAGAATGGTGGCACTCATAGAAATGGATAAGCAGCTGAAAGCTGGCCAAGAAGCCAGAAATGCCAGCACACAGGTCTGCAAGAATAGGGAGGTGGTCAAACCATAGCAGGACACACACACACACACACGCACGCACACACACGCACGCACGCACGCACGCACGCGCACACACACACACACACACACGCACACACACACACACCAGTATAGTGAAAGGTCCCAGGGAAAGGAGAGCCTGTGCGTGTGGGATGAGCATCAGGGCCTCCACGCCTCCCTCAACAAGACATCCCATGCCTCCCAGGGGAACAGTTCAGGGCCCCTCTCTGAAGACACAGCCCACTTCTGCAGGGCACATGCTGCCCCAGGAGGCTATGCTGGAGGCACATTCAGACAAGATGCCAATGGGACACACACAAAAGAAGGTCGCCCCCGGAGCACACAGAGATACACTGTGCTGCCCCCATGCCCCCACTCCTACCCACACAGGTCTAAAGTCCCAGCCCAGAATCCCTGCATTCTGGGAGAACTGCTTGTTCATCCATCCACCCATGCATTCATCCAGCTAATTCCACTAATGCTCTGTGAGAAAAGAATACAAAACACCTAAGATACTGCCATAGGGCTCTCATGGCCTAGTGGGGCCACACTAGAAGGTGCAGACAATTCTGGGGTGGCATGAATGGAAGCCCCCTGGGCTTGGCAATGTGGTAAGAGAGGGAGTGTCACTTCACAGTTAGATTCAGGGAAGGGCTCCAGGGAAGGAATTTGAAGGGGTTTGGAGGAGGAAACAGTAGGGAAGGGCTTTGCAGACAGAGGTAGGCTGGAGCAATGGATCAGAGAGGAGCCCCTCCCCCTCCCTCAGGGTCTAAGGGGTTTAGCTCTTATCCACAGAGCCATCAGGATCATGAAGGGTTTTAAGTGGGGAATGACAGGGACCAATTTGTGCTTCAGAAAGATCTTGCTGGATGCCACCAGGTGGAGGATGGATTACAAGGGAGAAGGTGGCAGCGAGCCAAGCTGAACAGGGAGCGGAGGGCAGGCGAGGGTGGGGCCTGTGTGTGCTGTTAGGCGAAGGGGTGGGCGGGAGGGGCAGTCTGCAGTGAAGTCGCACTTGCAAACACCTGGTGCAGCACATCAGCAGCATGCTCTTGCACACCCTGGGTGCCTGCTGTCCAAACAACACAGTCAAGCCTTGCCAAGCCCTTGTAAGACATCAGCTTCTTTGATCTCCGCAAAGCTCAGGTGGCACACACAAGCCAGAATGTGTCCCTGGGTCCCACAATTCAGCAAGCATTTATTAGGAGCCTATTGCAGGCATCATTCTAGCCTTCTCAACAGCCAGGGGTGCTGAGACCCTGAAGCCATGCCCAGGAGTTCCAGGAGACCAACAAAAAGTCTGGCACAGAGATGCTGTCCGGAGCCAGGGTAGATGCATGGCAGAAGCTGCGGAATGAGGGACCTGGGGAAGGGTGGCCCACACGCAAGCCCGAACTGAGCTCCAGGCTGGAGGGAGAGCTGGAAGGTTGAGACACGGGACAGAAGTGTGGCCATGATGGGGGGCTCTGAACTCTATGGGCCAGAGCTGAAAGGATGCCAGGGCCACAGACCAGGAGTGTCAGGGTCACTAGGTCCACAGGAGAGGGCATGAAGGAAGGGCCTAAGGAGCATGAAACTGGGCTGGACCCCGTAAGGCGGCCACAGGGAGACGGCAAGTGGAGACACAGGAAGCTCTGTAGACCAGCACACACCTTGTGGACTGCGCTAGCAATACCCACTGTTTTGACCTTAGGCTACTTGCTCTACACTCAGCTGAGCCAGCTAGGAGCACTCAGATACATTCTGGCCTGGTAGGAGCCACCATGATGGATGGGCGCCTCCAAGGTTAGTGCCACTTCCTTCAAGTGCGGCCCTGTCTCCTTGGACACTCTCATTTGCTACTGAAGACCTGAAAGTCTCCTTCATTCCTGGGCCCTCCTCTTATCAGCAGACAGGGAAACCCTAACTCACAGCAACTAGTCTAGTGCCTGGCAGATACATAGGTGCACGCTAAAGATTGCCTCCTACCCCATCCTGGTAACTGGGCCTTTCGGAGCCTATTCCTCAGCGTCCCCACTACCCTGGGTACAATGTTTAGTTAACTGACATTGCCCTGAGTTCAACAACCAACCAGTTGGCAGCCTTGTGATCAGGCTCTAATACTGTCCAGGAAGTAAGTGGGGCAAAGATGAGCCCAAAGCCAAGGTCTCAGTGTCAGCTCTTACCACTCACATCAGCACTCTTAGAGATGTAGCTGGCCCTCGTGGGAATCTGGGAGGGTGGCTGGGGACAAGACACACACTCAGGAGAGCCCCTCTGCCCTCAAACCTGCCCCCAGATCTCCTTGTAGCAGCAGCCCTATGAGCTACTTCCTCCAACATACCCACCCAACACCTTGGAATCCACCTCACTGTGTGCCACGCCTGTCCCAAGCCAGGGCACTGGAGAGAAATGGAAATAAGTCAAAAGAAGGAACCAACTCTGGGAGAAGAATTGAGCCTGGAAACCTTCATGCGGGGGTGGCTTTCAGCTGACTGAGGCTCTCCTAGTGGGCTGTCCTATCCCTATGATCCTAAAAATAGCAGCTAAAGCACTCAGGGCATGTGTTAGGGTTTCTATGGCTGTGATGAACAGTATGACCAAAAGCAACTTAGGGAAGAAAGGGTTTATTTCATCTCACAACTTGTATCCATCATCCAGAGAAGTCAGGGCAGGAACTCAAGGCAGAAACCTGGAGAAAGGAGCTGATGCAGAGACCATAGAGGAACACTGTTTACCAGCTTCCTACTTATAATTTGCTTAGGCTGCTTTCTTATAGCATCCGGGACCATCCACCCAGGGCTGGCACCACCACCATGGGCTAGGACCTCCCATATCAATCATGAGTTAAGGAAATGAACTACACGTTGCCTACAGGCCAGTCTGGTGATGGAATTGTCTTAATTAAGGTCGCCTCTTCCCTAATGACTATAACTTGTGTCAATTTGACATGAAACCCCTCAGTACAGGGCACTTTCTCTATGCAAGCTCCATGTGAACAATCTGTGTCCAGAGATATCAGGGTGGATCCGAGGCCAAGGTTGCCCTCTTCTAAAGCTACCAGTTTGTCTCGGAGGTAGGCGGAGCTGCTGGCTGAGGTCTGGGTCTTGGCTGAGTGGGTACCATACTGCATCCAGAGCTCCAAGCTGAATTACTCCAAGTATTTTTCAGCATCACTTCAAGTGGAAAATGGTGGGGAAAAGAACATTCCAGAAGCAGCCTAGAGGCCACAAAGTCGGAAGCTGAGGAAAGCTGCAGCAGCAAGCCTAGGACTAGGTTGTAGGAAGAACTGAGGATATGATATAAAAGGCAGAGGAAAGGGAGAGAGGTCTCTCTTTGGCTTCCAATGGCTCTTTCCCCTCTGCACCCCTGCCTCAAAGCATTGCATCTCCATGGAGGGGTGAAGACTCAGGGGATGGGGCCTGGTGCTGCCCGTGGAGCCTGAACAGACTTGGGCAGAGATAGAGTGTTACAAGGAATAGGCCAAGAACTGAAGCTCAACAGAGAACTAGGGCAGCAGCTAATACACAGAGCAGAGAAAAGCCCAAGAGAACAGGTGTCACAGTGTCATACCAGACCATCCTTCCTTTGCGTCCCACAAGAAAGTCAACATCTAGAACTATTGGCAGTGGTAGGTGCGACCCTGAAGCAATGAGATCTTCCAAATGACTCACAAATGGAAAGACTCCTCCTGCAGAGAAATGTTAGAGGGTCTAGTCCCACTCAGAAGACATAGCTTCTTGGCGCATTAGTGGATTTTCAATTCCTGCAAGGAGTCTGAACATGAGATGGGGAACACTGGCAGCTAGAGGTAGAAGTCTCAGGTTCTAGCCTCCCTTCCCCAATATACTGTATGTCTTGGGCTCAAATGCAGCACAAGGAGCCCATGCCTAAAGAGAGGAAGGGGTAGCTCTCAGGCCTAGACTTCCTAGAAGCAAAGGAAGGAATGATTGTGAGGATATCAGGGTCACTGGGAAGAATCCTTCACAGATCTGAAATCCAGGGCCACAGCGTTTCAAATGCCTCTAGTGGAGCTGCTACATCCCTTTACCCTCTATGGAAGGTCAAACTTCAGATCCTGGGCCCTATAGGGTCTGCAGACAAGCTCTACCCATCCCCAACTCTGGAAGCACAAGATCTGTCCATATGCCCCAGACCATGGAGAAGGGCCTTCTGATCTACCCACAACCCAGTCACCATTCCTAGGGAAGGCTGGATTCATAACCCGAGCCCAGATGCAAAGGAGAGGAAGATTCAACAAAAGGTCTTGCTGGGCAGGGTGAGAGCTTGGAAGGTCCATCCCAGCTCCAGAGAATGGTAGGGGAGAATTGGAATCTAAGCTAGACCACTGATTTTGCTGGACAACCTCAGAGAGTCCTTTACCTTTTTGAGTTCCAGTTTCTCAATCTGTAAAGTGTGACAATAATATAAATCACTCGGTGTCCACACAGCATCCATTGTGCGAGAAGCTGTGGGATGACTGTCAGTGTCATCATCAGGCTTCTGCCCAGGGATTTAAGATTTGCTAGTCAAGGCTCAGAGCATGTGACATCAGCCTTAGACATCTAATAAGCCCCATGGGATGACAAGCAGAGCGTGTACAGGGAACATAGATGAAAGAGAGCATCGACTCTGGTTACACACTAGGCTCTGATTTTGGCCACACACTGAGCCCTGAGCCTGTTCGTGCATTGGGCCTGATCATACACCGAGGCCTGATCCTGGTCACACATGTACCCTGGTTCTGGTCACAGACTAAGCCTGGCCCTAGCCTAGTATCCCCCACACTATGAGTTCTAGTGTAGTCACCAGTTACTGTGACCAGACAGTACCAGGAGCCAATGTCCATCTAGGAGTCTATAAGATTCCTCATATTGTATAAAAAGCTTCTGCATTTACCCGGAATGCCAAGAGCACTCCTTGTGGACTTTAGGGGAGGGGACAGTATACTCTGATCTCAGGTGTGGCCCCGAGTGAAGTCTGTGGTGGCAATAGGACATGGCATGGTCAGCAACACCTATAATGCCACCTCTCATCTCTTCTTCCGAACTATCTCATCCTGGGTAGAAAAGGACCTGGCTGTTACTAAGTCCCCTCCTAGTCACTGTCTACACTATCTCTTTACTTCCTTCTGTGCTGCCGGCTTCTACCTGACGCTTTCCCTAATGTATGTAGGCATGTGTGCATGTGTGCACTCATACAGACACACGTGCAGAGACCAGGATGTATCATACACCTATCACTCCTGCCTTGGTCACCACCCATTTCCTGAAGAGTGTTGCTCTCATCTTTCATCCACAAGCCACAGCCTAGAGATGTTTCTCAGCTCTCCCAGAAGGCAGGAGGCTAGGAGCCCCTGGTGGGCAAGGGGAAAAGGCTCAGGGCTCATCATGTGGTGGGGACAGAGTCTATGGCAGGCTCAGGACATCATTGGGGCCCAATCCTATTTCTACTCATGTTTGGGGCACCAAGAGCTTTGCCTAGCTCAGTCTGAGGATAAAGGCTCCGGGTGGGGGCAGGCAAGCTCCACAGCTTCTCTAGGTCCAGAGAGACTGGGGGAGTCTTGGAGCTGCCGTGTTCTGCTCTGAACTGTGGAAGAACATTGTTGGATCCTTCCTCACACAGTGAGGCCAGGAACTGATCTGCCGCTATCCTTTCAGGGTGCTGAGGCCTGTGGGATTTTAGGGGACAATATGCTCTGAGTCCAGGGATGGCCTTGGGTGAAGACTAAGGTAGCAATAGAGAGACTCTGGCCTCAACAACACCAATACACCTCTCACCATCTTCTGACCAAACTGTTCTTCTCATGCACCAAAGACAGGGGAAGGGCATTAGAAGTTGGGGACTCTAGATCCATACCCTGGCTCTAAGCCTTAGAGGCTGTGTAGCCTTGGTAGGAGTATGTCACCTCTCTGACCTTCAGATCCCTCGTCTGAAGAGTGGGGCTGTAAACACGTAAACTTCACAGTGGCTGCAGCTAAGATACTTGCTATCTCCTTAGGGTGAACGGCCAATCACTCCCCCTCCATCCTCCCACTCCAGGCCTCTGCCTCTGGGAAGGTTGGAACTGTTTCAGCCAGAAGCCTGGGAGACCCTGCCACTCTCTAGGCCAGCACATTGAGTCTCTGCCACACACAGTACTGACCACCCATTCTTGGTCAGGTCCACCTCCACCCTCCAGAACACAGAGTTTTTCACCCTGCGCCCCTATGGCCATCACTCAACATTCCCCTGGAAGACAGACCTAAGTTGGACTAGATCCTTTCCACATGTAAAACTTAACTCCAAGGGCTCAGCAGTTAAGAGCACATACTGCTCTTGCAAAGGACATGAGTTCAGGTCCCAGCACCCACAGTAGAGCATTCACAACTGTCTGTAACTCCAGCTCTAGGTGGTCTGATGCCCTCTTCTGGCTTCCATAGTCACTGCACCCATGCACACAAACCCACATTCAGGCATAGCACACAATTAAAAATAAAAATAAAGTATTAAAAGTTAACTCCAACAACTTCTCCTATACTCTTTACCATGGACCCAGTCTGGGTCCGATACTGCCGCACCTTCCTCCCTGTCCCCATATCCTCCTGCTCTCCTCCACACCAGGGCTCTGTCCTCTCTCTTAGTGTACACTGCTCCCACCACGGCTGTCTAACTACGGAGTAGGACACCACCTCAGAGAAGCCCTCCAAGACTGTCCTGTCCCTACCTTCTCTAGCATTCCCTGGTCACCATTTGCAGTTACATCCTGAGGAAAGACTCCTGGGAAACAGAAGGTCCCAGCACCAGCCACTATCACATGTGGCCACAGCCATCACTCACCCTGACCCTGAAGTAGACAGAGCTCAGAAGGATCATGTGACTTGCCCATGACCACACTGTTAAAAAGAGGTGGAGCTTGGCGCCATGCCAGTCCTGAAACAACAGGGGGTTACCCTGACAACTGGGGACAGAACGGGATCCTATTTTAAAAGGTCCTGGGCAAAGACTAGGCTCAGGGCTGAAGGCAAGAGCTAATTTACTGACCTTCAGAGTCCTAGCCCACTGCGAGGCTCTGAGTCACTGAAAAAGCTCCTCCTGCCTCCAGACAGACTCGGGAAGACACAGGGTTGTCCAAGGGTATGGTCCCAGCTGTAGGCAGCTCTGCTCACACACACACACACACACACACACACACACACACAGAGAGAGAGAGAGAGAGAGAGAGAGAGAGAGAGAGAGAGAGAGAGAGAGAGAGAGAGAGAGAGACACTCTGGCCTCCTAAGGCCAACCAACAGTGATGAGGGTATTGAGGGTATCCAGGTCCCAGCACAACAGGATCCAGAGGGTGACATGACAGAGGGAGGAATCCTCTACTAGTGGCCAAACTAGTGTATGATGAGACCAGTCCTGCCAATTTGACAGCAGCGGCACCAACTTGTTCAGAATCTGTCTTGCGCGAGGTAATTACAGTTCTTCCTGCGTAATGAGATGGTTTTTAAAGGCCATTCAAGAGAAATTTCCTATAATGAGGTGAAGGGGTTTACAGTGTTAGCCATCAAGGCAGCTGGTAATTGGAGGGACCCAGACTGAGCCCTGGAGTGAAGTGTTGGGAGTTTGCACATCTAAAAGGCATAAGCAAGTCAGAGGAGCAGGCGGCTAGATGAGGAGTCCTGAGAGAGAAGTTTCTGCCATAGCAGTAGCCTGGTATGTGTTGTAGAACAGAGTTGTTCTGAGGAGGCAGGAATCTTGTTGGGCAGATGTGAGTGATGGTCTGGGCAGGGCTTATGGGGTGAAAGTTCAGAGGGGAAATGAAGCCTTCAGGGACCAGACAGTCTATCACCTGACTATGCAAAACTGCATAGAGGAAATTCTATTGCTTGAAGCCACATGTCAGTGGTAACTTACAGCAACCCAGAAAACTAATGCAACTACCATTCTAAAGGTTGCCACTGTCCAGCGATGGGAATGGCGACCATGAGAGTGAGTGAGTGCCCTGTTTCCAGAGGTATGCAAACAAAACCAGCAGGCCCTCAGCAGGCTGAGTATCTCATTTAGTCATTTAGAACTCACTGTGTGCAGCTTAAGGAGTAGAACATGACAGGGTTAGCATTTCTATCCCACAAATTTGAAACTGAAGAGTACAACCCACCCAAAAAGCACAGATATTTGGTTGGAGCTAACAGCAGTCCTGGCCACCAGGAGACCAGACAGCTTTGGATTCCTACTGCAGACCCACTATTTCAGTTTTCATTTTGAACCTTCCCTGCCTCTAATTTAGTGGTGGCTCAGCAACCTAAAAAGCATAAACATCGAATCTCCCAGATCCCAGTGGTTCCCAGGTAAATGAATTCCACAGAAAAGCCATTCCCAAGCCACCCTGCACTGGCTTGAATGAAAATGGGCCCCATAGGGTCATATGTTTGCATATGCGGTCCCCAGTTGGTAGAACTGTGTGGGGAGGATTAGAGAGTATGGCCTTGTTGGAGGAGGTGTGTCATAGAGGTTTGAGAAGACTCTTGCAATGGGCCACGCCTTTAATCCTTGGCACTCAGGAGGCAGAGGCAAGTGATCTCTGAGTTCAAGACCAACCTGGTCTACAGAGTGAGTTTCAGGACAGCCAGGGCTACCCAGAGAAACCCTGTAGAACAGAATAGAATAGAATAGAATAGAATAGAATAGAATAGAATAGAATAGAATAGAATAGAATAGAATAGACCCAGCAATTCCCAGTACTCTCTCTGCTTTGTGGTTGTGGATCAAGATGTGAACTCTCAGTTCTTCCTACTCTCTGCCATCATGCATTCTGACCCTCTGAAACCATAAGCCAAATTAAACACTTTCTTTTATAAGCCATCTTTGTCATTATGCTTTATTGCAGCAACAGAGAAGTAATTAAGATACACCCCAAGCCCTTCGAGTGGCACTGCTGTAGGCCTTCAGCTTTGTGTATATTTCGGTAGAAGCATCAACTCTTAGACGGCCCTATGCTAGGGGAGTGGCTATACCGACCAACAAATTCTTACTAAGCAATCACTGTGTGCCCAATGGAGGTACTACCAAGAGAAGGCAGGAATCTGCCTTTCCTTGAAGGCAGAGACCCATGGAATGGCCAGGAGCAAATCTGACCTCTGGCTAGGCATCTAGAACTCATAGAGGGGACAGAGTTGATGTATTTGGGCACCTTAGGCTGGGTCAGTAAGCAGGGCAGAGCTCCAAGACAAAGACAAAAGAATGAGAAAAGTATGTCCTGAGAGATGTGCCTTGTCCCTGTAGAGATGACAGGAGCTTACTGAGTTTCCTGCAGTCCACTTCCACAGGGTAAAAGTTCCACTGGTGTCTGGAGAGCTTCACAGAAGCATGGAATAAAACAGTAGGACAGAGGCAGCCTTGCTACCTAAACAGCCTCACCAGCCCAGGCGGCCTGGCCCTAAATGGTGGCTAATTGGCATTGAGTGGCCCAGGGACCCGAGGAACAGACTTTGAAATCACCTGGTGTGACGTGTCCAGCAGGAACAATGGGCCACCCAGCCAGCATAGAGTTGCAGCTCCTTCTAATTAGGTGTCGCTTTGAACACAGAGGCATCAGATTAATGAGGTTCACAGCACTCTCTCTTGCAGCACCATGGCGGGCTGCCTCTGTTCTCTGATCACAGTTTGATGCCAAAACCTTGTTCTCTAAATCAAAGATTCTCCCCAAACTCCACTTGCTGCCATGCCTTGGGTTTGTGCTAGCGTCTCTGCCAGGGAGTTAAGCCTTCACCTGTTTTTCTGACATGCCTTCCCTCCAAGGACCAGCTTGTGTGTCACTGGAAGAGATTCTGCAAGGCCAGCAGGGATCCCTCCTGCAGCCCTTGTGGGGCACCAGACATTGCTGGGGTGGCCCCATTTTCCAGTGCAGAGAGCTCAAGGACACACAGCAGGCTGGCCCACCACACCCCCAGCTGAAGGCCCCTCCACCTCTGCTCTTGGCAGCTTGGGGCTTGTGCAGCCTTGGGGGATCTACTGGCTAGTTTCCCACTGTTGGCATCTGTTCACCAGCCTTCAGAGGGGTTGAAACATCTGCAAGAGCCAGCATGCTTGGCCTCTTACTCTGGCAGCTTGCCTCCTTCCCTGCCCCCTCTGGACCTTCCTTACCAGACTCTCTTCTCCTCTTCCCCCAGGATGCTCCCCTCTCCACTGCACTAACACCTCCGCCCCTTCAAAGCCCAGCTCCCGTTTGACTCTTTGCTTATCAGCGAAGACGGTGGCTCTTTATTTACTTCTGCAGGAACTTAGAGTCCCTAATTTGTTCCCTTGAACAACCACACTTTGCCCTGTATCCTACTGGTTAATGTTACTATCTTTGCTCATTATTTCTCCCCCATGAGATTGTGGCCTAAGGCCAGCAGCAGCATTTGTGTCACCTCTGTGTCCCCTGCAGTAAAGACTGCCTGGCAAGGAAAATCCTATCCTCCTTTGACACAGTAGGGAGAGAGACACCACCTTAGTTTCCCCATATGCCATATAGGAATGAAGCCCTCAACCTGCTTCCTTCGGGGGATGCTGGACCATGCAGAACACCAGGAAAAGTATGCTTGGTGGGAGGTGAGGTACTCTAGGGGGAGAGGTACCTCTAGGGACACCATAAGAGATAACAAGAGCTTTGGGGCAGGGGCAAGTCAATGTCACTCTCTCCAAGCCTAAGTTTCCCTGCGTGTAAACAGGACTGGCCTAGAACTCAGAGGATGTAGGCATTGCAATCCTCTCTAGTACTTGGGAGGAGTACCAAGAGTTTTAGGCTGGTCTAGGCTGCATAGCTAAACCCGCTTCAAAAGGAAAAAACATCCACTCAGTCAGTCTTACCCTCTGGAGCACACACCATTAACTGGCTCTATTCTAGAGATAAAGAAAAGCCAGGCCTATAGAATGAGGGGCACTTCTCAAGCCCCAGCAACCCACTGGCGCCAGATTCTGGCCTCTGCTGCCCCACCGGCCAAACAGTCCTTCTAAGCTGAGGCAAGGTCTGCTGTTTCTGACCCTTGCTTACCTCTGGGCCTCTGTTTCCCCATCTGAGAGGCAGGCATATAGCCATGTTTTGTGGATGCCTTTTGCTGGGTCAGGGTGGTTCGAGACACTCTGCTCCCTGGCCCCTTCCCAGAAGTCAGGTAGAAATTCCTGCTATCCAGACACTCCAGACCCTCGATGTCCCCTCATCTGCTGTGCAGCTTCCTGGCTAGCTCCCCCACATCTAGAAGGCTCTGCTTTATCCCAGTACACCCACCCCTGCCATCCTTTTGGTGATTTAATCATGCTTGCCAAGGCCCTTTGCTCTCATTCTGGTCACCCCTGTGACCTTGGCTCCATTCCTTCCTGCTTCTCCCCCAAGCCGCAGTCTGGTGCAATTACCCTTGGCCCTTGGTCAAACTCCCAGCTCTTAGTCAAAGTCCCTCCTCTCCATCACTCCCCTCACCCAGGGTGAGAGCTCAAGGCAATCGGTGTATTTAACACTCAAATTCTCCCTAACAGTTTCTTCATAATCCTCTCTCCAAAGACAAATGAGCCAGCCCCCTCTTGGCTCCCAGAATGGAGGGAAGACTCATGAATTTGGAGAAAATGGCCCCTAAGAAAGACTCTAGGGCTCTGGTGGCCAGTGGTCCCATCCCCTGCAGCTCACTATCCCTCTTCCCCACACTCCTCTACACATCATTTATGTAGAGCTGAGGCTCCTCTACACATCGTGTTCACAGAGGAAGCAGAAGCCAGGAAAGGTGCCTTGTATCTGCTCATACATTTCAGCACTCCTTACCCAAGTGTAGGAGTGAACCCCACAAAGCTATCCGCCCATGAGGGCGGGGACATGTAAACTGACACAGGTAGATATAAAAGGAAGTGAAAGGAAAAGGAACCTTTTTTTTCTCCTGGAAGCCAGCCACACTTCTAACTCCTGGTTTGTGCAACTCTGTCTCTCTCTCTGGCAAATAAATATATTGTTTTCCATATAGCATCGAATATCATTAATACCCAAGGACAGCCATACTATCAAAAGCCCCTCACCTACAAACCCTTGGTTCCATCATGACATAATCTTTTAATGTCACCCATCTTGGTGTCTTTACTGGACCCTTCATCCTTTCCATCAGTGGTCACATGCTGGGGTCTATCCCTTACTGGGACAGATGGCACAAGCCTGTAATCCTAGTTACCTGGGAAGCTGATTTAGGGAGACCACACAAGTAGTTTAAGGCCTGCCTGACTCCAAAGTGAGTACCAGGTCAACCCTAACTTAGCAAGGCTACCTCAAAGCAACAAGTACAAAGAAGGCTGAGGATGTAGCTCAGTGCACATGCCCAGAATGTGCAAGGCTCTGGGTTCAATCCCTAGCAGTTCAAAAAAAAAAAAAAAAAAAAAAAAAAAAAGAAAGAGGGAGGGGAGAGGGAAGGGAGGAAGTCCACGCCCCTAATTTTCTGAGTTGAAAATAAACCAATCTCAGGCCAAACGTGGTGATGCACAACTACCAGCTACCAGCCCTCAAGAGGCAGAGGTGAGGGGGTTGTGAGTTCCAGGACAGCCTAGGCCATACAGTAAGACCCTGTCTCAAAAACAAAATAAAACAACAGCAACACTTTTGACCCCAGGTTATATACACTTTGATTATAAGTAACACCTATAAAAACAATTAAGGAGATGGAAGATGAATCCATGGAGGAAGGGAAAGTATGGTGGTACTTGTAACCTTGTCATGTGCTTCAGGTCCATTCTGACTGGAGTGACAGTTGCGTAGAGCTGTGACAAAAGTCTGTAGAATATATACACACCAGAGTGCCTGTCTAGCTGTTGAGATCTGAACAAGGTTTGGCTAAGGACTGCACAGGGTGCTACCGGCCCCATCCTCTGTTAGAGGACCGTGAAAGGTGGCCCAAAGAGGGGACAAGTCACTGCAGACACCTCTGCCTTTTTTGATGGCCAGTCTCCTGGTTTCTGGGATACTGTGCCCCTCTTATTGCCTGTGTCGGCTCTGGGTGTATTTCCTTCACCCCTCCTGTGGCCCCTCCTTCCTCAGCTCGGCACAGCTCTGCCACTGTTCAGGGCTAGGTCCATGTTCCCTTCCTGGTGACCTGAGAGCTGTGTTAGGCCCTTCAGCACCATGCACAGTGGCTGGTTCCCATGTTCTAGCCTTGCTCCAATCCCTCCTGAGCCCTATTCTCGCCAACACGGAACTTCTAGGTGAAGAAATCATCAAAAACACAGAACTGGACTGGACAGATGGCTCGGCATTAAGGCTGGTTGATCATACAGAGGCCTTGGGTTCAGTTCCCAGCTCCATGTGGTGGTTCACGATCATCTGTAATTCCAGTTCCGGGGGCTCTGACATCCTTTTCTAAGCTCTGCGACCACCAGGCATGCAAGTGGTACACATATATACATACATACAGGTAAAACATTCATACATGAAATAAATAAATAAAAGCAATAAATCTTTAAAAAACAAAAGCAAACCCTGACCCTCCCGAGTTCTGGCTTTTCAATTCTCTGGTCTCAGGAAAAGACCAGAAAATATCCAGCAGGAAGTGAGGGCCTTTCTTTGCCTCCTTTTCTGCCCTGCTTTGCTTCCATGGTGGCTCTGAGATCATCCACCTCTCTCCATCCCATGATACCCTTCAGGCAGAATCCCCCATCTCTTTCTACACAGCTTCCCCCACGTTCCTGCTGCAGCTTCCTTTCAAAACATGAGTCAGCAGCCTCCCCTGCTGACAAACCATGAGCTTGTCACTGCCCCACAGAAAACGTGGCTTGGTCCCCCTGTATGTGGTCCTCTCTCCCATCTCATTGTGTCCTTCTTTCCGCCCAGGATCTCTCACAGGTGTTCTCTGTCAAGGAATCCCTCCGAACCCATCACTAACCCCCACCTGAGGAGCTTACACACACTTCGAGCACAGTTGGTACTTAGTCATGCTAGATGAGCATCTCCCAGCATCCTCTCCTTCCCCAAGTGAGGCTGGCTGGACTGTGCCCAAAGAAAGGTACATGTATGTGTCTCCAAACACCCACAAACTTCACTCTTCTCCAAACAATAGCCAATACCCAAATGACTTGATGGCACAATAATTTCCACCTCTTGGCTGAGAGCAGCCTCCTGTAGTAAAAGCTGCCTGTTTATAGCCCCAGGGGGACAGCAGCTGTACCGTGCTACAGTGGTCATTGGGTGGAGTCCTCTGTTTAGATACCCAGGAGTTGGATATCACGGAGCAGCTTCTCTAGATGGAATGCAGCAATGATCCTGGAATAAGAATGAGACTGACCTGTCTGCCCAGGGCTGTGGAGTTAGGCAGGGTCTCAGGCTCTGCACCTGGCAACCTGGCACACAGCAGGTGTACAGGATGGAGTATGCCCATCCCTTCCATGCAAAGCAGGCGTTGGGAGTAAACACACAGTGCCAATTGGCATGGCCTCCCAGGCTCAGTGTCTCACTCGGCCAGGACCGCCTGAGGGATGGATGTGGCTATGAGAGTTTAGCTAAGGCTGTTGCACTGTTGGGTGAGTGGGGTCCTGTGGAACATCACAAGCAGTCCTGAGAGGTTGTGAGATCCCTGTTCAGTTCACAGAGTTGCGTAGGCAGGGTAGCACATGATGTGGACGGCAAGCTACCTACAGTAGTCCCCCAGTAGTGGGATCAAGCCCTATGTGGAGTGGAGCTCCAAGGTTAGACCCATACCAACTCCAACCCTGTCTCTGCCACAGCACCCTGCGTGGGGTGGCTTGTCCCCGGCCATGCGCAGCTGCAGGCTCGCCTCTCCAGGAAGAATGATACAGGTAAGATGAGTGTCATTAGCAGGTGCCTAGGGAACACTTAGCCCGTCCTCTCCTTGCTGGGGCCTGAAACTGGTCCCGCTGGACCTCAGTATTGCCTGCCCCATAGCTCTCATGCACCCTCCTCTCGTCCAGCTGCCCAGTGGTGGGTGCTGGCCTCAGCAGACAGCCTACAGTTCAGGAGTTTGAGGCTGGTGTGCCTAGCAGGACTCTGGCATCAATCATTTGCTTTAAGGAAGGTGGCATGCCACAGGTGTGTCCAACAACAATGACCATTAGCATTTGCTCCATGCAATGTCATTTACCAGCAGCTAACTCATTTAATCTCCGCAGTGGAGTTCTGAAGGAAACACGAGTCCATTTCTTTCTGTTTTTTTTTGTTTGTTTGGCGGGTTAGTTTGTTTTATTTTGATATGTGTTTGTGTTGGTGAGGGCCTATGGGCTATGTCCCCCAGCCTTCCTCTCTTTTACTTTTTATTTTGGGGACAGGGTCTTATAATGTCGCCTCTGCTGACCTTGAACCTCGCCTACTCCTTCCTCAGCCTCCTGAACTTTGAGGCCTACCACACCAGGCACAGCCAGGAAGACACCATTCTTACCTTCACATTACAGATGAGGAACCGCGGGATCAGAGGCAAGCAATTTGTCTTAAGCCACAACGGAGTAAGCTCAGAGTCCCACGGAATGCTGAGGGTTATCCTGGCGGATGGTGATGGAGCTCCATGACCGTGGAGAGCAGCGCACACAGAAACACACGCATGCAAACACGCGCACAGCCGTGCCACACTCATGAACACATCCTGACCTGTGTGACACATGAGCGAACGGCCGTGAGCGCCTCTTTCACACACACCAGCCTTTCCCCTTCCCTCCACCCACGGCACTACAGGCAGAGCGAAGAGGGGAGATTCGGGCTGCCCACATCTGATGTCAGGGCTGTCCTTGATGTTGAATTTCAGTCCCGATCCACCCACGTGACAAGATCTTTTACCTAGATGGTGACTTTGATTCTCAGAGAGGACTAAACATTCCTGCCAGATCGCGCATGTCAGGGTATCAGAAGCTGGGACGAACGCTTTCTCACCCTACCCTAGGGGGTCTCCAGAGTCCTTTCCCCTTTCCTACTTGCTCTGGGCAGGTCAGAAGTAGTAAGACAATGATGAAGGGAAATTAAGGAGAAGGGAAGACAGAAAAGAGTGGGAGAGACGCTCGAGGGGAGGAGAACGGAGGAGGCGGGAGGGCCAGAGTGGCATGCTGCACTGTGGCATGAGCTCAGCATCCGCACAGCCCTCAGTGGCCCCCGCGGCTGCCGGTGAAAGGAGTGCAGCAAGGCAGGAGTTAACACTCTGCCGTGGAGCAGAAAATGAGGTTCCAGTTATTAGTTGATTTATTGCTCTGTCCTCAATCTGCGCTCGGGTCCTGGAAGGAAATGTTCCACTCGAAAGCATTAAGCGTCTTCAAAGAGCAGAGGCATTAAAAATTGAAATCATAAAATAGACACGTAAATACAGTGGAGGTGAGAGGGGGCAGCCCCAAGCAGGTTGTGGGGGGGAGCAGGCCAGGCCCAGATAGTACTGGCCCAGGCTTCCACATGCATGAAAGAGCCGCTGGTGCCTAGAGACAAGGGCTGTCCTGTAAGAATGCCTCTACTAGCATCTGCTTCTTAAGACTCAGGGCTGCTCTACCTGAAAACAGGACTCTCTGGGGGTCAAGGGTCATGTACTCAGCAGGAGCCTGATACAATATCAATATCAAACATCAGGGGAATTGAGTATGCACTAGGAAACCCTAGCTCAGGAGTAAGCTCGGAGTCCCCTGGAGGGCTGGGGATATGCTGGGGGATGGTGATAGGACTCCATGGCCGTGGAGAGCAGTGCACACAGAAACACATGCGTGAAAACACACGCACAGCCATGCCACACCTGCCCTTGGACCTTGCCCCATAGCTTCCATCCTTCCTCTCACCCAGCTGTTCAACTACTCCAGGAAGCCACCCTGGCTGACTTGATGGGCACTGGTCTTTTCGTGCCAGCAGGAAGGAATCTGAAGCTGGTGTGCCTAGTAAGATTCTGGGGTCTTACTAGGTCCTCAATGAGGTAGACGCAAGGCTCCTGCTCTCTCATTGGCACGAGTGTTGGGGGGAGGCAACCCCCCCCCGACTGATCCACCACACGTCGGGCTAGGGCCCAGTGAGCTGAAGCAAGGAATACTGCATGTTAAAAAGCCTCAGGTATGTGTGTACAGAAACAGGTCCACAGACGATGTGCATGTGTACAATTTTCAAAGCACATGCTTGTATATACACATGTAAGTGCCAACAGTGGTACATGTGGACAGGCAATATGCCCCCCCATACACATGTCCTCATGTACACATGACAATGTACACTCATGTGGTCATGCCCACAAAGCTGCAATTCACATATCTACATATACATATGGAAACTTCTAGGCACAGTATCAGGCCCCAGAAACACCGGTTAGGAGCCAGCCTGTCATACACCCATGGGCAGTAAGAGTTCAGGGACCTATCAGCATGACCTTTGGCAATGGGGACCCTTTGTCCTTGGATACTCTTGGAACTCCCCAGAGTCAGGAGGCCTGGCTCAGTGTCTTCTCCAGATCCTGATTCTGGACTGCAGGACATAGACAAGACCCTGGCTGTGTGTTCAGGGGCTACAAGGACCAAAAGCAGGCTCTTCCTCAGCCAGTAGCAGAGCTGAGGAATCTACCAGCCTTACCTCCTCAGTTCCAACAGCAGGGAGGCTGGGTAGGACAATTGCTAAAGGGAGCCAGGGAACTGGCAAGGCCCCAGGCTGTGTACAGGATACAGGGTGTGGCTGGCATGAGCTGAAAAGGGGACCAAAGCCTCAGGAGTCAGGACGGTGGCCAGGAAGAGGCAGCAAGAATGACCCGGGAAAGAGCTTGCCACACAAGCATGAGGACCTAAGTTCAAATCCCAAGAAGCCACAAAAAAGCCAGTCACACAGCATTAACATCTGTAATTCCAATGGGGAGGTGGACGGCAGAGAGACAGGAGAATTCCAGAAACTCACAGGCAAGCTAGCCTAGTACATAGTGGAAAAGACCAGAGACCCTGTCTCAAGGCAGAAGACAAGGACTGACATCAAGAGTGTCCTCTAACTTACACTTGCGCTCCATAACACCCATGAACCACGTGACCCCACTCCCCCCACAGAGAGAGAGAGAGAGAGAGAGAGAGAGAGAGAGAGAGACTGAGACAGAGAGAGGGAGGGAGAGAGAGATTTGAGGAGCAGTGAGGCTGAGGTTTGCCTCCTCAAAAGTCATGTTCAGTGGTGTCCAAGGCCCTAGCAGGCCAAGTACATTCTCAGAACCAGAAGGGTTGGATGTGGGTACTGTAGGGCATCCGCAAAATCTCTCCTCAGCACCGGAGACCTCTCCACCGAGACCCCATCTCATCTCCCTGCAGTCATTTCAGAAGGCATAATGGACAGCTGAAGTCCCTCCTGCTTTGAGGCCTCAACTCCCTTGTTGACATGGGTCTGTCCTCTGTGCAGCCCTCACAGCCCAACAGCCCCACTCCTAGGGCTGCTTCAGAGATCAGGGCTGGACCCACAAGGCTGATGAAAGAGGGGAGGGAGAGAAAGGGAGAGGCCCCATCCTGCCTGCTGGCTACCCCAGAGCTCTGGCAGCCTGACACTGTTGGGGAACTCCTATCTTCCCACAGGCTGTGGCTGAGATTGCTGACATAGCTGCTTACTGCATGAGTGTGTGCACACACAATGTACCTTCACACATTCACATTAGGTACAGTCACACAAATAAACATATATTCTAACACACTCATAACCTGTTCTCCTACATACACGACATGCACAGACGCATCCTATTTTTTCGTTTTGTCTTGGTTTTTGGTTTTTGAGACAGGGTTTCTCTGTGTAGCTTTGTAGACCAGGTTGGCCTCGAACTCACAGAGATCCTCCTTCCTCTGCCTCCCAGGTGCTGGGATTAAAGGCATGTGCCCCCACCGCCCGGCTCACAGAGACATCCTTTTATACTGTCCACGTGGACACACTCACATACATACAGATACACTCACCCTTGCACACTGACACCCACTATAGGAAAACCTCATCTCTGAGCTACTGTGTGATCCCACACCCAGACCAACTGAAGGCAGAGCCGTGCGCTGGGCTTGGACTCAGCGAGCTCAGTCCAGAGCTCACTGCCACAGCTTGTCTCCTTCACTCCCTTACTTCTGGAACACAACAGCCACTGCCTCTAGCTTGTGTGGGATCGTAGCTCCTATCCCCAGCTCTAACGTCTGTAACCCCAGTATCCCCTCCCCTCCCAGTTACAGGGCTGCACACATCCCCAGCCTCACCCACCCCGCCACTACAGACACACTCTTGGCCTGGGCACCTTGCTCCCCATGCAAGTTCTCCTAATTAGGAGCTTGTTAATTATCTTCATGCTTTCTATAGGAAATAAATAGCAATTAGAGAAATAAGCGGTATTATGGTTCTCCAGCAGACTCAGCGATCGTGGCCTGGCTCGTCGAATACTGCCCTTGGCTGGGCCAGCTGCCTCTCTGCTCCCTCTCCTGCTCCCTCTGCCTCACATGTGTGGAGCCCAGGGCCCACGACCAGGCCACCCTGGCAGCAGGCTGTCTCTTGGAATCGGTGTGAAGAACCGTAAATTGCTGAGAAAGGACCTCCTTCCCTGTGTGACAGAAGGTTAGAGTATTTAAAGCGAGCAGTGGAACTGTTTTTATTAATCAGAACTGCTATAAAGAAAGCATTTTAATTAACATAATTATCCCGATTGAGAAAAGCAGTCCTTATCCCATAGATACTTTTCAGACTAAAGATGCAAGCTGTCACAATCAGTCATAATTAAGGAAAGCCTGCTATTTTCCTCCCTCCCTCCCTTTCCCTCTGGGCACTGCTCCTCCCTGGGTTAGACCTCACAGGGGACACACGCACAGGGTGACATCCTCCACCTCACACTCTTGTCCCAGCTGCATCTCCAGCTGCCTCCAAGAAAGATCTCCTCACTAGGATCCCCATGCTGGCCTTGACTGTCGTCTCAGCCTCGTGAGGAAGGAAGATCAGACGCTTCAGGAAGGCAGCAGCTTCCATGGCCAGAGAGAGTGCTAAGAACAGAAAAGGCCAGTGGGTTCAAGCCTCCACTCCTGCCTGATGCTCACATTCTCCCACTACCTACCTACCAGGGCTAACCTTGCCTTGAATCCATTTCCCCACATAGCAAGCGGAAGTCTGCCCACATCCACATCTAAGTGGATAGCCTTCCTCAGACCAATTAACTTCCCTCGGGCACAGCTCCCGCCACACTTCCCCAAAGCGCTATGTCCTGGCTGTGCTGGCCGTACGGAATCCCACAGGGGCTTCGATCACAGGCCTCTGCACACACTAGTTCCTCTGCACACACTAGTTCCTCTGCACACACTAGTTCCTCTGCACACACTAGGTCCTCTGCACACACTAGGTCCTCTGCACACACTAGGTCCTCTGGCTGTGACATCCGCTTTTCCAGTCTACACCCGCTACCCTCAGCACACATTCACCCTGTCCCGGTTACCAGCTTAAGAAGACCCGTTGGTCAGCTGCCTTTCAGATCACCCCATACCTGTCTGTACCTGGGTGGTAGATGCACCCCTGCAACTCTGCCCACACTGTATTTACCCACAGCCCGCGAGACTGTGAGCTCCACACAAAGTCAGAGACAGCGTTGCTTTGTTGATGTTGCTTGTGTTTAATGTTTTTTCTTCTTTGACAGTTTGATTATGTTTTTGCTTGTACCCTGTTGTTTACTCAGTGTTTGGCTTGGGCAAACCCCAGGCCTATCCTGGTCCCAGGAATGCCTGAACTGGAACGAAGAGCAGGAGGAGGGCACCCCATGCCCCCCTTGGACTCGGAATAGGCTTGGGGCTGCTTTTAGGATGATCAGAAGTTTGGGTTTTCACTCCTCTGGGCTTCAGCATCTCCATTTGGGAAATGAACAGCCTGCAGCCTGTTATTCCCCTCTGCCTCCCTCAGTCGTGAAATCCCCCCAAAGCTGTAGACCTCTCTCCACTTCCCCTGGCAGAGCCGATGGATCCACCGGCTCACCAAGTACCTGGCACATTCCAAGGCCACCCAGGAGGGGGCGAAGCTGGGTGCTGTCTGATCCCAGTGCCACCACCCCCAGAATAAGGATAACACATTTGCAGGTGACACCAAGGCCATATTTCACCTACCGTGCTGCGCTGAAGCTTCCTCCCTGAAAAGGTGCTTAGTTTTTAGTACGTCTTAAACAGGAGGCTGCAAAGTGTGTTGTCAGCGCTTTTTAAATGGCTTGTTAATGCCTCCGCAAGGCTCAGTGTTGGCCAGAGAAGACAGCTCACTCTGCATGGCACAGCCACGTCAAGCGCAGCCATGCCGCCACACAGCCACGCTGAGCCCCTGCTGTACCCCGCTGTCAGTGGGCCCAAGAACAAAGGTATGTTCTGAGCCTACCCAGGGCAACTCCTTAAGAGTGTAGAAGGCAGACCGGCACCCTGTCTGGTGAAGAAAAGACAATAGATCATTGTGACCAAAGGCCAGTCACCAAACCTCTCTGGGCCTCTAGTTTCCTCATCTAATAGAATGGAGATGTTAACTCCCATCTCAAGACTATTTGAAGACTAAACCAAGAAGCACATACTGGGTAACATTTGATTTTTAAAATGTAAAAATTGTTTTGTTGTTGGCTTTCGTTTTTTTTTCCAGACTGAATCTTAATATGTATCCATGGTTGGTCTGCAGTTCACTGTAGACGAGGCTAGCCTCAAGCTCACAGGGATCCGTCTGCCTCTGCCTCCTGAGAGCTGGGATTAAGACATGTGTCACCATTTTAAAAAAATCTTTTAGTGAGGGATTTATGTGCAGAAATGTAGTCTTGTGGCGGAGTCTGGTGAGCAAGTCTGGTAGAAGCCGGCTAGCCCTGAGCTAGCTCGTTGCTGGGAGCGTGGAGTTAATAGCCTGGCTTGCCCTTGGGCTGCAGGAGGACATTTCCACACCACCCATTGCATGGACACCCAGTGGTACTCAATAAGGCAGGGTGCGTCTCCCAGGGCAAGAGCAGACAGCACAGTCAGCAACACTGCGATGGTGTCGGGAAGGGTGGTATGTGGGGGAGCTTTCCCAGACCCAGCAGAGGTGAGGTCTCCTCCACCTGCCCACTTGGGAGCTCAGAGTGTGTGTGGCGGTGAGAGCCTCTGTTCTCCACCCACCACTTCAGCTGTGTGGTCTAGGAACCATTACCTCCATCTCCCAGCCGCCCTGAGGGAGCCATGGGTGGCAGAGACACAGCAGGGTACAGCCCGAGGCAGCACGGGGTAACCTCACCCTCAGACCTTTCTAGGCAGCTGTGATCCCCACAACTACTGTTGGTTCCTGAATGCCATGGCAGTCACTGCACTTCTGGGCACTAGAGGACAGGCCTGGGCTAACTAGTCCTGTCCCTGAGAAGCCCCCAGGGTGAGTGGGATTCTGTGACCAGGAGGAAGGTGGGGAATACCAGGGTAGTCGTGATGCCTGGGATGGGGTCTGGCATGCTTTGCCTGGCCTGTCGTTACACTCTCATCCTCGCTCATCTGCTACAAAGAGGCTCACTCTTCCTGGTTAAGGGGAAACCAAGGCTTAGAGCAGAGCCGGGACCCCAGTCCTCTGAGGCCACAGCCAGCAGACTGTGTCCCTGGGGCATCGTAAGGGGCCAGAAAAGATTAGGCCCAGAACCTGTGGCTCCCTACTGGAGCCATCCCTCTCTAGGCCTCAGTTTCTCCAGCTCCAGCCCCTCCTGCTGGGGACCAAGGGGCTGTAGACAGGCTAAGGAGGAGTCGCAGCCTGATGGTGCCCTCAAGGCAGCAGTGAGGTAAGTAGGGGCGCGGGGGCGGAGGCGAGAGAAGGAGACAGATCTCGGGTGCGGCTCAGCGCTGTGATATTTTTCCCGGTTGTATTTTTAGATGGACTACTTTCTCTCCCCTCCCCCTGCCTCAGTAGGAGGAGGAACACAGAAATAGCCGCTGTGCGTGTCTGAGCCTGGCTATATATAGTGGGCACAAAACCCAGCTGCCCAGGGTTTCTCCCACTCGCGGCCCTGAGCAGGAGCAAGGGGGAAGGGGAGGCCCATCCTCCTGTCCAGTCACCACGTGCTTGCTCAGTGCCGCTAGCTTCCACAGACACTCAACTCTGCCAGCACCCTGGGGCACGCTGCTGTCTCCCTGCTGACCCCTCTGTGCTCCCAGAGTATCCTGGAGTATCCAAGAGGCTCGATTCAGGAAGGGCAGGCAAGAGACTTCAGCGGGCTGGTCAATGAACCTGGCCTCCTCTGCTCTGGGAGTCGGGTCCTCCGACCTCCTTAGCGCAAGGCATCGTTCATATCCAGAACATCTCGCATGTGTCTGTCTGGACCCTGTCATTTTGACCTGAAAGCCAGAGGCTGGGACTGGCCTAAGGGTGTCTTCCTGTGTCATCGATAAAGTGGGGAGGAGGTCGGCACAGGCCACTAAGAGCCAATGAAGCAAGCACATACAGTCCTTGAAGGTGGGCATCTCTAAGAAAAGGTCCCTGAGTGTCCAAGTCAGCGACTACCTGCTTCCCCTCTTGACCAGAGCCCCCCTCAGCAAGGTGACTGTTCTGTGGTCAAGCTTCTGCCTCCTACCACAGCCCATCTAGCAGGTCTCCAAGATGCCATGGCCTCCTGAATAGCAGATACTAGACTGATGGTGGGTAGGCTCCTGTGGCCCATAGCTTCAGAGCTGAGCTGGAGGCCAGGTCTTCTTGGGGGGCCTCCCTACAGACCACCCTAACTATGTGGAGTATCATGGCAGAGAGATCCACCCCACAACCACAGCATCAGGTTGCTGCAGGATGTCGGAGCTGGCTTGGTGGTGTGCTCTACCAGCTTCCCGTCACAGGGTCCAAGCAGGACAGAGACTCATACACTTAAGGCTGTCAGTATTCCCATCTGTGCTTGCAGGCTAACACAGGTTTAAGTACACCCTCTTGTTTAACCCTTACACCTAAGGCAACAATGCTCATTTTACAGGTGGAGAAACTGAAGACCGTGGCAAGGATAGGCCTGCCTAGGTCGCATAGAAAATGACAGGCAGAACCCGCGAACCCTGTTTCTCAGGCTGCCCCCTCAGAGATGGAGTCTGTGCCTGCCAGAGCCAGGAAACCCAGGATTCCAGTGCAGTGTGGACGCTTGTGTTGAACAGCTGGCTCGAAAATTCCTGCTCCTGGCCAATGGTCTGAGAGTGCCAAACCTGGCAGTCCGCACAGCACGGCTAGGGAATGCCAGTGGCCATCCACCTGCCCTGCTCCCCACCCCCACGCCCAAACCTTCGAGCCCAAGTACAGACCATTCTTTTAACTACAAAGTTCTCCTTGGTTTGTAAGACTTGGCTGAGTACCAAGATGAAAGCCAGCCACCTCTCAATGGTACGTGTGGGACTCTGCACTGTCATGTGACCAGCCAGAGCCCAAAAGTGCTCAGTGAAGCATTATTCCAAGTATCCAGTTGATTTTGAGCTGCTGGTCCTGAGTTAAAAGCTCCCAAGTTCCTCTACCCTGTCACAGAGTTCCGGACCACACCCATGGCAGTGGATATTTGGGACTAGGAAAAGCCTGCCTCCTCAAAGACCTCACACCATGCTGGCAGGCTGTAAGCCATGACTGACCTGGGAAGGAAGAAATTGGGGCCAGAACAACAGGTATCATCTAGGAGGAAGTGGCATGGCCTTGTCCTCAGGAAGGGACTGAGATGCACAGACACTGTATGAAAAAGAATGAGCCAGCATGGATAGCCACTGAAAACGGAGGAAAAAACTAAATGTGACCAGCAACACAGAACTCCCAGAAGACAGCAGACCGAGACTTAAGATTTGGATTTGGTGATAACTTGGATATGACACTAAAAGCTGCTACTCGGAAAAGGAAGAAAAGAGCCAGATGTGGACGTTGTGGTTGTGGAGGGCATGGCAGCCCACAGCTGTAAACCCAGCAGTGGGAAATAGAAGCAGGAGGATCTAGAGTTTAGTTCATCTTCTGAAACATAGCAGGTTCAAGGCCAGTCTGTTACATGAGAACTTCTGCAATCAAATAAACCCAAAGAAACAGAAGTCGTGATGGCCAGCCAGATGGCTCAGAGGGTAAAGGCTCTTGCTTTGCTAGCCTGGCAAGCTGAGTTCAGCCCTGGGAATCGTCATAAAAGTGGGAGGAGAGCACTGGTCCACAAATTTGTTCTCTGACCTCAGTACAAGTACCATGATATGTGTGCCCATGACCACTCGTGCACATGCGCACACACACATACACACACACACACATGCACATACACATGCACACACACACGTATAACAAATAACATTTTTAAGTGGTGATGGACCACTGGGGGTGGTGCACACCTTTGATCCCAGGACTCAAAAGGCAAAGGCAGGCTGAGTCCCTGACTTCCGGGACAGCCGGGGCTACACAGAGAAGCCCTGTCTCGAAACAAAACACAACGAAACAAAACAGTGGTGATAGAAGAGGAGAGTGCTAGCCAAGCGCTGACAAGGATGTGGTGAATTCAAACTTTGCACCCTGTTGGTGGGAATATAAATCAGTGCAGGGAGTCACAGAGGGGCTGTGCCTTCAAAATTTTAAAATAGAGTTATCTAAAGAACCAGCGATCTCCCCTCTGGTTAGAGAGCCAAAAGAATAAAGAGAGGATGTTAAAGAGACAGCCACCCACCGGTGCTTACTTGATTCCCAAGCATCCACATAAAAGTTGATGTGGTGGTGCTTGACTGCAACTCCAGCACCCAGGGGAGGGTGGACAGGAAGATGAAGCAGTCTATCAGCCGGTGAGCAGATAAGCAGAGGATGTGCCCATAGGATGGGATAGTATTCGTGTTTTAAAAAGGAAGGCAATCACGGAATATGCCACAATATGGAGGAACCTTGAAGGCATTATGCTTCTCCAAAACTAAGGAGATAAGTCAGTTACAAAAAGGACCAAAGCATCCTTTCGCTTTCTGCACTGCTTGGTTCCAAACCCGTATTCTGCCCTTTACAGATGGTTTAACTTCAGGTAGGTTCCTTAACCTCTCTGTGTGTCTGTAATAACAGCTCTTGGGGTGTGGTGAGGATTAAACCAATAAATATCTGTGAAATGCTCAGAACAGCACCTGGCACACAGCAGGAGCCTGGAAGCCTCTGTTGTTACTGTTGCTATGCCATTGCTGTCCTACTTTACAGGGCTGTTTTGACGTCTGGTCTTGGCCAAGTGTGCGGAAGACATTCTGAACTCTGGGAAGCCCACCTGCTATGATGCTGATGGTCCATTCTCTTTGCCCCTCTTTCTTTGAAAGGCTTTATCTCACACACACACACACCCCAGGCATCACAGTACAAAAGGTGTGGGAGGTGTCCACCAACCTTTGAGGGGCTCAGCACCAGTGGGGCAGTAAAGCTGGATCACCCAGGCCCTGAGGACCTGTGGAGTTGGGCACAGAGAGGGCTGAGGCAGCTCTGGTATGAGCCTGGAGGCCAGACCCAGGCTGTGAGGAGTGCAGAGGTTCTTGATGAAGGGAGAAAGAGGCAGAACTGGTTTGGGTCCAAGCTACAGATGGGCAAGTCCAGCTAGGTAGGCAAGACAGTTAGGGGCAAGGGAGCTGGGAGCTAAGATCTACCCACACCTCTGGCCTGGGCAGCAGGGTACCCTGTGCAGAAAGAGCTTCCTCCATCCTGGAGCAAGCCGGAACCCAGAGGGTGCCTGCTCTGCCACTGCTCACCACACCCTGCCTCCCCATGCTCAAGTGTATGAGAACCCGGACCCGAAGAGGGTAGCGGGCCACAAGGGCTGGCTGCAGGCTGGACTCAGGTGGCTGTTGGGTTAGTCCCAAATGTTCGCTCTGCTCTGGTGGTGGGGAGAGTTGGACCCACCCTGATGGATGGGCAGTGGTTGTGTGGGCCCGCCCCTAATTGTCACGAGAGTCACAAAGATATTATTAAAGGGATGCTATGGGGGAAAACAGACTCACAGATACAGGACAAGGTATAATCAATTGCAAAGTCCTTCCATTCTGCCCAAGGAAGACGGGAACCAGCCACAGCCAAGTGCCAATGACTAGGTGACAAAGCACCATTTAGGCCTGTGTTCAGCTCCAACCAAGGGCTCCAATGCCCTGTCCCCAACCCAAGCTGCAACATAAACCTCCCTCTCCACAACTCTGGCTGTAGGGGTGGTCAGTAGGGTGTGGCTGGCAATCACTTTTGTGTCCCTGTCCCCAGTAGCCCTTCTTCCAAGGAAACCCTTTCTTGTCAGGGTCTCTATGCTGTTTTCTTGTAGGCAACACAAACACATAACTCCTACTTCCCTTTTCACCTGGCCACCAAGAATCACAGCCAGCATCCCACTCCATGCGCCCATGTTCTGATGTCTCCATTTTCTCTGTTACAGTCTGTTCTTCTCCACCACAGTCTGTGTCTATCTTTGCATTGTCACAGTGCACTTGGAAAGCTTCACAAATACACAATGGCGTAAAATGAGTATAAATATTATTACATATGTGGGAATCATGGTAAAGTGCATACTGCACAAGCATGAGGACCTGAGTTTGGATCCCCAGCACCCACATAAAAGCCAGATGTGGTAGTACATGCCTGTGACTACAGTACTAGCAGTGGTCACAGAGGCAGGCGGATCCTAGGGATCCCTGAAGAGCCAGACTGGCCAAAATGGAGTTCCAAGTTCTGAATGAGAGACGCTGTCTAAAACAATATGAGAGAGAGAGAGATAGAGGAAGACACCCAGAGTAGACCTCTGGTCTTCATAGGTTCACATGGGCAAGCACATCCTCACACATGAACATATACCCCCCCAACACACAATTATTAAACAGTATCAGTCATGCCCCCCCACTGTAAACTCATTGACAGTTGCTGTTTCAGGTAGCAGAAAATCTAGGACTGATATATTGGGCAAGAGTCAGGGTGGATGGAAGGAGGTTATAGCAGGCTCCATGTCCAGTTACACAAAAGAGCCAGGAGGATCTGTGCTCTTACCATAGCCCTAAAAATATCTGACAACTCCAAGCTCACCGAGGACATATGACATATACAGCATCACGTGTACATTCACCTGAGCACAAGCTCACTGAGTGCATATGACATAAACAGCATTCATTGCATGTACACTCACCTGAGCACAAGCTCTGAGTGCATATGACATATGCAGCATCACATGTACACTTGCCTATGCATGATGGGTGAGGCTGCAAGGAGGCCTCTCTCAGGCACAGCCCCTCCAACTCAGGCTTCTAAATTCTAGAAATGTAAGAAATAAGCTTCTTTTCTTTCTGAATTACTCTGGAACCACACACCTAAATGGACTAAGACAGTGCCAGCAAGGCGGGGTGTTGCCCTGACAGAACTGAGATGGGGCAGCGACTTTGGCACTGGAGGTGAAGATAGGCTACAAGGGTTTAGAGGAAGAGACCAGGAAGAGGCCAGGAAGAGGCCAGGAAGGGCCTTCATTTTCATGAAGAGAACAGAAAATGGGGAGCGGAATGGCGCTGAGTGCTACAGAACATGGATGGGAAGGACCATGCTGATAGGATCTCTGAGGGAACAGAGACAGGGGCTCTGGGGCCATGGAAAAGCTGCCTTGGTTACAGTAAGGATTGTGTCTGTGTCCTAGGACTTCGTGGGTGGTGGACCTAAGGACAATGGACTATGATGCTCGACAGAAGAAGTAAGGGCACTGAAGCGCTCAGGGTTCTGCATGACATCTGCTGGGCCATGCTGCAGAAAGCAGGAAGGAAGAGGTGGTGGGAAGAGTGAACTGAGCGTCCAGAGGGAGGCAGGAGTAAACCTGAGACTCCTCAGCCTGACAGCCCTGCGCCACCTCTTCTAACCGAATACCAGCACGAACCCAGTCATGTCTCCAGGGGACCCAGGTATGACTCAACTCCAGAAGGCACAAGACACAGCTTTGGAAATATTCACATAGAATGCAAAAGCTGTGGAGACCCAGGCAGGAGTCAGTCACAAGGGTGAAGCCCCCCCCCCCCCCCCGAGAGCTCCAGTTCAGGTAATGACTACAGAAGAGGCTGTGAGGCAGATTTCAGTCACCTGGGGCCAAAGCACCACTAGAGTGCAGCCAGCCCCAGCATGGAGAAGCCACAGGCATGAGACACCACCTGTGACGGTGGCTGGCTGGTTGGAGCAAAGCTATCCAGACAAGGCAGCCGGAAGCTTTAGAAGCCCAACCCCAGCCCCAGCACACCAGGATGTGGCAAGTGACATCAAAGGAGATTACTCCCCAGCTTGAAAATGGAAAGATGATTTCCTGGTGGCTTTTGGACTCACTTGGGACCAGTTGCTTCTTTATGCTTACTTCTCCTTTTGGTAATGCAGTGTCTACTGGAGACCTGTCCCTTACAGTGCTTTGCAAGTGGGTCACTTGCTCCATCTCCCCAGGGATGGCAGACACTGCCTCGGATGGGCTGTTCCTGTGTCTTGTTCATATCTGACACAGGGACATTCCAAGAACAAGTTGGGGTTCTTGAAATGGAGGAAGTGCACTGTTCATATAAGGAAAAGCCTGGGTTTGGGGAGCCAGAAGGGAATGCTGTGACTTGGATGGGTCCCTAAAGTCCCCGTGTTGGCAATGATTCCCAAAGCAACTGTGTGGAATCAGAGCCTTTGAGAGTTGTCATAGTCATGGGCGCGTGCCTTTCTGGATCGCTCCTTTGGGTGACACAGCAGAAAAGAAGCCCATCTCCGGTGTATGTGTTGTTTTTACTCTAGAAATTAAATCCCGATGCTAGCAAGTAATCTACCCCTGAATTCTATCTCTAGTCTCCAAGCCCCTTTGGTTTTGACATCCTAGCCTCCAGAACTATAGAAAATAGATCTTTTTTTTTTTTGGGTGTCTGAGGATTAACCTAGGGCTCTTGTACATGATAAACAAGCACTCATCTACTGATCTATATCCACAGTTCTTTTAATATTATTTTATTTTGAGACAACAAGTTGCCCCGGCTGATCTGTACTCACTCAGGCTCCTGATCCCCCTGCCTCAGCTTCTAAACAGCAATGATTACAGGTCCATGCAAACAGGCTCAGCTACATCTCTTTCTTGATCAATGCATAACCTAGTCGCAGCCTGAGGAGAGGGCTCAGTGGGGAAAGTGCTTGCTGTGCAAACATCGGGACCTGAGTTTGGGTTCACAGTACCCATGTAAAGGGTAGACATGATGTTTGTAACTCCACGAGGAGATGGATAGGCGGATCCCTAGAGCCTGGTAACTAGTTAGCCCAGCCAAAATAGCTCTAGGTACAGTGAAAAGCCTGTCTCAAACAAACAAAACAAACAAAAAGCGTAGAGTGGTCAAGGAATACACCTGACATTGACCTCTGGACTCCATGTTTAAGAGTGCATATACCTACATAGACACAACAGACAGACAGACAGACAGACAGACAGACAGACAGACAGACAGACACACACACACACACACACACACACACAGACGCACATTGCCTAGTCTCTGACATTCTGTCATTGCTCCTCCAAGCTCACTAACAATCTTCTAGAAGCCCTGCAAGGTGAGTACTACTACCATTCTCCCTTTTAGATGCAGAAATGGAGACAGAGACTTCAAATCCTACACCTGAGGGCACACAATGCCTACACAGGAGCCGGGCTACAGAGCAAGGTCACAGGGCAGACTCTTAGCGGCTGCCCACCTCACCTTGGTGGTTTGGACAGCAGAGAGAACAGGATGTCCCTGCATCTCCCCCACCGAGTGCAGAGACTGACCCTGCCTCTGCCTGTTTACACAGCCTGCTTCCCCTTTCTCTCTAGTTGCAGAGGCAGTCCCCAGGCCTGGGGGAGCATGGGACACATATACTCCAATTGTAGCCGTGGAAGGATTGGCCGGACTGTCACGAGATACTCTGGAGTAGTGGTCAAGAAGATGAATGGCAGACTGACTTCAGAAAAGCCTGGGTGCCTTCCTGGCCTCAGCTTGCACATCTGCAACATGGGTCAGAAAGGGCCTGTGGCAGGGGAGCTCACATAAGGGGTGTCCAGTGCCTCTCTGGAGCATGGCCACTGCAGAAATGGAAAAGGTGGATCCAGGAACTGTCCAGAGGGCAAAACCTGGACTGCAGTGGGCCCCCCGTGGCCCCTCCCTCACCCAGGTCAGCTGTGTGATTTTGGGCCAGTCACTCTACTCCTCCGGTCTGGATTTCCTCTGCTGCAGAATGAAGGTGACAGGAGAAAGATGCTTGGCCACACTTGACATGCACTGCCATAACTTTTATTATCCTCCAGCAGCTTCCTGCATCTCCAGGGTGTCTCTCCCTCCTGGGAGACAGGTGGTGAGGGCTGGGCAGAGTGAGGAGGCAGGTACAGGGAGAGCACCAGGACCCAGGTACCAGGCTAGGCTGCGGCGGCTACCCAGACTCACACTGTAGGAGATGGAAGAAAGCTGCCCACTGCTCAGTACTTCTACTGAGAAGGAAGAGCATACCCCCACCCCTACAGGTCCATCCCCATCCATGCAGGTCCCTATCTGGGACACCTAGAGCCAGAAGTGAGAACTGCGTTTGTTCCTGGGGCCCTGAAGCACAGGACCTGGATGGCTTCAATGCTCTTCACCCCTGGGGTCAGCACCTTCCCCACATGTCTGGTGCCCCCACTGTACATGTGGGAAACCCTCATCCCATGAGGAACAGATGATGTGTGAAGAGCCCAGGTTGGGTGGGATGCGAAATGTGTCATTCTTCTCCCTCTTCTCCTCCTCGATGGGTCAGACCCCCTCAACCCCCCCAACCCCTCCCAATATCACCAGGACACCTCTCTGTACCCAGGAAAAGGAGTCTCTCCATCTTGCCATCAGACTCCACCCTTTTGTGTCACCTCTACCTTATTGGTTGAGAACATCTGTCCCTAAAAGGACAAGTGCTGGCCAGCCTTACGCCATGAACCTCTTGCTTAGCAAGTGCTCATGGAATCTTCCTAGCAACTTACACCAAGAGGAAAGCAGAGAGGCAAGAGTCACCTTCCCACCAAAACCGTGGTACCCAAGGTGATGACCCACACACATCACTCACTCCTTCCGGAACTGACCCTGATGCCCACCAATGCTGGCAGTGACAACAGCTCTGTTGCAGACACACAGATAACAGAAGACCTCTTGTGCAACACTGATGCACAGAGACTCTCAGAAACACACCCACAGTCACCCAGCTTATAAGTGGCAACAGTATGAAGCCAGGTAGTCAGGCCTAGAGCCTGAGGGTTGCCCGCTGGGCTGCGCAGTTCAGATTCCCCTCCATCCTCCCAGACCTTGGAAAAGCCCAGCCCTGGAGGCCTGTCAGGAAAGGACAATGGGGTCTCCCTGCTGGGATGGGGGAATTGAGGTAAAAACCAAAAAAAAAAGTAGCATTTGAAGCAGACACAGAATAAGCTTTTAAAGCTAAAAATGTAGCACACTGGCCTGACACCCTCCTCCGCTGCTCTGTTCCTTTTCAAGCAGGGAATGTGACTCTACCTCAGGTCAGCAGCTCAGACCCACACAAAGGGTCAGGCCAGGAAAGCCACGTAGCAAGGTTGGGGTCAGGAGTGCCAGCAATCCTACCGGCGACCCTCCTGGGCTCAGCTGCCTGTATCAAACTCCCCTTGTCAAAACCCTCACACTCTGGTCCCCTCAGACAGGTGTCCACCTGTGGAACGTGTGTGGCTCTACCAATGCAGGGCACTGTCCAACCCTGGCACAGCTCAGGCCCAGCCGTGACTGCAGGGGGAAGCCACACACCCATATGCCCCACACTTCTCCTCTTGCCCTAGCTGATGTTAACGTAACCGCCCTGGATTTCCATAGTATCTCTTCCCAGGCTTCCCTCAGCCCACTCTCACACACATGCTCACTTGGGCACTGTCCAACGTGCAGTCTTCTCTATCTCAGAGGTCTCCTGGGGCCAGCCCACTAATTGCTCCGAAGCCATATCCAGCAATGCTGACAGCCCTGTAGACTCGAACCCACCTCTTCCCTGTTCCCTTGCCCCACACGATATCCATGCTTCCAAATGCCACACATTTGTGGGCTCCTCACGTGACCTCCCTGCCCATTTCCATCCTTCCCCATAAATAGTGGTCAGCCAGCCCCACCTGGGACAAGTACCAATAGCTTGAGCTCACCCAACTAAGCAGGACTGGGCCTGTTCACCCACCCTAAGAAGGGACACCAAGGGTGACTTATCAAAAGAGGCAGAATGGCCTATCAAAGGAGGCACACTACAGCAGGAGGGGCTGGCAGGGCCCAAATGCAGAGGAGAGACAAGCAGGTCACATCTGTGAAGGACAGAAGTTCCCTTCTGGCTATGGCCTGGTCCCTTGTGCATCTCCACTGTCTCTAGGACCTGACAGCAGCCCCAGTGCCCCCCCCCCAAGAGTCCAAGTCTGGACGATGGGTCCAGGAGTAGGGGCCCAGGCCTCAGCCTGCCCCACCACAAGGTTCCTTCCCTACCCACAGCTTTGGCTCCCCCACCTCTAAGAAGGGAACAAACTCCTCCTTCCTGAGATTGTTGTTGCTAAGACGAATGAGCTAATTAAAGTCTGGAAAGGTTTCTTGAAAACTTAAAAAGAGGTGATTGAGCATGCAAATTAGTAACAATTACTGCCCCTCCTCCAGGCAGGCAGCCTGGATCCCTCCACAGAGCAAATCTCTGCTCTGGAGTGATAGGCCCTGGCAGAGGCCTCAGCTACCAAAGGCTGTGCTTTCCCTGACCCTCAAGTCATCACTCTCTTCCCACACCTCAGTTGCTTAGCAACTGGTGAGTGTGTGTTTTACTGTTTATTGAGCACCAACTGTGTGCATGACCTTCTTTACACAGAGTAACATCCAGGAGGATTAATTTTCAGAAATCTCCTTTGACCCAACAGAAAATTGAGGGGGGTCACAGAGAGGTGTGAAACCTGACCCTCAGCTCATGACATTAGTCACCCCTACCAGGCTTGGGAGTTACCTCCATAGTCTCCTCTGCTGGCTCACCATGTGGAAGTAAGGCTGACTCAGCAGACACACTTGGACTCTGATGAGAAATTAAAACCCAAAGTCTGCAGGAGTGTCTTGGGAGTCCAGACAGGGACTCAGCAAAGCACCTGCCATGAGTCTGCTGACTGCCTCACCCCAGGCCAGCAGTGCTCGTGAGAAAGAAAATGGAACCCTCAAAGAGCTTACTGATCTCAGCACACACACACACACACACACACACACACACACACACACACACACACGCACGCACACACACCCACCCCAGGCCAGCAGTGCTGGTGAGAAAGAAAATGGAACCCTCAAAGAGCTTACTGATCTCAGCACACACACACACACACACACACACACACACACACACACACACACACGCATGCACACACACACACCCTAGGCCAGCAGTGCTGGTGAGAAAGAAAATGGAACCCTCAAAGAGCTTACTGATCTCAGCACACACACACACACACACACACACACACACACACACACACACACACACACACACAAAGCCAGGGTCTGACAGCCAGACAAGCCCCAGCCCCAACTTCCCCGCCTGGCTTACTCTTACCTGCAGGCTCACAGCTCTGTTCTCCCCCTAAAAGAGGCCTTGCTGCTGGCTGGTGTCCTGACTTCCACAGGGCCTGGATCACCCATAAGCCTGGCCTCAGTAGACTATGAGCCACTTCCCGCCCCCAAGCTGACTTCCAAACTTTGCCCTCTTCTTCACTCAATAACTCAGCAACTCCCCCCACCACCACCATGGTTGAGGAAACAGAAGCAGCCTTCAGGAGACAGGACAACAGGGGACTAAGGACTCACCTCTGTCAGGCCTCACTCCAGTCTCTCAGCTCCTCAGCAGGACTCCTGCAGAGAAACACCAGGGAAGAGATGAGTGGACACCCAGACCTACCCTGCAGTGTGCCTCACCCAAACCCTTGTTTAGCCTGAACTTCCCGTGCCCAGGGGCAGAAGAGGCAAGAGGAGAGACTGTGCAGACTCCAGGCCAGAGCTGCTGCTGACTGGGATCTGAGGGCTTGCTCAGGCCAGCCCAGGCTCCACATCTGCCCTGAAATATGTGAACGAGGAGAGCAGCCCCCACCCACCCCAGCTCACCGGGACTACCCACAGCAACAAGGACAGTTGTGTGGTACCTGAACACAAAGGGCTGGTCCTCAAATTCCCCCTCGACACCAGGTGTGGCCATGGTCCAAAGGAGCCCAGGAGAGTTAGCAGGAATAGAGCCTTAAGGCCTGCATATGCCTGGCATCCTCACCCAGTCTAATTCAGCTTGTCACTGGCTCACCCTGTGACTCTGGGTTGGCCCTTTACCCAGCAGAAGCAGGTACATCCAACACAGTTTGCTGCCAACCTTGGAGTTTCTGAGCACAGGTCCTGGGTGGGTCTGAGAATCTGCATTTCAAGCAGGCTCCCCTGGGTGCTAGTACTGCCAACTGGGGTCCCCTTTGAACAACGTCTGGTTTTGAACAAGTACCTAGTTGTATGTACCTGGAACATATACCTGCAAAGCATATAGTCTAGACTCAAGAAGTTCATAGGCTGAAAATGCACACACACACACACACACACTCATACACACACACCTGCGTGCACACTCACATCAAACTCAAAGCAGCACTAGGGGTGTGCTTTCCAAACACAGTAAATGGCTCTGGGCTGGTGCAGTCCCAGAAGACTTCTAGGAGAAGGTAAAAATCTAAATTTCCAAGTCAGGTTGTAGTGGTGCACACCTTTAATACCAGCACTGGGAAGGCAGAAACCTACATTGCTCTGAATTCAAGGCCACCCTGGGTTACAGAGTGAGTTGCAGGACAACCAGAACTACACAGAGAAATTCTGTCTCAAAGCAAACAAACAACAAAACTCCCCAAAATCTAAATTTCCATTATTACAGAGTATTGTTTCACTAATCAAGGACAAGAGACAAACTCCTGTCCTAGACAAATTTTCAGAGCTACTGAGTGCCCTCTGGGATATACTTGCACCTGTAGAGAGGAGCACACACAGAGTCTACACTGGGTACATGTGTACATGCAGAAATGCACACACAGAGTCTACACTGGGTGCATATGTACCTGTAGAGATGCACACAGAGTCTACACTGGGTACATGTGTATCTGTAGAGATGCACACAGAGTCTACACTGAGTACATGTGCACCTGTAGAGATGAACACAGTGTCTACACTGGGTACATGTGCACCTGCAGAGAGGAGCACACAGAGTCTCCACTGGGTACATGTGGATCTGTAGAGATGCACACAGAGTCTACACTGGGTACATGTGCACCTGCAGAGATGAACACACAGTCTACACTGGGTACATGTGTATCTGTAGAGATGCACACAGAGTCTACACTGGGTACATGTGCACCTGCAGAGATGAACACACAGTCTACACTGGGTACATGTGGATCTGTAGAGATGCACACAGAGTCTACACTGGGTACATGTGCACCTGCAGAGAGGAGCACACACAGTCTACACTGGGTACATGTGCACCTGTAGAGATGCACACAGAGTCTACACTGGGTACATGTGCACCTGCAGAGAGGAGCACACAGAGTCTACACTGGGTGTATGTGCACCTGTAGAGATGCACACAGAGTCTACACTGGGTACATGTGTATCTGTAGAGATGCACACACACAGTCTACACTGGGTACATGTGTATCTGTAGAGATGCACACAGAGTCTACACTGGGTACATGTGCACCTGCAGAGAGGAGCACACAGAGTCTACACTGGGTACATGTGGATCTGTAGAGATGCACACACAGTCTACACTGGGTACATGTGCACCTGCAGAGATGAACACACAGTCTACACTGGGTACATGTGGATCTGTAGAGATGCACACAGAGTCTACACTGGGTACATGTGCACCTGTAGAGATGCACACAGAGTCTACACTGGGTACATGTGCACCTGCAGAGAGGAGCACACAGAGTCTACACTGGGTGTATGTGCACCTGTAGAGATGCACACAGAGTCTACACTGGGTACATGTGTATCTGTAGAGATGCACACACACAGTCTACACTGGGTACATGTGTATCTGTAGAGATGCACACACACTCTACACTGGGTGTATGTGCACCTGTAGAGATGCACACACACAGTCTACACTGGGTACATGTGTATCTGTAGAGATGCACACAGAGTCTACACTGGGTACATGTGCACCTGCAGAGAGGAGCACACAGAGTCTACACTGGGTACATGTGGATCTGTAGAGATGCACACACACAGTCTACACTGGGTACATGTGTATCTGTAGAGATGCACACAGAGTCTACACTGGGTACATGTGGATCTGTAGAGATGCACACACACAGTCTACACTGGGTACATGTGTATCTGTAGAGATGCACACACACTCTACACTGGGTACAGAGCTCCTGTAGAGAGGAGCACACACAGTCTACACTGGGTACATGTGGATCTGTAGAGATGCACACAGAGTCTACACTGGGTACATGTGGATCTGTAGAGATGCACACACACTCTACACTGGGTACAGAGCTCCTGTAGAGAGGAGCACACACAGTCTACACTGGGGTACAGAGCTCCTGTGCTCTTCACAGTGTATTATAGATCTTTCCATGCTCTCACAGAGCATCAAGCATTACTTGTACTCACTCAGCCCCTACTATGCACCACACAGCAGGCTGAGAGCTCCACGTGTTAACCCGGTTGGTCTCCATAGTACATCTTTTTACATGATACCACCCAGTCCATTGTTCTCTAGAGCAGTGCTTCTAATCCAGTGCATGGTGACCCCTTTGGAGGTCACATATCAGATATTTACATTACAATTCATAACTAGCAAAATTATGTTTATGAAATAGCAAGTAAATAATTTTATGGTTTGGGTCACCACAACATGAGGTGCTTTATTAAAGGGTCGCAGCATCAGGAAGGTTGAGAACCACTGCACTACAGGATACTGGTGTGCCCAAGCATTTCTGGTTAGAGAGCAAGCGGACACTGCCAAGGGGCCTCAAGTGCCTCACAGGCTACACTGTGCTCCTCCACAAGGGGGCACATCCTCTCCAGATGACCAGGAACTCCAGGGATGTACGCCCGGAGGTGCCACCTTTCTGTTTCAAGCATTACTTATTGAGTGGTGGGTACGTGGGAAATCCCGCATCCTTGTGTGCATATGCAAGCATTTCTCCAGGCAAGTTCTCAAAGGGTCGGTCAAAGGATATACACTCTAAATTTTTCTATTTGTTGCCAGAATGCCCTCCAAAAACTTACTTGTGCTGATATCTAATTCCCCGTGAGAGCATGTATTTAAGATTAGTTCCAGCTGGGTGCACACCTTTAATCCCAGAACTTGGGAGGCAGAGGCAGGCAGATCTCTGTGAGTTCAAGGCCAGCCTGGTCTACAGAGTGAGTTCCAGGACAGCCAGAGCTACACAGTGAGACTCTTATTCATGGAGATCCATTGACATCTGAGACTGCCATTTTGCAGAAGAAAAAAAACCCCTACAAATCAGAGATATTAAAAGGAAAGAGTTATATGGAAGGGAGACTTAGATAGAAGGAGGGAGGGAGGGATGGAGGGAGGGAGAGAGAGAGAGGGGTGGGAGGGAGGGAGGGAGTGGGGAGGAATGGAGAAGACTCAACTCTCAGCTCTCGCAGTCTTCAGTGCAGTTCTGGCCAGTGTCTTGCATCCTTCTCTGGAGCTAGGCTCCAGTCTCTTTCAGTCCACAAGACTGTCATATCAAGATGCCCAGAAAGCTGTTTGGCCAGACCAATGGTCGTGCTCTATGCCCTGGTCCCCAAGATCTGGACAGTGTCTGATGTGCTGATGGCTTCTTGCACGTGGAGACACTTATCTCTGTCCTCCCAGGACTAGCCTCCTCCAACTCTCTCACTTCAAGCATCGGACTACAGTGTCTGTGGTCCCTTTTCCCCCTGCTGGCCATTCGCTCCTTGGCTGGTTTCACAGGTCTGGGCTTTATGCACAGCTCCAGTCTCCTGAGCATAGCTCCAGCGCCAGAAGCCAATTTGTCATCTCTGCTTACTCTCCTAACAGCTCTGTCCAACACAGAACACTTCATTTTTAACCCAAAATTACATCTCCCTCCACCTTGACTCTCCTTTATCCCACACGCCCACACCCAAGCCGTCACCAGCCACTGTCAATGCTTTCCTCAAACACATCCAGGCCCTGGCTACTCAGCCGCCTTCTGCCCCCACTCTGCCTCTGCTGGAATTGGGCACCTCACACAGACAACAATTCAAACCAGCACAGTGGAGGCACAGCCTGCCATGGCTGTCCCATCCCAGCAACCTCCTCCTAAAGCCCCGGGGCCTGTTCCACCCTCGCAACTCCTTTCCCACCTCCACGGCCTCTGTCCTCCCTCAGATGGGGTCTCCCTCCTCCCCGCAGCCCCTGAGTAAAACGCCTGTACACACCAACCACTCACTTTCATAGCATTTATCCCACCTGGCCTCGTCCTGCTTGTATATATGTGTCCCTGTCCCTTGTCTGTCCCCTTCTTAACACAGACCATAGACACCTTGTTTGCCTCTGGGTATCTTTGTGTACTGCGTGCTGCCAAATGAAAGCTCAGGAACTATTTGTTGAGTGAGTGGGTGGATGGATGGATGGATGGATGGATGGATGGATGGATGGATGGATGGATGGGTGGATAAATCAGTGGAGCCAGTTCTCTGTGATTTTACTCTCTGAAGAAGTCTCCTGGGGGAAGGAGTCAGAGAGCATACTCATCATGGCAGGACACCATGGCATAGGCTGAGCAACGGGTGCCAGCAGGTACCAGTGGGGCTTGCAGCATTCCCGGGATGCCACACTCAGCAGCCCATACCAAGGGGCATGTGGGGCTTTCACACCTGCCAACCCACCCCACTCAGGAGGGAGCCTTGGGGCAGCCGGCAGCTGAGCGAGGCTGGCGGGGGGCCAGCATGCCTGCCAACAGCTGGCGCTGCTGCCAGGCAGCCGGGTAATCGTGTTAGCCAGCGGAAATTGGTCCAGGGAGTTTTTTTCCTTCGCCTCCCATTTTCTTTCTCTTCCCTTCCCCCTTGGAGCTGCAAGACTCAGAAGATTGATCTTCGCCTGAAACGGAGGAGATAACTCGATATAATGAACTCCACTGTCCCTCTTGCTGTTTGGAGCTTTTAAAAAATTCAACAAGGCTGGGGACAAAGGGGGAAAAGCTGTTCTTGGGGGCTCTCTGGAAGCCCCCAGCCCTGCTCTAGGCCCCTCCTCCAACTTGGCTTCTGCCTCCTTTCCTTCTCTGCTCCCCTGGGATGCCTTCATGGAACAAGGTTAAAAATATCCCCTTTCTCTTGCAGGTTTGAAAAAAATAGTTTTGGTGAGGTCAGGACTGGGCCCAACAATGGCCCTGCTTCCCCCAGCCCCCAGCCTCATGGTCGGCTCCACCCCCCAGAGTCACCAGCCTGCCTAGGGGGTGACAAGTTGGTTCAGTCCATTGCTCTTCAGCAGGCCAACCGCCCACTGAGGCACTGGCAGCTGTGTGGCTTTTGTTCCTACAAACAGCTCTTTAAAGAGCCACGTAATGACACAAAGGAGCCCAGCTCGCTGCACCCGGGCACTGTGCACACCTCACCAGGGTCCCCTCAGCCCTCGGCCCTACCTCTTCCTGCTCGGCAGCTCCTTAGCTGGTGTCCAGTCCGTCTCACATAGCTGTTTGGTACATATCTAATCTGTGTAAGTGTGGGATGAGAGCTGGGACCACCAAGCCCCAAGATCCCTGACCTAAAGAACCTTATAAAGTCCGGTGACAAAGGCAACCGTCACCCAATGGCCATACTGGAAAGAGCTTTATAGGAATGGCCAGGTAGCCCCAGTGTATGACAGTGATCAAGGAAGGCCTCCCTGAGGAAGTGTCCTTGTAGTGAAAGCCAGAGGACAATTAGACTACCGGGCTGGGGAAGAGCAGGGTTCCAATGTCATGGGGAGCACGCAACTCTATGGGGCCCCTCGCCTGGTGGACTCCACTTGTAGAAGGAGAGAGATCCACAGTTTAGTTAGTATCCAAAGCCTCACCTCACATGGTCTCTCCTGCCAGGCCTTGTCACACCCAGGGCGCCTTTCACAGAACAGCTCAGTGCTTCCTTGGTAGCCCTTATCTCAGTAGGTGTCTGGAAACTTCTCTGGTTCTCAATCCTTGGCTTTAATCTCTGACACCCTTGGATCCAGGATATAGGGGAGACAAAGGTCTGTGGGCCCAGGAAAACCCCCAGCTCTCCTTCCCAGATGATTTCATCCCAGGCCCCTACAAAGCCACTCAGGAAGCTCCATGGCCTGTGCTTCCCCGGGGCTCCTGCTGGCAGTAAGAGCCAAACAATCTGACCTTGCGGTTCTACAGGCAAACACCCTACACCTCAGCTTCCCTGAGCAGCCTCCTGGGGACCAAAGGCACCAGGGGGACCTGGAGGTGCAGGAACCAGTACAAATCAGCCCTGCCCTGCTTCTGGGAGCAGAGACTTTGGCCTCCATGCAGACCTGGAAAATTTGCCAAGACCTCAGCAGAAACAGAGATCATGGGGGCCTCTGATCAAGGTTCAGAGGAAGGGACAGCGCAGGTGAGGAGGCAGATGCAGAGAGAGGTTCGGGCCCTACATTAGGCAGAAGGTGCTGTGGCACAGGGTAACTGCATGACTAATCCAAGGAGAGGGTCAGCTCCAAGGAACCTCGCCAACCTAGCTGAACTACCCATCCCCCATGCCAGCTTGGAGCGGGTCAAAGGTGCTGCCAAGTGCAAGGGGGGTGCTGGACACAGTTTCAGAAGCCTCTGAGTTGGGAGGAGACCCAGGCTCCCCACACAGCCTCTTGCAACCAATATGCAGAGAGGCAGAAACAGAAAGCCTTGTGGAGAACTGTCAGTAGGCCAGCTGCCCTCTGAGGAGCTCTGACATGGGCGCCTATATCTCCCTTTACAGAGGAAAACTGAGACTTAAGTTAGAACAACTAACCAAGGATCTATGGTGAGTTGCTCATGGTGGAGACAGAACAGAACCCAGGCCTGTGTGAAGGCAAAAGCTGCTAACCACTGTAGCCAAACAGGACACAGAAACCAGAGTTTCCAGCCAGAAAACCTCAAACTGTGAACTTGGATTCAGTCGTGAGATAGGATGAGGTCACAACATAGTCAGGGAAAATTAAGTCCAAGGATGGCATGCTGTTGAAGGAGACAGGGACTTGAAGGTTTACCTTTGGCAGAGACTGGGGGAAGCTGGCCACCCAAGAGCGAAGACCTGCCTTGGTGGCCAGGGCAGCCAGCCCTGGCGGTTCCCACATAAGGAGTCTCTTGCTGCCAGCTCATCCTATGAACCCCATGGGTTCACAAGAGACCCTGGGGCGTAGTAAGGAACTGGAGGAAACCCTTCTGGGTTTATGAGTAGGGACAGAGCCTCCTTAAGCTGCATGAGAGAGATGGAGCCCATGGGAAGGTAAGAGAGATGAAATAAGCACTTAAGCTGGCCAGTGGGAGCACTGTGGAGCATCCAGCCTCAGCTGCCTGCACAGCTCATCTCCTGGCTAGAAGGGGCTCCTGGAGGAGAGGCAGGGTTCCCCCTTCTCCTCTGTTCTCCTCCCTTCCCTCAGCCTGTCTTCTCTCTCCACCCATCACCAGCTTACCTTTGGCACATTTGCCCACCTGTTACAGGAAAAGCACCCAGAGCTCATTAGGGGTTGGACAAAGGGACAGAGGCTACCACCAACCACCATATCCTGTGTAAAAGCAGGAGTGTAACTCCCACCCCCAGGTGGTGAAGAAGGACAGGAGGGGACCCAGACTTGGGAGCAAAGGGAATCAGAGCTCAGCCTCCTAGCCTGTGATCCTTAGTCTGTGCCTGTGCCTCTCTCCTCTCTCTCTCTCTCTCTCTCTCTCTCTCTCTCTCTCTCTCTCTCTCTCTCTCTCTCTCTCTCTCTCACACACACACACACACACACACACACACACACTTTTCCTTCCTTCCTCTCTTTTCTTTTCTTTTTGTTGTTGGTGTTGTTTTTCGAGACAAGTTTTCTCTTCTCTGTGTAGCCCTGGCTGTCCTGGAAGACTCTCTGTAAACCAGGCTGGCCTTGCACTCAGATATGCATTCCTCTGTCTCCCAAATTCTGAGATTAAAGATGTGCACTGCCATTGCCAGCTTACCCTGTGCCTTTCTAAAGGGATGAGTAGGGTACAAAGGACCCAGGCCAGGGTACCTGGAGAACCCACTTGGGGCAGAGTGGGGAGCAACTTTGCTTTTCTCGCCTCCAGAGTCTTTCCACAGTTAAATTACAGTTTATTATGAAAGCAGAGGTAAAGACAGGGAGCCGGGTGACTGGGGACTTAGTCTCACCTTAACGAGCATTGGGAGGACAGCTGCATGCAGGAAGAAGGCTGAGATTTGCTGCCACTGCAGTGGGGCGCAAACTATCAGCTCCCCAGGAGAGGAGCTTCAGCTGGGTGGACATCGGGGGCTGTTGGGGTACTTCTGGGAGTCAGGACTGGGGTTCTCCCAAATAGGCACACAAGAGGGGAGTTAGTGGACTTGTGCAGTGAACGCTAAGAGTCCTGGGGGCAGTCCCCCCTTTGTCTTCCAAACCATACAGCCAACAGGAAAGTGTTTCTGCGCTCCTGCTGTATGGTGCCAGTGCTCTGGGTTCCATTGGAACCAGAGGTGAGAGAAGGTCTCACTTCAATGTGCCTCAGAAGAGAAGTCTTTGGGCAAAGCCTACTCCAGAATCTCCCCAGGGAGGCTATGACACTGGCCGAACACCAGATGCCTCTAATAGGCACTGGGACAGTCCCAAGCAGAGCTTTGGAATCAAATACATATCAGCCTGGACCCTGAGTTTTCTACCCAGTCCCCAGCCACAGGCCACTCCACTCCCCAACTCACTGTGATTGGCAGTCCTGGCTCCCTTTCTAAGTTATTCCATAGTTAGCACTGATCTAGCATGTCACAAGCATGATCTCATTAACCAGGGCAACACTACGAAGTCGTTGTAGTGTAGACCCTTTCATGAGGGGAATCAAGACAGAGGCTTAGTACCTCCTCCAGCAAGGTCAAGCGCACAGAGCTGGTGAATGTTGCAGTAAGGATGCACAGCCAGACGATGCTGCACAGCTGGACAGATGCTCTGGATCCTCCAACCAATGCATCAGAGTTGGGCCAAGCCTTCCCACCTTCCGAACATCCCACTAACATCCATACCCACTGTCACGCACCCCACTGATGCCCTCAGAGGCCTGGAGACCCCTCCGGGTATAGGAGGAGACCCACTTGACCAGAATAAGCCAGGTCTTATGCCAACCATCTCATATGCAGGAAGCTGGGACAACTTGAAAGGGGTCTTGGGGCTCAAAAAAAAAAAAAACAAGTGGCATTCACCTAGTCGCCATACTTCCTGTGCATCGACCAGGGATTGGGATGGGGAGGAGGTGGATGGGCAAACAACCGTGTGTGAGTGGAGAGCAGTACATGGCCACTGACGGATCCAGGGCCACCCGGAAAGGTATGGAGCGCCTGGGCCTAAAGCAACAGAAGAGCATGAGGACAGGCGAGAGGATCAGTGAGTCAATAAGCATTGCCCAGGAACCCTATGAGTAGACGTGAACCAAGAGTGCCAGCCAGTTTACTGCATGGCCCCGCCTCTCTCTCAGCCCATGCACTGGGTATCTCCTCCCCTTTCTCCCTGATCCCTGCACAACTATTTTTTTTAGGTTGAAATCCAGTGTTACTACCTCCTTCAGGAAAGCAGCTCTGGTTGTCCTCATACCCCTCTGAGGAGCCTGTACCTGTGTCTGACTTACGGTACACCTAAAAGGCAGACCTACCCCATCACCAAAGTGAAGGGTGGTCAGGTACAGAAGCTCTCCTGTGAGGGAGGAGAGCCCTGCCTGGAAAATAACACGCCCCTGCCCTGCAGGAGCTCAGGTGGGAGCTGGCTGTACCTGCTGGCAGCAGAGCTAGCATGATGGATGGTACCATTCGGGAAGAAATAAATCCCTGAGACTCGTGTGCCAGGTGAGCTGGGGGGTGTATCCATCTCAGAGATGCTTAATGAACGTGCTGGCTGCAGCAGACAACAGTAAATACATCTGCCTCCCACCCCCTCAATACCTCAGGCCCCAGGGAGTACCTCGGGCCTACCCCTTCTCCAGGTTTTCACAAAATCAGGGACAATAGGTGCTGAAAGGGTCCAGTGATTGGCTGGTACAGACCAAAACCCCATCTTACAGATGGTAAAACTGGGGGTGCAGATTTACCCAAAGACACACAGGAAAGCAGAAGCAGAAGCCAGATTCCAATCTCACCCTCATGGCCTCTCCTTCAGAAGGCTCTAAAAACGTTGTTCTCAACTGTGGATCGCAACCCCTTTGGGTCAAACGACTCTCTTACAAGGGTTGACTAGGACCATTGGAAAACACAGATATTTACATTATGATTCATAACAGTAGGAAAATTACAGTTATAAAGCAGCAACAAAGATAATTTTATGGTTGGGAGTCACCATAGCATGAGGAACTGTATTAAAGGGTCACAGATTAGGAAGGCTGAGGCCCACTGCTCTAAACCCTCTAAACCCAAGCTTCCTGTGTCTCCAAGAAGAAACCCTGACCAACTGTTCTTCCAGAGCACCAATCCCAGACCCCCAAGCAGGTTCACCGTGTTCACTCGCCATGCCCAGTATGGCCCATGCGTCCTCTTTTTCTACTTCCACCTTAATAGCCGAGCATCAGAGGACACTCAGGGTTTAGCATGACCCCAGACCCACCTTTAGGTTCCATTCTACCAGCCCTCCCTCTACTTTACTTCAGGGGCAGAGCTCAGAGGCTGGCCTTGCCTGCATGGAATGCTCACCAACTCCAGGGCTCCACAGAATAAATCCCTCGTCAAATTAAGGAAACACTGACCTGCCCATGAGCAGGCACTAGGGGGCCTGGGGGAGGGGAGTGGGAAACCGAGGCTCTACTAGACACCAAACCAAACCACCCACACTGTCACCATGCCTAAAACGTCACCATTAAAAGGAAACATCATTCTACCCGGGGTTCAGTCTCTCAATAAAGTGTGACTGTCCCAGAGAGAAATACACACTCAATCATTGCCACCACCATGTCCACAGAGAAGGAGGGTGGAGGAGGGGAGAGTGAGGTTTTGGGCGACAAGTGCTTAGCCAAGGCTACTATGGGGGCTGCAGGACCTTGGGGTGGGCTTGTTGTGCCCAGAGGTGTAAAGCCCTCCTGAGTCCAGGCTCTCAGAGACGTTCCTAAGGAGGCCATGTTTTTCACATCACTTCACCCTCTGAACAAGGGCACTTCCTGTACCTCTTCCATAGGCCGGCAGAGTTTTCCAAAGAGCAAACAAACTGTCTTAAGAGTCAGGTGACAGGCAGATGGACGGCACTAGAAGAAACCATCCTGAGTCAGGTAACCCAGTCACAAAAAGAAACATGGTATGTATTCTCTCATATATGGATTTTAGACATAGATCTGGGGAGTGCCAGCCTACAATCCCATAGCCAGAGAGTCTGGGAAACAGAACCTTCATCCAGTGACTGATGGAAGCAGAGGCAGACTCCCACAGCTAAACACTGAGCTGAACTCAAGAAACCCAGTGTCAGAGAGGGAGGAACGATGAGCAAAGGGGTTAAGACTGGGCTGGTTTAACCCCCAGAAACAGCTGACCTGAACAAGGGTTGGCTCTTGAATTCCAGACTGGTGGCTGGGAATACAGCATGGGACTGTTCAAGACCCCCTGAATGTGGGTGTCAGTGAGGAGGCCTGGGCAATCTATGGGGCCTTGGGCAGTAGATCAGTATTTATCCTGGGTATACAAATGGACTTTGAGCTCCCATCCTACAATGAGAGATGCACTCTCACCCTGGACTCTTGGGGGAGGGTCTAGGCCCTGCCCTGGATGAAATGACAGACTATGGACACTCATGGAGGGCCTCACCCTCCCTGGGGGAAATGAGGGGATATTGGGGGTGTTGGTGGGAGGAAGGGAGGGAAAGGAAGAGGGGCCTGGAATTGACATGTGAAGCAACCTTGTTTCTAATTTAAATTTAAAAATTAAAAAAAGAGTCAGGTAATAACCCAAATCCATGTCCTTGAGCCTCTCAGAGACTCAGTTTCCCCTTCTGTAACAAGAAAGAAAAATCCACTTTGCAGTATCTCTATGGAGCAAGGGCCAGCGTGTGGGCATGGCCAACCTACCATGGTCCTGGACCCAGAAGTGTTCACCACCAAAGGGAAGCCCTGCTCTGTGAACAGGAACCAAGGAGCATGAGGAGAGGTAGAGAAAGGCTAGACCTCTGCTGACCCTCCCAGTCATCCTACTCCAGGAAACCTCATGCCTCCTCCGCCCCATGCCTAGAGAGCGAGGGTCCAAGCCCATTCTCATCTGCTGGCCCCAGGCTGCTCCGATGCCTTTGTTGCACTCTGGCCCCAGGGAGCACCCACAGCCCATGCTAGGGTAACGCCTCACTGGAACCTGGCCCTGTTTCTCTACGCGATCACCCACACCCGACTTCGTGGTCCAGATAGGCTCAGACAGGGTTGCCAGCTTGCCCAGGGTCTCTGCAGCTTAGTGGGACCTAGATAGAGGACACTGACACCTGATCCTGTTTCCCCAAAGATACCATTTAGGAAGCACCTATGTGGGCCAAGCCCCTGGTCCCTTCTCAGAAACATGTTCCTTTCACCACTCCCACAGTGCTGAGTGGACCTCTTTACTGTCACCTGTGAAGGCTGCTCCTGAACCTCTCTGAGGCCCTGCCAAAGACCATCTAACAGCCCAGATTCCCAGACAAGTCCTGAAAAGGGAGGCAGGTCATTTATTGGCCATCCTGGTAGTCAACCATCTTCTCTTGACCAATGAACAGTAGGCTGGTAGGGAGCTTCAGAGTTGTTGAAACCCACAAAGGTTGCCAGTTTGGGAAAAGATGAGAGTAATATGAGTTCAGGAATAAGTATCTCAAGAGAGTCTTCTTAGAACAGGACTGCTATTTTCATGGAGTCCTCCCAACAGCCCTAGAGAGGGTGGGATCATGCCCACTTGACAGAGAGAATGAGTCTCCTTGGTCCAGGCGCACATCTTGCATTGGTGAACCTGGGTCTGCCTGAATTTGAAGCTGGATGTTCTCCTTTGCTGCCCTCCCCACTCTCCCAGTGCTGGAAAGCACAGCCAGAACTTCCCTGGAGAGAGAGACAGGGCCCAGTATCCCAGATATTCTCTGCAACAGTCTTGCCAACCCTCGGGGTATGCAGCTGGCTGAGTCTGACCCCAGGGTGGGGAAGGACACCTGCTGTCTCCCTCTGGGGCCGCCTCCCTCTCCCTATGTCTCCCACTCACACGAGCAAATGAGTAAGAAGAATAGAATTACAGTTTGGCTACACAAGACACAGAATTAGCAGGATTAAATATAAATAGCTATTAAAAGTGCCTTATAATTAAATTCATTTTCCAGTTATTTGTTTTACACACACACACCCGCCCACACGTGTGCACACACACATGAGCTTGCATCTCCAGCTCTACACAGAGTGGGTGTCAAGGCCCCCAAATGCTAACCAGCCTCCTCCCACAGTTGCCTCTTCCTTGAAGCTCCCGGTGTCTGTTCTTCCTGTCTCTCTCCCCTCCCTGGCCCAATGATTCCCCTGCAACCCTTCCCAAGAAGAATGAATGTCAACAATTACTGTTACAGCTATTCCCATGTGCTTAGCTAGACACTTGACACCCATCACCCCCTTTTATTCTACCCAAAGATGTTTTGTCACTCAATAAATACTTGATCGAGGGCCAAGTGCTTAATATTATTTAATCCCCACAATGCCATTCATCCCTCCATTAAGCAAGTGCTAGTTGAGCATCTACTACATGCCAAGGTTTGGTAAATGCAAGAAATACTTTGGCCTGCAAGAGTCCCCTCCTTTTCTCACAGAACCAGAGATGGAACTTGTCAAGAGCCAGGCCGGGAGGCATCAGAGAGGTCAGGGAAAGCCAGAAGGTATATGCTGGGGTGGAACCCTATGGACTGTGAGGACACAGTCTGAACACATCCCCTCTCTCTCTGTCTATAGGGCATAGAGTAGAGTGGGCGTGTCAGGTTGGCCCATCCTAAGGCAGGTACAACTCTCTGCATGCCATTCTACGGCTCTGAGTGTCCCTATCTTCTCTGGAGTCCTCAGTTTCCTTCTCTGCAGAGTAGGACAAAGTCTGCCCCTGCCCAGTTAGCATTAGTGAGCACTCTCAGAGTACTCTGTACTGACACAGAGCCAAGGAGGCAGTGGCCTCCATCACCATCACCAGTTAAGACCCCTGAAAACTATCAACACATGTAAGAAAACATAGAGCGCTATGAAGTCACAAACAGGGAGAGATGGCAAGGCCTATGATGGTGGGGGTACCTTGAAGCAAGCCTTGGCGTTGACAGGGAGGACCTCCAGTCACTCCTGAAGAGCTTCTAGGGGAGGGCCTCAGTCTGGTTTTTTAACATTCCCCTGGGTGTACAGGAAGATGCCAGCCCCAAAGTCTGGGGAGGGTCACTTCCAACTCATTCAAACTGCCCCACAGCCTCTTGGGCCCTGGCAGAGGTGAGGGGAGAAGATCACATCCTAAGGGGCAGAGGGCACATAGCTAGGTGGCAATGCTCGCATGCCCAATATGAATAAGACGTGGGACAATGCCTAGGTAAAAAAAGAAAAAAAGAAGAAAAAAAGGGTTTGGGACTCAGTAGCAACCACCAAGCTACCAGCACACTGGAATTCCGGTGTGTGCCGAGTACCCAGATCTGTCATGTCACCCAAGCCAAACAGCACCCTCTCAATCTGCAAGTATGACCAAGTCCCATTTTCGAAGGAAGGTTACTTGGAACTCAGAGGTCAGCTGTGCCTTGGCCAAGGTCACAAAGTCTACACTTAAGAAAGCTGGGGAATAAAACACAGATATATGTTTCTCCAAACTCCTGCTGGGGACACAGAATGAAGGAAACTGTGCCCCAGAAATCACTGGCCCTGGTTATCTGAGCTACAGTCATCCTCCAAGCAGGCTACCCATCCTATTCACTTCCCAGAGTCCCACTACTCAGCCAAATCAAGCCCAACAGTGAAGACGTTTATCCTAAAGTAGGTGGCTGAGCTAGTGGCAGAGGTCCAAGCCCCTTCTTGGTGAGGACATTATTTCATTACCCAAAGGCAAACACAGACCCACGGTGCCCAGCAAAGTGACTCAGGCAGCTGGCAAAGGCAGCACCAACTGATGGGCGGCAAGAGGCCCTTCTCTGGCCCAGTCTTCCCACAGGGCACGGGGGCTCTGCCCCATCTTCTTGACAAGTGCTGAGGAAGGGAAAGGAGCCTTGCTGGGTGGTGAAGAATGCAAGCAGGGCGATAAGGCACAAAGGCCCTTGCAGAAAACCATAGTCTATTGTCACTTACAGATGAAATCGGCTGACCCCAAGTAAGGAGGGGTGACGTCAAGCCAGGCAACATCACTGAAACTGGGAGACAAGGCCACAGTGTCCATGTCCTGGTCGCTGTGTGACCTCAGGACCTCGAGTAGTCCTTTGCAAGAACACTACCTATGCTCCAACTCCCAGTGGCCATCTGCCTTCAGCCCACAAAGACTTCTCACCACCTCCCATGACAGCCTTAGTGACCAGGTGGCTTCTCCCTCCTTTCTATAGTCCTAGGTGCCATCTCCTCCTGGGGGCTTTTCCTAACTGCTCCACCCTGTAAGACCCTGTTCTGTCTCACAAGCACTGCCGAGCCGAGCCCACCGTTGACAGCCTGTACTGTGCCCAGCACCCCACCTGAAGTGGTGGGTGAGACATTATTTTGTGTCTCCTGTGCAGGAGGGAACAGCAATTGGATGCCCCCACCCCTGATCTTACCACAGAGATGGGAGCACAGAAAACGCTGTGTGTGTCTGCTGACAACATTGCCAAGTCCCTTCAAAGTTTCCCCCATCACGGTAGGGGATGAATAGATGAAGTTCAGTAGTAAAACTGAGCTTTCTCTGAGTGTTTGGATGTCTCTAGCGTTCTCCTGGCTCTAATGTGTCTTCAGCTATGCAAGCAGAGCTGGGGTCAAATTGGCCTCTGAGGCGGTGTTGAGAATGTTCTGCGAGAAAGAGATAGAGGCTCCAGGTGAACTGTGTGCTGTCCGTGGTGCTGAGCGTGTGTGTCCCTCTCCGGGCTGGAGGCAAAGGCCGGAAGCCTAGGAACAGAGGCTGAGAGGGGACAGCTATGGAGAACAACAACCTGACTAGATTGCTGTGTGGGGGCACTGGCTGCGAGGGACTGTTGGCATGCGGGCCACTCACTCTGACTGATGGGGAAGGTTCTGCCTCAGCCACTCAAGAATCTGCAATTCAGCCAAGGCTCCAAGCCGTACTGAGAACACGGCCTGATGGGAGGAGGGGCTGGGAACGCACATACACCATGTGTGCATACACAAACACACACACACAATGTTTATGTAAACATCATATGGCCAAGCCGCCCAACATCAAGCTTGCCAACCCAGAGAGGGGCACTGCCACACTTGTGTCTCACACCCAAAGGGTGCAGGACACCCCTCAAAGACCCACTTAATGGGGAGGAAAATGAACCCCCACCCCTAGGTCCTATTTCCCCTCTATCACTCAAAGGGCTACTGTCCAATCTTTCCTTCTAATGGTGCCAGGCGCCTGTCTCTAGGAAAGACAAAGAAGGCATGTGTGGTGGGGAGAGTGGGCAGCAGGCCCAGAGCTGGGAGAGGAAGTGGAAGAGGGAGGGGTGGGAGGAAGCCTGGCGGGAGGAAGAAGGAAGAGGAAGGAGGGAACAAGGAGAGGGAAGAAGGTGAAGGAAGGAGATTGGAAGGGAGAGAGGGAGGGGAGGAGGCATAGGATGGAGGGGGGAGGAGAAGGGAGGGGAGAGGAGGAAGAGAGGGAGGGAAGGGAAGGGAGGGAGGGGGAGGGAGGGAGGAAGGAAGTCATCTGATTGGTCGGTTGCTTGGTTCCTCCACCCCTGCAGTACAGATCTTGGCAGGCCCTCTGCTGGCCCAGACACCGTCCTCTTCTGAATAATTTCTCCAGCAGAAATTCCATAATTATGGGTAATAACAATCACTCTGATTTGCATGTATTGAGCACCTTTCAGCCTGGGATCTCCAAGTGCTTCACCAACATTAATTAATTCATTAGGCACGCCCGCCTCTCTGGGACAGCAAGACAGGCTGCTCCACCCAGAGTAGCACAGCTGGCTTTGGGGTAGACAGCAGGTGGCAGTCCCAACAGGGGCTTGAGTTAGGTGTCCTTGGAGAGAGGTTCTGATAAATCTGGAGAGCACTGGCTGCCCCAGCCCTCCCTCCACCATGCCCTGCCTCTGGCTGTTCCCGTAGAAATCAGGACATTCTCTCTGCCCTTCCCAGGTCACAAGAGTGGTCAGGAGGGCAATAGTTCACCTAGCATAGCCCTGAGCTCTGGTCCATTTGGGAGATTCATACACTTTCATGAAACTCAACTTCTTCATCTGTAAAGTGGGGCCTCCAGCCCTCCAGCCTAGAGGTAGTTGTGACACTTTCAGACCTGTCCATGGCTGTACAGAAGATAGAACATTTCCCTCTGCCATACAGAGTTATAAACTCCCCCTAGAGATCAATTCTTTCCATCTAGGAAGAAAGAGGCTCAGGCAGGCCCTACTCTGTCCCCTTCAGGAGCCTGGAGATGCCTCTCACAGATGACAGATGACAGCTCTCAGTCCTGCTACAGCCCAACTGTAGGCAGACCCCACACTAGCCTTGTGGAAGAGCAAGACCAAGGGATCTGATGAGATGGTTCCTTCCAAAGGCCAGGCTTGGAATCTCCCACACAAGAGGGAGCTCCAGGGTTCAAAGCAGACCCCAAACTTATAGAGTAGACAAATCCTAGGTCTTCTCTTCCAGACCTTCATGATGCCTATGGGGAAACTGAGGCATGGAGAGGAAGAATCAGAGGCTTTGAAATCCATCCTGGAGTCCATTCCCAGCAGGCCACTTTGGGTTGTCACTCTACGCACAAGTGAAATAACCTCAGCCACGTTTAAGCAGCAGGCACGATGCTGCTCATACTGCTGGGACTGAACTAATGCTTCCCACGCATCACCCGCCCAGAGGTCCCGTGAACACTCCCTAACTGGTTGCGTTTCACCAGTATCTCCTGAGCCTTGCTGGGTGCTTTGCAGTCACCTCTGCTCAAGGGCCTTATGATCCACCCCAGCCCTCCCTCAGCATGCCTAGTGCCTGCCCTTGCTGGTTACCCTCCTTCCCCTCTGCAAGGTTTAACACTCTGACATCCCCCATGGCCCAATTAGCTCCTCCTCCAGAAAACTTCTCTGGGATCCTCAATGTGGTCTAGCATTTAACTACTTCAATGTCCTTATCTCAGGTCTAACTGAGGCTCGGGTCTCTTCACCAGAGTTTCAACCAAGTCTCCTCTCCATTCTGTAGGGACAATGCGACCGAGAAAAGGCTCACTAGGAGGGTCTGAGCCTGGCATTAGTGACAAGGAATACACAAAAGATCCAGGACAGACTCTGCCCCATTCAACCCACTTGCCTCCCCAGGATCCTCCTATCATGGCACCAAATAACTCTACATGTTTGGACAACGCCTTATGTCTCTAGAGCACATGTTCTTCAGCACACAGAACACAGACAATACAACAGCCACACTTGCAGACATGGCCATAGACAAGGAGTGAACACACAATGACCCAGTTGGCCATAAATTCCCACACACACATTTACAATAATATATACAGGGCAGCACTTGTGTTCATACTCATCAGCTAGCTTCAGAAGGCACATACCAACACACGGGAAGCACAAACACATCCCTGAACACAAGGTAGCAAACATTTCATACCACCCCCCAAAGAAGGCCAAGCTGGAGCTGGAGCTGGACCTTGTTAGTGCCCCTAGCTGGTAAGATGAGTATAGGACCGTGTTCATCCTTCAGAGCATTCCAGTCTGGCTCTCTGTTATTTCTGCTTATTAGTCTCTCTTAAGAACCCTATGTGAACATGCTAACTTGAAAGATGACTTCAAAGGTACCACTTAAGTAGGACATGGTGCTCCAGGGGACAATCGCCCTCCGATGCTTCCCTGGAGGGCACTGTATACTGCTACGTGTGTATACCATAGGACATTATTGCCACATGCCCTCATATGCACTGCACACTCGGGCACATTCATTATACACAGCCCATGGGGTCAGCCACCATCCTTCCTATTCAGGTGCATACAGACTCCCAACTCTGCGGCCTGTGAGACAAGAGTAGGAGCAGTAGGAAAGAAATGCCAGTTTGGGGGATTTGAACCACCGCCCTTGAACAGGTGGAGGCCCCAAAGTCCCTGCACTCTCATCCCTGACTCAGGGGTCATACCCTCCAGGGGGCCTTCTGGTCCCTCAGGAGTTATGTGACTTGATGTTTGGGACTGTACCTCAGAGGAAATCTCTTTGGGCAGTCTTCCTCAGGGTTCCTGGCTCTGGTATGACAAGAACACCCAAAACCCCATGACAAGAACGGCTGGGGTCAGGGTCATGTGGCACTGGCCAGGCACTATGACCATTGACCCTAAAGGACACTGTGAGCCACAGCAAAGCATGATGATAGGAATACCACATGAGCAGAGGCTGCCCCGCCACCAAGACCTGGAGGAGAGGAGCAGGGGGCGGCACTCCTTACTTATGCTTCAGTGTGCTCACTGGTCAGGATGAAGACCTAGTCAAGACGTCTTTGATGTCCCAGTGCCAGGTAGGTGCAAAGGACTCATGGACTGTTGGGTTTGTTGTTGTTTCATGCAAAGTTCTACTCTCTCCAAGGACCCTCAATCAGAGAGATGTTTCCTCAGGTCCCAGAGGATTGAAGATAAGGTATAGAGAAAGGGTAAAGAGAGGCAGCCATAGACAGAGGCTGCCTTGAGACCAAGAGCTGGTGGAGAGGAACTGGAAGCAGCCAGGTCTTCTAACCCAATCCAGGCCAGAGCTAGCTGGAACCCCCTAAGTCTGGGAGGCAGCCCCTCACCCTAGCATGGGCCCCAGGCCTGGGAAGGAGCCCAATCTCCTGCTTGTTAGCCCAGATCTACTCGTTAATCACTGCAAGCTGCCTCTCCTAGCCTTGGCTGTGTCAGCCATAATAATATATGAAGAACATTCATTTATTCACCAACTTCCCACTCAGGAAAAGATAGATGACACTGTAGGAAAGGATTTATCCTGACACCCAGCTTTCAGCAAAGTGAGGCTAATTTAAACATTTAAGTCAATGGATCGCCCCTCCCTGCCCCTCCTAGGCTTTTTTTTTTAATGGTATCACATGGGAGGGAGGTTGGAATGTACCGGTCCACATGGCTTGAGGTTGGAGGCAAAGGAGAGGGAAAGGGTGGTTGGTAGGGTTTCCTCTGGCTTTTCTTCAACCCTCTCCGAGCCCTGTCTCTGCAACCAAATCCAGGTAAGAAGTAGGCAGGCATGGACCAAAGCACTGGGTGAGGACTAGTCTCACCCCACTGCTGGCTCGCTGTGCGTCACAGATCAAGTCATTCCCCTGCTCCAAGCCTCTGCTTGCTTGTCTGTGAGGACCCACGTCCCAGCCACTTCTAAAGCAGGTTCTCTTGTTCTTTCCTAGGTGCCTCCTCCCAGCATGCCGTGAGGAGAATGACCAGGAGAGAGCCAAGGACCTAGGGGAGCAGGGTGTGGCTATGGGAGTGGCCAGGCTTCCTGCTGAGAACACAGCTTCTGGAGCTCCTGTCTGGGCTCTTGTCCCTGCTTTCCCTGTTAGTCGGTGACCCTGGCCTGCTACTTACTCCTTGTGCCTCATTGACCTCTTTTGGGAAATGACTGTCATGAGCATTCTCACTTCATAGGAGTCTTGGAAGAGCAAATAAGAGTCACTATCCAGAAAAACAAACAAACAAACAAAACCCTGGGTGGGGGGGGCACCTGGAGGTGGTTGCACGTGCCTTTAATCCCAGCACTGGGAGGCAGAGGTGGGTGGATCTCTGTGAGTTTGAGGCTGCTCTGGTCTACAGAAGAGTTCCAGCTCAGCCATGGCTGTTACACAGAGAAACCCTGTCTCAGAAAAACAAATAATCAAACACACACACACACACACACACACACACACACACACACACACACAAACTCTTGGGACCTCACTTTGCATAAAAAGAACTAAGGTCACAATCACTGGGGAGGGGCCAGACAACAGAGGTCATCCTGACCCAAACCTCCTCAGTGTTCATCCTCTCTTCAGCCAGGACCTGTCAGAAGTATCCCAGGATGGGCTGTGTGCCACTCAGTCCACAGGAGCTACCCCAAACCTCCTGAAGAAAGGGTAGCTGAGAAACTCCCTATATTCAAGGCTGAGAGCAAACTGCCACACTCTTCCAGGTAGCCTCATTGGAGGTTTGCAAAGCACCTGAAGGCAGACCAGGTCAGGTAAGGAAGGGTCGGGTACACAGGGCTGGCAGCATGTGACCTCAGTGACACAAGACTTGTGTGCTGCCAAGTACGAGCACACATGGATGCACCAGCACCTTCTGAGGGCATTCCTCTTCCTTCAGTGGCCTCTGACCTGAGGTTTGAGGGCCCCAGGGCCTAAGGCCTAAGGGTGAGTGTCACAGAGAAGTCCCTGCCAGAGGCAAAGGTAGAGACTTCTGTGGTCCGCCATCCTCTCCCCTGCCAGAGCCAACTCCACCCAGCTAGACTGGGGATCGGCCCAACTACTTTCTAAGATTCTGTTTCCTCACCAGAACTAACGGCCACTACACAAACCTCCACTAATGGCTGTAAAGAGCCATTTTCGGAAGTGCCAAACACGGTGCCTGGCCCATAGCAAACACTGAGAAACTTTCCCCTTTGCCTTAAATCCTGTCCCTAATCCAAAAAATGCAGAGAAGGCAAAACGGAGCAGCAGTCCAGCCATCTCTCAGGAGACCAGACATGATGGACTAGAGTGGCCACTGAGAAAAGCACTGATTACTGAGGGGGTGTCTTACCACCTGTAATTCTTGCTCCAATCGAGTGTCCTACCAAAGCACGTCAATTGATGACACAGTGGTTTCAACAAAAAGGTTCTTGGGTTATTTTTAAAGTCATAACTAAACATGCTGAGCCATCTGCCCTAGCCAAAGCCGTGGGGAACCAGGACCCCATTATTCACCTGGGCCAGCCAGTACCGATCCCTGAGGGGGACACGCCCCAGAAAGTAACTGCCAGGTCTCAGAGGCCACCCTCCCCAAGTGGGCCTGGGTGACAGTTCAACAGAGCGACTTCTTTTTCCTCCTTAAAAGGGAGTGTGGTGGTGACTCACACCTGTTTTCCCGAAGCAGCCCTGTTTCTGGCTGTCACTCAAGTGCACCCAATGACTTCCTCCTCCGTGGGGATGGAAGAGAAAGCTTGACAGCCCAGACGCCTGTGAAGGGTCACAGAGACTGAGTGGTGGCTAAAGCAAAATTGGAAAAATTCTAGTCTTCCCAAGTCCTGCGGCTGAAGTCTGAGAGCCCTAACCAGGGGCTTCTAAGGGAAACCTTCAGTTCTACGTATGCACCAAGAGCCCTGTGTCCTGCTGGAGCTGGAGGGCCTGGGACACAGGAAGAACAGGAAGTGGATGGCCCCAGAGGAACAGGGTTTGGGTTACAGGGCTCATATCTAGGCCCAGGTTGTGACCACCGCCAGAAACATACAGCCACAAATCCTTTATAAACATTGATTTTGTTGTTGCAAAGAGGTAGCACTTCTCAATCCAGGCTGCCCTGTTAAACCAGACCCCACGCAGGTGCATTTGGTTGGGCCAGTATAGGAACTAGCCACAAAACTGAGGGTCAGGGCCACGCAGCCCAGGTCACAGGCACAGGACCCCTGCTGTCTCGACACACAGGAGTTGAGATGAACAGTCTCTGCTTTCCTATTCAGGGGCATAGAAATGGCTATAAAGGGCTGAGGTGTAATCGTGCAAATACACATAATGGACTAAAAGCTTTCCCATCATCACTGTGAGCTCTTGAGTTAAGATGTCTAGACTCCAGAAAGGTCGTTCAGCTGCTCCAGGTTAGGTACAAGCACATTTCAGGTAAATCATCTCCTGCCGTAATTAAGTGCTTGAAGAAGAACACTGATATTCTCAGGCAGAAGGGCACCAAGGGCTAGGGGCCCAGAAGCTTTCTGGCTTCAGAGGTCCAGAGGAGAGTCCCCTTACTCTTTGCTTATAGTACTCTGCTCCAGGATGTGCTCCAAGGGACTGGGATCAGAGAAGACCCTAGGAGCCTGCCAGTGTACTGGGACACATTGTGGCTAGAGCTTCTACCTATGACCTTTGGCCTTTGGCATCTGTGAATCAGGCAGGCATGGTAGGACAAAACCTGACTTAAAGCAGTGCCCAGAGAAATTAGGATGTGCCCAGTGCCCTTAGTCCCTTGAGAAACAGCTGACAGCCAACGGAGAGCTAGTCCTAGGATGCTGAGCTTATGCCTCCCCAGTTGGGCCTCACACCGGGCTGGGTGCTCCTTGAGGGAGTAGGCCAACCCCAGGATGGCACTTGGCACACAGTAGGCACTTCACAGATGTCAGAGGACTAAATGAAGGACTTGAGTGAGATCCCTGGAAGAACCACCCAGAAAGGGAGGCACCTACCCCGCCCTCACCCGGCTGGTGAGAGCTGCAGAATTAAGCACAAGTTATAATTAAGATGGGATGTTTGAAGAGAAACATAATCCCAGTTTCCGTGGGATCCGCGGGCACAACAGTAATTAACGTCTCATTAACATTCGCCTAATTAAGCAGTTTATGAAAGTGTATGGATTTGCATACTGCCATGCCAGGCTTGCTCAGACGCATCAAAATTAACCCTTTCAGCCCAGGAGGGCCCAAGGGAGGGGGGGAAAAACCCAGCATGGCCTGGAGTGAGTGGAGGGTGGCAGATGCCTAGTCAACAGAGGCTGGGGACAGGATGACCCTCACCAGCTCGGGACCTAACACCTCCCCCAGCCCCACCTTGCAGGCTCCCTTTCTCCCTACTCCCTGGACTCTCAGAAAGGACCATCCATGATGCAATAAGGAGCGGTGATCCACACCAATCCACACCACCCCTGGCTGTGCCCACCTCCCTGCGACGGCCGCTACTCCTCTGTCTCAGTCCTGAGTGCCCGCCCTTCTCCATAGACTTCATCTGGTAGCCTTTTCAGCTCCAAGAACTCTGACCCATGTTACCTCACTCAGTCCCACGGCTCTCTGCAAACTCCCTCAGCATCATCCCCATCTACCCAAGAGAGGCTCAGAGAGGCTCCAAGCCTGGCCAAGGTCACAGAGTTCACCAGGTGAAACAGAACCAAAGCTCTGGAATCCTGGGGTCCCTCCCACTTCCCCCAGGCAGGCTGATTTTTGGAGAGCACACTCCAGTGCCAGCAGCAACAGCACACAGGCTCCCACTATCCCACATGGGAAAGGCCGTCTGCAGCTCCTCTCCTTCCCTGGACACTAATTAACCACCTTCCCTAGAGGTTCTACAGTTCCCAGTCAGTCACTGCTGCTACAGCCGAGCTCGAATCCAAGTCGCCTGTGACCACCCTGTGGGGACACCTCGGTTCTCCAAAGGAGAGAAAGCCAGGGCCTTTTCAGATTGTGTCAGGGATCTCAAGCAAAGCGTTCTCCGCTAAAGCTCTTTGAAGCCCTGCGCACGTCAGACGGTTTAGTTGCTTATTAATGGCTGTGCTCCTTGACGCCCACTGCTGCTCTCCTGCCCGCCACACATGCCCATTTCAAAGGCGCATTAAGATAAACTTTCCCCGTGATAAGTTAGCAATACACATCAAGAGTCTTCAAAACATTCCTAACAAGCTATTAAAAGCGCGAGCAAACAGGTGAGAAATTTGACTTCGTTGCGATTTAAATCATCAATGCAACAAAAGACATCACAAAGGAACACAGACAGGCCAGAAGACACTGCAACACCCAGAGCTTTAAACTAAAAATGTTTCCAGGCTATATAAAGAACTCTGCAAATCAATAATAAAAGAAAAAGACAAATCACCTTCATGCTTTAAAAGGCAATTGTCAGGTAAGGAGACTTGAGGCCAACACGCACATGACTGAGACACTGGGCAACTCAGCTGAGTCCTGAGAAACACCAAGGGAAACTAAAGGTAGATTTCTGCGCCTGTGGAGGAGTTGGTGGGACCTGTAAAGTCAGAAGGTGGCAAGTGTTGGTGGACGACAGGACCTCTCACAAGTGGCTTGGGGAGGAAAAGTCACTCCAATAGCTTGAGAGAACCATCCAGCATCTTGGAAACCCAAAGGTGCACATACTCTCCCAACAAGCAATTCCAAACCAAGATGGCCTCCACATGGGTGTGGACGTGTAGGAGGCTCAAGCAACCTGTTCCTAAGAGTCAAAAGAGAGAAGGCTCTACACGCCCACCAATAGGAGGGTAAGATAAGCCACTGCAGGTTAGTGGAATGTGGTATGCTTGCCTCTACCCCCTTACAAAACTCTCTTACAATAATAAAGGATTTCTCTTTTGCACATAAATCTACAAAGACTCAGGCTGGAAGAAAAACCAGCAACATAATGTTGAAAGTTGGATAGCAGATGGGTGAATGGTAACTGACTTGGCACAGCTGAGGAGGCCTCATCCTAAGGCTCTCTCCTATAACCTGGAAGAGTACAGGTTTGGGAACTAATGGCCCCAGGTACCCTTGGCATTCCTGAACCCAGGAATGGAAGGTTGGGAGGAAGGCCGTGTAAGAAGCAGACGAAGCCCAGGATACAACACTGACTCTCAGTCTCCCTCTCAATCATTCTCTCTCTCTCTCCTCTCTCTCTCTCTCTCTCTCTCTCTCTCTCTCTCTCTCTCTCTCTCTCTCTCTCTCTCTCTCTCTCTCTCTCTCCCTCCCTCCCCTCTCCCTCTCTCTCATTCACTCTGTGTGTGTGAGTGTAGTCTCTGTCTGTGTCTGTCTCTGTCTCTCTCTCCTTCCCCAACTCTTCAGTTCCATCCTTGACCCTTCTGGGGAGACATCCAGTTGAGGCCCTCTGGCCTTGGAGAAGTGGGAGGTCTGTACTGAAGACAGAAGAGGTAAAAACCTGTGCACAGAACTCCAGCCGGGCCTTCCTGCCAAGTCAGCCCCCAAGAGACTGAAAGTCCTCTCAGAAGATGTTGTCACTGGGGCTTCTAGTGAGCCAGCCAAGGCAAGTAGATTAGCCACAGGGTAGCTTCAGGTAACAAGCTCAGCCATGCATCAGGGACACCAGTCCTTCCTTAACAACCACCCACTGTATATCACCAGGCCTGGATGTCCTCCCCAGCATCTCAGCAATTTCCGATCCATTTTGTTCAAGGCCAGAGAACGGGGCTGGCTACCGAGGGAAGCACTCAGCGAATGCTGCCTAGTGAGTCGGCGGAGAGAATCTTTATTATGCAGCCCAGAGTCCCAAAGAGGAAAGCAAAGAGAAAAAGGGAGCAACTCAAAGAGAGGAGGAGGTGCAGAAGGAAGTTTTTTTTAAATCATAATTTTCTCCAGAAAAACAAATATAGTAGTCCCAACAAGAACTGCATGGGGATGACTCGTTGGTAAAGTCACCCATCAGTAAAAGCTGCTTGTGCTGCTGCACCCTAGGCTGAGGCGGGGGAGACAGAAGACCTGGAGCTTGCTGGCCAGCCAGTCTAGCCTGTTGGTGAGCTCCATGTTCAGTGTCTCAAGCTGTCTCAAAAAACAAAGTCTCGAGCAATAGAGGTAGGTGCCCAGCGTCTATCTGTGGCCTCCATGCAGGGACACATGTGCACATGTGTGCACATACGTACACACTAAACAAATGTTCTTCTCAAAAGATCTGATGGAGTAAAAAATAGGTTAAAGGGACAAAGAGAGAGCTCAGTGGTTAAGAGCACCAGCTGCTCTTCTAGAGGACCTGGGTTTGATTCTCAGCATCCACACGACAGCTCACAACCATCTGTAACTCCTGTCCTAGGGGATCCAACACCCTCTTCTGACCTCTGCAGACAATGTACACACATACTATACATTCAGGCACAAAATCCATACACATTAAAAAAAAAAACAAAGGAAGAACTTTTAAGAAGGCAAGTGGTGCTGCCTATAATCTTAGCACTCAGGAAGCCAAGACAAGTGGATCACAAATTTGTAACTAGTCTGGGCTACCCAGCAAGATTCTATCTCAAAAAAAATGAATATTCAACAAATAAAAAAGAAAAATTTGCAATTCAATATTTATGAGGCAGGAAAAATTTAAAACTCTATCAGAAAGACAAAATGATAAAATGGAGGAGATCTAGAAAAAGAAGCAAAAAGAGATGACAGACAAAAAGAAGAAGGACATTGGGCTCCTTGACATCTTGTTGACTGGAGTTAAAAAAAAAAAAAAAGAAAAGAAAACAAGAAATTGAAGACCAAGAAGTCATTAAATGAGTAATGCAAAAACTTTGCAGATCAAACAAGAATTCCCAATTTGGAACAGGAAGACCCTCACCAAGGCAAGGTTTGTAATGGATTATCAGAACATGGAGGGTAAGAGTTCTACATGCTTCCAGAAACCCCAGGCATCATGCATTGAGCAACTGTGGTTTGTCCACACCAGCTAGGCAATTAGTGGAATTAAAGATAGGGGCCCTTTAAAATACTCAGGGCAAGGGGCTGGAGAGATGGCTCAGAGGTTAAAAGCACTGGCTGCTCTTCCAGAGGTCCTGAGTTCAATTCCCAGCAACCACATGGTGGCTCACAACCATCTGTAATGAGATCTGGTGCCCTCTTCTGGCCTGCAGGGATACATGAAGTGGTGTATACATTATACATAAAATCTTTAAAAAAAAAAATACTCAGGGCAAGCCAGTCGGTGGTGGTGCAGCAGAGGCAGGCAGATCTCTGAGTTTGAGACTAGCCTGGTCTACAAAGCTACACAGAGAAACCCTGTCTCCAAACAAACAAACAAAAATACTCGGGGCAAGGGCAACACCTGGAATTCTATACCCAGCCAGACTATCAGCCAAGATGACAAACATGATAAAGCACTTCAAGCAACATCTCTCCCAGGCAACCTCTTTGGAAACTATTAATAAGACATGGGGTCCATGAAGTAGGAGCTCCAACAAGAAAGCAGATATCTAAATCCAAACTGGAGCAAGTCACAAAGCACTTTCGCAAAAAGATAAAATTAGCCTCCCCCAGCGGCTTATGCTGGTCATCCCAGTACTTGGGAGACAGGAGAATTTCAAATTCGAAGACAGACTAGGTTATGCACTGCAAGCTTGACTTGAAAGGGAAACAAACAAACAAGACGAATAAAGTTCTTTGTGTGTCTAGTTAGACTGAGAGCAGGTTTTCCATCAGGTAAATTGGGAATAACAATTATAGTGTTTTAAAAGTTAGCCCCGCCCCCAAAGAAGTTGGTGTTGACTCCATAGCAGACTGAGTTGTGAGGAAAGGAACAGCCACCAGAGTTTAACTATGTGGCTCTGCATGAGGCTCAGCCAACTACAAGCTGGGTGAGTGGGACTGAATCCCCTAGGAATCCAGCCACGGGTCATACTTAATGCCTGAACTGGAAAGTCCAGGAGCAGCAATGTAAGCCCCTTATTTGAAAGCAGGGAAGTACATCCAGGAGTGAGCAAAGAGGAGTCTGCAGAGGCTGTCCCAAGAGAGTAGGAAGGCTGTACAGATAGAGGACTTAGGGACGTGTGGCAGAGAAACCTGTGACCTACCTTACTCTCACTGGGGCCACTCTGGCTCTTAAATTCCTTCCTTTCCCTAACAGAGCAGATTCACTGACCCCTGCTCTCCACCCACCAGCGTCTCTGGGCAACTCCTGCCTCCACCCCTCCCCCACTAGTTTTCATGGAATACCAGTGGCCCCTGAGCAGACAGGGGAAACTTTGGCTGCCTCTGCCTTCTCCTGGGGTTGGAGATCTGCCCAAACCTGAAGCCTACTGACTTTTTCTACCTTTTGTGTAACAAATATTTATGGAACGCCTCCTCTGTACCAGGCACTAGGGACCAGGCTGCGAACAAGGCAGGCACAGCCTCTGGCCTCACATTAAGCAAATAAAGCAATAAATACAGATTGTGTGCAAAGCCATGAAGGAAGAGAAGCAGGTCTGCACAGACAGCCCTGGTTTCTCCATGGGGACACTGAGGGACAGGCTGTGATGGAAACACTGATTCCGATGTCGGGGCTTAAAGGAGAGGGAACGGGACTGCTGGGGGGGGGAGGCATCATGAAGGTCTGTACTCTGCTCCCATCTCTTTCTTCTCCGCCGACACGCAGGACAGGCCCAGGACGGGCTGGTCAGAAGACAGCAGAGAGAGGAATGCACGGTCCTGCTTTTTAATGGAAATCGATGCCCACTCGCCAGGGTGATCTACACCGGCGATTCATTCCTCACTCAGGTCAGAGGCACTGCAGCCCTGGAAAAGAGCAGTGCAGAGTTGTACCCTCTGCCAGGATCTCCCTGCACCTTCACCGTAGGTGTCTCCCGGCTCTGTTCCTCCTCCATAAACCCTGCTGCCATTCGGGCCTTCCCTGCTCAAGGGCCCTCCATGACTCCCAAGGTTCTCAGGGACAATTTATGGGCCTCGTGTACTGATCAAGTACACCAAATACCCAAGTCTCTGGCCTCACTGACCCAGGCTTGAGCTGTAGATGCAGCCAGATCATGCTCAGAGCCACAGAGCTAAACTCAGGCTGAAGACCTTTCAGCACCCTCCTCCCGGGAAGAGGTTACCCATGGCGGAGTGGAAAGCCTCATTCACCACCCCCCACAAGCCAGCAAAGGCCTCCAGCAGACCGCATGGAAGCTCAGCTCCGGAACAGCAGAAATTCACCAAGAACTCAAGAAAGGAAGCAGCTTGACTTGGTCCAGTCCCACCTCCGGGCCCTCGTGCTGCCTGGGTTTCTTGCACATTCCCTTGTCCTGTACAAGCTGACCCATATCCAGCCCCACCACAGCCCCTCCTTCCGTCAGCCTTCCCTAACTCTCTCCTGCTTCTCCTCATGCCCCTCCCCCTGCTGGCCAAGGAGATCTAGCAGCCAAACGAGTAGACAAGGTCACCCCAAGATCAGGAAGTTGTACTCTCATGGGAGGAGCAACTGGAACCCGGCTCCTTTTGCAATTCCACGTTCCAGGTTGGATTCACCAGTGTCAAAGCCAACTGCAGAGAAGGATGGAGGCGAAGGATTTCCATGGAGACAGGAAGAAGAGCCAAACACAGCAGCTTCCTACCCCAGCACTGGTAGTGGTTAGCACCTGCCAGGGCTGCACAGTCGGATCCATCATCCAGTGCACACCTTGCACCATGAGCAGAAATGCCCCTGGGAAAGGGAGGTCTGCAAGGGCAGTCAGCAGTGGGCACTGCCTACCTGCCAAGTAAGGTCTGCGCCCCCCTCGTGTGATCACCCTGCAAGTACGCTACTACCACTCTGACACCTGGGGTGACCCTGTTTTTAAGTGAACCAACCGGAGTTCAGAGAGGTTTGCAATCCCACTATATTAAGTGGTGAGGTTCAGATCTGGGGGCAGATTTGCCAGCTGAAAGAGTGTGCTTCTCTCTAAGGACACAGAAGATGGGGCCCTGAGATGGAAGGGTGGGTCATGTGGGGTCTAAGCCCCTGCAAACAAACAGAACTCAGTGCTCTCAGCTGGAGAGAGGATGCTGTGGTCTTCCCAGGCTTGCTCACAGAGGGGGACAACCCCAGAGAACAGGATCTGTGAAGAGCTTTGCCCACGTGACCAGTTTGGTGCTTAACACTCCCCTCAAGGACATAGCACGACTATCTCTAAACACGGGCACACTGGAGCTCTGTGAGGTCAAGAGTTCAGGTCACAGTGGACGGAGTGGCATCGCTTAGGCCACTGCTAAGAAAATGACACTTACTCACGGTCCCCGGTGATGAGGAGCAGGGCTGGGCTCAGACTCTACTGACTGTGGCTGCTGGCCACAGGGTCTCAGTGTCCTCACTCCACAGTCCCAGGTAAGGTAGCAAAGGTGGAGGTGGGAACTATACTTCATTCTTTTCTTCTAGAAATCCAAGGGCCTTAATGCACATGGAACCTCAGTCCTAGACTCTCTACCACCAGATCTTAGACCACAGAAAGGAAACTCTTACTCTGGCGTTGGTGACTACTGTCCCTCCCCATGCTCTATAGACAGGAGCACCCAGTGTCCCATGTGGACAGAGCTCTCTGGCCCATCCCACGGATGCAGCAGCTCAGCATATCCCGTTCCTGGTGCATCGGCTAGTGATCCCGTCCTGGTCATAGCAGTCTCAGAGGCAGTCTGTCCCCTCTTGGTTTGACATGGTGGGCGGCCTCTTCCCAGCCAGGCTCCTCAGTCTGGCAGAGTCCACAGAGGGACATACTTAATGTAAAAGCTACAGGAGACATGGAAAGCCCACTTGCACTATGCACTTCATTACCAGACACACAAAGCCCCTCTCGGATTGAACCTTCTCCTCTTGGTCAGGAAGCCCCTTCGCCTTGTCCCTGAGAGAGGCTAGGAGGGACATTTTCATTCCCTGGGTCCAGCAATGCCATGAGATGAAGGGGCAGTGTTAGAGACCAAGGGTGTCCTTCACCAACCCTCACATCTCAGGGATTTGGGCAAGTCCAGAAACCTCATGCTCATCTCCGTGTGAGGCCACGTCACTCCTCTCCAGAGCCCCTTGAGTGAAAGCACAAGGCCAAGCGGACTGAAGCCCAGGACTGAGATGGGAACTCGGCCTCTCTAAACCCATCCCGGTCCCACCATCTTATACCTTGACCTCCACTTCTGCTGTCCCAAATCCACGGGGTGGGGGCTGTGGTTTAAAACCAGGGGGAAATTGCTTCTCATTAAACTGAAGTTGGTTACCTCTCGCATAAACTGTCCTTCTCAGTGCAGAAGAGGCCCATTAACACATTTTTCCTTCTCCAAATGAGGCAAGAGTTGGTAGGCCTGAAAATCCCCATGGACAGTGAAAAAGCTAGAGAAGTCCTCCCCCTCCAGCTGCCCCCCAGCAGCCAAAAACTCATTGTAATTATCTGTCTGGGAGCAGGCTCAGGAGTGCTCGCAGGAGCACGGTTCGTTAAGGCGCTAATTAACAGGAACCTGCTTCCTCTCTGGGAACTGGGGCTGGGGTGGGGGTGGGCTTCAGCCTCCCCTTCCCTCGCACCTCCCACTGCCTGATCCACTCAGTCTCACCCGTGCTGCCGGCTTTTGCTCTCTCGTGACACTTGGTCAGGGGCTATGGGGATGTCCCCTGTGGGCACAGAGCACGGGCTGATGAAGAAAGAAGGCGGGGTAGAGAGACCAGGACAAAGGGCTCCCCTGACAGGAGACTCAGCACCTAGGTCCCTGTGGCAACCCCATCCCTTCAGACATCACTCTCCAAATCTGAGCAAAGGCAAGGCTGGACCGTGAGGGCCAGAGACGGTCAGTGGGCGGTATGGGGATAGAACTGGCAGCATGGAGAGGCAGGGTGTGGGTGAGGGGTTTCCTTAGAACCCCAAAGACCCGCGAACAACAGTAAGACAATGAGAGCAATGCTCAATAAGCATCTAGCTTGACCAAATGGGCTTTCTTAACCTTTCTAGAGCATTCCCACAGTTTACAGCCAGATAGAGGTTGGTGGCAGGCCAGTCGGTAAGACGTGGTTAGAAGCGGGCCAAACTGAGTTTTGTTCCTTCCACTTTGCCCACCCTGTATGCCCACCCCAACCCCAGGTCTCCGACACACAAGAAGGTCATGTGACTCTCCAGTGTCACTTTTCAGCATCAGTGACCCTTTGATTGTGCCCACTGCACAGAGATGTGGAGTAGAAACCCTTACCAGGGTACACAGCCTGAGGAAGCAAGGACTTCAAGGACTTCATTCCCTGGAGGCCCAGCCAGCCCATGGGGTAGGGGGTGGGGCCTTACCAAGAGCCACGCTGCTTCCCCAGAACCCTCAACCTTGGAATCCTCCCAAGGAACAGCTGGTCTACCCTACTACTCCAGGTCTCTGCCTGCCTTGACTCTAAGAAGACCCTTAGGCCTCCTGCCAGCCCTCACAAAAACCTTCCCAGACTCTCAAACTTCCCTCCAGAGAGGACCTGAGTCAAGAATTCTCAGAAGAGAGCAGCAGTGAAGGGAGCCATTGGCCTCTCTATCTGACTGCTAAGGAGGGAGCCCAGGGGAACCAGAGGGATGCCATGATGGAGCGCGCAGCACCCTCTCCAAAGGGACTGCCTAGGGAAAGTAAGAGGAATGTAGTGGGGTGTCCATGTGCTCAGGAAATTCTCTAGGATCTGCAAGTGAGCACAAGAGAAGTGTTCACTCATGCGGCACACTAGGCAGGCACAGGCCTCACCTCGCTGCCAAATGCCCAGATGGACTCTGCCTCAACCCTGTAGCTCCTTGCCCACTTAACCTAGGCCGATCCACCGGTGCATACCTTCTGTTGGAACTAAACACCCTGCTGACCCCGCCCCTGACAACAGCTGCATAAGGACTCAGTAAGCAAGTGCAAGCTCCCCCTTTTAAGTGAGCACCTCCACGTGGTCGACCCTTTTCACTCTCTTCTCCCTTCTCTCTCTCTTACTCCCCCTCCCCCCCCGTAATAAACTCTATGGTTAATGTATCTTGGTTCGTGTTCCATCTAGCGCATTCTTAAACAAAAGAACACCACCTTCTGCTTAGATTCCACCTCAAAATGAAAGCACATCCTGCCATCTCTATTCCTTTGCTTCCTGAGGCTAGAGGATACAGGCGTATATCCTTCAGGCTCCATCCTATGGGATCTGGATCAGGATGACTGCACACACACACACACACACACTAATTGTGTCTAACTCTGGGCAGAGTACACACACCACAGGGTTAGCCCGTGTCCATTGCGCTTGCGGTATTAGTATGAAAAGTGAGCTCACAGACCCATTCAGCAGAGAGAAATGCACAGAAGCCTTCCAATCTCACACAAGCCCTGGGTCTGCTCGGAGAAGGTATGCACAAGTGGTCCTGGGTGTCAAGAAGCCTGAGCTGGGCCCATCCATCTTCAGAAGAGGGCATCCCCTCAGAGCTGTCAGCATCCATCATCCATGTCCACAGGCCCCTCCCCAGCAGGTCCTCGCTCCCACAGACCTCAATGTTCTTGATTATTGTCACCAGAGATGCCAAGGGCTCTCCTGCATGTACACAGCAGGGGCGGTCTAGCACTCTGCCCTCCTGGGGAGCTCAGGTGCAGTACATGAGAGCAAAGGAGAGCAGAGCCATAGGCCCACCGCTCATGCCATGGTGTCATGGTTAGGCCCTTGACCTATCTTCCTTCCACTAGAAAGTTTTCTCTCTGCGCCCCTGAACTGGTCCTCAAACTGGTCTGCACAGTTCCAGAAAGCCCATATGTGGCTCTAATTGAGATAACTCCCCTGGCCCTGGCTCTACAAGCACAGCAGACACACACTGCCGGCCCAGGATTTGGGGAGATTTCTAGAAAGCAAGTATAGTCCCTGAGCCAGCTAGTCTCCAGGTGGCAATCCTGGTCCCTCCTGCCTCTTCCTCCTGCTGGTTATCTCTGTGGACCTACGTAAGGCCAGGACGGGGCAGCAACTGGCTAGTGGCCAAAGGCTAGCTCTCAAATTGGGAAACTAAAGTGACTCTTGGGCCCCAGTGGTCTTCACAATGTGGACCCACCACGCCCATACCCGAACCGGCCCCAGGTACCAGGCATGACTGAGCCTCCCCAGTCAATTCTCCTTGAAACGCAGCCCCTCACACCCAGCGAAGGTTTTCTGGTGATCCACCATGTTGTGTCTCTTTCAGCCCAGAGCAGCACTTGGAGAGGGTCTCCTGTGTGTTGACTACTAAAGAGTCAGATTCTTAACTCTAAAAACCCCAGCAACCCCTTATTAGTGTGGCTGGCTGCCCCTGCGCCACCCCTGGCCCGGCCAGTTACAGCCCATCCATCCCTCTGAATGTCCTCGCCACCGCCTCCATGGGCCCATATTACAGCAAACACATCTGTCAGCCTGTGGCTGCCACTGCCACTGCTGTTTCCAGGGAGACAGACTCCGTTTATGACATTATCAAAAAGTCCGGCCCCTTCCTTCCCCTCCTAGGCCTTCCCCTCCTTGCCTCCCTTTATGGAGACAGAGATTTGGGCTGTAAATATTGCCACATGTCTTCCCAGCAGCTTCTAACAGGCCATGAAAACACTGCTCTTCCAGAGATCACTGCAACCACAAGTTACAGCCTTGCCTGACTGTCCAAACATCTTCCCTGCCACGCCCAGGCTGGGGGTAGGGATGGATGCTCAACCCATCCTCCTCCCTATGTTCCCTCCTGACTTATAAGCTCTATGGCAATCTGCTTATAATAAAGTGGCGGCTTGTAGGGCAAGTCATCTGCCTGGGGCCTTGGCAGGAGGAAGAAAAGGAGTTGACTCTGGCAGAGTCCCAGAGTTGTGGTCCCCCAGCATGCCAGGCCTTTTACATGTCAGACACACATTCTCCCAGTAGCTGCACAAGAAGCTGGCAGTCCGCACAGAAAACTGAGCCTCCGTCTAAAGGTGGTACAGAGTATGTGGAGGCTGAGTGCAAAGCTCTGCCTGCCCTGTACTGAGTATTTCCTCTGTCCATGAATGTAAGCCTCACAGTGACCCAAGAGGCCAGCCAACACTGCCACTGCACCCATTTTACAGAGAGAACACTGAAGCCCGGACAGGGCCACCCAGCTTGTAGGTGAAGGAACCAACATTCAAAACCCAGGCAGGTCAGCTCAGCACTCAGCTCTGAGAGCTCTGCTTGGGTCACCTCTTTTCCTAGATTTCATTTCCTAGAGCCTTCCCTATAGACGGCCCTTGCCATTGCTGAGACGACCTGTGAACCAGGAAGCCAGATACAAGTGGTCACCTCAACCCCAGCCTGATCACACTGGGGACAAAGATCAAATATGCATGACTTCATCCACCAAGAGGAAGATCAGCTGCCGGTGGTGGCATCGTTGTAATCAGTACAGGGTGCTGATCCCATTGTTGATGTTTTAGCTTCACACAGCACAGGGCACCAACTGCAGGACACACATTCCCGGGGGCCTCAGGACTGAGCACTCTTCATTCCCTCTTTCCAAGCCCGTGTTTCTGTACTAACATCCTATGACTAAAGCTGGGCGTTGGTGGCACACGCCTTTAATCCCAGCACTCGGGAGGCAGAGGCAGGCGGATCTCTGTGAGTTCGAGACCAGCCTGGTCTACAGAGTAGTTCCAGGGCAACCTCCAAAACAATACAAAGAACCCCTGTCTCAAGAAAAAAAAAGAAAGAAAGAAAGAAAGAAAAAATAAAGAAAGAAGGAAGGAAGAAAGAAAGAAGAAAGAAAGAAAGAAAGAAAGAAAGAAAGAAAGAAAGAAAGAAAGAAAGAAAAATCCTATGACTGCTTTAACCATCAACACTGTAGCTTAAAAGCAATACAAATCTAATCCCTCAGCATTCTGGAGACAAGGATATGGACAACCTCTTGGGCCACAAGCAAGGTACAAGTAGGATAGGTTCCCTCCTAACCCTCTGGTCAGACCCACTCTCCTGCTTAGGACTTGTGGCTGCTGACACACTTTGACCCAAGGTGACGTCTCTGCCGCCCTAGTCATTCCACCTTCTCCTTTCCTGTAGTCAGGTCTCCTACTGTCTCCTCACGACTTAGCTTAACTTCGTGTGCAAAGATGTTTTCCCTCCAAAGTAATTCACAGGCATCAGGGGTGAGGGCCTGGTGTGCCCGGGAGTCATTATCTAGACATGCACGGTCACCTCCCTAGACACACAGGACATCTAACTCCACAGGGTCAGAGCTGAGTATCTGTTTCCGCAGCCTCATCCGCTGGTCTCCCATCTCAGGAGGTGAGACCCCATCACCCCAGCTGCCAGGTTCAAGCTCTTGGAGGCAACACATTCGATCCTTGCCTCGCCCCCACAGCTAACCCACAGCGGCCTTTACCCTCTCCAAAATCTAATTCCTCCTACTCCACAGCCTTGCCCTGGTCCAGCACCCTCTCCCCCTCCTGCATTATTGTGTACTCCCTTGGGCCACCTGCTGTGCCTTGCTCCACAGTGTCCTCAACACAAAAGCCAGGGGGAGCTCAGAAGGCCGTTCAGGGCATGTTCCCTCTACTTCAAATTTACATGTTAGAGCTCTAACCTCCAGTAAAACTGTATGTGAAATAAGGAAGATATGGAGGTGGATGAGATCATGAGGACAGGACCCTAATCTAATAGATAAGTGTCCTTATAAAGAGAAACAACCCCCCCTCTCTGTGTGTGTGTGTCTGTCTGTCTGTCTGCCTATCTCTCTCTGTCTCTCTGTGTGTGTCTGTCTTTCTCTCACTCATGCACATGCTCCAACACTGTCACGGAGACACACACACACACACACACACACACACACACACACAGAGAGAGAGAGAGAGAGAGAGAGAGAGAGAGAGAGAGAGAGAGAGAGAGAGGGGCCTCCACCAGAACACCAGAACCCAACCATGCAGGCACCATGGTCTCAGCTTCCAGCCCGGCTACAGGAAAATAAATGTCTGTTGTTTGAGCCCCTAACTCTGTGGAACCTTGTTGGAGCTGCTTAAGTGGACTATAGTGATAGAAGAGCCAGGAAGAACCTCCTGGAAGAGGCCACTCCTGGCCAACGACCGTTCTACAGCACAGCAAGCCCTAAGGCCAGCCCTTATTGCAGCAGTGTCTTCAACAGCACAAGGAAGTCCCTGGACCCATGGAACTCTGCATCCTCCATGAGACACAGCAGATTCCCCGAGGCTGCGAGAAGAGGCAGGCATGTTCTGAACCCTCAGCACAGAGGAGAACTTGCCCTGTGGCCTTCAGCAAGGTAGCTCAGTCTGGTCAATGTGCAGAGACTCCCCACAACCTAGCTTCCACTCCTCAGGGGGCTGTCTTGAGGCGAGGACCTGCAGGACAGGAATGACCGTGCTACAATAGGTGGGAAGGCCTATATGTGAGCAGACTTTCTGTAAGATGACTTTAAGTGGAGTTTATTGGTTTTAAGAAAACTTGAAGTGCCCTAAAGCATTTCACAAGAGGACAAGGGTCCCTGAATCCAGAGACTCCTGAGGAGGGCCTGGAGGTGAGGCAGGTTGCACTCCAAGGGAGACTACTCTCATCTCCATAGCCCCAAGCATCACACCATCAGGCATGCTCACACAGGAACAGCAGGCATGATCAGCCCTATTTTGACAGGACAAGGCCAAAACCCAGAAAGGGAAATGACTGACACGGGGTCACACAGCAAGTCTGCTGCCATCCCAGTGTGAAGCCACTGCTTCATTCTGCCAACCCTGGCTTGTTTAGTCACCAAAATGCTGGCTGCACCAAAAGCCCCTTGCCATCTCTGCTGCCCCGCCTCAGCTGGGTTTCCTCTATCTATAGGGTAGGGACTCCTCACTATGACGATCTGGCTCCTCTGAGGTCTGGCATGAGGAAGGCAGAGAGAGGCAGCCTGGGGGTTGGGGACAGGAGCCAGTAAGGGAAAGGACCCGAAATCAACAAGCGTTCTAGAATTTTAAGCAGTTTTTGGAGGAAAATGAGGAACAGGTTCAGCTGTTGCGATTTGCTCCAGGGGAAAATTATGTTCCCATGCTCTATTATACAGAACAGAAGGAACATTTGGTGGGTTGAATACTTGTTAATTTATTTCTCTGTTTGTTAATGGGCTCGCCACACGCGCATGCTCAGGCACACGCCACACACACACACACACACACACACACACACACACACACACACACACAGAGTGAAGCATCCACAGGAGGCAGCACAGGCTCCCTGTGTCTCCCTGCCATCTTCCTGTCAGGTAGCGTTCAGGTTCTTGGTCTGGAAGGAGGCTTGTGTACTAGTAGCTGGACTGACAAGGAGGTAGGCCAACAGACTAGAGCAACATCTCTGGCCTTGGAGAAGTAGGCAGACTGAGGAGTGTTCCTGTGAGGACTGCAGACAGCAGTCTTGATAAGGTTTCTGCTGCTGTGATGACCAAAAGCGACTGGGGAGGAAGGGGTTTATTTCAGCTCACACCTCCAGGTACCAGTCCATCACTGAGCGAAGGCAGGGACCTGGAGGCAGGAGCTGGCGCAGAGAGCATGACATAGTGCTGCTCACTGGCTCGCCCACCCCCCACGCCTGCTCAGCCTGCCTTCTCAGACACCCCAGGACCACCTGCTCAGAGTTGGCACTGCCCACTCTGGGCTGGACTCTCCCACATCAATCAATTAAGAAATGCTCCACCGACTTGCCTGCAGGCCAATCTTTTTTCTCTTTCTTTCTTTTTTTTTTTCTTTCTCCCTACAGGCCAATCCTGTAGAGGCACTTTTTTCAATTAAGAGTCCCTCTCCTCAGATATGTCTAGGTTTATGTCAATTGACAAAAAACAACCAGCACAGGCAGTAAATCATTAACACTGGCCCAGTAAACGACGCTTATGCTTGGGGCACTGCATTGGCCACAAGCAGAGTAAGCTCAGAGCTCCCAGCTCTTAAAACAGTGGCCACCCCTAGCCAGGTTCATTCCCTAATCCTGACTTCACCCAACCCAGATGTTAGCCACACCCCACCATCCACACAAACACTGTCCCCTTCCTACATCTCCACCCAACACTCAGGCCACCCTTGGCTATGATCCACCTCACCCCTCCTGGAGAGCCTGTACCAGCCACCTGCCTCTGCCTCCCAAGTCCTGGGATTAAAGGCGTGTGCCACCACTGACCAGCTACCCATCCCATATTCTGTGGCCTTTTTAGTTTACTTTCCAAGTTCATCACAGACGGAAGTCACCTGGATTCTTTGTTGTTTGGCTGGCTTTCTTTCCAAAAGAGTGTAAAGAGTGTAAGGGCAAGAGCCAGGAGCCGTGTGCAGTACCTGCCTAGCCCAGGACAGTGCCAGAACTGAGTGAGTGTGTGAGGGAGTCAATGGAAGGACAAGCCCTCCCCAAGCTGAGAATGGGCTCCTGGTCCCCCAAAACCTTGGCCACAGCCTCCAAAGGGCTGATGCAGGAAACCTTCCTAGTTGTGTCTACACAGAGACATGCAAGGAACTAGAATAGCAGACTAGAGAGCTGGGTTTGAAGCAAGTACCTGTACTCAAACAGGTAAACTGAGGCAAACAGGCCGCTAGGCTGTGAGGAGCCTTCCTTGTAATAACACACAGACTCGGGCTTGAGGAGGCCAGATGAAGAAGGAACCAAGCTTGTTAGATAGAAACAACGGCTGCGGCGGCAGACTCAGGCGGATACAGAGTCCACCTGAGGAGGGATGGAGAGACTGTCACTGAAGGTCCCTAGCCTGGGGGTGAGGCTGCCCTCACAGAGACCTTGCCTGCACCACTGATGAGGGATGGTGCTGCTGAGGACCAAAGTGCCCTCCCCTCTCACAGAACACATTAGGAATTATTTCTCTCTGGAGCAAACGATTTGTTACAATATCCACCATGTGCCTTTCCCAGTTGGGCGCCCTCCCATACATCCTGGATTAATCCCGGAAGTCACCCCATTCATTTAGGCCATGCCTAAGTATGTCTCCTCTTTTATTAGGGAGATTTTTCATTGTTTTGAGGAGCTCATAGGTTTTAATTTGGTGCAGAGATTTTACAGGCTCCCTCAGTGGCTTGAGCCTGAAAAGACCTCCTGGGTCCCAAAAGCCTGGCAGGGGACCATCAGATTCCAGGGAAGAGGTTAACATGGCATAACCCCTCCTTCTAGGGACCAGGAACCCAGCCCTTGGTGCTATGTGGCATCAGGTCATCCTTTAATTTCCCTGATAGGTGAAGCCAAGGAAGACTCCATTAGTTGGGTGCTGATGCACTGAGCTTGCCCAGGGAAGTCTAGGGATCACCACCACCAGCAACCAGTGTAAAAGAATGGCAGTCCAAGTCCAGATGGAAAAGCATGAGCCAGGGCAGGCAAGGTACGGGCCACTCAAAGCCTAGTCCCAAACTCTTTAGAACACGCTTGAGAGTCTACCACTGTCCAGAAGGCTGTGCAAATCCAACAGGCCAATCGGAGAGTTCTGCCAGGGCCTGGCTGTCACTTCACCCTCCTGTCACCCTCAAACAGCCTAGCCCTTGGTTCCTTTGCTCTGGATGGTGGCCACCCCTCAGCCTAACTCCCACAGGCACAACTTGAAAAGCTGTCCTGACTTTCCTCCCAGTCCTACCTGCTACCTGAAGCCTTGAAGCCTGGCTGTTCACCAGCCCTATATGACCCCTTGGCCCTCGGGCTAACTCCGTGCTGGATCCAGGCTATGTGCCTGCCCGTGTCCTGTGTTAAGAGATACCCCCAATTCTTACGACTTCACCTCCTCCAGAGTTCCGATCTGTCTGTCTCCCTATTTCCACCCCCGCCCCCTCCCACCTTCTCCCTATACCACTGCTGCCCTTGGGCAACTCATACTTCGCCCCAGGCTTACTCATGCAGCCAGATCCTTGCTCACACTGCTCCCAAACAGGCCGGTTCTCTGCCACCCCTCTTCCTCCCTAGCTTCTCACAGTCCTCTTGAACCCCAAGGACCAGACTCGACCAGGGAGTGCTCCCCGACTTCCAAGCCCTAGCTGCTCCTTTTCATTGACGCTCATAGCATTTCTCCTTGATCCTATGAACAGAGGTGGGGACTGTGTCACCCGCTCATTCTGTGATAGCTGAGTCCCGGTAAAGCCACTGGGTACTCAAGAACACGTGGCTCATGAAGTGACTCCGACTCCGTCCTCAGAGTGGACTCCCACGAAGGGAGTCTAATACTTGCCTGGAAGAGGTGTTATCGTGTCCATTGTGCAAATGGGAAAACTGAGGCTATGTGAACCTTTTACCCAAGCAACAGAGCTGGGAATGCAGTTCCACCCATCAGTGTTCTTAGGGTGTCTCTGTTCTACAAACAAGTACCCAACCAGCCCTGCCCGGCACAGTCAGATGCGCTGGTTCCTCTGACTCTCACTATACCTCTGGGAGGGGGGAGGCTTTCTGTGACACCCAAGAGAGAACAGAGGCTGGGTCACACTCTCCAAGCCACACTGTAATCCAGGCCGGGATATGAATGTAGATTCCCTCAGTTCCCTGATGAGAGCCACTGATCAGAACTTCCAGCCCCACTGCGGGGGGGGGGGGGTGCACCAGGGTGGAGGGGGGTGTAGAACCTGCCATCCCTGGGGCTGCTGGTCTCCCCTCCCCCAGGACTCCCGAGAGTGCCTCATGGTTGGTTGACCTTTTGGAGGGCCAGGCATTCACAGTTCTGAGTGTTTACACAGTCAGCCTGGCTGTGACAGCTCTAGAAAGTAGGACACAAGGGGAAGGAGGGGGCACAGCAGGTGTGGGCTGCAAACACTCCCGCTACCTTATTTCCACAGGGCCTGGACGGAGGAGCCACCGTGGCACAGGCTCCTCAAATGACCTTGGCGACCACTGGGCACAGTGCCCTCGCACTTGGGGAAAAGGCCTAGACTGCCCACTGATAGGAGGGGACACAGCCTCTCACTGCTTAGGGACTTGGAGGGCCCCTCTCAACTGAGGGTCACTTCATCTGTGAATGGGGTACTCATCACTCCCCCCACCAAGACATCATGGAGTTAGAAGGAGGCGGTAGGACCCAGCAGGCCTGAGGCTGCCAGCTCTGGAGCACACAATAAACAGATTCAAGCTGGACAAATCCTAGAATATCCCAGAAAGCCAGTTGTATAGCGCTGGGTCTGAGTGCTAGGCTACCACCCAACCAACAACAACAAAACCACACCCACATGTCACCAGGAAAGCTAGGGTAGCAGGAAAGCTAGGGTAGCCCTCAAAAGCCAAGAAGAAGATGGGCCTGGCCTTCTCCCATTTGCCTTCTCCCATTTATACCCTGCCCTAGGGAGACTCCCAGGAATGATCCCCAGCGCTCTGCACTTCACCAAGCTCAGCCAGGGCTCTGGATGTGGTCAGGACAAAGGGACTCCATGCATTAGGTGGACAAACCTGAACATCAAACAAGGATAAGAAACAGAAGCACAGGGGAAAGCCTTGGGCAGGCTCAGTGCAGGGTGGGCTGTGAGGGACAGGATCCTAGTGGTCATCATGGGTCTGTGGGCTGGAGGCTGAAGCCAGAGGTGGCTTACTAGCTACATGGGATACCTCCATCGCGCGCGCACACGCGCGTGCGCGCGCGCGCGCGCGCACACACACACACACACACACACACACACAGCCTGGCCAGGCGCCCTCTTTAGCAGTATTCCTAGCAGCTAGCAGCTCAGCGGCACTCCAAGCCCAGGCGGCCTTTCACCACGCAGAAGAGCCTCTTGACTGAAAGGCCTCTGAGGCGCCTTGCCGCTCTGTGTCCCTTAATTGGGAAATTGTTAACTTCTTCAAGAGGAATTTTAATTCAACGCCCCTCAACTGGAGGCTGCCAAACCTAAGTGCCAGCAAGCACCACACACACCCTTCCCTAACCCTTGATCTGCCTGGGGTGGGGGCAGGGGACAGCATGCTCCCAGGCCACTTGCACGGTGCCAGGCCCTTCTGACTTCCAGGCTGTCTACCCTGCTTCTGGGGCAGCAAGCCTCTTCTGTGCTCTACGATAGCTCTGCCCTGTCCTTCCTTGACCCACCATGTCTTCTAGGACTCCCACAGGAGTAACCCGAGCCCCTCATATCCTCTGCCACACTCCCTGGAACTGAGACCCTCCAGACACATTTGCTGAGTGTTTACTATAGCCCCCCCCTACTTTATACACATCAGACTACTACATCTGCATTATTAGTCCCAATTTGCTGGTAACAAGACTGAGGCCCATCCAGATAAAGCAAATGACCTCAATTCACACCATTTGGGAGTGGCAGAGCTGGGAATGGATCCTACACAGCCAGTTCCAGAGCAGATACAACTTTTTTTTTTGCCAAACATAATTTCTTTGGGAATTTCACATCATGCACCCCAATTACACTCATTTCCCAGTCTCTCCGCATCTGCCCTTTACTCTTGCAGCATCCCCCCACAAAAGAATTTTTTTAAAAAAGAACTAAAAACAAAACAAACAAAACCCACTTTGCTTCTCCATCTCTCCTGCCTCCCTGACACCTCCTCATTGTCTTTCGGCACCGGGAGCCGTGATGTGTCACACAGGGTACCCTTTTGACCTGTCAGCTTTACTTGTAAATGTTCGTTGCAGTGAGTCACTGGTCTGGTTCAGGGTCTCTGGTTTCTGGCACACCATCATCACTGGACCCTCACCAACACTGCTCTCCGATATCCCACAGCACCCCAAGTCATGGAAGTCCTCTGGGTATCACTCTGAAGGAGCAGTCCTTTCACACGCTCCATAGGTCATAAATGGGGTAGATGTTAGGGTGCGCCGACCCAAAGCCGGAGATGTGGGCTTGGGTAGCAGCTGAGTTGGTCAGCCCTGGCAACGAGGACCACCCGCCTCAGGCTCAGAACAGAGCCAGCTTCCCCACACCAGTTGTGTGAGATGGGACCATCTTTCCAGAGTGCAAGAGGCCAGCCCCCCAATGCCCAGTTCACTGGGGACCAGCTCCCTTGCTGTAGTGTCCAGCAAGAGGCAGGGCCAGCGAAGGATACGGCTGGCTCAACCTGGCCCTTGAATTTCTTCGTGCATGGTTTTTATGGCCCCCTGTGGTAACATGGGCTACAGACATCAACACAGACCCCAACCCCAACTTCAGCAGGACCACAGACCCAGACATGGCCCTTGGCAGCAGCTCAGGTCCAGATGTCACCATGGTCCCTATGGTAGTTCAGGTCACTCAGATCAGTATGGCCCTGGCAGCAGCATGGCTCTCAGACACAAACATGGTCTCACATGTCTGATGAGACCCCAAGCATCCGAATGGCCCTTGATGGTACCAGGAGCTATGGATGTCAATTCAGATCATGGCTGCTGTGGGGACATGGACACAGACATGACCCTCAGTGGCACCTCAGGCCTAGAGGACACCATGACCCCAGGTGACTGCACAGGCCATTCAGATCAGCATGGCTCCAGCAGTGGTACATCCCTTGGACACCAACAATGCTACAAGTTGTAGCCCAGACCCCGGGTATTTATGTGGCCTTTGGTGGCAGCATGGGCCACAGACCTCAACATAGACCCTGGCTGCAGTAGAACCATGAACCCAGACACAACTTTAACTGTCATCTATGACTGCCTGCTTACCCATGGCTGTGAGCCTCACCCTGGGGAGTCATAGTCACTTCATCTCTGTGTCCCTGGGTACAGCCCATCCTAGCCTACAGCCATGCTTCATGAATGTTTGCAGAGTAAATAAATGAGAGATGAACAAAACCAAACACTTTGCTAGTTACTTCCTCCTTTGAGCTTAACCTCAGCTATGATGAAAACAGACAGCGAGGCTGGAGAAATGGCTCCGCAGTCAAGATCTCTTGGTCCTCCTGCAGAGGATTAGGGTTTGGTTCCCAGCACCCATGTGGTAGCCTACAACCATTCATCACTCCACCTGATCCATTTGGGACTGTTGACTGCTGTGTAAATCAGACCATAGGTCCCTTGCTACAATGGGTGGCCAGGCATAGTGGCACATAAGGGCCACAGGTAGGAGATCTAGATTTTGAAGCCAGCCTTCACTTCATATCAAGACCCTGTCGTGAGAGCTGGGGATACAGTTCTGCGGTTCATCCCTTGCCTAGTGTGCACAAAGCCTTGGTTTCCACCCCCAACACCAACACACATACATTTGAAACTGTAACCACTAAATAAGGTCAAAGTGTGACCGTGCCCTTTTTTGGAAAGTGGGATGTTAGAATGTAATTAGCTAATTAGGATGAGGTCACACAAAAGTAGGATGACCTTTAATTCAATGCCGTTGTTTGGCAAAATAAAAAATATGGGCCAGTAAGATGTCCCAATGGGTAAAGATCCTGCTGCTAAGCCTAAGGAACTGCATTTGATCTCTGAGTAGGCGAGAGACAGCATCTACTTCAACAAGTTGTCCTGGCACACAAAGGAAGGCACACACCTTTAATCCCAGCACTCGGGAGGCAGAGGCAGGCAGATCTCTGTGAATTCAAAGCCAGCCTGGTCTACAGAGCGAGTTCTAGGACAGGCTCCAAAGCAATACAGAGAAACTCTGTCTCAAAAAGCCAAAATAAATAAATAAACAAATACAATCTAATTAAAACAACAGCTATGGATTCACACACATTTTTAAATATGGAGATCCAGTCTAAATCAACTAAATATTTTTTGTCAATTTGGCAACAGAGCACCCAGGGAGACCCCGTGTGGAGAGACATGGGGGAACCAGACAGGGAGGCCTGACACAGGCCTTTCCTCACAGCCCTCTGGCCTCCAGAGCAGTGAGGTTCTACCCTTCTGGCATTTAAGCCACATAGGTATGGAGCTCTGTTGTGCAGCCTGCTAACACCCCACACACTCAACTAACTCCTCATGGGTATGAGGCTATCACCTTTCCTTACCCCTCCCCCCCTTGCTCATGCCATTCCTAGAACACTGCACACGGCAAGTTCCCCACAATGTCTGGGTGAATGGGCCAACAGCACCCCTCTTCCCTATGACTGTGACATGAATGTAGTGGGTTGGAGGATGGGATTGTTCTGGGGACACCAGCGGGTGACACTGAATCCACAGACACACAGCCAATAGACACGCACGCCTCGGATACCATGTGCTGCTCCCTGACTGAGTGGGTAAGGGTGCTGGGGGAGTACTGTGTCCATCAAGCCTAAGACACCGCTGAGTCCCCTCCAGGAGATGGGTCCTCCCTAGGCTCTGAGCTGGGAGAGATCTCCTGAATGCCAAGTGAGTCCTCTGTCCTACCCTGCCTGGGCCCACTATGAACATCAGGGAGGCATATTCAGCTCAGTCAGCAGAGGAGAGAGCCTCGCCAGAGCTGTTCCGGGGTCTAGACAGGCAGGGGGAGGCCATTAGCCTTGCATCTGTGTAAGGAAAGGTGAGACGGACACCTGTTCTCCTCTGGCGTGCGCCTGATTTGGGGCAGAGTCCCAACCTGAACAATTATTATGACGTGGCTGAGGTAACTAAGGAATAGCTCACTGGTAAAGTGCTTGCATCTCATGCATAAGGACCTGAACTCAATCCTCAGAACCAAAAGTTTTGTTAATTAAAAACTAAAGTGGTGGTGTATGCTATAAAATGCTAATTCTGAGGAGGCAGACAGCACCTGGGTCTGGCCAGCCTGACTAACCTACTCAGCAAGCTTCAGGACAATGTCTCAAAATACAAGGTGAGTGACCTGGGTTAATGGCACCCAAGGCTGTCCTCTGGCCTACACACACACACACACACACACACACACACACACACACACACACGCACGCACGCACGCACGCACGCACGCACGCACGCACGCACACACAGTGACTGGGCCTCCTTAATCATGCATTCTTGGCCATCTGCATCAACTCCAGATCAAGAGGTCTGGGTGGACCTCAGGGGACCCCTGTCTATAATAACTTCCCTGGGTGTCTGTGGTGGTTTGAAAGAGATATTCCCCACAATCTCAGGCATTTTAACAATTAAGCACCAGCTGGTGGACCTGTGTGGGAAGACTTAGGAGGTGTGGTCTTGTTGGAGGAGGTGTGTCATTGGAAGCAAGCTTTTTGTTTTTGCTTTGTTTTGTTCTCAAGCAGAGTTTCTCTGTGTAGCCCTGGCTGTCCTGGAACTCACAGTGTAGATCAGGCTGGCCTCAAACTCAGAAGAGATCCCATTGTTTCTGCCTCCCAATTGCTGGGGTTAAAGGTGTGCACCATCACTGCCCAGATGAAAGCAAGCTTTGAGAGTTAAAAAAGACTGGTCGTTTTGGTTTCCAGTTGTCTGCTTCCTGCTTAGGATTCCAGAAACATGCTCTCAGCCTCTGCTCCTGCTCCATGCCAACACTCTGCCATCATGGACTCCTCTCCCTCTGGAACCAGAAGCCAAATAAGCCCTTCCTCCTGCAAGTGGTCTTGTTCACATATAGCGCCCTAATGCAGAGCAGGGCTTAGGCCTCCAGCCCCCAGAGCTCCGAGGCTTGGGAAGAGCTTTGACGGTGACACATGGAGTGTAAACAGCATGTAAATAGGAGACAAAGGGGACAAGGGGATGAGGGCAGCAAGATGAAAACAAGCTGAAGATGATGACGTTGGTGAGATGATACAGCAGGTTAGGTTAGCTCACCACACACCATCAGGGCTGGGGAGGACCAGGTAAAAGTATCAGTTGGCTAGTGAAGGGGGCCAAGAGGTCAGAGAAGGCATCTTAGGGAGGTGAGACTTAGGAAGGGATGGGAAGTGAGGCTGGGCTTGGGTGAGGCAGGTCACCTATTGGAAAGAAGATGGGTACAAAGGATGGGCACAGACAGATCATGACAGAATTAGCAGGATGAGGGCTTGGCGCTGGGAACTACTGCAGGTTCCTGGGAGGCACAGTTGAAGGGAGGCCTGCTCTGGGACTTAGAGGAGCCTGCACCTCCCCAGCCCCACCACAGGGGGCTCTCTTTGGGAAAGGAAAGGGTAATAGAACTGAGCTTAATATCAGCAATCAGCACTCCCCCCTGCACTGACAAATGTCACAGAAGGTGCCAAGCATTAGGTTTGGGGAGGAGTGGCCAGGAGAGGAAGCTGGCAGGAATTTCTTGGGACTGTAAATCCAGAGGCCCAATCCCTCATTTGTAGAGCTGCAGTAAAAGGGCAGGCTGTCACGAGAGAGCCCTGAGATGGGGTTATGTTGGGCAGTGAGCCCCAGATTCCTCTCCAGATGTTCTAACCTAGGCTTTGAGGCTTCCCCAGCCACCTGGATCCTGACAATAGCCATGTGTCTGCATGTGCAGCGTTGGCCCTTTCTAACTGCTGATTTACAGGCCCGCCCGCCCTGCCTGCCCCCAGCTTTAAAACACCTCCTAATGGGATTCCTGTCTTCTCCTCCAAGTCTACCTGTGTAAGCTGTGCCTACCACACACATCCCCAAACTCTGCTCTCTCACAGCCTACAGCCACCCTGATGATGTTCCTTCAAAAGCCCCCAGCTTAAGCTTGCCATCAAGTCTAAAATGGGGCTGGGGTCTTTAGACTTGCCTTCCAGCTGCTCTGGCCACCAGTGATCCAGAGCCTGGGAGCCACGAGTCGCCACCATGGTGAGTGACCTGTGGGTCTGGTTTGTCCAGAACCTCAGGCCTTTGCTCTCCCTCCTTGTCTTTGCTCGGAGGAGCCTCTGCCATCAGTCCCATGCCAGCCAGCCAGGTTGGAGGCCACCATCTTGTGTTTACACTTGTTCTAGCCTTCTTGTCTCCATAACACATATTACTCCCTGGCCTGGCTGCTGAACTGCTCTAGATTTCCCTGTCTGTCCTGTTTGAAGGTCAGTTCTGTGAGGGTAGAGATTTACCTGATGTGTCCTTGGTAGGGACACATGGTTCTCCAGATGTGGTTCTGGGCACACAGAGCCACACCTACTGTGCAGTGGGTTTTCAGCAAGTCAGGAGAATGAGAGTGAATAAACCACTGAGCCATTGATGACAGCAGGGGACAAACAAGGACCACCCAGAATATACCATGTGAGGATAAATGTGTGACTCTGGAGACATCTTGTCCTGAGAAGCCACATACACACATACCCATGGGCAATCCCAGCCTTCATGGGAGCAGGGACAAGCCCAACAGCATCTCCCAGGTGTCAGGGAAGCCGTTCCTGGTTCTTCTGGGTCCCCATCATGAGCCACAAGCCCTGAGACGATGAGGAAAGGCCCATCTGAACAGTCATGTTCATTCAAGCAAGAGCCAGGAAACGCATGCTCTCTGAGAGGAGGAGAACTGGACAGGGCTCCCCTAAGTACATAGGGGCTCCGTGGAAACCCCACAGGTCCCACTGTACTGAGATACATGAGGCTTCTCGCCTGGGACCTAGCTTTGCCTGCACTTCCTCCAACCTGCTGGCCTGCCCCTTCCCAAACACAGGAGCACCTCAAGAAGCGACAAGAAGGCAGGGGAGAGAAAGGAAAAGTCTGGGTTTCTTTGGGATTCCAGGGGTTCACTAAGCCAGGTGCCTGCCCCTAAGCACAGTGGCACAAACTCTCCCCGTCTGGCACCAGCCCCCTTCCCAGCAGCCCAGGCCCAAACGCAAGGCCAGTGCCCAGCCTCCACCACTGCTTGGCTGCCCTCCGCTGCTTCAGCCTTTTCCTGCCGTCATCACCCTCCGTGCACTGTTTTGTTCACCAAGGCTTTATTATAGTGACAACACACTGGAAACCATCAAAATACACAACAGAGAACTAGTTAAATGGGACACAGCAACACAGGCTGGAACATTATGCTGCCATTAAAAATCACATTATAGAAGAGTATTTAATGATGGGAAAATGATCTTGGTGTAGTATTAAGTGCAAAAGGCAGGTTAGAAACCAGTAAGTACAGCTTGATCCCAATTATGTCATAAATACATATTTTGTAAAAGACTGACGGGCAAAACACCCAAGTGCTTTCATGTTTCTACTGAGAGCACACATTACATTTTATAACCAGGAAAATAGATGTTTTTAAAGGACCCTACAGGTTTCCAGCCTTGGCCTGGAATCATCTCCTTCAACCAGCCCTGCCAGCCACCAGCTGAGCCAGGCTGGCCCCTGCCCTGAACTTCCTGGAGTGATCCCATGTTAGACCTGTCAGTGCTGCTACCCACAGGGTGGGAGCGGGGTAACTGTGGTAGCCTCCTGCCCAGGATAAGGCAGAACCCAGAACAGTACGCCTCACCATCCGGGAACCACAGAGAATCCTGGCCGCAGCCTCTTGCCCATTCACCTGGTTACTAACACAGGTGACCAATTATCAGGACTGACTTCAGAGTGACACCTGGTGTCAGGGAGAGGAAAGTGGGATGTGTTCCCTGCCAAATCACACACATAACTGTCCCCCAGGCCCAACAGGGGGTCTTCTGAGCACACAGTCGCACTGAGTCTGGAAAGGAGGACAATACGGTCTAGCCTGTACCACCATTCCTACTTCGCAAAGTACAGCTGTAGCCTTCTCATTGTCTCAGACACAGGAGTAAGGTGACTTATCTGTCACAGTTAAGCCCTATGTTCAAGTCAAGCAGCATCCCAGGTCCCTTTCCTGTCCCTCCCACCCCCTCCCATCTCAGTAATATCATAGTTTCCACACATTCCCTCGCATGGGACATGGAATGGGAGGGCCTGTCACCTCCCATACTGTGGGTGCCCTGCTCCTTGGGATACAGATCAAAAGGCCATCTGCTCTGTTCACACAAAGCCAAGGTCAGCTAGCTGACAGTCCTTGTCACAAATGCATACACCTAGGATATGAGCCTTGTCCTGCCCTGGAGGTGTCTGGACCCAAATGTCGGCTGTGGAGCCCCATTAACTCGACACATCAGAGCCGAGGCTGGCCTCTTGACAGTTTCTTGGACACTGACTATCTCTGTCCACACATTCCCACTCCCTCCTGACCTGGAGTCAAACATACATTTGGTCAACAATGTGACAGGACTAAGGGCAGAGTGTGTCGGCTCGCCTTTAGAGACCCACGCCCCATGCCAAACGGGAACCTATTAGCCAGCACTGCCTGTGAAACCATGTGGTTGGGACAAGGGCCCCAGGCTTCTGAGCTGGCCGTGGACCAGGACTGGCCACAGCAAGGGCTACTGGGATTTGATTTCAGAGGAGAGGGACAGATGGAAGCGTGTTGAAAGAGGGACCTGAGACAGCCCCCCCAAAGCCCCACTAACCCACAAATGGCCTCTTACCTGTGACGAGGCAGTGTTTCGTGCAGCTGGCTGGGGTCAGCCTGGGTCTGGCTCAGTTGGACTTTATGCTCATAAAACCAGTAGCTGAGGGCCAGTGGATACAGGAGGCTGTGGGGAGAAAGAGGAAGTGGCTGTCAGACAGGGCAGGCAGGGTGGTATGAGCAGGAAATATGCAAAAGGGTCTAAGTCTACCAGCTGGGCAATTAACGCTATGCACACCACACACGCGCGTGAGACACACACGCACACACGTACACGCACATGCTTTCTACTTAATGGCATATGTGCACTTGCATGCTTATGCCACCAGCTGGAGCAGTGAGGCTCTGGGAACTTGGGTTTCTGGCTGCTTGTCCCCACAACTGGACCTGTGATCTTGGGGCAGTCAAGTCCCCATGCCTCACTTCTCTTATTCATGAAATAAGGGTTTCCTCTTTCTGCCCAGACTGCAAGAGACTAGCAGGAACATGGGGCCTGCAGTTAACAGAGCGCAGAATTCCTCTCCCAGGGCCTGAGCCCCACATTACCTATCCCCAAAGATCCCTGCCATTCCCTGTCTTGCTCCCTTTTCAAGCTTTTCCAAAGGCTCCCCAGACAGGAGCAAGAAAGATTCTAGGGTGTCCAGTCTGAGTCCTGTAGTACACGATGTTACTGGGAGGCCAGGAAAAGGCATATGCTCCCAGCTCCACCCCCTTTCATGACCCTGTGGCCCTGAGCAGAGTTTTTTTTCTCTACCTCAGTTTCTTCATCCTCTCAAAACCCTCAATCCCTTTCTGAGCCATCGCCAAGAGGTCTCAATCAGACCTGTGTTTCTCAGAGTGTGAGATACACGCCTCTAGGTTGCATGCGGGGATTTAGACAGTATGCAAACAGTTTTACTTCCATTAGTTTGTGTTTCTTTTTCTGTGTACTAGGGAAAAACATGACAGGCACATCACAGGCATGATTTCACAGATGTGTAACTCTGGGAGCACCGTGATAACCCACCTTCAAATAGTAGTCCACGAAAGGCAAATATCATGGGAAAAAATGAAGGTGTGAGGTGCCTAGAAAACCTGCCTCTGTCCCAGCAGCCTTCACCCACCCTTCCTGGGACCAGGCCCTGAGTTCTCTGGTTTTTCCATGGGGGACCATCCAGCACTGGCCTGATCCCCAGAGCCTCTCACAGACCTCTAAGATCAGATGAATGGAAGGATGGGTCAATGGGGCTCCAATGTGGTTGATGCAAAGAGGACAGCAAAGGCTCAGAGTCCCCCCAGAGTTCATGTTCTAGCAATCGATGGTGTCAGTGAAATTTCTAGCCATGCTGCAGGTGAGAGGGTGGGGCCTGGAAGGTGTAGTCTTCTTACTTCTGGGCTGCAGAGCCTCCCTCCTAGAAGGAGGCAGAGAAGTAGGTGCCAAGCAGGATCCTGTCTATAGCAAAAGGACCAGACAAGAAAGGGCCCACTGGCCCTCCATCCCTCCATCCCTAAACTCTACCCAGTTCAGATGGCACTGACAGTGTCTCCCAATGGCCAAAGATCCTGAAGATCAAGACGGAGCACAGTGGTGACAGCTTGACACAGGTGGGTAGCCAGAGCCTAGATGACTCATCATGTCTGGGTCCCCAAAGTCAGGTCCAGCCAGGCAGGAGTGCCCTCAATGGCTGCCCAAGCTGGCTCCCAGTAGGCTGGCATGAGCCAGCCAGGCCCAGGCCAACATGGGCAGCCGTGTCCCTGGCAGGCCTCCAGACCACCTGGCTGGCGGCCCTGGGCCCAGCTCTACCTGAGCCGACAGGCCAAGCCATCCCCATGAGTGCTTCTCACGCCATGCTCCCAGACAATGAATGGGTCTCCAGCTCCCTTCCCCCAACCCTTTTTGATGCTCCTGCTCTCCTCTGAGGCATCACAAGAAGTTGCTATGGAAATGGGACCACAGGCAGAGCATGACAATGATTTGGGGCATGGAGGAGCTGCAGTGGGAGCCAGCACTCTCCTGGACATGAGGCCTGCCCATGTGCTGAGTTCCAGGAAGGATGTAAGAAGGAGGACCAAAGGACCAGAGCAGGGGCAGGGCTTCCTTCCAACCTTCCCTGCTGGCCCCTTGCCCCTCAGCAGGGCATATAGAGCCTTGAAAATCCAGTGCCTGATTGGCAGCAACTGGAGGATGCTGCCAAAGGGGCTTCAGCACTGGGAGAAGAGGGTGAACACTGCAGGCAAACAGCGTGTCACAGAAGTTATATTCCTGTTCTGGGAGACACGGCACAGAATCGGAGTCTAAGAGGCTTAGTCTCATCATACAGACTGGAGACTGACATCCACAAGGGCTGGCATCTCCCTAGCCAGTCAGCCCTCAAGCCAAAGCCAAGCCAGTCCCTTCTTCCCCAGGCCTGACCCTCTTACCACACACTGCCTCCAATTCATTCATCTTCTCTCTCATCCACACTTCTTCTGTGCCCACTCTGAGCCTGGTGACCAAGATGGACGCAAAGGGTAGAGACGGACACAGATGACCCATCAGGATTGGAGGGAAGATATCTAGACAGAAATCCAGCACCCGTGAGCCAGGAACGGCGGCCATGAGTATGGGATGGTGGCCACGAGTCAGGAATGGCGGCCTCGGGTTTTAGGCTATACACTTACACCATGCTTCAGAGACCTCCTGGTTCCCCTGACTCACTCTGCCCTCTACAGCCCAGTAAGGCCTCATTTCCAGGAGGCTGTTGGGGACTATTTCCTCTAGCATCTTGCTATAGCTGGGAGCCTGCATGCCTCCCACAGGCCCTTGTATTAAGGGCATGGTCCCCAGGGAGGCATTACTAGGAGCAGGCTGAAATTTGGTGCTTAGGTCAATGGGGGTGTGCTTTCATTGGAGATGGAGGCCCCACCCTCTTCTGAATAAGGGCTGGGCTCTGCACATTCTTCTACCTCCATGTGCTACCTCATTACAGACCTGAAGTAATGGAGCCAACCAATCATGGGCCAGAACCTCTAAAATGGTGAGCCAAAATAAACCTTTACTCTATACGTTGTTTATTTTGGGTGTTTTGTTATAGTCATGGTAAGCTACGATCTGCAAGGTGCCGCATTTCATTCTCTGAGTACTGTATCTATCCTATCTGGGGGGGTGGAAGTGCACGCTGCTGACAAAGAAACGGAGACTTGAGTTCCACCAATGGACAAGCAGCTGGACACTTGGTTCTCTTCAGACCTCAGGCCCAACATAACACCCGGCAAGTGCAAGGTTCCCAGGGGCACAGAGATGTGTAAGGAATGGAATAGACACTGTAGGAGCATGACGCGCTTGGCAGGAGTGACAGGAGTGACAGGCCATAAGCGTTGAGCTCCTTGTGTAGAACAAGGTACTTTCCTTGAGATTCCTAGCTTGGAAGACCTAGCAGCTCCATGGTATCCCGCATGGGCTCTGTCTCCCAGCAGCGGGCATAGCCTCCCTGGGCCTGTGTTACATGGGTGGGGACTAAGACCTGAGAAGTGGCATCTGGACTACAAGAAACCCTGTACTGAGAAGGCAAGAGCATGAAAGAGCATCAGGGAGAGAAGGTGGGGCCTGGTCCAAGAACATGGAAAAGAGGAAGGAGATCCTAGAAGACTTCCTGGAGGAGGCAGAAGTAGGAATGGCTCAGAGCCTGCCCTCCAGAAAGAATAGCATTCTTCAGAGACAAGGGACAAAGCCTATTTGTCAGTCCACATGACTTGAGCACAGACTGGCAGGCAGAAGGCGAGGGCGACACACTCCCTGACAGCTGGCATCCTGTCCCCACACCACCGGGGCATTCCTAGTTACTGATGCCTAATGGGAAAATAGTTGGGGCCAGACCCCAGGAGAGACAGGAGAGCGGTGGAGCTGAGCATCCAATGGACATAAGGAAGGACAGAGCTGGAGGGTGGGCAGATGGGGCCACTGCCCCCCACACCCACCAGAGACGGTTCCGCAGCTGCCGAGAGGAGCAGACAGCTGGGAAGGAGCCTGCAACCACAGCTTTGAGAAGACTTTTCAGCAATAAAACTCGTATTTGAAATGAGACTTTGTGCAGGGAGGAGAAGCCTTCCTATGCCAAACATTAAATCCAGAGGCTGTAAAGTGAAAATTTGACAAATCTAACTACATAAACATGTAAAACTTCTGTTCAGCAGAAGACACTATAAACAATGTGAAAATGCAAGTAAGTCACTGCAAGAGAATACCACTAATATGCAAAGAGCCCCCACAAATCAATAAGAAAAAAGACAAAAGAGAAAAAATTGGGAGTGAATTAGAAATCCACAGAGGAAGAACTAAATTGGCCAATAAACGTATGAAAAGATGTTCTATCTCACTAGCAATCAGGCAAATGCAAATGAAAACGACACGATACCATTTTTTGCCCATCAGATTGGGAAAAATTAAAATGATTTATAACAAGCAGTGCTGGCAAGGATGACGGGAAATGAACACTCATAGACCATTGAAGGGAGGGGAGTTGGCTCAACCACTGCAAGGGTAATTTGGCAATATTGATTAACATTTTAAACCCACATACCCTACAACCTAGTAATCCCATTTCTAGAAGCCTCTTCTACAGAAAAAGAGAAGAAAAGAAAAACAGTCCAAGTACACACATAAAAATATTCAAGGATGCTCACAGCAGCATTGCCAGTAAGAGTAAGAAAGAAATTGGAAATGGCCTAAGTGTTTATCAATAAGGAAATATTCAAGTAAAACATAGCACATCCATGCCACGGAACATTCTGCAGCTATTCGACAGTGTAAGGCACAGTTGCATGACGACAGAGGGAATCAAGACGCTGCTTCAGAATAACTGTGTTTACAATAGCAGCCTGGTGAGCCAGGCCTCGAGGTGATCACCCTTGAGAGGTAGGGCAAGGTGGGACAGGGAGCTTCTGTGCTTTCTGCATCCTACAAATGTGCTGTTGGATTTTCTTTTGTAATCAGAAAAACAAAATCAATAGAGAGCTAATGGATTTTTTTAATCTTGCCCAGGCCCTAATATAAAATGCAGATCTAAGCAGCACTTCTCTGGCTGAAAGGCAGGACTCTATGCTCCCACTGGGCCCCAGGCGCCGACCCCCAGGCCCCTACTGGAACTATGGGACCAATTTGAGACCTTGGCTGGAGACTATGGGGCCAAGATGACAGGGGCAGAAGGTCACCCCAAGGGTACAGGCCTCCTAGACTGGCGGGGGCCCAAACCCAGGACTCTAGCCTGTGAGTGCTGGATAGGGGATTGGGGGGTTCTCTGGTTGGAAAAAGTCACAGCCCTGGGGAACCCTGGGCTGAGGCTTGGAGGGAGAGGGAACACAGAGGGCACCCTGGCAGAAAGCTGGGGAGGGAGCGGGTAGGTGTGTTTTTTCTTTGCATGGCAGAGAAGTTTGCAGAACCGTGTGTGCAAGCAGAGACTGGCGTGTGCATGTCTGTCTGTGTGGAGTCAGTGTGGGTCTGTTGTTACTCCCTGGGTGACATCAAAGAGGGCGTGTGTGTGTCTCAAGGGAAAGAAACACAAGATGGGAGTTCCCATCAATGAGACGACTCTGTGTGTGCACGTTTTCTCTCCCCACCCACTCTGGGTGTGGTGATGCTTATCCCCAAGGCTCCTATCTGCTGGGAGACTGGGTGTGAAAACATGTGTGTTATGATGTGTGGGTATCAGCAGGTCTGCAGGGCCAGAAGCAGGTGATGAACCCCAACACCCAGCCTGCAGGTCTCAAGAGCCCCAGCCAGTCAAATACACCGCTCCACTGTGAGCCAGTCAACAAAACCAGAGGAAACTGCCTAGAAGACTGAATTCTAGAAGGTTCCCCTCCCCTAAATATTTATTTACAGGACTGACATACCCTCATAGGAGAAAAGTTGAGTTATGTGAGGCAAGGGCGGGAAGAGCCAGCAAGTTTGTCTTGAAGGGTAGTGAATGACACTCACCACCCTAGTCCAGCCCACCCAACTTCACGAGGGTCTTTAAAAGGCTCTTAAAATATTTTAACTGTGTGTCTGGTGAATATTTTAACTCTGTGTGCGTGTGTGCGTGCGTGCGTGCGTGTGTGTGTGTGTGTGTGTGTGTGTTTGTGTGTGTGTGTGTGTTTATGGAGAGCAGAAGAGGGTATCAGATCTGCTGGGGCTGGAGTTCTGGGTGGCTGTGAGCTGCCAGACTTGGGAGCTGGGAACTGAACTGGAATTGTGTGTAAGAGTGATGCGCACTCCTGAGCACTGGACAATCTCCCCAGCCCCCTTCTATCTCATCTGCAGGGGCCAGAGGCTGCCGCCCACAATGAGGATCCAATCGTGTGAAGGGCTCTTTAGATGGGGAGATGGCTCTCACTGCCAGCTCCCCATGTTTCTTACCGGACCCATTAGGCCCCTGGGAACCCATTCCCAACTGACCCTCAGATTCAAGCCTGGCCCCAGCGCCCGCTAGCTCTACTTCAGTCAGTATGGGGCCCCTGTCCTCCTTGACAGAGTCAGGCTTCTCAGACCTGCACCTACTCCCTGGCCAGTCCCCAGGGCCCTTTGAGAAGCTTCTCCTATGGGCTCAGAGGGTGGGGCACTTCCCTACTTTGCCCAGTCCTTCTGTCACTCTCCTCACTGTGGCTGATGGCATTTCTGACTTCCCCAGGGCAGGGGTAGATTTTATTCTCTGCACCCCAGAGCCCAGCCCAGGCCTGATACAGAGCAACAGACATTTGTGAGATAAATTTTAATGAGTTATCTGAGATCTGAGCACTTATCCTGAGCAAGATGCACCATGGGCCTCCATAAGGTGGCAAGGTAGAGCAGAAACGGCACGGCCTGAGCACAGATGCCTAGCTTCCTGTCCTGTGTCAGCACAACGGTCAGCAGGCATTAGCCATGACACCTGGGCAGTACCTGAAACAGGAGGTCCCCACTGGGGACCCCAGGAACCTGTGAGCGCCGAAACTGCACGGAGATGGATATGAGTGCATACATTTACAGAAGCACGCTGTGCTGACTCAGGCCCCTTCAGATACAGGGTGTCTATAGCCCAAAGTGGTTAGGAACTGCCAAGCAGGAACTAAGGCTGGCCCCCTCTAAAGAGAAGGCTGAAGCATGCAATGTCCCCCTACATGCCAAGCACCGATTACAGACAAGGTGGTACAAGTCCTGTGGCCCCAGGGCCTACACCAAGACCCCTGTGGGAGTCATGGAGAGAGCATGCAGCCCTGCACTTGGAAAGGAACTGTCCAAGGTAGGACGAGTTTTGGTGTGCCTGGGGCTTCCCTTCAAGGAAGAGAACCAGCACTGGCTGGATGGGGCAGAGGTCAGGAAGGACTGTCAACCCCAAATTCCACTTGACCTCTATGGGCCCTGGTTTCCCTGCTGTTGTCCCTGGCTACATATGGTGGTCCTTGGGAGTCGTGAGAGTGTGCGTGGTTATGGCTGCCCCCACACCAGGTTGCGGGCCTGATCTGTACTGTCCATTGGCCGTGGCTTGCATCTCTTTCCTTAGCTTCCTGCTGCCCTAACTGGGGTAAGAGATGGGTGGCCCTGGAGGGTTAAATAGCCCTGCTGAGCCCCAGGACCCTTCTGAGAGCTGCAGTCACCACCTCCCCTATTAAAAGGACAAAAGAAATAAGGGATGCCATGAGTTTGGGCAAGACAGTAGGACCCTGGGACCACGCAAGAATGCTGAGCAACCAGATCAAAGCCGTATGGGCTCAGTCATCCCTTCCTCAACTCCCTCTGACTCTTCCAGGGACTTTCCTCAGCTTGACCTTGGCCACACTGGGACCTGGTAACAGACCTGGACCAGGGTCCCCTGCCATGGTTGGATTCACTTCTGACACAAATGTATCTTGCCCTTCAGTGCCTTCACACAGGTCTCAGCACCTCCTGATCCCTCCAGAAGCAGGCAGCTAGCCTGAGCTCCAACAAACTGACTCAAGTGTAGGTCTGCAGAAGCTCCTCCCCAACCCCACCCCACCCCACCGCCAACCCCGGCTCCAGCTGTCCTGGGTGTTGGGTTCTTCCCAGCACAAAAACTACTCTTTCTCCAGCTGTGAAAGTTGATGGGGACCTAGTGGTACAGTTTGCTTTAAGCCAAGACAGAGAATTTTCTGTCCTTCATCTCTAGACCTTAGTTTCCCCATATGGAAGCAGAAGTATTGCCAAAAACAGGCCTGCCTGGTGCCAAGCCCAAACTCTGAAGAGGCAAGGTTCTCACTATCCATCCAGCAAGGGCAGCGTAGCCATACAGAAGAGTCACAGCGAGGCTCCAAGCTGGAGGGGTCTGGGCCTCCATAGCACCACAGTCTCCACCATGTCCTGTTTTATCACACCTGCCAGAGCCACTCATTACCTATCTGAACCCTTTAGACTCCAAGGACCCCAAGCAGCTTAAAAATGGAGACCCCGGTGTGAGAGGAGCAGCGATCAGAGAGATGGGGTAAGCTGACCAAGTTTACACAGTGGGCCCAGGGTAGCCAGATGAGGACCCCAGGCCCCTGGAAGCCACTGTGATTCCATATATGCCTGACCTCACCAGGGCCAGCTACAATCTGTGACACATGCAGAGATTTTGGGGCAGAGCTGAGCTTGAGGTTTCTGTCGCCTCTCCTCTGTAGCCACAGACTATACAAACTCGGTCCCTAGAAACCAGTCCTGGTTAGCAATGACTAGCGGCTACACAGACCTCATTGCAAACAGCTTTGCCACTGTCTGGCCAGGCAGGGCTCCCCAGCAAATGAAGACCAATGCCAGCCCCAGACTCATTCATATTCTGTTCTGGCTGCCCGCTTCAATATGGTTGTAAGACGCAAGGGCAGAGAGGCAGCCCTCCGAGAATGTCCAGTGATGATTCCTCTCTGATTCCAATTTACTCTCTATCATTAATGCTTTTGAAAAGCCCCACATACTCTGCAAATAGGGAAGGAACATGGTCTGGAGAAGGGAGGAGAGGGGATAGGGACTGGAGGAGACAGGCTCGACCCTGGGGCCCTGAAACCTGGAGTGGAAACCCAGTAGGATCTATGTCTGTCAAGGACATTGGTCCCTACCTTCCATCTCAGCCACCTCAAGGGATTGTTCCAGGTCGGCCTTAGAGTCAGAGTCAAGTAGGCTTTACAACCTGTAGAGGGCTGTGCCTTGGAGAACACAGGGAAGCATACCTGTCTAAGGAAGAAGAGACCTATGAACTAGATCCCCCACCAAACAGGGGACCCCACTCCAAGTCCCAGGGTAAAGCCTTAGGCCCCTCACCACTGTGTAATCAGCAGGGTGAGCAGCAGGATGTGGGTCCCTTTCTTAAACACCAGTCCCCCAGACTTACCTCAGTAAACCCCAGCTAGCATCCGGATCCCACTGCCCCACAGCAGACCCAGAGGGATCCAGCCAGCACTTACCGCCTGTCCAGAGCCCTTCTATGGCTCTCTACTTCCCAAAAGGCTACTGCAAAGCCTTCCACAGGAGCTCAGACCCACCCGGGGAAACCTGGGCACCAGCCACTCCTAAGTCCCCCAGGTCACCCTTCCCTTCGCAATGCCACTTCTGCTGTAAAAGTCCTCCTCCTGGGGCTGGAGAGATGGCTCAGAGGCTAAGAGCACTGCCTGCTCTTCCAAAGGTCCTGAGTTCAATTCCCAGCAACCACATGGTGGCTCACAACCATCTACAATTCAATCTGGTGTCCTCTTCTGGCGTGTAGTCAGAACATTGTATATGTAATAAATAAATAAATCTTTAAAAAAAAGTCCTCCTCCTTGGCTTCAGCTAGCCTGTCAGGCCCCCGGCCCTCTCCAAGATGCAACCCAAGTGTTTCTCGCCTAAGTAGCTCCCTCTGACTTCCCTGGCACGTCCTACCCTGAACTGTAAGTAAGTAACACAAAAATTATGGTTGTGTGGTACTCCACTATAACCAGTGGGCTCTCAGGCACAGGGCCTTTATCTAACTCATCCTGTACATTGCCACTGTATGGCAAAGTACCTGGCTCCCCCATTCCTCTGGGAAATCAGTCTTACCTGGGTACATACTATGTGTCATACTCTGCTTGGGATGACCGAGGTATCCTCGTCCTCAAGTCTCTCCAGTGTGTGTGCTCAGAATCTATCTGTTGGAGGCTAAAGGCCACATAGCCATTTTGTAATGGGGAAACTGAGGCCTAGAGATACCCATCTATAGGCATTCTTGCTTCTGGCTCACTTCTCTCCTACCCTTCCTCCCTCGGGACTGTAGCAGCAGCAGTGAGGGGCAACTCAACACGAAACATTAGAGTCAAAAAGGGAAGAAAATATGGTGAATTTTCCCTCCTTTCTCCATAATGTAAGGAAAATTGCCTTTTGCCAACTATCACAGCTTAAAAGCAATTAGAGCTTTTGGAGGGGACTCTGGGCACGAGCAAAGTGACAAAGCGAGCGCCCAGCACGGAATGGTTCCAGCATTCGTTTGCATCAAGTAAGGGGTAGGGTGGGGTGGTAAAAGCAACAATTCTGGGCAACAGAGATGGTGAAGACAAAATATTTACAGCCTCAGAGGGAAGGTCCTGAAGGGGCCAGACCTCCTGCTTCCCTCTCCACCAAGTTGGGGTCGGCAAAAGAGAACAACCACCCTTCTGTCTGCACCCGAGGGAGGGATGCCCCTACAGGCTTCCATTTTACCCTTTCCCACCACCACGCCCTCAGCCGTAGGAGCCATCTCTGAAGACCTCAGACCTACCACCCCTGCCGGTCTGAGGACACAGCCCCAGGTGCTGCTCCACTGTGATTAAACTCTCTGTTCAGCAAACTCTCTGTGCTTCGTTCATGCTTGGCCCCAGGCATGGCACTCCAGGTCTGGGACGGCCTGAGTATGTGTCTGGATCTCACTGGGCCTCTGCATTGGGCCAGCCCCGCCTCCCCTGCACCCCGAACCTTCACAGGACATTGATGGCCTCTTTCCAAACCCAGAGCAGATGCCACCTCCTGTGACCTCACTCCCGTTTGCCTAGCTCCACACTGAGCCCCTGCCTGGGAGAGATGCAGCCTCAGTGAGGAGCAAATGTCTTCCCATTCCTTTACCTGTGTGATCTCTGAAAGGCCCTTGATCTCCCTGAGACAACTTTCCTCACCTATTAAATAGGAATAATGACAGGACATAGTCCGTGGGCTTGCTAGATTGAGTAAGGTAATACAAAGTGCCCGGCACTGTGACTAACAGGTGTTCAGTAAACCCATTCGGCCCTCATCCACACTTGACTCTCAGGCAGGACTCTCCAGGCCCCAGGATGGCCTCGTGCCACCACGGAGAGTCACTCAACAAATGTACACCAGGAAGACCTGTGACAGCTGGGAGAAAAGGGTGGAGACAGCCGTGGGAGGCTCTGCCCACGGGGAGACCGAGTGAGTGTGGGACCAGTGATACCACAGCTTAAGAAGGACTTCCTTGGGGCCATGGAAACCCTCATTCTGAGCCCCGAGAAGCTGCTGGCACAGGAAATGGATGTTCTGCCTCCTCGTTAGCCTGAGGCTTAACCCTTAATACCGTCCCCCCACCACCACCCCCGCCATGGGATCCAGTGGCACACTTGAAGATAAGTTGAGAAAAAGCCAGGCCTCATGATCCAGCAGACAGCACTTGACTCAAACCCCAACTTCACACTGACCATGTGGGTGTGAGGGTCACGGTGCAGGGATATGCATGGAGTGTAGGCGTGGTGGCCTCTGCCCACACCTACACACTGAGACAGCAGAGGAAGGCCTGGTGAGGTGAGGGCAAGGCCTTGTACTCTCCTGTAACCCCTCAGCTCTCTTCCCATTCATCAGGAAGGGCCAGCCAACCAGCAGCCATGGCCTGGTGCTCCCACCTCACGCAGAGCAGATGAGGCCATCCCCACTCAGCTTCTCCGGAGAAAACAAGTCACCCAGCATAACTGCTGACAGCACCAGCTCAGCCCTCACTGGACCCTGGTCAGTTCCCATCCTTTCCTTCCCTGACTGCAGGGGACACACAGGCCGGGGATCAAAAGCGCTCTGCTGTCTGTCTTTTGCTCTCTCTCTGGTCACCTCTCCCCCAGGGCTTTCCCAGCCCTACCTCAATGCCCCCAAACAACCCTGATGCCAATCAGAGCTTTCTTTATTATAGCTATTATAGCGTCAGAGTAGGAAATATGGTACCAATCTCAGGACACCCCACTGACTACACTGTCATATGTGCAAAGGTATTCTCTCTCTCTCTCTCTCTCTCTCTCTCTCTCTCTCTCTCTCTCTCTCTCTCTCTCTCTCTCTCACACACACACACACACACACACACACAGACCCTCTGTTAGGCCAGCCCCCACCTCTGTGTTCCCCACCCCTCCTCAAGGTGGGCACAGATCAGCCTCTGGCCCACAGAGGTCCCCTAGAACCTGCCTGGCCATATCCTGACAATGCCCTCCTAAATTAAACAATAAACAGGGAGTTGTTTTAGTTTTTTTTTTTCCTGACGCTGCAGTTCCTTATTAATCCCACTGCAAACAAAGGGAAGAGAGACAATTAATCTACAAGCGGTCACTTCCTGTCTCCTAAGGAACCCCAATCAGTGCCTAAAGGTCCACCCAAGAGGTGGTCCTGTTCCTGCCACGTGCCAGGCCCCAGGGCTCCGCAGTCTCTTTTACTGCTCCTGTGTGCACTAGGCCTGGTTGACACTCAGGGCAACCTCCTAGGTCCCCTTTTTCTTTTCGGCTATGTGACCTTGGACAGGACGGATGGCTTCTGGGAGCTTGGTTTCCTCATCTGTCAGCATTCTCATCCCTCAAGTATAAAATGGAGAGAATGCACATGACCCTCTGAGATTAGACAGAAGCATTTTCTCTTGTTTTGAGAGACAAATGTTGAACTATTTAGGGATGAAGTGTCATGATGTCAATATAGACTTCAAAATAATTCAGAAAAAAGAGATTGTTAAATCCAGGCGAGGGTGTCTAGGGGTTCCCTGTACTATTCTCTTTACCTTTCTGAGTGTCTGAAAATGTTCCTAACAGAAAGTTAAAAGGCACAGATCACATGACCAAGCCTGCAAACAATGCCCTGAGCTCCCAGGCATACCTGAAAGGCAACCAAGCCTTGTATGTCGATTAAACATCTCCCCTAGAAATTGCTGTCTTATAGACTGCGCTGGAGCCTGGCTCCCTGTTTAGAAACCAGACCCAGCACTTCATTGAGGTAATGAATTGAGCCATTGTCTGTGGCTATGGTCCTCTGTTCTCCAGTCCCCTGTCCTCTCTCAGTGAATCATGGTATGGGATCCATTGTCTCTGAACATCAAGATGTTCCTACTCAGGACATGTCAGGTAGAAATGAGGACAAGCTGCCATCATTCAATGGCAAAGTGACTGACGTCCCATTTAGCAGGCTGGAAAGAGGAGTCCCAGAGCTAGGATAGACTGGAAATAAAGTAAAGAAGATAAAACACAAAGGAAGATAGAGATGAGCAAAAATTCCCTGTGTGCCCCAATGCTCCTCCTCCAGATTCTCAACCCTGGGTCCGAGACCGGCGGGAGGCTCTGTACCTCTGTTCTCTAGCTCCTGTTTGCCCAGCCTCCTGGTCAGGGATGAACGGCATGATGGAAATCCCCCCAGCCGGCCCAGCGAACCAACACTAGCGCTGGCCAAGCCTGGTCGATCGTGAAGAGTTATCAGAACCCCAAATAATCAATCGCTAATTGCTGAATGCCATGCAATTCATCGGCAAGAGTTATGTGTGGCTAGTGACTGGGCGCCCGGCACCAGTCTGATGGAGCCTCCCGGTACAGAATGGGGTTATGTCTGCGGTGAGCAATGCGGCGGAAAAGCCACCCATAACTTTCAAGTTTCTCAAACAATATCCTGGGCACAGCCCACATCCTGGGCCCTGGGGCCACCCAAGGAGGAAGTGCAGGGGCCATGGAAGGCCCTGAGGGATGAGCCACATGCCTCAATTAGTTTATCTGTCCCCTGAGCATGCCAGCTACCCAAGATGGGTAAACCGCAGCATAGGGAGGGGGAGATAGCAGAGGGATGCCAGAAGCGAAGTCAGCCTAGGCAAGGTGCTGGGGAGTTGGGACACCAGCCTGGAGGGAATAGGGAAGCCAGTAGGGTGCTGAGTGACAGTACTAACCACCACCTTGCGCTGAGAGGGACTATCCACAGTCACCTCCCGGCTACATGCCTCAAGCGACTGGTCTTAGTCACCTCTGTCCCCATAGCACCCAGCACAGCTGGGCTCAAAGGAAGCACCCAGCAAGTGAATCACCAAGTGTTTGCAGGGTCACTAAACTGTAGGATCCAGGCTCCTGCATCCACTGCCATGGAATATTGTTTTTATACTCCACCCATTTACAAATGCATAATTTGTACAAGAGCCTCAAAGATACCCTTGGGACACAGGTTGGAGGTCCATCTTTCCAATCTACAAAGAGACGGGGCTTGGGGGAATAGTGGCCTCCCTAGAGTCATGCAGCAGTCAAAGGCAGAGTTCAGACCCTTCACCCACTTCCAGAAGACTGAGCTCCACTCACTTTGGTATATTGCAGAACTATATGGAAGCCACCCCTAGATCCTCCCAGCTTCTTCTGCTCCACCCCACCAGGAAGGTGCCCAAACTTAGTCCCTTGCCCACTTGGAGAGGACAGAGAAACACAGGCAATTCTCTTGAAGATCCCTGGTACCAGCTGTTGTGACAGAAGCTGGTCACCAAGACTGTTTACTCCTGATTTAATGGAAACAGGGCTAAGCAGGAATCTCCAGAGTCCCCAAGCTTGGAGCAGACAGAAGACAAAGCCATTCTCAGTCTCTGTCCCGGAAGTCTGGGGAATCCAATCCTGGAACAAGAGCACTGGACAAGGAGACCAGGGCCAGGTCTCAACCCAACAAGCTTGTCACTCTGCAGTGTCACTTCCCTGACACCTGTTTTCTCATCTGTGGGACAGGCAATGTTCTGCCCTCAATGTAGGACAGCCATTGGGTTTAAACATGGATATAAAATGCAGGAAAGGGCAGGAGAAACAGCTCTTCAGTTTAAGAACACTGCTGCTCTTGCAGAGGACCCAGGCTCAGTGCCCAGCTCCCACTTGGTGGCTCACACCCACCTGTAACCCCAGCTCCAAAGGATCCGATATCCTCTGCTGACCTCTCTAGACAACCTATGCATGTGGGGCACTTACATACACACAGACAAAAGCTCACACACCTGAAGTTAAAATAATAAATAAATACAATATCTATGTATATATGTAGGGAACCAGGTGTGGTGGCACATGCTTGTGACCCCGGCACTTTGTAAGTGGAAGCAGAAGGATCAGGAATTCAAGGTCATCTTCTGCTGGAGAGTGAGTTTAAGGCCAGCCTGAGCTACAGGAGGTCCTACTACCACCACCCCAAAAAGTATTAAAATATGAAAAATACATGACAAATTTTGTTCTAGGAGATAATGGCAAAGTTCCTCTTTGCTTCAGTCAGGACACTGAAATCAATGAGTTTTCTCCCCCACAGAGGGCACAAAATGAGCTCCCACTGCCTGGCACTCTACACTCTTGAAGAGAATGTTTTCAAAGCATGTTGATGACATTTCTATTATGCCAATATCAGTATCTCCATGATACAGGCAAAGAAACTACAGTTCAAAACCCAGGTTCACCAGGCTTGGCAGCAGATAAGAATTAAAACCCAGTTCCATCTGGCATGCACACCCCAGGGCATTTTGGTCATACCAGGTTGGTTTAAGGCTGTCCGCACCCAGAATCTCAGCGACAGAATTAGTTCTCAGTGTGAGGGAGTAAACCACATGCACATACAGACTCCACTGAGTCCTGAGGCTGGCTCCCCAAGGCTCATGCGCTGCAGGGCCATCAGAGCTGAGTGGGGCATGTGAGAGTAAGGTGACTGTAGCAGCTGCCCTTAGGCAAACTGGATAAGTCCCAGACACAAAGCTGCCTATCCAGCTGCACTAGCAGATGGGTGCTACCACTGGGCCACCTGCCAAGATCCAACCTCCATGTCCAAACCAACCTGGACATCAAGGTTCCATTTTGGCCTCTGCCTGCCCTGGCCCTGGTAGCTGGCAGTGCCCACATAGACCCAAAAGGCGATGGTGACTGCCACTATCTCTCCTCCAGCAGCTAGCACCTCCCCTGATGTGGCCATATGGCCCCATATGCTCCCTGACAGCTGGACTGCCTGAGGATGCCCTCTTCAGTGCCCCAGAGGCCCTCACAACCCCACCCACCTCTGCCCAGCAGGTCCCAGGAATAGTCGGGGAAATGCTAGGCTGGAATGCTGTACTCCTGACTTTATGCCCTATGAAAGTCACGCCCCTCTGGAGCCCAATCTCTTTATCCATCTAACAGCAATGCTGACCTCTAGCCCCATCCCTTGGTAACCAACTTCCAAGGTTATAGATCACCCAAACTCACTCCAGCTGTCCAGGGACACAGCCGTCCCCATCGTGAAGATACAGAGAGACACGGAGGCCCAGGGGCTAGCTCTGGGCTTGCTCAGAGGCACACAGTACTAGAAACTACATGTGTGGCTCAGGTCACTTGCCATTTCTGCATGTCTCGTAGGTGATGCTGGCACTAACCCGAGCCCTAGACCGACTCTTTCGACCCACTCATGTCTCTACTCAGAAAGAATCTGTCTTCAATCACTTTGTCACTTGCCCTTCCCAAGAAGATACACCAGGCTGCTGCCCCTGCTGCTGCCCCTGAGCCTGGGCTCCCCTGAAGGCTCAGGTCTTCCTCACTGCCTCTCTGGCCAAGCAAGGCTCCCCACCATCACCAACAACATGGTTTAAATCACAAATCTAATTTTGTCCCTTGAGAATTTTATGTCTGACCCCTGTATCTGGCATCAACACAGGCTCCTTCTCTGGGCACTCATGTCATCCTGCTTATTGCCTGTCATTCTCCTGCATGAGCTGCTCCATAGCAAACACACTCTACCCACACCGGGAACTTCCCACCTCCTTGCCTTTGCTGATGCTGGGCCATCTCCTGGAAAACCCTCACCCACATCCACATTCTCCAGGCACTCATTGATTCAACAAAGACTTACTGAGCATCCACCACGTACCAGAAACATTTCAGCAGGTCCAGATCCAGGCCCACAATCTATGCTTGTGGACTCACTGGGCCCTCTCTGCTCAGACGCAGGGTTGTGGGTCCAAGCCTGGCTCCCCTTCGCAGCTCATCCAAGGAGGGCTAGCACTATCGTCGGCATGCACCCCAGGTTCCAAACCAGATGTCCCAGATGTATAGTGAGTCCAAAGTGCAGCATTCCAGGCAATGCAGAGAAAGGAACAAGATGTGGTTTGGGAATAGGTGTTAAGCCCTGGAAATCATGAAAAAGATGTACACTCTCGGGAGTGACTCTCTGCCCCTAAAGGAGGTCTAAGTGGTCAGAGACAGCTTTTGCCATCAAGTCACCCCATGATCCAGTCTACCCAGAAACTTCCTTAGGTAGCTGAGTTTGAATGTAGCAATTTTACAATTTAAACCCCAGACACAATGGGGTTAAGGAGCCTCAGGCCCTGGCTAGCTGGAGAATCAAGGGGCCACATTCCTGAGGTTAGGGTGGGAGTGGCTATCTTCCTAAGGGGACAGTCAGTGGGACTCAGGAGGATTCTATACCAGCAGCACTGACAAAGGGCCAAAGAAGTGACTTGCCCTTTCCCCACCTTAGGATGGCACAGAGAGCTCATCTGGCTAAAACCAGCTGGAGGCATGGAGCAGAGACACCTCTAGAACAGAACAGGGCAGGGGTTCAAACAGGCCTGCCTGGATGGCAGAAGTTGGGTTACTCTCCAGCCACCTGGAACATTGGTCCACACTCAAGAAACAAAAAGCCAAGGCTCAATGATAGAGAACTTGCCTAACATACAGGTCCTTGGTTGGATTTCCAGCCCTTCAGAAGAAAACAAAGGTCCAGTTTAGGGAGACACAGAGGGAGAAGGAGAGGGAGCATAATTGAAAGAGAACGGAAAAGCCGTGGTTGAGAACATCAAGTCAGCAGGACTTGGAGAATCACTCAGAGCAAGCACAGGGAAAAGGAGGAGAGGCGGAGAGGCTGCCTGGGTGGAGAAGCCAACAGAAGCTAAGGAAACTGTGGTAGCATCTATCCTGCAGGCACGATCACTATACCCAAGGTGAGACCCAATCATCCCTTAGCCACAGCCTGTACCTCCAAAAGCCTGAATGGACCTGAGGAGTCACAGAGACCTATACTACAGGCTATTCTGATCTCCTGTGTTTGAGCTGTGCCCCCTGGGGAGGAATCCACCCAGGAGCCATCAAGATCCCTCCCTTCCCCCCAAGGATACTTTTAGCTCTCTACAGCAAAATTACTTGCTAGAGGACAATGCCAAGGCTCAGCCTAGCTCTCATCTTGGAATAATACTGACATGCCAGAACTGTGCTTGAGTAAGCAAGCAGACCAGGCCACAAACCATCACAGAGCACAGCCAGGATCTGGCCCCAAATCTAGGCAGCATAAGTTTAACCAGACTGGAGGTCTCATAGACCAAATCAGAGAGATAAACTGCCTTGACTAAACTACTTCAGGCTGAATAGCTGTCCCGTCCAGGAAAGACGTCGGTAACTAACAGCAGAGAGCTATTATACTGGGGTGGCTCCAGCAAGAGGCTTCTGGAGTCCTGGTTCCAGGGCAATAAAGTCCAGTTATCCAGCTTCTCCAGGACCATGATTAGAGTATCCCATCAGAGAGGCAAGGGCCTGTTCTCTTGGTTCAGTTTCTACCTCAGTACCCTCCTCTGAGAACAGACGCTTCCCTGAGGACCCTGCCTTCTCCTGAGGTGGCTGAGAGACTCCAGGGAGATAATGGAGGTGGAAGGAAATGTTCATCTGAAAGCTGGTCACAAGTAGAGACTGCCTTCCTGGAAGATCCAGCTAGATACTGACTAGTCCAGCTACCAAGCCACTCCAAGCAGCAACCAAGCTAAGAACAAGGCTTCTAAGCCCAAAGGCTTGTGCTTTGATAGCCAGGGGAAAACACGTATGGGCTCCATCCCCACAGAAGAGAACCGAAAGGATTCAAGATCAGTGGGCGTCCAAAAGTTGCTTCCTAGAAAAGGATGCTGGCTGGAGACAAAGAGGACTTGGCAAAGGGACTATGGGAAGGTTCCCTGAAGCAGCCAGCACAGGAGCAGCAGAGAGACTCTCAGAGAAGGGAATACACAGAGTAAGAGGATGACATACATTGCTCTAAGCCCGGATGGGGATGCCAGAAAAGCAGGTCTGGATATGTCCCTGCTACCTATCCTCAGCCCCTTGAGAGCTGGGCATCTGGTTCCCCAAGCGCTCAACTCAAACACAATAGTTTGCATTGCCAGGTAGTTCCTTTCTTCCAGCAGCTGATCACTGAGCAAGGGACACACTCGTGGTCACACATCTGCACGCTTCCCACTCGTGTATCTTCATGCTAGCTGCAGACATTACTTGGCCCCTGTGGAGCTGTCAATACGCAGTCCCGCCAGACCCTGGCAGGGTCACAGGAATCTGGTGTGGTAACAACTCCAGTAGCACTACTGGGCTCAATGGGAATCCAGGAGAACCCATGGCTGACCTGATGGAGTATCAGGAGGGCAACCCTAGACCCACCAGGGGGATCCAACCAGAACCACCACTCCATTCTCCCTCATGTTTTCTCATGAAAGAAAAGCCAAAGTTGAACCATTAAAGCACCTCCACCCCCACTGCCTCCAGGCCCGCCACGCCCGGGATACTCCACAAAGTTGCTTCAAGCCTCAGAGATTTCTCAGCCAGGTGAGGGTTTGACGGAGCTGCACAGCAGGCGGGGAGCGCAGTCACGCCAAGGGGTGCCGAGCGTGCACGCCCATCACGGACGCGCGCTCGACACCCCACCCCCACCGCTGCCCCCGAGGTTCCAGCCCAATCAGAGGCTGCGCATGCTGCGCTGCCGGCAGGCTGACACCCCAGCTCCCCCTACAGCACCCCTACGGCCCCAACCCAGCCACGGCATCCGGACCCCGCCACACTCACCATCCGAGCGCACCGTCCACGCGCGACTCCGCTCTGGGCCGACATCACCCAGCTCTGCTCGCCTCCAATCCCTACTCCAGCTTGGGTTCCCGCTCTGCAGGGCTCGGCACCGAGATGGTGGCAGCGGCAACGAGCGAAGCAGGAAGAGCGTCTGTGCCTGTGTGTGTGTGTGTGTGTGTGTGTGTGTGTGTGTGTGTGTGTGTGTGTGTGTGTGTGTGTGTGTGTGTGTGTGTTTATGAGACAGAGAGTGTGTGTGTGTGAGTGTGTGCGCAGGGGAGAGCGCGCAGAGCGTGTACGAGGGAGGGCCCCGCGCTCCCCTGCACGCCCGATTCCTGCCTCCTGCTCTCCACGCTGCGATGCCAGCAGAATCCCTAAAGCGCGCTCCCACCCGCCCGTGCGCTCACACTCGCGCACACACGCGCACACTTGGACGCGCACACACCCCCGTTGCCGCACACCCGGCTCCGCACTCCAGGTTCTCGCCCTCCCGGGGCGCTCATCGAGGTCCCTCGCTGCCCCAGCGTCCTCGCGGCGCGACCCCTCCTGGGCCAACCACGCCTCACGTTCCCCTGCCACTCCCAGAGGACACCCCGCAGGCGTCCCTGCTCCTCCGTTATGGCCTGCCCCGTCGTGGCCGCGCTGGCAACCTCAACCCGGCCCGCTGCCGGGCTCCTGCGGCTTCCCCCGCACCCCCGCCCGAGGTTGTGTGCTCTCGCTCCTTTCTCGCTGCTCTGTCCCCCCGACCCGTGCCCGAACGGTCCCCGGCCTCTCCGCTGTCTCTCCGTCTGCCTTGCCGCCGCCCTTTTCCTCGCCCACCTCCCCACGGCCCTGCTCTGTCTCTCACATTCTCCGCTTCACAGCGGGTACCGCCTGCCGCTAGCTGAGCCCCAGCAACCAGCAGGCAGTGGGCGGCGTGGATCCCCGCTGTCCCTCCGCTCTTGGCCTGAGCCCGGCTGATGGCGACGTCCCGCGCTAGCCTCGGCTGCGACTCACAGAGCTCATCTCGCTAGGACTTAAAGGCATAGCACACACCGCTCGACCTGCCCCACCCGGGGCGCGGAAAAGAGCGGCCTCGCAGTGTGGAAGCAACCCGGGCGGTGGTGCAGCTGGGGCCGTTCAGAAGGCGTTGTGTCTGCCGAGCTTGAGTCCAGCCCTCCGGGGTTGGAGGTGAGTCAAGGAGAAGGACGATAGAGAGCTGCCCAGACCACGCCATGCAGGGGGCGCTCAGAGATTGTCTATGCCTGAGAGCCGACTAGGGACTGGGGGCAGTGTAGGCCGGTTCTCCAGGACTGCAGGGCCTGGGGGAAGGATTAGGGAGACAGTTGTCCAGACATTAACCCGCCCCAGATGAAGACACTTGTCAAGCAGGGAGGACAGGACTCCCAGCCCAAGGTGGCCTCCCCCTCTTAACTATGTGACCATGGGCAGATGCCTACACTTCTCTGTCCCAGTTTATAACTAGGAAAGACATGGGCTTTCATCATCTCTAGGGCCATACCAGTGGCTCTCATATGTTAGCTGTTTTCAGGACGCTGGGGCCCTGGAGTCACAAAGCAGACCTTCTTGTTGATGTGTGGAACCACTCCAGTCTCTTCAGGTCCTGGTTGCCCCCTCTTCTCCCATCTCATCAGAACAGGGAAAAGGCAAAGCTGAGCTGAACAGGAACCTACTGGGCACAAACACTACAAAACAGCGGCTTCCTGCACTTTAGTGTTTGTGGCTCCCGCTGTCCACTCATTTCGTCCATTTGTTCACTAAGCATCTGTCGTTTGGCCCCATCTTGTGCTGGGTACAGGAGTCTCAGGATCTGGTTGATGGAGGCATCGATCAGAAAATGAGGAAGCAGGTGGTGTGACAGAACTGTTGGAGAGCAGGGAAGCCTGGAAAGCTTCCTGGAGGAGGTGATGGTGAATCCACCTATTAGAGCTTGAGCAGGAGGTGGCCAGGCAGGAGGGAAAGAATGGGAATCTCATTGAGAAACACGCACAAAGACCAGGAAGTGGGAAGTAGGAATGGCAGCTGTCTTTTTGAGAAAACTTGAACTGAGTTTCAACCTGATTCTGGGGCAGCAGCAAGGCTACAGCTTGACAGATCTAGGAGCCTTCTCCTCACCCCCCACCCCAGGCGGTCTGCAGGAAGCCTCTTCTCTCTTTTTCTCTTGCCTAAGCTGGGTCCAACCTCTGGTGCCATCTCTGCCGCCCAATGAAGCACAGCCTCCCCCTGCTGACAGGAGCTGGCAGTAGAAGAAGCCCAGCCTGGGCTGTGCCAGGATTCATCCTGGAAAGGCCAAACTCATCATCAAGGAGTTGTCCCACAGCTAGGCAGTGGTGGCACGCACCTTTAATACCAGCACTGTAGGAGGCAGAGGCAGGCGGATCTCTGAGTTCGAGGTCATCCTGGTCTACAGAGCCAGTTCAGGACAACCAGAGCTACGCAGAGAAACTCTATCTCCAAAAACAAAAAGAAAGAAAAAGAGCTGAGGGGAATAACACAGACATAACTCAGATCCCAGTGGCATTTGGCATCTGTCCTTTCCTCTCCTGCCCCTAAGCCTGGCGCTATGGCCCATCCCAAAGTTCCTTCCGGCATCCATTTGCTCCTTCCCTGGCCACTTTCCCTCTCCCTTCCCAGAGCCTCCAGGGAGATGAGCTCATGGCTGTTGCTGTTCTGGCTCCACACACCACCTAAGGAGTCACCCAGGGCATCCAGGTGGCCCTAGGGAAGCAAACAGAGACAAACAGCCAGTTCCCAGAGGCCCTGAAATCCAAGCAGAGAAGCAACTGCAGTTTGTGTTCCCATCCATTTCTCCTACTCTTCCTGTCCTGGGAGCCACACAACTTTTATGGATAAGCTTAGGAATCAGCACCTCCTGCACTGCAATGCAACCTGCCCAGTTAGCACATCTTCTCTGCTTCAGCTTCCTCCCTAAATATGGGAACAAGGAGGTCCTCAAGGGTGAGGCACCTAAGTCTAGTTCATTCATTCCTCCTTGGTATGTTCAAGCCTAACCCCACTCTCCCCACAGGAGTTCTGCTTAAAGGAAGCAGGTATAGAGGCTAAAGGCTAACTATCCCCCCTCGGAAGAGTTGAAATGTACCTCTGCAGGTGTCTTACCAAGGTCCCATGGCTGCTTCCACCCGTCTCCAGGAAGACCAGTAAGGGACAATTTGACTGTATTTCTGATCTAGTCATCAAGCAGGGGCCAGCCTGGACTGGGAACACCTACAAGCAATCCCAGAAAAAAAGTGGACACTTACCACTTGCTTCAACCCAGGAAGCTCGGGTCTGGAACCCCGACTACAGGCAGCAAGGGAGTGAAGAAAAGACAAACTCACAAATACACAGACACAGACATGCTAAGGTCAAATGGGGTGTGAGTGCTCTGACATACCTACTACCCTGCTGACCTGGAGTATTCACTATGCATAGCACAGAGAGAGGGCTGAGCTAGACTCAGTAGAAAGTCTGTAATCATCCGGGAAGGGGAGCAGCAGTTGCTGCTTTTGTACACAATGGGTGCTTGCTCTCACTTGAATCCAGAAGAGAAGGCTTTCCCATCCATCTGAGCCTCACCCAGGGAGGACTTTAACACTCCCACTAGGCTGAATCATTGAGGCCCTTGACATGGCTAAACCCATGTCAACAATACAGTCGCTCCATACTTGACCTCCTCAGTTCCTTCTAGGCTCTACACCCACCCACTTCACAAGCCTCAGTCATGGTCACAGTAAACAATGAGGTCCAAAGGGTTCAGAGAAATGTCCCAGCAAGCAAACTGCCTGCCTTGTGTGTCTACACACACGGCACCTCCCTATCTGAAGTCTTGACCCTCTTGTCTACCCCCAACACCTCTTGACTTCTGCATGATCTACTCCTTTCAAGTCCTTCAGTCCCTAAGCAGCCTCCTCCACCATCCCTTGCCCTTCCCCCCTCTCCTTTATGCTCAGCACACTATGCACGGGAGCCTCCCATCACTTCCTGACTTCAGTTCCGGCTTTGCCATTTCAGAAGGCCAAGGCCCTGTGGTGAGAACAAAGAGAGAAACCATCTGACCAGAGCAGAACAAGGAAAAGGAATTGGAGAGGGGACTACCAGTAACATGAGAAGCCCACTTTCCAACTGTTTACTATACCACAACTCCGAACCCTGAACACAGGTACCACCTTTCCTGATGCCCAGGCCCTGGCACAAGGCAGAGCATTTGGTAACTTGGGCTCAACATCTGAGCTGACAATACAAGGGGTCAGGAGAGCTTGGCTCCTCCTGAGGGTATCTAGGCTCTCCCTGTCCCCGATAAAGTAAGCTCTGGAGCCATCATTTCCTGCATCTCTGATCCAGCCTGGGTCACAGCCTGCCACAAAGAAGAGAATATAGAAAACACCCTACCAGGGTCCCAGGGGCTCCCTAGGCCTGCCACTGACCTATGCTCCTCAGCCCTCCTCGAGCCTTCCCAGATGGGACATTCCAGTGGTTTCTTCCTAGGGATGCATCTTCCTGTGCTCTCATGGTTTTTCCTTATCCTTTTACCAATGCCTCACAGCCTGGAAATCCCTGCTGGCCAGCCTGGAGCCGTGCCGCGTATCTCCCCTACCACAGTCCAGATGGCAGCCACTCCCTCCTACATGGGCTCACTGTGCTGTTTCAATGTCCACATCAGTTCAGCAGTCCCTGTTTGGGGGCATGGTGGTGGTACCTGGTCTCTCTTCCTAAAGAGGTGGAGATGGCCCTGCAGGTGACCTAGACTCCATGGAGCAAGGGCTCAGGGCATCTTGCCTAGAGGGCTCCATCACACCTGTTTCTCCCAGGCTAATCACATCAACCTGCACTTGGGGGAAGAGCTCTGCTCTGCTCAAATCCCAGGGAGGCTCCCTCTTGCCCAGGGAAGGAGGCATGTAGTCCAGGACAAGCATACAGCAGAGGCTTGGAAAAGGGTTGCACCATGGCAGCTATAGGGTTGTGGGTGTCAGAGAGCTAGGCATAAAGGGAGCCCTATCCACAGCTGAACAGTACAGTTGAAGTTAATTGCATTTTGGTAGGTCACTGGAGAAGGGGGAGTCTGGGGGCTTGTAGCAAGCACAGCTCAGGGAACAGATCTGCCATTCAGTAACTTCTCACTAAGGATGGGTTCTATGCCAGGCCCATAGGCCTGTCCTCAGGGACTCATGGGCTATAGGGATACACACATGGACATTTGTGACTGTGAGGAGGAAGGCCATGGACCCAAGTTCTGGAGTGGGGGATGTGTCAGGAGCATGGGAAAAACAGGAGTCAGCGGGTCCCAGAACCGAGGGTTGGGAGCCTGAGGAGGCTGTCCCTGAGGAGGAGGGAGAAGATGGCTAGGTACTTTCTTATCAGCCCTAGCTGTAGGTCTAGGCCCCCCTGAGTCTGGCTCTCCAGGAGTGTTTTCCTTGAAGGGAAATGGCCTAGAGGAAGGAACCCTGTCAACCAGGACCTCTCTGAGTACTTGGCATCTACCAGCTCAGGCCTGGCCTGCTTCAGGGGTTTACAGAGCCTGCCTGACCACATAGAAGCTGTCTGAACTCAAGAATGAAAAAAGACTCCTGCAGGAATGGTGCGCGTCTTTAATCCCAGCCCCCAGGAGGCAGAGGCAGCTGGATCTCTGTGAATTTGAGGCCTGTCTGGTCTACAGAGTGAATTCTAGGACAGCCAGGACTGTATCACAGAGAAACCCTGTCTCAAAAACCAAAAAAGGGCTGAGGGGAGATGAGAAATGAGGAGAAACCCTAAGAGAAAGAAACGGGAAGCATCAGCAGTAGTTAGCAGGGGACAAACAGGGCTCAGGTAGCGGGTAGGGTGGCAGGGGAGGGGTCAGGGCCTGGTCACTAGAAGAGGATGTCTTAATCATGGGGCAGGCGGTCAGATCCAAATCCGTGCCTATTGTCTGTGGCTCCTGGAGGCAGGCACTCACAGGAGTGAAGTGAAGAGCATGAAAAGGAGGCTGTTGGGAAGAGAGAGGGAGGCATATGGGGTCCAAACAGATACAATGAGGACAGAATGGGCAGGACTCAGCAAGGGTCTGCAGGAAGGTCCAGAGGGGAATCCCTAGACCGTGGCTCAGCAAGGCAACTGACCCCTGCCTAGCTTCACAGCCTTGTTCCAGAGACCCCTTACACCCAGGGTGCAGGGCGCACCAGGCCACTGCTCAGACCTCTGCACTGGGTAAAGGTCTTAGCCCTTGCTGCTGGGAGGGGTGAGGCTGGAATGTGCATGAATGCCACCACCACCACCCATCCCACCCCCAAAGAGAAAGCCTCTGCTCCCACAGCCTTGCCCTCCCAGTGGCAGCTGCAGCCAAGGACCGGCCAGGCAGCAACTGGAGGCCTGACTCTCATTCCCAACTCAAGTCTTCAGAGGCAGAGCCCCACAGCCTGTGTGGTGGCGTCACAGCCCACTTCTCCCATGCTGCTTCCCTCGCCCTATGAACCTTCTAGATGCCACCCGCCCAGAGCGGGCCTTGAGGAAGCCTGCCTGCCACTAGCTACCACTGTTGTCCCCACGTTCAGCTGCATTTCTGAGTGGCAGTTGATGAGCTGGAAAAGGAAGAGAAGACTGGGCCTGAGGCTACTGGAGGCCCGCAACAGGGTGGGTGAGATTAGTCCCTGTGAACACCAGCTCCGCCCCAGCCTGCACTAGAGCCAGCAAGAGAGCTTGTAGCAGCTTCTTCTGTCTGCCACAGTCTCCATCCTACAGACAGAGAAACTGAGGGCAGAGAGAGGTAAACCTGTCCTGGCTCACAGTGTGTATTAATAATGGCTTGGAGGTGTCCCCGTCGGTGCCTCCTAGCCCGGCTTTAATGATGTTTTTTTCCAGGACCTCTTCTTTCTGAGCCTGGTACATGGTCTCAAGGTCAGGCACCTGGTTGGTTTGACTGCTACCAATTCCACCAAGCGAGAGTAAGATACCATCCAAGAGACCTTCCCAGCTATCCAGGCTGCCCGGCCCTGGTATGGGGATGGGATACACTGGACCTAGTGGGCAGGCAGTCGTCTGACTGGCACAGCAGAGCAAACAGACGGGAAGGAAATCAATTTGAGTGTTTGATTAATTTTAATTTTTAATTTGCACAGAGAGTAACGCACCCCATTTGACACTGTGTATTCACTGGGAGCCGCTGGCGTTCACCATGGCTGCCGCTACCACAGCCTGGTGTGCCCGGGGCTCACTGCCCTTCTGCCAGGCAAGCTAGTCTACGTAGCACATTGGCCTGTGCAACACATAGGGTCCCCTCCAGAGGCCTCCGCCCAGTCTGCCCAATGTTCAGCGTCTGTAATGTGGCTCTATGTGAAGGGAGGTAGGGGAAGCCACATCAAACAATGTCTGTCCCAAGGTCAGCATGTACCAATGGACTCAGACACCGCAATGGAGAGAGAATGTGCCCCAGCTCACGGCTGCTGCCTTCAAGGACAGCCCCACACCTAGAGCAAGTCTGCGTTAAAATTGGAACCATGCTGAGGCTCTGAGACTCAGAATTCTACCAGCTCAGGGTTTTTTGTTTTGTTTTTTGTTGTTTGTTTTTAATTTGGGAGCCAGCCATGAATGGTTAGCAAGAGCTGGCCTGAACTGGGAGACGCTAAGTTCCTCCTGCTCTGCAGTTCCTGACCCCCTTCTCCCAGTCAGGTAAGATGCTGAAGACAATGTCATGGAAACTCCACAAGAAGAGAGAGTTTGTGAGACTCCAGTCTCTGCTGCTTATCATCTGGGCAGCCTGAGCAAGTCTCATAATCTTGCTGAACATGGCCTTCGAGACCCAAGATGCTTCCAATTAAGATGTTTCCTCTTCTCTTTCTGGTCCCACCTCTCAGTACCTACAGGATACAGAGTTCACAGTGGCCTCCTCCAGGAAGCCCCCCCTGATGACACCTTTTCTCCATTGTATTGGGTGACCTCAAACCCAAATCTTCACACACAGCTGTATACTCTGCCTGGATTAGCATCCTTCAAAGTGTGCATGCCTAGGTCAAGTCCTGGTTTAGCTCCATGCTAGTTATGTAGACCTGTCTCCTGAGAACCTCCAATCCAATGGGCCCAAAGCAGAGCTCATCATCCCTTGTCCCTTTCTCTCCTCATCTCAGTGAAGAATTCTCCAGTCCACCAGTTCCTCAAGCCAGAGAGCTGAGAGCCACAAAAACTTCCCTCTCTGCTATAGATTGCAGAACTGAGCAAGCCCTCTGAAAACCATCTTTCCCGTGCTACACAGAGAAACAATGCTCTGTGAGCACAGTGAGGATACCCAGGTGTCCTAAAGTTCTGGCCCTCTTCTCCTTACACCTGTGACCCAGAGACGTTACACGTAAGGAGTGAGGGTCTGGGATGTGTTCTAATCAGAACAAATAACCCCCTAGAAAGAATTTAAGAGAATCAGACATCACATCCGGGCAACTCCACAGCACAGCCTCTAGACATCACCGTTGCATGTGACCACAGAAGCAAGTGAGAAGGAGCTGTTCTCCATGCCCATTTCCCAACTCCCATACTGACTGGGATGCAAATGATGCCGCTGATGCAAGTTTAATGCATGCCTTGACCACTGGCAGTATGGGTATCAGGCTGGGGGAGAGGCACGAAGAACCATCTAGTCGAGGCTCCCAGGGGCAACAGAGCTGCAAGAGCAAGGTACCTTTATTGAATATCTTTGCATGCTGGGCTTCCTGCAAAGAGTGTCATAAGACTGCGCTAAACTCTCCCTCTCTGAGGCTCCAAGGGCCCCCTCCAAGTAGTCCTAAGTATCATCAACCCCTCTGGGTCTCAGTTTCCTCCCCTGTAAAATAAAATTAGTAATAATAACCATTTCTAGAGGCTGTTGGGTAATTAAATGAGAAAAGGTATGTAAAGTGCTTCCTACATTAGCAGACACAAAGTAGATGCTAATCAAATGCTAATTATAAATGAGATAACTCATGTGATAAGGCCTGGAACCCGCTCAGTTTATGCTTGTCAAATCCAAGCTGTTAATAAGGTAAATGCTCTCCGTCTAACTGCTAGGCTGAGGTGGGGGTGGGGAGGGATAGGGTGGGGGTAAGGGACAAAAGACTTGTTTAGAAATTCAGAGCACTGATGCTAAGATAAGGCAGGGACAGGGGATGAGGCCACCAGAGGCCAGGCCTGCTCTTGGCTGAAAGCTTTCTCCATGAGGTTTAGATATGAATGGGCTTACTGCAAAGGCCCCATGTCCCCTGGACGGAACCAAGCCTGGATTCAAAGAGAAAGAGCTTCACTCACCAGAAGGCAAAGGAGAGTGGTAGAGACCCCCAGTGAGACAGAAACATTGGAGAAACAGCCACATGGTAGCCAATACCACACTGCTTGTGGTCCAGATATGATCAGTCTTGCCTGCATTTTCTCAACTCAGAGTAGACTGGCAAGGGTGTTGTGGTGTCAATAAACAGAGACAAACTTGCCTAAGGCTACTACCTATAAGCTGCAGGGCCAAGGTTCAAGCTTTGATCTTTCTTGCTCTCAACACTGCTTGGAACCACAGAGGAGAAAGCTAGGCTCAGTTTCCAGGCTCCCTTCTGTGCCTCGGATGATCTATAGCCCAGAGTAATATAGCTTCCAGCACCCAACCCTGTATCCCCCAAAGAGCCTTGACAGTGCACCAGTGTTTTACAAGGCCAGGGAACATCCGCCTCTCCCCATGCTTGGACCTGGGGAGCAGGAGTAAGAGCACCATGGGAAGATTTGGCCACGCATCCTAGCTGGGGCAGAAAGGTTTAGTATTGTGAAGGAATAACCCTTTGTACCTTAAGTGCTTTTTATATACTATGCTTAATTCTGACAATAATCTATGAAGAATGTGTTATGTCACACCCACACACCCACACACACACACATACTACAGATGGGGAAATTAAGGTGTGGATGTTGAATAATCCACTGAAGATTGCATGGCCTAAGAGAAACAGGACCCAGATTTGGTTTCAGTCCATGAGGTTGCAGAGAACATTGCTGTAATATTCGCCATCCTACCTATCCGATTGGTGAAGTGCTGCCATACACCAATAGCTTTGCAGGATGGAGGTAAGGGCGGCCTGCAGCTGACAGTATTCCTATTTGCTCTGGAGAAATACCTGTGTTTTCAGACTCAGCGACAGAGACCAGCTGTGCGGCCGCGTTGCCTCTGTTCCATGATACACAGACCAGGTAGCTGGACCACTCAGAAATGAGATCACCGACCCACAGAATGACGTGGGCAAATTGGGTTCCTCCAGGCACCCCATCCTGGCTTCCATTCATGCAATGATTCTCAAGATCTACCGTATTCTACAAAGCTGGACATCTCTTTTCACCACCATCCAGCATGGGAGCCACTTTCCAGGGTCCTGAAACACTTCCCAGGTGTGGGCAAGGTTTCTGGAAACCCTAAAGCTGGCCTGGTACTCTAGACTTTTTTAAACCAATCTGATAGGCTCAGCCATAAAGAGTGCTTGTCATTCTTGCAGAGGCCCAAAGTCTGGTTCTCAGTACCCATGTTAAGCAGTCCACATTCACCTATAATCAGGAGGTCTGACCCCTTCTTCAGGCCTCTGCAAGTGCCTGAACTCACACAATCACACACACACACACACACACACACACACACACACACACACCATAAATTAAAAATAAAACAAATATTTTTATAAAGCCAGGAAAGAAGGTGACTCACCGTGTTCTATTACCCTTAACATACATGGACAGCTAGTTCTAAGATTCTACCACAAAGAGAACCCTTCTAAGGATCTCATTCATGAATGCATCTCTCCCTCCTGCCTGGGAGAGACTCTGTTCTTACCTGAGAGTTTCTAGAAAGACCTCATTGAAATGGGCTGGTCTGTAACTCCCAAACTGGAGTACACACAGTGGGAATTATACAGCCCAGTGTTTCAGCGACTGTCACCAATAGCCATTGATATTGTCATCTGCTTTCAGAAATCCCTCCTCTAGGACTGCAACCACAGCCTGATGAGTACTGAAGCTGGGGTCACCAGGAAGCACGTGCAGAAGGAAGGCCACGGCCTGCTTTGCTAAGTTGGAGAAATGACAAAGTAACAGCATTGAAAAGAGGCAAGAGGCTCCTCCTTTCTGAGGCTGCTCTAACCCCCCCCCCCCCCCGTGTGCTTTCCAGCTGAAAGTGAATAGAGAGTCTCCATCTACAACTTCTGATGGGACTGTCCCATGGGGTGACTCAGGGACAAACTGTTTGTAATGCTGTCTTTTTCCTCTATCCCCACATCTCTGAGCCCCAAGTTCCTCATCCCAGGGAGAGCAAGCAGCCAGAATCTAGCTATTGAGGAAAGCAGGGCTCCTCTCCAGTGGAGGAAATGGTCCATCTCATGGGAAGAGCTGTGTCCCTGTGATAGGGTATGGGGACCATAAGTAAATAAATAAATAAAAAGGCTTCTCTTCTCTTTACTTCCTCACCTCACCCCACATTTTCCTACCTAGACAAGCTTGGAGGGAAAAGTCCATAGAAGACGTCCCCCAGTTTCATCATCATGTCCGTGCCCCCCCCAGCTGCGACACAGTCTTAACACCAAGGCTCCACTGCAGAGTAACTTGTCTTGCCCCAACAATGAGCCTGGGACTCCTTACCGCCTCCTTTCATCAGACATGGGCTCTAATTGTGTGCAGGACCTGTGCAGGACCGTTTTACCTCTGACTGTCCCAGCTGATCTCCATGACAACTCACTGGTGTGAGTTTGTTGCTGATGAAGAGACTGAGGCTCAGAAAAGTTATTTTCCCATCATGTCCTGACCGAGTAGAAGACTTGGAATGCCACACTGCCCTTTTCAGTACAACGAGAGCAGTTCTCACAGCCCTGTCCCAAATGATTGACTACAGAATTTTCAGGAACAAAATCCACTGCCTGAAAAATAAACAGATAAAGCTGAGTCTCACTGGTGGCTGAGGGCTAGGAAGGCTCAGCATCAGACCATCACCTGAGGAAAACTAAGCCTCCCTGAGGGACAGTCCAGCTGTTGCACCTGATCTGGGAAAACCTTCCCAACTGGCTCCCTGGGCCTTTCAAGAACATGCCATGTGGGCAATGGTCCAGGCCTTAGATGTTCTTGGAAGGGACAGATGACATCCAAGACAGAGCGCTGCCCGCTGAGGTTGGTGTACACTGAAGGGGTGTGCTGAGGAGGCCAGGGGAAGCCACATCTTCCTCCCCTCCCACAGTTGGCCATTTGTTTATGGGAATACAGGGGGGACTCCTTTCTGAAGTACACATAAGGTCCGAAGGTCAAGGGTCACAAACATCACCTATCCAGGGGTTAAGCAGGTAACAGGAAATGGACCTCCTCAAGAGAAACAGAAGCCTGGGCTCTGCCTGAGAGCTCCCACCACCTCCGGTGGAGCTCTCACCAATCCTTTGGATGTCTGAAGAAAAGACAAAATCCATCTTTGTCCAGAAACAGTCTGTTTCCAAAGTAGTGGTCATTAATTCAATTTATAAAGATGTATCTGTACTACTTGTTAATTGTAGGTCCGTGTGTATCAGTGGAGTGTGGAGCATGTGCATGTGACTGCATGTGACTGCATGTGACTGCAGGTGTCCACAGAGGCCAGAGGGTTCGGATCCCTCGGAACGGGAGTTACAGCTGCGTGTGAGCCATCCGCTGTGAGCACCAGAAATGGAACTTGGGTCCTCTGGAAGAGCAGTGTGTGCTCCTTTTCCTTTTCAGTTTTCGTTTTTTCCAGACAGGGTCCCACTATATAGCTCTGGCTGTCCTAGAACTCACTCTGTAGACCAGGTTGGCCTCTAACTCACAGAGAAACATCTTCTTCTGCCTTCCAAGTTCTGGGATTAAAAGTATGACCACTACATCTGGCTGTAGTATATGCTCTTAACTGCTGAGCCATCTCTCCAGCCCTAATGCAACTTTTAAAGTACTATGTGGGCCAAATGTTTGCCACTTTGAGCTTCTGCCCATAGATGCCCCAATGACCAAGGCCCCAGTGGGCCAGCAAAGTGAACTTGGCACTTCACAGTTCTCATAGCCCTCAGCTGAGACTCAAGCATCCTCTTTGGGGGTATGGAACTTAAAACAGGGTGATAACGCAGGCCAGCCTGGAATTATTTACTGTGCATTCTAGGTTGGCCTTAGACTCTCAGTAATCCTCTTTACTTCTGCTTCCTGAATACTGGGATTACAGTATGAACCACCATGTCTGTTTGTAATACTCTCCTTTTCACAAACTGCATCTCAAAAGGAAGCAGGGTTCTCCCCAGGTAAGTCCTGAGCCAGGCCAGGTCATCTCCTGCTGCCCAAAGATCAGTGAGCTGAACCCTCCTGGTGGCCAGGGAAACCCACAGTAGACCCTGGGAGGGTGATCCTGGCCTCCACCCAACAAAATCAGCCTGAACATGCTGAAGCCCTAGGATGCTCTGGGCCAGGGAGATAGTGGTTTTATTCTTTGACCTGACATTCTGTTCTGAACCAGGGCCCCAGACTCTAGAAAACCTTAAAGCAGTGGGCAGGTGGGCCTTTCTTGGCATTGCTAGTGATGGATTCCGTCAGCTATTTTATTTGGAGGTGATAGTGGCTCAGCTATGGGCCAAACTCATCCGTATTTCCTATCAAGAAGTTGTTAGATGGGAGCTGGAGAGATGGCTCAGCAGGTAAAGGAAGCTTGACAACCCGAGTTTAATCCCTGGGTCCCACAGTGCAGAAGGAAAGAGCTGACTCCAACAAGTTGTCCTCTGACCTCCACACATGCACTGTGGCATGCTTACCCCTCTCCTGACACACAAAGTAAGTAGCTACAATAAAACTCTTAATTAAAAAAACTGAGGGATGGAAAAATGTCTCAGTGATTTTGGGTTTTTTTTGGGGGGGGTTGGGGTTTAAGACAGGGTTTCTCTGTGGCTTTGGAGGCTGTCCTAGAACTAGTTCTTGTAGACCAGGCTGGCCTCGAACTCCAGAGATCCACCTGCCTCTGCCTCCCGAGTGCTGGGATTAAAGGCGTGTGCCACCACCACCCAGCCATGTCTCCATGGTTAAGAGCATTTGCTGCTCTTGGAGAGGACCCAGGTTCAGTTCCAAGCACCCACACTGGGAGATTTACAACCACCAGTAACTCCAGTTTCAGGGGATCTGATGTCCTCTTCTGGTCTCTGTGGAGACCAAGCACACACTCATGATACTCAGGCATACACATAAAATAAAATAAATCTTTTTTTAAAGAAGGTATATCTGGAGGACCCGGGCCCAGAGGTACTGTAGACACCTAGCAACCTGCCCAGAGCAAGTGCTGGGTCCGTGTGGGAAGTGGGCTTAGTGCAGGACCAAGCAGAGGAATGAGTGACAGGGTGACAGAAAGGATGAAGATGTTGAGGCTATCTGATGAGGAATCTCTGTGAGGATGAAAAGTATGCAATGACTAGCATCCAGTTTCCCTCACTCACACGGGAGCTAAGAGCCTGGGTCCCGGAAGTCAGGTCATGTCCTGACTCCGCCATTTAATAGCTTCTCTGACCTTGAACAAGTAACTTCTTCAGACCCCTTCTTTAGCACCCTTTCCTGGAAGCCCTCCAAGATTCCTCAGGCTTTTGTCTTTCTCTTTCTCTTCCCTCTGAACACACACACACATACACACACACACATATTAACTCACACACACACACTCACACACATACACACACATACATACTAACTCACACACACTCACACACACAAACATATTAACTCACACACACTCACACACATACACACACACTCACACACACATACATATTAACTCACACACACTCACACACATACACACACACTCACACACACATACATATTAACTCACACACACTCACACACATACACACACTCACACACATACATATTAACTCACACACACTCTCACACACATACACACACACACACACACACACCATTTGGCAGAAGCTGCTGGATACCTCACTCAGAGCATCATTTCCTGAAGCCCCCAACCTCTCTAATCATTTGCAGACTCAAGATTGAACTTTCAAAAATGTAAGGCGGGCAGCAGCCAAGGGGCAGCTTCCTGCGCCTAGCAACAGAAAAACCAGGCCAAATATGATTGGTCACTTCTGCCTCCCAGGAGAGAATTCACGAGCTGATTGGCTGTCGTGCTTATAAACTAAAGAAGTCCTGCAGAGAAGAGATCGTGGGGTTTAGCTATCCTGAAGAGCTACTGAAGCTAGAAAGGGGACAGTGCACAGCTCAAAACTCCTCTTGGACCTAGGAAGCCAGAAGAAAGCCCTCCAGCGGACATAGCCAGCTGCAGCCACATTCGCATCGGTTCCCATCCCTGGCATCCCAGGAAGGAGAGCCCACATTCTCAGTGCTAGCCCTCAGGGTCTCAAGTTGGGGTTAACCAGAACAATCGCATGAGCAGCCCAGGGAGCCCCAGCACTTTCGTGCCCAGGGGAGCACTGAGGATCAGGATATGGTGTTTGGCCACAACTGAGAAAAAAACAAAAACAAAACAAGAGCTTCCACATTAGAAGGATTCGGGAAAGGGTGCACCAGTTCCTATTACACCAATGAAGAAACCGAGGCTCAGAGGACGGTGATCTGTCTTTACTCACTCAGTTATCCAGATACAGAGCTGGGACTGGAAGCCTGGTCTATGACTTCTGGGAGGCTTGGCACACTTTCTTCGGTGACTCTGACTCTTATTTTACGTCCCTCGGTCACCTTTCCCTTCATCTCTTCCAGGCAAGCTTCAGTTTCTTCCTCAGGGAGTGCCTCATGTAAGAAGCCTCTTGATGACACTCTGCCCCTCTCTGCTCCCTCCAGCCTCCTGCACACCGTCTGCTGTGGCCAGTCATTCTGGTCACTTACTGTCTGCTTGCTGACCTTCAAGAGCAGGGCCAGTCTGCTCCATCCTCACCTGACCAGCACCTGGGAAAGCCTAAGGTGTAGCTGAAGGCTGCTGAGTGTCCTGTCCTCACGAGAGGGAGGGCTGGGAGAGCTTGGCACGCTCACCTCCTAGTTTACCTCCAGTACTGGTAGGACCAGCCTTGGGCTTGCCAGGGGAGTCAGGGAAGGGCAGTGGCCCAGCCCAGCCTAGTTCCCAAGGTAGAGCCAGAACAGGCGGTATGTCAAGTAGAAGTTCAGGCATAGTGTGCTCAAAGGTATAGCTTACTTCCCTGAGCTCCAGGGGGCAGTGGGATGGTGCTGATAGGGGTAAAGATGACTCTCGCACTGGCCTTGTGCCAATGTCGCAGGCAGGTTCTTGTGAGAGGCCTTGTACCAATGTCGCAGGCCGGTTCTTGTGAGAGGACTGTCCACTTCTCCAGGGCTCCCTAACCACTTGAGCCGTGACATGCCACCTGGCAAGAGCTCTCAGTCTCCCAGCACCAGGGGCATTAGTCATGTTGTTTTCTGTATGTAAGTGTCTTCCCCCATCCCAGGAGTCCTACTGCATAGAGCACAATGGACTGGAGCGTCCTAGAACTAGATGAGCCCTTAGGGGCTCAGGGCAGCTGAACAGGAACCCCTAATCCCACTTCTGCTCTGTCACTAGTCATGGATGGGGACTGATTAAAGCTGTCAGATGTGTCCCTCACCTCTCTCTGCGGTCCCTGTTCCTTGTCTTCCCCTCAGCCATCACCTATGGTAGGCTGGAGACAGCCAGAGGCCACCTAACTGGACAGACTGGGTGAGTTTAGACTGCAGGGTGCCCTTCTCTGCAGGCAAGTATTTATATTTCCACTGTCAGGCAAAGAGGGGGCTGTGTAACAAAAATGTTGCTCCTTTTCATAATGGCGTTACTGTCACAGTGTGTCACTGTCAAGATGCTACATGCCACATGTAACTTTAATCATCACAAAAGTTCTGGCAAGGAAAAACAGCCCCATTTTGCATGAGAGAAAATCAAGGCTCAAGGATGTATTCAGTCTACACTGTGGTTGTAGAGCTTGGGCCGGGCGTGTCCTGCATAACACCAGAGCTTTCCGTTTGCCCTCTGCTACCCCCAATAGCCCTGTCCTCAGATATCATGAAGGCAACAAAGAAATCTGGACAGGCTCCAGGCTGTGTGAGAAGACCTTACTGTGTGTACAGTAAGACCCATGGCTACCCTTCCTTGCAGTGAGCAGGAGCTATGCTCTGTGGGCTGTGAACATGTGTGCCCCACGAAGCAGTGTGCCCTGACTACCATCGAGGTTCCCTCATCCACACAGGAGCTAAGAACATGGGAACTGAAAGTCAGGTCACCTGAGGTCATGCCCTGACTCTGCCTTTAATCCCTTGTTTGACTTTGAACAAGTAACTTCTGTCTGTGTCTCTAGTCTGCATCTGTCCACGAGGACAATGGCAGCTTCTAGATCCCAGGAGAAACCCTATGGGACAGTCAAGATGTTTGTGGAAATTCTTCCCGGATCTAGACAACAGGAGATGTTGGATCCTCACAGTTACGTGAGCTAATACATAGGGCCTGGTAGGTACTGGTAAGTGTCAGTGGGTGTTGTTTTTTAGCAAAGATTCACCGAGACCCTGTTATTTGCTTGTTGGGTGTGTAAGAGAAGCTGAGTCATGATGCTGGTCAAGACAGGCACAATTCCCAACCTCAAGGAGTTCATCATTTATGGAAGCTCTTCAGCCTGTCTCCATCCTTCACCCACAACGGTACACTGAAAAAGGTCAGGGATGACTGAGGCCAGTGTGCTTGGAAGGATGGGAGAGGAGCGCTGGTGGCAGGATCCCTCCTGCTTTGTGCTGCCTTTCTCAAGCTGCCCTCGGCCCCCCCATCCTCTGGCAGTCCCCATGACACAGAGTTCACCGCCATCTCCTCCTTCCTCCTTTCTGCTCAGCCACCAGCCTACTCATTCTCTCCCATCTCCACACAGATGGCATCGATATCTCTACTGCAACCCAGCACACCCAGCTGTGGCTCAGCATCTCCACCCAGATGTGGGGCACATTCAGATGTAAGATGTCCCTCCCTCCCAAGGCTATACTGCTTTGTGTGCCCGTCTTAGACCTCGCTCCCCAGCACCCTCTCTGGCTCCCTCACTCAGCGACCCACAAATACTCTGCGTCCTACTCCATTCATTCTTTCCTCTCTCTGTCTCTCTGTCTCTCTCTGTCTCTCTCTCTTTGTGTGTGTGTGTGTTGTGGGTGTGTGTGCTGTGGATGTGGTGTGTGTGTGTATGTGTACATTCATTCTACATTATTCTTGATCCTTCCATTTTCCCCCAACTCACTAGACTCACTCTTCCCTCAGCCTGTGGTAGGCATTAGAGGTGCCCCACACAGACCCCTTTGCCAGGCACCTACCTCTGGCTGCCGAGAACCTTCTCTGCTAATGACTGAAGCCTCTGCTCAGCCTACACAGATAGACCTCATCCAGAGGGGCCTGAGGATTACAGTCCTCCCAGAACAGCCCACAGCCACTGACTGACAGATCTAAGAACAAGAGCCCAAGTCCAGCTTCCTAGGGGTTCAAGGCCTCCTCATCTCAGAGCCCCCCAAAGGCTTTGGGCACAGACCGGACTTCAGCCCTCCTGCTGAGCCCACTATCCCACCTGCTCCACTAAGCTACAGGGCATCCCTGGGTACCACTTTATCAGTTTCCTCCTTCTCAGGAGCCCAATTTAAGACATCACCTCCCAGCTGGGTGGTGGTGGTGCAGCTTTTAATCCCTGCACTCAGGCAGCAGAGGTAGGCGGGTCTTTGAGTTCAAGGCCAGCCTGGTCTACAGAGTGAGTTCCAGGACAACCAGTGTTTCACAGAGAGATCCTGTCTCAAAACAAAACAAAAAACCTACCATCTCCCCTATTGGGCTCATCATAGTGATAGAAGATAGCTTGGAGAAGTCAAGGCCAAGAAAAGAATGGCAGGCCAAGGAGCTGAGCTCTGGTCCTCCAACCTACCTGTGACTAAGTTCTATGGCAGATGGAGAATGTCAGAGCCGCAAGCTTCCCCTCCCCTCTTTTCCTTTTCCTTCCTTTCTCCCCTCAAAGCCCAAACCCCAGTTAATCAGACAAATCCCTCACCAGCAGCACCAACAATCTTTCTAAGGTTAAGTCTCCCCAGAACATCTCATGATTACTCCAGACTGAGACATTAAAGCAAAAGGGAGGAAGGGGAAAAAGATGTTTTTAATTAAAAAATTAATTTTCTAACACACCCACTGTCTGCTGCTGGGCTGTGGTGCTTCCTGCCCAGGAGATGAGCCCACAACCTATTTTTCCTCATTAAACCTGGGGGTGGGGAAGAGGCTGAGAAAAGCAGCCCCTCCCCGGGAAATGCCCCGCTCTCCCTGGACTCTCTGACCTCCTCTTCGCCACCTAAAATGTAAAACTGGCAGAGTAATGGGATTCTCCGCAAGGAGCACAGACCAGGACTACACGTAGACTTGACTAACGCCTTGCATCATTTGCTTGAAATTAATACCTCAGCCAGCAGCCGCATCACCTGGGACCTGGTAGAAACGCCCCACTGCACACGACCTGAACCAGAGCCCGCATCTTCACAAGCTCCTTAGTAAGTCACTGTGGTTCACCCTTTAAGAAGCATTGCCTCACTCTACTCCTCTATAAAATGGGGATGGCAATATCTGCTTTGCAGCTTAGTTTGCAAAAATACTTAAAGCCATCTGATAAATTACAAAGCAAGAGACTCAAAGAAACATTATTACCCTGAGGCATTCTGCTGTGATGTGGGACCTCACTCCCAGTGGCATTTCAGGTCCTTAATCTGGAAAGTCAGAAATCTGCTTCTTTGGGAGCACTTTTGCTCTGTGCTTCTGGAGTCTAGCTGGAAAATTCTTAAAGAAGGCAGAGATTTAGAAGATCTTGCCTAGGAGAAATGAAGTCCCTCTGTCTGAAACATGGAGGACATCTCTCCTTCTCACAGCAGGCTGGGGCCAGTGGAGCAGGCAGCTCCTAACCCTACGTGGAGAGGTTGAAGGTATCTCTTCTTAGAATATCAACAGGACCAGCAAGGTGACTCAACAGATAAAGGTGATTGCCAAAACAAAGACTAATGGCCTGAGTTCGATCCCTGGAAACCAGGCAAAAGCAGAAAGGACCAACTCCACAAAGTTGTCCTCTGATGTCCACACCCACACATATCATATATACATGTACTAATTAATAATAAGATTAAATTTGAAAAATATACAAACAGTGAAGGACTTAAATTTTTACCATGTTATACCTTCTCAGGGTCTTTCTTAAAGACACAATCTAAAAATACATGCAAAACTTCATACCCATGGAACTCATGAAGTTAATATGGACATTGAAATACTAGTAAAAATATTGCAACAACAGGAGGTTATGTTTGCTGTGTAATGTGGGACTCAGAACCTCCGTAAAATCATCTATGTTGAAAGATTCCATATACAAACGCATTTACAAGCTGCATTACTCTAGGAGATGTGGCATTCAGGAGGTGGCTAGTTCTAGATTAGCTTGTAAAGGTGGGGCCCTCATAATGGAATTAGTGCTCATAAAAAGAAGACACATATGTGCAGGCTGAGAAAATAGGTATTTGAGCATGAAGTAAAAGCAAAACTACCCACTAGTCAGGAAATGGGTCCTGGGGTGAGCAAGATGGTTCATCAGGTAAGAGCCCCTGCCACCAAGCCTGACAACCTAAATTCCATCCCCAGGACCCACATGGGAGAGAAGAACCAACTCCCACGAGCTGTTCTCTGCCCTCTAACACTCACTGGGGTATGTGCAACCTACCCCCAACACACGCAACATAAAATTATGGAGTTTTAAAAAACTCTTTTACCATCTAGAAGGGTAAAAACTATTTTGAACATCTCTTGGACTTGGAAGAACCTAAAGCAGCGGCCATTACCCCCTTTGGGGGCAATCAAAAAACACTCTCAGAGGGGTCACATACCAAATATCCTCCTGCATTTCAGATATTTACATTACTATTTATAACAGTAGCAAAATTATAGTTATGAAGTAATGCAAAGAAAATAATTCTATGGTTAGTACAGATCCACCACACGAGGATCTGTATTAAAGGTCACAGCATTAGGAAGGTTGAGAACCACTGCTCTAGAGCCACATGTATGTTAACTCGTAAGCCCCTTCAATATGTCATCTTCAACAGCAGACGCAAAGCTGGGCACACAGGCGTGAATAGGGACTCACACAGTAGTCAACTCTCCAGCTGACAGACATATACAGAATACTCCACCCACTAGCACAGGCCTCTCTTGTCTAGTCCATGAAGCTGCTGTCTATCTGTCTCCATGGCAGGCTCACACAGTTCTGCTTACCGGAGCATTGTGACAAGTTTTGCAGCTGACACACTTAAGCACTCCAGCTTTGTTTTTTCTCAGGACTGGTCTGGCTCTTCGAGGTGCCTGCAGAATCCATCTGGGAGTTTTCAGATAGGTTATTTCATTTCTGTAGAATTTATTATTGAGATTTGGAGTAGGATTGCTTTGAGCTTAGAGATTGCTTTGAGTAATATTGACATCTTAACAATATGAAGCCTCTCAGCTCATGAATGTGAAATGTGTTTGGTTGATATTTATCTTCTTTAATTTTGAGCCGTAGATGAATGGTTCTCATTAAACATGTCCTTCTACTGCACGCTAAACTCCTAAGGTTTTCTGATGGTTGGTTTTGCAGTAGCATGCAGACATGTTAAGTAGTAGCCTCAAACATGTTAAGCAAGCTCTACCACTGACCTATATCCCCAGCCCTCTTTCCCCTTTTTCATCTAAATTACCTAGGCTGGCCCTGAACTTACCCTGTAGCCAAGGCAGGACTTGAACTAAGATCCTCCTGCCTCAGCCTCCCTAGTAGTTGATATTACAGGCCTGTGCCACCAGGTGGCTTACTTTATTTTCTTGATATTATAAGGGAAATTCTCTCCATAATTTTCTTTTTGTCATTATTGTGTATAGGTTTGCAGCTGCATTCCAGATGGTGACTTTGCTGAATTCATTTGTTCTAACAATCTTTGTGTGCACAGTCTTAAGGTTTTCTATCCATAAGATCATATCATCTGTTAGTAAAGACAGTTTTTATTTCTTCTTTTCTAGTTTGCATGTCTTTATTTTTCTTGCTTAATTGCTCTGGTTGAATTTCCAGTACTATGTTGAATAAAACCGGTAGCCTCTGGTCACTCACAATGTGTTTCTGATCTTACCAAGTGTGGTAGTTTGAATGTAATTGGCCCCCATAAACTCATAGGGAGTGGCATTATTAGGAGGTGTGGCTTTGTTGGAGTAGGTATGGTCTTGTTGGAGGAAATATGTCACTGTGGAGGCAGGCTTTGAGGTCTCATGCTCAGGCCATGCCCAGTGTCTCAGTTCACTTCATTTTTTCCTCTCAGCTCATTCTCCAGCACCAAATCTGCCAGCACGCCACCACGCCCCACCATTATGACAATGGACTAAACCTCTAAACTGTGAGCCACACCAATTAAATGTTTTCCTGTGTAACAGTTGCAGTGATCGAGGTGTCTCCTCACAGCAATAGAAACCCTAACTAAGACAACAGGGAAGCCAACCACCATTGAGTATGGTATTTGCTGTGTGTTTTGCTTTTATTACATTGAGGTCATTTCCATTGATTCTTAATTTTTTTTAGTGTTTTATCTTGAAAGGATGTTATTTTGTCAAGTGCTTTTTCTGCATCAATGGCAGTGGCCAGAAGCTGGGGCAGTGGGAGGTAGCTCAGTACTAGGTAGCTATAATCCAGCACTTGAGAATCAGAGATGGGAAGATCAGAAGTTCAAGGTCATCCTCAGCTACATAGGGTGTTCAAGACCAGCCTGGGTTACATGAAATCCTGTTTCAAAGAAACAAAGAGGAGGGTATAGAGATGTTTCCATGAATATAGGCCCCTTCTGCCCTGCGTCAAGACCTGAGTAGATGTGATAGGAGAGGCCCGACCCTGGCAAGTTGTCCTCTAACTTCCATACAAGTACACCACACACACACACACACACACACACACACACACACTAATGATAAATACATGCAAAAACGTGAATTAAATAATCTTACAGCTTCCCCCCAATTCATTCATTAATATGGCCTATTGCATTAATTGATTTTTTAAAATATGGAACCATCCTTCCATTTCAAGAATAAATCCTATTTGCTCATGTTATAAAACACATTTAGTATGCCACTGTATTCAGTTTGGTAGTGTCTCCTCAAGGATTTAAAATGATTTTATTATATTTCTTCCTTTATTGTGTGTGTCTAGGGGTAGGTCACACAATACACGCGTGGGGGTCAGAGGACAACTGAAGAGTCAGTTCTCACCCCCACCTTGTAGGATTGGACTCAGGTCATCGAACGTGGCACCAAGCTCCTTTACCTACTGGGCCATCTCAGTGGCCCTGACAGAAGGTTTCTGCATTAGTGTGAACAAGTGATTCCATTTAGAGTTACAGTGTGGGTTTGTTTATGTGTGTGTGTTGCTGTAACTGGTGAGTGATCCTAGAACAGCATGTATGCCAGTCCAACACAGGACCACTGAGGGACATTCCTCAGTGATTAGGAAGTCAGGCTTCAGCTTGACAGCATGCTGGCTTCATAGGGTGAGTAAGAAAGGGTTATTTGAAAACAAAAAAGTTTAGAAAGATTTGGTGTGCTTTTTTCCAGATGTTCATTCAAGTCACTGGTAAGCCACCAGGCACAGGGCTTTTCTTTATTGGGAGGTTTTGCTTGTTTGTTTCAGAGATTCGCTTTCCTTGCTGACTGCGAGCCAGTTCTAATTTTCTAACTTTTCGTGATTGACAGATTTTGAGTTCCTAGTGTTTTCTCCACCACATGTGTGTTAACCAGCGTTGGCACCAACTGTTCCTAACACTCTCTTACCTTCCTCCCTTGAGAGATCAGCAGCGATGGCTCACTTCTACTTATTCTCTTTCTTCTTGTTTTGTTTTGTTTTCTGTGACAGGATCTCTACATATCCTAACTGCTACTCACACTGTAGACCAGGCTGTCGTTGAACTCACAGAGATCCGCCTGCCTCTGCCTCCTGAGTGCTGGGATTAATGGTGGGCGCCACCACTGCCTGGTTTGTTCACTTCTATTTTAGTGATTTGACTCCTCTCTCTCTCTCTCTCTCTTTCTCTCTCTCTCTCTGTGTGTGTGTGTGTGTGTGTGTGTGTGTGTGTGTGTGTGTGTCTGTCTGTCCATGTGTGTTCATCCAATTAAAGGCTGTCAGTTTTATCTCGTTTTAGAGATCTGGCTTGTGGTCTCCTGGAGGTCTGTGCTGCTTTCCTGATCTGTTTGATTTCTTTCTGCTCTGGTCATTATCAGTTCCTTCCTTCTGGCCCCTTTGGGTTTTACTTGTTCCTTTTCCAGTTTCTGGAGTTGTAAGTTAAGCTGTTGTTTTAAAATTTTTATTTCTCTCATTTTTTTAAGACAGGGTCTCATGTAGCCCAGGCTGGCCTTGAACTCTCTCTGTACCCAAGGATGACCTTGAACTTCTGATCCTCCTGCCTCTGCTTCTCAGGTGCTGGGATTACAGATGTGTGATGCTGGGGACTGAACCAAGGCCTCTTTCATGGCAGACAAGCAATCTACTGCCTGAGTCTCATCCCCAGCGCCTCTGTCATATGATCAGATGTAGAATCTATAGCTGTAACTTCCCCCTTTACATTGCATTGGTGCTATCTGTTCTCATCTCCATTTATCTCTAGATGTTTTCCAGATTCCCTTGTGATTCTTCTTTGATCCTCTGCTTGCTCTTGATCATGCTTAAACGTCTACAAATGTGTGGAATTTCTCCTTTTACTTCAGTTATTGACTTCTAACTTCATGCTGTGGCAGTCATAGAATACACTCCGTAGGCTGTCCATCTTTTAATTATATTGATGTATTTTACATCTTGAACATAATCCCCTACTGAAGAGGCTGTGAAGTGGTCTAGTCACAGTGGGAAAGGATGGAAATTCCTGGAAAAGTTAGAATTAGGGCTTCCATAAGATCCAATAATCCTGCATTCTCAAAAGAATTGGAGGCAGGGATTTGAGAGACATCTATGTGCCAATGTTCATATCAACACTATCTGAAACAGATACAACAAGGTAGCCTCAGGTACCCATCAAAAGAATAGACAAGTAAGCTGAACTCACATGGCAGACTGTTATACTGCTTTTTAAAAAGAAATAAAACAAAAAACCTAAAAGCCAGGCAGTGGTGACACACTTTAGTCCCAGCACTTGGGAGGCAGAGGCAGAAGGATCTCTGTGAATTCAAGGACAGCCTGCTCTACAAAGCTACACAGAGAAACCCTGTCCTGGGGGTAGGGAGAGAAAGGAAACAGCCTGGCATCGCCTTAATCCCAGCGCTTGGGAGGCAGAGGCAGACAGATCTCTAAATTCAGGGCCAGCCTTGTTTACAGAGTGAGTTCCAGCATATCCAGGGCTACACAGTAGCCTCAAAAAAAAAAAAAAACATGGAAGGGAGAAATGGAGGGGAGGGAGGGGAGGAGGAATGAAGAACAAAGGAAGGGAACTTTTAGGAGGGCTGGAGTACAACTCGGCTTTAGACTGCTTACCCATCATGTACAAGGCTGGGATTCCTAGCCCCTCAGAAACAAGGAAACTGGCAGAGTACAACACCATGACTATTAAGGACACATGCTAAGTGATGTAAGTCCTGAACAGAGAGCAACACTGTAGGACTCTGCCTATATGTGAGGCACTTAAAGATAGTGAGTAGGGCCCTGTAAGGTCATCAGCAGGTAAAGCTACTGTTTTGGAAGCTTGGCAACCTGAGTTCAAGCCAGGAACACACATGTACACCATGAAACACACACACACACACACACACACATACACACAAATAACAAATAAGGCTTTAAAAAATAATTCTTTAGGGGGCTGGAGGGAAGGCTCAGAGGTTAAGAGCACTGGCTGCTCTTCTATAGGTCCTGAGTTCAGTTCCCAGCAACCACATGGTGGTTCACAACCATCTGTAATGAGATCTGGTGCCCACTCCTGGCGTGTAAGCAGAACACCATATACTTAATAATAAACAAATAAAATCTTATAAAAAATAATTCTTTAAAGTCATTAGAATGGTAATTTCCAAGATCAAAAGGAAAGGATAAATGGTCATTGATTAATGGAAATAGTTTCATTTTTACAAGATGAAAAGAACTATGGAAATAGACAGTAGCAATGGCTCATAGCATTGTGAGTGTTTATACCACTGAGCTGTGCATCTAAAATGATGCAAAGGATAAATTTTATATTAAGTCTACCTCATTACAATAAAAATTTTGGGGGGAAGGAAAGAGTAACCACCAAAGATTATGAATATGTTATACAGCACGTGGTATACAGTTGAAGCAGTGTGGAAATAAGTGTATAAGTAACCACCAAAGATTATGAATATATTATACAGCACGTGATATACAGTTGAAGCAGTGTGGAAATAAGTGTATAAGCCTGAATGAAGAGAACAAAATAAAACCATGGAGATGACTCAGCAGGTAAGGTGCCTGCTACCAAGCCTGACTGAGTTCCATTCCCAGGACCCACACTGTGGAAGAAAAGAACTCCCTTGGGCTGTCTCTGAACTCCAGACAAGTGCTGTGATATGCTCATGCACACGCATGCACACACACACACTCACACACACATTCTCTCACACATATTGTCTCACACACATACACTCTCATATTCTCAGACATTCACACACACACACACAGACACACACACAAACACACACACACAATACAATTAAAGAACACAGTAACAGGCCCAAATGAAATAGAAGGAAGAAAACACAGAATATGTCAAGAGTAAGAAACAGAAAACATGGGAGGCCTGAGCAGTCTATGGGGCCTCTGGCAGTGGATCAGTATTTATCCCTAGTACACGAATGGACTTTGGGAGCCCATTCCCTGAAGAGGAATACTATTTCAGCCGACATACATGGGGAAGGGTCTAGGCCCTACCCCAAATGATCTGACAGAGTTTGAAGATCCCCCATGGAAGGCCTCACCCTCCCTGGGTGGATGGGGGATGAGATGGGGAGTTGGTGGGGAGCATGGGAGGATGGGAGGGAGAGTCAACTGGGATTGGTATGTAAAATAAGATTGTTTCTAATTTAAATTAAAAAAAAAAACAGAAAACAACCGAGGCCCAGAAGCTGGGGGACTATGCTTCTCACATCGACCATGCAGGAGCTACTTCTTAGTATATCATAAATTTTTCATTTTGACCTTGTCTATCTGAAAAGTTACTGTCTGTCTGGTTAATCTAATCTTCCTTGGGAGGCCTAGTGATGAATTGTTTGTTTAAGGGTTGATTGGTTGATTTTTTTTTTTGAGACAAGATGTAATGTAGCTCAAATTGACTTAGAACTCCCTATGTAGCCAAGGCTAGACTTCAGCTCCTGATTCTCCCATCTCTCTCTGCCTTCCAGGTTCTGGCATATACCACCCACTATGCCTAGTTTGGTGATAGACTTTAGATGCAGGCATGATTTGTTTCCGTGCATTAGCTCCTTTGTGGGGGGAAGGAGGAAAAGAAGGGAGGGCTGTGGTGCACGCACAGAGGTCAGAGGACCACCTAAGCGAGTCACCTCTCTCCTCCCACCCTGCGGGGTCCAGGGATCAAATTTAGGTTGTCAGGCTTGGCAGCTGCTGCCTTTACCCACTAGGGCCATCGTGTCAGCCTGGCATGAGTGTTTGAACCTGTGCCGAGTGGCTTCTAAGATGTCTACCTCTTGGCGATCCTCTCAGCAGTCAGTGATGTGGGGAGAGGACGGGGCTATCACGGAGAGTCGGAGACGTGCAGGCACTTAGCCCCAGCACTCCAGCGTTTCTCACATCTCCCCAGACCACCCCCAGATAAACTTGGAAGAATCTTGCCTGCAAGTCCCCTTCCTCGTTCAGACCAACATTGTGCACGTGACCTGATTGCAGTGGTGCTCAGGGAACACTGCCTAACAATTCAGGCTCCCTTACTCTCCCCTGGGGAATCTGACCTCTCATCTGCCCTAAACAGATGCTGTGACTACCAGAGCCTGCCTCCATCAGCTGCTGTCTGAGGTGGACACCAGGGGCGCTTTCTTACAGGACCAGAGATAAAGTAGTATTCAAGGTAGATTTGGCGCATGGAGAGGGGCAGGGGCGTTCTTGTCTTTAAAAAAAATCACTGTTAGTCTTTGTGGCTACTTAACTTCAGGCCTTGTGTCCTTTAGTTAATATTTCTAACTGTTTTGGAAGAAAGTAAATCATTGACGACTTCTCATGAGAGTGACTTGGACCAATATTGTGCCTATAAAACCCTAGCCTGGTAAATTCCCTCATCTGTGAAATGTCCTTCCCCTGGGAGCTTCCAGAGCACACACAGACACGTGACAGCTCTTTGTGAGCACCTTTGAGCAGAGCTAGATGTGGCTCTGGGTTCTCTGCAGGCCTGCGCTGTTCCCTCTGTCACTGGTTGGGCTGTACCCTATTTACTGGGCCACAGTAGCACTGGCCTAGGACAAGTGTTATGATTCTCAAGAAAGGAAAGAAGAGTGCCCTCTGGTGGAGAGGGTGAGGAGCTGCATGCTGTCCTCACCTCTGTCCACCCAAGTTCTGCAATGCACAATTCACTCTGAAGCAGGAGCATGTGTGTTGCTCAACATCACTTGGGAGGTGGAGGTAAATACTCACAAGGTGACACAAGGTCATCCTTGGCTACAAAAGCAATTCAAAGGCATCCCGGACTACATAAAACCCTCTTCACCCAAAAATCCATAAAGTAGTCAAAACATCAGAGCACGTCCAACCTCCTTATGCTCTGGAAAGGTGGGGGGGGGCTCAGAAATGACAAGCCTGATGTTCAAGGTCCCACTATTGGGTAGGGGAGAGGGCAGCCTTGAATCTGAAGCCTGAGGTTAGCTGTAACAGCACCTCACACCCCCTGAGCCCACGCATCCATGGGAACCAAATCCCCACTGCCCAAAGGGGAAGCCGGAGGAGAAGAGGAGTGGGGAGCAGAACACGGGGTAGCAGGAAGCTGCATGAATTCGCTCTGCCCAATTGCAGCTTGATCAATCGGGAGCCGCAAGCGTGGCGGGTGCGGCTTCTGGAGCCACAGCTCCCCAGAGCCCCATCACTCAGCACTACGGTAATAAAGTGGCCGGGCCTGGAAAAACGCTATGAGGCTCCAGAGAGCTCAGTCTCATCCCGCTGGATTATAACCCTGTTATTGGCACCCCTGGGGCTTGTTCTGTCTCCTTCAAAACCCCAGCTTCGCAGATGAAACTTGCCAGGGGGGCCAAAGGGAATGAGGCAGCCTGGCGGCCTGCAGCAGGGGTGGGAGAAACCATGCCTCCTCTCCACCCCCTAATCCAGCATCCACTGAGGCCTCAGCCATCCCTCCCCCCTCAGAGGGGAGGGGAGAAGGCGGGAAGAGAAGGGAAAAGAAGAGCTGGGATGCCTAGCAATCCCAGAGGGCTCACATAGTCCATACTCGACAAAAGCCCAAGAAACAGCAGACTGCGCTTGTTCAGTGGCAGACACGCAGAAGACAGCGCCCTGGTGCCTTCAAAGCAAGAGGAGAAGGGGAAGGGAGCCCGCACCAAATGACAGCAACATCGATACAACTTCTGTGGGACCCACCTTGTCCCCATCTTCCCATAAAGAGACCGAGGGCATCCTATACAGCAGGTGCCTCTCTGTGGTTCCTCACAGAGAACTCTGCCCAGCAATCCAGTGCTTCCAGAAAAAAAAAAAGTCAAAATTCTATCGATAATGGTATTCAGCTCTATACAGAGAGGACATTCTCTGATTCATGTAATATAGATGAAACTCGAAATCATTATACCAAATGAAATAAATCAGACACACACACAAAAATGTATGTCGCATAATCACTGCGATAGACAATTTCACAAAAAGCAGAAGGACATCCAGGGTCTAGAGGAAGGAGCTGGTAACTTGCTATTTAATGAGTGCAGCCTTTCTGTTTGGAATGATGAAAACGTTTCAGAAATGGATAGTTGTCACACCAGCACAGCCTATGTGTCAGGCTATACCATAACATGTCTGATCACCTGCCAGGTCCTACCCTAAACTGTAAGTCTTTAAGGGTAACATCATGCCCTTAATGCCACCAGATTATACATCTTAAAAGGACTAAAATGGATAACCATTAGATACATACCCATGCATACATATGTATCAATGTGCATACATATGTCTACAATTTCTTTTAAAACCCGTCACATGCCACCCAAAGCCCTATCACTTCCTGATTTCAGAAATCCATATGTATAGAATGAGAGATGACCCAGAGACACAAGCAGAGACCCACAGCCTGACTCATCTTCTGCAATGCCCCTTGTCCCAGCCACTGCAGAGGACTCTCGGCCTCTTGCCAGCACCACATTCTGTCTGACAAGCGTTGTTCTGTTGCTCTTCTTGACCTGTCTGGCACCGCTGGTTCTTCAAGATTCCGCTGAGGTAAAACTGTACTGGGGCACCACCCTCTCTGTGGATACTCCCCCCACTGTGCTCCAACACAAGCAGAGTTAGAGCCACTCTCCTAGGGACAGCCACATCTCCTGAGCTGCCTGCAGCAAAGTACTCAATTTGTGGGGGCAGACAATGAGGTCAGCCTGTGGAAGTGAGGCCAGATAGGACAGGCTAAGACATCACAATGAAGATTCCCAGTCGTCCCCTGCCTACAGGAATACGTATATTCTTAATTAAAATAACAGCAACAAGTACACCACTGAACAGAAGTGGAATTTGGGTGACAACCCCTGCAGTTCACATCTGAAGGCAAGCCATGCCTCCAAAGCAGGAGGGTCAAGCTTAATGTTAACTTCCCAAGAAGTAATATTCTAGTCCACCAGCAACAATAGAGAAAAAAGGAGGGGGGATAGAAGTTGAGAGAAATCAAAGAAACTCTGAAAGCTATAGCTCCCTTATATCTCTAAGGACATTTTAAAATTACCCAACTAGAAGAATTTAAGGCGTAGGCATTAGCTTAGCAACTTTACGGGCTGTAAAAGTGAAAATCTACCAATCAAGGTCTTAATTTCTGTTATTTTCCACTATAGAGGATGCTGAGTTCAAAGTAAAGTCACATCAGGAAGAGAAAGGATGGAGGGGAAAGGGGAAGGGGGAGAGGAGGAGAGAAGGAGCTGGGTGCATCTGTGGCTAACCCTATCTCTATTTCTGCAATCACAGTGACAATTAAACATGTGTGCATATCATCATCAGCCAGCACATAACATGTCTGGCAGTGTGCCACAGCCCTAACTAGACTGTGAGCTTCTCAAGGGCAGGTAACATCTCTTTGTGGTCTGGGTCTAACAGGCATAAAAGGAACTAAATGAATGTGTGCTCTGCAAATGAATGCATTGTTCTTCATATCTGCAGTACCCAGCACAGTGTGTTTCATCATGAAGCTTGACGCGTGACGTGCTGTCCTCATCTCCACAATGACCCTGCTTCCTGTTGAAAGACAAGAGGTTCAAGAAGCAGCTGCCACACGCGGGAGAGCTGTCGTGTCTTTGCTCATTAGCTCGCTGGCTGGGGGGAATGGAGGCAATGTGAAGTGGCCTCCGCTGCTAAGAGGCTGGGCTGCCTGGGTAAGAGGCCTGGATCCTGAGGCAGGAGCTGTGCCAAGCTCTCAGGGAGCTCTGAGTAGCTCCAAACCCACAGTTTGAATGATAAAAATCAAAGTGGAGTTCCCAAAAAAAGAGTTTCACAGGAGCCGTATCCATTATAGGAAAGGGGGGGGGGAAGCCACCCAGAACAATCCAAATGTACCTTTAAAGAAAAAGAAAACGGATGTATGAGGGTAGAATCATTTCATAGGAAACTGTACTTCAACAAAATCTTTAAAACTATGGCTACATCCCATAGCAACGTGGATATTCATCATATAATGATGAGTGAAAAGCAAAAACCTTGGATATAAAAAGGGACCACATTTCCCATGATGCCCTTTTTATAAAGTTCACAAAACAGCTCCAATCAGTCTAGAGATATATGGCTGGGAGATGTCTTCCTGGTTCAACTACCCTCCTAGGGGTGGCCTTGGGGAGATCTGGAGAAAGAAATGTCAAAGTGTTTGGAGTCACTCTGGGGCAGAAACATCTAAAAGCTGGAGATTAGCTTTTCTTTCTCCCCACATCCCTCACCCCAAGTTAAAGCCTGGCACCCTGGTTGGAAACAGTCCCTAACGGTGGCTGTCCTACAGGTCTGGGTCCTTGAGTTTCTGCAATGAACAGAGTCCTCTGCCAGAGGACTAGATCAGCAGAGAAATAAATCTATGAGGGTTAGCCACTGAGGCTGGGCAGTTTTCCTTGTTGTACTACCTGGTTTATTCTGACTTAGACAGTGATAAAAATATGTTTTAAAGTGCCAGAGAATAATAGCCACAAAATTTAGTGTCCTGATTACCTCTGAGAGGCAGGCCGGGATGTGATGAGGAGTGCTCACAAAGACTGGCACGAATACCATCAAGATGCTAGTCTTAGGTTGAGACCTGACTCAAAGGTGTTCATTTTGTTGCCGTGAGCACATTAATCAAGTAATTACAGAGGCTCTGCATGGGCTAATAATAAGAATGTGTCATAACCAGTGCAATTCATCCAGTTCTCTGTGTCTGCATCCACTTAAAACGAGGAGGGGCTGGCAAGATGGCTCAGGGAGCCAAGGCCCTTGCCAGCAAGGCTGGCTACCTGAGTTCAGAAGTGGGAACCACACGGTGGAATGAGAGAACTGATTCCTGCAGGTTGTCCTCTGATCTCTACACAGTGGGAAACACACACACTCACGCACGCATGCAGGCACACATGCACACACACTCAGGCACACGCACGCATGCTAGCACGCATGCATGCAGGCACACACACGTATGCAGGCACACGTGCACACACACGCACACACACATGCTCGCACACACGCATGCAGGCACACACTAAAAATGAGGCTTGGACCTAGAGGTGCACACACTAGACAAAGCCCCTCTGTCTCTAACCTACATCTGCAGACCCCTTTCACTTTGTGTTTTGAGACAGGGTCTCATTAAGCACCCTAGGCTGCATCTGAACATTTTCTCCTCCTCCCTTAGTCTCCTGAGTAGACTGGATTACAAGTCTGTGTCACTAGACACAGCTTGTACCTTTTCTTGTAGAGGTGGGTACCCATCAAAGGGCATAAGGGAAGACTGGGGATAAGCTCGGCTTGGTGGTCTTGCTCCCGATTCCCTAACGTCCAGGGTCTGTGATTCTGCTCCCCTCAGCCCCTCCTCTGGGTCCCTAAGGAACTTCTCACTATAGCCAGCTGCTTAGAGAGATGGGAGATGAGGATCACAGAGCCTTTGTTCCTGGCAGCTTGTCAAAACTGCCTCATTTCAATTTATTTGCATAAGAAGGTTTTATCTCAGCTGCCTACTCCTCCCCACCCTACCCCAGGGCCACTTACAGGCATAGTTCCAGCCCAGCGACCTCACATGCCCCTAAGCAAATCCCAGTTCTCCTTTGATGATGTTATTATTTACTGGGAAAGAATCTGCTTCTGCTTCTTTTTCTTTTTTTCTACACAAATTTTTCTCCTTCCACCTTAATGCTGACTTTACTGTATCCCCTGGGGAGTCGTTGGGAAGTTTGAGTCCAGAGAGGACATGGGGCGGTCTCTGTGTGAGAGTTCACTCTGGTTGGCACAAGGGATGGGATGAGACAAGGATGGAGGGTCCTCTGGGCAGCCAAAGGAAATAGAGATACCAGCAGATCTGAGAGCCCCCAAAGTGCAATCTCAGAGCCTGGCAAATGAGTCAGAGAGGCAGAGTTGTCCCAAGTCACCAGAGGGAAGAGAAGCGTTCCTGCCCTGGATGCCACAGCTTAGCATGGTCTGACGAGAGATGGTTGGTGAGCGGCCATTTATCTCCATACCTTTAAACAACTCACATACATGAATTTGACCCAGTTTTTAAAGCACCTGAGATTGCCTCAGCAGTGACACACATGGTCTTCAAGGCTCACACGCTCCAAAGCTGCTCTGAGGTGGGCACATGTGTGCAGGCTTTTCCTCCACAAGGATAAGTATATTATACTGGAACCTCAAAAGGCTCTAAATCTGAATGCTGTGACCCACACTTTTAATCCCAGAACTCAGGAGGCATCAGTAGACAGATCTCCATCAGTTCAAGGCTAGCCTGTTCTATATAGCAAATTCCAGCCAGGCCTGTAAAACCTTATCTCAAAAGAAAAAAAGAAAAGACTGGCAATAATGAATAATGAAAATAGTTAATGTTTGTATATTTGGGTTTGGTTTTTTTTTGTTTTTGTTTTGTTTTGCGAGTCAGGGTTTCTCTGTGTAGCTTTGTAGACAAGGCTGGCCTCGAACTCATAGAGATCCTCCTGCCTCTGCCTTCCGAGTGCTGGGATTAAAGGTGTGCGCCACCACGTTTGTATATTTGTGCAATGTTTTGCTTCCGATTCTGTCACACAAGCTGCATGCCTATGACATATAAACCCTTAACCCTACAACCACCTGTGAGGGCATCAGTCTGTCCTCACTTTCAAGTACAGTGACTAAGACACAGAAAGACCTATGAGACAGTGCCCGGACCAGGAATCAACTGCAAGCTCGCATTCTCTCTCTCCAGGGATCCACGAGGGACATAGGAACGCTTACAAAATGTCCCAAGAGCATGTGTTGGCCTTGATCCCTCAAAGCTCAGGAAAGGTGGACTTGCCCTTACTGTGGTCCCAGTCCCCTAGACGGCTTGGGGAGGCTGTCTCTGAGCAAGACCAGAGGTGAGTAGCCATGAGATACAAGAGGGCTATTCAAACCCAGCAGGGTAAGAAGAGGGGCCAAGGGTAAGACACCTCAGGTAAAGCAGGAGATGACTGGGGTCACACCCCACAAAGTGTACTCTCAATAGGTACTTTGGGACAGAGTTCAAGACCTCCAGTGCCCAGCTGAGTCCACAGTCCACTCTCAAATTCACTTAGCCTGTCCAGAGCAAAACCACATCTGGGTACCAAGTTTCATGTGATGGACAATTCTTCAGCTGTGCTGACAGGGGAACATGCAGGGCTGGGTCTCCCCTGACCTCAGACTGGGGTCCTCAAGTCAGGTGTCCTGTGTAACCCTTATTAGGGCAATGGCCCTCACTGTCATCACCAGTCCCCACCCTTTCTCCAAGCAGCAGGACACAGAAAAAGATGCCCTGTCACCCCTCATGAGCTAGGTTTCCCTGGGCTCTAGGGAACAACAGCCATCAGCCCCAAGCTGGCTATTTTTAGAGGGCTCTCTGCCGCAGCTAACGGGCTCCGGAGCACCGGTGTGGCTGGTCCCACACTGCTCTTGGCTTTCAGCTCGTGCAGGGAACAACTCTAACCCAGCATGCTCGGATTACCAGGGTGACATGAGCAGCTGCTGCTTAAGTCTTTTCCTCAGCTTAGCCCAAGGCAGTGACTATAGAAGCTGCAGGCAGCCCCTCCCGGTCCTCTCAGGCCTCAAGCCCTTGGGCACCCATCCCCAGAACCAAAGGCCGAGGGTGGAACAGACACGTGGGTATCATCGGCCTGATTGGCATAAGATCCCTGTTGTTTCACTGACTGTAGGCACATTCCCAGAGCCAGCATGCATCACCCCCCCCCCATACACATGGCTGCCACAGATCTTGGCAGAGGGTTTCCCTGGAAAGGGGCAGGCCAGGCCCAAGTCACCCCTGTAAAGAGAAATTCACTGAGAAGAGCCCCTCAGTCCCCCTCTGACAGGGGGTCGGAAGCTCAGTTTTTGCAGGAGGCTCAGCAGGCGCCCTGAGCCACCTACTTGCTTGCAGGTTTGATGCTTTGCATGTAAATGGTTCGTGCCAGTCTTCAATTCCACAGAGGGACATTCCACACTGTGTTGATAGGTCTTCTCATGCTTAGGAGACGTTTAAAATTCAGAATTTGCTGTGGAATCTCCCAGGTTTTAAGTGTTGGCAACCAGGTCAAGTTTGAAAAGAATGCTCTGAGGTTTAGACAAAACATCCTAGACAAAAACAGGAGACAAAGACAGCAGTTAGCGGTGTTAGCAGAGGACCTGGTTTTCACTGCTTCTTCTGCTCCAGGATGACACATATTCCTTGGAGACTCCAAACCAGGGGAGGGAAACAGGCCCCAGAATGCTGGATCCCAAACCGTACTTTAGGGCCTGTCTAGCATGCAGCGCAGGGAAAGGGGGGGATGTTCCTGGGGCTATTTGTACACCTTTGTTATCAGTGGTCAAAACAAATCAAACCTGCAGACTCCAGCGCTCTCCGAGCTTTTGATTGAGATATTCTAGGGTACTATGCAAGCACCAGGAGAGGGAGACTGCTTCTCATAGTTCCATAGGGAACTCTCCTGCAAGGAGTGCCCACCAACATCTCAAAGATGCCATAGAACATGGGGCTGGGGTGTATGCTGACCAGCCCGTTGCACAGACCTACTGAGGATGTAACAGGCCTGGATGTCAGGAGGAGGGCTTTGTCCAGAAGGCAGCAGGAGCCCTTGACAGGTCTTAGGCCAACAGGGATGTAGTGGATCAAGGTACGAGAGAGCCTTGAGGAAAGCAGAAAGCTGTCATGGGGCCACAGGCCACAAGGAAGCTGGCGTCAAATGGATGAGTCCCAGGGACATCTGGGGAGTGGGACAGGGAACCAGAATGTGGCGACTGGTGAGATGTGGGGACTAGAAGAAGGGGTCATAAGACTAAGACCTGTGTGGGTGCATGGGAAGTGCCTCAATGGAAGCTGTGGGCCCAGAGGAGGCAGAAGAGCTCAGAACCCAGGCTGGGATCGCTCCCACTGGTAACCCCTGACCCCCACACCACCCAGCTCCTTAGGGAGTCCAGCTTGCACACCATTTAACCACCTGGGGTTCCCATGGCAACAATAGAGAGAAGCAACCAAGCACCTGGGCAAGCAGGACACAGAGAAATGGGTTAGGGGAAGAGCCCTTAAAGGCCTGGTCAAACCTGGACGGCCCTTCCCATGGGAACACTGGCCGACAGATAGGTAGGATCCTCTCGCCCCTACACCTCCAAAACGGCGTGGGGTGGGTGGTCAGATTCCTTTTGCCATGGTGAACGTCAGCACCCCTCTCCCCTCAGGCCTGCGTCCCCTCCAGCATTCAGCAGCCTTTGTCACTACTTCTGAGAGGAGGACCAGTATGTGGGGGGTGGGGTGATGAACCAAACTATTTCCTGCACAGACCCCCAAGATAGGAGGCTAATTTTAACCGTGACATCAAGCCACAGCAAGGCTGTTAGTTTAGAGAAGGCTATATGTCTGTTCACTGCTAGATGCTAACCCTGGAAGCCCAGTGGGAAGCGCAGAGAGTTGAGTACCCTACCCCAGTCAGGCAGAAGGGCTCAGCCGATACCTTCCTGAAACCTTCATCTGGGGCTCTGCCTAGCACCTTCCAGGGCTCCCATTACTGACTCAAAATAGCCACACCCTTCCACCTCCTGGGAGCTGGCCCTACTTTAAAAAAAGTTCCATTTATTTTGTGTATGGGTGTCGTGTGCATTTATGTATGCACCATGTGCACGCCTGGTGCCCACAGAGGTCAGAAGAGGACGTGGGACCCCACAGAAGTAAGGTTACAGATCAGCTGTGAGTCACCACGTGGCTGCTGGGAGCTGGTGCAGAGCAGAAAATCTGTTGCAAGAGCAGCAAAGGTCCCTAGCCCCTGGGCCGTTTCCCCAGCCCCATCTACTCACCACTTTTGTTTGGGTTAATTCTCCCCCACAGGCCCAGACAGGCTAGGTAGTAAGCCAGGTCCTTCCCTCCCTCTGCCCAGAAAGAGCTCTGTGCATGTACCTGAGCTGAGTGTGTATCTGTTATCTCTAACGAGAGATCCAAGCTCTCAAGAGCTAGGATTCAGAACCAGATGAAGGGCCTCAAAAATGCTAGGCAAACACCCTGCCACTGAACTATATACCCAGCTCCACCCCCGCCCCTTTTAAAGACCAGGTCTCTTTATGTAGACCAGGCTGACCTTGAACACATAGAGATCTGCCTGCCTCTGCCTCCCAGGTGCTAGAACCGAAGGGGTGCACCGCCACACTCCCCCTGTATTGTTTTGTTTTCTTTTTGTGGAAATTTTTGTTACATTTACTAATTCTCCCTCCTTCGCCCCCCTCCATCTCCCTCTGCCCCACCCACCTGTGTGTGTGTGTGTGTGTGTGTGTGTGTGTGTGTGTGTGTGTGTGTGTGTGTGTGCGTGCTCCCATCCATCTGTCTGTCTGTCTGTCCGTGCACATGTACCACAGCATGTGTATGGAGATCGGAGGACAGCTTTCGGCAGCTGGTTCTTTCCTTCCACAGTGGGTTCTGGGGATCAAGCTCAGATCGTCTCCTGGCGAGAAGTACCTTCACCACTGAGCCATCTTCTTGAACACCCTCTTCAACGTTTTATTTTGTGACAGGGTCTAGCTAACTTGCCTAGTTGGGCCTTGGATTTGTGACCCTCTTGACTCAGCCTCCCTCTATGCAGAGATGAGAGCACACGCCACCAGGCCCTCTATGCAGGGATGAGAACACACACCACCAGGCCCTCTATGCAGGGATGAGAACACACACCACCAGGTCCTTCCTCTATGCGGGGATGATAGCACACACCACCAGGTCCTTCCTCTATGCGGGGATGATAGCACACACCACCAGATCCTCTATGCAGGGATGAGAACACACACCACCAGGCCCTCTATGCAGGGATGAGAACACACACCACCAGGCCCTCTATGCAGGGATGAGAACACACACCACCAGGTCCTTTATGCGGGGATGAGAGCACACACCACCAGGTCCTTCCTCTATGCGGGGATGATAGCACACACCACCAGGTCCTCTATGCAGGGGTGAGAGCACACACCACCAGATCCTCTATGCAGGGATGAGAACACACACCACCAGGCCCTCTATGCAGGGATGAGAGCACACACCACCAGGCCCTCTATGCGGGGATGAGAACACACACCACCAGGCCCTCTATGCGGGGATGAGAGCACACACCACCAGGCTCAGAGGGACCTTTGTCTTGTTTGTTCGCATTTTCCCATAAGCCCAGTAGAAAGGTTTGTCATAGAGTATCAATTGCTGGAGTCTGGGAAGGTTGGGGAACTGGGATCGTGGCTGCCCATCCCAGCTCAGCCACCAGTGGCCCCTCCCACCTTGTTCTAAGAAAGACTCTGGTCCAGGCAACCAACCAAGTCTTCCCTCCCTCACCTTGGGCTAGGTAGAAAATGACCTAAACCAGATGGCCCCACTAGTGACCTAAGTCAAACCCATCCAAGAAACAAACCCAGAGAGTAATCCGACTCAGTTTCCCAGAGCACACCTCTAGAGATACACAGTGGGGAACAGAGTGGTCTCACACAGGGGTGGCCTCGCTGCTCCAGGGAAGCCCCCTGGGAGAGAGGAGAGCAGAGGAGACCCTAAAGACCATCTGCAGAGTGAGTGGATCCCTGGTGCACCTGAGTCTGGAGGTCCAGCTGTCTCCACACCACCCAGAAAGATCCCATTCAGGAAGCCCATCCATGGGGCAGGTAAGATGAGACTGACATTTTGACCATAAGCAACCTGAAAAGAGTTTGTTTCACCTCAGGCTTCCAGACAAGAAGAGTTCATCGTTGGGGAAATAAGGACACGTGCTCAAGGAGGAGCAGAAGCAGAGCCGTGGAGGAAAGGTGCTTGGTGGCTTCCTCTCTTGCTTCTTGCTTGGTTCCCACACTGCTAGCCTTTTTATATAGTCCACCTGCCTAGGGATGGCACCACTCACAGTGGCCTGGGCCCTCCCTCATCAACCCGCAGTCAAGACAGAGCTACACAGGCACACCCACAGCCAATATGATCCATGTAATTCCTGAGGGTCCCAGGTGACTCCAGCTTATATCCCATTGACAGTAAAAAAAAAACAACAACAACAAAAAGCTAACCAGTATACTTGCCTCCTAGCAAGGGACAAACTTAGGTCCTGTCATCCTTAGCCAAGGTAGGGTTCTCCTCCAGGATGAAGCGAGGGATGGAGGCTTCTGGAGTTCTTTACAGGCTTTATGCCCTAGAGGTACCACAGTGCGGTGGTAGAGACTGTAGGTGTGATACTTTCCAGTGTCTCCTAATTGGATGCCTGTACCCAGAGTGAACATCTAGAAACAGCACCCTGAGAACTCTGCCCTGGTTGCCCAGAACAGCATAAAATGGAATAAGAGTGGGACTGCAAGCCAACAGCAAAACCCTCAGAAGCAAAACCACAGCACCTGCTCCGGCAGGTGCCCCCCCATCCCTCTGCCACTCCATTCAAAGCTGGATCGTGTGCAGACAAATGTGATCATGACAGAGACTGGTCTTTGTGGAACCTCTCACCCTCTGTACCAATCACAATATCCAGCCAAAGCCCATGCTGATCAGACTGGCCTGGCCTGAGCCCTGGTTTTTAGCAGGATAGGCCTAGAGGGCATGGGCCTGGGACCTGAGGACACATCCTTGATGGCATTGGCAGAAATAAAAGGGGGGAGGAAAGATACACAAAGAACAGAAGGAATAGCTTTACTCTCCAGGCTCCACTTCAACCCACCCTCCATGAACCCCCAAGTCCTACCCAAACCCAACTATGCCCACCCCAGCTCCTGCCCTGTGCCCAGGCCCTGTGATGCTCTGCCTAGCACATTTCTGATCCAACGTCTTCCTATTAACAGGTTTGCCCACACAGCCCTGGCAGCAGGTACCTGCCATGTCCTGTTTCCTGTAGTGGACTCACACTCAGGGTAGGGGGCCCAATGCAGCCCTTCTATGAGGCTCTGGTACCCTAGAAAGACCAAAAGATGAAAAATGTCCTGCCTCCCACCAGAACTCTGTGCAAAGGAGCCAGCCCTATGGCTCAACCTGAGGGAAAAAACCACCTCAGTGAAAGCAGCTGGTAGGAATCGGGGTGTCCCACTTCCGGGGAGGCTGAGCAACCCGCCAGAGTGGACAATTCCTCAGGCTTAAGGAAGAGTATGGATACTGGTGAAAGACCAGGCTGTGGCCCTGCTCCCCAGTCTCACAGCTTAAACTCAAAGGCTGGGTCCAGGAACACTCTGCAAGAAGATACTTAAAGGACACCATTGGCCGCATGATTCCCTCTGAATCTCTTCCCCTTTACTTCTCAAGGTAGGACCTGGGGTAGAGTCTCTTTCCTAAACTAGAAGCTCCCACTGACAGGATGCACAGCAGGCCTGGGAATGAGCACTCTTTGCCTTAATTCCTGGGCTACCACTTCTCCAGGAGAAGGGACTTAGGTAGCGTCTGACAGTCATAAAGCCATTCTGAAAAGGCTCCTGACTACCAAGTGTAACTGCCCGTGCCACCAGGGGAGCAGAGCCAGTAAATTACAGCTGAGGACCGCACACCCCCACTCATATTTATATCTGCCTTGGTGGCTGAAAATGGATATTTATGCATTTTCAATATTCAGGGCAAATGCTCTATCACTCAGAGCCGTGTGACTCCAGAACAATACCTTGGTCCCACAGACATCCGTCTTCCACCGGTTTTACTATCTTGGAGGCTCCAGCCCTTGCCAAATCTTCTACCGCTACCTTCAGCCCCGTATAACTCAGAGGAGAGCATGATAAAGGTCACCCAGCCTCCCCTCGGGAGCCCCAGAGCCCACCCAGGGGCAGAGGCAGTACCCCACTATACAGAGAGACTGAGAGCCAGACTCAGATGTTAGGTGGTCTGAGCTAGGTCACACAATGTCTCTCAAGACCAGAGTTCTTCCCACGTTGCCAGAGGCTGAGAAACGGCTGTGTCCGAGTCTGGTTAACTGTCCCCACCCCACCCCACCCCCGATCCTTACACCTCATTTCCCCGTCTTGCTGTCTGTCTCTGAACCTCTCTGGAAGCTTCGGGATGTCTCTGGGCCTCGGTCTGGCTCTTCACACCTGACTATCCTTCAATGCCACGTCCTCTCTCATCTCTGGTCCCAGTGTCCGCACCCCCCATCCAGCTCCACTCCTTCTCCTGGCTCTCATCCCTTCTGTCCTCAGAGTCCACGCGTCTGTCTGTATCTTCAGGCCGAGGTCAGGCAGGGGAGTAGGGAGGAATCTCACGGAGCACATTGTGTCCTGTGGAAAGACTGCCTCGCCCCTGGAGTAAAAGTGGGATGGGGCCTGGAGGTCCCAGGGCTGACTTCATCTGGGTGGGAGCCAACGATGAGACACGAGCGGGTCTCCATCCCACATGCGTGCCAAGAGCACTGAAAGGAGCTTCTGCCCCATCAGGACGCTTGAGCTTAACAGTCCCCTGGTTTCGGGACTTGGACATTAGGACTGCCACCGAGCCTGCTCAGAGCATTCTGAAGCCCCGAAGGCCCTCAACCTTCTCAGTCCCCCGGCTCCCAATCCCGAGTCATCCTCCAGCTGCCCCTCCCTCTCTGTGTCCCCTCTCTCCTACTTTTCCTCCCCCTCCCTGCCAGACGATAAGAACTAATGGTGTCCTGTCTCTGCCTTCCCCCAGGGAATTAGCCAACCCCAGACCCTTGAGTCCTGCTGGAGTCCAAGAAAAATACATGTGTGTGTTCTTCATGAAGATATGTGTGTACACAGGTATGCCTGTACAAAAGTGCCTGGGCATACCCTGGGCTTCTGCACAAATCTGCAGGCCTGATCTGTATGCATCTCTGAAGAACCTGTGTGTGCCTGAGCTGTAAGGAGGTCTGGGTGTGTGTGGAAATGCACATGCAGCTGCTGACATGAGATTTTCCCATTCCCTGTAGATCTCAATGCATGTGCAGTAGGTCATCTGTGTGCAATACCATGCCTGTGTGGCAAGACTGGGAAATACATGCTTGTTCCTGTACACACACCGGTGAACACACCTCCAGCAGTATGTCCACATGCATGAGCATTTCTGTGTTTTATGCTGCATTCACACGACATGCATGAACATTTCTGTATTTTGTGCTATGCCCACACCACATACATGAACATTTCTGTGTGTTTTATGCTATGTCCACACACGCTAGCTGTCAGCACATATCCCGGCCCTGGTTCCCTGGAGCTAACACCTGTCCCCTACCAGAGAACCACTGTGCCATGTCTCTGGGTGAGAGCGGTGGCAGTGGCAGCCACTGAGGGTTATGCAATGCAGTGGAAGGCTCACTAATGAGGCCACCTTCCTTGCCAGCCTGGGAGCAGGTACTGCTAATTATTGCTCAGTGAGCAACTCCCTGGAGAAAGGCTGCTGAAGGACCCCGCTCTGTCCCTCCCCTGAGTACTCCTCTACGCCCTGCTAACCCTGAGGTGCAGCCAAATTCACAGACACCGCAGAGTGGGGGAAGGCAGAGGGCTCGTCAGAGGTCAGTGCCTGGTCCCACCAAGAGACTCCTGGTGCGTGCCAACCCATTAGCCTGCTTCCAGAAATCACTTCCCATGCATCCCTCTACATTTGAGCACAGTCTCTAAAACACCTTCAGGAATCCCATGTGCTCCAGCAGGAAGGAGGCCCTGCACCCCGGGTGCAGTTCCTCCACAGACAAGGAGCACACTCCCCTGCACCCCTGCAAACTCCTGAATAATGAACACCAGACTGGCGTCAGCTGGGCTGGGGGCTGCTACCCCTACAGCTGTGTGACCTTGAGCAGGTCTCTAAGCTGCCGGGCATTGGTTTTCTAGTATGTAAAATGAGGGAAGACTAGAAATCAGTTTTCAAAGAGTGGCATGTGACCCTTGGCGATGCCCAGCAGTTTAGAAAGCACGCCTTGCACAGAACGTTTTGTATTTGCTATAAACTGAGCAGGCCCTTCTGATGGCTTCAAATATTCTTCAGACTGCTTAAACGGCTAACAACGTAAATGCTACGTATAGGGCTTTTATATAATGTTTTTAGGAAACCATGTTCAGTGTAGATGTCTTTTTCTAGATATTTTCAATCCTCAGTTGATGAGTCTATGAAAGAAGCACTTGTATGTATGGAGGGGAGCTACACATGTGTGTGCATATATGTTTGTACTAACACGTGTGTTAGAGACAAGGCAAACTCACACATTTGGAAAGGAAGCTAGCTTAAAGAAAAACACAAGCAAATAAGAGTTCAGAGGGCACGTGAGTGTAACAGAAGTCCTGACTGGATGGCACAAACTGCTGCCACCGTGTGTCTGAATGTTCCTGAGGCCCTTCCTGGCTTGAGGAATGTTGGATTTCAAACCCCTGGCATTCAAAAAAAAATGCAAACAAGGCCCTGAGCCCCTTTGTTTCCATCGTCACCAAGACAGAATACTGTGTGAGAAGACATGGGCCATTTGCTGAAGGGCACGTAGAGCATATACACACTCGGGTCACGGGTCCCACAGAATCTCAGGCACGCCACACTCACAATCCCAAGGTGCACATGTGTGGCCTCAGTTTGGTTCAGGCCAGACATTGGGGGACTCAGTTGAAGCCTGTCTCTGGACAGAGGTGACTCAGGAGGGACCTAAGTATTCCCTGGGGAGGAGACACTGCTCCTCCTGAGAAGCTATTGCAGGCCCCGGTCATGACCTAGGATCTTCCACGTGCTCACCTGTTCTGCCTAGGAGAAAACAGCCTCTCCCACAGCCTCAAATGCCTCTGTCCTCCAAGAGGCCGGTGTGAATCACAGGAATTTACAGCCGGCCTAGAGTGGGATTTATGAGTCTGACTGAAACCCCAGCCGTGAGGAGGGGCTGCCTGTCAGCCCCCCATTGCCACTGATTGATGAGGCTGCTTCCTGCCAAGAAAAACTCCCCTCTGTGGTAGGCAGTGAGGGAAACACTCCCAGGACCAAGGGCTGGCTTTTACCTTGCACCTGCCCCAGGTCTTAAAGTGTCCACACGAGACCAGCTTCCTCAAACACCCCAGTCTCACACATTGCGGTGCAAGGACTAGAGTGATGCACACTCCAAGTCTCCAATTGTCTTACCCTTGGGCCCAGAACCTGTAGAATCCAGAGCCAGATAAGACCTCTGAGAAGTCCAGAACATGTAGCAAACACGCGCACACACACACACACATACACACACCATACACACACACACGCGCGCGCGCATGCACGCGCGCGCTCACACGCACACATACACACATACGCACATACACACACATACACACAAGCACACATACACACGTACACACATACACAATCACACACATACACACACACATACACACACATACACACATAAACAAAGGCCCAAAGGGGAATGGACCTTGTCCATTTACATAGCAGTACAATGGTAAGGCTGACCCTGGAGCCCAGAGCCTAGTCGCAGCTGATTGTCATGTGTCCACAGGGGCAATTTTTTGGCTCCAAATGAAGGTTTCTTCCCAGTGGATAGACTGACTTGGGGTTGAGTCCCTGTTCTGCCAATGTACATTTAACAGCCACTGCCTCTTCATACCTGATTCTTTATGAGGAAAGTGAGAATCAAAATGAGCTCAACCTCTGTGAGTTTCCAGTAGATGCTACAGATAAAACCCCAGGACAGAGCACCTGAGGTCTCAAGGGATCCACTGCCTGGCTTGCAGGTGGAGCTCAGGGAATGAGGCGGCTTCCTGCTGGAGGAGAGCAATAGGGCTCCCTGGAAGATCCAGAGCTTTTCATGAAAGTGGAGATGAGGTTACCACCTTGTACCTCTCCTCAGCTAAGTTTCTACTATGGACAACCTAAGAGCAAGAGCTAAGGAGAACCAATTTTGAAAGCATCCGGGACCTACCTCCTGCAGTACCTACTTCTGACCACTTGGAGGCAGCAGGGAGTGGAACTGGAACTCGGCCTCCTTCCAGCTGCGGAGGCTGCAGTCTGGCTGCTGTCCAGTCCCTCTCCCAGGAGTGCCGATGGGGTCTCCAACACCCTTCCGCCTCCAGCCAGTTCTTCGGAGAACCAGAACTGGAAGACCCCCGTCATATCCAGATGTTCGATGCTCCCCACAACCCCGAGAAGCAGCCATAATTCTCCCTACTTTTCAGATGGGGAAACTGATGAGTTAGACCAGAGAAGGGAGGACTTGCACAAAGACAACCAAATGTGCCAGAGCCAACTTCTCATCCCTCTCCCTTAGCTGCCATCCCCATGGGAGAGGCCATGTGAAAGGAGAGGGCTGCAGCCAGACTGACCTGGCTGGAAGCCTCTTCTCGCCTCCAGCTGTGTTGCTGGACCACTCATCTACCCGCTCTGATCCTTGGCTTATGTCAGTGCCTGGAACGTGGCAAGGACTGTGCAAGAGGCTCCTGCCTAGCTTCTGGTGGATGTCACACTCCACAAGAGTGACACATGTCTACCTTCCTCACCTGGCCCCTGCCATCAGGGTTTTCCTCCTTGATTCCCCTCCACAACCCTGGACCCACCCTTTCGCCTCTCTCCTCCCCAGGAAGCCCTCCCTCTGCACACACCTACCCACATAGGCTTTGAGGGAGAGGGAGGGAGCCCTTCTCCTCGGCACCCCACTACTCTCCTCTCCCAACACCCGCCCTTGTCTCCCAGCCCCCTCTCCTCAGCCTTGCCTCTCCCTCGTCCCCCTCTCCTGCTGAGTCTCCGTTTGCTGTGCACTGCAACTGTGTTTACAAGACAGCTATGACAGTTTTTTATTTCTCTCTTTTGTCTCCCTTCCTCCCCTGAAGGAAAATGCGCTTCCAGTCTCCTAGGAAGAAATGAAGGCTCTAGACCACAGGACACAAAGGACATTGGGACCATTGTGACACCCCACTCCCATACGAGTCCCAAATACAAACAAGCGTTCATGTGCATGCTTGCATGCATAAAAACAGGCACACATGCACACACACACACACACACTCATTTCCCCTCTAGCTGGAGTCTCCAAGAGCAGCTGTGTTATTTCGGGGGTAATTGAAGATGTCGATCTTTATTCTAGAGTATAAACAGGGCAGAGGGACACAGGAATCAAGAAGGTTAGTAGTGGTGGGGACCAGAGGAATGGAGGCCCCATGGGGAGAAGAGCTAGACCAGATGGGAGGCTGCAGACACAGACCGCGGAGGGGAACAGCAGGAAGTACTCTTTCCACCATGGGCAGCTGGGACATGCGCCTTCCCACCCTTAGGACTCCAGGAGACATTCTCCAAACAGCTATCATCCCACCCCATGAGTGTGAGGACAGAAGGGCCGTCTCCCGGGTGCTCCTTCTGAGTCCTGGTCAGCAGAGACACCTCGACTTATCCTGGTAGATAAGTGTCTCCCTTGACCCAGAGCACCCCAACTCCTTCATGAGCACAGAGCACTGTCCTCCCAGCCCAGCCCCTACCTCCGTGTGTGTGTGTGTGTGTGTGTGTGTGTGTGTGTGTGTGTGTGTTTGCACGGGCCCTGCCACCTTGTAGTCTACACCCTTTATTTCTGGGGAGTAGGGGTGCAACTGTGAGCCAGGCCCAGGTGTGAGAGATGAGGAGGTGCCTGGGGTACCTGGAGTGCTACAAGGGGTGGGTAGTGTCTGCTGTGGAGTCTAAGGGAGGTTCTTGCTTTCTCCCTGGGAGGACAGTTCACGGCATGTGTTTGGGGGTAGTTGGTGTAAGATAGAAGGTAAACTGAGTTTTCCATTTCTCTGGGAGATATCTTGGCTCCGTGTGCCTGTAACTAAGGGACATATGCCCACTAGTGACTCTCATTCTCATTCTCTTTCTTCATTCTCTCCATCCTTCAGAACCCAAATTCATTCCAAGAGTCCCTTCTAGTGCTCAAGTCCAACCCTACTCATATCTGGTGAGCCCAGGGGCCAAGCTGATCTGTGTGGTGAAGAAAAGGTGAGACCTACTCCCAGGATAAGTAAAACCTCTAATCCCACACTTAACCCTAATCCTGGTCACACATAAAAACCAGTTTGGGCACTGCTCGTTAGTTATGTAGTCAGGGTTGTTTCTATGTCCTGAGACTCAGTTTCATCTTTCCTACTGTGGTCTCGGCCTAGGCTAGGCACCCCGTCAAAAAGACCTGTTCAGAGACTGGTGGGAGGCTCACCCAACCTGACGACACAGGGGAACTCAGTGGCTGCCACCTGCCACCCCCATCCCCGTCCAACGTTTCAGCCCAAGCATCACTAATTTTTGCAGCTGCTGTGATAAATGGCATTGTCGGCAAAATGACATCTTTCTAATCTGCTGCAAGACAGATGGGTCCCTGAGCAGGCTCCTCTCTCTCTCTCTCTCTCTCTCTCTCTCTCTCTCTCTCTCTCTCTCTCTCTCTCTCTCTCTCTCTCTCTCTCTCTCTCTCTCTGGAGAGCCTGCCCAGGCCAGCCTTGCTGAGGTATGCAGAGGACAGTCATGGACTCAGGGTCTGGGAAGAAGAAACTTCAAGGCTCTGAGGCAGCTATGAAGCCAAGTGGTTGCTACAAGCCTTTCCTAAACCCCGCTGGGTCTCTTAAAATTCCTACAATGATCTCGGTTCTTTGCCACCCATACTTAGGTCTATTCGATTCAGTTTTCATTTCAGGCAAAATCTCAATTCTAGCCCAAGTGTAAGTGGCACACACCTAGAATTTCAGCACTCAGAAACTAAAGTGTGAGTGTCACAAGGCCAAGGCCAGCCTGGGCTACACAGAAAGACCCTGTCTTTTAAAAGAAAACAAAATCCCGGAACTGGGGAGAAGGCTCACTCAGTAAACTGCCCAGCACACAAGCACCAGGACTTGAGTTTGATCCCCAGCATACGCCTTTAATCCCAGCACTCGGGAGGCAGAGGCAAGTAGATACTTTTAGAGTCCAGGACAGGCTCTAAAACTACGCAGAGAAACCCTGTCTCAAGAAAAAAAAAAAAAGAGGAAAGAACTATTAGACATGGCAACACCACCTGTAATCCCAGCCCTGAGGAGGCGGAAACAGGAGGATTTCAGGGGATTCCCTGGCCAACCAGTCCAGCCAACCTGAGGAGCCTCCAGATCAATAAAAAACCTGGACTCAAAAATTAAAAGTGGTGAGGAATTGAGGCAGACTCTAAATGTTGACTCTGGCCTCCAGGTGCACACATATGTGTACATGTATGCACATGTGTGTGCACACACATAAACACCTAACACACACACACACACACAAAACAGTTTTTTAAGAATCCTGTATACTTCTTGCTCTTACAAGGATGAATCATTTGGGAAGTCTGGTGGTGCAGACCTAGAACCCCAGTTACTCTGAAAGCTAATGCAGGGGCACCCTGAGTTCAAAGCCTGCCTGGGCTGCAAGTTTAAAACCAGCCTGTTCTAAAATAAGGGAGGGAGTTGGGTGTAGTGGCATGCACCTTTAATCTCAGAGGCAGGCAGATGTATGTGAGTTCAAGGCCAGCCAGATCTACATGCAGAGTTCCAGTAAAGCCAGGATTACAAAAAGAGACACTGTCAATAAAATAAAATAGAGGGGACAAGCTATCAGACACCAGCTCTGGTTCTGAATGCCCACCAGTGGACTCGTGAAGGGTAAGAATCAAGAGTCAAGGAATGCGAATGTCCCCACCTACAGGTACCTGCTGACCACCCAAAAGCAGGTGGAGCCAGGCCGGGCCCTGAGGACTGAGGCAGTGCTGCCCTCCCCTGGCCACATTGATGTTCTCTGCCAAGCTGAGCTGCTGAGATTGTGGAAGCGGCAACCGACTCTCCAAAGACAGAGTGTGACACTCAGAGCCCCTCCCAGTAGCCCACAGGCTGACCACAACCTCCAGCACTTCCCATGCTGGCCAGCTTTCTCCAACTGCTCAAAGGCTTCCGGAAGTACTGTCTTCACTGGGTGTAGTGTTGTGCACTAATCCCACACTTGGAAGGCTGAAGACAGCTTGGGCTACAAAACAAACAACAAAACCACTGTGTCCTATCTAGCTAACGCCCTCGGGGTACAGCTGGAGTTCCTTGCTAGATCTTCCCCTCAGCTTGTACCCTTTGGTCACCCTGCATGCTGTCACGACTTCTACCTGTCCCCAACAGTCTCCACATGTCCATTCAGGTCCTTTTCCAGGAGCCTGACTTTCCTGAGCCCAAACCAAGATGATCCCTCCCATTTCTGCCCATGTCCTGACTTCTCTATCTTGAGGATGGACCACTGACAGGAACCAAATATACAGCCCTAGAACTGGGGGGAATTTAAACTTCATTCAAGACTATCCTGTACTATTGGAAAGGGACTGTAAGACCCAGAGAAGTGCAGGAAAATGCCACACAGCTTGTCAGTGGCCACTCTAAGGTGGGCCTGCCCAGGCTACCTAGAGCTCACACAGCTGCTTCCCCTAGGGACCACCAACGAAACCCATGTATATGCATAAATCATAAATATATGTACCAAGGATCCCCAGGCCCTCACCCAGAGCAGGGTCCAAAGGAAGCAGCTGAGAACGTTTGCAAAACAAAGGAATGAATAAACAAAAATATTTATCTAATGCTTCTTGTGTTGGTCACTCAGCAGGCACTAGCTCTGCTACAGGAATCCTTGATCAGGTTGCTCAATGTCACACAGAAAAAAATAGCATCTGTGAGGAAGGAGGGGCATGTACCAGCAGTGGCCTCAGTCAAGAATGTCCACAATTAGTGGGCACAGGTGAGGCGAGTGTTTGGTGCCCATGGTGAAGGCAGGTATGCGGGGCTTGTGCATAGTGACCAGCTGGACGTTGTGGGAGCCAGGGCCAGGACGAAGTGTGTGGTCCAGCGGATAGGCAATGCGCTTGGCCATGCTGAACACAGGGCTGCGGTTCTGGTAGACGGATGGCTCAGGTCGGGCACGCATAGCAGGTCCAGGACCTCCTGCTATATTCTCTTTGTAGAACCAATTCTTGTTCGAGGAAGCCAGGCTAGAGCAGGGGGCAGCTCGCAAGACTGGGATGTTGGGCCCCAGTGAGAGTGGCAGCTGGTACCGGTTGGGGGCCGGGTTGGGATCCATCACTCTGTATGGACACCGGTAGCCAAACGTGTACTGGGGAGCTGTACGTTCCCCAGGGGGGTTAATCTTCTCAGCTTTGTAGTGGCAGGGGTCTGGGGTGGCGCTTATCCCTGAAAGGAAGGAAGGTGGGGAGAAACTCACAGGCCCTGGTGGGAGCTGCTGGATCAGGGAGGGAGCTGAGTTCCTGCCCAGCCCTGGGGGCTTCAAAAACAAACAAACAAACAAACAAACAAACAGCTCAGCAACAGGGCAGGGACATTAGGACTACATGATGCCGTGGGCAGGGAAAGGGCCCCAAGACAGTCACCATGATGGTGACATTGTTTTCATAAAACAAAAGCTATCACTGCCATTGTAGCAATGATTCATTAGCTGTCAACATGATGGCATTGCCCCAAGACCCATGACAGCACCAGGAAATTTTCTTTAGGTCACTAGGTCTGTGAGCTCATTAGCATGACAATATTGCTACTTTGACATGAGCCCTGTGACATCATAACACAATGTATATTATAACATTGGCTTCTATGTATAAAAGCAATGACACATATATGGTGATGGCAACATCATGCTATTTGTGTCATACACACACACACACACACACACACACACACACACACACACACACACACGCACGCACGCACGCACGCACGCACGCACGCACGCACGCACGCAACCCTGACTGGCCTGGAACAAGCTGTCCTCTGCTTTCCAGGTGCTGAGATTACTACTATGGGCCACCATACTTAGCGAACATGGGAGTCCTGATGAGGTAATGAGCAGATGCCAGCATCTCAGATACGCCCCTGCTTGGCCCCTCCCCAGGTTCTAAGGAAGGATGCCTCCCACACCCCACCCTCCCAATGGCCCACCTTCTCAGCCCATCTTACGAATGTTGGAGATGTGCTCCTCCATGGGGACCTGGGGGCAGGTAGACATTCCAAAACGAGTTACTTTGGGATCCAAGATATAGCAAGGTCCGGGACTGTACGTATCTATGATCCCTGCAGGGGACAAGGAGGGGCCTGCCTGTCACAACTGCCACCCCACCAAGGGCTCCCTTCAGATTCCTGTGTGCGTGACTGCTGGAGGCTGCTGGCAGGGCCAGATAAGAGAAGGAGGACCACAGTGTGGTCAGTCTCCTACCACAGACAAGTCTGGGTTGGTGCCAAGGGTAGTGACAACCACTGTAGCTATTGAGAATGTGGAGAAAGAGCTCAGTCCCAGCCAAGAAACCTCTGCCAAGGAGCTATGACTTGGGGAAGGGAGTCAGGCACCCTAAACCTCGGGCCCCCAAACAAACGACCATATCCCCACCCCACCTCTCATTTCAATGACCTTGGCTATCAGCCACCAGTCATCTCTGACTACTGCAAGCATCCCCAGCAGAATATGCGACACCAGAGCTGAAGAGACCCAGGGAAAGAGAGCCCTGCTCTGCCAGTGACAGTTCTAGGCCCCCACAGCTCCCTGGGGAGATCTGTCCAACCGGCTGCACAGAGCGGCCTTGACATGTGGGGGTCCACTTAGGTCTCCATCTTCACCGGCCCCTGTCCCCAGTGGCCTGTGGCTGCAGTCTTGGACAGTAGCCCTGACCCTTCAGGGACAGACAGTGGGGAGTGCTCACGTTTCTCGGTGTGCCGTGCGTGCAGGCTGTAAGCCGGCTCTTGAAACATAGAGGGGTCGTGGTCTATGTAGCCAGTACAGGATGGCCGGAGGTACTTGGCAGGCCCTGGACCTATGAGGACAGACAACACAACCTTTAGCCTCGGCCCCCAGTGTGATGTGCCATGAGAACACAGGGGCTTTGCTCTGATTGATGGCACACTGCCACGGAGCTGGGCGCCGGGTGGGCTCCCTACAAGGAAGGTAGTATGCAGAGCTAAAACGCAATTTCCTGCAGATCCACAGCCCATTGTGAGAAAGCAACAGCCACGGTTCATTGAGGACTTGGTCTGCACTGAGATTCATACGAACCACTTGATGGCGTTCTTCCAGTTGAGCCTCTAGACAACCTTATTAAGACAGACACTCTTCTCTTTTCCATCTTACAGATAACAATACTGAGGCTAAAAAAAAATCTATCCAGCTACAGTAACTGGTGATGTGAGAATCGACAGAACCGGAACATTTGATCACTGCTCTAAGACACTTCCCATGTAATCACCGGCCAATAGCAACCTAGTGAGAATTCATCTGCCTGGCCGCCACTGAAAAGAAGGAGGCATCACTAAATGTGGGAAACAGCTGAGTGGTGGAGTTCTCGCCTATAATGTATGGGTCCCTGAGTTCAATTCCTAGCACCTATAAAAGTGAAAACTGAGCTAAACACTCTAATCCTTTCCCCCAAAGCATGTTATATGCCCCCACGTTCCAACTCTCTTAGCCGGCTCACAGAGCCAGTGGGCCTCGCTCGGAGGTGCAGGTTGCTTTAAGGTTTTGAGGGGTACTTTCTGGGGCTCTGCTGGAGGCGGGGCTGGCAGGCTAGGCCCTTGACAGCAGCCCAGCAGAGTGGACCCTAGAGTAGGGCTGCTCTCACCTTTGATTGTGGCCATGACGACAGGGGTCTGCTTTACTTCCTGCCGTGAGGGCATTTCTTCCCTCTTCTCTGGGTGCTGTGCATAGAACACACAGTTCCTGGCCTCCTTGGGCAGTTTCATGGTGAAGACTGGGAAGAAACATGAGCAGTTACCAACAGTAGCCCTGCCCAGGCCCCCTCCATCCACTCCCCACCCCACTTAAGAGACTCCAAACAGCTGGGGACTGAGGGGAAAGATGCCTGGGCTCAGCAGCTGAAGCCACAGAGGTACAGCCAGCACAGGGCCCAGTGACTGGAGTGGAGAATGACATCACATCACGGCAGAACTTGTACTGTGAGGCCCGGAGTGTTTATTTCTCCCGTTGCCGTGGCGCCTGGACTGTGGCATAGCAGCTCTGTGTTAAGAACCCAGCTACAGGAAAATTCAACTCCATTGCCCACTCTTACATCCAACCAGGCTCAATGCCCTGGGCGTTCCTCAATAGCCCTAGTCTGAGAAGGGAGTAGTGAGTGACATGACCCTTGAGCCAGCTACCAGTGGGTATCTTATGACAGAGGACAGGAACAGAAAGAGTGAGTAGGTCCTGGGTGATGAGTTCTTGCTCACCCCCACAGCCCTCTGGGACCTTCTAACTCTGTCCCTTTCACCAGTCTCCCCCAGACTCTGGACAAGTGCTTTCTTCTATCAGTCTTCCTGTTTAAGCTAAACTATTGTCCACTAAGCTGTGACTGTCTCACAGTCCCTTCCCAGGCTCTTTTGCCAGGGCACGGTATCTTTAAAGATCCACATCTAGCTAAAGGGATGCTTACCTAATGGTGGCATTTCAGACACAGAGTGAAGGCAAACAGGAGGGGGGCTCACACTCATGTCCACAGCTGCCCATGCCTACAGTGGAGAGCACCGCTGAGGGAATATTCTGGGAAATGCTGAGGGATGGAGCAGCATGCAGGCTCCACATGATGGAGGGATGGGCTCCAGGGCTGGGAAAACTCCAGAGACCTCTTCACCCCTGAGAGCTCAGGCAGATCCAGGGCTTCCATCCACCCCTGGGATTTGATCTGAGCCAGGTCAAGAAAGGTCTTCATCATAGGAACTAAAGGAAGAAGGGTAGTGCCGTTTAGATGGGGTCAGTCACCAACCCAGTGTGGACACCAAGACCACAGCAGGGATCAAGGGTAGATGGGCTTTTCTTTTTTTCTTTTTTTTTTCTTTTTCTTTTTCTTTTCTTTTTTTTTTTTTTTTTTTTTTTTTTGGTTTTTGGAGACAGGGTTTCTCTGTATTGTTTTGGAGGCTGTCCTGGAACTCGCTCTGCAGACCAGGCTGGCCTCGAACTCATAGAGATCCGCCTGCCTCTGCCTCCCGAGTGCTGGGATTAAAGGCATGTGCCACCAGCGCCCAGCTGGGCTTTTCTTTGGGTGACAATTTCACAAAAAAACAACATGGAGACTTATTAGTAATTATAAAAACTCGGCCTATGGCTTAAGCTTGTCTCACTGACTCTTCTAACTTAAATGAACCCATTTCTATTCATCTACGTGCTGCCATGTGACTCGTGGCTCTTATCTGTCCTCCTGCAAGTCTTGCTCCCTTTTCCTCTGGCTGGTGACTCTGCCTTTCTTCCTCCCAGAGCTCTCTGTCTCCAGAAGTCCTGCCTAACCTCTTCCTGACTAGATAATGGCTATTCAGCTCTCTATTTATTTATTTATTTATTTATTTATTTAAGTCTTGTTTTTGTTTTGTTTTTCAAGACAGGGTTTCTCTGTATTGCTTTGGAGGCTGTGCTGGAACTCTCTCTGTAGACCAGGCTGGCCTCAAACTCACAGAGATCCGCCTGCTTCTGCCTCCCGAGTGCTGGGATTAAAGGCATGTGCCACCAATGCCCAGCTCCCTCCTTGTATCTTAGAGTCCCCTCTTGGTCACATGGGTTCCAGTGTCCAGAAAGTAACTCTCCTCAGCTTCTCGGTGCCACCTGTCCCTCACTTACAACCTGGTGGCCCTGGTTCATGACTGCTACTGCCCTTCTCCTAACCCCTGCCATGACCCTGGAAACTTTGGCCCACCCAGAACCCACCCCCCAATCAGTGCCTAGTCACCCTCATCTACAGAGACCTCTGTCAACTCCCTCTGGAGCCCTGGGCTCTGCATTACCTCCCACAACATCCACTGCTGCCTCCCTCTGGACACCAGCTTCCATTTCCCACTCCCTAGCAGTTTCCATGAGACACCTGACTGCTAAGCCTGTACCTCCTCACCCTCAGGCCCTTCCTGCCTTCAGAGCTCTCAACTTTGGATTTGGCAGCCTCAATAAGCCTCATCTCCAGGCAGCTTGCTCCCCTGTCCCCAGACATTGTCCCATCATGTCATACTCCTGTCTACATGACTAGGTCTCCATGCAGTTGCTATTCACCTGCATCAAGCAAAAGCAGGCCATGAAGCCAGGCTGCAACTGCAGCCCTGTCAGCCAGCCCTTCCTATTCCACTACCCGCCGGAAGCTATGGCTGCTCTCCTCAGATTTCCACATGGCACCTCTGATATCTAAGGTCCTTATGTCTACTAAAAACTGTGTTTCTGGGGGGGCTGGACAGATGGTTCGGTGATCAAAAGCACTTGCAGTTCTTCCAGAGGACTGGGGTTCAGTTCCCAGAACCCACATCAACCACCTGTAACTACAGCTCTGGAGGATCCAATACCCTCTTCTGCCCTCTAGGGCCCTACATGCATGTGGTACTCATAAAGGGAAAAAAATGAACCTTTTTAAAACTAAAAACAACTCTGCCCTTGAACCCACACATGTCTCTGTTCCCACCTGTCCCTCTCCACCAATCCACAGGCACATTTACGCAAAGGGTGTTTTCTCTTGTGGTGGCCAGTCTTGCCTCTCCTTCTTGACTCACTGAAAGCTGGCTTTAGGCCTACTGCTCCACCCAAGCTATGCTGGACTAGATGCCCACAGACCTGCACACAGGCACTGCACACAGTGGACTCTCAGCATCACCTTCTGATTTGGCCAACATGGCTGACTACTCCCTGTGTCACCCAGAGCCTCTCCTGGCTCCAAGATGTTCTCCTGGTTTTCCTTCCCTGGTTTTGACTGTCCTTTTATAGGCTTTCTTTTGGCTCTTCTTCCTCACCCTGACCTTTCAGTATTCGCAAATGCTTATTAATCACAAAACGGAAAATACTAAGTTTACTTGGAAGCAGTCTCGGAAGGCTCTCCCTCAACCAGGTGATACATGTGAAGATATGCTTGCTGTGCCAGTATGAAGATCTGAGTTCAGACTCAAAGGATCCACATAAAAAGCTTCCAGGAGGCCAGGCGGTGGGGGCGCACCCCTTTAGTCCTAGCACTCCAAAGGTAGAGGCAGGCGGATCTCTGTGAGTTCAAGGTCAGCCTGGTCTACAGAGCAAGCTCCAGGACAGCCTCTAAAACAATACAGAGAAACCCTATCTCGAAAAACTAAAAAAAACAAACAAACAAAACAAAACAAAAAGGAGGTGGGGAGCAACGCAGAAAGACAACCAGTGGTGGTTGACCTCTGACTTCCATACAGGTGTACACACATATCCCTCACACACAGTATTATTATTACTATTATTTTATATTGTGTATTGTATGGGTATGTGCATGTCACAGTACATGCATAGAGATAAGAGGACACTTGTGTGAGTCTTTTCTCTGCTTCCACTGTGGAATCCAGGGTTTGAGCTCAGGTGTTAAGTCAGTGAGCACCTCTACCCACTAAACTAACCTGTCTTGCTGGTTACAATTTGTGGGGAGGGAGACAGGTATCATCATGTAGCCTAGAATGTCCTGGAACTTGCTATGTAGACCAGGCTGGCCTCAAACTCAAAGAGATCACCTGCCTCTGCCTCCCAGTGCTAGGTCAAAAGGCATGCACTGCCAATACCTCATTTTCAATGTTTTTAAATCAAAACCAAAGCAAAGGCAAATAAAACAAACCCCCACCAAGGGAGATGCTGGAACTTCCTGGTAGGGTGACACAAAGAGGCTACAGCATCACTCTAACATGTTTCACAAAGATGTAAAATCTGAGTCAAACACAAGACCAGAGAAGGCAGGATTCATCCACAAGATGGAGTCACAAAAAATAAAAATTAAAAAAGCCAGTACTGGGGGCTGGAGAGATGGTTCAGAGGTTAAGAGCACTGTCTGCTCTTCCAGAGGTTCTGAGTTCAGTTCCCAGAAACCACAGAGTGGCTCACAACCATCTGTAATGAGACCTGGTGCCCTCTTCTGGCCTGCAGGCAGACATGCAGACAGAACACTGTGTACATAATAAATAAACCTTTTTTTTTTAAAGCCAGTATCACAGAAAAAAAAAATCCTGAACTGTGCCAGATTTATAAAAGAGAGGGGGGGAGGGGAAGGGGAGAGAGAGAGAGAGAGAGAGAGAGAGAGAGAGAGAGAGAGAGAGAGAGAGAAAGAGAGAAAGAGAGAAAGAGAGAAAGAGAGAAAGAGAGAGAAAGGAAGGAAGGAAGGAAAGAAGGAAGGGAGAGAGAAAGCCAGACAACACAATGCAGCATGAAGGGCAGGGCAAGAGATGTAATTAAGAAAATTAGCCAAATCAGAAAAAAGACTGGTTTATTTCCTGATGGATCACTGCACTCCTAAAAGAGAAGATCTTTGTTCCTAGAAGACACATACTGACTTGTTTAAAGGAAAGTGCTGAGTGTTGTGGCATCTGCCTTTAGTCCAACGCTCAGGAGGCAGAGGCAGGCAGGTCTCCATGAATCTGACCAGACTGGTGTACACTAGTGTGGAGAGTAGACCAATGTAGACTGGTGTAGAGCTCCATCGTAATCAGGGCTGCACGGAGACCCTGTCTCAAAAATAAACAAAAGTGTGGCAAAGTATTAACACTTTGGAAATCTAAACAAATTAAAGTGTGAAGAGTATGTGAGGACTATCTGTAATAATGTTGCCACTTCTATGTAACTCTAAAACTAAGTGCAATTAAAAAAATCAAAAGAAAAAATTATCAGGTTGGGGAGATGCCTCAGTGGATAAAACACGTGCCATGTAAGATGCACAGCAATTAAGGAAGACACCTGATGTTGATCCCTGGCCTCAACATGCACACACACAAACGTACACACACACTCATGTTCCCGCACATGCACTCACATGGACACATGAATGCACAGCACATATACACACACTGAAAGAAAAATAAATGTTTTGAGGGGCTGAAGGTGCAGCTCACGTAGGACATGACTGGTTGAGTTCAGTCCTCAGCAGAGGGGATGGAAGGAGGGATGGAGGGGGATGGAGAGGGATGGAGGAGGGGATGGAGGAGGGCTGTTTGAGTAAGTAAATTCTTTGGCCACTCCACCAGTGCCAGCAGGAGCAGAGCACCCTACTGAGTGCAGACACTGGCCATCTCACTGGCCTACCCTTGGCAGGCAGCTGTTCAGCCTTACACCCATTCCCTAGTGTCACAAGACACGAAGAGTTTAGCACAGCAATCTCCTGTCTCACACAGGGCCTGGGTTTAGGAATTTGGGAGAGATCTGGCTGGAGATTCTGGCTCTAGAGCTCTTGGGAGAAGGCAGTCAAGATAGCAGTAGTGCCTGCAGTCTTCAGAAAGTTTATTTGGAGAGCTGGCAGATCCATACCCAAAGACGGTTTGGTCTCATGACCGGTGAGTTGGTGCTGGCTATTGGCAGGAGGCCTCAGCTCGTGGGCCTTCCACAGGACACTTACTGTCCTTGTCCTTATTCATGGAATAGCCACTCACTAGGAGTGATCAGAGGGAGCAAAGCGGAAGCCACTATGCCACTGTGACCTTGCCTTGGAGGTCACACCATCCTGCTACCCTTTCTTCTTGGGTGTACAGGCCAGTTCTATTCATCCAGGGCAAGGACTGCACCAGAATGTAAATGCCAGCAGATGGGGACTACTGAGGTCATCTTAGAAGCTGGCTGTTGTGAAGTTGTGTATGTATGTACTACATACATGTATGTGCAAGTGCGTTTGCCTGTGCATGTGGAGGCCAGAAGTTAATATGAGCTGTTTTTCTCTGCCACTTTCAAATTTATTCTTTTTAGAGATTTATTTTATTCTTAATCCTGTACACAGGTTTGTCTTTGTGGGTGTGTGCCATGTGACCCCAGGAAGCCAGAGGCACTAGATCCCTGGATCTGGGGGTTCAGGCAGTTGTAAGTTGCCTGATGTGGGTGGGTGCTGGGAATTGAACTCAGATCCTCTGAAAGAGTAAAGCACATTCTTATCCATTGAGCCGTCTCCTTAGCCCTCTCTCCACCCCTCTACACCTTATTTATTTTTTGAGACAGTGTCTTTCACTGAATCCAGAGCTCACAGTTTTAAGACAAGCTGACTAGCCAGCAAACTCGAAGAAACTACCTGTATCTACTTTCCTGATCTGGGATTACAGATTAGGCCAGGCTTACCTTTGCACATGGGTGCTAGGGATACACACTCAATTCTCCATACCTACACTCAGCCATCTCCCCAGCCCCATCATGAGGTTTTTCACCAGAACAAGTAGTCAGTGGACCAGGAATGGTCACAGCCCAGCTGTGCAGGCCTGTGTAGAGTGCATACTCCTCCAGCTCCAGACAGGCTGATAGGGGCCTCACCAGGTTGCTCCAGGCCCCTCTCCTAAAGGAATCTGAGAGTCATGAACCAAGAGTGAGACCCTGGGAGAGCCTCCAGGCTCTGCTCTTCAGTTTACAAAGCCTCAGGATCTCAGTTAGAGGCCTTCAGTCCAGCATCATGGTGGCTCTGCGGCTCTGTACAGATGAAGAAAAAGCACAGATAGGTGACGTGACTCATCCGAGGCACACAGAAGAGGTTTGGCAAGACCCAGCTCCTGGCTCCTCACCCCACATTCTTTCCATTGCCCTGCCCTGGCCGACAGCTCAGACCCACATCTGAAGCCCATTGCAAGCTTTGGTCCCAGGCCTAAGCAGGTATTTCTCCTCCTTCCGAGAAACCCAGCAGAATCCCTCAAAGGTGACCCTGAGTGAGTACACTCACAGATTTTCCACCTAGCTGGGCCCCACTCAGCCTCCCTCCCAGAGGCTGTCTCTGCACGTGGTCCATGTCCATCAGGACAGCACAGCAAGGGTTAACACCATGAACTAATATTTAGAAATAGCACATCCCAGAGGGAGTCAGCTGTGGCCAGCTGGTCACAGCCACTGAAGCCACAAGCCTTTGTGGACATGGTATGGCAGGGGAGAGCCTTCTCTGAGGAACCTGAGAGGCCCTGAGAGGGTAGACCACCCCTACCCCCACCCAATGGCCCCAGTATGGCATAGGCGTGGCCCAAAGCTCCCCACAGGCCTCCCATCCACAGCCTTGCTCCCAAGGCAGCAAAGACAACTTTTCAGCTTCTGAATTGTGTAATTGTTGGGACTAGCTGCTTCTGCCCACTGGAGTCTGGCTGCCTGCACTTGGAGGAGCCCCACTGGCTCCTGGGCCAGAAGCCAGGACAAGACCACTCCTAACAGAGGCTTAGTTAGCCTGAGGCTCTGCAGAGGAGTTCCTGATTATGAAACTATAGAGCCAAGCAACCAATGCCTAAAGCCCATGTCCCCTTGCACAGGGTAGTTGGCATTCTGTGTCCTTCATGGCAGAAGGCCAGTTCCCTAAGGGCAGGGCCTGAGCAGTTGAAGCACAGCACTGCTCAGACACCACCCCTTTGAGGGCACAAGCACATGCCATTTACCAGCAGGCTGACTTTGGCCACAGGCTCCTTGCAAGGGTGGAGCCAGTTGGTCAGGGTGCAAAACACCCAGGCCGAGGGCAGGGTGGGGCTGCAGCCACTGCCAGCGCTGGCATGCTTAGTCCTAGATGCACTGTGGATAAGGGGGCAGTAAAGGTGACCAGAAGAGCCTGGCCAGCCGGCAGGGTTAAACACTGGTGGGGAAGCAGAAGTCAGTTGTTAGGTGTCTGTTGTCTCATTCCCCTATAGTTCTTGGGGAAAGGGACACAGCATGTGCTATAGGCCATTGAAACTTCAGAGAATTTGTCACCCTCTGACTTATATTATAGGTGGGAGCATTCTGAGTCACCTTCTTTCCTAGTCCCCCCAGGTGTCCTGTCCTGTGGAGAGGTGTCAGTCTAGGGGGTGGGAAAAACACTGAGCTAAAATCCCCTGGTCTGGTCTAGCTATGGAGTCTACCCAGAAAGGTCAGTGTCGGGGGACGAGAGTAGTGAGGGCTTCCTGAGGTAACCAGGGACGTAGAGGCAACAAGAGTTGCCTGTGGATGTTTGCTTAGCCCAACTCCAGGAAAGTCATGGCAAAGGTTAGCAGGCAGAATGAAGGCAAGAGTCAACCCTGAGCATGCCAAGGAAGTTTAGGTCAGCTCTGCTCCAGTCAGGCATACCCAGGAGGCTGGGGTGAGGACAACGGACGAGCTGGAACTACCCCATCCAGTGACACTGCTCTGAGTCCATGGGAGATGATCAGTCCTTCTAAAGCCACAAGGGGCCTCAATCCTCATGCCATTGCTCAGCTTCGGTCCAGGGTTCAAGTCTCACACTACCGACAGAGGCCAAGCCTGTGTGCCCAGAGCCCCCATGACCCTTCAGTTTGAAAGCCTGTTTTCTCTTTCATCTGAGAACACACTCATTTCCAAGGGTGTCAAAACCTCAGGCAAATGATTTGTATTCTTAATCTCTCTCCCCCACCCCTAGCCCAGGAACCAACTTTGCAAATGACCTTGAATTTCTGATTCTCCTGCCTCTACCTCCTGAGTGTTAGGAATAAAGGTGTGCATGTCACCACACCCAGTTTTTTTTATTTATTTTGTGTATGTTTACGTGAATGTATGACATGCACGCAGGTACCCACAGAGGCTAGAAGAAGGTATCAGAGCCCCTGGAGCTGGATCTACAGTTAATTGTGAGCTATTCAATGTGAGCGCTGGGAACCAAGCTGAGAGGTTCTCTGCAAGATCAGTGAGCACTTAACACCGCTGAGCCATCTCTTCAGCCCCATACCCCGTTTTTATGCAGTGTTGCAGAGCAAAGCCAGGGCTTTTATATCTGGGCAGGAACTGTGCCAGCTGAGCTACATCCCCATCCCCACCATCCCAATGCTAGAGATTGAATCCAGGGCCTTGCATATGCGAAGCAAGTGTTGTACTGCCTAGGTATTCCCCTGGTGAGCCTCTTACAAACTGGGACCCCCAGCGGACGTGTACAAGCTGGGTCATGAATGCATTGCTGGTGCATTCTTCTTTAGAGCGGCGTTTCTTGGCCCCACCAGCAACAAGGCTGGGGAAGGCTCTGAGCTCATCCCGTCTTAAATCTCAGCTGTGGGATGGGCAGCAGCTACTTGTCTGGAGGCTCCCCAGAGAGACAAATGACCCCTGGTGGTGGTGGGCAAATAAATCTGTGGGTAGGGGCCAAGCAAGATGGGAGAAGATGAGTGGCATGGGACTGGAGTGGATCTCCACTCTAGTCCCTAATTCATCAAGAGGCAAACACTTCCTCGCCCTTTCATTCTTAAAAAGAAAGCTCTTACCCCAACATTCCCAGAAGTCTCCCCTCCCTAACCCTGGATCCATATTTGGATAATAATTGGCCCTTAATGAGGACCAAGTGTCTTGCTGACTCAGAGGAAGGAAAACAAACCATGGACTCAATGCCTCAGTTACCTAGGGTGCCTGGACAGTTCTTACGTTTGTCAAAGTGCCTGTAACAACAAATGGTGTCTTAGTCGACTTTAATGGGCACTTAATGAACACCTACTATATGCAGCTAACTGCTTCTGAAGGGGAAAGTCGAAGGTCACAAATGACACTCCATCAAGGGGAAAGGATAAATTGTATACAAACTGTGCTGGAATGTATAGAATAAGAAGGGGATAAAAGACAAATATAGGTTGAACACTTACTGTATGCCAGTCCCTGGGATAGACATTTGAAATTTATTAAAACACTTAATCCCTTTTTTGTTGTTGTTGCTGTTGTTTTGTTTTGTTCTGTTTTGTTTTTCGAGGCAGGGTTTCTCTGTATTATTTTGGAGGCTGTCCTGGAACTCACTCTGTAAACCAGGCTGGCCTCGAACTCACAGAGATCCATCCGCCTGCCTCTGCAAAACACTTAATCCTTATAAATTCAAGCTTGTGAATGAGGAACTGAAACCCAGGAGAAGGGACTAGTTAAAGGCCATACAGTCAAGTAAGAGAATTGGGATCAAGAACACCATCAGGACAGGCATGGCAGGAAGGGCTCAATGATTTGGCTTCTCCTCGTCTGGATCAACTTACTCAAGCCCTTAAATCTCTCTCAGCCTCAGATTCTCCATCCAAATGGGGCTCAGTTCTGTCAAAAGTTATGAAATATACTGGTGATGTGACTGTTGCTGGGGGCAAGGATTGGGAAAGGGTACATACTGGAGGGTGGGTTGCAGTGGGAGTCTAGTGCAGAGATAAGTGTGGGAGACCAGAGGTACGGGGGTGCTCCATCCATCTGCTGGAGAAACCCAGGCCAGGTCCCATTACAGCTAGAGCTGACTGAACACAGGCACTGGGAAAAGCCACGGTAAGTCTGCTTTTTCCAGCTCCTGGTTGGGACTAGGCAGGCTTTTGCCTGGGAAGGAGCCAGGAGAAGGCCCCAGTCTGAAGCTGTTAGGTAGGAGCTAAATCCAGGGCCAGATTTCCAGGAGGCAGTGGGGCAAGGGAGAACACCAAGATTCCTAGGTCAGGAAGCCTGGGTTCCTTGCAGGAATGGCCTTTGACCCTGGACTATGAGCTGGGCTCCTCCTACACAAAATGAGGGGAAGGGTGCTCAACCACTGCCTTGAGGGTTGTTTTGAAAAAACGTTATCACAGGCCTGAGCACGGTGAAGTCAAGACCTCTAGTCTTTACAGACAGAGAAAGTACAGTCTGTGAAACTCAGTGGAGTCCTCAGAGATCTGCGACCATGGGGACACCTAAACCCCCACGATCCCCACAAGGGCAGAAGAAGGCTGGCAGTTCACACGCCCTTTCCCATTCTCAAGGGATCCTGCACCGCAGTGTTCTGTGGATCCAAAGTCTCAGAGACTTTGTCTCAAATCCTTAAAATGGTGCATGGGTCTCGCTTGGTAGTAAAGTTCCTTCAACCCTGACTGGGAGCAGGAGCCCAGAACGGCCCCTTTAAGAAGGTTGGGGGTGGGAGCAGACAGGGAGCCCCCGCCCGAAATCCAAGCGCGGGTCGGCGCCTGCCCCGCCCCCGGAGTTAAGTACCGGACAGCCCTAGCGCCCTAGCCCTGCTCCCTCGACACAGAACTTGAGACTGCTGCTGTCCAGACTCGGCACGCTCTGTTCCCTCGCCTTACAAGTTCAGACGCCCAGCCGGCCGCGATGCTTCTCGGCCCGGGACACCCGCTCTCAGCTCCAGCCCTGGCCCTGGCTCTTACCTTGGCCCTGTTGGTTAGATCTGCATCTCCTGGTGAGTGAGGGGCTGAGATCCTGACCCAGCCTAGTGGATCTATGCGGGGGGGGGGTTGCACTCACAGGCCAGGACCAAGAGCCCAAAGGCCTGTACTTCTTCCCCAAGTTGAGGGTCTGAGAGGAAAGCTCTGATCTCTGTTTATGGGATTCCGGCGACCCCAGGTTGCCTGGCTTTCTTGACCCCATCAGATCCCCCAGAAAGGGGCCCCTGGAGTCAGATTGCCAAGGGCGTGGCTCTACCCACCCAAATGGTCTGAGTTACTCGGGCCACCTCAGTGCTATCCAGTCTCTTTCAGACAGGTTTGGGGTGACCATAGCGGTACTTTAAAGGACACCCAGTGGCAGTAATAAGTGGGCATCCTGGACAGATACCCTGGGCTAGAAATGGGGAGTGCCGTGAAGTGGGAAGCAGAGAGGAGGCATAATGCCCCCCTGTGTGCCCAGAGCACCTCTGCCATGGCCCTCCTCCAACTGCCTTCTGGCCTGTGTATCCTCTCACAGCTCTGCACCCCTCTTTTCCTTCCCAGGGGCTAACTGGCTGGCTTCTGCCTCTATCTCCTCCACCCACCCCCATGCCTTTTTCCCCCTCATCACTGCTCTCACTGAGAGGACCTGGTTGGTGACAGACAGGTTCCAGAGGCAAGGCTGCTGCCCCTCAGATATCACAGCCCTGGGGCAACCCATGCCACACCCCCTGTCCCTGGCTGTGGTGCCTGACCGGCAGAGACTGAATGAAAGTGTACCTTCTGAGAGGTGCTGGTGCACATTGCCTCTGTCCCCGTGCCAGGAATCCTAGCATTACAGCATTCTTCCCTTCCTGGAGACAAGGGCTGGCTATGCCATAAGATCTGTAGCCTCGGGACCCATCAGTCACTACTACCCATGTATGAATCAGGCCTTCAGCCTACATCTTTCAGGACCATTTCCAAAAGCAACTAAGAACAGAGAAGGAACTTGAGTCTCCCTTCCAGGGGCCCAGGCCACACCCTTCTCATCAGATGGGGGAAACCAGCTCTAAAGAAAGGGATCACAAGGCACCCAGACGGGAAATGAATCAGGGAAGGACCCCCTGCACTAAGGTGACTCATGGGTGGGCCCAGGCTCCCCATCCCTGCTTCGAAGACTTCCTTTCCTAAAACCTCACAGCCCCGGTGGTGAACAGACCTGAGAGGCGTGAAGAGAGCACTCGGGGTAGCCGGGGGTTCAGTTCATCCAGCCCCCAATTCCCAGCCAAGGGATGGTTCCCAGAAGCCCCTACCTACTCGGGCTTCAACTGAGAGCAACCCTCAGATTCCATCTTAGCACTGACAACATGAGACACAGCCCTAGAGCTGCACAGAGGTGGGCAGGCTGAATCAGGGTGGGGCAATGTGTGCCTGTAATGCCAGCATTGAGGAGGCTGTGGGTTCAAGGCCAGCCTGGGCTGCAGAATGAATTCCAGATCAACCTCAGCTAGAGTGAGACTCTGCCTCAAAAACAAACAAAAAGGAGAAAAAGCGCGGGGGGGGGGGGAAGAAGAGGAGAGGTGAAAGAGAAAGGGGGGAAGGCAAAGGGGGAAATAGAATTCGTATTAATTCAGGAGATAGAAAAGTGAAGTAAAACTCAAAGAGCAGTTTTTAATTGTGCATAGAAAGATCCGTGGGAAAAAAAAGTGTGGAGGAAATCAGAAGCAAGGTAGGTGGGATGGGGGGGCGGGGGGGGGCGGGAGGGCAGCCGTCCTTGAGTCAAGCCTTGAACGGTGGGAAGGGAGTCGGCACTTCTTTCTGCGGTCCTCAGCCTGGACAAGAGCGGGAGGTGGGCGTAGCAGGGTGTTGAAATAGAAAGAGCCACAGCCTGACTAGAAGGCATATTTTGAGCACAAGACAGGAAGAGCCATTGGGCTGGGACACAGAAACTTTAAATGGCAAAATGCAGCCCGCAGCCTAGGTGCCGTTAGTGACAAGAAGAGGGTACAGGTACAGGTACAGGGCAGAGAGCGGTGGGGTGCCTGGATTGTAACAATAAACCCACCCTGGATTTCAGGAAGGACTTGAGCATGGAGAAAGGATGAAAGCTGACTTTCTCCCCTATGCCGGAGCTTCTGCTAGCATGCCCAACCCTGTTTCCCCAGCACAGTCTAGGGGTCCTGAGGGCTGACTTGGGTTCCCTTGTTCCAGCTGGGGCACACTTGCGTGGCTCCCCTTCACCTATCAGCATTCCAGAGTGTCCAGGTCATGGGGTCTGGGAGGCAAGTTTTCTTGGCAGCCATCTGGGGCAACATCTCAACTGTACAGACAGGAGAAATGAGCTCCCAGAGAGGAAGCAAAAGTCTAAAGCCTTTGCAGAACCCCCGATGCCCAAGAAAAGCCCAGGGGAAGAGAGAGAGTCCAGTCCTTTTGAGCTCTGTGGGAGGCCCTGTGGGAGAGGCCAGGTGAGAGTGATGTCTGAGGGACAGGCTGGGGAGAAAGAAGGTGGCGTTCAGTACAAGGAGGCTTGACTCTGACCTCAGAGTACAGCACTGGGGACATTAACTCCCACACCCTTCTCTGGCCCGGCCTCACTTGGGATGTAAGGGACTCAGGTGGGACCTACATAGCGTGCCTCCCAGGGAAGTTCTCCGTATTATCTGGATGGGGATCAGAAGAGGAGAGGTATTTAAGACAGAGGGGCTCCAGGGCCCCCGATACTAGAAAGAGAATCAGAGCGAATCCTGTTGGCTCTGACAGTGGCTTACAGGGGCATCAGTGGAGTGGAGACAGATGAACCTTGTGTGCGCACTGTGCCTGCTGCCCCGGATCTCTGAGGCGGGGCAGAGGCCAGGGCCTTAGCCCAGCCCACCCAGACTCTAGGAAAGCTGCCCCAGAACCAAACATAACTGAGCTCCCCCTCCCAGTGTCCACATGCCCAGGCAGGACAAGAAGAGCCTTTTAGCAGAGTCGGCCTGGGAGGGTTGTGGGGGAGGGTGAGCCATGCCAGGTGGGCCAGGCTGCTGGTTGCTGGGACCAGGAGGGAGAGGGCCACAGGGAAGGGAAACGGCATGTGTGGAGCTCACGCAGGAAGTGTATAGGCTGTCTGGGAACTGGGCGTGCTGCCCAGGATGGGGTAGAGGAGGGGGACTTGGATATCCCTGATGTCCGTGCTCGCTTGTTCGCTGTTGCACACAGATGGGGCACGCACATGAATACCCACAGACCCATGACGTGGTGGTATACAGCTGCTCTCATAGACCCTGATAGAGGCAGTAAGCGCAGGAGTAGTAGCTGCTGCCTCATCTCCAGCCCTCTACCCAAGAGACCTGAGTTTTGGGTGGTGCCTTGGGGGACATGAGGTGTGGGGGACCAGGAGCAGATAATTTAGGGGCCTGTGGCCTGCGGTTTAGGCCTGCTTCCTCTTTCTCTGTTCACTGACTCCCCGACAACTGCTGGCCACATCTAGAGCCCCTGTAGCATGCCCTCTGCCCCAGCCTATGTCAATTCTTCAAAGCCTTCTAGAGATAAAACTCTTGTTCTAAGTGCAGACAAAATGGGCATGGCTGCACCATATTAAGTAACCTTCATTTCTGGATCTTGGAATTAACTGGATCAGCACCTACCAATAGTTAAATGTTTAGATCTTTCTAGGGCAGAGTTCCCCCCAGCTCTCTGGCCTCCAGGAGAATCCAAATCTGCTAATAGGGAGAGGGTCAAGCCTGTTCATCACTCAGGCTGATCACTTTCTTCCAGAGCCAGCCATGGAAATGGTCCCATTTTATAGAGGAGGAAACTGGGCTCAGAAAGAAACAAGGACTCCCCTAATCACCCTAGGCATTCTCATTGATCCCAACAAAGTGGGCCATCCCAGATCAGGCCAGCAGGGTAGGGGCATCCACCAGTGACCTCAGCCCCCACCCCCCCCAAGAAGAGAGATATCTCCTAGAGAAGTCCAGGTCCCTGTCCCTCCAGCAATTGTTCCCACTTTTCCAAGCCCTCCTACCTCATACCAATCCCCCACTAAAAGCCTCCACCTACTTCAAGCTAGGACAGCAAAGGAAGCCACACATTTGTCTCTGATATAGGTTATAGCCTGGGGCTGCTGTCAAGGTAGCTTGGTGGTTGGTGGTGTGGGTCACCCATGTTCTGGAGGTAGTGTGGGTGGGCCTGGCCCAAAGCAGTGCCTGTCTTGTTGACCAGTCCTTCTCGCTCAGGGCCTGCCCACGCCTGCCAGTTCTGCCAACTCTGGTGTGCATTAGCCAGGCTGCCAGCCATGGCTCATGCTTTCTTAAATGTTTCAGTATGTCTCCACCCCCTCTGCCTCCATAGACCTAACAGCAGAAACCCTGACTCCAGCCCCAAGTGGGTCACAGCAGGGTTCAAGAGGTTGCTTGCCCTGGAGTCACGCAGTGCTTTCTTAGTAGAAAAGGCCTCCCTGCCCTTTTCCTTATTCCCTGGCATGGACGGTGGCCTTACCCACAGGAGCAGCAGCCCCGTGGGGACAGATGTGTCACCTCCTTTTTCCTGGCTCTCCACCACATGGCTGAGCACAGGGTTGGTCCACTGGGGGGCTGTAGAGGTCACTGTGCTGACAAGGGATTGCAGAATGGGCCTCAAAATGATCCCAGGGGTCACACTGCAGCCCACCTAGAGACATATAATTCTGGGAATATGGGATGCCTGTCTCACTCAGGGCACGTGTAGTGACTTCCTGAGCAAATATTTATAGATTGAGTTTTATGTCCTTTTTGCCAGGAGTGATGGCACATTACTGTAATCCCTGTACTTAGGAGGAAGAAGCAAGATTGAAAGTTCATGACCAGTCTAGTCTACATAGCAAGACCCTGTCTCAAAATACAAATGATGATGGTAATGGTGGTGATGGTGGTGATGGTGATGATGATTATGATGATGATAAATGCTGGACTGAGGAATATAGCTTGTTTGGTAGAGTGCTTGTCTAGCATTCATGAAGCTCTGGGTTCAGTCCTCAGAAGCACACGGAGTATGACAGCATGCACCTGTTATCCCCAGGACTTGGAGGTAGAAGCAAGAGGATCTGGAGTTCAAGGTTATTCTTGGCTAAATAGTGAATCTAAGGCCTTCAGACATTCTAGACTACGTGAGATCCTGTGTCAAAAGCAAACAAACAAAAATATGCTGTTTTAATAGAGGATTCTGTAGTGGGGGGAGGGGAGAGAGAGATTACTTCAAAGAATCCCACTCAAGACTGATTGCAGGGTTTCTCATAAAGCATCCTTCTCCAAGCAGTTCAGCAGGAAGCCTGAAGACAGGGAGCAGCCCCCGAAACAGCCTCCCCACACCCAGACTCCGAGCTTTCTCCTGTCCCAGACTCCCACTCTGCTACTCCTACAATCAAACAGAATTCCTGAACATTCAGATTGGAAAAGCTTCATGGTCTCACTGCCAGCAGACCCCACCACACCATTGCTATTCTGTGCCCTCTCTCCCCGCAGTGCCTCAGCCTGCACGGTCAATGTGACTCATGTCCCAGTGTCTGGTTGAGCACGGCCATCAGTTAACATCTGCTGTTGCCAGCACCCTTCCACATCTGCCCCGGGTGGGCTCCACAGCTGGACTTCCCTTCACCCAGTCCTTCCAGCTTCAGCACCGCAGCCCCTCAATGTCTTTTTACCACTCAGGGCTCTGAGACCTATAGCCTAGTCAGCTTTTCTCTTGGGACCCTGTATAAAACAGCCACTTTCACCTTCCCTCTGTCTCCCGACCCATGGCTAGACACTCGTGAATCTGTGTGTGCCCACATGTTCACATACACACACCAGCGCAATTCAGGACACACACCCTGGCCCGGGAAGGACCTCTGGCTAAGTCTAGGCCAATCTGCTCTCTGGGGAGCAGAGAAGACTGGGGAGAGGAGACCAATTTCCGTTCCCACCTAAGAGCAAACCCTTCCCCGCCCACATTTCAGGAGGGGGCAGCTATAAATATCAATGGGCCCAGGATGCTGATTCCCACGACAAGAGCTCCTCCCCGCCCCCTTCACTAGTGCACAGGCACTGGGGCCAAGAAGCTCTGCCGCAGCCGGGGCAAGGCAGGCTTGCCCCCCTTCAAGCAGAGGGAGAGCAAATCACCATTTTGGGGAGTCTCTGGGCTATGGATGAGCTCCTCTCCTATTCTCATTGTGACCCAGCCCCCACCTTTCCAGCTCTCAGCCCTTGCTCCTCAGAGACCTTCTATGGGGAGGCAGGAGGCTAGGCACAGTGGTTACAAACATGGTGTTAGAGCAAGCGCTCATCTGGGATTAGATTCCAGCTCTGCCGCTCCTTGTGTGACCTTGACTTGGCCTCCTCTGAGGCTCCAGTTAGTCCTTTATGAAACCGGAAAGAATAATTCCTACCTCTCACATGTGTCGAAGACAAAAAAGCCAGATCGTGGCCTGGAATAAAAGCTCTGTGAGCACGGGTGCCCGAGGTTGCTGTTATTCTGTTCCTTCTCTCTCTCTCTCTCTCTCTCTCTCTCTCTCTCTCTCTCTCTCTCTCTCTCTCTCTCTCTCTCTCTCTCTGGGGTGGGTGGCTCAGCGTTGGGTCCTCTTCAGGAAGGGTTCCAAGGACTCTGTGAAGGCTGTCAGCCAGTTGCTGCCCACCCGCCACACCCCAGCCCAGGACCCTCACAAAGTGAAGACAGGGCTCCACGTCTGTCCTGCCCCAGGCCTGCCTCACTCACAGAAGCAGAAGGCCCCTCTTAGGTACCCAGAACCTACTTCCCAATAGCTGACAGTCCTGAACAAGACACACTGAGCTGGTATGCACCTGAAACTCAGAGGATGCCAAGTGAGCAACCAAAAGATATTCAAACCCTGTGTCCAGAGCAAGTTAAGTGGGGAGGAAAAAATGGACCCCTGTATGGTTTATGGGCAGGGAAACCCTGAAACCTGTCTTTTCTTGCACTCTGCCAACCCCACAGGCCTTCTCTTGGTACACTCTCCGACTCTGACCGAGCCCTGTGACTTTGACATAAAGTGGTTTGATTCCAGAGGACCACAGGGTTACTAACACCACTTGTGGTCAGCAACAGTGGCTGCATAATAAGGAGCAGAGACTCAGGCTGAGAGAGACTGAAAAGGAGTCTCTGGGATGCTGATGTTCATGTGTGAGTCCAGTGAGCAAATGTGAGAAGTGAATTTCCAGAGAGGGCTTCAGGGCGAGAAGTCTGACAGTGACTCTAGAAGAACCCTTGGGATGAAGGACTATCCAAACCTAAGCCCCAGGGTTGAGATCCTACTATGTGGGGACCTCTGCCTTCAACCCATGGCATTCTGGGAAGGGCCCAGCTAGCTCCCCGGATGTGCTAATAGAAACCAGGCGCCTGCTTCTGGCTGTTTCTGTCTCCAAGCATCTGGGACCCATGTGCTTCTGGTCACCCATCTGTAGCCCAACTGCACCCTTCTAGAGATAGAAACTGAGACAGAAGCTTCATCCTGTAATCAGTGACAACTGAGGCGTAGGGAACTAGAGCCTATGCTAACTATGTGACAGGTTGAGATATCTGACCCTGCTGTGTGGCCTTCAACAGACCCCTGTCCCTTTCTGTGCCTCTGCATGGGAACTCTAACCTCCCAAGTCAGCTCTAAAACTCTGAGTCCAAACTCTTAAGAACGGGACAGGAGCTCAGCTTCTATCTAGCTGCTTATCCTGAGCTGCACAGTGAGATGGGCTTAAGGGTACTGGTGAGCCAGTGTTCCCTGGCACTGGGAAATCTCTCCCCAAAGTTAGCCCCCGACCCTTGGGCTCTCCCAGGATTAGAGCTTCCCTCCACCCCCGGTTCCCATCTTCCACCCCCTAGCTTGGCCCCACCCTGCCAAAAATAAACTCAGACCACCCCATTTTGTCCCAGCCAGACCCACCCAGCCCCTCCAGAGCCAGTTGAGTCACTGCTTGGGACTGCTCCTTTTTTAACCGTCTGAGTCACCGTTTGTGGCTATGGCTGCATGACGCATGCCCAAGCTGAAGTCAGCCCAGAACCCTAATAAGCACAAGAGTGCCAGCATCTGCGCAGTGACTGGCAGCAGGTGGAAGCCCCTGCTGCTTCGGCTGGCAACCTCTCAGGCCTGGGAAGCCCTCTCCCTAGTAAGCCAAAGTTGGAGCTGACCCCCAGGCGCTGCCTCACCTGAAGCACTTATTGTACCCCCACCAGGCCTCAGCTTGTACACCAGAGCACCAGAAAGAGACGGGTCTCCAAGCCCAGGGTCTGGGGATGAATGGAAGGCCTGAGACTTTCCTACTATTGCCCGATCTGGTTCCAGGTCAGGCCCCACACTGCGCCTATAGTACCTCGAAGACTCTCTGTGGGCGGAAATGCCCACTTCTGGCTCCCCCGTTGCTCCTGCCTACCACTGGGCTGCTGTCTCCCTCCTGGCCTCACCATCTCTGCCTGTCCATCCTGACACTGCCGGTCCCTGGCCGGCTGGCTCCGTTTCTCCCATCTCTGTGGTTCCTCTCTCTCCATCTCCTCCTTCCCTATCACTAGCTTTGCATCTTTGCATCTCCCCACTCTGGCCCTGCTCTCTCTTTCTGTCATCCTTTTGGATGACAGTCTGAAGTGCTCCCTCTGCAGCTGGCACCCCTAGGCCCTCCTCTGTCTTCTCAGTAGACAAAATAGACCCACATCCACCCATTCCCACATGGGAGTCTGGGCCCCTGAGACCAATAATCCCGAGAGAAATTTTCCATCCACCTCACCCAGGCCCTGTCCCGTAGCCCAAAGCATAGGCTACATCCTGTCCCAGGGAATGTCAGGATCCCACAGGCACTTTCTTAGAGCCTGGGGGATGGGGAAGGGGCCTGGGAACGGCCCCTCCTTGAGCTCTGCTGGAGCAGGGGCCTGCACAGCTTCAAGCCCTATCCTCTGTCTGTGGCTATGCCTCCAGCTATAAATAGGGGCTCACAGTCTATTTTCTTTAAAAACAAGCAACAGACTGGGTCATCATGGCCAGAAAAGCACTCCCTGGCTAGAGCAGTCTCCCAGCCTTCCTCAGCCACTGTGTCCGGGCCTTTAGTTAGCAGGGCTGGGAAGGAGGCTGGGACTGAAACACGGTGGAGAACATCCATGGAGAATAGCCAAGGCAGTCTCCAAGGTGCCAACTGGACCAACCTAGGCCACCACTCCCCAGCATCTCCCTCCATCACACAAGGTCAGTCTTGTGCCTGAGACTCACAGGGTCAACAAAGAGAAGTGACAGCAACGTAACTCCCCAAGTCACAGCTGAGTGTCTTTGAACCCCAAGTGAAAGGAAGGTACCTTGGCTATGAGACAGGGGGAAGGAGGCATGAGGTCTGTCCTCAGAGAGCAAGAAGGAAAGAGCTGCATCCAAGACAGGGCATGGGAAATCTGCTGGATTCGGGCAGAGAAGCCGGAGGTTCAGCAAGGCTGGCGCATGCCAAGTTCGAGGGGGGACCGGGAAGCCGGGCGCTGGTGGCACACGCCTTTAATCCCAGCACTCGGGAGGCAGAGGCAGGCGGAACTCTGTGAGTTCAAGGCCAGCCTGGTCTACAGAGTGAGTTCCAGGACAGCCTCCAAAGCCACAGAAAAACCTTGTCTCGAAAAACCAAAAAAAAAAAAAAAGGGGGGGCGGGGAATGTAGTAGACAGACAGGAACAAGCCACTCAGGGCCTTCCACATCGTACTTGGGGTTTGGAGCCTGATCGTGGGAAGGAGAGCCGTACAAAGCTCCCACGCAAGGGAGGAGGATGTTGGGCAAATCAGTTCAACTGTAGCTACTAGTTGCAGTGGAAGGCAGGAAGTTAACCAAGGTAGGCACAGGATGGTGGTCATCTGCCTTGTAAAATGGCACAGAGGGAAGGGAGATTAATTTGAGGGAGAATTTAGAGGCAGGATGGATGGAAAGTGGAGATCCCTTGCCTATGAAGAGGGAAGAAGGGGTGGATCCAGGAGAACTCAGACTTCTGTCTATAGCACCTGCACAGTGGGAACTTTCCTGGGCCAGTGAGTAGGTTGGGGTGACATGGCCTTGTTTGCTATGAGTGGGGTTGGACATGGGGGTCCCCGGCCCAGATGTCCAGAGCCACTGGCAGTGGACCTGGGGGCCCAGAAAAAGAGGTCATGCCTGAGGCTGGGAGAAAAAAAAAGATGGGTACTGTGGCAAGAGTAGGGTTTAGTTCCTGGGAGCCACAGGGGGCAGGAAACCAAATCCAACAGGAGGCACACCCACATGAGACATGAGGCCTTGGTCAGGGCTCTGTGGACGGCCTGATCAGCCCTGGACCTGGTGGCTTCTGGGACCAACCTTTTAGCCACAGACTTCTGTGACTGGGCACTAGCCAGTATGGTGCTCTGCCTGTCTGAGACAGATCTGCTTGACAGAAAATTCTCAGGGCTGGGGAGATGGCTCAGAGGTTAGGAGCACTGGCTGCTCTTCCAGAGGACATGAGCTTGATTTCCAGCACCCACATGGCGGCTTCCAACTGGCCATAACTCCAGTTCCAGGGGATCTGACACCCTCTTCTGGCCTCCACAAGGCCCACACATACTTGAAGGCAAACACCCATACACATACGTACGTATGTACATACATACATACATGTTATTAAAAAGAAAAAGAAAGGCCGGGTGGTGGTAATCCCAGCACTTGGGAGGCAGAAACAGCTGGATCTCTATGAGTTTGAGGCCAGCCTGGTCTACAGAGCTACACAGAGAAACCCTGTCTCAAATAAAAGAAAGGAAGGAAGGATGGAAGAATAAATTCTCGGCTGGGGCCAAATGTCACCTCTTTTTGATTTCTCCATCTTCATGTCCATGGACCTTGTGGACATGCAAGTGTCCTACGCAGAGACACAAGCCTGAGTCCTACCCTGAAGAACTTCTAACATGTGGGGTTGTCAGTCAGGGGTAAAGCACATGCTTAGTATGAGCAATGTTCTGGTTTGCTCTAACACACACACACAACACACATACATACATGTGTGCACATACACACACACACACACACTGCCTGCCTGCCTGCCTGTGTTAAAGGAGACAGATGATCTCTAAGCCAGTTCCTGATGAGAAGCATCTATCTGTGGGTCTCTCCCTCTTCTTCCCTAAATGTTAGACATGCTTGTTCCAAGGCCCATGGCTTGTTCTGCACACAGTGTCACCAAGCTTTAAGGTCAGTACTGCCCAGGCCCACAGTCATTGTTTCCCATCCCATCTCCAAACCCAGCCTGCCAGATGAGGGAGTCCAGAGGCACCTTCCAACAGCCCTATAACAACAACCCGCCTTCTCACGACTGGTCTGTGGCACTGTGTTCTCTGTATATATGAGCTCTGCCTGTGAGAGGGCTTGGCCCAACAGACACTCTCAGAGTAGCTCCCCGCCCGGCCTAGTTCCTAGACTCCCTATTCTCCACCCTTCCTGACCTCCAAGATCCCAGTGGGCAGGACTGGCACTTAATCCCTAGCTTCTGAGAAGACTGGGCCACCTTTTGCCAGCCCCTCCCTCTCCCAGCGGCTCCCAGAGCCCACCCGCAGCTGCTCCAGGAGAAACCAGGCCGCCTCACCCTGCCAGCCAAAGCAGATGCGTTCCCTCCGGCCCTCCACTCCTCCGACTTCTACCCGACCCTGACAGAGGGAGCCTCAGGGGGACAAGAAGGGAAAAAGTGTGTCTTCCCCAGGCAAGATGCCAACCCTCACACCCTCCGCCCACCACAGCCAGTGCAGATGCTGCGACTCACGTGCTGCTCCCAGCTCTGAAGCCACACCCCAGGGGCTTCAGTCCTAGCTGACCTCTGTCCCTGTGAGCCCCTTGCACATGGAATAGGGGTCCCCACTTGTAAGATGGGAGGTGTCTCAGAGAGATCCTGCTAGGGCCCACTGACATGGGATTCTCACACCCCCTAGGCCTGGCAGCCAGGATCAGGGAATGTGGAAAAGGGCCTGGAAATCCACCCATCTGAACAAGGAGGAAAATTATAAGGCAGAGAAAAGCCTCATGGAATTGCTCCGCACACACTGGCCCTGCCCTCTTTGCCTGGGGCAAGGGAGCGGTGGAGTTCCACAAAGACTCCATTGAAGCCGGCTTCCTCCCTGTCCCAGCCTCCAGCCTGGGTGGACTCTGGGCTATTGGTTCCATCAAAACCTCTCATTTTCCCTACTTCCTCTAGTGCCTCACACGGCCCCAGTGCCGGGATATGTGGCTGGACGCCCAGGACACTAGCCCTGCCACCAGAGAGCTCACAGGGCATCTCCCAGCCCGTTCCTGCTCTCTCCAGAGCGCTCATCCTTCCTGGTCCTTTCTAAGGGCCTCTGCTTCGGAAACCATCCTTACTCCACGCCCCTCAGCATGACTGACTGATGGTGGTTGTTCAGAGGACCAATAGCTGAGGCCAGTGCCAGAGACAGAGCTCAGGCTATAACCGAGGAAACCGTGTTCTGTTCTCACCTCTTTGGACTTTCAGGGAACCAAAGGTCAGTGTGAGAGTGAAGGTCCAAGTGTGATACTTGCAGCTGCATAGCTCTTGGCATGAGGGGAAGCAGACCGTGCTGACCCCTCAGAAGTGTTTTGGAGTTCATCCGGGGAGGCCATTTGCCTGTGAACCTCACATCACTTGGTGATCCAGCACTGCCCTGGGGTGGGGATGACTTCCTCCCTGAGAGGGAGCATGGCTTCTGTTTTAAATCCCAGTCTCATGTGGTTTTGAACGAGTCTTCCGCCGTTCCCATGGCTGGGAAGCCTGGGATCAGGTGAGGATGACTAGAGAGCAGCGACACTGTGCGGTCTCCAGCGATGTGGGCAGCCCTCAGCGGTGAGAGGTGTCGTGCCTGGGGAGGCTGTTGTCCCTCTGGTCTGACCTGAATCCGTTCCATTTCACCCTCTCCTCCACACCCTCAGAGTAGCCGAGGTGAGGAAAGGTAGTGGCCAGCCTCAGGATGGTAGCTTGGCCTTGCTGTGCGTGGCATGTGATGATGAGGATCTGTGGGGAGCAGATGCCCCGCTAGCTAGGCCCACTAGGAAGACTTGCTCTTGCCAAGGGGTCCAAGGAGGGGCCAGGAATGGTAGATTATCCTTCAGTGCGGGCCAACCAGGATCCAGAGCACAGTTGTAATAGTCTTTGGACCCAGTGTCCAGCCGCCCCATACCCACCGACATGCACTCTCCGGGTATGCTGACCCACACTTGCACACTGATCTGAGGGGGCTCCATGGACTCTTCTGTCAGCCTGTCACCTTGCTCCCCCAGCCCACATCAGGGAGAGTCGGCAGCCAGGGCGCCAGTCTCTGGGCTCTGCCATCCCTAGCCTCTCTCAGCTTTCCCTGGCTTGGGGGCAGCACTCTGGTGGAGAAAAGAGAGGGAGTCCTTGGAGGTTCAAGAGAAGGAAGGCAAACTGCTCTGAGGGCTGAGGGACCTCAGAGAGAGTGCAGTGGCTCTTGCAGGGCATTTGGCCTACTGCTCTTACAGAGGCTGTATTCAGCCCCAGGTGGCCCCCACACCCATGATGGTAAACAGAGAGCCCTTCATCCCTGCATCAGCCCTCCCAAGAGTCTACCCCACGAACCTTTAGACTCCCTTGGAAACTCCAGCCTCACCCTGCCTTCTCAGTCCTGGAGCCAGGATGTATTATTACCCCTGATGGCAAACCCCACAGGCTGCCACAGGCTGCAGTAGAGAAATCCAGCTTCCCCAAGGCAGGATCCTCTTTCTCCCCACTTGCTGGACGCCCCTCATTCCAACCCACAGCAGCAGGCCCCTGCCTTCACTGTCTCCCTTGGCTTCCCCATCTCCTTTCCCAACTCTAGTCTGTGTCCCGTGAGTTCAGTCTTTGTGAGGAGAGGTCACTGTGCCTCATTTTTCTTGGGCTTTGTCTCTTCTTTTCCATCCCAATTGCTGCATTAGGCTGTGTGTGTGTGTGAGTGAGAGAGAGAGGGGGGGGAGAGGAGTGTGAGAGAGAGAGAAGAGAGAGAAAAAGAGTGTGTGTGCACAAGAGTGTAAGCGTGTATGTGTGTGAGTGTGTGTGTGTGCACATGCACGCACCCCTGTATGCAAGCACATACAGATGAATGAATGATTGGTGAAGACTGCCCCCCCCCCGTCTCTCTTACTGCCTCTCTTGCAGCAGCACTGGGTGCCACCCCTACCCTGCACTCAGCTGGGCAGCAGGCACTCCTCCTACCCATCCTGCCCAACAGCTCTGGGCTCCCATTTTCTCCCTTATAAAGTCAGGCGACGGCAGACAACCAGGAATGCTGCTGCTGCCCATGACGCAAGCCAGCTGTGGGGGCCCGCCTGACTGCCCTGGGCTATAAGGGGTAGCAGGGAGCTCACAGAGGTTCACTGCCAGGGGGCAGGGTGCTGGGGTGGGGCTGGGGTGGGGTTTAGACGATGGCTGGGCTGAGACCGGAAGCTTACCTTTCTGAGACCCAGTCTGATCGCTTCCCTCCACCCCCGTGTCCCCTCTACGGCTTGTGCTACAGAGAACTTTGATATTGTGGAACTTGTTCTTCAGTGGAGGAGGAACCACAGGACGGGGAACCAGAGGCCTGACTCCCCAGTACCTCCTGGGGCAGGGAGTTATATTCCCACTTAAAGGAAGATGGGCACAAGGGAAGTCAAAGACAAAGGTGGGGGAAGAGAGACTGGAGGGGGGGCGGCCAGAGGCCTGAGGTGGGCTGTGGCAAGGCTGAGGGGTCATAGCCAGAGGCTCTGTGAGGACAGATAGAAAGACAGTCGGCTTGCACCGAGTTCAGACTGTGAGGAGCTGGGTCTACAGCAGCCTTCCAGGACTAGGGAAAGCATCTAACCTGGAGACCTTGCCCCCAGCCAGGCAGAGAGGCTAAGGCACATAGGTATGGCCTACACGGGGACCCCTTGTCCCCAGAGCCTGCTGGCAAGCAGAAGGTTGAACATCCTAAGAAGCAGCTCCAGGTGCAGCATGGTAGTGCGCATCTGTAATTCTGCCAGGTGATGCAGGGCTAAAGGGTAACTTTAGCTGCAGAGTCACCCTACCTCAACAAAACTGAATGCCAAGTGTCACCCCAGGCACGCAGGAGGTACCAGCACAATCCGGGGCCTGCCAAAGGATGGCTATCTAGGAGACTGACCAAAGTCTCCCCTGGCCATCTGTGAGAGGGACCAGCATGGCAGGACACAAGCTCTTTCTGTCTCCTAACCCTGGGTCTCAGGAAAAGCATGGAGCCGCCCCACCCTGGGACCCAGACAGCAGCTCCCTGTTCACAAGAGGAAGGGTGGGAAGCTGCGAGGACTTCTCCACCTTCATCAGGACGCTGCGACGGGAGGGGTAGGAGCCCTCCAGGAACACATGGCCTCTTTGAGGGAGCCAGGCCTGTCCAAGTAATGGCAAGCAGGCAAGGGCTGGGCACAATGGCTCCTCTGTCCTAACAGCTCTGGGCCCTTGTGCGTATACACAGACACATAGCCTTATACAAACCCCACAGGCGCCCCAGCAGCCACCCACATACTCATGCACATCTGTGCCGCCCTGGACACTCACCTGCGACCTTCCTCCACCAAAAAATAAAAATAAATAAATAAAGCCCACACAGGCAGCAAGCAGCCTTCCTGCCTCTCCAGCTCCTCTCCCAAAGCCTGGGGCATTTGCCCCTCCCACGCAGAGGGCTTGGCCTGTTCATTATCACAACCCCCCTTCCTCAGTCCACACCACTGTCTCTGCTGTAAGTTATCTAGAACCAGTTGGGGGCGTGGGAGCAGAGACCCCGCTGCCCCGCCCGGAAGGATCTGTGCAGCCCTACTTGCCTTTCACCCATCCTTGTCCCCTGGAGGTCATTTATTCCCCTCCCTCTGTGATGCCAGCCTCGCCTCCTCCAAGATGTCCTCTGGGATTGACTTCCGGCTTGTTGTTTCTTCATCCCGCACCCTCTTTATATTTGAAGCCGCTCTCCAGCTGCCCTCTACCTAATGACAGCGATTCTGAATGCAGCCGATCAGAGGGGTAAGAGGAACACAAGCCTGGAGGTGAGGGGTAGTCCTGTCAGAGTTTCCAAAGCCTCAGCCAGCTTGGTTTCAGAGGCCTCTGTTCGGACAAGGGGGCTGCCTGGCCTGCACACTCCAGCCACACAAGGCAGCCAGTGTGAGCGCCTCTCCACACAGGAAACAGCGGGGCCCAGTCCCTCAATGGGCTTATTCAGACCCCAGCTCTCTGGAAAGTACCTCTGCTTCCTGCCACCCTCCCACTTAGCCAAACAGACTGCTGCTCTCTCCTGTGGGAAGGGAGCAGAGGCAGGTGGTTCAGTGGTTAAGGCCCAGCTATGTACCTTGGTGCCTGACCCAGAGCCTTGGCTTCTAGGACTTGGAAGTTGACATCTACCTCCTGTACAAGAGAGTTTGGGTGGGATCCTCTCACCGAGGGGAGAGTGCCCTCTTCCTCGTGGGCGGTGAGCAGCCCAGCCCTAGTTTGAGATGTTTACCTCTTTGCAGGGTATAAATATTCTCAGAGTGGGCAGCATCACCTGGCTCACAAAACCCCTGAAGGTTTACTGCTCAGCTCTCCCCAGCTGCTGCGAGCCACTCCAGCCCACCAGGGTGGTGGCTCCATCCTGTGGGGGCTGTGTGCCCCACCGTCTGTTCTGTGGCTGCCCTTGGTTTTGCCTGCTGCATTTTGCTCAAGCAGATGCAGCACCCCCTAAAAGCACCTACTGCCTGCCAGTTTCTTGGTCTGAGGTTCCCTGGCACAAGTTATGCTGGGACTGCAGAGGCTGCCAGTCACACCTGGGCAGGAGGCTTTTGCTCACTTTATCCTTTCAATTCGAGGCACCAGGGCCACCAGAGAGATTTGAGCTCAGCCCCGAGAACAGCATTATCTTTCTTGGCCATCCCTCCTGGGCCAGAGAAGGCGCAGGCCCCTGCAGTGGCTGGTGCTGCCCTCAGGAGGATGTCAGCTGGCCCAGGCTGGCCAGGGCCCAGCACTTGTGTGACTGAAGCCAGATCATCTCTATCAGGGCCATCAGCCTGACGGGGGCCCTGAAGTTTCAGAGGCCTGACTGGGATGAGTCTCCGTTTCTCCGCCTGCTGTCTTTGCCCAAAGCTAGCTATCTAGCAGTAGGGTTCTAATCACCCCAAAGGGATGGACCAGAAACTGTGGTGGCGGGCAGGAGACAAAGGAAACCTAATTCTAGGAAACTGTCTGGAGGAAGATTGAAGCTCCGTCAAAGGAGGGGGCTCTCTGTGTGGTCCAAAGGGGGCCTGGATGGTGGTCACTAACCAGGGGTAGACCGTGTCTGTCCTGCTGCCTGAGGAAGCGCTCTTTGGTCCAGCTGGCAGAGCTGGGGTCCATCCTACCCTTATTCTCACAATCAGCCCCGGCTTGTCCTAGGGAAGGGGAACTCCGCTGTTGTCTTCCCTGACTCCTTGGGCAAGTTTGGAACCAGAGAGGCCGGATGTGACTATTCACCAGAGACTGGCGATAGTGCTGCAGCAGGAAGCAATCTCAGAGTGATGGAGGAAGTTTTGGCCCATTTTGAATCTAACACTGCATGTGCTCTCCATCTGGCCTGAGAGCCTTTGCTCCTTGGCAGACTCTGAGCAATAAGCTGCCCCACCCCACCCCATCCCCACAGGCACTAGGAAAATAGCATGAGAGAACAAAATTACCTGTCTGCATTCCACTATCAGGCACCAGCTCTGGCCAACCACAGGGGTGAAACGTGGTCGTGGCAAAGGGTGTGAAGAGCCCACCCTAGGAGAAGGAGTGTGACCAGGGATCCCCCTCATTGTGGGAGTCCCCTGGAACTCTATTCCCGGGGACTGTGCCCACCAAGAAAGATGATCAAGACAAGACAGGGAGAGACCAGACCCAGGATGGACATTCTCTGGGGCCCAGAGTTGGTGGAAGCCTGTGGATTCAGGAACCCATGGAACCCTGAACAGCAGGAGTCCTAACGAGGCCCCCTAGACAATGCTGCACAGAGCTATGGGACGTGTCGTCATGGAAACCCCCCAGCCCAGCTGTCCAACTCTGCGGTGCCTAGCCTCCTTCTGCCAGGAGCCTGGCCTTGACACAGCTCCCTCTCTCACCAGCCTCCTTCTTCGGGGAGAACCACCTAGAGGTGCCCATGCCCACAGCCCTGGCCAGGGTGGACTTGCTGTTCCAGTTCTCCACATCTCAGCCCGATGCCCTGCTGCTCTTGGCAGCAGGCCAAGTCGACCACCTCCTGCTGCAGCTCCACTCCGGACGCCTACAGGTGAGCAGCATACCTGGGAACAGGGCTAGGGGTTCCTTCTCTATTTTAGAATCCTTTGCTTCTGGCTGAGCAACCTCAGGCGAGTCACCTCTGCCCTGGGATCTTGGTCTGTCCACTGTGCGTGGACAACGACATCCCAGAAAGAGTGAGTTCCTGGTACAGTGCTTCTGCCTACCAGCTGGACCCGATCTCTCTTCCCTTCGTAGACCCTGGCTGGCCTTCTGGACTCTGAGAGCACTGGGAGGCTTCCTGTGTCCACCTTCTCACAGAATCTGACTCACAGGCTTTCTCACTATTGCCCCTGCCTCTCTCTTTTGCCTGCCTTCCTCTCCCCTGTGCCTGAGCAGGCTTCTGTCCTTGGCATCTCTGTGTGAGGAGTGTTCCTTTTCCCAGGGAGTGGCCTCGGCTACTCACCTGGCTCCAAGTCCCCATACCGGGCCTCCCTCTCCCCACCAGACTCCCCTGTGGTATGGTGATATAGCAGTGCCATCACCACCTGCTTCCTATTTCATGCTTTAAGACCAGTTTTATTGGCAAGGGGTCGTTTGGCTCTCTCTTGACTCTTCCCATTAATTGTGAAGAGTTTAGGATTGGACCCATATGCTTTCATGCCCTATTGCGGTTGGGGAGTATGGCCATATTATCCTAGACTGCCTTGGCTTCTCATTGTCACAAGGTGTCACTTTGAGTCCGGGGCCAGGTGCAGTAGACATAGTGGTGCCCAGAATCCTACAGAGACACTCCATGCTTGGAGCCCTAAGGTCTTGTACTCTGACACCACCCATTCCAGTTCTGGTGCCCGTGTCATGGAGGCAGCCTTCTCTACTGCATCCTCAAAACAGAGCCTCCGGGCTGCCGAGATGGCTCAGTACGTAGATGCCCGTCTGTGCAGGCCTCATGACCTAAGTCCAGTCCCCAGAACCCACAAAGTGACAGGAGAGAAGTGGCACCTGAGAGCTGTCCTCTGACTTTCACATGTGCACCCGTTACTCCTCCAGAAGAAACTTTTCTAGAATCCAGACTAGGTTTTCTGGCACAGTTTACCCAAGGAAAGAGAGGAAGAATGAGCTTGTGGGAAGTGCTGCTTCAGGAGAGAGCCTTGCTTTGTGTAAATCCCTGCGGTCACACGGGGACCTTGAGTCTACACCATTCATGTTGGCCAGTACTTAAAAACAAGTAAGGGCCATGAGTAATGTCACGAAAGCCTTCGTCCTAGTCCCTCTTTGCAGGGGACTCAGTGTGAAAATGTACTGTGCTTTGGTGGGGTAGATAGAAACATCACCCACTCCCACCCCTGATCTCCCTGTTTCTCTTCAGGTCAGACTTGTCTTAGGCCAAAAGGAGATGAAGCTGCAGACCCCAACCGACATACAGCTGAGTGACTCTGCCCCCCACACCGTAGTGCTTACGGTCTCCAACAGCTGGGCTGTGCTGTCTGTCGATGGGATTCTAAACACCTCAACCCCAATCCCAAAAGCCCACCTAGAGGTCACTTATGGGCTCTTTGTGGGGGGCTCTGGAAGCCTTGACCTGCCTTACCTGAAGGGAATCAGCCGACCGCTGAGGGGCTGCCTCCACTCAGCCAGTCTCAATGGCCGCAACCTTCTCCGCCCGCTGACGCCTGATGTTCACGAAGGTTGTGCTGAAGAACTCTCTGCTGGCGACGACGTGGGCCTGGGCTTCTCTGGACCCCACTCACTGGCTGCCTTCCCTGCCTGGAGCACTCAGGAGGAAGGGACCCTGGAGTTCACACTCACCACTCGGAGTCAGCAAGCACCCCTGGCCTTCCAAGCAGGGGACCAACGTGGCAACTTTATCTACGTGGACATATTTGAGGGCCACTTGAGGGCTGTGGTTGAAAAGGGCCAAGGTACCATGCTGCTTCGTAATAGTGTGCCTGTGGCTGACGGGCAGCCCCATGAGGTCAGCGTGCACATAGATGCTCACCGACTGGAGATCTCTGTGGACCAGTACCCTACTCGTACTTTCAACCGCGGGGTTCTCAGCTACCTGGAACCACGTGGCAGTCTCCTCCTTGGGGGGCTGGATGCAGAGGCCTCTCGCCACCTCCAAGAACACCGTCTAGGCCTGGCACCAGGGGCTGTCAACATCTCCCTGGTAGGCTGCATAGAAGACTTCAGTATCAATGGCAGGAGGCAGGGGCTCCGGGATGCCTGGCTGACCCGTGACATGGCAGCGGGCTGCAGACCCGAGGAGGATGAATATGAAGAGGAGGCCTATGGCCCATATGAAACTTTCTCCACCCTGGCACCGGAAGCCTGGCCAGCTATGGAGCTGCCGGAGCCATGTATTCCCGAGCCAGGACTGCCTCCTGTCTTTGCAAATTTCACCCAGCTGCTTACCATCAGCCCGCTGGTGGTGGCCGAGGGTGGCACGGCCTGGCTTGAGTGGAGGCACGTGCAGCCCACACTGGACCTCACAGAGGCAGAACTCCGCAAGTCCCAGGTGCTGTTCAGTGTGAGCCAGAGTGCACGCCACGGTGAGCTGGAGCTGGACATCCCTGGAGCCCAGACCCGGAAAATGTTCACCCTATTGGATGTGGTGAACCGTAAGGCCCGCTTTGTTCACGATGGCTCTGAGGACACCTCTGACCAACTGATGCTGGAGGTGTCAGTGACTGCTCGAGCACCTGTCCCCTCCTGCCTTCGAAGGGGCCAGATTTACATTCTGCCCATCCAGGTGAACCCCGTCAATGACCCACCCCGCATTGTCTTCCCGCACGGCAGCCTCATGGTTATCCTGGAACACACACAGAAACCTCTGGGACCTGAGATTTTCCAAGCCTATGACCCGGACTCTGCCTGTGAGGGTCTCACCATCCAGCTCCTTGGTACCTCCACTGGTGTCCCCGTGGAACACCGAGACCAGCCTGGAGAGGCAGCCACTGAGTTTTCCTGTCGTGATCTAGAGGCAGGCAACATAGTCTACGTCCACCGTGGTGGGCCTGCACAGGACCTGACATTCCGGGTCAGTGACGGGATGCAGGCCAGCGCTCCAGCCACACTGAAGGTAGTGGCTGTCCGGCCGGCCATACAGATCCTCCACAACACGGGGCTGCACCTGGCCCAGGGCTCTGCTGCACCCATCTTGCCTGCTAACCTGTCAGTAGAAACAAATGCAGTAGGACAGGATGTGAGTGTGCTGTTCCGGGTCACTGGCACCCTGCGGTTCGGGGAGCTGCAGAAGCAGGGGGCAGGAGGGGTGGAGGGCACTGAGTGGTGGGATACGCTGGCGTTCCACCAGCGTGACGTGGAGCAAGGCCGAGTGAGGTACCTGAGCACTGACCCACAACACCACACCCGAGACACAGTGGAGGACCTGACCTTGGAGGTCCAGGTGGGCCAGGAGACACTGAGTAATCTGTCTTTCCCAGTGACCATCCAGAGGGCCACAGTGTGGATGCTGCGTCTTGAGCCTCTGCACACTCAGAACCCCCATCAGGAGATCCTCACCCCAGCCCACCTCGAGGCTACCCTGGAGGGGGAGGCAGGCCCGTACCCTCACACCTTCCACTATGAGTTGGTTCAGGCCCCCCGGAAAGGCAACCTGCAGCTCCAGGGCACAAGGCTGTCAGATGGCCAGAGTTTTAGCCAGAGTGACCTACAGGCTGGTCGTGTGACCTACAGGGCCACAATGCGGACCTCGGAGGCAGCTGATGACTCCTTCCGTTTCCGTGTCACGTCTCCACCACATTTCTCCCCACTCTATACTTTCCCCATCCACATCGGAGGCGACCCAAATGCTCCTGTCCTCACTAATGTCCTTCTCATGGTCCCTGAGGGAGGGGAAGGAGTCCTGTCTGCTGACCACCTCTTTGTCAAGAGTCTCAACAGTGCCAGCTATCTCTATGAGGTTATGGAGCAGCCCCACCATGGCAGGCTGGCTTGGAAGGAACCAAAGGGAAAGGCCACCCCAGTGACATCTTTCACTAATGAGGACCTACTGCATGGCCGACTGGTCTACCAGCATGATGACTCTGAGACCGTAGAGGACGATATCCCATTTGTGGCCACACGCCAGGGCGAGGGCAGTGGTGACATGGCCTGGGAGGAGGTGCGTGGTGTCTTCCGAGTGGCCATCCAGCCTGTGAACGACCATGCCCCGGTGCAGACCATCAGCCGTGTCTTCCATGTGGCCCGGGGTGGACAGCGGCTGCTGACCACAGATGATGTGGCCTTCAGTGATGCTGACTCAGGCTTCACTGATGCTCAGCTCGTGCTGACCCGCAAAGACCTCCTCTTTGGCAGCATTGTGGCTATGGAGGAACCCACACGGCCCATCTACCGCTTCACCCAGGAAGATCTCAGGAAGAAGCACGTCCTGTTTGTGCATTCAGGAGCCGACCATGGCTGGCTCCAGCTGCAGGTGTCTGATGGGCAGCACCAGGCCACTGCCATGCTGGAGGTGCAGGCCTCAGAACCCTATCTTCATGTAACCAATAATTCTAGTCTTGTGGTTCCTCAAGGAGGCCAGGGAACCATTGACACAGCTGTGCTCCACCTAGACACCAACCTGGATATCCGAAGTGGAAATGAGGTCCACTATCATGTAACAACCGGCCCTCACTGGGGACAGCTGCTCCGGGACGGTCAGTCAGTCACCTCCTTCACCCAACGGGACTTGCTGGATGGAGTCATTCTCTATAGCCATAATGGCAGCCTCAGTCCCCATGACACTCTAGCACTTTCTGTGGCAGCAGGGCCTGTGCACACCAACACCATCCTACAAGTGACCATTGCCCTGGAGGGTCCCCTGGCCCCACTACAACTGGTCCAGCATAAAAAGATCTACGTTTTCCAGGGAGAAGCAGCTGAGATCAGAAGGGACCAGCTAGAGGTAAGGAACAAGGAGGTGAGCATGGTCATGGACCAAGCAGGGCGGCACTTCCACGAAGGGGATGTTACTGAGGCAACTCAGGGCTTGGAAGTATTATGGAACCGGGCGGTGGTGGCACACACCTTTAATCACAGCACTCAGGAGGCAGAGGCAGGCGGATCTCTGTGAGTTCCAGTCCAGCCTATTCTACAAGAGCTAGTTCCAGGACAGCGTCCAAAGCCACAGAGAAACCCTGTCTCAAAAAAAAAAAAAACCAAACAAAAAAAAGTATTATGTAGCTTCAGTACTCACCACATGTGCCTCTGGGGGAATCTGTTATACATGCATCTGCCTGTAAGCTGCTTGTACCGCCAGGTGTCACGTGCATACGTGTGCTTTGCTGTGGCTAACCATGTAAAATCTGGGCTCCAGTCAGACCCACGAGATGTCTTGAAGAGGAGTCCAAGCATGTGCAACCTGTTAAGTTCCCTAGGAGGTTGCCATGGGTAGAAAGCTTTGAGGAGTACTACCCCTCAAGTCCCCAGGCCTTCAGCTCTTTTCCCAGACTCCATACTGGGATTGTGAGGGTCTATGGAGGGTTAGTCACTCAGGGGGATCACAGTGTAACACCGACCAGCAGGTTCACTGCCTTACTGTGAAACTCAGACCAGATCCTTTCAAATCTTGATGCCCTTCTGGTTCTGAGTGTTTAAACTTTGAGAAAGACCACAACTGAACATGTCAGGAAGTGCCCACATTGGAAGAGGTAGCATATGAGCCAAGCTGTGGTGACATGTGGCTTTAATCCCAGCACTTGGGAAGCAAAGGCAGACCGATTTCTGAGAGTTCAAGGCCAACCTGGTCTATTTAGTAAGTCCCAGCCCAGCTGAGGCTCAAAAGAAGGGAGGAGCAAGGGAGGATATAGCATATGGACAGCAAACACCAGGCATGGCATCCCCAGTAAAAGCAATGCCCTCGGCCGGGCGGTGGTGGCGCACGCCTTTAATCCCAGCACTCGGGAGGCAGAGGCAGGCGGATCTCTGTGAGTTCTAGGCCAGGCTGGACCGACAGCCTCCAAAACAAAACAGAGAAACCTTGTCTCGTAAAAACCAAAAAAAAAAAAAAAAACCAAACAAACAAACAAAAGCAATGCCCTCTGTAAAGGCACAGAGTAAATCTGAGGTTAGCACTTAACTGTGTGTGTGTGTGTGTGTGTGTGTGTGTGTGTGTGTGTGTGTGTGTGTGTGTGTGTGTGTGTGTGTGTGTGTGTGGCTGGATCAGGCATTGAGGGAGTAATCAGGCATCTTCGGCTGAACCTAGCTCAGCAAAATACTTAAAACCTGGAGTCTGGGAGCCTGCGCTTCTAGGAACGGTGGGGGTGCCCTCTAGTGGTACATAGTAGCAATAATACCAAGATGGGGGCTGAAGAGTTAGGCAAATCCACCTAATATGGACCTGAACAGAAAGAGCCTGAGCAGAGCCCCATCAGAGGAACGTGTGTGTGTGTGTGTGTGTGTGTGTGTGTGTGTGTGTGTGTGAGTCTGGATGTTTTGCTTGTGAACCTAAATGCACATGAGCAGCAATATCCTGCAGGATGAGCAATACGTGGAGACCAAGCCTGCTCTGTCTGCCAGCTGAGGTCCAGCACAGCCTGTGACCCTGTATGTCCCTGCGGTCTCTGTTGACCAGGTAGCCCAGGAAGCAGTGCAGCCTGCAGACATCATATTCTCGTTGAGGAGCCCCCCGAGCGCCGGCTACCTGGTGACGGTGTCCCACGGTGCTTCGGCAGATGAGCCACCCAGCCTGGACCCTGTGCAGAGCTTCTCCCAGGAGGCGGTGAATTCAGGCAGGGTTCTCTACCTACACTCTCGCCCTGGAGCCTGGAGTGATTCCTTCTCCCTGGATGTGGCCTCGGGCCTGGGTGATCCTCTTGAGGGCATCTTTGTGCAGCTGGAGGTGCTGCCCACAGTCATTCCCCTGAAGGTGCAAAACTTCAGCATTCCTGAGGGTGGCACCCGTACCCTGGCCCCTCCACTGCTCCAGATCACTGGGCCGTACTTCCCCACACTGCCAGGCCTCCTCCTACAGGTGCTAGAGCCACCCCAGCACGGAGCCCTGCAGAAGGAGGACCAACCCCAAGATGGGAGCCTCAGCACGTTCTCCTGGAGAGAGGTACGGCTGTTCCAGAGACCCCAGGCTGCGGCCCAGCCCTACAGTTGCTAGCACTGCTTTATGCTTTATTTCTTGTCTTCCTCTGGGAGCTGGAAACCACTGTCCCCTGGCTTTTCATGGGTTCTAAAGGAATTTGTCTTCTCCTGCACCCAGCCACAGAACATTAAGGGTGCTGGTCCCAAGATCCCTGCTAAGTCTTAGGCTAGCTAACGCGTGACAACTAGCCCCGGGTCTGCTTATAGGTGGAAGAGCAGCTGATCCGCTACGTGCACGATGGGAGTGAGACACCGACAGACAGCTTTGTCCTGGTGGCCAATGCCTCAGAGATGGACCGCCAGAGCCAACCCATGGCCTTCACCGTCACTATCCTGCCTATTAATGACCAACCTCCTGTCCTCACCACAAACACAGGCCTGCAGGTGAGTTCACCCTGGGGACCACCCCATCTCTGCTTCTGGAAAGAGACCAGGGTCCCCCTTGCTTCTCCCCTCCTCTCAAGCTCAGTTTCGTCCTCTGTAAAAGGGTTCGCTGCCACATACCGGGTTGTTGGAAGGAGAGGCGTGATGTGGTGCTGAAAACACCGCAGTTGTGAGGTTTCCTTACTGGGCACTTAGAAACACAGTGGGCATCTTTGTTTTAGAAAGGCCATGCTCAGCCTTTGCTGTTCCCTGGACTCACCTATAGCAGAAGGCTCCCCATGCCTCAGGCCCAAGACCCCTGATAACATTTCTTATGAGCCCTGTATGGTGAGCTGCAGGTGGGGAACTGGAGTGCCACGGCAAACAAAGACCACTGCTAGACTTCGCAAGTTTCTATCCCTTATAGGCTGCAGAGCAGTGGCAGCCCTGCCCTGAAGAAATGGGAGCAGAGGTCCCAGCAAGACAGTATTCCATGATCACATGAAACAAAAAGGCTATAGCTTGACAGGCCTACCTGGAACAATAGAGGTTGGACTAACAATACAATACAAAATAATAGAGCTTCGGATGTCAGCATCTAGAGCAGTGGTTCTCAACGACCCCTTGGGATTGAATGACCCTTTCTCAAGGGTCACCTGAGACCATCAGAAAACACAGATATTTACATTATGGTTGCTAACAGTAGGAAAAAATTACCATTATGAAGTAGCAACGAAAATAATTTTATGGTTGGGGCCACCACAACATGAGGAACTGTATTAAAGGGTTCTATTAAAGGGTTACATTAAACTGTATTAGGAAGGTTGAGAACCACTGTTCTAGGGCATAAACCACCACCAAGAGTAGCTTTGGAAAGCTGTAGAAAAGGGGTAACTTTGGCTATTTCTGGCCTAGGGTCTGAGTCTTTGTGGTTATCTATGAAGAGGTGGTGTAATGTTGCCCGTGGGAAGGGATGAGTGGGATTTGGTCTAGATAACTAATGGTTGCTTAGGACCGCAGAGTGGAACTGCTGTGTGGCAAATTGGCCACCAGATGGCAATATCCACCTATATTAGCTCCCTGAAGCCTGACAACGAGGCTTTCTCTTTCGGGGACTCAATGAGGGAGGAGCTAATAGGTTCTAGAAGGATGTTCTCTGATTATGAGGACCCCTACCCAGAATGACCACAGTGACCGGCCTGTGCCACGTGGCCCAAGGCCCAGGAAGAGGCTCTTACCCTACTTGGGAGCATAGCCTAGGCGGCCTCCCCTGCATTCTGCGCGGGTTGGTTCAGGACTGAGAAGGAAATTCTCAGCTCTCCTCTGCTCTCCACCTCCGTCCCAGCCAGCATTCAGCTGGTAGGAGAGCCTATTTCTGAGCTGGCCATCCTCTCTACCTCTACCCCGTGCCCACCCCTGCCAGGTGGTGTTTGCCAGGGTGGGAGGAAAGGGAGGTCCCTGCCCACCTCTGAGATACAGATGGAATATCACCTTTGGCCAGGGATGGGGATCTCTGGGAAGTAAGAGCTCTGTAAGGGTCAGACAGGAGCATTTCTAGGCAGGGGGCTGTGGGCTGACTTTGAGGTGCAGTTAAGATTAGGACAGGTGGAGAACGAAGCGGGCCTGAGGAGAATGGAATGGAAGGTCCCTTATGTGAAGAGCCCAGAAAGACTCAGGCACCAATGACAGCTGAGCAGAGCACGGTGGAGCCTAGTGGAAGTCCTAGGACCAGGAGGGGGGGCACGACGTGGACAGACTTTCACATGCCTGTGTCCCCAGATCTGGGAGGGGGCCACTGTGCCTATCCCTCCTGAGGCCCTCAGGACCACAGACAATGACTCAGGACCAGAAGACCTAGTCTACACCATCCAGCAGCCCAGCAATGGACGGATAGCCCTGAGGGTGTCTCCAGACACAGAGGTCCGCCACTTCACTCAGGCCCAGCTGGACAATGGACTTGTGCTGTTCTCACACAGAGGTGCGTGCTCAGGGGATTCTTCGGTCCCCCACCCTACTCCCTGGGAGGTACCTTGAGGGTAGGGAGCTACACTGGGCCAGGAGCATCCAGATCGACCCCTTGTGCTCAGGAGTCCTGGAAGGAGGCTTCCACTTTGACCTCTCGGATGGTGTGCACACTTCTTCCGGACATTTCTTCCGAGTGGTAGCCCAGAAGCAAGTGCTTCTCTCGCTGGAGGGCAGTCGGAAGCTGACTGTCTGCCCAGGTAGGCCTGCTTGCTGAGGAGCTGGGGTAGCATTGGGGGTGGCACAGCGGGACCCTGGCCTTGGCCCCTGTCAACAGCTGACAGGCTCCTCTGTGCTTTTCAGAGTCTGTGCAGCCACTCAGCAGCCAGAGCCTGGGAGCCAGTTCCAGCACAGGCACTGACCCCCGCCACCTGCTCTACCGCGTGGTAAGAGGCCCCCAGCTTGGTCGGCTCTTCCATGCCCAGCAAGGCAGCGCAGAGGAGGCCTTGGTGAACTTCACCCAGGCTGAGGTAAGGGCCTTGCCCCTCAGCCAAGACACAGACCCCAAACTTACCTCAGGTGGCTGCCAGCCTGAGCATGTACCTCACTGGCAGCTGAGCTTTTCTAGACCCTACCCAGGTTCAGGGATAGGCCTCTAGAAGGAAGCTGTAACTGGATCCTAGACGTTAAAAAAGACCACAGTAAGCCAGGCGATGGTGGTTCATGTCTTTAGTCCCAGCACTCGGGAGGCAGAGGCAGGTGGATCTCTGTGAGTTCGAGGCCAGCCTAGTCTACAGAGTGAGTTCCAGGACAGGCTCCAAAACAATACAGAGATACCCTGTCCCGAAAAACCAAAACAAAAGCTCACAGTAAGAAGGAGCAGGGGCACCCCAGCAGCTAGGGCAGGGCTGAGTTTGCTTTAGTGGGACAGAGTTTGAGATAAAGTTGAGCTTGGGGCTCAGGGCAGGTGCCAGAGAGAAACAGAGCAAGCTGGGGGCAGATGAGTCACAGGCAGAGTGGGCCAAGCCGAGGGGTGCTGTTATCCACTCTTCGGAGCAGGGTTCCTAGGGCAGACCAGGGCCACCAATCAAAATGATAGTTTCCAGCCTCAAGTAGAGACTGTCTTCGGTAACCAGCAGGGCCAGCTGTCACTGTGAGCAGCTCCTCCAGGCTGCTCTTCTGGGCAAACAACACACTTGGTGCTCCCATCTAGAAGCCTTGTGGGCACATAAAACTAGGACGGACATGCTCCCAGTTATTTCTGTATAAGCAGGATCCAAAGGATGCAGCTGGCCCTGTCACTCTGTCTGCAGCACTGCGGTGCTGCTCCAAGAACTTTCCAGAGGGGGTTACCCTGGCCCTTGAGAATGGCAGGACCCACCCCCCAGGTCTCTTTCCAGAACTCCTTCACCTAGGAGGCCTCTTGGACCCTATAGGTTCCTTTCCCCCCCTTCAGGATGTGTGCTTATCCTGAGAAGTAACTGGATGAAGGAGCCAGCAGGAGGAGAGCAGCTCCCACCCAGCAGGTAGCTCAGAGGAGGAAGATTAGCTAGGGTGAAGTAGATTTCTTAGGTCTATCACATCATTTGCTAGGTTTGTGTTCGTTCTCTCTTCTCCTGGGCCCCGACATTTACCATAGGTCCTTCCACCTCCTCCCCACAGTGAAATTGGCCAGTGGCTAGAGCGGCTGTATGCCCTGAGTCACTGGGAGCCTTGTCATCAGAGACCAGGAAGGAGGAGAGAATAGGACAAGGCCACGAGGGCCCCTCCCCCACCCAGCAGTCTCTCCTCCCCGCCCCCCCCCCACTGCAACAACATGAAGGACAAGACTGGATGGCCACCAGGGGGCCAGACTGGCAGTGCCACCCAAGCAGGCTGAAAAGAGGCTACGTGGCACAGGCACCCTCCTCCACTAGAAGAGGGCAGGCAACCATGGCTTGACAGTCCCACTGGCCTTCAAGACTCTGGGCTGGATGGGGCAGGACTCACGCAGCCTCCCTTTGCAGGCAGGAATGTTTGTTTGGAAGTCAGCTGACTCTGTGTAGTGCACATGGCTAGTAAAAGCCAAACCAAGACCAAGCCTTCTGACTGCTCATCCAAGTCCCCTCCACCTAAGGATACCTTTTCCCACAGCTGGGGAGACCCCTGCACAGCTGGCCTGAGTTCTGCCTTTTTCTCATCCAGGCACTGCTAGCCAAGCATCACATTAACCTGCACCACCGCTGCTGGGGGTGGGTCTGCATTGCCCACCATACCCCCCCGTCAGCCTGGGCCAGAGGTTACAAGTGGCAGGCAGTCTTCAGTCCTTTAGGACACATCTGGCCCACAGATGTGTTTTATTTGAATACACATTACATCTAAATTTGTTGTTTTGTTTTGTTTTTATAAATTTTTATTTAAATTCGAAAATACCTTATTTGTGCTTTTTGAGACAGGGTTTCTCTGTGTAGCTTTAGAGCCTGTCCTGGAACTCACTCTGTAGACCAGGCTGGCCTCGAACTCACAGAGCAGATATCCACCTGCCTCTGCCTCTCGAGTGCTGGGATTAAAAGCCTGCATGCGCTGCCACCACTGTCCAGATTACATTTAACATTTTAGCATTAGTTGTCAGCATTGAAGCCTTAGGAAATTTCACACAAACCTGATGCCCCGATTCCTCCAAAGCCTGTGTTCCTTCATGTAACAAACCACTGAGGAAGAGTCCCTCTCTCAGCACGGGTCTGCCCCCAGTGTAGACAGCATGGCCCGACTGCGATGCTCTGGGGTTCTGAAAGTGCTTGCTTATAGCAATCCCACTTCACCTCCCTTTTATTGGTACACAAACCCTGTTTTGCTGAAAGGGAGAACTTTCTGTGTCTCCTAAAAGGGGAAAAACAAAGACAAGGCATGAGGATGTGTCTTGGTTAGAGGGTAGAGAAGGCAGATTCTTTACAGAAGCAAAGACTATCACTTGGTGTTCAGCGCACATGTGGCCCTAAATCATAGGTGCTGCTGTGGGTGTGACAGGGAGTTGAGATCTCGTGGATAACAGGGTCATGACCGAGCCTTTGTGGTCAGATACCCAGCAACTGCAGCGTTTGAACAAGAGTGAGCTTAATGCTGAGCCTGGCACTGTGGCACGTACCAGCTACTTAGGAGGCTGAGGCAGGAGAATCATGTCTTCAAAGGCTCGCTCTGTGTTAGGACGCTATAGAGGCAGTAGGCAGAGGCCTGGGGTGGAACACAAGAGAGGAGACTTGCAGTGGCCCGGGCAGGACCTGGGTGGCAGGGGAGAGGAGCCAAGGTCTCTGGGGTTTCCTGAGTCACTCACCAGCAGAGCTGCTGCCATGGAGATGGAGTCTCAGGAGGTGAGGCCGCCGGAGCACAACTGGGCCCAAGAAGCTTGAAATAGCTAATAGACATCTCTGTGGACAAAAGACACAGGTGTGAATCTGAGACTGGGGGACCACTGAGAGTGAGGGTGCTGCGTGAGGCTCTGAGACTGCATGAGTATGTAGGACAGAGACCGCACTGGGGAGCAGGGCCAACAGAGTCTGAGATAGGAGGAGACCCAAAGCAGAACCTCACATCCCATTCACTTACGTCAAGTGACACGCAGCAGTCACTAAGACTGAGACCCAACCTCTGGTCTAGTGCGTAGAGCCCATCAGTACCCTTGATGAAAACGTGCTTGGTGACATCATGGGAACAAAATCTTGAGGGGAGCAGGCTGAGGATGTGTGGTAACAGTGGAGACTATTCTTGGGGAATTTTGCTGCAAAGAAGAGTAATGAAGCCGGGCAGTGGTGGCGCACGCCTTTAATACCAGCACTCGGGAGGCAGAGGCAGGCGGAGCTCTGTGAGTTCAAGGCCAGCCTGGTCTACAGAGCGAGTTCCAGGACAGTCAGGGATACATAGAGAAACCCTGTCTCGAAAAGCCAAATTGTGGGGGGTGATGAAAAGGGGGAGGTAGCAAACGCCAGCAGAAAATGTCAGTTGAGGTGGGGATGTGGCTCAGTTGGAAGAGTCCCTGCCTAGAATGCATGAGGCCCTGGGTCCCGCCATCAGCCACCACATAAAACTGGAATTTTAACAAGTGCTAGAGCAGACTACAATACACGAAATCCGATCTCAAGTAAAAAAAAAAAAAAAGTAATTTCAATGTAGTTTTCTTTAAGATGAAAGAAAAAGTAACTTGGTTGCATAGCAAAAAAAAAGAGGAAGGAAGGAAGGAAGGAAGGAAGGAAGGAAGGAAGGAAGGAAGGAAGGAAGGAAGGAAGGGAAAGACCTATTTGGGGAAACTGACATAACAAGCGAGAATAGAAGTAGTGTCTGCAGGAAACAAGGGAGATGGGAGCCATTGCAAAGGAGGAAAGACCTGCTTTAAATGGCAACATGAACAAGTGATCAATTTCTCCAGCTAGAGCTAGGACTGAAGCTTAGGCTTCTGGCTCGAGAGTCCAGCTCTTCCCTGCCACATAATTGCCTAATGGTGACCCCTTGAACCAATGGGGTAGAGAGCAGGCTACACAGAGACCCATGTTCAACCAGGAGAGCTCAGAGTAAGACTGGGTATGGGATACTGGGGAGACGGGAGTGCTAGTGTCCTGCCAGCCTGATAGGAAGTCTCCAGGTACATCCAACCATAATGTCTCCCCTAGGTGAATGCTGGCAATATTCTGTATGAGCACGGGATGTCTCCTGAGCCCTTCTGGGAAGCCCATGACACCATCGGTCTCCTGCTGTCCTCGCCACCTGCCAGAGATGTGGCTGCCACCCTTGCTGTGGTTGTGTCTTTCGATGCTGCCTGTCCCCAGCGCCCCAGCCGCCTCTGGAGAAACAAAGGTGAGTGGCATGATGGGGCGGCAAGGTTGAGGGTGCAGAGAAATGCCTCAAACGGAGGGCTAGAGACCTGCCTAGCAGCTTCGGTCTTAGTCCCAGGGCCGAGGACGCTATGGGGACGGTGGGCGGGGACACTGACAGCAGAGGAAGGCACAGTCCTTGTTCTCTCAGGGCCACGAGCCCCACCCTGGAGCTACGGGTCTACAAGAGAGGCACAGACTTGCCCTGGGGTCTCCTTTCTGAGGGTTCACCGCCCTTCCTCCAGTGGGCTGGACCTTCATAGCCTGTGTCTCACCCCCAGGTCTCTGGGTCCCTGAGGGCCAGCGGGCCAAGATCACCGTGGCTTCCCTTGATGCCTCCAACCTCCTAGCCAGTGTTCCAGCATCCCAGCGCGCTCGGCACGATGTGCTCTTCCAGGTTACACAGTTCCCCACCCGGGGCCAGCTGTTGGTGTCCGAGGAGCCACTCCATGCTGGGAGGCCCCACTTCCTGCAATCTGAGCTGGCTTCAGGACAGCTTGTATATGCGCATGGTGGTGGGGGCACCCAGCAGGATAGTTTCCGCTTCCGTGCCCACCTCCAGGGGCCAACGGGGGCTTCTGTGGCAGGGCCCCAAACCTCTGAGGCCTTTGCCATCACCGTGCGGGATGTGAATGAGCGTCCTCCTCAGCCACAGGCCTCCATCCCTCTCCGTGTCACCAGGGGCTCACGAGCCCTTGTCTCTCGAGCCCAGCTGAGTGTAGTAGACCCCGACTCGGCTCCAGGGGAGATTGAGTATGAAGTACAGCGGGCACCCCACAATGGCTTCCTGAGCTTGGTCGGGGACAACACTGAGCCTGTGACCCGCTTCACACAGGCTGACGTGGATGCGGGGCGGCTGGCCTTTGTGGCTAATGGGAGCAGTGTGACGGGCATCTTCCAGTTGAGCATGTCTGATGGGGCCAGCCCCCCGATACCCATGTCCCTGGCTGTGGATGTCTTGCCATCCACCATTGAGGTGCAGCTGCGAGCACCCCTGGAGGTGCCCCAAGCCTTAGGACGATCCTCACTAAACCGGCAGCAGCTCCAGGTGATTTCAGATCGTGAGGAGCCAGATGTGGCCTACCGCCTCACTCAGGGGCCCCTGTATGGGCAGCTACTCGTGGGTGGGCAGCCTGCCTCTGCCTTCAGCCAGATGCAGGTGGACCAGGGGGAAGTGGTTTTTGCCTTCACCAACTTCTCCTCCTCTCAGGATCACTTCAAAGTCCTGGCTCTGGCCAGGGGTGTGAATGCATCAGCCACTGTGAACGTCACAGTGCAGGCTCTGTTGCATGTGTGGGCAGGTGGGCCATGGCCTCAGGGTACCACCCTGCGCCTAGACCCCACTGTGCTAGATGCCAGTGAGCTGGCCAACCGCACAGGCAGTATGCCCCACTTCCGGCTCCTGGCAGGGCCCCGATACGGCCGTGTGGTCCGTGTGTCCCAAGCCCGCACAGAACCTAGGAGCAGCCAGCTTGTGGAGCATTTCACTCAGCAGGACCTGGAAGAGGGAAGGCTGGGCCTAGAAGTGGGCAGGCCAGAGGGTAGGTCCACTGGCCCAGCGGGTGACAGTCTTACTTTGGAGCTGTGGGCAAGGGGTGTCCCACCTGCAGTGGCATCGTTGGACTTTGCCACCGAACCTTACCACGCAGCCAAGTCCTACAGCGTGGCCCTGCTAAGTGTTCCTGAGGCTGCTCGGACAGAAACAGAGAAACCAGGAAGAAACACCCCCACTGGCCAGCCAGGCCCAGCAGCATCCAGCCCCATGCCCACTGTGGCTAGGAGCGGTTTCCTGGGCTTCCTGGAGGCCAACATGTTCAGCGTCATCATTCCTGTGTGCCTGGTCCTCCTGCTCCTGGCCCTCATCTTGCCTCTGCTCTTCTACCTCCGCAAACGCAACAAGACAGGCAAGCATGATGTCCAGGTGTTGACCACCAAACCCCGCAATGGCCTACCAGGCGACACAGAGACCTTTCGCAAGGTAGAGCCAGGCCAAGCCATTCCACTCACAACTGTGCCGGGCCAGGGGCCCCCGCCAGGAGGCCAGCCTGACCCCGAGCTACTGCAGTTTTGCCGGACACCCAATCCTGCCCTCAGGAATGGCCAGTACTGGGTGTGAGACCTGGCCTGTGTCCAAAGGCTGCCCATTCTCCAGACCCACTGCTTCGGTACCCTGGTCTGGCCTGAGACTCTCCGGGGCCAAAAAGACCTTGAGATGCCAGGGGTGGAGGGAGCTGGGAGACAGTCTGGAGATCCTGGAGTGGAGTGGGTAGAGTCAAGAGCTGGAACTTTCCTCAGCTCACTTAGACCTGGAGAACTGCAGGGGCCAAGTTGAGAGGCAGCTAAAGTCGGCTCACTGCGGGAAAACAGGATACCAGCCTAGACAGGTCACAACTCTGGGTCCCGTGTCTGTGACCTTAGATAAGTCACACCTGACCCAGGCTGCCTAGAAGATCAGAAGACAGCACCTGGCTTTTCCACCACAGCTCTGGCCATTTGTTGTCTCTGAAGAACAAACTCTCCCTCTCTGGTGTTTTCCTGAAGCTGAATGGGGAGGAATGTTAGTCAATAGATTAATATATTCAAGGTGCAAAGTGGGTGGGTTGCTCTGGGCTGGCTAACTTAAGGCAAGAAAGCTATTTAACATGGTGCTGGGCTAGCCAGGCCTGATGGAGCCCTGGAGTATATGGGATGGAGAAGGGTCTGAAGCCATGTTACCCACAGAGCCCTGTGGTAAAACACTGAAGCACTGGCGAGCAACCTTCGACCCTTGGACTGGGAACGTAGAAGGCCACTCTGGTGGCCATGCTCCCCTCAAGACATGGGAGCAGGCAAACTGGGGCACTTGACTCCACGGAGCCTTGATAATGGTGCTTCAGAGGCTCCGGACAGCTGTGCATTGTTTGTGTTTGACTGTGCACTGGGCTCTAATCCATGGCAGCCTCACTCCCCTGGGGCAGGCCATTGGCCTAGCTTCATGGGGGTGGGGTGGACAGATCTGGGCAAGCTCTTGAATTCCCACCTCCTGGGGCCTTCCCAAAGTCCTCTAGTCTCACCTGTACAGGCAGAGGGGCTGTTGTTGAGATGGGACCAAAGCCCTTACTCTACAGGGAACTTCAGGGAAAAAAATAAAATAAATTCTCCCAGCCCTAGACTTCTTAGCCTGGGTCTTGGCCTCCACAGCCCTATCCTTCCCCACCTCCTTTCCATGTGTGTTGTAACAGAAAAAAAAAAGTGAGGGAATGCCAAAGCTTGGGACAAGATACATAAAGGGAAGATTTAGGCATGCAGACTTTTTTTTTTGACAAAGTTTCTCTAATAGCCCTGGCTGTCCTGGAGCTCACTCTGTAGACCAGGCTGGCCTCGAACTCACAGAGATCTGCCTGCCTATGTCTGCCACGTGCTGGGATTAAAGGTGTGCGCCACCACCACCACCCCCTGGCACATGCAGACTTTTATGTAGAGCCTTCACTATCTCCAGCCTTTGCCAGGAGGACTAAGGAGAGGAAGCACTGCAGACACAGGAGAGCCTATGGGCATGCGCTTGGCCCTAGATCATACCATTCAACTAGCAATGGTTCTGAAAATGCCAAGTCTCCAAAAGAAAGGCCATTGTATGATTACAAGGTAGACAGGATACTCCAGCCCTTACAAATTCTGGCCCAGAAGATCATATGTTCCTGAGAATGGATTGAAGTCACTATAAAAGAAACCCAAAGCTGAATTGGTGTCACTTGCCTGTCAACCCAGAATTTGGGAAGTGGAAGTAGGAGAATGAGTTCAAAGCCACTCTTGGCCTCATCTAAGGCCAATCTGGGCTGCTTAAGATCCTGACAGAGAGCAGGGCATTGGTGGCACACGCCTTTAATCCCAGCACCCAGGAGGCAGAGGCAGGCGGATCTCCTGAGAGTTCGAGGCCAGCCTTGTCTACAGAGTGAGTTCCAGAACAGCCTCCAAAACAATACAGAGAAACCCTTTCTTGAAAAAACAAAACAAAAACAACAACAACAACAACAAAAAAAAAAAACCCATCCTGACAGAGAGAATAAGAGGGAGGCAACAAAAAAAAAAAAAAAAAAAAAAAAAAGAGGGAGGCAATGGGTGTATGAGTTCCAGGGGAAAATTAGGATTTCTTGGGGCCCAAGAACAGGCAGGGTAGAGGTGAAGAGGTACAACCAGCCTTTGACACCTGGCCTGCATCTGGGGACCAGAATGATCTCTTGATGTGTCCCAACATCTATCACATTTGAGCCAGGAAAAGGACAGGAGAGGAGCCTCTTCCTCCTTACCATCCCATTCCCAGGCTGCCCTTCACGGCATGGTGCCTGTCTTAACATCTGACCCCCCAGAGCCTCAGGGGCTTCAGGAAGGGTCTTCAAAGGAACAGGAGGGACAGGGAGCAGAATCCGGGAGGGTATGAGAGAATTACACAGCACAGTAAAGGCAGACAAGACCCCTGACGCCCAGCAATGCTTCAGTGGTGCCTCACAGAAAAACACCCTCAGAAAACACTGGTCCCTGGAAGATGGCCAGGGCCTGCAGCCTCGGAGTTAACTCTGGCCCCCAGAAATATGCTACATCTTAAGCTCCCAACCCTACTTTCCTTTTTACAAACTTCGTGTCTCTGATCCCCAGGTTAGGAAGATCAAACCAAGAGTGTCCCCACACAACACAACTCTGCCTTGCCACTCCCAGGAAGTTAAAGCTGGATCCTCAGGGCCTTGATATCTGGGGCCAGTCTCCACCCAGAGTAACCAGCTCCCTGAAAAGTGTAAGCAGAGATGTAGGTGACAGACCTGCCAGGCAGGATCTGCCCTCATCTCCTATTTCCCCTACAGGACTGACAACACCCTCTATTCACACAGCCTGCCCTGCCCTGCCCTGCCCCCAGGAACTGGTGCAGGCTGACACAGCTCTGCTGCTCCCAGTCTGGGCTAGGTGGTGAGCAGATGCCCAGGCATTGTGCCCGCAGCCCTGCTAGGATGAGAGATTCTTTACTACACAACAGGGCTGAGGACCTAACACAGCTGGGGCGTGTGGGGGGGGGGACACTTGACCTTTTTTGAATACACTCCTACAACTTAACGGGGGATCCCATCCCTCTACTAAATAACTCAGCAAGGCTGGGCTATAGCTCAGTGGAAGAATGCAGGGCTGAAGAGATTTCTCAGTGGTTAAGAGCACTAGATGCTCTTCTAAGGAGCCAGGTTTTGATTCTCAGCACCAATATGGTGGCTCATAACTAAATGTAACTCCTGTTCTGGGGGATCCAGCACACATTCCTGGCTTCTTTGGGCACCAGACACACAACATGGCACACACACAAACACACATGCAGGCAAAACACCCATACACTTAAAATTTTTTTAATATGGGGCTGGAGAGATAGCTCTGCTGTTAAGAGTCCTGAGTTCAATTCGCAGCAACCACATGGTGGCTCACAACCATCTATAATGAGATCTGGTGCCCTCTTCCCATGTAGTCTATATAGGTAGATAGAGCACCATATAACATAAAATAAATAAACCTTTAAAAAATCTTTAATCTTAGAAACCAACCAACCAAAACCTTGCCTAGCATAAGGCCCCACGTTCAATCTTTAGTAAAACTAAGGAAGAGGGAAAACAACAAACAAACAAACCAACTACACCATCATTTCCTTAAGGAGTTTGTTCCTGGGGGGGGGGCAAAAACAAAAAAAGGAGTTTGTTCCTCCCAGGCTTTGGAGATGGATAGGAACTGACCTGTGAACCATGTTTTAAGACGTTGAAAACAGTCAGGCATCGGTGGCACACGCCTTTAATCCCAGCACTGGGGAGGCAGAGGCAGGTGGATCTCTGTGAGTTCAAGGCCAGCCTGGTTTACAGAGCGAGTTCCAGGACAGCCTCCAAAACAATACAGAGAAACCCTGTCTTGAAAAACCAAAAAAAAAAAAAAAAAAAAAAAGCCCTTAGCCCTCTTTTTTGTACACAAACACACGTGGTTATGTATTTGAACATGGATTTGCTCATTTGGACACACAACACAGAGATCAGTACCTGTCTACATAATATATAACCCATGGAGGATGCACACAAGTTTTGGAAGCATGTACCCTTTGCCTGTGGTCCCCTCAAATGCCTAGGAGCAAAGGGGGTCAGGACATCCTGCCATTAAAGGACCTATGCCAACATCATTGAAAAGAGCCCATGGATGTAGGGAGAGTTTGCCACAGGGGCCCAGGTCTCTAGGTCCCCAGCTTGGAAACCCTGCCTATTGCTGTATAGCCTCTTAGAGAGTAAAGAAGAGAACCCACTAAAGCTGGCCCTTTAAGTGTGTTTGCTCTGACGGTTGTGATGCTCACTGAGTTGGAACACCCATCTTCCAATAAGAAGCCGGAGAAGTGTTTCGTCTAACATCCACCTAACCTCCTCTGACCAACAGAAACTCTTCCTCACTTCCCAGAAGTTTCAGATCTTAAAGGAGTGATGGTCCCAGGGCAGACCTCCAGATTCTCTGGTTGGGTCCCTTTCCTGTCCACAACATGGGAGGAGTCCTGGCAAGTAGGTCAGACTGACCCAATGTCCATCTTGCCCTGGGTCCCCTCACAGTAAGTGCTCTGTCCTGTGCACCTAAGATTACTCAGGTCTTGGCACAACGAGCCAAAATTGCTGTGGTAGATGCAAATATGAATCTACTTAGCCCTTCCTGAAGAGTCCCAGACATTCCAGTAACTAACTAGCAAACCACGATGTGTGCCTCAAGCCGGTGGAGCTGGCCACTTGGAGTAGTCCGGAACCCGAGGACTGGCTGGCTCTGTCTGCTCCCTTCTCTCCTGGCAGACTTCTGGGCGTGTCCACTGAAGAAACAGCCACAGGAACCAAGCATGTTTCCGTCTTCAGTGTCATGAATCACAGTCTCTAACTGATGGCTGCTGTTGTCCTCATAAAGGGCGTCACCTCCTCAAAGGGCCTCCTGTGGCCACCAAGATAATGAGTGGGTTGAACTGTGTTCCTTTCCATTTCAGATCTGAAGCAACCCTTGGCTAAATCGAGCAGTAATCCAGAAAGGGTTTTTCTACATAAACAGGAGTGGTCTGGGGCTGGAGTTCTCCTGTTCCTAAACCTGAGCACTGTCAGCCAGAGACTGAAGCTCGTCCCAAGACAACCTTCTGATGTCAGAGGTGGTTTGCAGAGGGCTCATGTTATGTGGGCTGTAGGTCCTATGGCTCAGACGAAACAAGCTGTCTTTGCTGCTCAAAGTGCTCTAAGGGCTAGCAGCATCACTTGTGAACTTGCTAGAAACAAAGGGCAGGTAAGCCAGGCATGACGGCCACATGCCTGTCATCTCAGTATTTCGAAGGTAGAGACAGGAGGATCAGAAGATCAAAGCCAGACAGACTCTGCTACATACCAAGTTCCAGTCTGAGGCCAGCCTGGGCTATATTGAGACCGTATTCTCAACTGGGCTGCAGTTTAATGAAAGCACACTCACCTGAGCAGGTGTAGATAATGCTGCAAACAGGAAGCAAAGATTCCCAGGCCTTTCCCCAGACGGCTGAGTGAGATGCTATTCCAACAAGGCTACCAGCGATTGGAATTCACACAGCACAGTAGAGTTTATGGTGCATTGAGGATCTCTTCTCAACCTGGAGCTAACTCATTTCACTCAGGGGCAGGAACAAGGCAGATCACAGTCACACAGGTAGTAGCTGGGCTGGAATCAGTTGGACCATACAAACCTGTCCAAGAGTTTTTTGACTTTCACTTCATGTTACCATCTATCCTTCCTTGCACATTTATACAATTCTCCTACATGCCCTACCTTATGGTAGGGTTCAGAAAGACGTGTTAACTATAGGGCACTCCACCAAGGTCAAGAGAAGGAAGCTGAATAGAGACTGCTGGCTGGAAGCCAGGTCTGGTCTGACGGAGGGCCTGCAGGAAACAATCCACTCCTGCCCTTGTCTCCCAAAGGCTAGTCCCTGATTAGTTCCACCTGTCAATGAAGAGGACAGAGATATCTGGCCAAAGTCACCAGTCTGTACAAACCTAGAAAGGTCTCTTCCTGGAAGAGCTGCAGTTGCCATCAGAGGTGGAGGAGACAGGCCACCCAGAGTTCTCCATCCATACACAGTGCATGTTGTAATTCCAGCACTTAGATGACCAAGGAGAGAGGACCTCAAATTCTAGGCCAGCCTGGGCTACCCGATGAGATACCATCTCAAAAACGAATACCAATAAAACCCCACAGTGGACCCGAGGCTGTTTCGCTGTGCTTTCTGCCCTGTGAGGGGATATCAGGCTGTGTGACGTCCCCGTTGTGTGCTGTCTGGGTACAAGTACACGCTGGTACAAAAGGAGACTTGGCCCTCCCGTTCCTCTCTCCTCCTGACTGCTAAGTGTCTGGCCTGGCAGAGGCCCGACTCTTCTCACCTTGTAGTGAACGCTGTTTAGTTCTGTCCATCCATCAAGGTAGAGAGAGTCCAGCCTACCCCAGCCACTGGCACGCTCAGGTCTAGGTACCTAGTGGTTTGCAGGAAACAGCTATTGCTAGATTATAGCACTTGCCTTTCCACAGAGATACCCTCAAGCCTAGAGGCCTTTGGCTCCAAGATGCCCCAAGCTCCCACTTTGGAAGTGACTTTGGTTCCTCTGACTCCCCAGCCACAACTGCTGCTTTGCTACCAGAGCTCCGCCAGCATCCAGGCAAGAACACCACGGTCTGAATTCTCTTCGGAGTTTGCGCCTCATTCCCACCCCTGAACTCACCATGGCCCCCTCCGACCCTCTGTCTGTCTTCTCTGAACTCTATGGGCAAAACAGGTTTACACATCTTTCATGGGAGCTCACCCCATTGAGACAAAGGTCATTAAGAGATGCAGGCAGCCAGGCGGTGGTGGTGAGCGCCTTTAATCCCAGCACTCCGGAGGCAGAGGCAAGCGGATCTCTGTGAGTTCGAGGCCAGCCTGGTCTACAAAGCGAGTTCCAGGACAGCCTCCAAAACAATACAGAGAAACCCTGTCTCGAAAAACCAAAAAAAAAAAAAAAAGGGATGCAGGCAGCAAACATGAGCCAGGACCCCCCTCAACTCCTCCCCTGCTCTGATAGTACATGTGCAGAACCCCAAGTTTCCGTGAGCCCCTGTTCCAGCAAGGCTGACCATTCTGAAGGGCCCACCGAAGCCAACCTTGGATGAAGAGCAGATGCAAGGTGTCCTTGCCTCTCCCACCCAGAGGGCCTTCTGCTCACTCACACCCACACAGTGACTCCCTGGCAGAGCTGGGTCTCTTCGAGTCTGTAAACACTGTGAAGATCACATTTCTTAGCAGCTGACTTCCTGGTGGAGAAGCACCTGGGAAAATTTGACTGACAAGGGACACTCCAGACAGACGCCTTCAGGAGCCCAAGCACAGTAGGAGAACCCCAGAACCCTTATGATACCTATCAGAGAAAGTGGGACACCCTTAGAAGGCAAGACTCAGGCTGCCAGGACTGCTCTTGACTCTGCCTGTGGGCATGGCAAGGCTTAGACACCCCAAGGAGTTCCTGCACCCTCAAGGGGCTTCTGCTCCTTTGTTCAAGATTGTCCAGAGAACAAGATGGCTCCACTGGTAAAGGTGCTTGCCACCAAGCCACATAGCCTGAGGTTGTCACACACACACACACACACACACACACACACACACACACACACCAACACCCCCTCAGTTTGATCCCTGGAGCCCAATAGTGGAAGGGGAGAACTGACTCCTGCAAGTCATTCTCTGAGCACACACACATGAATAAAAGTCATAATAGTTTTTCTAAGATTACCTCAGTATTAGGGAACTAAATCCATAAATAGAAAGAGGGAGGAGGAGACAATGACTTCTACCTGAAGAATTTTGTGTAAGCCCACTCACCTATTCTAACTCAGGATGCTTTAACTAGGCCCAGACATTATGGAGCCAGGTCTAGAGTAACTTGGTGCCAGCTTTCTGCCTAGAGTCCCACACTTTCACTTCAGTCCTATTTCCTGTCTCCACCAGCATCCATGACAGAGGGTTCTCATCAGCTCCCAACACCTCCGGAGTTATCCTGGATCCTGGAGATACGTGCCCTGACCCACATGTCAGACCTCTGGTCCATGGCATCATGCTGCTTCTCCGTGTGCTGGGCAGCCCACGCTGAGAGGCATACCACTGGCAGCTGGAAAGGCTTCAAGCATTTAAGCTCTGCCCAGCTCTGCCAACAAGTTGCTGTCTGACTGTAGGTGACTTCTCCTCTTCTCTGGACCTGAGGCTGAATCTTAATAGGAACTTTAGGGACCAAACTGAAAAATCTGTGAGTAGTCCCTGGTCTGACAGGGTGTAGACTCTGGAAGACATCTGTGATGGACTGGGTCTTGGCTATTGTCCAACTCTCAGGGGCAGGAAAATATCCTTTAAGATGCAAAATTGAAGCAGGGCATGGTGGCGCTTGTCTTTAACCCCAGCACTCAGGAGGCAGAGGCAATAGGATCTCTGACTTCGAGGCCAGCCTAGTCTACAGGACAAGTTCCACGACAGCCAGGACTACACAGAAAAACCCTATCCTGGAAAAAAAAAAAAAAAAAGCACAGAACTGGCATGGGTGGGTGTGGCTGAGTCCCCAGGGCAGGGCTCTGCTCTCAATTTCCCCACCTCCAATGCTGTTGTCCCACCCATGCTAAGAGCCAGCAGGATGGAACATGACCATTCTTCCTACAAGTAGCCTAAATTCCACTCAGCTGATGCTGGCCCAGCTAGACTGGGCTTGAAGGCTGGAGAGGAGAAAGCTGCAGTTCTTCAGGGTTAGGCGAGCAGACAACCGAAGAATGATAGGACAGGAAAGAACTCTCTGGGCCTCCAGTGGGCTGGGCAAAGCCAGGGCACATACACCTCCCTCCCTCCTCATGCTTGACCAAGAGAGGGAAATACACCCATGTGAGTCACTGGGGCTTGGAGGTGTGGGAGATGATGTCAGGAAGGAGGCATGTTCTCAGCCACCAGCCTGCGTTGACGGCAGCACACACAAGCCCATGAACACAAGCTCACAGGACCGCCACAGGCTTCAGTGCACACGCATGTTCAGAGTCTCACTGGTACTGCAAGGGACATGAAACCACAGCCTACACATGCACTGTCTTGAGAACAGGACAGCTGATGTCCCTGCAGATGTCCAGAGTCTTTTGCTCTGAGCAAGGCACTGTGTCAGTCATGAGATATAACAGTAAATAAACTAGACAAACCCAGCTGCCATAAATGCTGCTTCAGACCTAGGCAAACAGCTTTTCACCAGTAATCCTAGCACTTTGGGAGGCAGAGGCAAAGAATTTAGTCATCTTTGGCTGCATAGTTACTGTGAGGCTTGGCTGGGCTATATGTGACCTTGTATCAATAAAATAAAATAAAGATAAACAGAGAAAATAACCTTAGAAGTTGGGCCTCATGATTCATACATATCTTTAATGCCACCTTTTTGTTTTGTTTTGTTTTGTTTTTTTGAGGCAGAGTTTCTCTAGGTAACAGCCCTGGCTGTCCTGGAACTTGCTTTGTAGACCAGGCTGGCCCCGAACTCACAGAGATCACCTGCCTCTGCCTCCTGAGCACTGGGATTACAGGAGTGTGCCACCACTGCGCAGCTAATGCTACTTTATTTAGAAAGCCAAGGCGAGGGAATTGGAAGCCCAAAGCTAGCCTGTACTATACAAAAGTAGCCACAGGTAACACTGTAGTTACTTTCCAACTAGCTGCCCTCTTACAGTGTATTGAGTATATAACTAGTCTTCCATTTCTGGTCAAAAAGTAACAGAATTTAATAAAACAAATGAAGTTGGGTATGGTGGTTCTAGTCTATAATTTAGCACTTAGGAGACTGAAGCAGGATTATCATGAGTTGGAAACTAGCCTGGACTACAGTGAATTTGTCACCAGCTTGGGATGCAGACAAAGACCTTAACTCAAAAAATAAAATTAAAGCCTGGTGCAGTGACTCACGTCCTTAATCTCAGCATCCAAGAGGCAGAGGCAGGTAGGTCTCTGAGTTCAAGCATAGCGTAATCTACATAGCCATAACCCTAGGACAGCCTGGGCTATATTTTTTTGTGAGACCTGTAAAGAAAAAGGATAAACAAAAAATAAATGAATTGATGTGTGGGTTGTGTTGCCACCACTGAAGGTCATGTTGATGTTTTTGTGATATTCTTGGCCTGTGCTGTGGCAGAGGGCCACGTAGATTTCCATAATCTCTACTGACACCAGAGACCATGCTGAGGTCTGTGGCATATGCTGAAAACCGGAGAACATGTGGATGTCCATGGTTGTCAGAAACCATGTGGAAGCCAGACAGTGGCAGAGCACTCCTGTAGTCCCAGCACTGGGGAGGCAGAGACAGGCAGATCTCTGTGAGTCCCAGAACAGCCAGAGCTGTCACACAGAGAAACCCTGTATAAGGAAGGAAGGAAGGAAGAAACCATGCGTAAGTCCATGATACGTGCTCCCACTGACTGTTCTGGTCTCCGAATGGAGGCGTGGGTTGGTATCTCACCCCTGACACCTGACACCAGGTGATGAGAGATAGCAAGACACACCAAGTATACAGGATGGGGAAGTCGTGTGATAATTCATTAGAGAGAAAAGTCAATTACACGAGAAGCTGAGACCTGAGGTCAGGGCTCTGCTGGTCTCCGACCTCAACCGGAACCTCAAGAGAGAGTTCGACCCCTCCCTCCTTCCTTGACCTTTATCCCTGCCTTCCCCCACATACCTGTGACCACACCCAAACGGGCGTTGTCACGGAAGCCTTCTAAGTCCCTTTCTCTCAAGTATGAGTCTTCAGTCACTGACAACACCTACTCCCAACCCACACCCAAAAAGCAACAGCCTAGACAGAAAGTCATCAAAGAGAACTCTTAAAACTTGTGATAAAGATGCTGAAGTGTAAATCTCCACAGTTTTTGGCTTCTGGTGGGGGTGGAGAAGGACTCAGTTTTCTTTAAGGGGCTGGCCACTGGGAGTTTGACCATGATCTAGTAAGTATATGGGCAACCCAAATTGGACTTGTTGAGTTTTTTTTTCTTTTGTTTGTTGGGGGCAGGGGAGGTCACAAGGGTAGGGAAGGCAAAGCTGGGAGGACTGAGAAGTGAGTATGATGGGGTCCATTATGTGAAATTTCCAAATAATAAAAATATTATGTTGGGCCAGGAGGTAGTGGTGCATGCCTTTAATCCCAGCACTCAGAGGCAGAGGCAGGCGGATCTCTGTGAATCGAGAGCAGCCTGGTCTATAGAGCTAACTCCAGGACAGGCTCCAAAGCTATACAGAGAAACCCTGTCTCCAAAAAAAAAAAAAAAAACTAAACCAAAAAATGTGTGTGTATATATATATATATATTATGTTGGGAAAAATGAAGAATAAGATATAGATATATAGCCGGGCGTTGGTGGCGTACGCCTTTAATCCCAGCACTCGGGAGGCAGAGGCAGGCGGATCTCTGAGTTCGAGGCCAGCCTGGTCTACAGAGCGAGTTCCAGGACAGCCTCCAAAGCCACAGAGAAACCCTGTCTCGAAAAACCAAAAAAAAAAAAAAAAAAAAAAGATATAGATATATAAATCTTAGCCGGGCGTTGGTGGCTCACGCCTTTAATCCCAGCACTTGGGAGGCAGAGGCAGGCGGATCTCTGTGAGTTCGAGGCCAGCCTGGTCTAAAAGTGAGTTCCAGGACAGTCTCCAAAGCTACAGAGAAACCCTGTCTCGAAAAACCAAAAAAAAAAAAAAAGATATAGATATATAAATATTTGCGTAGAAGTGCCTGAAGATAAGATTATAAAATGTCTGGAGTCTGGGAAAGTAAGACTGGCCTACTGTTGATCATTATGAAGCTGAGGGATGGACTCATGGGACCTGCTAGACCAGTTTTTCTATTTCTGTACATGCTTGAAATTGTCCATAATACAAAAAAACTAAATACTATAATTACAACTGGTAATAAATGAGATAACTGTTTTTTTTTCAAGACAGGGTTTCTCTGTATAGCTTAGGCTGTCCTGAAAATTTCTCTGTAGACCAGGCTGGCCTCAAACTCACAGATATCTACCCGCCTCTGCCTCCTGAGTGCTGAGATTAAAGCGTGTGCCACCACCACCCAGCATGAGATAATTTTTTTTCTTTTTCTTTTTTCTTTTTTTTCTTTTTTTTTTGAGACAGGGTTTCTCTGTATTGTTTTGGAGGCTCTCCTGGAACTCACTTTGTAGACCAGGATGGCCTCGAACTCACAGATATCTGCCTGCCTCTGCCTTCCAAGTGCTGGGATTAAAGGTGTGTGCCACCAACGCCCAGCTGAGGTAAATTTTTAAAGGTGTGGCAAGGGGACAGAAATACTGGGAAGTCTGCTTAGAGTGGATGGTTAAGGAAGGCTTCTCTGAGGAGGTAGCATTGAACCTCGATGTGCACATCTGTAACCATGAGGGGGTACACCTGTAACACCAGCACTCCGGAGGTGGAGACAGAAGGATCAGAAACTCAAGGCCAATCTTGGCTGTATAGTGAGCTGGAGACCATCTTGGGCTACATAAGATCCCTATCTCTAAATAAAACAACAAGGAAACAGAATTAGCAAGTACAAATCACATACACACATACATGTCTTGGGGAAGATCATTCCAGACACAGAAAGCAAATGAAAAGGCCATAAGATACTGGCAAACTGGAAGAGGGAACCATAAGATGACGGTGAATCTAGAGTTGCAAGAATGAAGGGAGGCGGTCCAAGGTGAGAGGAGAGGAGACCCTGACAGGGAAGCTACAGTCTACCTGGAGCATGGAGAGACACGGTTTGATCTGGAATACGACCGCAAAGATCACTCAGGTTCCTGTCAGTTTGCAGAGTACTGCATCAGTCCAGGCAAGCAGTAACGAGGTAGTGAGAGCATCAGTTTGGGACTTCTTTTGAGGCTTTGGTCACCTATGTGGTGTGACGGATGACAGCAAGAACAGAGCTAAGTATAGTTCTGAGTCTAGAACTTGTTCCTAGGTAACGTACTGCAGTTCTAGGCTGGGAAACGAGCGTTGTGGCTAAAGTTTCATGACAAAGGTCATTAAACGTCACTATCGGGACGTGTATACACGGACACAAATCGCACAACTGGACACACGTACCCTGAGTATCTGGAACCTTGCCTCACTTCGCCATGGATGACCCCAGAGTCACTTGCCATCTCTCCAGCTTAGCCCCAGCACTAACGAGACCCATGTCTCCCTTCCCCTGCCAGTGCCCTTTCTCAGAGTCCCTGTATTGCCTCCTAGAGAAAAACTTTTCACAATTAGTCTTGTTTGGTGTTTGTTTTGTTTTAGAGACTTGTTATTGCCAGAGCCTAAAACTCACTATACCGCCCAGATTGTAGTCAAACTCATAAGCCTTCTGCCTTAGCTTCCAATGTACCCTCTGCCTGGGAAATGCCTTTGCCTCCCAGGGGGTTCACCTGGCTCTGACAGTCCTGTCCCTTCCTCCAGTTAGTTCCCTTCCCCTGGCCTCTTCTATCCACAGACAGAACTCCCTCCCACACTCCAGCCTGAGGGCCCAATAGAAAAAGATCATTCAACAAATATTTGTCCAGTGCTGTCTGAGGGTCAGACTCTGCCCTCTCACCTGCTGACACGAAAGCAGAGCCTCAGCACACAGTCCAGGCTGCACAGGGCGGTTACAGGCCTCATACAAGTGACTCAGTGCCCCTAAGCCACCTTCTGCTGGAGCAAGTGAGCAGGCATCTAAGCAACTCAGCAGGCTAGCCTAAGGCACACAGAAAGCACATAGTAAAACTAAAAAGGGAGCCACTGGCATGCATTCAGGCCTGCCTTAACTGGCTGCCTGTGTGATGGCGCGGGTGTTGGGTTCACATGGGAGGGTCTGTGAAAATAAGACTCAGAGGCACCTTAAGAATGAATTTAGTCTTTCTCAGCTGCAGAGTGGATCCAGTCTCTGAAGTCTGAAACCCTTTCCTTTTGCCCAGGGCTTCTTTTATTGTTCTCCAATTGACACCTTAGCAAGTTGGTTCCCATAACCTCCAAACAACCAATGGGGCAAACTCTCCATTCATGAGGTACCACAGTTTTCTGGTTTCCTTGGGAAACTCTCCTGCAAGATTCACAAAAGGGCTGGGCGTCGGCGGTGCACACCTTTAATCCCAGAACTTCAGAGGCAGAGGCAGGTGGATCTCTGTGAGTTCGAGGCCAGCCTGATCTACAGAGTGAGTTCCAGGACAGCCTCCAAAACAATACAGAGAAACCCTGTCTCGGAAAACAAACAAACAAAGATTCACAAAAGGGAAACAACAGATATCTGCTAAAACAAAAGATGGATTAGGGCTTGGTACTGGCATTCTGGAGCCAGACCAGGGGTAGCCCAGTGGGAATGCTGCCACATGCCTGAGAATATAGCACACCTGGGAAAGTAACAGTGTCCACACTTCTGACCTTGTGACCTTTATAATCATAACCATTGTTGAACTAATGGGGGGTTGCTGAAACTAAATGGTGACCTTGTCTGTGGTCACCCCATGAATCCATCCACGAGAGACCTGGATATGAGTCTGAGTCTTTTAACTCCTGGGGAATATTATACTGTATGTTCTGATGTATGTGATGGTCAGCAGCCTCAAAGACCCTCCCACCCAGACCTGTGGGTACTACGATTCCTGGAAGCTGCTCACTATATAGATAATGTGGCAGAGTCAGGATCTAAGACCTGGGGTTGGTGGGAGATTTGGCCACCAGTCCAGCCATGCTATCTATGGTCTGTGGCAGCACAGGGCTTGGTCAATTTGTCTTCTCATGTAGGAAGCAGGATGTCAGATTTCTTGGCACTGCTCCTCTCTGGGGCTTCTTTGGCTCCACCCACAGCCAATAATCTCAGCCACTCCTCAAAGAAGGTTTGCCCAGCAGATATGTTTGCTTGTGGAACCCTCCCAACAGCCATCTGCAACTCCATGGCATGAAGGAGAATCGGAAGCCTGGAGCAACTAAGAATGTCAGTGCAGCAAGGACTCATCAGCTCTGTAGCTCTGCCTCTGGAAGTGGAGGAAAAGGAACCGGAGCCTGCGGCTGAAAGGTTCAGGCATTACACTGGCCTGACAGAATGCACTCAGGCATCACTCTGGCCAGCCCACAGTTCCATGAGAACCAGTCTGCAAGCAGGTGCAGAGGACCCCTTTAAAGAACTGACCCCTGCCTGCCTGCCTGCTCTCTCTCTCTGTGTTTCTGTCTCTGTCTCTGTCCCTCTCTCTCCTCTCTCGTATCTCGCTCTCAGCTCTGCACAGTTGGTTATCTCTCACGCCCCCCCTTTCCTTCCCTGTCAACCAATAAAACTCCACGTGGGATCCTTGACTCACGGTTCGTGTCTCGTTACTAGGTAAACTTAGACATTTTAACAACAGTGGCCACCTGCGGGGCAGCAGGACTGCATGGTGACTCTCATGTTGCTTTCACTCAGAGGACTTCTGACAAAAGACAACAAGGTGGCCGGCTCCCTCTGCATTCCAGCTAGCTTCCAACTACTAGCCCAGGCATTGGCCATTTACCTCTTAGCACAGGTGACCCAAGTGGCCCAAGCTAGGTACTGTCTCACTCTGGTCCTGGCTACTCTAGTATTTCCCCTTTCCTCCTCTGTAAAATAATGGTGATCATCATCTGGTTGTGAAATAATGACCTTTCAGTGTCCACCACAGACTGCACTTGGCAAGGGCAGAGGCCTCAGGGAGGCTGAGATTCAAGGGAGCAGGACATACAGCCCTTTCTCGGGTAGAACACTGAAGTGAAGGAGTTGCCTCGGAGTGTCAGCAGTCTCCAGAGCCTTCTGCGCTGTGGAATGATGACCACAAGCTACAAAAGGGGCCACAAGCTACAGAAGGGACTTTGCTACCTCCTACACAGTGGCAACAGAGGAAGAGAAAGTCCCAAACTCATGGAGCCTGGAGCTGGATATCAGGACAGGTGGTAGGAGGCTCGAGGGAGGACGGGGAGCGCCCACTGCCATTGGGGCCAGCTGCTAGCACAATGCCAGGGTCAGTTCTACAAGAAACAACCAACAGCACTGACATTTAGAGCAGGGGCGAAGAAAGGACAACAAGAGGAGAAAAAAGAAGATTTTTTAAAAAGTCAAAGTTAATGGATTTTTAAATTAAATCTCTACGGGTGGCTGGGTGTGATAGCACACGCCTCTAATCCCAGAACTGGGGAGGCAGAGGCTGGTGGATCTCATTGAATTCAAGGACAGCCTTGTCTACAAAGTGAGTTCCAGGACAGCCAGGGCTACACAGAGAAACCCTGTCTCAAAAAACCAATAATAATAATAATGTTAATCTCTACAGATGGGAACATTGTCATAATCTTTTAATGGGGAACAAATTTTAATACATGGGTTTCAGCCTTTGAAAGTCAGTCTGCCAGCAGCTTACAAAAGGTTTCCAAATATGTCAAGTCCAAAATACAACCCCTGGAAAAGGGGGCTTCCTCCAAGTTATTTGAGATTAATTTTCTATCACGTGGAAAGTGGGGTATGGTGGTTCACACCTGTACACCCAGCACTCAAAAGAGGCCTGAGAAAGGAGAATGGTTCTGAGTTCAAGTTACAGTTTGAGTTACAGTTTAAGATCCTGTCTCAAGACAAAAACAAAAAAATTGATTAGCTTCCTCAGTCACTTCCATTTGTAAACAGCCCAAGGCTTGAAGATGTCGCTATGTAGTGCTGTCTTGGTATTTTATCCCTGGGATGGAGTTGGAGGTGTGTGGAGGGGTGGTAAATAGGGACTCCCATCCTCAAGCCTCTCACATTTCACCAGCCTCCTGTTCCAGTCACACTTGTGAAGCAGAGATCTGCTCCCTGCTTCCTTTAGACCTCAGTGAATCCATCAGCACAACTTCAAGGAATGGAGCCAGAGCTGGGTTCAAGACCAGCCCTGCATGGGCAAATCCGTCTTCCCTCTGGCCAAGTATCCAGTGTCTGGAATGACCGGCGGGTGGAATCCGGAGGCCACAGCTATGTGTCAGACACTGCTTTTTAAACAGACCAGACTGCACTGGGGTTTAACTAACAAAACCAAACTAGAGGAAAAAAGTTTATGTTGAACTATGTAGATCCCTAGGGCTGGGTTTTGCAATCAGCTTCTGAGCTTAGGCTGGGGAGGGGAGGGGGGATAGGTTTTGACCTTCACATACAGTCCTCTTGCCAGGGCTAACAGTCTCCTCCTGCCCCAGTGGTAGAGGGGAGCCGGAGGGCAGTGGTAAGGAAACAGGTTTGGGGCGGGTGAGGGAGCAGTCTGTCAGGCTTGGCTCCTGGAGGTCTGAGTCAGCAGGGCAGGCAGGGCGGGCCCAGTCCACACTTGCTATGGGAAGACCCGGTACAGGAATGTTCCTTCAGTCCAGGGGAGGGCCCTGCCCACTGTGTCCTGACTCCTTCTCCCTTAGACACTGCAACTCAGCTACAGATGGGAGATGCTCCAAAGCTTGGAGCTGTGGCTGGTGGGTTCAGCCAGGGGCCTTCAGAACAGCCTGGTCCTCAGGACTGGCTCATGATGAACAAGGCCAGTCTGGCCCCAGAGCATCCCCCGTCCTGCTGGGTGAGGTGGCCAGGTACCATCTTCACTAGGACTTAGGATCACTATTCTGAACAATAAGTTGAACTTGGTGCTGTGGGGTGGTCCTGAATAGATACCCAGACCCCCTAGAGCACATGCCTGTATGTGGCACCTGTAACTTGCTCTGCATCTGATCTGGGACATGGACTCCCTGGGCTATTGGTCCCTCAGGGTTCTCTTGAGTATCTAATGAAGCTTCAAGGGGCCTATGAAGTGACACAGATGTGGTACATGTGACACACACCTACAGGATACCTGTTTCATGCTCATGTGATTCTGGCTATGTAAGACTGTTATTGTGTGCAGAGGACTGTTTTGACTACATAGCAAAGTGGCTGAGACATATCTGCAAACAGATGGTAACACGTGTGGTGACAGCTGTGAATACATAATAGAGCATGGCAGTGTAAAGATCTGACTATGTGAGTGGCTCATGTGTGAGTGGCCATGTGTAGACTTTGGACAAGTATATGACTGTGCATCTGTCTGTTTGTGGCAGTGTGTCTACAACCAAGGGACTGCGTCTGAGGCTGCAGTGCCACAGCCATGGCAGAGGCTCAGGTCTGCCTCCACCCCCATCTCTAAATAAGCACAAAGAAGACTCCTTTTCCAGGACTGGGCCAAGATTGGGAACCCAGGGGTCCCCACCCCCATCCCAGGTTCTGGTAGCTGCCCAGGGCAGAAAAAGAGGCCTTGTTTTCCAAACCCCTCAGAGGAAAGTGAGAGAGGAAACTAGAGGCAGCTGGGCCCAGCTCAGTCTGGAACATCTGCCCAGCATGTGACTAAGGCCAACAAGCCCTGTCACCACAGCATGCCCCCCTCTCTATCCCCCCCAGTCTCCTGCTGGGGGACACTCTGCCCAGCTCAGAATGATCACAAACTCCTCCAGTGCATACATAGAAAGAACCCAGAGACAGGGGATATGACACCCCCATTCTCCATACACCTGCTACTAGTCAGACCTCGGGGCTACCTGGATCAGGGTCACTTTATTTTTTCTCTTCTCTTTCTTCCTTCCTTCCTTTTCTTGTTGAGACACTGTTTCACTGTGTAGACCAGGCTGGCCTCGAACTCACAGAGACCCACCTGCATCTGCTGGGATTAAAGGTGTGTGCCACTGTGCTTGGCTTCTAGTTTTTGCTTTCTGATTCTTCTCCTAGGTCCAAGCCCCTCCGAGAACCCACTGTCATGTTATAGGAATAGGAGGTGGTTGCTTCTCAGCAGAGGGACACAGGAAGGCAATGCTATTCCTTGGGGGCAGGAAGTGCTAGCAGGGGGCTTTCCAGGCATCATGGGTTAAGAGGAACATTCCAGAGAGCCTCAGGAAGGAGCCCTACCCCCACCTATGCTCACAGCCTTCTCTAGAGAAAGCTACATGGAGGTCAAAGCTGAGAAGAGGCTACAAACAAGAAGTTAGTTCCTTCGGTAGTGGGAAAATGAAGGCAGGCAGGGAGGGGAGAATTCCTCAGAAAGTCCCAAAACTGACCTAATTTTGACCCAGAGCCAAGGCTCCATTCCAAAAGTTCTTGTAAGGACACTAAGGCCTAAATGAGGCCCATTCCTTACCCCCTGCCATGAGCTCCTCAGACTGTGACCTAACCAAAACCCTCCCTAGTGAACCTGACCCTGGAAAATCCCCACTGCCTCTGAAGTTGGGTGTCTTCAGCTAATCTGCTCTTTCCATATGTGAAAGAATTCTTCCCGGTCACCAGGGCACTCCCAAGGGCATGGGGATGAGTCTTCTTTAAATTCTAAAATGGGAGCCACTGCAGGGCAGGGCAGGCACCCAAGACTGACTGGACTGGGGCTTTCTAGGGACAGCTCCTTAGGACAGGCATCACCTGGGACTATGCTGGGCACACTCTCACACTCTCCTACAGTCCTCAGCACAAAAACTATGACACCTGGAACCCCATACAGGACTTCACCCATTTTGGAGATAAAGGAACGGCTAGCAATATGGCTCAGTCAGTAAAGTGCTTATAGCATAAGCATGAGGACATGAGTTCAAATCCCTACCATCTACATAAGCAAAAAGCCAGAACTCAGACATGACTGCACATGTCTTCAATCGCAGCCCTGGCACTTTCAGGCCAGCCAAGACTATACATACATGCCAGTTGCCTATAATCCCAGCACTGGAGAGACAGGGACAGGAGGATCCCTAGAGTTTACTAGCCAGTCAGCCTAACCTAATTAGTAAGTTTCAGACCAATGAGAAGCTCAAAAACAAAGTAGAAAGCAACTGAAGACACCCAACATGAGCCTCCATGAGCGCCTCCCCAAAACACACACACACACACACACACACACACACACACACACACACACACACACACACACACACACACACACACACAGAGGTGCGGGCAAACAATGAGGCCCAGATCTGAGGAGGCCCATGAAGCCAGCTGGGGTATGGAGCCTTTTACTGCCTCTGACCAGCATAGCCTTGCTCCTGTGTTTTGAAGTTATAAATTAATTTTTAGACCCACCAAGATCATTGAATCCAGTCCAGTGGGGCAGTTTGGATTCTGTTCTCTCCAACTCTCACTGCTTCCAGGATGCAAAAAGAAAAGGCCGTGCCTCTGTTACAGTATTGTAAAAAGTTTATCAAGAAAAAAAGAGTCAAGCAGAAGGACCCAGGAGCAGACCATGGCTTTCCAGGAAGGCAAGAGGGGACAAGGTCACTTCCCAACAACATGCTGCTGGCCACATCCTGGCCTGAAGGGTAAAGGGGCAGCAACTCCTGGAGAATGTAAACAGGTTGGTGGCGGCACATCTAGACAAGTGAGTCTGGCCAGGAGCAGAGGGTCTAAAGTTCCCAGTTTCTTTCAGATTTTCCACTGTGCAATTAGAAGGACTTGAGAAGACCAGCCCACAGAAGCAAAGATGCCTGGGAGCTTGGGCCCTGAACTTGCTAGAATGGGGAGTTACTGCTGGTAACTTTTGGTTCCTCCAGAAGGGCAACTCCGGGGCCAGTGCTTCATGGCTTGAGCACCTTGAGCCCAGAGAAGGGAAAGTCGATGCATAGTCCCCCTAATCAAGGAAGTGTGTGTGTGTGTGTGTGTGTGTGTGTGTGTGTGTGTGTGTGTGTGTGTGTGTAGGGGGTTCCCAACCATGGTAGAAGGGAGTCCAAGACATATAGGAGGAGTTGGCCAGCAGTCCCTCCTGCAGAAGTATGGGTAGGGCAGGGAAAGCCAGGGACCATGGAGCAAGTATGAGCCCTCCCTCTGTCATAAAGATCAGAACCCACGAAGAGGACACCAAACTTGGCTGGGAAAGGTAAGGAAGAGGAGAGACATCGGCCCTCTCCCCAAAATGTCTTTCACTCCATTTACTGTCTTTTAGGTCCTTGTAATTCTTCAAGATATTTCTGGAATGTCACCTACTCCATGGAGTGGCCCCTGACTAGCAGAATTCTGTGGTCCTTCAAGGAGTTTCCCTGAATTCTTAAGTGTCACTGTCATACTGCATTATCTGATATCCATCTTGAAAGGTGGCTCTTCCAGGACAGGCAATGTTCCAGCCTTGGTCACCAGTGTCTCAGCCACGGCCACAGGAGTCAGTGGAGTCCAGGGAATAAACAGGGTGTGGTGGCCAGGTGAGCGTGCACTGTAGGCTCCAGAGAAGCCTGCTCTCTAGGGACTGACCAGCAGTCCAGGCTTTGGCTCAGAGAACACCTATCTCCATCCACCCATCTCTAAAGTGAGGGAAGACTTCTCCAGGGGCACCAGGACTTCTAACGGGCCACTCAGCTCACCCACTCCTGAGCACCTGAGCCACTGCAGTGGCCAGGCCCAGGTGGGAAGAGGATCTGCATGTGTGGCCAGAGTCAGTCAGAGATGGTCATACATGCGAAGGGCCTTCTCCAGTTGCTGGCCCACCCGCTGGTAGAAAAGGATCTGCTGGCGCAGGTAGCTTTGCATCATATGCTTGAAGTCAAGCTCACGGCGCTGGTGGAAGTGGTTCATCTCGGCCTGCAGGGCGAAGCCTACCACACGGCAGCGCCTGCGAATGCCGTCAGCCTCCTCCTGAGCCATGCGGCCCTCATCACTCATGCGCTGGCTTTCCTTCACTTTGGCAAAGGCACCTGACAGGACAGAGCGCAGAACAGGCAGGTTAGGGCTTGCACCTCCCCTACTCACTTCCTGTACATCCCTCTAGTCTCAAGGAGGCGAATGACACCCCAAATGGCTCCGCCCAGACTTCCTCCTGAACCCACCTGACTGTCTCCATCAGGACATCACAGGCCCCACTGTTTCCCATGGCATCTGAGGCTTCCCAACATCTCGTATCTTAGCTGTCACACTCTGGCTGGCTGGCTGGCTTCCCCTGAGCTGTGAGCTGGGTGAGTTCAGGGACTGCCATGTTCCTCTGCTGCCCAGGTCCCCCAAGGCCTGGCCCAGGCAAATGTGGACACGTCTGCTGAACTGACTCATCTCATTCCCAGACTGCTATGACAACGACATCTCCTTCATTTGAGAGTCTATCTCATAGTATCCAAAGATGCCATGCCTGGCTCTTCACTGCCTGCAGATGACAGTCCACACCCATTCCCCTGGCTAGGAGGCCTCAGGGAGTTGGCTCTTATACAAGTGACTTCCACAGTGACACCATGTCCATCCAACCCTCCCAGTTCTTTCCTATCTTACCCCTGCCTGCTGGATCTCTATCCATAATTCAAGGCCTAGATCAGGTTCTACTTCTACACCAAAGTCTCCCCAGTGCCCCAGGCAGGATGCCTCCCAGTGCACCTGTCCCCTGCCTGCTATCATGCAGACGGTAAGGCCACCTGGTAAGTCTTCTCTTACATACAAGCCCCACCCATTCCTCACCCCTGTCCCCATAGAACCAGGGGAGACTGTTATAATGAACAGGTGACAGATGGCAATAGCAAGGGATAAACATGGGCTGGGGCCTTAATCTGGAAGAATTGGACTGAATCAACCAACAGTTAATGAATTCAGTTTTGAATAAAAGGCAGGTGACTAACTTTGCCTTTAAGTCAGTTGTCAAGAAGAGGAGGTAGTGTGGGTGCCTGGCGCTCCCTTTCAAAGGACCAAAGGGAGTCCCCAGTGCAAGGGAACCCTCACACTTCTTTTGTTGACTTCTTTAGTTACTTGCATGTTGGGAAGGAGAGTACAGGCATGAGAGTGGCCATGGAGGACAGAGACATTAGCTCTCTCTGGAGCGTCCCCACCCGCTGGAGCGAGCTGCCTGCCTGCCTGCCGTGGGTGCTGAGAACTGAACTTGGCTACTCTGTAAGAGCAGCACACACTTGCAGCCACTGAGCCATTTCTCCAGCCCTTCTTTAGTTGTTTTTTTTTTTTGACACAGGGTTTCTCTGTATTGTTTTGGAGGCTGTCCTGGAACTCGCTCGCTCTGTAGACCAGGCTGGCCTCAAACTCAGAGATCTGCCTGCCTCTGCCTCCCGAGTGCTGGAATTAAAGGCATGCACCATCACACCCGGCTAAAAAGATTTTTTAAAGAAAGATTTGGTGAGTTTTTTGAGACAGGGTTTCTCTGTGTAACCCTGGCTATCCTGGAACTTACTTTGTACCCCAGGCTGGCCTCCAACTCACAGAGATCCACCTGCCTCTGTCTCCCAAGTGCTGTGATTAAAGGCACACATCATTATACTCAGCAAATAAAGATATGTATGCCCATGGCCTTGATGGAAGATTCAAGCCCCTTTTGTTGATGAGATAATGGCCCAAGTGGCAAGAATGAGTCTCCTGCAATCACTAGGTACCCAGAGACAGGCAGAGCTAGGAGCCAAGGCTTCAGGAGGGGGAAAGAGAGGCAGAAGCCCCAACTGTGAATGAGGATGGCCCCATATGCTGCTTCTCCAGTTGGTGGAACTGTTTGGGAAAGATTGGGAGGTGTGGCCTCATTGCAGGACGTGTGTCATGTGGGTGGGCTTTGCGGTTTCAGAAGTCCACATTCCCAGTTAGTATACACTCTCTCTTCCTCATGCCTATGGATGAGATGTGGACTCTCAGCTCCGGCTCCAGCACAATGCCTGCCCACCTGCTGCCATGCTGTCCACCATGATCATGACCTCTAACCCTCTGAGACTGTGAGCCCCAGTAAATTCTTTTATAAGTCGTCTTGGTCATGGTGTGTCTTCACAGCAATAGAAAGGTAACTAAGACACCATCATTTCCCCACCTGGTGACTCAGTCTGGGACAGAGACCAGTGACAGCTAAGGAGTCCCACCAGAGCAGGCTGGATTATGCCTGTCAAGAACACTTCTACATTCCACTTAGGACTCAGTGTGAGATTCCCTCAGGGTTGCCTCCTGTCCTGGCACACTAGATCCCAGGAATGAGGAGTGAGGACTTGCAGCCTATCAGCTGCAGACCCCAGGACCCCCGGCATATTACCAACCCTCCTCCACTTAAAACTACCTGCTCTAAATTTGGGGGCAGGAGGTCTGAGTCCTAGTACCAGCTGTTACAAGTCCAGAAAACCACTGCTGGGCTGGGCTGCAAGTGTCTCCTCTGTTAAAGGAGACAGATGGAAGTAGATGTGATGTTGCTGAAGACTGCTCATAACAACCAAGTGCCTTACAAGTTTCCACATCTGTAAAAAGGGACAATAACAGCACTAGCTCTATAGTAACTGAGGACTAATTGAACTAATATGCATAAAATGCCAAAGCCTGAACCTGCCATAAATGTGGACATATGAGGCATTATGCTTTGGTGCGCAAACTGCCTTCAAGTATGTGTGTATGACATATGTGTTTATGCATGCATGTATGCATGCATGTTCGTGTGTGTGAGGGAATGCACGTGCCATGGTACACATGTGGCAGTCAGAGGGCAATCTTGGGTGTCAGTCACCACCTTCTACTCTGTTTAAGACAGAGTTTGCTCTTTGTTGTTCGATGCTGTATATGCCAAGCACAAATATCTGGGTGATCCCCCGTCTTCACTTTCCCTTGCATCAAAAAAAACACTGTTTATGCCGGGCAGTGGTGGTGCACACCTTTAATCCCAGCACTCGGGAGGCAGAGGCAGGCGGATCTCTGTGAGTTCGGCCCAGCATGGTCTACAAGAGCTAGTTCCAGGGCAGTCTCCAAAGCCACAGAGAAACCCTGTCTCAAAAAACCAAAAAAAAAAAAAAAAAAAGCAAAAAACCAACACCAACAACAAAAAACACTGTTTAACTACTGAGCCTGGCTTTTGTGTGGGATTTACCCATTGAGCCATCTCCCCAGGCTGCAAACTGTTTTTCTGTCCAAGGACTCACAGCAATTACCTGCTCATGGTGACTCATGGCAACACAATTGTCTGCCATAAAAGCTTAGAAGGTATGGAGCACACCTTTAGCTCCAGCACTCAGGAGGCAGAGGCAAGCAGGTTTCTATGAGCTGAAAGCCAGGTCAAGTTCCAGACCAGCCAAGGCTATGTAATGAGACTCTGTCTCAAACAAAACAAAATTAGAAAGCATACAAGGACTGGGTGGGATAACATACATCTATAATTCTAGTACTTTGAAGGTAGATTAGAACCCTGTTCTTTTTTTTTTTTTAGACTTATTTATCCCATATACAGGGTTCTGCCTACATGCCAGAAGAGGGCACCAGATTGAATTGTAGATTCATGTGGTTGCTGGGAATTGAACTCAGGACCCCTGGAAGAACAATCGATGTTCTTAACCTCTGAGCCATCTCTCTAGCCCCTAGAATCCTGTTCTAATCCTAGAACAAGAGAATTTCAGAAGTTCAAGGTCATTCTTGGCTTATAGCTATATGAGAATCTTTCTAAAAAAAAAAAAAGCAAAACAAAAACAAAAAGTGGGCCACCTATGTTGTAGTAGATGGTGGATGGCCCCACACCTAACATGAGTATATGGACAGCTCAAATTGAACTCAACAGGTTATTTTAAAAAATAATAATAAGAGGTGGTGGTACATATCTTTAATCCCAGTTCTCGGGAGACAGAATTTGAGACCAGCCTGGTCTACATTGAGAGTTCCAGGCTTGGCTATGGCTTAATAAGACCTTGTCTCAAATAAACAAACATACACAAGTGGGGGAGTAGGGAGGTGAATGCATCTGGGAAGAATTAGAGGAAAGAATGAGTGGTGAATATTATCAAATTATACTGTATAAAATTCTCAAAGAATAAAATATTAAAAAAAAATAAAATAGCCTAGGCAGATCAAGAACAGAAGAACATGCCTGTTGTTCTAGTACTCAGTAGACTGAAGCAGGAAGATCAAAGTTTGAGGCCAGGCAGAGATGGTGCACACCTTTAATCCCAGCATCTGAGGCAGAGGCAGGTGGATCTCTGTGAGTTCAAGGCCAGCCTGGTCTATGGAGTGAGTTCCAGGACAGCCAGGGCTACACGGAGAAACCCTGTCTCATGTAAAACACAAACAAACAAGAGTTAAGACTAGCCTGGAGTACAAAGCAAACCCTGTTTCAAAACAGAAGGAAGAGGAGCAACTGCAGCTATTGGAGCGGGAAAGATGCTTAAACATACTTGCTGCCCTTGCAAAGGACCAGAGTTTAGTTGGCAGCTCACAACCCCAGGGGATGCACCCTCTTCCGGCCTCTGTGGTGCCCTCACTCATGTTCACATATGTAGCTCCAAACACAGACACATGATTAAAAACAAAGCTAAAGGAGGAGAGCAGCAGCAGTCGCTGCTTACGTGAAGAAAGGATTACATAAGGCTGAACCTATCTGTCCCCTAGTCAGGAGCTTGTACCTACAGGAACTTTGGGTAAGCCACAAGCTCCAAGGTCCCTCAAGGGACTGAGGTGGTCCTAGAATATGAAGTCCAAGCCGCCTTCCTTCCTCCTTTTCCTTCTGTACCATCAACCCCAATTGTCCAGCCCTTGGGACAGTCCCTCCTCCATCTGCCTAAAGCAGTAGATTCCAACATACTTGGCCCTATACCTACTCTGCCATGAGATCACCTCAGTGTTGCTTATCTGTGAAATTGAAGGGACCATACCAGCCACAGGCCCTGTTTTCTGACTCCCCAGCCTGGCTGGGCCTCCCCCAACTGTTCCCTCACATGCTCACCATTTGTTCAAACGTCTAGATGGGACAGACAGATTCCTGTGCCGCATGATCAAACATCCTGTTACTTTCTCCGAGGAGAGTCTCTATCTACAAGGCTAGTACAGGATGTTCTCCAGCTGCAGTTCCCAAAGCCTGCCCAGTTCTGTCTCTTAGGCTAACTCCAATCCCGCCTCTCATACTCACTCTAGACTCAGGCTAGAACTCAGAACCTAGAGTAAGCTGGGCTTGCACTTCAGGGGGCAGATACAGGGAAATGACCCCAGGTAGCATCTGCTTCTGGTCTCCCCAGAGGGCAGAAGCCCCTGACTCTAGGAAACATGGCCTCTCCTATCTGTCTGTCTATCTGAGATAGAAAGGACAATGTAGTTTTCCCCCCTTCTTTGATGAGAGTCTGGGAACACTCAGTGTGTGGACATGTGATTGTCCCTCTTGCCCAGCTCTGCCCTAAGCGAGAGTCTCCAGCGACTGCGTCGGAGTAGCTCTTTAATCACTGTGCCCAGCCTCTTGCTGCCCACACAAAAACATGCCATCCAAGGAGCTGGTTGAACCAGCTTTCCCAGGCCCAGCACAGTGTGTGGCCCCACTTCCGCACAGGGAGGCGTCTGCCTCTGCCAGGCTGGGCCCCCTCTCTGAGTGCAAAGGCAGACCTATGGGACCAACCTGAGGCACAGGGCAGGCTTTCCCCAGTCTCTGCCTCAAAGGCCTAAGAAACTAAGGTCCAGGAAGACAAAGACCCTTTCCAGTTAGGGACACAAGGAAAGCTAGGTGCCAAGCCGAGCTAGAACTCAGCCTTTGACTTCCTGGGGCTGAAAGGTAAAGAAAGGAAGGGGGAGATGTGAGGGTTCGGCAAACAAAAGAGGTAAAGGAGGAGGTGAAGGGGAAAGCTGCCTGACAGCTAGAGTTCTGACAGCCATCTTCATGATTAGGACAGGGGCCTGGCAGTAGGGGCAACATATTCGCTGTTCCCTACACTCAAACCAGAGGGGTGGCCCAGAGTAAAACTCCTCGACCTCAGGGCCTAGGGTCCTGGGAGCCAGCCCTACGCCCTGCATATATTCTTCCTGAGTTACCAGCCCCGGGGAGGACCACGCCTCTCTCTTGACATCTGCCTTCCCTAAGTCTGGACTCAGGCACCTGTTAGGTCAGCCCCTGACTGAACTCTTATGCAAGAGAAGCCCAGCTTGGGAAGGGAAGATACACTGGCCCATGTGAACAGAGCCCTGGACCTCTGGTTCTATTCCCCTGTGCCCAGCTTAGTGCTCCACGTGACCCAGGATGAGTCACTCCGCTGGCAGTTCCTTAACAGCAGCAACAGGCAGGGGCTCATCCTGTCCCTCCCCCACAGGGGGCCATGAGAAGTGAAAACATGATGGGGCTGGGAGGCGGGCCAATATGGATATGTCCTTGGGGAGCTGGAAGGAGGAAAGGATAGAGACACAACCACCCTGCTGTGGACACAGACTTCATCTGCAGAATGAGAACAGAGACCCTCCTGCACAGAAAGGGACTAGCAGACGGGGAGAGGGGGAGTCTAGGCTCAAATGCCTCAAAGGTAGAAGCTGAGCCTATGAGAGGGTAAGGCAACCTGGGTCTGTGTCTTGATCCCCCTTGAACCAGGGGTTCATATAGGGCACAGTCTGGGATCTGGTTATCTCTGTGTTCCCAGAACCCAGGGCTATACCTATGGTTCCATGTATGATGGAGTAGATGAGACACAGAAAAACCAGAGTGGCCAAGAAGTATGCACAGAGCTCAGGGAGAACAAAATCCAAACCTGTCCACAACAGCACTCTCTACAGAATCATCTCAATACATTTGTTGAGCCTGCGATGGAGATGGAGACAGGAAAATGTGAGAAGCTGTTCATCATGGCATAGGCTGTCCCCAGAGTCCCAGGGACCAGCAGAACCACCACACTTAGGAAGGGCTTACCTTTTTGCAGGTGGATAATGTCAGGAAAGTTGGAGAGCAGGCCCTGGTAGAGAGACAGAGTGTCAAGCATTTGGAAGAGGTCATTCTTGGGCTGTTCAGCAAACATCTCACCAACAGTTTCATAGGTCCGGCCGGTGTGAGAAATGGCATTGTTGAGGGCCTCAGAGCTAAAGGGAGGATCCATCTGGAAGGCATGGCTAATGGCCTGGAAGGCACTTCCCAGCTTCTGGAATTCCTTGCGGAAGCCTCCCACATGCTTCCGCACCAGCTCTGATGCCACGGTGCTAAGCTGCAGGACGCTGTCATCCATCTTCTTACTGAAAGCCTTGAATGTATCCACACGGTCCTCTACATCCTGCAGATCCTGGTGCTCTGTGGGGATCTGAAAGGTGAGCAGAAAGCTAGCACCCACCATCTCATCCTTCTCTGCCCGGCGCTTACCCATCTTCCACTGCTTGTCATCTAGGCAGCTGAGGAAATGCTGGAAGCCCTCATACTGAGACAGCACTGGGTGACTCGTCATGTGGTCCATCCAGAGAATGAGTCGTCGCTTGCGCTTCTCAATGAAGTCCTCCTCGAAGCGGCCAGTGGCCTGCTTCTCAGGCAGATGGGGCACGGAGATGACAGTGAACTTGTGTAGAAGGCGGTTGTAGAGCCAATCAAAGTGTTTGTAGCGCCGGTAAACGGGTGAGCCAGCGTGGGTGGGTGTGAGCTTGTAGGAGATGTAACTTTTGATGCCTTTGAACTTGGTCTGCTTGGTGGGGTCCTCTACGGAGCAGGCAAATGGGTGGGGGTTGGCCTTCCATTGAGGGCCCCGAGGGCCCATCTCAATGGAGTATGTCTCAGCAATCTTGGCCATCATGGGTACGTCACCAAGGATGAAGGCCTCCACTCCAGAGCGCACGAAGCACGAGAAACGATTGAGGTTTCGTCCCACCACACTGCCCCGCTTGGCAGATGCCATACTGTCCTGCCTTTCCAAGGGTGCCTTGGGACGGAAAGCCATATGCTGACTGGGGTAGGCACCCGGGTAGGAGAGGTTGAGTGGAGGGTGCCCGTTGGTACCTAGGCCACCAGCCCTGGGCTCTTCTACCACTGTGCAGCCATCATCCCAGTCATCCCAGTCATCATCATCATCATCCTCAAAGCTTCCTTGGTTTGAGAGGAAGCCACTGCCCCCGCCACTCCTGGCTGGGTTGGCCATACTAGGGCTGTTATACAAACTCACTTGGGTACCCAGGGAGCTTGCGAGGTTGCTGGGGTAGTCCACGTGGTTGGTGCCGACGCCAGGACGGACAATCTCAACGTAAGAAGCCGGGAAGAGCCCTGTCTCCCCACGGCTGTTCTGCCCCTGCAGCCAGCCATCCAGTGAGGTCTCACTGAAGATAACCAGGTCTTCATCCTGCTGGATGCTGATTTCCTCTTTGTTCTCACTGTGGAAATCATAGAGGGCTCGGCCTTTCAGTGCCATGGTTAGGCTACCTGACAGGTCAAGACTGGAAGGAAAATGCCTTGCTTAGACCCAGGATGCTCAGCAGGGTGTCTAAAACTGCACTTGCAGCTCAAAGTCTAGTAAACCTTACTCAGACCCCCAGGCAAGGTCGCAGCATAAACAAGATGCTGCCTAGCTGCTTTCTCTTCAAAGAAATGTCCATGGTCCAGAAACTGACTTATCCAGCCTTGGGGTATCTGCCTGTAAGCAGGGAGGGGCTGGTCATGACCACAGTTTTTCTTCTCTCCCTTGGCAGCCCCTGAGAGGGAGGGAGTCTCTCCCTCCTCTCACATCAAGTAGAAAAGTCAAATAGCCTGAAGAAACCAGGTCTGCTAGAACAAGAATGCGACAGACATTTCCACTAGAACAATGTTGTACAACAGACAAGAATCAGCCCCGGACCACAATCCCAGGAACGCAGGCAAGTTTCTGCCTCCCCAGCTCCCAGCTCCGGCTTTGGGAGGCTCTCACATTCCTCTGAAGATCTATTCCTTCCTTCTTCCCCTCTCCTCCCGGGCCACCGCGTCTTCAAGAATCCAGAAAATCCAAGAGGGGCAAGGAGAATAACAGAGTCCTGAACCAATTCCAAGGGTGGATGTGTCCGGCCTCCAAACGAGCCAGGCCGGGAAAACAACAGCCAAAGCTTGCACAACCGGCAAGACCTAGGGGGTGCGACCCCTCCTCGCCCGCTCTGGTGCCCTTTTCCCGCCCTGCAAGTGGCTTAGCCCCTACCCCCAGAGAACAAGGGGGGCGACATGCCTCTCAGAGGTCTCTCTCTCTCTCTCTGTCTCTCTGTCTCTGTCTCTCTCTGTCTCTGTCTCTGTCTCTCTCTGTCTCTGTCTCTCTCTCTCTCTCTGTCTCTCTCTGTCTCTCTCTGTCTCTCTGTCTCTCTCTCTCTCTCTCTCTCTCTCTCTCTCTCTCTCTCTCTCTCTCTCTCTCTCTCTCTCTCTCTCTGTACTTCTTTTGTTTGCTTAATTCCTCAGCAGTTTCTCGGAGTACCTAAGCTGACCCTTATCGGAGTCCCAGAACCCCTGTCGAGAAGTAACACTAGTGAAACCTTCACCATCACCCGCCCCCCACCACTGGTGTGCCAGGAAACACTCAACAGTAGTTGGTAGATGGAGTTCCGTAGAATAGATGGCTCGACCGGCTGTTTGTCCGGCCGGCCGCCGGTTCTTTCTCCGCGATGCCCTGTGGATGCCGCCCGAGAGGGATGAGTTGAGTCCCAGTCTCTTAGAGCCTCTTTCCACCGCACTTGCTACCCCTAAGCGCTGCCAGCGGGAAGTCACGTCCAAAACAAAACAAAACAAAAATCCAAAAAAAGAAGAAAAAGGACTCCAGGAGGTGGCGTCCCGAAGAAGGAGGAGAAAGCAGTAGGGGAGGTGAGGGGTGGGGAGAGAGAGGGAGGGAGGTATGAGGGAGGAAAATCAGGCTAGGGAATTGAGCAAACTCCACAGCACTTCCGCGCGTCCTGGCGGAGCAAGGACCGCGCAGCTCCGCCCTCCCGAGGCCAGGGTGCCACCACCCGCTCTCTGTCCTCTTTCCTTCTGGCGGGCGCCCTCCCACTCTCAGGTTCAGTCCGGGTGGCTGGGATTCGGGAAGTACACCTGGGAGTCGGGGTGCTGCCAGCTTTCAGCAGCCGAGTTGCCGGTGCCGAGAGCCACCTCTCGCCCCGGTTGGAGCGCCGCGCTGTGGAGCTCGCCAGCCGCCGCGGGGCCTCGTCTCCTGGACTCGATCACCCGCTTGCCTTTTCCGTGACGCAATTGCAGGAAAACTCGGAAAGTTTGCCGAGCGCCGAGTGGCAAGGAGGGAGCTAAGGGCTAGGAGAACCGCGCCGGCTGCAGGGGAGCAGAGCTGTGGAGGACCCTTTCCCAGTCTCCTTACCCGTCTCGCTTGCTCCAATCAGTCTGGGGACTAGCACAGATATGGGATTGTTCTCAGAGGGGAAGGCAGCAAACTGTGCGACCCTGGTGTCCCACATGGGATACCGGATGCTGCGAGCCTGATTGGGCCAGGAGCACTCCAGCCCTAGGCAGCTTCCTTCTGTGGGAGTGGGGGTAGGGATGCAAGAGTAAACTTTTGCAGTGGCAAGGAATTTAGGCACAGGCGGGTTCTGGGTTGCCTTTTCCTTTCTTTCCAACTGGATTTTCCATTCAGGCCCTCAACACCAAGGAGAGGGCATAATCTGGTAGATAGCCTCTAGGCTTCCAGGATTTGACCCTCCAGTTTATGCAAAACGCGGTGAACGGATTAGGAGAGGAATTGTGCTAAACTCTGGAGCAAATAGCACAATGGTTGGATTCCTGCCGTGCCCCTCTGGTCTTTAATTCACCCAATCTGCCTCATTCATTAAATTGTATATTCCAAACAACAAGTTAACCGAGTACCGATAATTTGCCCAAACCTTGGAAAGACAACAAAGTAAGAAACTGTGCTTCTCTTCTGGAAGCTCATAAGCATCTTAACAGGTGGACAAGATGTTCCTGCCTAGTGTAGCCAGTGCTGTGGAAAATGCATGGGAGGGCACAGCCTGAGTGGAACACATACCAAGGACCTTCTCTTTTCCTCGGAGATGTCTGAGGTTACACAAAGATTTAGCCCAGACTCCTTTCCATTCTGAGCCCCGCCCCCTGGCTAGAGCTTCCCGCCTCCCATTCCTCGTCTTGCTTACTGCAAATTTACTAGTTTAAGTTAGTGCTGCTAAAATTGGGATCTTTGGCTGTTTTGAAGGATACGATTCCCAGACCTCTGGCTCCAAAACTCATTTTCATTGGTACAATCTGGATTTGACTCTCTATGAAGATTAATAAATAGCTGGTCCTAGTGACACACACGGGAGGCTGAGGCAGGATGGCCATCATAGTGAGTGTCAGGCCAGCCTGGGCCACAAAGCAAGATCTTATCAAAAGTTAAAAACAAACTGAGGCAGGAGCTGAAACAGAGCTACCATGAGTTGGAGTCTGGGCTACAGTGTAAAACCTTTTCTCAAACAAAACAACAAAAAACTAGCCGGGTGTGGTGGTAGACGCATTTATCCTAGAACTTGGGAGACAGGGGCAGGTAGGATGGGCCCATTCTTCTGAAAGCCTATCAACTGTGTTAACTAAACTCATACTGGGGCTTTACAGCAGTGTCTACAGCAGTGACTAGTACCCAGCAACCATTAAAGAAATAGTTGTTATTGTTAGCCTCAACTGGGAGAAAGGTCTGTGAACAGGTGATCATAGGAACAAGAAGATACTCTCAAGCAGGGAGGGGAATGCCTCCGGTGGAGGTGGGGAGATTTTACAAGTTTGAGGCCAGCCTGGTCTATCTAGGAAGTTCTAGGAAGGTCCAGTTAGGGCTACATACATAGCAGGACCCTTTCAAAACAAACAAAAGAGAGCAGCTGAGAGGTAATACAACTGAGTCTTTAAGGTCAAGGCTGTCCATATGTGTAGTCATACATTGTAATAACAAATAAAGCTTGCCTGAAGATCAGAATGCTAGCTCACCACACACAGAGTTAAGAGGTAAGCCACGGCTGGGCGTTAGTGGCACACACCTTCAACCCCAGCACCAGCCTGGTCTACAAAGAGTTCCAGGTCAGTCTTCAAAGCTACACAGAGAAACCCTGTCTCAAAAAAAAAAAAAAAAAAAAAAAAGGAGATAAGCCACTAGTTAGACATAGGGGACAGACAGGCAGTGCTGGCCAAACCTTTAATCCCAACACTCAGGAGACAGAGGCAAATGGACCTCTGTGGGTTCAAGGCCGCCCTGGGCTACATGAGAGTGAATCAGTCTAAAAGAAAAACAGAGCTCATACCTTTGATCCCAGCACTAGGGGGAATACAAGGCAGGAGCTCAGTGCAGTCTGAGGTTTGATGGAGAACATTGCAGTTAGCAGTCACTCCAAGGACAGGGTCACTCCCCTTTGGTCTCAGCCTCGGTAGAGGTAAGAACTCTCTAGCAGCTTGGCTGCTTTTCTTTTCTTTTCTCTCTTTTTTTTTTTTTTTTTTTTTTTTCGAGACAGGGTTTCTCTGTGGCTTTGGAGGATGTCCTGGAACTCGCTTGGTAGTCCAGGCTGGTCTCGAACTCACAGAGATCCGCCTGCCTCTGCCTCCTGAGTGCTGGGATTAAAGGCATGTGCCACCAACGCCCGGCTCTTTTTTTTTTTTTAATGACTAGTTATTTTTATTTCATGTACATTGGTTTGTCTGTATGAGGGTTTGGATCCCTTGGAACTGTGACTACAGACATGGGTGCTGGGAATTGAACCCAGGTCCTCTGGAAGAACAGTCAGTGTTCTTAACCACTGAGCCATCTCCCAGTCCCCTGCTTTGCTTTCCTGATCTTCAGCTTAAACCCCAATATCTGTCTCTAGGTTTTTATTATTCATGCTACAGTATGGCAGGGGACAAAGGTGCACACGGGGGGGGGTGTCAGGCACATGGGCTAACCTGGGCACTGAGTTTCCTAAGGAACAAGCCCAACTCTTGACCTACTGATGTGAAAATTCAGTTTTGTTTTACAGCTGTTTTCTCCTGAGTAATACAACCCAGATTCTAGAGTTTGTGCACTCTTCTTTCTTTTCCTTCTCGCCTTTCTTTTCCTTCCCTCCCTCCCTCCCTCCTTTGCTCCCTTCCCTTTCTCCCTTCTTTTCTTTTTGAAGCAGGGTCTCACTATGAGACAAAACAGAGCTGGGACTTGCAATGTTTTGTTCCAAGTGCTTGGGATGCAGGAATGTACCATAATACCCAGCTTTGTTTTTGTCTCAAGTGGTCCAGTCTGCCCCTCCAGTTTGTATATAATGAAGGCTCTGTAATCCGGGCACACCTTTTTGTAGTCCTTCTGCCTCAGTCTCCTGAGTAACTGTGACAACAGGCTTGCTTCCTATATTGTCTTTACTTTGCATCCAAACACTCCAGTCACACAGCCATCTTGGATTTATTGTATGCTCTTGGTATAGTTTTTCTGATTCTTATGGGCTACTCTCATTTCCAGACTCTTAGGAAAAACAAGTGTTTTGGCCTTCAGAGATTTTCAGAACCTCCTTCTACTCACTAAATCCCAGGGATCCTCTTCAGGTCTAAGGGTAACAGCCTCATGGTTACTAGTAAAGTGCACTAACCCTTAGGATTCCCTGCACTCTGCTCAAAGATTACAGATTCCAGCTAGTCCAGCCTCTGCCTTCCATACATCCTGAGATTACTGATGAATGAATGTAGCCTTTCTCAGCTGCAGGGTGGATCTGTCCTAAGCACTGAACCTTTTTTCTTTTGCTCAAGATTTATTTTATTGTTCTCCAGTTTACACTTTATCAAATTGATTTCCATATCCTCAAAACATCCTGAGGAAGGGACAATGCCAAGTGCAAATCCTCGCAAATAAGGAAGTGCTGCAGTTGTCCCCCAACCAAGTTTTGCACAGTTTCCCTTGGGAAACTCTCAGGCAAGATTCATACAGAGGGCAACAAAAGAAACAAGAAAGAAAAGATAACTAGTAAACAAAAGATGGATTAGGGCTTGGTACTAGCACTCTGGAGCCAGACCAGGTATAGCCCAGCAGGAATGCTGCCACACAATGGGATCTGAACTCTGGTCCTCAAAATTGAGCCACAAAGCTCTTGACTTGCCAAGCAAGTTCTCTGGCCCTCTTTCTTATTTTTCTTTTCTTTTTTTCTTTTTTTCTTTTTTTTTTTTTTTTTTTTTTTTTTGGTTTTATGAGACAGGGTTTCTCTGTATTGTTTTGGAGGCTATCGGTCCAGCCCGGCCTCGAACTCACAGAGATCTGCCTGCCTCTGCCTCCTGAGTGCTGGGATTAAGGGCATGCACCACAATGCTCTGTCCTTTCTTCCCTTTAATTGAGCATGTTATCTTTCCTACTAGGGCCCCTCCCTACTTAGGTTTGAGATGGGTTGCTGTTGTTTAGGAAGGCACACTGCTACTTTAGTAACACAGGAAGCAATAATGAGGGCCTGTAGGGGGACGAAGGCTGGGGCAAAGTAAACCTGGGGGGCCTTTTGGAGGCAGACTACACTAGAATGATGATCACATATTTGAAAATATTTTCTCAAAAGCTGGGCATGGTGGTGAATGCCTGTAATCCCAGAATCTGAGAGGCTGAGGCAGCAGTATCAACAGAGTTAAAATGACCAGGCTTGGTGCATGCGCCTTTACTCCTAGCACTCTGGAGGCTAGCCTGGTCTACAGATTGAGTTCAAGGCCAGACAGGACAATGGGGTGAGTAAGTGCCTGTCTCAAAACAAACAAACAGGAGTTTAAATGACAGAAATTAGCATGAGGCATGGGGAAGGAAGAGTAGGTCAGTTCAGCTGGCCTGATTGCCTCCTCTTAGTTTCAACCATATAGTCACATAGCAAGAATCCCTATAACCATTAAGTAGAGGTACCACCTAGAAAATAACAAAAACAAGAAGCAGAACTCCTCTGATATTTGCAGTCTCCAATTAAGGCATTCTCTGAACTGCTGCCCTAGGCTTTTACCCCACCTGAGAAAGTTTTATCTGTTCTCACCATTCTCTCCTTTGAAAACCTAAAATCATTTACAACAGACCAGGGATCAGAGCCCACAAACAATTTTGGTATTTCTTTGGCCTCCAGTCAGGATATTTTTGGCTCATGACTCAGGACATGCATTGAGGTCCTATCTCTAAATTGCCTGTCCCATTTTTATCTCCTAGTCTCATCATTCCTGCTTGAAAAGATGACTCTGAATGCCATTTAGGAAATTGGGACTTCTTTTTTTTTTTTTTTTTTTTTTTTTTGGTTTTTCGAGACAGGGTTTCTCTGTGGCTTTGGAGGCTGTCCTGGAACTTGCTCTGTAGACCAGGTTGGCCTCGAACTCACAGAGATCCGCCTGCCTCTGCCTCCCGAGTGAAATTGGGACTTTTTTATCATGCATATTTATTGTGTGTTTGTGTGTTCTTTTCCTCCAACATGGAACCCAGGTGGTCAGGCTTAGCATCTTTTTTTTTTTTTTTTTTTTTTGTTTGTTTGTTTGTTTTTCAAGACAGGGTTTCTCTGTGGCTTTGGAGGCTGTCCTGGAACTAGCTCTTGTAGACCAGGCTGGCCTCGAACTCACAGAGATCCACCTGCCTCTGCCTCCCAAGTGCTGGGATTAAAGGCGTGCGCCACAGGCTTAGCATCTTTATAAACCAAGTTATTTCTTTTCTTTTTTTTTTTTTTGGTTTTTCGAGACAGGGTTTCTCTGTGGCTTTGGATGCTGTCCTGGAACTCACTTTGTAGACCAGGCTGGCCTCGAACTCACAGAGATCCGCCTGCCTCTGCCTCCCGAGTGCTGGGATTAAAGGCGTGCGCCACCACCGCCCGGCCAACCAAGTTATTTCTTGATGCTGCCAATTCCCCTAAGACCTTTCTTTATTTAAACAGAGTCTCACTACGTAGCCCTGGCTAACCTAGAACTCACTATGTAGACCAGGTTAGCCCCAAACTAAGAAAGATCCACCTGCCTTTGCCTCCCAAGTGTTGGGATTAAAGGTGTAAGCCCTCACTACTTAAAAGCAAAACAAAAACATACACACACCAAAACAAAGACAGGGCTTCTCTATATAGGCCTCCCTGAAACTATATAGATCAAACTGGTCTTGAACTCACAGAGATGTGCCTGCACTTGTCTCCCCAGTGCTGGAATTAAAGGCATTCGGCACTATTTGGATTTTTAAGAGGTGTCTCCTATCTACCATCAACAAAATGGAATTTCTGATCTTTCCCATCCCCAGATCTGTTCTTTACTTGTATCTTCTTTCCCCATCTCATGTAATGCCGTATGTATACGTAGCAAAACTGTTGGGATAAAAAAATAAAATCACTCTTGACTCTTCTCATCCTTTTGTCATTCCTCTTTTACAAGCATTTCAGTACAGCTTTTCTGGCTTCAGTTACCTTCTTTCTGATCTGACCTGGATGGCTCCAATAGCCTCCTTATGGTTTCTGTGTGCAAGCACAGGCGCACACACACACACCATTGTTCTCAATATAGCAATCAAGATGATCCTTTTTTTTTTCAGATTAAAACTTCTGGGGGGCTGGAGAGATGGCTCAGAGGTTAAGAGCACTGACTGATCTTCTAGAGGTCCTGAGTTCAATTCCCAGCAACCACATGGTGGCTCACAACCATCCATAATGAGATCTGGCGCCCTCTTCTGACCTGGAGGCAGAACACTGTATACATAATAAATAAATCTTTAAAAAAAAAAAACTTCTGTATTACTTTTGTGTATGTCACAGCGTGTTATCTTGGAGGTCAGAAGACAACTTGTGAGACTCAGTTTCCTCCTTTCACCATGTGGATCCTAGGGACTAATCTCAGATCAGACTTCAATGTTTTGTTTTTGTTGCTGTTTTTCCTGGGACAGGGTTTTTCTGTGTAGCCCTGGCTGTCCTGGAACTCACTCTGTAGACCAGGTTGTCCTGGAACACACAGAGATCTGCCTGCCTCTGCCTCCCCAGTGTTAGGATTACAGGCAAAAGGTGAGCACCACCACTGCCTGGAACAACAATTGTTTTTAACTGCTAACCTGTCTTGCCTCAGCTCCCTTTAGAGTCTATAAAAAGCTTGAAATGTATTTCCTTGTTAAGGCTGGGATGAATGTAGATGGTGAAAGCTCAGCAGTTAAGAGTGTATACTAAGCCGGGCGTTGGTGGCGCACGCCTTTAATCCCAGCACTTGGGAGGCAGAGGCAGTCGGATCTCTGTGAGTTCGAGGCCAGGCTGGACCGACAGCCTCCAAAACAATACAGAGAAACCCTGTCTCATAAAACCAAAAAAAAAAAAAAAAAAAAAAAAGGAGTGTATGCTTAGCCAGGCGGTGGTGGCACACTAGAGGCAGAGGTAGGTGGAGCTCTCTGAGTTCAAGGCCAGCCTGGTCTATGTAGCCAGTTCCAGAACAGCCAGAGCTGTTACACAGAGAAACCCTGTCTCAAACAAACAGTGTATACAGCCTTGATGTACATGTATGTACCACATTTGTGCAGTGCCCTTTATTCCAAACCCTGAGGATGATAAAAAGGAAAGAAGGCAGTGAGTGTCTCTCTGGCTACAAAAATAGGGAACTGTTCTGTCAGTGGAACTTACTTCCCATGAATCATCTAGAAAGATATCAAATGGAGTCAATCCATTGCTGTTTAGCTGGTAGCAGGTAGCAAGTTCAGGGATTTGGAGAGAGAGAGAGAGAGAGAAGAGAGAAGGGGAAGGGAGAAGAGAAGAGAGACCAGGGAAGGGGCTGGCATAACCCCAATGAAACCCCTTTCAGGTTTCAGTACCAGAGGTGTTCTATCTGAGCAGATCTGGAAACAAGATCAGTACTCTTTGACCTCAACAGAAGCAGACTCTCCTTTGATAAAACACAACTGGGGAAAACAACCTCACTTTGGAAATGGGGATTGTGTGCCATGGTACCAGGAGCTTGAGGTTTGGTGGGATTTGAAGGGGGAAGGGCCTACCAGGGTGAGGTTCAGTAGAAATTTTTCTGACCTCAGTTCTGCTTCTGTGATTTCAGACAGGAACTGTGCTGGAAGATATCCTTGAGATTGGGGGGTTTCTGGACAAGAGTTTGCCAGACAATATATTTTCAATATATTGGGTGGGTATCATGAACCACTGAGGATTGCCGAAACACAAGCCTCTCCAGACTGACCAAAGTAACATGGAATCGCCTCTAAAATAAGAGCCGGGAGTAGTGAAACAAGCTAATTCCAGCTTTTGGGAGGTAGAGGTGATGGTCAACATAGAGTACCACCACAGCCAGAGTCACATAGAGAGACTCTGTTTCAATAAAACAAAATAAAGAATTGACGACCGTAGCAGCTCATACTCGTAAACTCAGCATTCTGGAAGACAGGTGGGTTGGATTACAGCGAATTCGTGCTACCTAGGAAGGCACACTGTCTCAAAAAAGTAAAAGTCAGATGTCAGGCTGTTTCTCATCCTGATTAGGTGAGTTTAGGAATCGGCTGGGAAACCGGCAGGCCATAGGTTTAGTGCTGCTCAGTACTGCTTGGGAAGGAGAATCCCTTTACCCAGTCGAGTGACAGACCTGTTGCTTACTGGGGTGGGACTATTCGCCAGCTCTAGACACCACTGGAGCGAAGAAATTCGCACAGTTCTAACTACATTTTTTTTTTCGAGACAGAGTTTCTCTGTGGCTTTGGAGGCTGTCCTGGAACTCACTCTGTAGACCAGGCTTGTCTCGAACTCACAGAGCTCCGCCTGCCTCTGCCTCCTGAGTGCTGGGATTAAAGGCGTGAGCCACCAACGCTCGGCTCTATCTTTTAGCGGTTACTCCTCTCTCCCGAAACTGAGGTCTGCAGTTCTGGAGGGGAACTCTCGTCAGGGTCACCAAAGAGAAACCTAACGTAAAATTACTGAACCACTATATGACTCCCCCTCGGGGGTTAACACGCTGGTGCAGTCTTCGCAGGACACGCCCTTCCAACCCGCTCGCCTCCCCCTACAGGAAGCTCCTAAGTCTGACCAATAAAAAACGGGGGCGTGGTCATAGCTTCCTTTCTATTGGCCCAGGGGTCTTCCGGCGGCGAGGCGGAAGTTGTGCTGCGTTCTCAGCGTGCTCTCCGTTTTCTCTGGCCGGCTCCATCATGGTGCGGAAGCTGAAGTTCCATGAGCAGAAGCTGCTGAAGCAGGTGGACTTCTTAAACTGGGAGGTCACGGACCACAACCTTCACGAGCTGCGCGTGCTGCGGCGGTACGGGCTCCAGCGGCGGGAGGAATACACGCGCTACAACCAGCTGAGCCGCGCGGTGCGCGAACTGGCGCGGCGCCTGCGCGACCTGCCCGAACGCGACCCTTTCCGAGTGCGCGCCTCGGCGGCGCTGTTGGACAAGCTGTACGCTCTCGGCCTGGTACCCACGCGCGGCTCACTAGAGCTCTGCGACTTGGTCACAGCCTCCTCCTTCTGCCGCCGCCGCCTGCCAACTTTGCTCCTCAAGCTGCGCATGGCTCAGCACCTTCAGGCTGCTGTGGCCTTTGTGGAGCAGGGTCACGTCCGCGTGGGCCCAGACGTGGTCACCGATCCCGCCTTTCTCGTCACTCGCAGCATGGAGGACTTTGTCACTTGGGTGGACTCGTCCAAGATCAAGCGGCACGTGCTGGAGTACAACGAGGAGCGCGATGACTTTGATCTGGATGCCTAGAGAGTCCTTTCTACCCGTGGCTTCCACAACCACAGGTCACTGAGCCCGGGATGGGGAAAATCGCCCCTGAGTTCCGGGACTTTTTAGAATTTGGACTGATAACTAAATGACTGTCTTGCGAGTCAGTGGGAAGCAGTTTTGTACTGCACTGGCGATTGTTAGGTTGTTGTCACTTTGTGGTGTAGAAACAGGGACGTTACCCCTTTTCTCCTTTGCTTTATCGTCTTGAACTAGGATTGACTGGTATAGATGGAGAATTTGGGTTTAGACGATTTTTGTTGTTTTGTTTTTATATGTAAAACTGGGCTACGGGAATGTTAAGTGTGACTCCCTCTTTTAAAGAAACATTTTCTTTATGCCAATAAATGTCCCGACCGTCTTATTAAGTGCAAGTTTTGTTTGGTCGACACTCTTATCTAGGTTTCTATCTGTTGACCTTGCTAGCTCATGAACCCTAAGAATCGGAATAGGATTGTAGACGTGAGGTCTGCCGCAGCCTCACGTGGAGGCTGCAGGATGTTGTACAAGCTGGGCAGATTTGTCACTTTACCAGTCCTTTTCTCGGAATGAATGTTTTGGCAGAGCTTTTATCCACAAGACTTCCTGTTGATATTCCAGCCCCAGGAAATACCATATTAAAGGCCTGGAGTGTTTGCTTGCCTAAGGAAATGATCACTCTGGCTTGGCCAGCTCGTGGTTAGAAGTGACCCAGGAGGTTCCTGAAAACAGATGTTCTTAGGAGTGGTAAAATGTGTGCTTAGTCTTATGTGCAAGATCATGGCTTCAGTGTTAAGAACTCCTACTCCAAAAAGAAGAGGCAAAAACGACAAAATAAAGTGATAGAATTGGCCAAGAGAGCATCAGGTTTTACCACAAACAAAATAGAATACAGAACCCAGCATATTAGGTTTTTGGGGGAGTGTTATTTTCAAATCTTTTTGACAGGTTTTGATATATAGCCCAGGCTGGTCTGGAATTTGGAGTGATCCTTCTGTCCCAGCCTTCCAGCCTTCCAGTGCTGAGATTACAGTGTGCCCTGATAAAGTTTGGGATTTGTGGAGTTTTTTTTTCCTTTTTTTTTCTTTTTTCTTTTGGTTGTTGTTTTTATTTCTTGGAAACAGTTTAACTGTGTATCCTTGGCTGTCCCAAGTGCTTGAATGAAAGTTGTGTGCCACCAGGCGGTGGTGGCGCATGCCTTTAATCCCAGCACTCGGGAGGCAGAGGCAGGCGGATCTCTGTGAGTTCGAGGCCGGGCTGGACCGATACGACAGCCTCCAAAACAATACAGAGAAACCCTGTCTTGTAAAAACCAAAAAAAAAAAAAAAAAAAAGAAAAAAGAAAGTTATGTGCCACCACCCCCCTGCAAGGTTTAGGTTTTATGTGCTTTCTCTACTTCACTAGGTGGAGGCATTAATGTGCCGGGCAAGATGGCCCAATGGGGAAAGGCACTTGCTGCTCAGCCTGACACCCTGAGTTAAATCCCAGGGCCCTCATGGTGGAAGGGAAGCGCTGACTCCTCCATGTTTGTGGTATGGTGTATGCGTTCACAGAAAATAAGCAAAGGTCAAAAGCCAGGAAAGACCCTGATAATGCTTCCAAATATTAGACCCCTTTTTGGGGGGGGCGGTTGAGACAGGGTTTCTCTGTGTAGCTTTGGAACCTGTCCTAGAACTAGCTGTGTAGACCAGGCTGACCTCCAGTTTCTGCCTCCTGAGTCCTGGGATTAAAGGTGTGTGCCACCACCTCCCGTCTTGATAATGGGAATCTTTTTTTTTTTTTTTTTGGAGGCAGGGTTTCTCTGTGGCTTTGGAGGCTGTCCTGGAACTCGCTTGGTAGTCCAGGCTGGTCTCGAACTTACAGAGATCCGCCTGCCTCTGCCTCCCGAGTGCTGGGATTAAAGGCGTGCGCCACCAACGCCCGGCGATAATGGGAATCTTGCATGATACCACTACACCAGTGATGCTATGTAGACCCAGTTTTAAGTAGGTAATATGTATTGACCTATTTAATCCTCTCAACAAGCCCACTTAAATAGGTGGACCCATTACTCTCTACTTTTCAGTTGAAAATGGAAGATGGGTCAGAATATTTAATTGCATGGTTAATGGATTAGGATACTCCCTTTTAAGAGACTGCCAGTGTCAGCACAGCCAGCCCTTAGAAGGTGTGTCAGTCTCAGCCTGACTTTCCAAGCCAGTAGCAACACTAGGCAATGGTTGCTCTCAACAGGATGCTATATAAAAAGGCATAGAGGCAGGTGGATCTCTGTGAGTTGGAGGCCAGCCTGGTCTACAGAGAGAGTTCCAGGACGGCCTCCAAAACAATACAGAGACCCTGTCTCGAAAAACCAAAAATAAATAAATAACTCCTTTTAAAATATATTTTTTAAAAAGAGGCAGAGCTGGTGTGATGTACATAAAGTATTTGGGGGGTAATGATAGGAGGAACACTCAAAAGTTTGGGTGGGGTCAGCCAAGATTACTCAGCCAGACTGTCTCAAAGGGCATGCACATGGCACATAGATATACATGCAAGCAAAGCACACATGACACATGAGAGAGAGATTGGTGTATTGGCACGTGCCTTTAAGTACAACCATCTGGGAAGTGGAGGATGGAAGATCAGGAATTTGAGCCCAGTCTGGTTTACATAAAACCATTTCAAAACAAAGTGGTAGAGAGAGGTGGTGGTAAGCTTCTGATCCCAGCCCTGGAGAGGCAGAGGCAAGATCAAGTGTCAACGAGACAAGCCTCTGGGGAGTGGTATAACAAAGTGATGATACTCAAGGTAAGACCTGGTAAGTAGTGTGAAGAAACAGAACTGGACTCAGGAGGCAGAGGCAGGCAGATCTCTTGAATCCCAGGCCAGCCTGGTCTACAAGAGAGGTCCAGGATAGCTAGGGCTACACATAGAGACCCTGTCTGGAAGCGTGTATACACACACACACACACACACACACACACACACACACACACACACACAATCACAATTAAAAAGCAGCCAGGCAGTTGGCACATGCCTTTAATCCTAGCACTTGGGGAAGTAGAGGCAGATGGACCTCTTGAGTTCAAGCCTAGCCTGGTTTACAGAGCAAGTTCCAAGACGGTTACATTGAGAAACCCCATTTCAACACACATACCCCTCACCACCCCCAAAAATTAGACAATGGCTGAAAGTGAGGACAGAAATGGCGCAGATTCTAGAAGCCTATTTTCTTCATCTCAGTTTGTCAGACTTACAACTACTCGTAATGCTAGCTCCAGGGGCATGAAATACCTCTAGCTTCTTCAGGCATCTTCACTTTCATATGTATACACAACACACAAAAACCATGTCCTGGGTTGACATACTTCAGTTAACAAGAACAGCTACAGAAGCAGATCTTCAGAAGCCAAAAAGCAAGGTTAATACATTTAAATTTTTCCACAATGATGGATTTTGATGAACTAGGTCTTTGTTTTTATTTTGGCTAGTGGTACCATGTGCTATTTTATAGCATGAATCGTATTTCCACCATGGAGTCAGTTGTGCTAAGGTCTGGTGGCCTGCTAAGCTAGGTTACCATGTTATATAACCATGGCATAGTGTTAGAGCTCAGCAGTTCAGAGCACTTGTTTTTCTTGCAGAGAACCGGGGTTTGGCTCTCAGCACCCATACTGTAGCTTATAAACATCTATATTTCCAGCTCCAAGGATTCAGTTCCTGCATCTGAACTCTGTGGGCAACAGCCGTGCAGATGGGACACATACATTCAGGCAAACACTCGTACACATAAAACAAGACAAAAAAATAGTTATGGCAGCTTGACTCAGAGGTGTTTATGGCATTTCCTAGCAGCAGTAGTGAATTCATTTATGTCTTTTTTTTTTTTATGCATGCTATACAAACACTGTACCACTAAGTTATAGCCTGTTCCTTGTACTTGTTTGTTTGCTTTTCCAGACAGGGTTTCTCTGTGTAACAGCCCTGGCCATCCTGGAACTCACTCTAGACAAGGCTGGCCTCAAACTCAAAAGATCCTCTCTAGTCCTAGGATTAAAGGCCTGAGCCACCACCACCTTTTTCCTTTTCCTTTTTTTTTTTTTTTTTTTAATTTTATAGGGTCTGTCCTGGAACTCATTGTTTCTACCAGCTGGTCTTGGGTTTACAGAGCTCCTCCTGCCTGTCCTGGGTACTGGGATGAAAGTGTACATCATCATGCCCAGTTCATAACTTTTTGGTTTTTGGAAGCTCACTACGTAGACCAGCCTGGCCTTGAACTCAAGAGATCCGCCTGCCTCTCTCTCCCAAGTGCTGAGATTAAAGGCCTGAGCCACCATACCCAGCTTAATTAATTAATTAATTAATTTTGGTTTTTCGAGACAGGGTTTCTCTATGGCTTTGGAGGCTGTCCTGGAACTAGCTCTTGTAGACCAGGCTGGCCTCGAACTCACAGAGATCCGCCTGCCTCTGCCTCCCAAGTGCTGGGATTAAAGGCGTGCGCCACCAACGCCCAGCCCCAGCTTAATTTAATTTCTGAAACTTGTCTATTTTGTCTAGGCCGATTTAGAATTCTGGAACCTAATCGGTGATCCAGCCTCCTAAGTAGCATGGACTACAAATGTGTGTTACCATCTTCAGTTCAAAAGTTGTTTTTTTAAGAAAGACATTATTATTATTTATATATGTGTACTTGCATATGAATGCAAGTGCCTTCAGAGGCCAGGAGCATTGGATGCCCCTGGAGCTGGTGTTACTGGGTGTTTGAGGCTACCTGATAATGGGTGCTTCATCCTCTGAAGACCAGTATATTCTCTAACCTGCTGTGCTAACTAGTTTTATGTCACCTTGACACAAGCTGGAGTTACTGGAGAGGAGGATCCTCAATTGAGAACATGCCTCCATTAGACTGGGCTGTAGGGAAGGACTTATATCTGCCCTTCTCTGCTGCTCCCTTCTTAGTCCTGGTTATGGTCATGTTTTTTGTCTTGGGACCTCTGATGTCTGACCTATTTTGGGTTCTGACAGTTCGCTTTTTCAGCATTCACTGACTCTGGGCTGCTGGCATTTTCTATTCTTCTCATTTTTACTTTTTGAGACACTATCTCCATCTGGGGTGATGGTGGCACACTCCTTTAATCCCAGCACTCAGGAGACAGGCAGGAAGATCTCTGTAATTCTCTGTTAAGTTCAGGGCCAGCCTGGTAAATTGCAGGACAGTTAAGCCTACGTGGTAAGACCATGTCTTTTTCTTTTTCTTTTTTTTTTTTTTTTTTTTTTTGATTTTTCAAAACAGGGTTTCTCTGTGTAGCCTTGACTACCCTGGAATTTACTCTATAGACCAGGCTGGCCTTGAACTCAGATCTGCCTGCCTCTGCCTCCCAACTACTGGAATTAAAGGCATGCACCATTCCTGGCTGGTATTTTCTTTTCTTTGATTACTAATCACTGTCCTAATTCTAAACCCTAAGGCTTAGAATGAAAGGCTTGGGATCATGAAAAGCAGGGATTCTGGTCTACCCCCAATCTGCTAAGGCAAATTCAAGTGCAGATATCTGAATTCTGAAAGAGCAGTGCATATGACTTTGATGGAAATCACTAACTTTATTATTATTATTATTATTATTTTTCAGGAGGCACTTATTGGGTCATCTCAGGCAGGCAGGTGATTTTAGTTTCCTTCAGTCTTCCTAATCCCCAAGTACAAAACTGGGTAGGTCAGGCTCACTTGAAATGCAAAGTATGGAATAGGGAAGGGAGTCTGGCTGTTGTGGTAGGCTCTAGACTACATATTACAGATTATCTTCCCAATTTTATATATGTCTATAGCAGGGTCTCAGACTTAGTAAGCCTTTGAGACCTTAGCACAACTGCCTCCATGATGGAAGTGTACCGTTCAGGCTGTAAAACTCAGCATGTGGACAGTACCACATAGCAAAACGAAAAGGCCGAATCTATCAAAGCCCATAGTTCTGGGTTAGTCTCTAATTGTACTAACCTTGCTTTTTGGCTTCTGTAGTTCTGCTTCTGGCCAACTGTTCTTGTCAACTGAAGTATTGTCAACCCAGAACATGATTTTTGTGCTTAAAAGCTCACTCTGAGAAAGGCTTGGGGCTGTACTGGGATCCCAAACACCCAGTGTACTCACTAATAAAGACTTTCTGTTGGCTTAAACCCATGTTGGGGCAGTCTACTCTAGTGAATACCCAACAGCAATGTCAGAGTTGAAGCGGAAGCCAGGTGTGGTAGCACACATCTGCAATCCAGGTTATTGGGTAGTGAAAGCAGGAGGGCTGCTGAGGATTTGAGGACAGCTTGGGCTGTACAAGCAGTCCTGGCCACAGAACCAGACCCATGTCGAAGTAAAAATAAAAAGGCTAAGGCTGGAGCCAGGCAGTGGTGGTGCTCAGGACCTCTGGAAGAGCAGCCAGCGCTCTTAACCTCTGAGCCATCTCTGCAGCCCCTTTCTTGTTTTTTTTTAAAGAGTGGGTCTCACCTGGTATGGTGGCACATGCTTGTAATCCCAGCACTTGGGAGGCAGAAGTGGGCAGATTGAGACCAGCCTCGTTTACATAGGTAAGTGCCAGGACTGTTACACAGAAACCCTGTCTCAAAAAAAAAAAAAAAAAAAAAAGTGTGTCTCATGTAGCCCAGGCTGGCCTCTAGATTGCTGTGCTGTGTAGTGGAGGATGAACCTAAACGTCCGATAGTCCTGCTTCCAGCTCTTGCTGCTGAGGTTACAGGGAGGTGCCACTACAAGTTACGTGGTCTTGGGGGTAGAGTGTGGGAGTTAAGGCATGCTAGGAAAACACCCTACTGAGCTACATCCCCAGGCGCAGACTCTTGTTCACTGAAGAGGAAATAAAGTAAAGCAACACATTTGGTTCATTGTAAGTATTCAGTAAGTAGCAAGTCGTGTTTTTATTTTACACGCTAGCAATCTTATCCTGCTTGTGGGTTATGATTAGGGACTCTGAATGCAAACTACCAAGAATCGAACCAGGTCCGTTCTGCACAGTGTTAAAAGGGAGAATGGGCAAAGGACGTTTATTATTTCGAAACTTGAAAACCATTCAAAAAACCGCACAGACGAGACAAAGGCAAGCTGTCGGCACAGCCCTAGTGCTTGGGAAGGTGACGGCCACGAAGTCACGGTTTTGAAGGTGAACGGAGCCGGGACAAGCTTGTGCTCAGGTGTGAAGCCTCCGCAATGCTCACCAGGTAGCCAGAGTCTGGAGAAAAGAAACCCAAGCCAAATCTAGACGGCCTCCTGGTCAATGTAACCAGCCCCGCCACTCAGGACGGAAGTAATATCCTGCCGCGACTCCCGCGATGCACCACGGTAGGCGGAACCGGAAGTTTCGTATGGCAATCATGAGGGGGCAGGCCCAGCTCCTCTCGGGCAGCTAATTGGTCAGTTCGTGGAGGCGGCGGTGGCGTGCGTGACTGGCACCTTGGTGCGGTAAGTCTCGAGTTTGCCCCGGTTTGCTTCTTCCAGCGTAGCTGTAGCTTCCCCCGACGGCCCGGGACTCCTGGTCTCCATTCGCTACCTGGAGAGGCCAGTCGATCTATAGTGTCGCGTTTGGCCATGTTTCTGCCGTTGTGTGCCGGGCAGTCTGACCAGGACTCGTGAGGAACATTATTGTATGGCCTGGCGAGCGAGAGACAGATGAACCCATCATCCATCACTAAGAGGAGACAGTCGGGGATAGCGACGGGGAGGACGGCAAAGTCTACGGCTGGGAAAGAGGCTTCGGTGGGCCTGACACTTGGGAGTTCGCTTCCTTCCTCAGCCTTGCTGCCGCTGTAGGCGTGTGCCATCCTCAGGTGTACCGTTAGGGACAGTTTCAGTGGCATATTACTGAGGATACCTAGCGGGGAGCTCAGTAATTATCCGGATACTCCCGGTTGTATTGCAGATACTTTGATACACACCTTAAACTCACACTGATAATAATGTCACTTAGCAAATTTTCTAAAAAAAAAAAAAAGCACCCTTACTGTATTAAGGATATTGGAATGTAGCTTGCTCCCCTCCCCCATCTCAAACCCAAGGCCTGGTGCGAATTTGGTGTATACTCGGCAGATATTCTACCAGCTGAGGTGTATTCCATTGCCTTTTCTTTGTGTTTATTTTCATGTGTAGGCGTTTTGCCTGCACGTCTGTGCACACATAGGTGCAGTGTTAGGGTAAAAACGAGGGCTCCAGTTACCTGGAGCTGCTCTACAGATGGTCATGAGCCACCATGGAGAACCCAGGTTCTGTGGAAGAGCAGCCAGTACTCAACCTAACAGCTGAGCCATCTCTCCAGTACCCTCCCACCCTACATCCTGACTCCCCCTCCAACCCTTTTTTTTTTTTTTTTTTCATTTTTTGAGACAGGGTTTCTCCGTGTAGCTTTGTAGACCAGGCTGGCCTCAAACTCACTGAGATCCGCCTGCCTTTGCCTCCCAAGTGCTGGGATCAAAAGCATGAGATCATTTCATTCTGTAGCTCAGGATGATTGGAACTTAGTGAAATTCTCCTGTCTCAACCTTCCAGGTTTTGGATAACAACGGGAAAACTACCACAACCAGTTAGAAAATTAATTTCGCAAGATGGAAACAGTTGATAACAATGTAAAGATACTTCCCACTGCAGAACTGTGTACTTAAATGCTTAAAATGGTGAATCCATGTGTATTAACATCCCAGCCTATCAAAACCGAACACTGACACTGAGTTACAAAGCCAGCTGCTTAGATAACATTGATTGACTGGAGTGAAGAACTTAGAATTGAACCTAGGAGCATTACACATACAATGGGAACATTTCTCTATTGAGCTATGATTCCAGGTACTCCTCTTTAAAAGATGTATTTATTTATTTATTATTTATGCACCTAATTAGGTGTAAGTACACCATGTGCTTGCCTGGAGAGGCTAGAAGAGGGTGTCAAATTCATTGTGAGCCAGTGTATTGGTGCTAGGAATGGAGGCCAATTCTTCTGCAGGAATGTCAAGTGCTCCTAACCCTGAGATATCTCTACAGCCCATTTGTGAGGCAAGGTCTCAATAGGCCCGTCCTTGTTTAGCATTCCCTGTGGATTTGAGGCAGTCCTTGAACTGTTGCTCCTCCTTTCCTGCCTTCTTCCCCTAGTGCTGGGATTTTTAGAGCCTGCTCCCCTCTGGTTTTCTCTTCTTTCCTCTTCTTTCTTTTTCCAAAGATAGGGTTTTACCAGGATACCCAGGCTGGTTGTGAGCCTATTCCATAGCCTAGCCAGGCCTTTAACTTGACATCCTCCTCCCTTACCCTGTGGAATAGCTGAGGTTATTTGTTTTTTGGTTTGGAATAGGACTTCCTTAATGTGTTCCTGGCTGGCTGGGAACTCACTGTGTAGACCAGCCTGGCCTTGAATGTGGGTGCGGTGGTTATAGATGTGCACTTCTGCGCCTGGTGACCACATCTTAATCATTTATGTTTTATTCACTTGTTAATTTTATTTATTTATTTATTTTGGTTTTTCGAGATAGGGTTTCTCTGTGGCTCTGGAGGCTATCCTGGAACTAGCTCTTGTAGACCAGGCTGGTCTTGAACTCACAGAGATCCGCCTGCCTCTTGTTATTAACAACCAAAGAATTAGGTGTCATTGTGACATATTCAGACAAAATTTGTTTTTGTTGTTCTTTTGGTTTTTGTTTGTTTGTTTGTTTTTTTCGAGACAGGGTTTCTCTGTATTGTTTTGGAGTCTGTCCTGGAACTCTCGCTGTAGACCAGCTTGGCTTCAAACTCAGAGATCTACTTGCCTCTGCCTCTCCAGTGCTGGGATTAAAGGCGTATGCCACCAACACCCGGCAAAAATCTGTTTTTGTTGTTTCTCTTCCTGCCTTTCTCCCCGTCTTCTTTCTGTACTCATGACATATATGTTCTTTTGCTTGTTTTCTCCCCCTTTAAAAATATTTTTTTATTTCCCATTCCCTGTGTATGAATGTTTTGCCCTCAGAGGCCAGAAGAGGGCATTAGATCCCTGGAAGTGGAGTTACAGATGTCTGTGAGTTGCCATGTGGATGCTAGGAACTGAATTTAGGTCCTTTAGAAGAACAGCCAGTTTTTGTTTTTTTGTTAGTTAATTTTTATTTTTTGAGACAGGGTCTGTCTATCTTAAAACTCACTTTGTAGACTGGACTGTCTTTGAATTCACAGAGATTCACCCGCTTTTTTTTTTTTTTTTTTTTCCAAGGCAGGGTTTCTCTGTATTGTTTGGAGGCTGTCTTGGAACTTGATCTGTAGACCAGGCTGACCTCGAATTCACAGAGATCTGTCTGCCTGCGTCTGCCTCCCAAGTGCTGGGATTAGAGGCGTGTGCCACCAATGCCTGGCTGATTCACCCGCTTTTGCCTCCCAAATGCTGGGACCAAAGGTATGCACCACCATGCTCCACATGCTGCCAGTACTCTTAACTACTGAACCATTTTTGTAGCCTCCTCCCGAACACCTTTTTCAGTACATCTTGTGAACTCTTGTGAACTCTTGCCTAGTTCAATTACCTATACCCCTCTCCATACCCTTTTATTTACTTATATAAAAACATTAAATGTTAGGTTTCACACATGAGAGAAAACATGCAAACTTTATATTTCTAAGCCCTCATTGCCTCACTTAAAATTATACTTTACAGATGCATCTGTTTTCCTTCAGATTTCTGCCTTTATAACTGAGTATGTATGCCAAACCCTCCCTCCCCCCTCTTCCTCTTTCTTTCTATTTTGAGACGTGGTCTCTTGTTAGCCCTGGCTGAACTAAAACTCACAAGAGATCTGTCTCCTAAATGCTGGGCTTAAAGATGTGCCACACCTGGTTGTTTGTATGACATATTTTCATTATCTCTTCTGTTGACTATCTAAACTAGGTCCATTCCTTGCTATTGTGTCTAATGCAGCAATAAAACATGGGTGTACATGTTTCTCTGTGGTAGGGCATAGTCCTTTGGGTATGTACGAAGGAGTAGTGTCTCAGTTAGCTTTTTATTTCAATGATAAAATATTATGACCAGAAGCAATTTAAGGAGAAAAAAAAGAGTTTACAATTCCAGTCTATCACTGAGGAAGTCAGGGCAAGAGCTCAAACAGGGCAGAAACCTGGAGGCACAAACTGATGCAGAGGCCACGGAGGAAGTTTCCTTATTGGCTTGCTCTTCATGTCTTACATAGCCTGCTTGTTTCATGTCTTACATAGCCTGCTTGCTTCTTTCCGCCCCCTCCAAACAGGGTTTCTCTGTGTAGCCCTGACTGTCCTGGATCTGCAGATTAGGCTGGCCTTGAATTTACAGAGATCTGCCTGCCTCTGCCCCCCACCCCCAGTGCTGGGATGAAAGTCATGTGCCACCACTGTCTGGCTTCAGCCTGCTTTTTTTCTTTTTTCTTTTTTTTCATTTGAGTATTTTTTTTTAAGATTTATTTATTTAGTATACAGTGTTCTGACTGCATGTGTCCCTGCAGGCAGTCCAGAAGAGGGCACCAGATCTCATTACAGATGGTTGTGAGCCATCATGTGGTTGCTGGGAATTGAACTCAGGACCTCTGTAAGAGCAGACAGTGTTCTTAACCACTGAACCATCTCTCCAGAATGGGACATTTTCTTTATTGAGGTCCTTTGTTCCAAAATGACTCTAGCTTTTGTCATAGTTGACATAAAATTAGCCAGTACAAATGGTATTCCTGGGTCATACTGAAGTTCTATTTTTAACTTTTTTAGAAACATCCCTAGTTGGGCTGGAGAGATGGCTCAGAGGTTTGTTATTGAGTGATGGATCTTTAGAACTATTTAGGAAAAAGTTAAGATACTTAGTCTCATAACTGGTTGTCAGAGGTGGCTCGTTGTGATGAAAAACAGAAAAAAGTCAATCAAAGAGAGACTTTATAATGATTGGTGTTTAGGTTTATTCCGTTGGCTCTTAACATTATTGAAGTACTAGTAGAAAATAACATTATTATTACTAATATATAATTCATTTATCATTATATATAACTAATATATAACTCTCTCCATAGAAATAACTAATTTTGGTTAAGTGAGTTTTTTCTTTTTTTTTTTTTGGTTTTTCGAGACAGGGTTTCTCTGTGGCTTTGGAGGCTGTCCTGGAACTCACTTGGTAGTCCAGGCTGGTCTCGAACTCACAGAGATCCGCCTGCCTCTGCCTCCCGAGTGCTGGGATTAAAGGCATGCGCCACCAACGCCTGGCTTGAGTTTTTTCTTTTAAATAGCATCATAACTGCCTTATCATCATGGGATGAAGTAAATTAATAAACCATTTTTTTATGTTTTTCTTTATAGAGAAGATGGAAGAACTGAGTCAAGCCCTAGCTGGTAGCTTTTCTGTGTCTCAAGAACTGAATAGCACAGCTGCCCCACACCCTCGCCTATCCCAGTACAAGTCCAAGTACTGTTCCTTGGAACAAAGTGAGCGGCGCCGCCAGTTGCTAGAACTACAGAAATCGTAAGGGTGCTTTATTTAACTCCTTGGCTTCTTTATGCTAGAAGCTGTAGATCATTCATAGGCTTTTAGACTTGTCTCCATAGATCTCCCTTCACAGAAGAACATTATTTCCTGTCCACAATATTGGGTGGGTAAACTCTGTCACAGGTAATTATCTTTTGTCCATACATTTTAGGAAAATAAAAAGGAAGGAAAAACTGAACTTTTGAAGCAAGAGCTCAGATATTTGGTTAAATTTTTCTATTTTTTCCTGGCAATATTATTGAACTTTTCAATTCAGACTTCCCCTCCCTGCATTCCCGATTGCTTATGTGTGGCTTCTCACTCACTATGATGATGGGCTTCACATCTCCCTTTGGCCCAAATGTTTTTGTAGTGTCCTTGGGAATTCAAGTTAATTCTGCAGAGAATCCGTGGAAATGTTTTCTGTACACTTAATCCTAAATGCCAAAATGAACAAACAGGAAAAGATCAAGATAGGTGTGTTTTAGGCTGCCCTCTCTACAGTCAAGGCCTGTCCTTTTGTTCTCAGTGCATCTTCGGCCTCTTTAGAGGCAGAAACTAAGGAACCGGGAATTAGAAGAAACTAGCCACAGCTGTGCCATTTGCATAGCGTTTGTGTTTTGCACAGTACCATGTCAGTGGATGAGGTTTTTTTTTTTTTTTCTTTTTTTTTTGGTTTTTTTTTTTTTCGAGACAGGGTTTCTCTGTGGCTTTGGAGGCTCTCCTGGAACTCGGGCTGGCCTCGAACTCACAGAGATCTGCCTGCCTCTGCCTCCCGAGTGCTGGGATTAAAGGCTCGTGCCACCAACGCCCAGCGTCAGTGGATGAGTTTAACACAGACAGTTCCTGATTAGTTCTGAGTTGTTTGCTGATTCTCCTTTCCTTCCCTGTTTTCTTTCTTTCCCTTCCTTCCTTCCTTCCTTCCTTCCTTCCTTCCTTCCTTCCTTCCTTCCTTCCTTCCATTTTTGTTTTTTGAGACAGGGTTTCTCCGAGTAGCCCTGGCTGTCCTTGAACTTGCTCTGTAGACCAGGCTGGCCTCAAATTCACAGAGATCCACCTGCCTCTGCTTCCTGAGTGCTGGGATTAAAGGCGTGCACCATCACAACCCAGCTTAATTTATTATTTTCAAGTAAGTTACACATTCATATGGCACTCAATACATGGATATAGTGGTTTGAAAGAAAATGACCCCCAGAAGAAGTGGCACTATTAGGGTTAGGTGTGGTCTTGGAAGAAGTGTGTCACTGTGGAGGCAGGTTTTTAGGTCTCATATGCTCATGCCAGGTTCAGTGAGACATCACTTTCGGCTTCCTGCACAAGATATAGCACTCTTAGCTACCTCTCCAGCATCATGTCAGTCTGTATGCCATCATGTCCTGTCCTGATGATAATGGACTAAACCACTGAACTTTAAGCCAACTAGTTAAATGTTTTCCTTTACAAGAGTTGCTGTGGTCATGGTATCTCTTCACAGCAATAGGAACCTATCTTGCTGGGCAATAGTGGCACATGCCTTTAATTACTCAGAAGACAGAGTTTGAGGCCAGCTGGGCCTACAGAGCGAGTTCCAGGACAGGCTCCAAAGTTACAGAGAAACTTGTCTCCAAAAACAAAACAAAACAAAACAAAAAGAAACCCTATGTTTTGCAGAGCTAGAAATTGAGCCTGGGGCTCTGTGCATGCCAGTCAAGTACTCTGTCAACTAAGCTAAATTCATTGTCCTACACCTGATCTTTGTTTGACACAGGGTCTCATTGTGTGGCTCAGGCTGGTATTAAACTTGTGGCCTTCTTACCTTAGCTTCCTGAGTATCAGTATTATAGGCTTATGACACTGCCTAGCTTCTGAGCTTTTAAAAAACCAATTCAGAGCCAGGTGGTAGTGGCACATGTCTTTAATCCCAGCACTCAGGAGGCAGAGGCAGAGGCAGGTGGATTTCTGTGAGTTTGAGGCCGGCCTGGTCTACAGAGTGAGGTCCAGGATAAGCTGCAAAGCTACATAGAAAAACCCTGTCTCAAAACACCAAACAAACAAAACAGCCAATTCAGGCCAATTAAATGTCTCAGTTGGTAAAGATGCCTGCTGCCTGACCTGTTCATCTGAGTTTTATCCCTAGGACCCACATTTTAGGTCCTTACAGGTTATCCTCTGACTCGCATGCATGCATGCGCATGCTGCACACACACACACACACACACAAGTTATCCACACGTAACAAATAGCTAAAATGTAGTAATTTAATAATATTCTGGTTGCAGTTTATTTTGCCTATTATATCTGCATGTTAGCTTAATAGTGTTTTGTTGTTCCTGTCTTTTTTATTCTTTTATTTATTTGAGATCAAGTCTCGCTGGGCAGTGGTGGCGCACGCCTTTAATCCCAGCACTCGGGAGGCAGAGGCAGGTGAATCTCTGTGAGTTCAAGGCCAGGTTGGACTGATAGCCTCCAAAACAATACAGAGAAACCCTGTCTCGTAAAAACCAAAAAAAAAAAAAAAAAGAGAGAGAGAGAGATCAAGTCTCAGGACTTGAGAAAAGACTCAAGTGAGTAAAGAGACCTCAGTTTAGATTACCAACACCCAAATAAAACATGGCTGTGGCAGTGAGTGTCTGTAACTTAAGTGCTGTGTAGGGCAGAGATAGGTGGTCTCTGGTCTACTAGTCTAGCTGAAACAGCAATCTCTAAATGAGACACTCTGTTTAAAAAAAAAATGAAAAAGAAAAAAATAGACAGCTGGGCATGGTGGTGCACGCCTTTAATCTTAGCACTTAGGAGGCAGAGGCAGGTGGATCTCTGAGTTTGAGGCCAGCCTAGTCTACAAATAGTTTCAGATCAGTCAGAGCTGTTACACAGAAAAATCTTGTCCTGAAAAACTAAAAGAAAAGGAAAGAAAGAAAGGAAGAAAGAAAGGAAGAAAGAAAGAAAGAAAGAAAGAAAGAAAGAAAGAAGGAAGGAAGGAAAGAAAAGATGGAGATAGACTCCTGATGTTAGCCTTTGGCCTACATACACTCACTTTCATGCATTTGCACACATGTGTGCACATACACACATACTTTTTTTAAAGCCTAGGCTGGCTTTAAAATTACTATCTATCGCTGGGTGTTGGTGGCATACACCTTTAATCCCAGCACTCGGGAGGCAGAGGCAAGTGAATCTCTGTGAGTTCGAGGCCAGCCTGGTCTATAGAGCGATTTCCAGGAAAGTCTCCAAAACAATACAGAGAAACCCAGTGGGGGAAAAAAATTACCATGTACCCTTCATACTGGGATTACAAGTATGCTCTACCATGCCTATTTGATGCAGAGCTGGAGATCAAACATAGCGCCTCTTGCATGCTAGGCAAGCACTCTACTAGCTAGCTGATCTATGTCCCCAGATACATCATTTCTTTTTTATGGTGCCGGGTAGTTCATTAAATGGATGGTTCATAATATAGCCTAAGCAGTCCCCAGCACATGGGTAGTTTCCATCTTATACAATGATAAATAGTGATGGGCAGTAACTACAGCATATATTCTTCTGCGTGTGTGTGTGTGTGTGTGTGTGTGTGTGTGTGTCTGTGTCTGTGTCTGTGTGTCTGTGTGTCTGTGTTCGTTCATTCTTTAAATAGAAAGCCATTGTGCTTTCATATATCCTCGCTAGTATGCAATTTTGTGGGAATATATATGAGCATGTACTTTTAAGAAAAAAGCTAGAGGTGGGCATAATAGTGTACACTTTTAATAACAGTACTCAGGAAACAAAGGCAGGACTATCTCTCTGAGTACAGGATCAGATTGGTCTGTATAGTGAGCTCCAGGCTAGTACATATTAAGACCCTGTCCTAATTAAAAAATCAAATAATAAAAAAAAAAGAAGAAACAAAGTGAGCTGGCAAGATTGCTTTACAGGTGATTACTGCCAAGCCTGAGGACTGATTTCAATCTCTGGTACCCATATGGAGGAAGCAGAGAACCGACTCCTGCAAGTTGTCTTCTTCCACACACATGCTGTGCCATATCTATGCCCACACATGTACTTAAGAAAAAAAGATGAAGAAACCATGTAGGTGTTAGTGTCTGATTTCTTGCCTTAGCTTTGTCGAAGTTGTAAGATATATGATATTCCAAATTAATCTGTAGCAATTAGGCTCTACCTTATCCCTTCATTTCCAATTTATTAGAATATGCTGTTTTTAATAAATAAATAAATGTAAGCTGGATGTTGGTGGCACACACCTTTAATCCCAGCACTCAGGAGGCAGTCCTGGAACCAACTCTTGTAGACCAGGCTGGTCTTGAACTCACAGAGATCCTCCTGCCTCTGCCTCCCGAGTGCTGGGGTTAAAGGTGTGCACCACCAACGTCTGTTGCAGTCCCTACTTTGAGCATTTTTTTTTTTTTTTGGAGACAGGGTTTCTCTGTGGCTTTGGAGGCTGTCCTGGAACTCACTCGGTAGACCAGGCTGGTCTCAAACTCACATAGATCCGCCTGTCTCTGTCTCCTGAGTGCTGGAATTAAAGGCGTGCTTCACCAATGCCTGGCTTACTTTGAACATTCTTAAGAAACCAAGGAATGCAGAATGTGTTCAGAGGGAGTTCCCTGATTATGAACTATAAGGAGACAAGTTTAAACTTGCAAAGCAAATTTCATGATCTCTTACTCCCCCTAGAATCCTCTAGTTGCTTCTAAATTTGTCATCCTTGAATTGAATGACATCTGTACATTTTGAGACATCTTTGTATAGTATGTGTATACCTGACCTTCTCTTCTTCTTCTCCTTCAGCAAGCGGTTGGATTATGTGAACCATGCCAGAAGACTGGCTGAAGATGACTGGACAGGGATGGAGAGTGGGGAAGAAGATAAGAAAGATGAAGAAGAAATGGACATTGACCCTGGCAAGAAGCTACCAAAACGCTATGCTAATCAAGTGAGTGGTCCAGAGTTTTGCACCCTCCACATGCAGTCAAAACCCACCAAAATAAATGCTGCTATAAAAAGAGGACAGGCAAAGCTAATAAATTGGAATTGCTAGTGTATTTATAGAGAGAATGGATGGTAGCAGAGCTGATTTATAGTTCTGCTGACTGACCAGAAGCACTGATGAAGCTGAATATAGTGGTACACACCTTTAATCCAGCACTTGGGAGGCAGAGGCAGGTGGATTTCTATGAGTTGAAGGCCAGCCTGATGTACATAGTGAGTGAGTTCCAGGACAGTCAGGGATATATAGAAAAACTGTCTCAAAACAAAAACAAAAACAAAATCACTGATGAAGTCTGTGGATAGTGACTTGGAGTTACTAGCCCATCTAGCCCACACTGTTAACCAGAGGCTACCAGATCATAAAGAAAGCTCCCAAGTTATTATTCCAGTAACAGATACCATGTCCTCATCATCCTCATTCTTTTGGGCAGGGAATATAACTCAGGGTTTATATATGCTAGGAAAATGTTTTGTTATTATTGAACTGGAACCCCAGACTCCTTGTCATCTTTTTTTTTTTTTTTTTTTTTTGAGATAATGTCTTTCTGTGTAGTGCTGGCTGGCCTAGAATTACCAGGCTGGTCTTGAATTTGCAGTACTCCCCTCTTTTGCTGTAATTATAGGCATGCACTATCATTCCTGGCCTTTTTTTTTTTTTCTTTTCCTTTTCCTTTTTTTTTTTTTTAGTTTTTGTTTTGTTGTATTTTGTTTTTGTTTTGATGAATAATCATTACATGGTTGGTTTGTATGGAGCCTACTGGCTATCCCAGTATCCTCATCCTTCTTTGGTGAGTAGTCTGTTCCAGTTAGAGTATTAGGAGGCCACTCTTGGTATTGTATACTGAGGTGGTGGCGGGCAGGAGGAAGTACATCTGACCTTAAAGAGATCCTGCACAGGACATCCAGTTTACCAAGGTAATGTTGAACTATGAAACAACCAATCACTTTGCCACACTCAACAAAATGCTCTATTATGGCTGGTGGTGCTACAGGAGAAACAGGAAAGACACTGTCCCAGGAAGTCCTAGTGTTCCAGAAGAAGAAAGGGTGTAGGTCTGAGTTAAAGCAGGGGTCTTCTCTGCTGTGGTATACTACTTTGTAGAATCCTCTTGCCTTTACAATACACTTCTTGGGAATACCCATCCACCTGTTTCTCTGCCCCAAATACATACATATAATACCTTCTGTGACAAATGTACTTCAATTTTTGTTTATTTGCAACAAGGTTTGGCTATGTAGCTCAAGCTGGCTTTGAACTCATGATTCTTCTGCCTCATACAATTCAGTTCTGTTGAGGAAAAATGAAAAACATGATAGACATAACCATAAATAGCCCTTAAACTCTTATTTTCATTTTTTTTTTTAATTTTTTTGTTTTTTGAGACAAGGATTCTCTGTGTAGCCCTGGGTGTCCTGGAACTTGCTCTGTAGACCAGACTGGCCTTGAACTCAGAGATACACTTGCCTCTGCCTCCTGAGTGCTGGGTTTAACGGTGTACCCCTCCACTGCCCAGTGCCCTTATACTCTTAGAGTAATTATAGAATATATCTTTTGCTATAAGAAAATAAAAATCTTGATCCAGGTCTGGTAGCAATTATCTGTAAATTCTAATATTTAGTTAAGAGGTTAAGGCCTTAGCCAAGGATTGTGAGAGGTTGAAAGCTAGCCTAGGCTATATAATAAATCCCAGATCAGCCTGATCTACAATATGAAATTTAAATTCAAGAGAGAGACAGAGAGAAAGAATACCACAATTCTGTTTTTTTAGCATAGTCATAGGTATGGGCAACTATCAGCATTACTCAATTCTAGGACATTATCTTTCTGTTTTGAAATATTTTTATTTTCTGTATTTATTTGTTTATAATTTCATATGTATATATAATGCATTCTTCTTACTCACCCATCACCCTTTGTTTATATCTCCCCTCCTCCCTACAAATTTTATCCCAGATTTATGTCTTTTTGTTTTGTGGCCTGCTGCATTTAACCAGGGTCATCCCTGTGTCTATACTTGGAATGATACATTAGAGCTTGATGGACTCACTAGTGGTTATGTATCTAAGACATTGATTCCCCCCTCTTAGCATCTATCCATATCCTCTAGTATTTGCACAAATGGGCACATCATTCCTGGCAGGTTGGTGTTGTAGGTGTAAGGGAAAAATGAAGAATTTTGGGTTTGGTAGAAGAAGAAACTGAGACCCTTCAGAAATAAGCCTTATTAGCAAAGAGTGTTGTAGGTGTAAGGGAAAAATGAAGAATTTTGGGTTTGGTAGAAGAAGAAACTGAGACCCTTCAGAAATAAGCCTTATTAGCAAAGAGAGACCAGAGACTCTGGGGGCTATGATTGGACCTCGAGGTAAACCATCAAAAAGACAGTCTGTCATCATCAGAGGCAGCATGATAGGGCCTTAAAGGAAAAGAGAGGCTTCCCTTTAAAACCTAGAATGGAAGCCAGGCAGTGGTGGCTCACGCCTTTAATCCCAGCACTCGAGAGGCAGAGGCAGGCGGATCTCTGTGAGTTCAAGACCAACGTGGTCTGCAAGAGCTAGTTCCAGGACAGCCTCCAAAGCCACAGAGAAACCCTGTCTCAAAAAACCAAAACCAAAAACCTGAATGGAGACGGATATGTAGTGCGCTCATTTGATCCCAGTATTTGGGAAGCAGAGGCAGGCAGACCCTCAAAGCCAGTTGCACACGCCTTTAATACCAGCACTCAGGAGGTAGAGACAGGCAGATCTCTGTGAAGTTCAAGGCCAGCTTGGTCTACAGAACAAGTTCCAGGATAGGCTCCAAAGCTACAGAGAAACCCTATCTTGAAAAAGGAAGGAGAGAGGAAAAAAGGAAGGGAGGAAGGAAGGAAGGAAGGAAGGAAGGAAGGAAGGAAGGAAGAAAGGAAGGAAAAAAGAAAAAAGACAAATAACTGAAAGCATCTGAGCAAGCCATGAAGAGCAGCATCCTCCATGGCCTCTGCATCAGTTTCTGCCTCCAGGTTCTTGCTGTGCTTTGGGTTCCTGCCCTGACTTAATGGAATTGCAATTAAAAAAAAAAAAACCAAAACTCTTTTTTTCCCAAGTTGCTTTTGGTCACAGTATTTTATCACAGCAATAGAAATTATAACCAAGAAGTGTGTAAAGATGCATCTGCCATGGGATGTGTGTAAAACAAGGAAAACCCATGGGAGTCAGTTTTAACTCTCTACCATGTGATTCCCTGATATTGAATTCAGGTTATCAGGCTTGGTCCTACTGAATTATCTTGCTAACCCATAGTGTTGTGTGTGTGTGTGTGTGTGTGTGTGTGTGTGTAGGCACACACGCATATGTTTATGTTTATAAAGCTATCTGATTTTTTACTATCTTTATTTTTTTTTTTATTTTTTTGGTTTTTCGAGACAGGGTTTCTCTGTGGCTTTGGAGGCTGTCCTGGAACTCGCTCTGTAGACCAGGCTGGCCTCGAACTCACAGAGATCCGCCTGCCTCTGCCTCCCAAGTGCTGGGATTAAAGGCGTGCGCCACCAACGCCCGGCTGATTTTTTACTATCTTATTATTTATTTTATTTTATGTACACCAGTATTTTGCCTACATGAATGCATGTGTACCTGTGGAGGTCAAAAGAGGGTGTCAGATTCCCTGAAACTGGAGTTAGGGATCATTATGAGCCACTGTATGGGTGCTGGAAAGTGAACCTGAGTGTTCTGCAAGAGCAATAAGTATTCTTAACTGTTGAGCCATCTCTGCAGCCCTCATAAAAGATATTTTTAACATGGACTTCCTTATAGGAGTTAACAGAAAGAGAGGAACTAAAGGAAAGGGTATGGTACACCAAGAGTCTAGATGTGGACTGCTCAAAACAGAGGTGCCCTTCATTTCCTTTATGATAGTCAGAATAGGATTTTGATGTTGTCTTGAAAAATTGCTAGGAGGAGCTAGAGAGATGGCTCAGTGGTTAAGAGCACTAGCTGCTCTTCCAGAGGACCTGAATTCAATTCCTAGCACACTCATGATGGTTCACAACAGTTTGTGACTTCAGTCTGAGGGATTTGATACCCTTTTCTAACCTCCTTGAGCACCAGGCATGCATGTGGAGTCCAGACATACATGCAGATAAATGCCCATATACCTAAAGTAGAGTTTTAAAAAGTTGCCAGGAAATTTAAATGAGATCACAGGGTAATTCCTAAGGCATATAGAACAGGATTATACTTTGTAAACAGAACTGTAGATCACAGGGATACAGGAAGTTAGGATATTGTCACTGTAAATAAAGCTTAATAGTCTTGTTTGTAAGAGTCCCAGAATATATTCAGAAGAAGAGTAAGGTCATATCCAACCACAGTATCCTGATTTATTGTTAACATTCTTAAGTGAAAATACCTTGTTTGTTTGTTTGTTTGTTTGTTTTTTGAAACAGGATTTCTCTGTGTATACTCTGTCCCGGAACTCACTCTATAGACCAGGCTGGCCTCAAACTCAGAGATTTGTTGTTAAAGGTTCTTTCCAGCCTAGTCCCGCTGCTGCTTTAGCCCCAAATAAACACAGGGATGCTATATTAATTATAAAACTATTGGGCGAATGCTAGGGCTTCTTATTGGCTAGCTCTGACTTAATTATTATACCATTTCTATTAATATATGTATTTCCACATAGAGAATGCCTGGTGCGTCCTTTCCAGTCCTTACATGGTGACTTTTTTGTGAGCTCCCTCTGCCTACCTTTCCCAGAATTCTCCTCGTCTCCTCACCCTGCTTATCTTCCTGCCTTATTGGCCAACAGTGTTTTATTCATCAAGGGAAACATATATACAGAAGGACATCCCTCATCAGAGATTCTCCTGTTCCTGCCTCCCTAGTGCTGGGATTAAAGGCATATGTCACCATACCTGTCTTTTAAAATGCTTTCTATGGATCAATAGCTCTTAGGGCAAATATTGGTGATCATGCTCGAATTATTTTTTTTAATGCGACTGTGTCTATGCCTGCATGAGTTTCTGTGTATCACATGCATGTAATACGTTAAAATTCTTCCCCCTCTCCCAGACTGAGTTTCTCTGTAGCCCTGACTGTCCTGGAACTAGTTCTATAGTTCAGAGAACCACCTGCGTCTGTCTCCCGAGTGCTGGGATTAACATGTAGGAGTTGGAGCCAGGAGGATCATAAGTTTAGAGAGCCATTTTCATGTACATAGTGAGTTAAGGCCAGCATTAAAAACGGGGCTGAGACATGGCTCAACGGTTAAGAGCACTGACTGCACTTCTAGAGGACCTGGGTTCAGTTTTCAGCACCCATATGGCAGATCACAACTGTCTGTAACGCCAGTTCCTCAGGATCTGATACCTTCACACCAATGCACATAAAATAAAGTTAAAATAACTTATTAAAAGAAACAAAAACTTGAAACAGCTGGTCGGTGGTGTGACAGACCTTTAATACCAGAACTCAGGAGGCAGAGGCAGGTGGATCTCTATGAGTTTGAGGCCAACCTGGTCTACAGAGCTAGTTCGAGAACAGGCTCCAAAGCTACAGAGAAACTGCATCTTGAAACTCCCCCCCCCCAAAAAAAAAAACCAACCAAACAAACAAAGGCCAAAAACCTAGAAACAGCATCTCATTAAGTTGTCCAGGCAAGCTGTGAATTTGGCACTCCTCCCACCTGAGCTTCCCAAGTAGCTGAGATTATATGCTTATACCACCAGGCCTGCCTCCTAAAACCTTTTATCATAATGTGTGGCATGTCAATTTGGGAAATGATGGTCAAGTCTGAGCATGACTCAGGATGAGTATTCATTCCTGGGGTGTAAACCCAGCATATAATAGTTATCCTGGTAGTCAGTAGGCAAACAAGGAAAGGAAAAGACAATCCCCGTAGGTCTTGAGGTAAGGGAGTGAGTAGGATGAGGATAGTGATAATAAGGGCAGATGCCAAGTCACCAGTGAATGCCTTTCGTCTTTTGGCTATGCTGGAGACCAGCTTGCTTCCTTAGAGACCTGGGGTGGAAGTACGTCTGCCCTCCACTTTTAGCTGTATTTGTATTATACATAGATATAGGGTGTTAATGTTTTGTTCTTGTAATGTTTGAATGATACAATCCTGCTGATCTTCTAACACCATTTTGTGTTCCTAGTTGATGCTTTCTGAGTGGTTAATTGATGTCCCTTCAGATCTGGGGCAAGAATGGATTGTGGTTGTGTGTCCTGTTGGGAAAAGAGCTCTTATCGTAGCCTCCAGGGTGAGTAACTGCTTCCTGCCTCTAATACCAGCAAGCCTAGTAAGTGATAAAAGGGATGTTTGTCTCCCATTTTCACCTGCCACACAACTGTGCCTGGAGTTTCTTGAACTAATTTATTTATTTATTATGTATACAGTGTTCTGTCTGCATGTAACCCTGCAGGCCAGAAGAGGGCACCAGGTCTTATTATAGATGGTTGTGAGCCATCATGTGGTTGCTGGGAATTGAACTCAGGACCTCTGGAAGAGCAGCCAGTGCTCTTAACCTCTGAGCCATCTCTCCAGCCCCCAAAGTGCTTTCCTGCTGGAAGAATTTTTGCCTAATGATAATCCTGTAGGATAAAGAAGCAAGAGTCAAGAATACCTGTGAATGCCTAATGAGAATGGTAGCTTTCTCCCCACAGGGTTCAACCAGTGCCTACACCAAGAGTGGCTACTGTGTCAATAGGTTTTCATCCCTTCTGCCAGGGGGCAACAGGAGAAACTCAACAACAGCCAAAGGTACCTAGATATAATATCTATATACTATGATTTTTGTTCTTCCTCCCCCATTACCCCTTCAGTACTGGGGCTCAATCACAAAGGATATCAGCCAGCCAATTCAGTAGATACAAGTGCTTTTTGTGAAGTCCACATGACCTGAGTCTGAGCCCACAGGGAAAGTTAGAGAGCTAACTCCTAAGAGTTGTGATCTCCAGCATGTGTCATAGCACATGCCCATGTGCATGCAGCATACATCATAATAAAACTTTAAATTAAAATGAAACACCACCTCTAAAAGCAAGTTCAAGAGAAAGGGCTTATTTGCCTTACACTTCTGCATTGTAGTTCATCATTTAAGGAAGCCAGGTCAGGAGATATGACTCCATGGTTTACTGTTTTGTTTTTTGTTTTTGTTTTTTGTTCTTTTTGAGAGAGGGTTTCTTTGTATTGTTTTGGAGGCTGCTCTGTAGACCAGGCTGGCCTCGAACTCTCAGAGATCCGCCTGCCTCTGCCTCTCGAGTGCTGGGATTAAAGGTGTTTGCCACCAACGCCCGGCTTGGTTTACTGTTGTTTTTAACAGGGAATTTGTTCAACAGGTTCTGGGATATAACAAAGTTCAAAACTTTGCAAATATTCTCCATAGGGAAAAGCAGAATACACACCAGACATAGTAGTTAGCATTTCAGCTGATGGTGGGAAGAGTGGGGTGTTTCTGATGCCTTAGTGTGGGGGCCATGAGTGTTGAGTGAACCCAAGGAAGTTGGAGGTGAGCCTCTGACATGTTGGAGTGAATTCCCAGGTCTAGTGGATGTGCCCTTTGAGCCTGGACATGGATTGCAGGAACAGATGTGTATATTTCCAGGCTCTGAAGGTTAGACAATAAAATGAATAAATATCGGGGATGAGCCGGGCGTTGGTGGCACACGCCTTTAATCCCAGCACTCGGGAGGCAGAGGCAGGCGGATCTCTGTGAGTTCGAGGCCAGCCTGGTCTACAGAGCGAGTTCCAGGACAGCCTCCAAAGCCACAGAGAAACCCTGTCTCGAAAAACCAAAAAAAAAATAAATAAATAAATATCGGGGATGGTGGGTGGATACATGGATCTGGGAATTGGACACCCAGTGTTAAGGTGGGACCCTAGGAGCTAGCCAGCCCAGCTGGAGAGGTAAGGGGCATGGGTTTAGAGCAGACTAAGCAAAGTGAGAGCCAGGGCTGATTCACATTCTCTGGGTCTTGCAGAGACACTGGATGAGGCTGGGTGCTCCTGAATATAATGTGGAATTGGAGTAAACACTACTAATTAGTTTTCAATTCCAGTAGACCTAAGAACTTGTCTTTGGCCTTATTAGTCTCCTTTGCTCAGCACCTAGAAGACAATGGACTGTAAGGTTTGGTCCATAAGCAGTTACATTGTACTGGTCTAGTGCCCCAATCCTCCAGCTATAGGCAAACAGAAACTAGTGGAAAGGACATGTTGGTCCTGGTGATCTCAAGGTTGTCCGTGTAGAGCAGGAAACTCTGTTGGTCCATCTCTTCTATGCACCTCTGTTGCTTTGTATCCCAGACTGCTGATCTTCATAAACTTCTTCCTTTCCACCTTGGCCCTTCTCTGGAAGTTAGCAGGGCAGGACCTCTTTAGCTTCCACGGGGGCTCCCTGGTTCAAATTGTATGATGCTTTTGCCCTTAGATGCAGGTGCAGCAGCTCCATTCCTTGTTGTATAGAACCAGGCAGAGTTTACATTTATAAAAATCCTAGGTGATTTTCTATAAAATATGAACTATCTATTTATTTATAGTCTTAAAAGACAGGGTTTCTTTGTGTAGCCTTAGCTGTCCTAGAACTAGCTCTGTAGACCAGGTTGCCCTTGAACTCACAGAGATCCACCTGTCTTTGCCTCCCAAGTGCTGGGATTAAAGGTGTAGGCCACCATGGCCTGGCTGTCATTGATTTTGATAGTCTCAGGGCCAACTGCTGTTGGTTTTCTGGTTGATCCCTGTTACTCTTCAAGGACGAGGCCACATCTTGCACCCTGGTTAATGCTGGAAATCAACAGGGGAAGGAATTGGGCTTTAGGAGTCAGGGAGAAACCAACCTTTTCCTGAGGCCTCAGAGTGATACTGCAACTTCACTATGCAAGCAGACTTGGTTAGTTATTGTAATGACCCACTTTGATAGCATCCTCCCTTCAGGATCAGGTCTCCTCAGTTCTATGATATATGCAGTCCTGTGAGGCCTGCTAGGTAGTATATCTCTGAATGAAGATCATCACTCATGCATTGGGCCACTTATTACAAAATGACATGCAGTTTTTTCCATAAAGGTCCCTGAGAGAATGTCAAGTGTAACAACACAGTGAGCTATTTCTGGGGTTTCCCAGTCCAATTTTCTTTCTCCTTTGTCATTTTCCTACCTTAGCTTTCCTCCTACCTGGCCTCAGTAAGTGGACTAGGGTTGTAAGCATTAAACAATGTATTCTTGGTTGTTTTGTGAGTGGAATGGGCAAAGCTGAGGCCTAAACCTGCTCTATTCTCTTCCTGCTCAGGTTCATTGAAGATTTCTTCTGTGTTCTGTAGTAAGGCTAGCTTTCTCTGTTGGCTTTGCTCTTTTTTTTTTTTTTTTTTTTTTTTTTTTGAGACAGAGGTTCATGTAGGGATCAGACTGGTCATATACTAAAGATGACTTTAAATTCCTGATCTTTACCAGGTGTGGTGCCACACACCTTTAATCCCAGCTGTTGGGAGGGAGAGGCAGGCAGATCTCTGTGAGTATGAGGTCAGCCTAATCTACAAAGTGAGTTCTGGGATAGTCAAGGCTACACAGAGAAACCCTGTCTCAAACACACACACACACACACACACAAGAAAGGAAGGAAGGAAGAAAGAAAGAATGGAAGGAAGGAAGGAGAGAAGGAAGGAAGGAGGGAAGGAAAAACAATCCTGATCCTCTTGCCTCAGTCTACCACGTACAGGGAATACAGGCAGGAAGCACTGTAGCCCGCCTCCTTTACCCCAGCTTTCTCCTAGAACTCCTGCTGTTCATAGTTCACATTGTGTAACTTAGCTCTTGTCTCTGTGATCATCTTATATCTATTTCCTTGAAGAAAGTGAGGAAGTTGTATGTGATATTCCTCACATGGCACAACACTCATAATAAGAAAGTAATTGTAAGCCAGATGTGGTTATGTCCAGTCCCTCAGAATGCAATGTGACTTGTGTAACAGAGCAAAACTTTTCACATACACATAGAATAAAAATAGCCTAGAGTGGTAGCAGGTGCCTCATGATCCCAGCATTCAGGAAGTCAAGGACAGTAGGATTGCCAAAAGCTTGAGGCCAGTGTGGGCTACAAAGTGAAGTCCTGTCTTAAAACAATATAATAGCAGATTTGATGGTGCCTGTCTATAATCTTAGCAATTGGGAGATGGAAGCAAGATCAGGAATTCAAAATCATCCTCGGGTCCATAGTGTATTTTTTTTTTTTTTTTTTTTTTTTTTTGGTTTTTCGAGACAGAGTTTCTCTGTGGCTTTGGAGGCTGTCCTGGAACTAGCTCTTGTAGACCAGGCTGTCTTGAACTCACAGAGATCCGCCTGCCTCTGCTTCCTGAGTGCTGGGATTAAAGATGTGTGCCACCACCACCCAGTCAGGCTAGCTTGTCTTAAAACAACAATAAAAGCAAAATTAAAACCTGAACTTCTTTGAAAGTAAATAAATGTCCCAACTTGTTTAGACTTCCCACTGACTAAAGTGGGATCTCTCATACTATCTTGCATCCTTCAGCTATGTCAGGTAGCTAGAATGGGTATGTAGAACTTTCTTCTTGATGAATTTATCATCTTTAGTACTGACAGTTGCCACAAGCCATGAGGATTGTTGACTTGAGCCTGTTAGGATGGAGCTCCTTATATCACGGTGGATAGAACCCTGGCTGGAAGTTGAGCCTTGTGTTGACTTTCTTCCTTGTATCTGTAGACTACACCATTCTGGACTGCATTTACAGTGAGGTGAACCAGACCTACTATGTCTTGGATGTGATGTGCTGGCGTGGACACCCTGTTTATGACTGTCAGGTAAGGAGTGATAATCTCCTCATGTTTTTCCTGTCTTCTTTCCTCCTGGGAAGGTGGTTCAGCATGTGGGTTTGGTACATGATCAACTTCTTGGTAAATACAGGATGTGGTAATCAAGAACATTATCTAATGCTCCCTGCATCTTTGAAGGTGTTTGAATTAGCTTAGTTTTAAAAATAAGTATGAGGAACTAAGGGAAATAATAGCATTTCTTAAGGAAGAAGAAACAGCAGAGGTGCAGGCTGGAGCTATGTTAGCAGCTGTGGTCACTCCCTCACCTCGATCCAGAGAATGTGAGGATTGTTGTAAGGATGATTGAAGGGTAAGAAGTGTGGCATCTTATGCAGACAACACCATCAAACAAACTCATGTGCCCTCCCTTCTTCACCCACCACATCCTGACCCTGAAAATGCCAGGTCATCCTTGATATGATACAGAGCCTCAAATCTCTTATTCATTCATTCATTCATTTATTTATTTATTTATTTATTTATTTATTTATTTATTTATTATGTATAACAGTGTTCTGCCCGCATGTATCTGTGCAGGTCAGAAGAGGGCACCAGATCTCATTACAGATTGTTGTGAGCCACCTTGTGGTGGCTGGGAATTGAACTCAGGACCTCTGGAAGAGCAGGCAGTGAAGCGCTCTTAACCACTCAGCCATCTCTCCAGCCCCCATCAAATCTCAAAGCTTTCTCTAGGAAGAGATTATAGGCACGAACCAATGTGCCTAGTTCCATTGACTTCTTCCTTCCTTCCTTCCTTCCTTCCTTCCTTCCTTCCTTCCTTCCTTTCTTTCTTTCTTTCTTTCTTTCTTTCTTTCTTTCTTTCTTTCTTTCTTTCTTTCTTTCTTTCTTTCTTTCTTTCTTTCTTGAGATTACAGGCATGAACCAATGTGCCTAGTTCTATTGACTTCTTTCTTTCTTTCTTTTTTTTTTTTTTTTTTTTTTTTTTGAGACAAGGTCTCACTCTGTAGCCCTTCTGGCCTGAAATTCACAGATGCACCTGCCTCTGCCTCCTGAGTTCTGGGATCAAAAGTGTGTACCACCACACTGGGATAGCCTGCTAGACTGTTTCTTTCTGGTGGGTTGCAGGAAATGCCAGCTAGTGGTGCTTTGATTTATTTGGGATAGAATTTTGCTATCTAGTCTTAGGTGGCCTGGAACTCATTAAATAGCCCACACGCAGCTTTGTTTTTGAGACATGAAGTCATTATGTAGAGCTGGTTTGGGTTGGTGCATGCCTTTGATCGATCCCAGCACTCAGGAGGCAGAGGCAGGTGGATCTCTGTGAGTTCAAGGCCAGCCTGGTCTACAGAGCAAGTGCCAGGGCAACCTCCAAAGCTACACAGAGAAACCCTGTCTCGAAAAAACAAACCTATGATCCTCCTCTTGTCTCAGTCTCTTCAAGAGGCTGAAATTATAGATTTTTCTCATCATTTCTGGTTCATGTTTTCCTTTAGTTTTTGTTTTTGCTTTATTTGCTTTTGGTCTTTTCCTTTATTGATTTTTTTTTTTTCGAGACAGGGTTTCTCTGTATTGTTTTGGAGGCTGTCCTGGAACTAGCTCTGTAGACCAGGCTGGCCTCGAACTCACAGATATCCACCTGCCTCTGCCTCCTGAGTGCTGGGATTAAAGATGTGCGCCACCACTGCCCAGCCCTCTCTTTAGTTTTTTTTTTTTTTTTAAAGATATCCAGAACTTATAGATTTGGTAATTAAAACCACATACATATTATAATATATAGTTATACTACAAGGAAAAGGCAAGTGCAGCATGGTAGCTCATGCCTGTGGTCCCTTTATTACAGGCTGAAGCTGAATGAATGTCATGAATTTCAAGCCCAGCCTGAGCTGTATAGCAAGACCTTTCCTGTCTCAATAAAACAAACTAATCAAGGAAATGAGGATGCAACTCAGCTCAGTTGGTAGAACGCTTACCTAGTATACACAAAACTCTGGGTTCAGCCCCAGCACTTCATAAACTAGTCATGCCTGTAGCCTCCAGAGGACCAGAAGTTCAAGGCCACCCTCTGATATATAGCAAGTTTGAGGCCAGCCTGAGCTGTACAAAACCCTGTCTCAACAAAAACACAGAAGAAAAATAAATTACTTTTATTGTTTCAAATTTCCAGAAGCAAAGTAAAAGAACAAGGAGTATCTCATAGAAAAATGTACATTAATAATTCAGAGAATCAAGCACTTAGGAAAAGATTCAGCTGTGTAGTATTTAATAGCCAGATTAAAATGAAGCAAGGGCTGTAGTGTAATGTGCTTTGAAATGGAGGAATCCCACAATATTTTCTTTGTTCACTCAGGCAAGTGACTTCTCCTTTCTGGTTTTCAGAGTCTTTAACATGTAAAATAGCAATGATGGTAATATAGTTCCTAGAGGGTGGTTGAAGTTACTCATTCATTCATCTATTTATTTATTTGTTTGTTTGTTTTTCCAGACAGAGTTTCTCTTGTGTAGCCATGGCTGTCCTGGACCTTGCTCTGTAAGGTCAAGCTGGACTAAAACTCACAAAGATCTTCCTGCCTTTGCTTCCTGAGTGCTGGGATTAAAGATGTGTGACACCATGGCCCAGCTATTTGTTTATATATTTATTTATTTAAAGACAGCGTCTTATTCTGTAGCTGAGGATGGCTAAGAACTAACTATGTAGCCCAGGTTAGCCTAAGTCTTGTGGTCTTCCTGCTGTAGTTTTCCAAATGCTAGAGTCATAGGCATGATCCTGTTTATATGAGTGGACATTGTGTTGTTATTGTTTGAAGCTGGCTCACCCTATATAAGAGGCTGAAGACTGCTGAACATTGGTGGTGCACACCTTGAATCCCAGCACTCGGGAGGCAGGCAGATTTCTGTAAGTTCGAGGCTAGCCTGGTCTATAGAGTGAGTTCCAGACTGTTACATTGCAAAACCAAAACCAAACAAATAAAACCAAAAAAACACCAACAAGCCTAAATAAAAAATAAATATAAGATCTTGCTGTTTAGGTCAGGATAACCTTCAACTCGTGGTCCTTCTGCTTCAGACCTCTGATTGCTGCTGGGATTGCAAGTATGAGCTACCATGCCCAGCCGCCAGTGGAATCAAGACATATATTATATAGCGTAGGCTGATTTCACTATGTGGTCAGGATAACCTGTCTCTATCTCCTAAATGCTGGTATTTGTGCAGGTTTGAGCCACTATGACTGGCAGCTTGCTAAATTTTCAAAGAAAAAAAATCTTACAACTTATACTTGTATGAAAATGCTTTTATGTAGTATAATCTTTGTATAATATAAACAATGAAAATATATTTTAGAATTTTATCATTATTGTGTGTGTATGATGTAAAAGCAAGTACATGGAAGTCAAAGAATGGATGGATGGATGAAGGTTTTCATCTTCCAAGTGTGGGTTGTAAAGATCAAATTCAGGTTGCAAATTTGCATGGCAAGCACCTTTAGTCACTGGTCTATGTTGCCGTCTGAAATACACCCCATACACTGGTAAAATCTTGAAAAAATATCTTTTTTTGTTATTTTTTTTTAGTTTTTCGAGACAGGGTTTCTCTGTAGCTTTGGAGGCTGTCCTGGAACTAGCTCTTATAGAGCAGGCTGGCCTCGAACTCACAGAGATCTGACTGTGCATGCCTCAGGAGTGCTGGGATTAAAGGCGTGCACCACCACTGCCTGGCAAAATCTTGAAAATTTTGATAAATTTATGGTTCTAAATGGAAATAGGGATAGCACCAGCAGGGCTTAGGTCTATATGAGGCACATGGCTATTAGAATGAAGTGTTTCATTCATATAAGAGTTTGAGATGAGCCGGGCGGTGGTGGCGCACACCTTTAATCCCAGCACTAGGGAGGCAGAGGCAGGCGGATCTCTGTGAGTTCGAGGCCAGGCTGGACGAGGCCAGGCTGGACAGACAGCCTCCAAAACAATACAGAGAAACCCTGTCTTATAAAACCAAAAAAAAAAACAAAACAAAAAAATAAAGGGTTTGAGATGAACTTTGTTTTTTCAACCTTCTCTTTGGCAGACCGATTTCCGATTCTACTGGATGCACTCAAAGTTACCAGAAGAAGAAGGACTTGGAGAGAAAACCAAGATTAATCCTGTAAGGCTGTTGTTAGGAGTACAGAGTTCTTTTTATTATTGTTGTTTAGTTTTGAGACAAGGTTTCATATGGCCCAAGCTAGCCTTGAACTGGCTCTGTAGCTATGACCTTAGACTCTGGATCTTCCTCCCTCAGCTTCCCAAGTGTTGGGATTACAAGCATGAGCCCCAATTCCCTGTACTTGTTCCTCATTTTCTTCTTTTCTTTCCTCCCTCCTTCCCTTCCTTCCCTTTCTCTTTTTAAAAAAAAAATTCATTCATTTATTTTTTATAAGGATTGGTGTTTGACCTGCATGTCTTTGGAGGGTGTTGGACCCCTGGAACTGCAGTTACAGACAGTTGTGAGCTGCCATGTGGCTGCTGGGAATTGAACCTAGGTCCTCTGAACAGCAGCCAATGCTCCCAACCACTGAGCTATTTCTCTAGCCCCTTTCTCTTTTTAAACAGAGTTTCTATACATAGTCCTGGCTATCTTATAAACCAGGCCAGTCTCAAACTCACAGAGATCTGCCTGCCTCTGACTCCTGAGTGCTGGGACTAAAGGTGTGTGTGCCATCATACCTGGCCGAAAACTATTTTATAATTTTGTGTGTATATATGTTTTGCCTACCTATATGTCTGCACTGTGTGGTGCCCACCAAGTTGAGAAGAAGGTATCGGATCTTCTCAAAGGGATTGGGACCACCATGTGGCTCCTAGGAATCAAAGCCAGATCCTCTGGAAAAGCAGCCAGTGCTCTTAAACACTGAGCCATTCCTCTAGCCCTAGAGCTTACTACTCTTGATGAATGAGTTTATCTTTCAAGGCAACTTATAATAGTAAAATGGTAAGACTGAGTTTCATGGATATCCACATCTGAATTCTGTTTGTGAGTTTAAAACTAGTGTAAGGGCTGGAGGCGTGACTCAGTTTATAGAACTTGTTTAGAATGTGTAAAGACCTAAGTTCATCCCTAGCACCATTAAAAATAATAATTATAATTATTAGGATAATAGCCTCACTTGCTTTAGGTTTTTTAATCTGCAAATGGCACTAATAAGCCAGGAGAGGTAGTACATACTTGTAGTCCTAGCACACAGGAGGCTTAGGAAGGAGGAGCTCATTTTTGACATTAGCCTGGACAATATAGTTATAGAGTGAGATCCCATCTCCAAAAAAGGATACTGTCTGTCAAGAGTTGTAAGAACAAAATTATACACACACACACACTTTGTGTGTGTGTATATATATATGCAACTCCTCATAGCTTAACCCTTCTGGTAAAGCATTTAGTAAATGATGCTTACTATAACATGCTGTGGGGGGGGCATGAGTAATTGAACCAGGGCCTCATGCATGCTCAGCCAGCATTCTACCACTAAGCTGTACCCCTGTTGTGTGACAAAACTTTTCTTGGGAAGAAAAGCTTTTTTCTTTGTCCCCCCCCCTTTTTTTGTTTTGTTTTGTTTTGTTTTTCGAGACAGAGTTTCTCTGTGTCTTTAGAGTCTGTCCTGGAATTAGCTCTTGTAGACCAGGCTGGTCTCAAACTCACAGAGATCTGTGTCTGCCTCAGGAGTGCTGGGATTCAAGGTGTGCGCCACCACCGCCAGGCACCCTCCCCCCATTTTTAAAGATTGGGTTGATAGCTTAAATTGACCTTGAAACTCGAAACTCACAGTGATTTTCTTGCCTCAGCTTCCTGAGTGCTGGAAAGGAAAACTTATTTGGTAAAGCTCTTCAATCAAAGAGCCAGTATCATCTGAAACATGTACTAATTCTTTGTTCTCATTTACATTTCAGTTTAAATTTGTGGGGTTAAAGAATTTCCCGTGTACCCCTGAGAGCCTGTGTAAGGTGCTGTCTATGGATTTTCCTTTTGAGGTAATGAAACCATTGTCTATTGTTCTGACATGATTGTAGGATACAGAAAGACTGGGGGTACATGAAATCTGATTTTTCTGTGTCTAAGCATCAAAACTGAATAGGCCCCTAGCACCTCTGGGAAACAGACCTAGAGAAGAGCCAAGAAAGAATCCTGCCATCCTAGGCCATCATTGTGTGCCTTGTTTGACTGCCGTGGCTGGTTGTAAAGGCATTCGGGCATACGTTGGTTGACTGACCCCAACAGATGGTCAAAGCACAGATGGTTCCTGGGATAACAGTGTTTACTAATCAGTGGCATGGTGGTAGGGCCAACTCATTTACTTTGCTCATACTTGTCATGTGTTAGTACTGAAAATCTCCTGTCCCCAGGAACTCCCAAGTCTGGGATACTCTTTTATCATCTTCAGAGCCTGCATAGTCTCTCTTGGCTTACCCATCATCTCTTTTAAATTTCTGCCTAGTCACTGTCAAGTTTTTTCTTGAAGTATATTTAATTTTGTAAAAGATAACAGCTTCCTGGATAAGGCAATGGCAAAGACTAAGTTGCTTCATTTCTGGGAGTCAATTAAGAAGGTGGTGAGAACACTATCTTTATTTATAACTCTTATATCCCAGTGGCAAGAAATGCTTTTTAAGAGTGAGTCACTGGATCACGGAAGAGAAAAGTGTGGGGCTGTAGGAGGTTTTCCCATTTAGAAAAACTGAGTTTCCCAGAATATGGCTCCAGACAGTCTAGGAGGAGGTTTAGGCAGTCACAGTAGCTTGGGCAGCAGGGCCTCTGAACAGGACTGCTCCAAGCTTAGTCTAGTGCCTCAGTGGGGCTACCTGGATCTCTTGCCTTCATCCCATGTGAGAGCTCAGCTTACTATTGAGACTTTCTGGTGGTAGAAAGTGCTCACAACTTAGGGACAGAAGACATGAAACATGGACTCAGGTTGAATCCCTGCTTCAGACTTTTCATATTCACAGAGGTGTCTAAAAATTTCCATGTGGAGAAACCCCCCTCTCTCAAATGCCCTGGGGATGGGGACGGGGATGGGGGGAGGGTAAGAAAGTAAAACAGTGGATAGAAAAGCTTTCTGCAAATCAAACTTTTTTAAAAAAATGTTTTTATTACTAGATCTCCTCCCCCTTCTTTTGGACAAGGTTTCATTATATAACTCAGTCTGGCTGCTCTTGAGATCTTTCCTGCTTCATCCTGCAAAGTCCTGGGGTTATAGGTATCTACTGTCATCTCCAGCCCCAGACCTTTCTTTAAGAACCTGCATATGAGAAGCAAGGAGGCCAGGTGGTGGTGGCTCACACCTTTAGTTCCAGCACCTGGGAGGCAGGAGCAGGTGGATCTCTGTGAGTTTGAGGCCAGCCTGGTCTACAAGAGCTAGTTCCAGGACAGCCTCCAAAGACACACACCCTGTCTCGAAAAACAAAAAAACAAAAACAAAATAAAATAAATTACTGGAGCTCCAGTGGTGCAATTGGTTAGTGCACGGTATTTATATGGGAAGCAAGGAGCTTTTTCCTCTGGCAGTGACTTAGAATAAAAAAAGAAAAATTGGCTGGGCATGGTGGCACACTCCTTTAATCCCCATCACTTAGAAGGCAGATGCTGGTGGATCTCTATGAATTCAAGGCCAGCCTGGCCTGTACATCAGGATAGATGGGCTGTATAATAGAGAAACCTTGTTTACCCAAACAGAGGACCCACAAGAGCGTCCTCTGTGTAGCTATCTTGAAAATATGTGGCCCACAGTCATTATCATTCTTGATTTTTCCTTCTATAGGTAGATGGACTTCTCTTCTACCATAAACAGACACACTATAGCCCTGGGAGTACTCCCTTAGTGGGCTGGCTGCGCCCCTACATGGTGTCAGATATTCTAGGTGTAGCAGTGCCAGCTGGTCCACTGACCACCAAGCCAGAATATGCTGGTCACCAGCTCCAACAGATTATTGAGCACAAGAGGAGCCAGGAGGACATGAAGGATAAACTCACACACAAGGCTTCTGAGAATGGACACTATGAACTGGAGCACCTGTCTACTCCCAAGTTGAAGAGTGCCCCCCACAGCCCTGGGAACCTCATGGACAACTAAAGAGGACAGCCCACAAAAGACTGGGGAAGAGGACAGTGGGGATAGCAATAGGAGACCTTATTTCAGAGTGCACTTTCCAAACACACCCCACTAGAAACAGCTTGGCCCCTGTATGGGATGTTGGCTCGGACTTGGGGTATGGGTCCCTATTGGGTAGAGTTGGAATCCAGATAGATTTGATTATCTCTTTGCTGTGGTATGTATATCCCAGGTCCACAATGTAAATATATGCAATTCTTAAGAAAAAGCTTGCTTGTGATTATTAAGACTTAAATATTTCCTCCACCTTCCCCTTCCTCCCTAGGATATTTATGGCATGGCTGTTCAAATCTTGGGCCTTTTCACCCTTTTTAGCACTCAAACATTCTGCTGAGTTTCCAGTTGCTGCTGTTGGTAATGCCATTTTCTGAAAGGTCTTACCAGGAACTGCAATTCTTGGTATTTGAATGTGTTCCTTCTTCTGAGAAAACAAGTGTGATTTTCTACGGTTTAGACCTTCCCAGAGATAAAATGCTAATAGGGTTCATTTACTTTAAGAAATGTTAGAGCCCCTATCAGGAGATAAACCTCATGCTATGCCTCTGAGATGTGTGTCATAGAGGTGGACAAGACCTTGAGGGGTGTGCCATCCAGTGAGAAAATAAACTCCATAGTATGTAGAGCATGGTGAAATGATTGCTGTAGTGCAGAAAATTATCTAGAGCTTAGGGCCAAAGGAAGAGCAGGATATTTCACAGAGGAGGATGGAGCTGGGCTAAGGCTCTGGGGAGGAACCTAGAGTACTCTGCAGACCAGGAAGAAAGTAGGTCCTCAAAGAGTTAGATGTTATGTAGCAGCACTCCTCTAGAGCAGGGTGGGACTTGGTCTGGAATCAAGTAGGTCCAGCATAGCTCAAGTACAAAATAGGAATGGAGAGTTAGGGAGAGGAGGCTGGAAGGCCTAGGGGACTTAAGAGATTTTTCTCCTAGTGAAAAGGAGTTAAGAAAAGGCCCTGGGGCAAAATTCCTCATCAGCAAGGAAAGTAGAAGTGTTTAGAATTAACCAGTTAGTTTTACTCTGTTCAGAAAGCATATTCCAGATCCTTTGGCCTCAATCTGCAGCCCACTCTGCTTTCCACATTGTTAGGACTCCTCTTACTGGACAAACTGACATCACCATTCTCTTCAACAGAAAATGTCCCCTTTCAATGAATCCAGGTCAGATCATGACTTAACTCCCCTTGAGTTAATTAGTTCTGAGAACAGATGTGGTGGCTCTGTTCAGAAGCAGTGGTTAGGCAGAGCCTGGTTACACAGTTCAGCACATCCAGTGGAACTCAGAGAGGCATCTGCTCTCTAATCAGACAGGAAGAAACTCTGCTTTTCCTCTTACCTAGTGACAAAGCCCACTGACTACAGATTTAGGCATTTGCCTATATACACTCGTTCTGTATTTAGGTCAGATTTGCTATATAAATATAGTACTGTTCCTTATGTTAAGGAACTTTTTTTTTTTTTTTTTTTGGTTTTTCGAGACAGGGTTTCTCTGTATTGTTTTTGAGGCTATCCTGGAACTTGCTCTGGAGACCAGGCTGGCCTCAAACTCACAGAGATCCATCTGCCTCTGCCTCCCAAGTGTTGGGATCAAAGGCATGCATCACCAATGCCCGGCATTAAGGAACATTTTTGCAGGCTGACCTTGAACTAACCTTTCAGCCCAAGCAAAGCCTTGAATTTTCATTTTTAAGTCTCAGCTTTGCCACCCTCCCTCACTTGTTGGATAGTTTTCTGAATTCCTCAGTTTTCTTTGAGCAGCCATCTTTATCAATTGGGGAATTGTACAATTTGGGCTGGAGAGATGGCTCAGCATGCTGTTCAGAGCACTGGCTGCTCTTCCAAAGAACCGGGGTTCAATTCCCAGCACCCACATGGCAGCTCACAACAGTCTGCAGTTCAAATTCCAGTGTACACTCTGAAGTACATTCAGGCAAAATACCAATGTACATAAAAATAAAATCTTGAAAGTTTTTTTTTTTTGTTTTTGTTTTTTTTTGAAGACAGGGTTTCTCTGTATTGTTTTGGAGGCTGTCCTGGCACTTGCTGTATAGACCAGGCTGGTCTCGAACCCATAGAGATCCGCCTGCCTCTGCCTCCCCAGTGCTGGGATTAAAGGCACCACCAACACCTGGCTGAAAAGAAAATAAAAACCTAGAATTTCAGCCTGGTGGTGGTACACCTTTTATCCCAGCACTTGGGAGGCAGAGGCAAGAGGATCTCTGAGAGTTGGAGGCCAGCCTAGTCTACAGAGTGAGTTCCAGCAGAGGCAAGGCTACACAAACACTCTGTTTTGAAAAACAAAAAAAGAAAAAGGAAAAAGGAGACCATGTCAGTTTCAACCTTGCATTTTTGATACTCCTGCCTCTGCTCCTGAATCTGCTACAAGTGCTGGGGACCAAAATCTAACTCTGGGCCACTGTGCATGCCAGGCAAGCACTCTACCAACTGACATACATAACCAGCCTCTCTTCCCCACCCTCCTCCTTTTGCCGGGGTATGAGACTCAAACTTGAGGTCTTCTTGTGTTGGACGGGTCTACAGATGTGCACCAACATGTTTGGCACTGGTGATGTTTTTGTGTGTGTGCATATGCATGCATCTGGAAGCCAAAGGTCAATGCTGGGCATCTTCCTCAGTAGGTTTCCATTTTTATGGTTTAGATAGGAGGGTCTATATTGGTAATATGGTTCTTCTACATATATATATGTGTGTGTTGCTATATGTATATACACACATTCAACCATATACATCTTTTATAAGGTGAAATTTGTGATTTTGCCTTTCTTTTAGTGTTTATGGTGAGATTAGATGAATAAAAATTATTTATTTTAATTTTAGGTTGTTTTGTGTTTCTTTTGTTGTTGTTGTTGTTGCTTTTTGTTTTTTGTTGTTGTTTTCTTTTTGAAACAGGGTTTCTCTGTTTGTAGTAGTCCTCGCTGTCCTGGACCTCACTATGTAGACCAGGCCTGAAACTCACAGAGATCCAACCTCTGTCTCCTCCAGAGTGCTGAGGTTAAAGGCATACACCACTACTACTGCCAGGCAGTTTTTGTTTTTCTTGAAACAGGATCTCTCTATGTAGCCCTCATTGGCCTACAACTCATGATGTAGACCAGACTGGTCTTGAACTCAGAATTCTGCCTGCCTCTGCCTTCTGAATGCTGATCTCAGTTGCATACTATGACAACATACAAAATAATTTAGGACAGTGTCTAAGGGAAATATGGTAAGTATACAGCTAATGTCAACTTATTCCAGTGTATGTACAGTATGATTTATTACTAAGTCAATTGAGGGTTACTATGTTGCTCCCAGTCTTTGGTCTTTAATCTATTCTGTAGTCTAAGATCTGTCTGAGCAGGATAGCTATACCATACTTGATTTTGTTAGTTCAAGACTGCAGTTTGGACCAGGTTTGGTGACACACACCTTCGATCCCAACACTTAGGAGTCATAGGCAGGTGGATCTCTGTGAGTTCAAGGCCATCCTGGTCTACAGAGTGAGTTCCAGGACAGCCTCCAAAGCAATACAAAGAAATCCTGTTTTGAAAAACCAAAAAAAAAAAAAAAAAAAAAAAAAAGCACTAGTTCAATTCCCAGCACCCACATAGCAGCTCACAAATGTCTTTAACTCCAGTTCCAGGGTACCTGACACCTATGGCAAAACACCAATGTACATAAAATAAAATAAAATAAAATAAAATAAAATAAAATAGAAATTAACAACCAAAAGAACTTTAGAGCCAGGCATGGTGGGGCACCTTTAATCCCAGCACTCAAGAGACAGAGGCAGGTTGATCTGGTCTACAGAGTCAGGATAGCCAGGCTACACAGAGAAACCCTGTCTCAAAAAGCCAAAAGGAAAAAAAGAAAAGCTTTAGAAATAGTTAAAGCAGAACACCATTCCGACTAATAATATTATACATGCTACCATTACTGTTAATATTTAGATGATAAATTCTTAGGAGGAATCTGTAGGATAATAAATCACTAAAAACAAAAGCATCACCTGGATTGGGACTGTTATCAGAGCCCATAGTGGTTTGCCAATGAAACATGTCATACTCAGTTAGACTTGCAGAACATTGGGCTGGAGGGCCAAAGGACCAAATCATTAAATTTTGTGTTTAATCTGTTTTAGTACAATAGTTTGCTTTTTACCTGACTCTTCACTATCTCAGAGTGAGCTCAAAGTTCCAGCTACACATTCTGGAAGCAGGGAAGGGTTATTTCTTCATCTCACATTGGCACACAGGAGCAGGGGCCTCGATCAATCTGTAGTCTTGGTTACCTCTCTTGTGTTCTGTAATTTCTCACTGCTTTGCTCCATTGTTGCCTCCTAACTCCTCAACTTAGTTCTAGAGCCTTTTCCTTATTAGGTAGAAAGCATGTATTTGTATAAATGACTGTTTTGTTTTATTTAGTTTTGGAGACAGGGTTTCACTATGTAACCTTGGCTGACCTAGGTTGTATAGACCTGGATGGACTCAAATTAACAGAGATCACCTGCCTCTCTCTGCCTCCTGACTGCCGAGATTAAAGGTGTGTACCACCATTACCCTGGCTAAATGACTCTTTAAACATACATTAGTGAAGTTATACTGTTAGAGCCAAGACAGTCACTTTAAAACAGGTGGATCTCAGTGAGTTCAAGGCCAGCCTGATCTACAAAACAAGTTCCAGGACTGTCCCACAGAGAAACCCTGTCCTCGGAACACAGAAAAACAACCAACCGAACAAAATAGGAGTGTTTTTTTTTTAAAAGATTTTATTTATTTATTTAATTAGTTTGTTTTCTGAGACAGGGTTTCTCTGTGTAGTCCTGGCTGTTCTGGAACTCTGTAGTCTGCCTCTGTGTGCCTCGTTCTGGGATTAAAGGTGTGTACCAACACCCTCACTACTGCTTGGTTTAAGATTTATTTTTATTATTTTATGTGTATGTCTGCAGATATATTCACAGGTACCTGAAGAGGCCAGAAGAGGGTGTTGCATATCCTGGAGCTGGAATTATGGACAGTTGTGAGCTGCCTGATAAGGGTTTTGGGAACCAAATTTGACTTCTCTGGAAGAGCAGCAAGTGCTCTTAACTGGTGACTCACCCTCTCCAGCTCCAAGTTTCCTTCCTTCCTTCCATTTTTTTTTTTTTTTTTTTTTTTTTTTTTGGTTTTTCGAGACAGGGTTTCTCTGTGGCTTTGGAGGCTGTCCTGGAACTCGCTTGGTAGTCCAGGCTGGTCTCGAACTCACAGAGATCCGCTTGCCTCTGCCTCCCGCGTGCTGGGATTAAAGGCGTGCGCCACCAACGCCCGGCAAAATATTTATTTCTTTATTATTTTATATATATGAATGCTTTTTTTTTCATCCATACCAGAAGAGGGCACCAGATCTCATTACAGATGGTTGTGAGCCACCATGTAGTTGCTGGGAATTGAACTCAGGACCTCTGGAAAAGCAGCCAGTCAGTGCTCTTAACCACTGAGCCATCTCTCCAGTCCTTCCTTCCATTTTTATAGCAGGGTTTGTACCCCTGGTTGTCCTGGAACTCCCTCTGTAGACCAGGCTGGCCTTTAACTCAGAGATCTGCCTGCCTTTGCCTCCAGAGTGTTTGGATTAGTGTGCCACCACTGCTAGGCCTCAAGTTCTATTTCTTGATTTGTTGGCTTTATTACTATTCAGTTTATAAAAACTCACATGGCTGTATATTTGCATTTTCACTTTCTATTTGTGTATATTGTACCTTAATTAAAAAAGGTAAGCAAGTTGCATATTAATGTCTTCCTTTCAGTTGTACTTCCCAAGATTCCTAGTTTCTCTCTGAAGAGAAAACCAGTTACATTCGTGTATTCTTCCAAAGCTTTTCTATGTATAAATGAGCTTATACTTTTTTCTTTATATAAAAGATAGTATGTTATGCATACTATTTGAAGTCCTGAATTTTTTTTACAAGTTTTATCTTTATTTTTTATGTGTATATGGGTGTCTTGTCCTGCATGTATGTCTATTCATCACATACTCCCTCAGAGGCCAGAAGAGGGTGTTGGATCCCTTGGGACTGGAGTTACCTAATGTTTTCAGCTGCCTTGTTGGTATTAGGAATTAAACCCAGGTCTTAAGGTCAGCCAATGCATTTTTGTTTTGTTTTGTTGAGGCAGGGTTTCTTGTCCAGGAACTAGTTGTAGACCAGGCTAGCCTGAACTCACAGGGATCATGCTGCCTCTGCCTCAGGAGTGCTGGGATTAAAGGCATGTGCCACCACGGCCCAGCACCAGCAGTATTCTCAACCTCTGACCTATCATCAATCCAGCCCCAGTTTTCATTTTTTACTTCATGTTACATCTTCCATGATATTGTACTGTTTTGTTTTATCCCAGTGCATACTGTAGTGCCTAGTGTATCAGGCTTTTCCTTTTGCACCACCAACCAGCTCCCACAGCATGACACAGAGATTTACTAGTTTTGAATGCTTCTAGTTTAGGCATGTTTCTGTCTAGCTCTTTTAACTTAAATTGATATGTTTCTCTTTATCTAGCTTTTGCTTTGGGGCTTATTATCTCTCTTACTTCTGTATATTTTACTTTAATTGCTTCTGTACGTCTGGCTAGTGGCTGCCTTGCTTCTAAGAGCACCAGGCATCTCCCTCATTCTCTCCTTTCTTCCTGTTTTTCTTCCTCTCCTATTTATTCTCTATGCTTGCTAGCCCTGCCTATCCTTTCTCTGCCTAGCTATTGGTCAGTCAGCTCTTAATTAGACCAATTATGTGCTTTAGGCAGGCAAGGTGAAACAGATACAACATATCTTTACATAATTAAACACACATCCTTACATTGTTTAACAAATACAGCTTAAACAAATGTAACAGGTTTGCTCAGTTAAAATATTAAACAACAAACTGGCGTGTAAATACACTTGTTACACAGGCTGTCTTCCAGTTACAGAACTGAAACCAGCTTTTGATTGGATTCCTCAGTCCAACCTAGAGTCCATCTTCCTGGTGGCAGAAGGCTGACTAACCTATTTGAAGGGGCCAGGAGGGATGGGCATGCTTTTAATCTTATCTCTTAAGATGTAGATCTCTGTGAATTCCCGGCCAGCCTGATCTATATAGCCAGTTCCAGAACAGCCAGGACTACGTAAGATAGGGCTATGCAGAGAGGTCATTTCTCAAAAACAAGCAAGCAAGCAAGCAAAAATCTTAGCAAAGGTAACCTGGAGCTGCTACTACACCAGTGCAAAAATGAGGTTAAGAATATATTGTAAGACAAAAAATTTTCAAATTTAAGGTCAGGTTGCTGGCACACACCTTGAGCTAGCACTCAGAAGGAAGGTGGATCTCTGTGAGTTTGAATCCAGTTTGGTGGAGTTCTACATTCTAAGTTAGCAAGCGATACACACAGAAACCCTGTCTCAAAAAACAAACTAGCTGGGTGGTGGTGGTACATGCCTTTAATCCCAGCACAGGCAGGCTGATCTCTGAGTTTGAGGCCAGCCTGGTCTACAGGGCAAGTTCCAGGATAGCCTCCAAAAGCTACAGAGAAGCCCTGTCTCGAAAAACAAAAAACAAAAACAAAACAAATAGGTCGAGCATTATTTTTCAAGCCCTACAGTTGTTGCAGGGTCAAGTGCTGGAGTCCCAGTTTCCTGGATCACTTGAACGGAAAAGGTCAAAACTAGCTGGGCGTTGGTGGCGCATGCCTTTAATCCCAGAACTCCGGAGGCAGAGACAGGCAGATCTCTGTGAGTTCGAGACCAACCTGGTCTACAGCCTCTAAAGCCACATAGATACTGTGTCTTGAAAAACCAAAAAAAAAAAAAAAAAGTCAAAACAAGCCTGAGGGTGACCAGACTCCATCCTGGTTTTTTTTTTTTTTTTTTTTTTCGAGACAGGGTTTCTCTGTGGCTTTGGAGGCTGTCCTGGAACTCGCTTGGTAGTCCAGGCTGGTCTCGAACTCACAGAGATCCGCCTGCCTCTGCCTCCCGCGTGCTGGGATTAAAGGCGTGCGCCACCAACGCCCGGCCCATCTTGTTTTTAAATAGTTCTCCAAGATGAGCATCAAAACCGACAGCACTTTTTCTCAAGATACTTCCCCTGGTTCTTTCTGGGCGTCAGTCCGGGGGGACTAGCTGTGGCACTCTGGTTTGTTGAGATCCTTCTGGAATACTTGGTCTAAAATCAAAGTGATGAAAAATCACAGCAGGCCCAGCCCTCCCTTAGCCTTGACCCTATCCCGAGAGGCCCAAACACTGCTGCGCTTGCCCCAGAGTAAAGTCAAAAAGGCTGTGGAGTTTCTGAATGAATTCTGACATAGGGTGTCTTTTTCTTGTACGTGATTAAAATTAGCTACAATGATGCTGGAATACAGGATAACACTGAGCAAAGAAATGTGGGCCTTGCTTATCTGTTACATCCCTGGCATCGGAACTTCTCGGACCTCGTAGACAACCTTTAGGACCCTAAGAATGCGGGTTCCTCACGGATTAAGTGGTAGCGGCCTGTGAAGGCCGGGAAGGGCGCCCGTCATCCCAAAATTCTGGGTTCTTTGAACTCTCAGTCGGGGTCTTCCTCTCCTTCCCCTAGGGGAGTCGCCTCCAGTTGCCTGCAGCCCCTCCCCCGCCACTCCGCCCGGCCTCCCCTCCTCCCAGCTTCTCTCTGTCTCCCCCTCTCGGACGGCGTCCCCGTTCCGCCCGGCCCTCCCCGGCGCCTGTTTGTGAATGAGATGCTCAGTTTCTCAATGGAGCCGCGGGGGGCTCGGGCGGACGCGGCGCAGGCCGCAGCGCTGGCCCTGAGCCGGGAGGGGGACGCCTTTTCCTCGCTCGCTCGCGCCCGCCCTCCGTCTCGCCGCCGCGGCGGCTTTTGAGGAACTGGGCCGCGAGGCCGCCGCGCAGGTCGCAGGGCCCGCATCCCGGAGCACGCCCGGCTGGGCGGTGCGAGCTTTGCCGGGAGTCAAGGCGCTCGGGAGGCCGGCGGCCTTGTGAAATCACCGCCCGGAGCCTTCGCGGGCGGCTCTAAAAGTTGTCGGTCTCGTATTTCCTTATTAAAAAAAAAAAAAAAGCTACCGAGCCGCTGCTGGTTCCTCGCCTGCACTTTTCCCTCCTCTGGAGAGGAGGGGTGGTGTGAGGGAAGCAGTGAAGAAAATAAGAGGCATTTCCTCCCCGCGGGGAGCAGCGGCCGGGTCTCCGCGGCCAGCAGGAGCGGCGTTGGCAGCCGCCGCGGGCGCCGGGCCGCGCCGGTCTCACCATGCGTGAGCCGGCCGAGAGCTGCTGAGCACCGGGCCGCAGACGCCGAGTTCCAGTGCGGCGGGCGCCGGCGCTCGCACACCAGTCCTGTCCTCCCCGGCGGCGGCGGCGGCGGCGGCGGCGGCGGGATGGAGCCGGCGACCGCGCCCCGGCCGGACATGGCGCCGGAGCTGACCCCCGAGGAGGAGCAGGTAAGCGCGGCCCCTGCGGTGGGTGTGTCCGAGCCTCCGAGGCCTAGGCCGGCCTCCGCTCCTCGTCCCGGGCCCTCGGCGCTCCTGCTCACGTTCAGGCCTGCGGGTTGGCCTCCCCGGCCCTCCGGAGACCGCGCCCCAGGCCGCCGCCCGCCCATCCTGGGAGCCGCGGGACCCCTCGCTCTGAGATCCTAATACTCCGAGGCTTCCGCCCCCTCCCCCACGCTCCATTCCAGTGGATATTAAAGTTCTCCGAACTGGGGTAGGCTCCCCCACGGCAGGATTGAAGAGCACCTTGCCCCCTACCCTTCTCTCTTACGAAGGTTTTGTTTCTTTTCTTGAGGGTCAGTGGTTTTCAAGGGCAAGAAAAGCCATTTGGGGGAGGATCCTTAAGTGGTTATCTCCGTTCCCAGTAAGTGGGGAGGTGGCGCTGGTAAATAGGTGCCCCAGTTTCTCAAAGGAGCCCTTCATGCTTTCGAGACTGCTGTGACAGGCCTACTTGGACAGATCCTGAAAGATCCGCCTCTTCTCTAGCTCCCCAGTTCCCTGGCCTTGACCTCCCTCTTCTGCTTTCCCAGGCTGGGCTCTTCCCCTCATCCTCACTTCCCTGCCCCCACCTCATCTGACTGTCTCCATCTTTCTGAAGCCCACATCGGAGTTCCATTGTCCCTTTTTAAAGCTCATGACCTTAAGTTCCCATGAAGGAGTGGTTTGCATTATCATTTGAGGGGATTCGGTGAGGGCGAAGCCTAGCGCTCTTGGAACTTTCCACCCCCATATTTCAGCTGTGGAAACACGGAGTAGAAAAGTCCGCTTAGATGAGATTCGGAACCCTGCGGGCTGGGCTCTTGCTTCTCTCTCCTTGGCACTGCTCATACCCAAACATAGCTGTGCTCAAATATGGCCAGTCTGTTGTACCTTAAAAAAAATAATAAACGAGAGAGGAAAAGGTGAGGCAATGCTGGAAACACATTTCATGCTCTAAGCCTTTGTTCACAAGGCCCACATTTGCTAGCAGTCTGTAGAGGGGAGACCAGCCTCTTGACAAATTAATATTGGGTTAATGGACTTATTTAAGACCTGATTTTGGGCGAAGGGATTCGAGACAGGGTTCTTGGCTGTCCTTAAACTCCCGCTCTGTAGACCAGGCTGGCCTTGAACTCACAGAGATCGACTTGCCTCTGCCTCCCGAGTGTTGGGATTAAAGGCGTGCACCACCACGCCCGGCTCATGCCACCCAGTGGTTTTAAAATGCTATCAAGACATTGGTGCAAGCAGGTGGCCAAGGAGCCCACTCTGCCAGAACTGGGGGAAATGTCTCAGTACTAATGCCCTAGGTTGATTTATTTTTTTATTCCCTAAATGACTGCTTCTTTTCAATACTTTCGTTATTTTTCTTTCATTCCCAAAATGGTCTTAAGGATGAGTATGCTTCTGTCACATGACAGATCCCGCCTTATAGTACCCTCCGGTTTTCTCTTCATTTCTCAGGATTGAATCCAGGGCTGTATTGCCATTTCCTTTCCCTTACAAGATTGTAGGCTCATCGAGGATGGGACTGTGTCTTTATCTTTATGAACTTGTGTTATGCACACAGTATATTCAGGAAAAGCTTAAAATCCAATACCCATTTTTTGTTATTGTCTTTCCATTCTTGATTTTAAAAAAGAGAAAATCCTGTTGACCAAAGAAGCATTTTTAAAACTGGATACTGATTAGCTCTTAGAAACCCAGAGACAACCATTTTTTTTTTTTTTTTGAGACAGGGTTTCTCTGTAGCTTTGGAGGCTGTTGGCCTTGAACTCACAGAGATCCACCTGCCTCTGCCTCCCGAGTGCTGGGATTAAAGGCGTGCGCCACCAACGCCCAGCTTCCTTTTTAGTTTTTAATTGGCTTTATTAGATTTTAGACTCAGACAAGTCTTCATTCATAAAATAGGACAATGCCACTCTGGGCTGAGGAGAGTTTGGTTTTAAAAAGTGGAAGGAAGCAGAAATGAGAGCTAACAGTGGGTTGGCCTTGTCCAAGTTAACTTTTAGCTTTTTGAGACAAGTTCTCACTCTGACCTACAAACTTGGGTCTTCCTATTAGATTAAAAAAAAAAAGATTACTTTTAGAGGGCCAATTTTCTTATTCCCTTTGGGGTCCATCAGATTTGAAGTTTCAATGCTTCAGTGAGGTGTGGTGGGGTACATAAACACCTGTGACCCCAGCACTTGGCAAGAGGCAAGATCAGGAGCTCAAGGTCGTCCCCAGTTTATTTAGTGATTTGTTTTTAATATTCATTTATTTATCCCCACACACACAGGATTTCTGTGTGTGGTTTGGAGCCTGTCTTGGCACTCCATCTGTAGAACAGGCTGGCCTTGAACTCACAGAGATCTGCCTTTCTCTACCTCCTCAATGCTTGGATTAAAGTTGTACATCCCTATGGTCCAGCGACAGAGGATCTCTTTGAGTTTGAGTCCAGCCAGGGCTACATAGTGAGGCCATGTTCTAAAAAATAAAAAGGGATTTAGAAAAAGAAAATTGCTTGAGTTGGTTGGTTTTTTGTTTGTTTGTTTGTTTAATTTAGTATACAGTGTTCTGCCTGCTTGTCAGAAGAGGGCACCAGATCTCACTACAGATGGTGTGAGCCATCATGTGGTTGCTGGGAATTGAACTCAGGACCTTTGAAGAGCAGCCAGTGCTCTTAATCTCTGAGCCATCTCTCCAGTACCCTTATTTTTATTTCTATTTGTTTTCTCAATTTTTTTTTTTTTTGTGGAAAGGGGAATAGAACTCAGAGTCTTGTGCTGTCATGTAAGGAAACAGGAGATGCACTGCAGTAGTATATTCTGGGGGGTGTCAGGTGGGTGGTGGTGGTATTAGTCTTTTTGAAGTGTTTCAACTGCTTCACAGCTACTTGAGGACTACTGCCTCCTGAGTATGTCTTTCTGTAGTCATGCCAATCACAATCTTGAACACTTTGTTGCTCTTATCTCTTGTATAGAATGTATCATCAGGTTTTCTTTAGTATCTCTTGAATTTATCAGCTTCAGCCTGTCACTCTCACTGGGATCACAATCCCCCTTGTCAAACTACTGTCAGTATTCTAATAAGAGTTTATTTAAAATTTCTTTGAACATTTACTTCCCTGTTGGATCCATCTATATTTAAGAAGCTAAAGCCAAATTGTACGTCTGATTGCATCTTCTCCTCAACCTGCCTACCTCCCAGATAAGCACTGAAGGGAGTGTTTGTTTTGATGGCTCTGATGATTGAATCCGGGCCCTTGTATGGGAAAAGCATGTACTGTAGCCTTGATTTTAAGAGCTTTTCCTTTTTCTTCAGATTTTATACAGCCTTAACTACCTTATTTCTTTTACTTTAAAAAATTATTCTTATATTTTATGTATATGAGTACTCTGTCTTCAGGTACACCAGAAAAAGGAATCTGATTCCATTACAGATGTTGTGAGCCACCATGTGGTTGCTGGAAATTGAACCCTGGATCTCTGGAAGAGCAGTCAAGTGCTCTTAATGACTGAGCCAGCTCTCCACTTATTTCTTTTACTTTTTAAAGATGTGTTTTTATTTATATGTATGTTTGTATGCCATGTGTGCACATGTACTTCAGAGGTTAGAAGAGGGAATTAGATCCGCTGGAACTAGAGTTTGGGTTGGTTATATGCTGTCCAGTGCAGATGCTAGGGATGAAACGCAAATCCTTTGCAAGAGCAGAAAGCACTGTTAAATGCTGAGCCATCTCCTTGGCCCTTCATGCTGTTTCCACTGCAGAGATACTAGTCACACTGCCCTCCAGTCTTGCTGTTTCCTCCTGCTATGGCATCTGTACAAGCTGCTCTTTGCTTCTAGAAATATCTCTCATTTTGACCTCAGTCCTTATCCTTTACCTTTTGAGTTTTTAACTCCTTGTGGAAGATAGTTTTAGATCTCAATTAGGTTAAACCCCTTAACTGGCTCTTGCTTACCTCTCTGTACTTGATGTTGTTTATCATAAATTTGCACTTCCCTGATTTCATGACTATGAACTTCACAATAGTTGAAACATTTTGTTTTTGTTCACCATCATATCAAATTGCCTAGCAAGGCTAAGAGTTAATGGTCAGGAAATACTTGTGGAATGAAAGAAAAGTACGTAGTCCTTTTAGAATCATTTGTTCACTGCCCATCAGGGATAGTGGTACAGACTTGTGATCCCAGCACTGTGGAAATTGAGGTAGAAGATTGATTTGAGGCAAGTCTGGGCTAGGTAGTGAGACCCTGTTTCAAAAAAAACAAACAAGACAATACATTTTTTATATCTATTTTGATAAAACTTCATTTCTTTTGTTTTTATAAACTTAAACCAGGGGTGATAGCACATGCCTTTAATTCTAGCACTTGGGAGTCAGAGGCAGGTGGATTCCTATAAGTCTGAAGCCAGTGTGGTCTATGAAGGGAGTTCAAGACCAGCCCCCCAAAATATTTTTTTTCTCAAGACAAGGTTTTTCTGTGAAGCCCTGGCTGTCCAGGAACTTGCTCTGTAGACCATGCTAACCTCGAACTCACAGAGATCCTCCTGCCTCTGCTGAAGTGCTGGGATTAAAGGCATGTGCCACCACTGCCCAGCTAGCCAAAAATTTTTAATTAAATTATCAAAATAGTGCTGGTGTGCTGGCAAATGGTTTTAATTCCATCATTTGGGAAACAGAGGTAGGTAGAGCTCCTTGAATTTAGGTCAATTCTAGGACAGTCAGGGTTATGTAGACAGACCCTATCTCAAACAAACTGAGGAAATGTGTGTGTGTGTGTGTGTGTGTGTGTGTGTGTGTGTGTGTGTGTGTGTGTGTACATGTGTGTACATGGAGGCCAGAGGATAACCTCTGGTGTCATCTTTAGGAATGCCATCTGTCTTACTCATTTTCCTTTTGCTGTAATAAAACACTATTCAAAGCAGCTTATAAAAGACAGTATTTAGCTGGTTGGTGATGGCACATGCCTTTTATCCCTGTACTTGGGAGGCAGAGGCAAGCAGATCTCTGAGTTCAAGATCAGCCTGGTCTACAAAGTGAGTTCCAGGACAGCCAGAACTATTACACAGAGAAACCCTGTCTAGAAAAACAGTTATTATGTGTGTATTTTGTATTGTGTATATGTAGTATGCGTGTATGTGAGTAAGGGAATGCATGTTCTGTGGGGTATGTGCCATGTCACTTATATGGTGGCTGGAGACAACTTCAGGTCATCATTCCTCACTCTCTTGGAGTGTTTGAGACAGGATTACTTGGCCGCAAACTGCATAGGCCCCAGAACTTCGAGGATCCTCCTGTCTGCCTTCGATCTGCCCTTTGTTGCACAGGCATTACAGCTGCATTTGCTGCTGTGCCTGGCTTTTATAAGTCTGGGAATCCAAACTAGGCTGTCAGGCATGACAGTGAGTGGCTTCATCTTGCATCCCTCTCAGTACTCTTGATACTTGGGTTTGCTGCCCACAGGTGGAATTCAGGGCCTGTCCTGAGCTACTTCCCTGCCTCTATTTCAAGCATTTATTTTTTCAGTTCCTCAATAACGAGCCTATAGTGAGGTTATAAGAAAACACATCTTTTGGGAGTTTATGTGAATAACAGCAAAATAATGAGTAACTTTCTGAGCTTCTGCTTTGAGTCAGACTCTGTTGAATATTTTTCCGTTTGATCTTACCTGAAAGACAGAAAAGCTGTGTGTGTTAGGTGTTTCTCATACAGTTAATCCTCCTGGTGGAAACTGGAATTAAATCTTGTCATTTTGCAAACAAAATTCAGACTAGAAGGAAAATTGCCCAAGGTCAGTTTAGCAAATGAAGGACTATATTGGGGCTGGACAGATGACTCAGTGGTTAAGAATTCTAGCTGGTCTTCCAGAGGTACTGAGTTCAATTCCCAGCAACCACATGATGGCTCACAACCATCTGTAATAAGATCTGGTGCCCTTTTCTGGCCTTCAGGGATTCATGCAGACAGAACACTATATACATAATAAATAAATAAATAAATATTTTTTAAAAAGATGAACTATAATTTCTACCCATGTCTATGTTAATTTGTTTCTACTGTCATTATTCATTCTATTTAACTTCATTATTTATTATGAAGCAAGTGGTTAGTTTATTCAGATACCCTAGTGGGCAATATATAAAACAGCTAATTTTGGGAGTTTATGTATTGGTATATTTGTTTGGTTTTGATAATGCATGTGTGTGTGTCTGTGTACATGTGTAAGTATGTATGTATGTATGTGGTATATGTACATGTGTGTGTGGTATGTATGTACATGCCTAAGTGTATACACTGGGAAGCCAGGGGAGGATATCCTGCTCTATCATTCTTCATTTATTCTTTGAGACAGGATCTCTTCCTGAATTCGGATCTAGTCTGGTATCAAATAACTTTCAGAGATCCTTCTATCTTCATTCATCCCCATTTTTTTGGTTTTTCAAGACAGTGTTTCTCTGTGGCTTTGGAAGCTGTCCTGGAACTAGCTCTTGTAGATCAGGCTGACCTCGAACTCACAGAGATCCACCTGCCTCCTTGAGTTCTGTAATTAAAGGTGTGTGCCACCACCACCTAGCTTGCCATGACCAGATTTTTATGTGTTAGGATCCAAACTGAGGTTCTTGGGCTTGAGTAACAAGTATTATTACTCATTGAGCCATTTCCAGCCCCCTTGATAATGCTTCTTAAAATATGGTCTTATTGCTGGACAGTGGTGGGTACACTTTTAATCCTAGCAGTTGGGAAGGAGAGGCAGGAGAATCTCTGTGAGTTCAAGCCAGCCTGATCTATATAGCAAGCTCCAGATCAGCTAGGTCTACATAGAAAGACCCTATCTCAAAACAAACAAGCAACCCCCAGACTGGTTTTATTGTAGACTCTGGTTCTGCATACCTTTAATCCCAGTGTTGGAGAGGTAGAAGCAGGCAGATCTCTGTAAGATGAGGCTAGACTAGTCTACATTAGAGCTCTAGGACAGCTAAGGCTGTATAGTAAGACCTTGTCCACCATCCTCCTCCCCCTCAAAAAAATAGTTTTATAAAATTGATCACAGTAGTGTTGCAAACTTGGTTTTTCAAGACAGTGTTTCTCTGTGGCTTTGGAAGCTGTCCTGGAACTAGCTCTTGTAGATTTAGCCCAAGTTGCAAATATCCCCAAAGACTACCAGGAAGACAGACCCACCAACTGCAAAAAGTAAGGTTTTAATGATTGTTCATCCAACCATGACAGAGACCCCCTCTGGCTAGCTATCACAGCAGTCTCCAGAGGGAGTGAGTTCCCTGTCTACTGCTAGATTTTAAAGGCAAAAGTTACAGGATTATATCAGTAGGTACCCGTTGGTTTCTGATTGGTTGACATTTGGGAACAATTAGGAGAATTTCTCAAAGTCATAGTTTGGTATAAAATACCTGTGTACCAATTATTCTCATTGGCCAGTGCTGAGAGAGAACATTCTGTGATTGCTATGGCTTTGTCTTGTTATTTGTAGGTGGCCTGTTGTACATAGACACCAATAGTTTTTAGAACTATATCCTGGACAGTATCAAGGGGGAAGGGAGTCTGGAGTTTCTTTGTGTTCAGTTCGCCCTAGGCTCTGGGAGGCCAGAGGATCTGGAGTTTCCTTGTGTCGGAGACCTACATGTCTTTTCTGTAGCCTGTCATGGCTGCTAATGCAGGGGGCTGAGTGAGGGTCTCGTCCTTTTATTTCTAAATTATTAGAAGTGAAACCTTTGAGTTTAGTTTACCCCTTTCAAGTAGCACCTGCCTGTGATCTCAGGACTTGGGAGACTGAGGTAGGATGTTTTGCCTTGAGGTCAAGGCCAGCTTAGGCTATATAATAAGTCCCTACCTTAAAACAAGTTTTATGAAGTTCTGACAATGGCCTGGGTATAATGACTCATACCTTTAATCTTAGTATATGACAGGCTAAGGTAGAAAGATTGCTTGAGATCGTCTTGGGGAACATGATGGGACACTATTTAAAAACAAAAACAAACAAACCAAAAAGAGAAGGGCTGGAGATATGGCTCTGCCTTTCTAGAGGACCTGGCCAAGGGTGTCAGATCGTCTGGAACTAGAGTCAGTTGTGATGTGGATGCTAAGAATCTAACAGGTCCTCTGTAAGTTAAGAACGGTGCTCTTAACTGCTGAGTCATCTCTCCAGCCCCCTAAAGGGTAATTTCTATACATTACTGTTAACCTTTATTCTCATTTTGTGTAACCTACAGAAGTTAAATGGGCTTTGTTTAGTTACAGTTTTTGTTTGAAAGGACACGTTAAATTGTCTTTGAAATAAACTGAAGGTCATGGTGGTTCACACTGTAATGCTGGCACCTGGGAAGTTGAAGTTGGAGGATTTCCACAAGTTTGAGGTCAACCTGGACTAAATAGTGAGATTCTGTCTTACAAAGAGGGGGTGGGGTTGGGGAAATAGTTCATATTTACCTTGTAAGTATGAGGGCCTGATTTGCTCCTCGGAACTCATAAAGAAATGCTGAGTGTGGTGGTATTCACTTATAGTCACTGAGCTAGGGAGATGGAGACAGGAGGATCTCCGGCTCCATGCTCAGACAGCCTGGTCTAATTGTTGAGTCTGGGATCAACAAGACATAGGTACACATACACACACACTAAAAAAAGGAATAAACCATAAATAGTGACTCAACTAGAATTGTATAAAGATATTTAAATTCAGTAATTATAGCTGTTTAAGGTCTCACATGGTTATTCCTGTAGCAGTTGATAGTGGTGGTAAATACAGTAAATCTTCTAAGTATTTATAATTCTATTCATTTTCAACTAACAGTGGTTTGAATAATTTTGTTTTGTTTTGAGACAGGGTTTTTCTGTGTAACAGCTCTTCTGGAACTAGACTAGGCTGGTCTCAAACTCAGAGATCCACCTGCGTCTGCCTTCTGAGTGCTGGGATTAAAGGTGTGTGCCACCACTGCCTGGCTAGTAATTTAAATTATTTCACATTAGAAGAAATTAATTCAGCTGGGCATGCCTTTAATCCCAGAACTTGGGAGGCAGAAGCAGTTGGATCTCTGTGGGTTCAAGACCAGCCTGTTCTATAAGAGATAGTTCCAGGACAGTCTCCAAAGCCACAGAGAAACCCTGTTTCGAAAAACCAAAAAAAGAAATTAATTCAGCTTCTTGGTGGTGGTGCATACCTTTAATCCCAGCATTCTGGAGGCAGAGGCAGGTAGATCTGAGTTCCAGGCCAATGTGATCTACAAAGTGAATTCCAGGACAGCCAGGGCTACATAGAGAAATCCAGTCTTTTAATTCCCGGTGTGATGATAACAAGCCTATAAAATCTTAGCATTTGGGAGGTTGAGGCAGAAAATAGAGAATTTGAGGCCAGGCCAGGATATAGTATAATACGGTCTCAAAAAAGGAAGGAGCTGCAAGATAGCTCAGTGGGCGAAGGTTCTTGCCCCAGACTGAATTACCTGTGTTTAGTGTCCAGGACCACATGGTGGAAGGGAAGAGCCCATCTTCTGCAAGCTGTCCTCTAGCCTTCACATGTGCATACACACATACACATACAAACACACTAAGTAAAAATGTCATACAGAAGGGCAATGGTGGCACAACTCTTAATCCCAGCACTTGGGAGACAGAGGCAGGTGGATCTCTGTGAGCTACCATGTCCAGCATATGATTTAGTTCATTTTATTTTTAATCTTAGTGCTAGGGACTGAACCCTGAACCCAATGAATGCTAAACATGTACTTTAATATTAATCTATACTTTTCCAAGACAGAGTTTCTCTCTTGTAAGATCCCTGGCTGTTCTGGAATTCACTCTGTAGACCAGGCTGGCCTTGAATCACAGAGATCTGCTTGCTTCTGCCTTCCAAATTCTGGAATTAAAGCCATGTACACATGTACCACCATGGCCCAGCTCTAGTCATCCACCTCTTTCTCTCTTTGTCTCTCTCTCTCTCTCTCTCTCTCTCTCTCTCTCTCTCTCTCTCTCTCTCTCTCTCTCTCTCTCTCTCTGAGACAGTTTCTCTGTGGCTTTGGAGGCTGTTCTGGAACTAGGTCTTGTAGACACAGAGATCTGACTGCCTCTGCCTCCCAAGTGCTGGGATTAAAGACATAAGCCCCCACTGCCCTGCTTATTTTATTTTTTTAAAGATTAATTTTATTATTTTATGCTTATGAGTATCTTGCCTACATGTGTGTATGTGTACCATGTCTATAATTTGTGTCTGAGGAAGCCAGAAGAAGGCTTCAGCCCATTTTGAGCCATTAATTACCTGGGTGCTGGGAATGGAACTTGGGTCCTCTGCAAGATAAACCAAGGGCTGTCAACCACTGAGCCAACTCTCCAACCCTATTTTTTTTTTATTTGTTTGTTTATTTGGTTTTTCGAGACAGGGTTTCTCTGTATGTTTGGAGACTGTCCTGGAACTCTCCTTGAAGACCAGACTGGCCTGGAACTCACATAGATCCTCCTGCCTCTGCCTCCCAGGTGCTGGGATTAAAGGTGTGTACTACCACAGCCTGGTTAAAGTTAAGTATTTAACTGCTATAAAGAGGACTTCAAATATTTTTGGCCCTTTTCCCAAGGGCAGGAGTTTTGACTAAGAACTTTTCTTTCCCAGAGTCTTCTAAGTTCTGTGCTAAATGTCATCTGTTCCCCTGGAAGTGACCAGACGTCAAGGACCAAATGATTCATGATGTTAAGTTGAGGCTTTTCTGAGAAATCTATGTAGATCAGAGAAGGAGAGAAATGGAAAGGTGAAAAATTCTTAGTTTCATTACTGCAGCTATTAATATGTAATTAACAAGTAGGTGATTTGTTACTTGGTTTAAGTATATTTGGGTATAAGAATAAAGTAAGAATTTTACTCAAATTTCAGAGTGTAAGTGTTGTCTTGAGAAACCTAAATAAATACATTTTACATGAGTGGGTGTTTTGCCTGCATGCACATCTGTTGTATCCCTTACATGTCTGGTGCCCATGGGAACCAGAAGAGGCTGTTGGATCTCCTGGGACTGAGTTATAGATGGTTGTGAGCTGCCATGTGGGCACTGGCAACCAAAGCCAAGTCTTCTGTAAGAGCAGTAAGTGCTCTTGACCCCTGAGCTCTCTCTTCTCCCCTACTTTATACTTTGTTATTGTGTGTGAGTATGGGTGTGTGTGTGCCATGTGGAGGCACACATGTGGAGGTCAGTGGACGAGCTTTCAGGCAGGTGGCTCTCCTTTCACTGTGGGTTCCCGGGTTGAACAAGGTCATCAGAGTTGTGTGATAAACTCTCTTACCCCCTGAGTCATCTGTAAGTTTCTTTTAAAACTGAAACTATTTGATAAAAAGTACTGTATACTTATGTGGTACATACACTATTATAGTACTAAGTACACAGATTCGGGATTTAAGACTAATTCAACTAGGCATGGTAATACAAGCCTAAGTTTTCAGCACTTGTGAGATGGAGGCAGGCAGGAAGATCAGAAGTTCAGAGTTTTCCTGGGCTACACGGTGAGTTGAAGGTAGCTTGGGTTGGAGACCCTGTTCCCCCCGCCCAACTCCACTCCTCAAGAAATTCTAACAGTCACTGGGCTGGGAGATAGAACTCAGTGGTAGAGTACTTACCTGGCATGAATATGGCCCTAGGTTCTTCCTCTGGAAGCAGGGAAAAGAAAAATTTCCACACTGTACCATGTATATATTAGTAATGTATATAGAAGGTGGTAGTGACAGGGGAGCTACTTGTACCTTGTTCTGCTCAGTGCAGAGTTTTGTACTGTCTGTTGGCTTATTTGTTGTAGATTGAGTGTGGGTTCACAAGCATCCATGGAAAGCAGGAAGAAGCATCTTCAGGAGTTTAGTCTTTCCAGCTGCAGGGGGAGACAGGGTTTCTCTGTGTTGCCTTGGCTGTCCCAGAACACAATCTAGACCAGACTGAGCTCCAACTCACAGAAATCTGTCTGCCTCTGCCGCCCAAGTGCTACCAAGGGCTTATTTATTGTTCTCCAATTTACATTTTCAGCAAGTCGATTTCCATATCCCAAACATCTTGCCTAAGCTTCTCAAAGGGACAGTGCCAAATGCAAATTCTCCAGTAAGGAGTACCACCATGGGCAGGGTTTTTCCCAACCAAGTTTTGCATAGGCTTTGCACCTTTGGGAAACTCTAGACACGATTTACATACTTCAAACATTAGGCTCTGAAGATAAAGGCAGATTAAGGCTAGGTGCCAACACTCCAGAAGCAAGACAGCTGCGTCTCTCTAGGGGTTCTCCCTATTTATTAGTTTATTTCTTCATAGATTGCTTAGGTACATTCATTGGTGGTGACTGGTGGTGGTCTTTTCTGCTGCTTATTAGATACAACTGATTTTGACTCAGTCACTGTCTCAGTGCTAGGTCCTTGTGCATGATAAAACATGTTTCTGCCACTGAGCCCTACCCAGCTTGTATAAAACTCTACAAAGGTCATCTGATAGTGTAAAAATTCAAATCATACTTTTAATGAATGGCAGTTGGTATCCTCTCTTTTTTTTTTTTTTTTTGGTTTTTCGAGACAGGGTTTCTCTGTGGCTTTGGCTTTGGAGGCTGTCCTGGAACTCGTAGTCCAGGCTGGTCTCGAACTCACAGAGATCCGCCTGCCTCTGCCTCCCGAGTGCTGGGATTAAAAGCGTTGTATCCTCTCTTATAGATAATTAAAATAGAGTTTATAAAAATTTTCATTCTAGTATCTTATTTATTCCCAATTTGGGTGACTTATTTTTTTGGGGGGGGGTTTCAAGACAGGGTTTCTCTGTGGCTTTGGAGGCTGTCCTGGAACTAGCTCTTGTAGACCAGTGTGGTCTCGAACTCACAGAGATCCGCCTGCCTCTGCCTCCCGAGTGCTGGGATTAAAGGCATGAGCCACCACTGCCCGGCAGGTGACATAATTTTTCAAGATATGTTTGTCAATATCTCGAGGTATTTTTGGTTGGCAGAACCTGCGGATGCTACTGGCATCTAGTTGGCACAGGTTCTGAATGCTACTAAATGTCATCTTTTGCATGGAACATATCCTGTCAACAAAGCGTTCTGGCTGAAATGTTAGTAGTCTATTGATAAACAGTCATGATTTTGTCACTGAAGAATTTTGTAGTTAGGAACAGTTGTCATTTCTGACTTTAAGCCAAACAGAAGTCTTTGCTTAACAGGTTTAGCCTTCATTCAGATAAGTTTCCTAAGTGTTGGTTATGGCCCTCGCATGACCCATTACTCTCAGTTTAGTTATCATGGTCTTTAAAAAAAATGACCTCTCGATGGCCCATGTTTATGATTAGAGTATTCTGTAGACACAGGAGGGTCACAGAAGCTCTAGGTCATCCTCAGGTACAACTCACGTTCAAAGCCAGCCTGGGCAGTAGGAGACCCTGATCCTGCCTTAAAAAATCATTTCTGTTCCATTAACTTGAAAGACTGCTTTTCCTGTCCCTCAGTGGAAGAGCCACTTCATAGAACACTCAGTCACTTGAGAGAAGTTGAATATGGCCTTGTGCTTACAGCGCTAGGATTCCAGAGACTGACCAAGAGGATTGCCTTGAATTTGAGGCAAAACTCATGTGTGTGCATGAGTGCAGATGCACAGGAGGGTGTGTGTGCATGAGTGCGGATGCACAGGAGGGGTGTGTGCATGAGTGCGGATGCACAGGAGGGGTGTGTGCACGAGTGCGGATGCACAGGAGGGGTGTGTGCACGAGTGCGGATGCACAGGAGGGGTGTGTGCACGAGTGTGGATGCACAGGAGGGGGTGTGTGCACGAGTGTGGATGCACAAGAGGGTGTGTGCATGAGTGTGGATGCACAGGAGGGGTGTGTGCATGAGTGTGATGCACAGGAGGGGTGTGTGCATGAGTGTGATGCACAGGAGAGGTGTGTGCATGAGTGTGGATGCACAGGAGGGGTGTGTGCATGAGTGTGGATGCACAGGAGGGGTGTGTGCACGAGTGCGGATGCACAGGAGGGGTGTGTGCATGAGTGTGGATGCACAAGAGGGTGTGTGCATGAGTGGGGATGCACAGGAGGGGTGTGTGCATGAGTGGGGATGCACAAGAGCGTGTATGCATGAGTGTGGATGCACAGGAGGGTGTGTGTGCATGAGTGGGGATGCACAGGAGGGGTGTGTGCATGAGTGGGGATGCACAAGAGGGTGTGTACATGAGTGGGGATGCACAGGAGGGGTGTGTGCATGAGTGGGGATGCACAAGAGCGTGTATGCATGAGTGTGGATGCACAGGAGGGTGTGTGTGCATGAGTGTGGATGCACAGGAGGGGTGTGTGCATGAGTGGGGATGCACAAGAGCGTGTATGCATGAGTGTGGATGCACAGGAGGGTGTGTGTGCATGAGTGTGGATGCACAGGAGGGGTGTGTGCATGAGTGTGATGCACAGGAGGGGTGTGTGCATGAGTGTGGATGCACAGGAGGGGTGTGTGCACGAGTGCGGATGCACAGGAGGGGTGTGTGCATGAGTGTGGATGCACAGGAGGGTGTGTGCATGAGTGTGATGCACAGGAGGGGGTGTGTGCATGAGTGTGGATGCACAAGAGGGTGTGTGCATGAGTGCGGATGCACAGGAGGGGTGTGTGCATGAGTGCAGATGCACAAGAGTGTGTGTATGAGTGCAGATGCACAAGAGGGTGTGTGCATGAGTGCGGATGCACAGGAGGGGTGTGTGCATGAGTGTGGATGTACAGGAGGGTGTGTGCATGAGTGTGGATGCACAGGAGGGGTGTGTGCATGAGTGGGGATGCACAGGAGGGTGTGTGTGCATGAGTGGGGATGCACAGGAGGGTGTGTGTGCATGAGTGGGGATGCACAAGAGGTCACAGGCATCAGGCCCCCTGGAGCTGTAGTTAACAGGTTGTAGTGAGTTACCCAATACGGATGCTTAGAAACAAACTTATGGGTTCTCTGCAAGAGCATTTTGACCTCTGAGCCTACTCTCTTCTCCCCTTTATTTTTTGACTTGTTACTTTTGAGAGAGGGCTTCATGTAGTCCAGGCTGTCCTCAAGGTAGAGTTTACTGTATAACAGAAAATGACTTTGAACTCTGGTTTATTTTCTTAGATGTATCACACTTATTTTTGGTGGTGGTGGTGGTAGTGGTAGTGGTGTGTGTGTGTGTGGTGTGGTGTGTGTGGTATGTGTGTGGGGTATGGGTCTGTGAGTGTGTGGCGTGTGTGTCTGTGTGTGTGGGGGTGTGTGTGTCTGTGTGTGGTGTGTCCGTGTGTGTGTGATGTGTCTGTGTGTCTGTGTGTGTGTTCCTGCTCTCCACTTCCACCATATGGGTGGATGTGTTTCCTGGTTCTTGACCTCTAATCCAAATACTTGAACATGCTGGCAAGGAAACGAAAATATAAGCAGAGCAAAATGATAGAAAACATAAGAGTGTAAAGCAGGAAAACAGCAGTGTACACAAGTGAAAGTACTTGACTTAGTAACTGTCCTTTTTATTGCTGTGAAGAGAAACCAAGACCAAGGCAACTCTTATAAAAGAAAGCATTTAATTGGGGGCTTGCTTACAGTTTCAGAGGCTTAGTCCATGATCATCATGGCAGACAGCATGGTCCTGGAGCAGGAGCTGAGACCTCCATCCTGATCTACAAGCAGAGGAAGAGATGAACCTGGTGTGAGCTTTTAGAACCTCAAAGCCCAACCCCAGTGACAAACCTGCCCAGCCAGCCCTGATTATTGTTGGTGGCTTTGTTATATAGAGTTCAGGAAGACTTTAGTTACTAAGGGCATAGTGAGGGTAGTTTGTTTAATATGTTAGATCATGCATTAACTTTTCCTGCTGCAAATGTTCCTTCCCATGATGCATTTGATTTTAATATGCATAGGCATAAAGTGGTAAATTCCTTAAAAGTTCACTTGAAGAACACAGCTTGCCTTAGTGTTCATGTACCCCAAACTACTTTGAGCTGTTTCAGTCCTACTGTTCTTTGTCTGATTACATTGGGAATGTACTTGAATAGAAACTACCTAGATTTGGCCTGGAGTTACGTTTGAGTGATAATGAGCGTACACTGCTCTTGCAGAGGGCCCAAGTTCAGTTTGGAGCACCCTCATCAGGAGACTTAAAACTGTCTAACTCCAGCTCTAGGGGGATCTATTGCTGTCTTCTGGACTCCACAGGCAACTGCACTCACATGTACACCCCTACACAGACACACACATATATACTTATTAAAAATAAAATCCCTTTTATTTTTATGGAAACTGTAAATTTGGTTATTGCTAAGGGTGAAGAAATCTATACTGTTCAGAGAGAGAGATGTATGTACAGTTCCATGCATGTGTATGTCCAAGGGGATTCTGAGGTTGCTAGGCCCATTGAAGAGGGACACGTATGCACAGCACAGTCAGACACCGGAACTAGACTGCAAGTGTATTATTACAGGAGGGAGTGGGAGTTTGCCTAACTTAAACCAAATAGGATCCCAGGACAAGAGAATCATCATTTACATATTTACTTACCAGAATAGTGTACACAGACATACATGTAGGCAAAACCTCACATACATGAAATAAAGTAATTTAAAAAATTTAGCTGGGTAGTGGTGGCGCATGCCACGCAGTGCTCGGAAGGCAGAGGCAGGTGGACTCTTCGTTTGAGGACAACCTGGTCTACAGAGTGAGTTCCAAGACAGCCAGGGCTACACAGAGAAACCCTGTCTCAGGGGAAAAGTAGTTGCTACTAAAGGCTCCTCTTATTCCATAGTCTAGCTTTGAGATTTTCTTTTCTCCTGTGAGAATGACTGTCCAGGTTTCCTTTGGTTGTGCAGTTCATTCTCTCTCACCCAGCAACCATGAGCAGCAGTTGGAAACTGCCCACAAGTTTTTTCCTCATGTGAAGTGACCAGTGGACTTTGCTCTTGCTGAACGGTTAGGAGCTTCCTGTTCTTCAAATGCTCTTTACAGTCTTTAGCCTCAACCTCTTGACACGAATTTTCTCTTAAGACAATTTAAAGTTTTTGTTGTAGTTGAATTATTTTTTCCTGTTTTCTCTGGGAGTTCTTTATACATTTTGGCAACCTTTGTTGGAGAAGTTTTTTTTGCTTTGTGCTAGGCTAGGGCCTTTTGCCTTCTAGACTAGCACTCTACCTATGGGTTTTAGTTCCGTAACACCCCACTCCCTATTCTGTTTATTTTACTTAAAATGTTTTTGAGGCAAGGCTTTCTTTTAAGTTGCCCAGGTTGACCTTCAAAATATGATCCTCCTGCCTTAACCTTCTGAGTAACTGTAATTGCAGACTTATACCACCAGGCCTGAATCAGAGAGTAGTTTTAAAGTCTGAGAGGAAGGGATGGCGTTTGTGTTTAGCATTAGCAGATGCCTCTAGAAGGAAAGTGAGTATGCTTATGTAGATGGTTCCTGTCTAAGACTAGAGTAGAGGCTCAAGGTCTTTTGGCCTTGTATTGAAGACTGTCAAAAGTCATTATTAGTTGGTAGAATAATTAAAATTTTTTTCTTATTTATTTTTACTTTATGCACATTGGTGTTTTGTCTTTATGCATGTCTGTGTGGAGGTGTTAGAACTCCTGGAGCTGGAGTTGCAGACAGTGGTGAGCTGCCATGTGGGTGCTGGGAACTGAACTCTGGTCCTCAGCCAGTTGTCTTAACTGCTGAGCCAGCTCTCTAACCCAGTAGAATAGTTTTAAAAGAATCTCTCTCTCTCTCTCTCTCTCTCTCTCTCTCTCTCTCTCTCTCTCTCTCTCTCTCTCTCTCTCTCTCTCTCTTCTCAGATAACTCAGATTGTGCTTAATTTCGCTAAGTAGCTAAAATACACTTGAACCTCTTCCCATCCTTCACTGACTCAAAGTTTTGGGTTTATAGGCATGTTCCACCTACCCTGCTTGACTTAGTTTAAAATTAGCGTGTGTGGGTAGGGGAGGGTCAGTCATGAGTACATGTAGCCTTCTATTGCTTTCCACATTAATTTTGAAACAGGGTCTCCTTCTGATCTTGTGTCTGCTGCTTGAGCTAAGCTGGCTAGGTGAGCCTAGATCTTCTTGTCTCTACCTTCAATGCTAGGATTGCACATGCCTGCTGCTGTGTTTGGCTTGTGTAGCCCTAGCTGGGGCACAAACTTGGATCCTTGTGTTTATTGAGCTGTCTCTTCAACCTCTGGAATTCTTTTATAATAGTATGTTCAGTTGACTATGGTAGCCCAGGCATTTAGGAGCTGAGCTAGAGGAAGATCTCAGAAAGTTATAAGCCAACTAAGCTATATAATGCAACAGTACCTCAAAATAAATAAAATAAAATAAATAATAAAGAAGACTGGCAAGATGACTCAGTGGGTAAAAGGCACCTGCCTTGTAAGCTTACAGACCTGAGTTTGATCCCAAGAATGCTACATAAAGCTGGAAGGAAAGAGCCAACTCCACAAGGTTTTCTTCTGTCCTCCATATGTGTGCTGTGACATGCTCTCCTCAGTCATGTACATTCACCATAAATAAAATAATCTCCAGGTCAGGTGGTGGTGGGGCATGCCTTTAGTCCCAGCACTCGGGAGGCAGAGGCAGGTGGATCTCTGTGAATTCAAGACCAGCCTGGTCTGCAGAGCTAGTTCCAGGGTAGCCTCCAAAGTCACAGAGAAACCCTGTCTCCAAAAACAAAAAAATAAATTAAAATAAAATAAAATGATGCCCAGAAATTCCTAGTTAAAGTTATAGAAAAGTAATATTCTTTTTTTTCCTTTTTTCTTGAGACAGCGTTTCTTTTTTTATCTTTGTAGCCTGTCCTGGAACTTGCTCTATAGATCAGGCTGGTCTCGAAATCACAGAGATCTTCCTGCCTCTGCCTTCCAAGTGCTGGGAATATTCTTTATTTTTACTTTTTAAGTAGATCTCATGGCTTTTACTTAGAAAAAGGTACAGGGTATATAGCTTTAAGTATATCTCAACTACTCTAGAGGATCATTTGAATAGGCATTTGGAAGCCAGAGAAATGAAGGTACAGGAGGGAAGGAAGAAAATACTCCTTTGTTTCTAGGTCTCTCACACCAGCTTTCCTCTAACTTAGCAAATGTTAACAATCTCTTTTTTTTTCTCAAGGTGAGCCCAGCTCCCATCAGGCAGGAGTCCCTATAGGATCCACCTATCCTACAGATTAAATATGGACTTTTGTACCCTTTTGTTTAAACAGACTCCTTAGTTACTTAGCATGGATAAAGGAGGTAGGCGGAAAAGAGCAAAATAAGGAAATTTTGGGGGAGGTGTGGTTGGATAGATGGCTCAGTGCTTAAGAGCACTGACTGCTCTTCCAGAGGACCCAGGTTCAGTTCCCAGCACCCACAAGACAGCTCATAATTGTCTATAACTCCAGTTCCAGGAGATATGACACCTTCATATCAATGCACATAAAATGAAACAAGTTTAAAAAAAGAAACCAGAGGGAGGAATTTGACAGAGTAACTGTCACCAGTTTGAAGTCTCTTTGTAGCTTTTAGGGAGAAGGAGAGAAGAGATCTACCATCATCCAGTTTTAGTTTGAAATAGTAGTTGGGCTGTTTCTTGGCATCTCAGAGGAGGAAGAGATACAAGCACTTTGAAAAACCCAAAGGTATCCAGGTAAAGAATAACTTCTAAAATGTCCCTAGGAATGTCTCTTCTTAAGGCAATGGGGTCAGGTTTACCCTGGCCTGATGGAGGTAACACCATCAGACATTTGATTAATAGTGCCATTTTAGTGCCTGTTTACAGATCTCTAGTCACCAAACTCTTCTTTCTTTTTCTGTTTTTCTTTGTTTGTTTGTTTTGTTTTTTGAGACAGAGTTTCTTGTGTAGCCCTGGCTGTTCTGAGTTCTGGAACTTGCTCTACAGATCAAGCTGGCTTCTTACTCTGAGATTCTCCTGCCTCTGCCTTCTGAGTGGTGGAATCAAAGGCTTGCACTGTCACAGCCCAGCTATCACTAAACATTTTAACTGTCTTCCTAGAGTACACAGACAGTGGAGGTAGGAGGTCTGTCTGAGTGGACCTTCTAATTAGAAGAAATTAAATTACCAGCCCACTTCCAGGGTGGGAGAGGGTGCCTCCATATTACTATACACAGCTTTCTATCCTTTTAGGATTTGGCCTGATTTCTTACCTTGGTTAGTCTGCAGTCTTTAACAGAAATCCCAGATGAGCCCCCAAAATGATGCAGTCTAGGGGTTTGGATCATGTTCTTTTTTTGTTGTTGTTTTTCGATGCATGGTTTTTCTGTGTAGCCCTGGCTGTCTTGGAACTGGCTTTGTAGACTAGGCTGGCCTCGAACTCACAGTGCTGGGATTAAAGGCTTGCACTGCACAGCAGAATCACGTTTGTTTTCTCTGCCAGTTAAAGAATTAAAAGGTAGGAAAAATCAGAACTACAACACATCACAGCAGGGAAATCTCAAGCACCACAGACAGAAGCAGCAGTTGACGGAAGGTGTTTATTGAGGCTGAGGAAACATGCAGAGAAAAAGACCCTCCATAAAACAGAAGGACTTTGCAAGCCAAGAAATCCAGTGCCTTCTCGAGGGCTGGTGTTAGAATCCTCTGAAGCACTCCCTTCCCTGCTTTAGGTTGGCCAGTTGAAGATGGACGGTTGATTGGTCAGCAGCTGTGTGACTTGCACTGAGCAGGCCTTGGACTTGTTGAGCCAGTCCATCAGCAGGACCTACTGGTGGAGACAGAAGCTGCCAGGCTTTTGTTTCCAATCAGGAGGGTGAGGAAGATGCTGGCAGTCTTGGAAACTAACCACTGTTGTTACCTAGACATGGCCGTTCTCCCTTCTGTCTGCCTATCGGGAGTCTAACTCCCATCTCTCCTAAAGACAAGACATTTTGTGTGTTTTGGGGTAGGGTAGGTTGTGTAGGGATGGGAGGTACTAGGAATTAAATCTAGGACTTTACACATGCCACAGGCACTCTACCACTGATCCGCATCCCCAGCCCAAATTTAGTATTTCTAAGGGAATAGAACATTCTCTGTTTGTCGGCTGTTGGAGATGCATTGGGCCTTTAACACTTGGCTGTTGGAGTGTTGATAAGCCTTACTCTCTTCCTTCCACTGGAAGGAAGTCATTAATACTAAAGAGCTTTTCATGTTTAATAGCCTAATTAACTCTGGCCTTTCCTTGTAGTATGAAGCTTTGGGGAGCTGTATTTGTTCAGCCTTGGTTTCCTATTGTTCAGTTCTCAGTGTGATGTAAATCGTTTAATTGTACTTAGCTTTTTTCCTTTTGCTTCTTGTATGGTGTTTGATGTAATAGATGGGAGAGTACTGAATTTCAGAACCATTCCATTTGTTTTCTTCACAGTTTTTGACCTTAAGATTTGCAGGGCTTTGAGTTTGAAGTTCATTTCTGTTAGTGGGCAAAAGATTTTCTATTTACAACCCATTGATATTAGAATAGAATATTTGTTAGTAAGTTACTGCTGTCCTTTTTATTTTTTATAACACAGTATGGCCTTCATTAACTTACTGTGTAGCGGCCGGGCGTTGGTGGCGCACACCTTTAATCCCAGCACTCGGGAGGCAGAGGCAGGCGGATCTCTGTGAGTTCGAGGCCAGCCTGGTTTACAGAGTGAGTTCCAGGACAGCCTCCAAAGCCACAGAGAAACCCTGTCTCGAAAAACCCAAAAAAAAAAAAAAAAAAAACTTACTGTGTAGCTTGGACTGGCCTTGACTGCCTGATCATCCATGTGCCATAGGCTGATGTCTTCTAAAGAAAGAGAACATAATTTTTTGTTTCTGTTTTTTTTGTTGTTGTTGTTTGTTTGTTTGTTTTTGGGTACTGGGAATTAAACCCAGTAACTCCTGCTAGTCAAAGAAAAAAGTGAATACTCACTATGTAAGATTCCGTGTGCTAGATGTTCCTATTTATTTAGTGTGTTGTGTGTGTGTGTGTGTGTGTGTGTGTGTGAGAGAGAGAGAGAGAGAGAGAGAGAGAGAGAGAGAGAGAGAGAGAGAGAGCAGGCACATGTGTGCCACTGTGTCTGTGTAGAAGTTAGAAGTCTGTTCTCTCCTTCCAACTTGGTTTTTTTTTTTTTTTTTTTGGTTTTTCAAGACAGGGTTTCTCTATTGTTTTGGAGGCTATCCTGGAACTAGCTCTTGTAGACCGGGCTGGCCTCGAACTCACAGAGATCCGCTTGCCTCTGCCTCCTAAGTGCGGGGATTAAAGGCGTGCACCACCAACACCCGGCTCCTTCCAACTTGTATCTGAGGCAGATGCTTTCTTTTTTTGGTTTTTCAAGACAGGGTTTCTCTGTAGCTTTGGAGCTTGTCCTGGAACTCACTCATTCTGTAGACCACACTGTTCTGGAACTCAGAGATCCTCCTGCCCATGCCTTGAGTGCTGGGATTAAAGGTGTGTGCCACCAGCGCCTGACAGATGTCTTGTTCTGTAGTTGTACATCAAGTCATCTGACCTCAAGTTTCTGGGCATTCCTCCTGTCTTTGCCTCCCTGCTTAGTGGTGATGGAGTTACAGATGCTCACTGTTACATCTGGCTTTTGACATGGCTTCCATGGATTGAAATCAGGTCCTTTTTAGGCTTGTGAGTTAAGGCTCACTAAGACCTAAATGTTGTTTTAAGCAGTTGATTCTGAGTTCTAGAAATGTTATTGTCCAGATTGTTGAGAGTAGTCTCATTAAGGATTTATAAACCAATTATATTTGCCATATCCTTTCTGGTGGGCGGGTCTTGCTATTTGAACATAGAAGACTTAACTGAGAAAGGTAAGAATATATCCTCTTTGGATAGATGAAATTGTAGTAAATTATATGTCCTGCTTTATTTACTATGAATTGGGAAACATAAAATTTATTGTAGCTCAGTCCTACATAAGGCATCATTTAAAAAACACACACATTGAAATACTGCAGTTTCTTTGCTTTTGAAGAAGAGCATCAGAAATAAAAACAACTGAAACTGACTTTTAAAAATAGTTTGATCAAGAGAGTATGCACCTGTCTTGAGAGATCAAGACAAGAGGATGGAACATTCAAAGCCAGCCTGAGCTACAAAGTGAGACTCTGATCAAAACAGTAACAGCTGCAGGGTGATGGTGCACACCCTTTAATTTTAGCACTTGGGAGGCAGAGACAGGCAGATCTCTGAGAGTTGAGGCCAGCCTAGTCTACTGAGTGAGTTCCAAGATAGCCTTCAAAGCTAGAGAAACCCTGTCTTGAGAAAAAAAAAACAAACAAACAGCTAAAATAGAAGTTTGGTTCATGGAAATAGAGCAAATAAATACCTTCAAGGAAAAGCGAATAGGAATCAGCTTAATATATTTTCTTAAAAATAGTGTACCTGCTGTATTTCTGCTTATATTTAAAAAAAAACAATGTTCTGTTTATTCTTTGTCAATTTAATACATATAAACAATGTGTTTTGATCATTTCTACCCCTCAGTTCATCCCCTCCTATTTGCCCAGGAACCCTCAACATGCCCTGCAGTATGTCTTTTCTTTAACTCTTTCAGTTCCAGGAGTGCCTACTAAAGGGATGCTGACTGGCCTTGTGCTGGTAACTGTAGCTGCAGTGAATTGATGAGTGCCCTGCCATGCCATGCCAGAAGACAGCATTGCACAACATGTCCCAGCACCTTCCAGGATGCTCCCTGGGCCTTTGTGGTGTTGATATGGTCCTGTTTAGGGCTTAGCACTTGCAGATTCTTGACATCTCTGCACTAATGGTTGCTCCTCTGTGGTCAAGATTGAGGGCAGCACCTGGTCTACAGAGTGAGTTCCAGGACAGCCTCCAAAACAATACAGAGAAACCCTGTCTCGAAAAACCAAAAAAAAAAAAAAAAAAAGATTGAGGGCAGCACTGATCTACGGCCTAAACACAAATATTTAGGAGCCTGTTTGTCAACATACCTAATAAGACAGTGTCGCACGCATTTAATCTCAGCACTCAGGAGGCAGAGGCAGGTGGATCTCAGTGAATTCGAGGCCAGCCTGATCAACAAAGTGAGTTCCAGCCAGGGCTGTTACACAGAGAAACCCTGTCTCGAGAAAAAAACAAAAAGAAAAAGAAAAGAAAAGAATGAAAAAAGATAGTAGTAGGTTCTCGTTATGGTTTAAGACTTCTAGAACCATGAGCTTTTGACCAGGTTTACAGTCCCTCTTTGGAGCAGGTTTCATATCCAGTTCAAAAGCAATTAGTTGTCATCATAACCTTTGTGTCAATATTTTACTGGTGGGTACATCTTGCCTTGTAGGTTGGTACTGTAGCATTCAGAGTTCACCTACTGAATTAAAAAAAAAAGGAGGACATGAGGGTTCTTAGATGTGGTTGAGGAAAAGGTTTATTGTAGATATGAGGGGTATAGCCAGAGGCATCTGGAAGGGCCAGCAGACCGAACTGCTTATGAGAAGATAAAGGGAGAGAGTCAAGAAGGAAAAGTGGGGAAAGCAGAGAGGGCGGGAGAGGGGACCAAGGACCAAGAGACAGGAGTGAGCCAGGAGACCAAGAGGGCAAGAGAACCAAGAGACTGCAGAGCAGAAACTGTTGAGGTCATATAGTAATCAGAGAAGCTGGGAGAAGGGAAGTGAAGCTTGGGTTGGGATGGAGGTTTAGGGTAGGGACTGGGTATGCCAGCCAGGTGACTTAGTAACAGATACTTGTGATTCTGAGAGCTGCTGGGAGAACATGGTGGCCAGTATCTGCTTTGATATGTTAAATAGGCACCCAGTTAGCCATCTATCCTAACACCAATAGCTAATACCATTTATAAATCTTTTCCCCCCAGCAGCTCATAGTATCTTCCAGCACTGTGAAAGGTAGCTAGCAAGGAGAAAGTTTTCATGTCAGTTCCAGCTTGGTTTCTCACTGTCCTATAACAAAGAGTATTGTATCATCAGCTGCAGGGTCTTACCAGCCAGCCTGATAGATAGCTGTATTAATTACTTTTCTGTTGTTGTAGTAAAATACCACGACCCAAAGCAATTGAAGGAAGAGTTTCCCTCAATTTTGTGTTCTAGAGAGCTGGATGTCCATTGTGGCAGGAAGACATGGTGGCAGGAGCAGGAAGCTGAGAGGTCACATTCAACCAAATACACAGCAAGGTTGGAAGCAGAGAAAAAGAAATGGAAGTGTGGTGATGTTATAAACCCCAGGGACATGTTTCCTCCTGTAAGGCTGCACCTCCTAAAGATCCATAACCCCAAAGGGAACCAAGTGTTCAAATACATGAGTCTGTGTTGGACATTACTCACTCATACGACCACAATAGACTGTGGAGGTGGTTTATGCCTTTAATCTCAGCACGGCAAAGGCAGAGGCAAAGGCAGAGGCAAAGGCAGAGGCAAAGGCAGAGGGGCAGAGGGGCAGAGAGGCAAAGGCATCTCTGAGTTTGAGGTCAGCCTGGTCTACAGAGTGAATTACAGGCCAGACAGGAGTACATAGTGAGATCCTGTCTTAAACAAACAGACAAACAGAAAACCACAGCAACCAAGAATAATGGCAGGAGCGTGTGTTGTTTGTGGGCGTCTGGATCCTCCCTGGCCAATAATTGAAATGGCAGTCTTTGTTTTATGTTGCTGTGGTAAAGACCATGACCAGTAACACCTTGGGGAAGAAAGGGTTTATCTCTCTGTGTATATAGTTATATTCTGTCATGAAGGGAAGTCGGGTTAGGAACTTTAGGCAGGAACCTGGAGACAGGAACTGAAGCAGAGGCTGTAGAGGAAGACAGCTTACTAGGCTGTTCCTCATTAGCTTGCTCACCTTGCTTTCTTTTATCACCCAGGACCACCCACAGTAGACTGGGCCATCTCACATCAATCACTAACTAAGAAAATGCCCCATCTGATGGAGGCATTTTCTTATTTGAGGGGCCTCTTTCTAGATGTCTAGGTTTGTGTCAAGTTGACAAAAACCAACCAGAACAGGAGATAACCCATGTTATTCATTTAATAACCCATATTTTCTGGTGGAAGTGATGTCCATCTACTGTGTTCAAATTACTTTTTAAAAATTACATTGTTTTCAGTAGTTTACAAAGTAGTAGGTTTTTATATTGGCTTTGTAGATCCTTATTTTTGGCTAAATTCCCATTCTCTCCTCTCCCAGGTGTCCTCATACATTCTTGCTTAAGCCTTTAACCCCGTGTATTTCTCCTGTTTGTGTTTTAAGCTGCTGTAATAATCATCTGGGAACTGACAACAATTGGAGGTAGACCAGAAAGACTGAAATGCTAACTTTTTTTTTTCTTGTCTCAAAGAATGTCTTGCTATATAGTCCAACCTGCCCTACAGACAGACCTAAGGCAAGCCTTCTGCTGTGCTTCCTGCCTCACTGTTTCCAGATTTGTTATACCATGTCTGGTTTCAACAGTATTTTGTTTTGTTTTGTTTTTTTCTTTAAAAATTAGTTTTATTTGTTTGTTTTGAAACAGAGAGGGTCTCATGTACCCTAGTTGACTTGGAATTGTCTGTGTTCCTTTTTGGCATGTACTCCCATACCCAGTTTATGTGCAACTAGCAATTGAACCCAGGGCCTTGGGTACTCTAGGCAATCACTCTACCAACTGAGCTACCTCTCCAGTTGTATTTATTGAGATAGGGCCTCACATAGCTCGGACTGGCTTTGAAATCACTGTCTTTGACTCACCTTGAACTAATGGTAAACCTCTATGAGTGCTGGGATTAGAGGTGTGTGCCACTAACATCCGGTCTTGGTGGTTTTCTTCTTTCTGATACTATTATTTCAACATCAGTGGATAATTTCCAGAGTGTCATCTGCTTTATTTCCACATTTCCTAGCTGTTTTACGGCAGGTTCTCAAATATCTTTGGTCTTGTTGCCATAGTCAGGAACTTTGTTGTTGTTGCTTTTTAATCTAAACATGATTGTGGCCTTTAATACCAGCCCTTGGGAGGCAGAGTTGGGGCATCTCTAGAAGTTCAAGACCAGCCTAATCTATATAGGTGTTGTTGGCCAGTTAGCACTATAGAGTGAGACCCTCTAACAAACAAAACCCACCTCAAAATAAGTCCCAAAAACTAAATAAACATGATTTTGGGAGTGTGACTATATTCTCAATCTGTTGATTGTACTGGAACAAATCTACTTTACTGGAAGAGTAAGCTGAAGAGGATTCTAAGTGATACTGTTCTTTTTTTTGGTACATTAATTCAGATCTTCTCCCAAAGGAGTACCAATGCTGTTTGAACTGTGCCTTCTTATAGCTACTTAGAATCCTAGATATATTCCAACATTTACCTTGAGTTGAAATAGTTTCTAAGCTGTGACTCATCTTTTGGTTTGTTCTTTCTTTCACCAGGAAATACACTAAGTATTAATCCAAAGAATTTCATTATCCCTCTCTAAAGAATATGTTGCTTGTCAGAGTTGCTAAGACTTACTTTCTTGGTAATCAGCAGGCCACCAAGAGTATATGTGCTCATTGGTTATGCATAATCCACACGTAAGAAGATATATGTCTGTCTAGGAAGACTGTGAAGATGAGGTTATCCTTCTTGACTGCTTTCAGGAGTTCATCTATTTCACCAGAGGGATGGAATGTGGGAAGCTGAGGCTGAATAGAGAAGGTGGTGTGTGTGTTTGTCTCTGTAAATATCCCATCACTGTTTACAGAACATTGGTTTCTCTTCATGTAGGGCCTTGTACAAGCCAAACCAGGAGGAATTGTTCTCGTGCTTAAAGCCAAGAACAACATCCTGACCGGCAGGGGGACAGAGGTCAGCTCAAGGCAACTATTGGGAGGGAGCTCCAGGACATTAAGAACTTCAGAGGATGTTTCATAGAGAAACCTTGTCTCGGAAAAAAAAAAAAACCTTTGGAGGGACTGAGTTGATTAAAAAGAGTGTAGAAAAGAACACTTGGTTTTAGCCAAAAGGCTAAGAAGTGATTAGAGAAGGGCCAACGCTATAACATGTATCTCTGGAATTTAAAATATTCAGTCATAGAAACAGAGAATAGAATAGGGTGAGCACCAGAACTGGAATGTGAGGAGAATGGAGAGATGATAGTCAAAATGTGTCAAGCTTCAGTTATATCTTCTGCATAGGGTGGTGATTATAGATAATAGTAAGGTGCTGTATACTTTAAAATTGCTAAGAACACATTTCAAATGTTTACATCAGAAAAAATAATTATTTCAATTAATAGATAGGTAATTTGCTTGATGTAATTATTCTACATTGTATATGTATATATATGTAGGTATAAAAACATATTGCTGTTCTCCATAAACATACCATTTGTCAGTACACATGAAAACAATACAAATTAAAAACATGAAACATCTGTGCAGTGAGTTAAAAAACCAACAAAAAAACTACACCCTGGATGTGGTGTCCTATGCCTTTAATCCCAGCACTGGCAGGGAAGGTGGGGAGTGAGAGGGAGTGGGGCAGAGGCAGGTGGATCTGTATGGAGTTAAAGCCAGCCTGGTATACAAAGAGTTCCAAGGACTGGAGAGATGGCTCAGAGGTTAAGAGCACTGGCTGCTTTTCTAGAGGTCCTGAGTTCAAATCCCAGCAACCGCATGGTGGCTCACAGCCATCTATAATGAGATCTGGTGCCCTTTTCTGGTGTGCAGGCATACATGCTGGCAGAACACTGTATACATAATCAGTAAAGTCCGCATCCTCTTTAAAAAAGCAAACAAACAAAAAACAACAAAGAATTCCAAGCCAGCCATGGTGTCATAGTGAGATTATGTCTCAAAAAAAGAAGGGAAAAAAGGTAAGATGTACTTATGTATATGAAAGTTGTGTGAAACTGCTGCTCTGGCTGACCTGTGTAGACTAGGCTGGCTTGGAACCTGTGGAGATCCTTCTGCCTCTGCCTCTTGAGCACTAGTATTATATGTGAGACATTACATCCGTCTTTGTTTTGTAGCAGTTGCCTGGGAGTTCAAACATTTCATTCTAAAGTAGCAGTTCTCAATCTGTGGGTCACAACTCCTTTAGGGCTATATATCATATTTACATTAAAATTCATAACAGTAGCAGTGTAACAGCTCTGGCTATCCTGGAACTAGCTCTGTAGACCAGGCTGGCCTCAAACTCACAGAGATCCACCTGCTTCTGCCTCCCTAGTGCTGGGAGCTTTGTTTGTGCGTCTGTGCCTGCTTTTCGTCTTTCTTTCCTCATTCTGATGCTGGCCACTCACTTTACAGATGGAACACAAATGGTTTTATTGGGGAGCATTCTAAATTTGTTCTGTTGTCTTCTCTGAGACTCAATTCTGTGGTCTGGCTTGAGCTGATTGTGGGACAGTGTGATCTTCTGAAAGCTTTTCTTGATGTCTGTTTCTTGACTACTTTCATGACCTGTGCATGGTTAGTTTTTCCGCTTCTCTTTTCATAGTGGTATAAGTTACATTGCCTCAGTTACAAGGCTCTAAAACTCAACTGTGCTCCAGGCCTTGGACTTTCCCCTGGTCTGTAAAGGTCTTTTGTGCTTTCCTCGAAAATTGGCGAGAATCAGGTGCTATGTTGTAAGGTATGCTGACCCTCCTGGAATTCTAGTCTGATAGTTGTTTAAACAGTATGTAGCAATTTGGATTGGATTTGCAGGGGAGGATTGTTGCCAAGTCTGTGAAGTAGGCCATTGCCCTTAGCCTTCCCCCTTATTTTCATTTTGTTTGTTTGATAGGGTCTCATATGGCCCAGGCTTAACTTTCATAAGCAGAGGACGGCTTCAAACTCCTGATCCTCTTGTCTCCCCTCCCCAAGTGCTGGGATTATGGATATGAGTCTCCTTTTCTTTCCTGTCTTTCCCCTTTCCCTACCCTGCCTTTGAGATGGGAATTTCTCTATGTAGCTCTTAGGCTGGCTGTGTAGATCAGGGTGACCTAGAACCTCAGGCCAATTTTTCTGCCTTTCTTTGCTTCTTGAGTGTTGAAATTACAGGCATGTATAACCTTTATTTTTCTTTCTGGACCTCCCCCTCCTCCTTTGAGGAAAGGTCTCAATTATATAGTCATTCTACTTGATATTTAGAACAGGCTAACATCATTTAAACTCTCAGATCTGCCTGTTTCTATGCTGGAATTAGAAGCATGTGCCACTATGCCCCCTTATTTTTCAAGAAAAATTAGCGAAGAGAGATTTCCCTAGTCCATAGTCACATAGTAGGTTAGGTCTCATGCCTTTGAAGCAGCTTCATGTTAGTATTTTTCCTTGGCATTGGTGGTAGTTTAAGAAAGAAGTATGCCTTAGTTTGAGTAGATACACCTTTTTTGTTGATGTTTTATATTTTCGAGACAAGGTCTCACTAAGCAGCTGTGGTTGTCCTGGAACTCACTGTGTATATCAGGCTGACCTTGAACTCCTGAGTGCTGTGTGTTAAAGGCATATGTTACTATGCCCTGTTGCGTAGATATATCATAATTCTGAGTTGACTGATTGATAATGTGGGTATAGTTACAATTCAGAAATTTCATCATTTTCTGAACTAATAGCCAAGAAAAGTTTTTAAATGGATAGAACTGAATCACAATGCAGTAATTTTTTCAGCCAGTCAAAATATATATGCACAGAAATTTCAATTCAATTAATTCTAAAATGAAGAAATAGCTGTTTTGGCTAAAGCCAAGGGAACTTGCCGAGTGCTCAAATCCCAGCTACTAGGATGATTATTTCTTGTTATTTCTTCATGTGTCCCAGACCTGTTTCCTACTTCTGAACTGACACTACTTTTTGGCCTAAAATATAAAGAATAAAAATATTTTAAAATTAAAATTAATTTTTTTTATTTAGCTGGGCGTTGGTGGTGCACGCCTTTAATCTCAGCACTCGGGAGGCAGAGGCAGGCGGATCTCTGTGAGTTTGAGGCCAGCCTGGTCTATAGAGTGAGTTCCAGGACAGCCTCCAAAACAATACAGAGAAACCCTGTTTGGAAAAACAAAAACAAAAATAAAAAAATTCTTTTATGTATTTATTTGTGTGTGTGCATGTGTATACGTTCATGCATGTGGAGGTCAGGGAACAATTTGCAGGGATCTGTTCTCTTCTTTCTGCCATGTGGGACCTGCTGATTGAACTAGTGGCAGGTGCCTTTTCCTGCTGAGCCGTCTTTCTAGCTGCTCCTCACCTCCTTTTTTTGAGATAGGGCCTCATGTTACCCCGACTGGCCTAATATTCTATATGTGCCTTAGTCTTGTTTGGGGAACAAATAATAATTGTTGCCTGCTTGTTTCTTTCATGTTTCCAAAATATGTTCTTTTTTCACTAATTATTTTCACTTTGTTTGTTAAACAGGCTACCAAGCAGTTTCTTGAGGAGATCAACAAGTGGACAGTTCAGTACAATGTTTCTCCACTGTCTTGGAATGTGGCTGTCAAGTTCCTCATGGCCAGGAAGTTCGATGTGCTCCGTGCCATAGAGCTGTTTCACGCCTACAGAGTACGTGGACCAGGGTTAGACAGCGCTGTGATGGTTGAGCTAAGTATTGCTCTTCTTTCTGCTGTGCTTCACACACATTGATTTTTTTTCTAGCTCCCTCCCATACCTGTTAAAAGTGGATTAGTGTCTGCCAGTTGTGTGAGAGCTGAGGTTGAGCTAGCCAGTTCCTGGAAACACTACTTATGTACCCAGAGTTTGCTTGTAGACTAGCATGCTATGATGGTTGAGGCTAACGAAATACCTGGATGTCATTCTGTGACAGCTCGTTCTTGTCGTTTGAGTCCTTGCTCTCTTCTCTGCCTTATGACTAACTTATTTGGTATACCTCACAGGTGTTTAAGGTTCTTTGAAATTTTAGAAAAGCTGCCATTCTGATAAATGCTGTGTCTAGAGAGCCATTCAAGAAAAAGGGTAGAGGAATGTTAGCTCTTGAAAAAAATAGCTATATTAGCTAGTTTCTGTCTTTAGAAGTATCTTTTTTATTTGTTTTTTGTTTTTGAGACAAGTTTTCTCTGTGTCCTGAAACTCTAATCTGTAGACCAGGCTGGACTCAAACTCAGAGATTTGCCTACCTCTGCCTCCTGAGTGCTGAGATTAAAGGCCTGTGCCACCACCAGCTATAATCTTTTTTTTTTTTTAATTTTATTTTCCAGTTTAAATTTAGATAAGAATCAAGGTTGCTTCACAAGTCAGTTCCAGGTCCCTCTCCCATTCCCTCCCTTCCTCCTGTGTCCTCCCCCCCCCCCGTTATCCCCTCATTTCTCCAGGGAGGGTGAGGCCCTCCATGGGGGTGTCCATAGTGTGTCATTTCATATAGGGCAGGGCCTAGACCCTTTCCCAAGAGTTCAGGGTGAGAGTGCACCTCACATTGTTCTATTGGAGTCCAAAGTCCGTGTGTATACTTGGGATGGGTACTGATCTGCTGCCCAAGGCTCAATAGATTCCCTAGGCCTCTTCACTGACACCCAGATTCAGGGGGTCTTGATCAGTCTCATGCTGGCTTCCCAGGCTAATGCCTGGGATTCCAGCTATAATCTTTTTTAAAGGGAGTTCACGACTGATTTTTGTGTTATGTTTACTTTTTTATTAATAGCATCTTTGATAGCGCACGCCTTTAATCCCAGCACTCGGGAGGCAGAGGCAGGCGGATCTCTGTGAGTTTGAGGCCGGGCTGGACCGACAGCCTCCAAAACAATACAGAGAAACCCTGTCTCGTAAAACCAAAAAAGAAAAAAAAAAAAAAAAAAGAAATAGTGTATGTTATGTTACTCTGTGGTTAGAAAATTGCTTTGAAGAGGTATTCCTTCTTTTCTTTCTCTCTCTCTCTCTTCCTTCTTTCCTTCCTCTTTTTTGTTGTTGTTTCTTTTTTTAGAGACAGGATTTCTCTCTGTGACAGCCCTAGTTGTCTTGAAATTTGTTGGGTAGTCCAAGCTGGCCTCAAACTCACAGAGATCTGCTTCTGCCTCCCGAGTGTTGGAACTAAAGGCATGTGCCACAATGTCTGGCTACATAGCTACAGTATTTATAGTGCCATGATTGCTACTTAGGAGAGAGAGTAAACAAACAATTATAGACATGTTCTGATAAGACAGTAGTATTAGAGAAGATCATTTAATGAAGAAAAGAAACCATTCCTAAAGAAATAACTTTTTTTTTTTTTACAAGACAGGGTTTCTCTGTATTGTTTTGGAGGCTGTCGGTCTAGCCCGGCCTCAAACTCACAGAGATCCGCCTGCCTCTGCCTCCCGCGTGCTGGGATTAAAGGCATGCGCCACCACTGCCCGGCAAGAAATAACCTGTAGCTGCACATAGTGGCTCACTCCTTAATCCTAGCACGCAGGAGGCAGAGACAGTTCATTTTGAGTTCCAGGCCAAGACTGTTTTATGTAGTGAGGTCTAGGCCAGTCAGGGCTACATAGTGGCATCATGTTGAAAACAAACAACACAACCCCCCCCCCCCCAACACCTAAAGGATGTGTGGGAATCAAGCACTGGTGAAGTGTGGTAAAGAAAGCCCCAAGTGTGGGCTGGAGAGGTAGCTCAGCTGTTAGAAGTTTACAGCCCAAACTACAAGAGACAGTAAATTCAGATGTCCAGTGCTGGGATGGAAAATTTAGCTAAGCCAGAGTGTTTAGTGGGAGTCAAGGCATGGTAAGAGATTGAGAGCACAGATAAATAAAACCAGATCATTAAGGCCTCAGAAATCCATTAATGATATAAGCAATGTGATAGATTTTTCCATATTTGCATTCCAGAAAGATTTTAGCACAGTAGTTTTTGGAGAGTGTATCTCAACTATTGTACTGGAGCAGAAAAGATCAGTTTGAAGATTTTATTCTTACAAGGAGAGATAATGACAGTATTATTAAGCATGTAATGTTAGGGGAGAAGGAGAAAAGTGGACAAGTTCTAGAATTTAAATGGGTAGGAACTACTTACACTGGTATATGAGGAACAGGAATTGGTTATTCTGGGTTGGACTAGTGAGTCAAGATCAATGCTGGCATTCATTAATTTAGGAGACATTGAAGTGGGGCGGGTTCATGTAGAAAGAAGGACGTAAATTTAGTTTGTCTGTGCTTTTGGGATATCCACATAGACATGTCTGGTAAGCAGCTAGACTCTGAGTGTGAGGTACAGAAAAGAAATCTACAGTAGAAGTAGAGATTTCTAAGAGACCAAACTAGAGCTGACATTGGAGGCATCAGAACAGATGGTCCTGATAAGGAGTTTTGGACAGGAATTTTGATAATAGTTAGCTGCCCTGGAATGCTAGGGCATATTACAAAGGAATTCACAATTCATTTAGTTGATTTCTAAATCAACTTAGCTTTGAGATTTAATGGCTACATAAAGTTGCCCTTGGATGTATTGTATTTTTATTTTAATTCATGTCTTTCTTGTTTCCTTTTTAGGAAACAAGAAGGAAGGAAGGCATCGTGAAGTTGAAACCCCATGAAGAACCTCTCCGCTCTGAGATCCTCAGTGGGAAATTTACCATCTTGGTGAGTCTTTAGAAGCCCTGTGTGCTTGCTTACTTCCCATTGCAGCTGTTGTCCTATTTGGATTTTTGTGCCTCAGTTCCTTACCATTGCATTTTGCTATTAAATTATTCTAATAATAATTGAATTGTTATGAATTAAAAATTACTAGTTATTAATAATACTTGAATTATTGAGTGACGGAGCAGTAGACTTAAAATTTCTTCTCCACTGATCTATTGAAGTTGTTGGTCAGCATCTTGGAAAGGTTTAATAATGTGTCAGAACATATCCTGACTTAATGGAAACTCCATTTATAGAAACATAAAGCTAGGGCAGAATTACCCTTAGATTGTTCCTCATTTGAAGAAAAATGTGATTCTTTTTTTAAAAAACAAAACAAAACATAAGAATATGGTTCAAGGGAATGCTGAGAAAATCAGGCATGGATAATGATAATATATCTCCCTTTATGGAAGAATGGATGCAAATCAAGGAAGTTCTGTTAGTAGCTGTTCTCTTCATGTGTCAAATCTTTATCCAGGAAAATAAGTCTGAAAGATTGCTGTGATTTTTAAAATTTGATTTCTAAATGTCTCTTGTCTGTTTGCTTTAGAATGTTCGAGACCCAACCGGAGCCTCCATTGCTCTTTTCACTGCCAGGCTGCATCACCCTCACAAGTCCGTCCAGCACGTGGTGCTGCAGGCCCTGTTTTACTTGCTCGACAGAGCTGTGGACAGGTGAGCCCTGAGACTGGCTTGTAGGTGTCTATACCACTAGGAAAGTGTGTGCTTCATCTCACCTATTTTAGGGTTAACAGAAGCTGAGAAAGGCAATTCCTAACAGTTGTTAAAACACTGAGAATGATATATTTGAAAAGAGTGAGGAGGAAAGGAACTCTTTTGATTCCTTTTGTGTGTGTGTTAATATAAGGCATCCATTTGCTAAAGCATGAACTTTATCATTAGGCTATATCCTAATCCCTCTTTTTATTTATTCTATTAACCTTTAACTTTGAGATATAGTCTGACTTAGTTGCACAAGCCAGGCTTGAAATCATTTTAAAGTGAGGCGACTTTTTTATATGCCCTCTGACCTCAGTTTTGATCAAAGGGTTACCAAAGTCACCAAAAACAATTTGAGATTGCCAAGGACTTGTTAAAAAGTGTTTCCAAGTCTGACCGAGAACTCTGACATTTATAAATAGATAAGAAGATAGGGATATTAAAAAAAAAGAAATCATTTTAAAGTTCAGTCCAGATATGAATTTACTATTTTCCTGCTTCAGCATCTCAAACAGCAGAGAGTATGGGCCTGTATTACCAGGTCCAGGTCATCTGTATGTTGGTTTTATTCATATTAAAACCCTCTGTGGGTTGGAGAAATGACTCAGAAGTTAAGAACACTGGATTCTCTTCTAAAGCACCCAGGTTCAATTCCCAGCACCCACATGGTGGCTAATAACCATCTGTAACTCCAGTCCTAGTACATCTGGTGGCCTCTTCTAGCATTTGTGGGCACCAGGCATGCCCATTGTATAGATACTCCTGTAGGTGAAACACTCATACACATTTAAAAAAAAAAAAAAAAGCAAAAAACCTGGGATAACCTGGGGATATACAGGGGTAGCTGCTTGCCTAACTTGTGGAAGACACCAGGTTCTTTCTCTAGTGTGGAAAAGCAAAGATAAAACAAGCCAGGCCCAGGTGGACCTCTGATTTCAAGGCCAGCCTGGTCTGTAGAGCTAGCTCAAGGATAGCCAGGCAACACAGAGAAAGCCTGACTTGAAAAAACAATAGAAGGGGCTGGAGAGATGACTCAGTTGTTAAAGAGTACTGGCTGCTATTCCAGAGGACCTGAGTTCAATTCCCAGCACCCATATGGCAGCTTACAACTGTCTGTAACTCCCGGATCCACTGCCCTCTCACAGACTTAAATGCAGGCAAAACACCAATGCATACAAACTAAAAATAAATAAATTATTTTAAAAAAAAGAAAGAAAAAAGAAAAAGAAAACAAAACAAAAAACCCCAAACCAACTAACCAAATAAACAAAAACCAAGCCAGGCCTGGTAATTGTATCTTAGCGCTCGGAACTCACAGAGATCTGCCTCCCTTTGCCTCTCTAGTGCTGGGATTAAAGGCCAGGTGCTTTGTTTTGAGACAGGGTTTCATATAACTTTAACTGTCCTAGGTTATGGATTTACAAATTGAGAGTAGCCAAGAGATTGTCTGAAATGGGGCTCTCTGAATAGTTAACTAGTTACTGTCCTACTTGTTACTTTTAAAGCATTCATCTACTGCTGTTGATGCTCAGTGGGGGATAAAATGAAAACCCTACATAAGCTGCTACTCTGGAAAGGAGAAGCAGCTGAGCTGAGTGAGGACAAGCAAAGGCAGTAGTCTTGTACTCCCTAAGTAGCAGTTTGGAATTTCTCAGCCCTCCAACCTTTAGGGATACTTTGAAGATTGTGGATACTTTTTTTTTTGTTTGTTTTGTTTTTTGAGACAGGATTTCTCTGTGTAGCTTTGGAGCCTGTCCTGGCACTTGCTCTGTAGCTCAGGCTGGTCTTGAACTCAGAGATCCATCTGCCTCTGCCTCCCGAGTGCTGGTATTACGGCTGTTATGTCACACCACCTGGCAGGATTTGAGTTTTTTTAAAAGATTTATTCATTTATTATGTATACAGCGTTCTATTTGCATGTGTGCCTGCAAGTCAGAAGAGAGCACCAGATCTCATTACATATGGTTGTGAGCCACCATGTGGTTGCTGGGAATTGAACTCAGGTCCTCTGGAACAGCAGCCAGTGCCCTTAACCTCTGAACCATCTCTCCCAGCCCGGATTTGAAATTTCAAATGTTAACTCCGAGTCAGTACTTCCTTCCTTCATAGATTTTGTAGAAGTATGGTGGTATGAGGCCTTACAGGGTGGAATGCAAAGATGAGGACACAAAGTAATCACCTTGAGGTGACTCATACCTACAGTCCTATCACTGACGAGAGTGACTTAGGGGGATTGCTTTGAGTTTGAGGCAAGCCAGAGTTACACAGTGAGTTCAAAACTGGCCCGGGCCACATGAAATTCTCTTTGAAGAAAACTAAAACAAGTAAGTGTAAAAACTTGCTATCTAGAAATAGTAGTACAATCAAATAACTCATTTCTGGACTGGCAAGCTGACTGAGTATTTCAAAGCACTTTCCCTACAAACCCAAGAACCTGACCTTAATCCCTGGAACATCTCACGGTGGAAGGAAAGGAGGGGGCCAGCTCTTGGAAGTTGTCTTCTGATCCTCACAGTTGCTGTGGCAGCCCCCCAAATGATGATAATGATAATTCTAATAACCTTAGCACGTGCCAATTAAAAGCATGTAAGGATCTTGCTTAACTTTGAATGGAACATTTGTATTGAATTAAACATTTGTTTAATAATTACAGCTTTGAAACTCAAAGGAATGGATTGGTGTTTATTTATGACATGTGTGGTTCTAATTATGCCAACTTCGAGCTAGATCTTGGCAAGAAAGTCCTAAACCTGCTGAAGGTAAGGTTATAGAGGGGAAATCATTTTGAGCCTCCTTTTTTCTTTTTATTCTTTGGGGAAATACTTAGGAAAAATATAAACTTCAGACATTATGTTCTATTTTGAGGATCACCTATATATTACAATTAATATCTGCTTCCTTAGAACAAAAAGTGGTCTTAAATTCTGTCTTGAAAAAAAAAAGAGTGACGTTGAAAGATTTGAGATGGCCTAGTGGCTCATACTAGTAATCCAAACACTTAGGAAGCCAAGGCAAGAGTAATGCCATGGATTTGAGCTAGCCTGAGCTTCAGCATTGGCTACAAAGTAAGACTCAGACCAGCCTGAGCTACATAAAGAGTGAGATCCTTACACACACACACACACACACACAAACCAAAATAACAACAATAAGAAAAAAAACCCAGCCGGGCGTTGGTGGCGCACGCCTTTAATCCCAGCACTCGGGAGGCAGAGGCAGGCGGATCTCTGTGAGTTCGAGGCCAGCCTGGTCTACAAAGTGAGTTCCAGGACAGTCTCCAGGACAAAGCTACAGAGAAACCCTGTCTCGAAAAACCAAAAAAAAAAACCCAAATAGAACACTAAAAAAGAAATAGTGAATATGAAAAGTCACAGGCAAATTCTTAGTTATAAAAGTGTCTCTTTTCCAGTTGCCTACCTATGGCAACTGTGAAAAATGCCATCTGGTTCATGACTTTCTAGACATGTATCGACTGAACTCAGGATGAAATGTGTTTTGCATTTTACTTTAGTGCATGTAAGTTCATTTGGTCTATTAATATTCATGTAAAATTATCACATAGGTAAGTGTGTATAAGTCCTATACACATAGCTTCATAGTTTCTTTTTTTTTCTTTTTTTGGTTTTTCGAGACAGGGTTTCTTTGTGGCTTTGGAGGCTGTCCTGGAACTTGCTCTGTAGACCAGGCTGGCCTCAAACTCACAGAGATCTGTGGCGCCAGCGCCACAAGCAACTCCAAGGTATCAGGGAAAGAGAGACAAGACGTCCATTTGTTTGTCCTAAGAGAATGCATGGGCTGCCTTTATTGCCAGGAGAGTGTGTGTGTGTCTTCATTGCAAGTGCTAAGAGGTCTTTCCCTTGTAGGAGGGAGGAGCTTTTTATACAAGTTTATAGCACAGTGGAAAAAAACCCAGGTAGAAGAGATTGTTGTTTTCCTCCTGCTGGATGTTGATGTCAGAGGGTCAAGGCCAGGGCAGTAAGCCAGGACTAGAAAACAGAAAGCACTTGGACTGGAAAACAAGTTGCACTTGTAGGCTGACCAGCAACTCACAGAGACCCCATGGGGCTGGGGCCCAACAGAGATCCGCCTGCCTCTGCCTCCCAAATGCTGGGATTAAAGACATGCGCCAACAACGCCCGGCACTTCATAGTTTCTTATCCCTAAATCTTAGACCTAGTGACTTGTAAATGTATGTGTACATATATGTGTTTGTGTGTATACAGGGGCACGTGTGTGCTTGTGTTTATGGAGGAGAAGAGACAACCTTAGGTGTCATCTTCAGGCATGTCATCCACTGTTTTGAGACAAAGTCTGTCATTCAATGTCTGTTAGGCTAGACTAGCTTTCTAACATGCCCCAGGGATCCTCCTGTTTTGGCTTCACCTCCTAGGATTACAAATGCAAGACACCATGATTAGCAATTTTGCACTAGTTCTAGAAAATGAATTCAAATCCTTGTGTTTGTGGGACAAGTACATTACCACTTTAGCTATCATCCCTAGCTATAAAGGTATTTTTACTCCTTGTATTGTAAAAGATACTGAGGTAGGGCTGAGCATGTAGTTCAGCTGGCAGCATCCAGAAGGCCTTCCATCAGGAGGTGGGAGCAGGAGGACTAGAAACTCAAGGCTACATAGCAAGTTCTGTGCCAGCAGAGGCTTTTTTTCCTATTGCTGTCACAAAGCACCATGGCCAAAGCATGTATAAAAGAAAACATATGTCTGGGCTTTGATGGTGCATGCCTTTAGTCCCAACACTCGGGAGGCAGAGGCAGGTGGATCTCTGTGAGTTCAAGACCAGTCTGGTCTACAAGAGCTGTTTCCAGGACAACCTCCAAAGTTACAGAGAAACCCTGTCTAAAAAATTAAAAGAAAAAGAAAGAAAGAAAGAAAGAAAGAAAGAAAGAAAGAAAGAGAAAGCATTTAATTGGGTTTCTGGTTTCAGAGGGTTAGAGTCCATGATGGTGGAGTAAAAGTATATCAGTAGTAACAGCTGAGAACTCTCATCTTGATCCATTAGCTGGAGGGAGAGCACACTGGGAGCTGTACCAGTGTTTTTAAACTTCAAAGCTTGCCCCCAGGAACTGACCTCTAACAAGGCTACACTTCCTAATCATTCCCAAAACAGTTCCACGAAAATGGGACCAAGTATTCAAATATATGAGCCTATGTGGGCCATTGTCATTCACACTACTAGAATGGGCTACATGAGAGAGACTATGTCTCAAACAACAGCCCCACCACACACGGACGGATGGACAGACACACACACACACACACACACACACAAAACTTCATTACAATGTATAACTATTCAGTATGACTAGGGAAGGTTGAATGACATAAAATAGATTGTACACACCAGCTATGGTAGCACGTGCTTGTAATCTTAGCACTCATGGTAGGAGGATCATGTGAGCAATATGACTATATAACCAGATCCTTTGTCTCAGAAAAAATATAAAAATAATCAAGTGAAATAACATAAATGTTCAGGAGCTGGGAGTGCAGCTCAGTTGAGAGTATGCACTTGGCATTTGTGAGGTGTGTTGTCTTGGGATTGTAATACTAATAGTTGGGAAGCTAAGGCAGAAAGACTGCCAAAAGTTTAGGGTCAGATTGGGCTAAATATGAGTACCAGCCCACCCCAACCCAGGCTGGCTATAGACAAGACCCTGTCCTCAACTAAGGTAAAATAACAAAACAAAAAATGTATCTGGACCAGGTTGTCCAAATGTGGGAGAAAAGCAGAGGCAGGTGGATCTCTGTGAGTTCAAGGTCAGCCTAGACTATATCCAAGTCAGTCAGGACAGTGTAGTGAGACCCTTTCTGGGGGTGGTGGGGCAGGGAAGGCATTGTGTTTCTAAGATAGCTTTTCAGAAATTGAATTGCCTAAGGGTATATGTACATTTTAAAGAATATATAACAGGGAGCTGGAGAGATGGCTCAGGTGTTACAAGCACTGGCTGTTCATTCCCCAGCACCCACAAGGCAGCTCACAACTGTCTGTAGCTCCAGTTCCAGTTCCAGGGGATCAAACATCCTTGTACCAATTCACATAACATAATTTAAAAAAAATTAAAAAGGCTATGTAATGGAAGAAGCCTCCTGAAGACACCATCAATGAACAGGTCTTCCAATACTTCATGAGGTAGCTTCTTTTTTTTGTTTGGTCTTATCATTAGGCAGGGTCCCTACATAGTATAGGCACTTGTGTAGCCCAGGATTCCCAAGTGCTGGTACAGGACAGTTATTTCAGTGGACTATGCCTGGGTCTCTTATCTTTTTGCCCTGATAAAGATGATGTAGTGTAATGGTTTCTGTTATCCATCATTTTATTGAAATCAATGTATTTCTCCAAATTGATTGGGCAGTTAAAGTGGCTTTGGGTATATAGATCCTGAAATAAATTCTTGTCTGGGGAAGGGATAAAAAGTTTTTAATTCAGAATGAAGAAGTCTTTGGAGAACTTTGTTGTGGATGTTGTGTAGTCTTTGCAGGAAGTGTTGGTAAAGTCCTCAAATTTAGTAGACCCAGGGCAGAGGCAGGAGGCCCTCTGTGAGTTTAAAGCCAGTCTTCAGCAAAAGCTCCAGGACAACTGGGGCTACATGGAGAAACCCTATCTCAAACAAACAAACAAACAAACAAACAAACAAACAAACAAACACTAACTGGAAAGACAGAGAGTCACAATGGAAGAAAAATTAGGGTAAGAGATTTTTAAAGCTACAGTTGCCCTTTTTTTTTAGCCAGTTACTGGGAACTATTTATTTATTTTGGGTGTGTGCATTCATGTGTGTATATGTGAAGGCCAGGGATCAACCCTAGGTGCCATTCTTAGGACTGTGTTGTTTTTTGAGATTGGGTCTTTCCTAGGGACTTGGGGCCCACTGATTATTAGGCTAGGATGCTGGCAGTGAGCCCGGGATCCATCTGCGTCTGATTTGTGCTGGTATTACAGGCCTTGGGTGTTTTTTTTGTTTGTTTGTTTGTTTTTGTTTTGTTTTGTTTGTTTTTCTCTTGGTTTTTTGAGACAGGGTTTCTCTGTGTAATAACCCTGACTGTCCTGGAACTAGCTTTGTAGACCAGGCTGGTCTCGAAATCACAGATTCCTCTGCCTCTGCCTCCCAAGTGCTGGGATTAAAGGCAGGCATCACCACTACCGCCTGGCTCACATGCCTGGTTTTTTATGTGTGTACTGGAGATTGAATTCAGGTCCTCCATACTAGTATGGTATGTCCTTTACTGACTGAGCCATCCCTCCAGCTTCCTGATTTCTTGTTACATGGGCTGTAATGTTAAAAAGTGAAATGAAACCAAACATTATGGCTTAACAATGATGTGCCATCTTTATGTCTTGTGTACACAGGATTATCTTGTTTTTCCCTCTAAGAATAGTTTAGACTATTCCTTTTCTGAGACCTCATTTGTACTTGTATACACTAGATCTCATTATTTATTTATTTATCTATCTATTTATTTTGTGGTTTGGGTATCAAACCTAGGACATGTGCATGCCAAGCATACACTGTCACTGAGATATACCTGCAACCTAAATTGTATATGTTAGTTTAACAAATAAACAAGTGGAGAAAAGATTAAAAATAGAAATTTTATATATATATATATATACACACATAGATATTGAACTGAATGAAGATTATAAGCAAAATGTTTATTTTATCTTCAGTTTATTAAAATCTAAGTTTTAATAAGCCACATTTTTGTAGGATGCATTTGTATGTGCTATTGTGTGGTATGCATAGTGTAAACAGAAAAGCAGAAAAGTCAGGGCTTTGAGTTGGCTCAGTGGGTAAAGGGACTCGCTGTGAAAGCCTGGTGACTTGTGTTCCATACGCAGAATCCATACAAAGGTGAAAGCTGGAAACTAATCTCCATATGGACACTGGCATTTGTGCACCCACTCACCAATAATACAAAAATAAAGGAATAATTTTTGATGCATGAAGTGTATAGGTAACATGAATGTAACATTTTAAAGGTAGATCAGCTTCTAATTTTTTTGTTACTTTTAATCACTTTCAACCTACTTATTTGTCTAAATTAAGCTATCAGGCTCCTCTGTTGACTATGAATGAGGAAGAGTGAAAAGAAGCCATACTTTGGGCCCTGGAAGTATTGTTGGGTTTTAACTCCTCATACATTTTCTCCACAGGGAGCATTTCCGGCTCGCTTGAAGAAGGTGCTGATTGTAGGAGCACCCATATGGTTCCGAGTGCCCTATTCTATCATCAGCCTGCTCTTGAAGGACAAAGTCCGGGAGAGGGTAAGGCAAGCCAGCCATTTATTTATTTATTTATTTATTTATTTATTTATTTATTTATTTTGGTTTTCGAGATAGGGTTTCTCTGTGGCTTTGGAGGCTATCCTGGAACTCGCTCTTGTAGACCAGGCTGGTCTTGAACTCACAGCCCTTTCTTATTGGTGGTAGATAAATACATTCTAGTCTCCGCTGGTGAACTCTAGCCAGTTAGTCTTCTGTCTTCAAAGAATCCTGGCTTATCTCCCAGAATGTTTTCTTCTCTTTTTATATTTACTCACATTTTCCATTTAGTCATTAGCTTGGGACAGAATACCTCCTTGACTGTCCACAAACTTGTTGTGGGTAACAAAACGCCAGCTGATTCTTTCTTCACAACACTTTGAGTAAAACAATATTGAACCAATGTATTCCAGAAGTGTTTTATTTTTATTTATTTTAGTAATTCATTCAACTTTATTTTATGTACATTGGTGTGAAGGTATCAGATCCCCTGGAACTGTGAGCTCCAGATGGCTGTAAGCTACCATGTGGGTGCTGGTAATTGAACCTGGATCCTCTGGAAGAGTAGCCAGTATCCCCAACCACTGAGCCATCTCTCCAGCCTCCTGAGAAGTTTGTGGTTTTTTTTTTGTTTGTTTGTTTGTTTTTTGTTTTTTTGCTTTTAAGAGACAGGTGTTCTCTGTGAAACAATCCTGCCTGTCTCTCTATAGACCTGGTTGACCTAGGACTCACAGAGATTGCCTCTGCCTCTGCCTCTCTGCCTCTGCCTCTGCCTCTCTGCCTCTCTCTCCTCTGCCTCTCTCTCCTCTGCCTCTCTCTCCTCTGCCTTTCTCTCTCCTCTGCCTCTCTCTCTCCTCTGCCTCTCTCCTCTGCCTCTCTGCCTCTCTCTCCTCTGCCTCTCTCTCCTCTGCCTCTCTCTCTCCTCTGCCTCTTTGCCTCTCTGCCTCTGCCTCTGCCTCTGCCTCCTGAGTGCTGGGATTAAAGGTATGTGCTACCACTGACTAGCCCCCCAGAAGTATTTTGAGGATTCTATGATTTCCAAAGTCAATTTAGTGCTGTGTAAGGCACTGTTAATGTTTAATAGTATTTAAAGGTTGGGGGTGTAACTCAGTGTCAGAGTGCATTCAGAGCATGCCTAAGGGACTGGATATAGTTCCCAACACCCTAAACCCAATTAAGACCAAAACCCAGCATTTAATATAATTATGCTATCTGAGCTGGTATTGGGATTTATCTGGGGCTGATCATGTAGCTTAATGGTAGAATATTTGCCTAGCTTATAAAAGGCCCTTAGAGTCTGTCTCCAGGAGAGAGGGGGGGGGAGGGAGGGAGGGAGGGAGGGAGGGAGGGAGGAGAGAGAGAGAGAGAGAGAGAGAGAGAGAGAGAGAGAGAGAGAGAGAGAGAGAGAGAGGGAGGGAGAGAGAGAGGGAGGGAGGGAGGGAGAGGGAGGGAGGGAGGGAGGGAGAGAGGGAGAGAGGGAGAGAGGTAGGGGCAGGGAGGGAGGGAGGGAGGAGAACGATTGGAGAGAGACAGACAGGTTTATTTACTGGAAAGTACTATTAAGTCCCTGTGTGGGAGGACACTTTTTCACTCTCTCTCTTTTTAAATTTATTATTATTATTATTATTATTCGAGACGGGGTTTCATTCTTTTTTTTTTTTTTTTTTTTTTTTGGTTTTACGAGACAGGGTTTCTCTGTTTTGGAGGCTGTCCGTCCAGCCTGGCCTCGAACTCGCAGGGATCCGCCTGCCTCTGCCTCCTGAGTGCTGGGATTAAAGGCGTGCGCCACCAACGCCCGGCCTGGGGTTTCATTCTGTACCCGAGGCTGGCCTATAGCTACTCACTATGTTGTAGCAGGCATCACATTCTTGGCAGTCTTCCTGTCTCAGCTGTGAAGTACTGGGATTGTAAGAGTCTACCACCATGCAAATCTCTGGGTATTGTTTTTTTCTCTTTTGGTTTTTTGAGACAGGGTTTCTCTGTAGCTTTGGAGGTTGTCCTGGAACTCGCTCTGTAGACCAGGCTGGCCTCAAACTCACAGAGATCCACCTGCCTCTGCCTCCCGAGTGCTGGGATTAAAGATATGCGCCACCAATGCCCAGCTTGTTTTTTTCTTATTGCTTCCATTTTTAATTTTAATTTATTTTTTTAAAGATTTATTTATTATGTATACAGTGTTCTGTGTGCATGTATGCCTGCAAGCCAGAAGGCTCCAGATCTCATTACCTTGTGGTTGCTGAGAATTGAACTCAGCACCTTTGGAAGAGCAGGCAGTGCTCTTAACTGCTGAGCCATCTCTCCAGCCTTGCTTCCATTTTTTTTTAAGATTTATTTATTTATTACATATACAGTGTTCTGCCTACATACCAGAAGAGGGCACCAGATTGAATTGTAGATGCTTGTGAGCCACCATGTGGTTGCTGGAAATTGAACTCAGGACCTCAGGAAGAGCAGTCAGTGCTCTTAACCTCTGAGCCATCTCTCCATTCCCCCCTTGCTTCCAGTTTTAAAATGTCCAAAATTACTGTTATTATTTTTCCCCCTAGACAGGGTTTCTCTATGTAGCGTTGGCTGTCTTGGAATTTGTTTTGTAGACTAGTCTGGCCTTGAACTCATAGAGATCTGCCTGTCTCTGCCTCCTAAATTCTGGGATTAAAGGTGTAAGTCACTACTGTGCGGCTAAGATTGGTTCTTATTTTTCAATTTTACCTGTATGGGTGTTTTGCCCACATGTGTGTCTTTGTATCATGCGTGTGTATGGTGTCATCAGAAGGCAGAAGAGGGCATTGGATGCCTTGGGACTGGAGTTAAGGCATGTGGATGCTGGGAATTGAACTGCATCTTAACTACTTAACATCTCTCCAGCTCTTAGGAGCTGGTTCTTTAAGAGGTAGAGGAGGAAAGGGACAGCTGGAATGGTGCCTTAATGGTTAAGAGCATGGTGCTGAAAGCCTGGTTGACAGTGTGAAGCCTCTGTTCACTGTCCCTTCATTACAGAAGAGAGATAGGGTGGACTCTAATCCTAGAGTGAAGTTGAGATACATTCTGGGGGTTCAAACTTAACTATCCCAGAAATTCATAGGGTTTTAAATCCAAAGTAGATAAAATTCACTCTGTTTCTTTTCAAATAGACATCTGATTTTTCAAGGCTAACATAGCACATTTGTTTTTTATCTTGTCTGTATGCTTTCTGACCTATGGCCCCAGTATTCAGTGTAGCTCTTTGTGTCTTTACAGATTCAGATATTAAAGACATCTGAAGTTACCCAGCACCTGCCTAGGGAGTGCCTTCCAGAAAATCTGGGTGGGTACGTCAAAATTGACCTCGCCACTTGGAATTTCCAGTTCCTGCCCCAAGTGAATGGCCACCCAGATCCCTTCGATGAGATCATCCTGTTTTCCCTACCTCCTGCCTTAGACTGGGACTCAGTACATGTTCCAGGTCCCCATGCTATGACTATCCAAGAGTTGGTAGACTATGTTAATACCAGGCAAAAGCGGGGCATATATGAGGAGTATGAAGACATCCGTCGTGAGAACCCTGTTGGCACTTTCCACTGTTCCATGTAAGTAGGAGAGGTTTGGGTCAACAATCAGTTAACAAGGTGCTTCTGGCAAGTGATGATTGCAGCTGCTTTAATACTTCAGTTCCTTTATAGAGGATTTCCCTGGTGTTAAGAGGCTTCACGGGAAGGCCAAACATGGTAGTGCGTGCCTTTAATCATAGTATTTGGAAGACAGATGAAAATGAAGCCAAGTTTATTTTTTAAATGGTGTGTATGTGTTGGGGGGAAGGGATGCCTGTATGTGTGTGTGTAAGTGTATAACACATGCAGGTGATGGGAGGCCAGAAGAGGGCACTGGGTCCCTGGAATTGCAGTTATAGTGAGGAGCCAACCAACTCGGGTGCTGGAACATGAATCTGTGAGCTGGTCTATACAGTGAACTCCAGGCTGGCTAGGTTAACTTTTTTTTTTTTTTTAATTTTTCGAGACAGGGTTTCTCTGTGTTGTTTTGAAGGCTGTCCTGGAACTCGCTCTGTAGACCAGGCTCTGTAGATCACAGAGATCGCCTGCCTCTGCCTCCCGAGTGCTGGGATTAAAGGCGTGCGCCACCAACGCCCGGCTAGGTTAACATTTAAAACAAACAAATAAAAAGCTTCATGGGGAGATGGTTGGTTAAGTGGGTAACCATTTTTTATGTGTGTATTTGTGTATAGCTGTATCTGTATATCTGTGAAGGTCAAAATTTGATATTGGGTGTTTTCCTCATTTATTTACTTTAAATAATCTAGTTGTTTTGTTTTTGTTTTGAGACAAGACCCTAGTATGTAGCCTTGGCTGGCCTGGAATTAACCAAAACAGGGTGGCCAAACAGAGATCCCTCTACCTCTGCCTGGGATTAAAGGTGTGAACCACCATACCTATATAGTCTTACCATGTTTTAATTTTTTAAATTATTGTATTTATGTGATGAGCATTTTGCTTGTATGTGTTTGTATACCTCATGCATGAAGTGCTCACAGAAGCAAGTAGAGGGCATTGGATCCCCTGGGACTGGAGTTATAGACAAATGTGAGCCATCATGAGAGTGCTGTTTGAACCTGGGTTCTCTGGAAAAGCAACTAGTGCTATTAACTGCTGAACCATCTCATCAGACCTCTTACAATGGTAATTGGCTGTTTTCTCCTACTAGTGAGCTCTGTTTGTTGAAAATTAACCCTGCTGTTTCAGTGAGCTCTTGGCTTAAATTCCAAGTTAGTTAGAAGTCCCTTCTGTGAATGACATTTTTTTTCCTTCTCTATACCTTAGTTTTTTTGTGCATAATATGTGGCTGTTGGATGTTTACCTTCCCTGAAATGTTTTAGGAATTCACAATTCCCCTCAGAATTCTTGTTCAGTTTAGTCATAGTCTGTGTATAAAATGCCAAAGATAGAGGGAAAATAATGTGTTAGTGAACCGAGGAGAAAGCATTGAGAAAGAAGCCAGTAAGTAGAGTAAGAATACTAAAGAATAGTGGGGTGGTCAGCAGGTAAAGTTGTTTGCAGTCAAGCCTGATGACCTGAGTTTGATTCCTGAGACCCACATGGTAGAAGGAGAAAACTGACTTCTGTAAGTTGTCCTCTGACTTTCACACATGCACACGATGCACTGTGGCATATGTGTAACCCCTCTCTTTCTTTTCCCACCCTACAATAGCATCAATACTAGATAAAATAAATGTAAAAGAAAGAAAAAGCGAAGCTGGGCTGTAGTTTCATGGTTGAGCTCTCTCTGGAATTGGTGAGGCCCTGGGTTTGAGTCTCAGCACTGTTTAGAAGTAAGAGGAAACCAAGGGAAAGCAGGGTGTGTATTAAGAGGGGGAAACACTATTTTCTCTAACAACTTCTTTTTCTTTCTATGTGCTGAAGATCTTTGTTTATACAGTTTTCCCCCCTACGTGTCCTTGAACATACTGTATATCTCAAGCTAGCCTAAAATGGTGATGCTCCTGTCCAATCTCCCAAGTGCTGAATCTCTCTTAAAAACTACCATGCATGACTTTCCCCATAGCCACTGCATCCACCCTTCTCATTCTTAGCCCAGGCTGCCCTAAGACTTGTTCTGTAGCTAAGGATGACCCTGAACTTCTGATATTCCTGCCTCTACTTCCTGTATGCTGGGATAAGGTGTGCACCACTGTCTTCAGTTTCCTCTTTAGGAATCAAGGAAATAGCTTGGGAGCAGAGAAGAGTAATATACTTTGGGGGAATTTAAGATTTTGATAGAGGGTGGGCGGTGATGGGTCACATCTTTGATCTCAGCACTCAGGAGGCAGAGGCAGGTGCATCTCTCTGAGTTCAAGTCCAGCCTTGCCTACAGTGAGAGTTCCAAGACAGCCAGGGCTAAACAGAGAAACCCTGTCTCCAAAAACAAAAAACAAACAAAAAAAAAATTGATGTAGGTGCCCCTGCGTTTCTTGTTGCTGCAAGTAATTGCCTTGAAAGAGTAGGTTTTGGTTGTCTGCTCTTACCATTCAAACCAGCTGCTATTTTAGAATCTAGTTTGATGAGAGAACTTCACAGTGTTGCCTTTTTATTGAACTGTGGAGCCCTTGCTTTAAGATCTAGAACCCATAAACCTTATTAGCTCATGACCTTCCCCTTTTCAACCAGGTTCTAGTAAAACTACCTACACAGAGCAAACTGTATCTTTCTTGGAATTCTGGATTGTGAAGTAAATACCAGAGTATTCATAGTTGCTCAAAGCTTCCATAGTATTTTTTAATTAAAAGTATTTTCAATTTTAAAAAATTTTAATTAAAATACTTAATTTTTAGTTTTAAAACTAATTTTATTTAAGACAGTGTGGTTATTTGCCTGAGAAATGTCCTCCATACGCTTGTTTTTGAAGACTTAGCCCCCAGTTTGTGGAACTGTTTGGGAAGGATTAGGGAGCATGGCCTTGTTTGAGGATGTGTGTCACTGGGGATGAGCTTTGAGGTCTCAGAAGACTTTTGCCATTGCTAGTGTGTCTTTTTGCCTCTACTTGTCATTTGACATGTGAGCTCTCAGCTATTTCTACCACATGCCTTTGTTCCATCATCATTGACTCTAACCCTCTGAAAGTATAAACCCAATTAATTAAACTAGGACCTTTATAAGTTGTCTTGATTATAATTTTTTATCATAGTAATAGAAAAGACACTAAGACAGACAGGGTCACTTTACTTTACTTGCTGTCTTGGAATTCACTATGTAGAATAAGCTGGTCTTGAATCCGTAAAGATCTACCTTCCTCTGCTTCCTGAGTGCTGGGATTAAAGTTGTGCACCACCATGCCCAGTTTCTGAAAGAATTTTGGAAGAGGGAAAATAATGTGTTAGTAACTGAGAAGAGGCAATTCTCTCCCTTTGTGTGTGTGTGTGTGTGTAAATGAATTAGCAATTAAAAGCATGCTACTCTTACAGAGGATCACTGTTCAGTTCCTAGAACCCATATTGGTCAGTTCACATACAATAGCCCATAATTCCAGCTCCAGGGGTTCCAGTACTCCTTTCTGGTATGGGCAAGCAAGCACCCATACATATATGGCATATAATCACACAGACACATACACATAAAATAAAAATAAATCCTTTGGGGCAAGAGAGATGTCTCAGCAGTTAAAAGGAGTTGTGTAATGGGTGTGGGTTCACTCTGGTCCATGGAAGAAGACAAAGAGCACTCTAAGGACAATTTTAACCTTTCCAGCTATAGGGGTACACAGACTGGGCTAAGACACCCTCCCTTAGCCAAGGGCTCTTTTATTGTTTTCCATTTTACACTTTTAGCAAGTCAGTTTCCCATATCTAAAACCCCTTATCTAAGCAGCCTAAAGGGACAATACCAAATGCAAATTCTTTTTTTTTATTTTATTTATGTATTTTTTTTTGGCATGAGTGCTGTGCATGCATGTATACCTTTATGCCAGAAGAAGGCATCGAGTCCCATTATAGATGGTTGTGAGCCACCATGTGGTTCCTGGAGGACAGCCAGTGCTCTTAACTTCTGAGCCATGTTTTCAGGGTTCCAAATGCAAATTCTTCTTTTTTTTTTTTAAAGATTTTTTAAATTTATTTTTTGTTTGTTTTTTTAGACAAGGTTTTTCTGTGACTTTGGAGGCTGTCCTAGAACTCTCTTTGAAGACCAGGCTGGCCTCGAACTCACAGATATCGGCCTGCCTCTGCCTCCCGAGTGCTGGGATTAAAGGTGTGAGCCACCACTGCCTGGCCAAGATATTTTTTTTATTATGTACATATGGGTATTTTTGCCTGTGTATATGTCTTTGTGCCATGTGTGTGCAGTGCCCTTGGTGGTCAGAAGAGGGCAGTGGATCCCCAAGGAATGGAGTTAGAGACAGTGCTGGCAGTTAAGTGGGTGCCAGGAATCCAGTCTATGTCCTCTGGAAGGGTAGCCAGTGCTCTCAACTACTGAGCCATCTCCCCAGCTCCCTTACTGTCCTTTAATTAGTATGCCTGACATTTATTTTTAAAGATATATTATTTAATGTTCATTGGGTTTTTTTTTTTTTTTTTTTTTTTTGCCTGCATGTTTATCTGTACGAGGGTGTCAGATCCCTTGGAACTGGAGTTATAGCCAGTTGTGAGCTGCCATATGGGTGTTGGGAGTTGAACCTGTGTCCTTTGAATGAGCAGCCAGTGCTCTCAACCTGTGAGCCATCTCTCCAGCTCCTTGAATACCTGGCTTTTTACTTATAAGTATATATGGGAATGTGCATGTATGTTATGTATACAGGTACCTGCAGAAATCAGAGGGATATTAGATCCCTAGATCTTGACTCATAGGTGGTTCTAAGTGTTCTTAACTGCCAAGCTATCTTTCTAGCCCCAAAGAGGAGTTTTTAAGATGTAGAAAAGAACCAGGTATAGTGGTTTAAAATGTCATCCCAATACTTGGGAGTCTGCAGGAGAGTTGCCAAGAGTTTGCTGCCAACCCTGGCTATAGTGTGAGAGCCTATCTCAAAACAAAACAAAAAACCAAACACTAATAAAGCAGCCATTGAGATGGTTCTGTGGATAATCACACTTACTGCTAAGCCTAAGGACCTGAGTTTAATCCTTGGAACTTACTTAATGGAAGGAGAGAACTGAGTTCTGCAATTTCTGTCTCTCTGACTTCTACAAGTACCCCCTCCCCCATATACATACCAAGTAAATACAAATTTGAAGGAAAAAATATATGTAAGTACAAACTATAAAAACCTCCAGTTCCTATGATCAAATCTGATACTGTTCTGTCATATTTATCTTTTTGTTATTACATAGAAGAATTCATTATGAAGCTGAAATCACTTCCAGTCTTCACCCTGAGTTCTTTCTTCTTCTTACAAGCAGCTACACCTTGTATAAACATGGTGTGTTTCTAGTCATTTTAATGATACCATTATATATACGTGTGTGTCCAGTAATATAGAATACTTTATTCTTTTGAGTCAGGGTCTTGTGTAACCCTGGCTGGTCTCAAACTCTGTATGAAGTAAATTTGACATTGAACTTCTGATCCTTCTGGCTCTACCACCTGAGTGCTGACCTTATGGGTATGTAGTGCTAACATCCAGCTTATGCAATGACTGAAGATCCAACCAGTGTTTTGTGCATGGTAAGCAAGCGATTCCAACTGAGCCCTCCAACAATATAGGCTATTATTGTATGTGGATGGTCTTGGTAAGTTTATATCATCTAAATAATGTTTTTTAGAGCCAAATAGTACAAAGCAAAAAGCAATGAGAGTTGAGGATATACAAACACTCTTTTACAGAAGGAGTCTTGTGTAGACCTGGCTGTCTTGACATTCTCCATGTACCTAAGAATGACCTTGAACTCCTGATCCTCACACTTTTCCTTATTTTAACTTGCCTCTTATTTTCTTCAGGTCTCCTGGAAACCTGGAGAAAAACCGATATGGAGATGTCCCCTGCCTGGACCAAACAAGAGTGAAACTGACAAAACGAAGTGGCCATACTCAGGTAGACAGATAGATGCCATTGTTTTCTCAGCACCCTAGGAAATTAAGGCTCTTCCAAAGATAAAACTTAGTACTTAGCTGTAGGTACATGGCACGGACTCCATAGCCAGAGAGATGAGTTCTGATTCTGATTTTTGTGATGTAGTAGTGACCGGGGACGGTCTTTAAATGTCTGTGTTACCATACTAAAGAGAAGAAATAAAATTTTGTGAATGCTGGCACTCTGGTATATTATGCGTCCCCCTCCCCCTCCTCTTTCTCTTTTAAGGCAGGATCTTACTATATAGCTCTGTCTGTCTTGGAACTTGTTATATAGACCACGTTGGCCTTTAACTTTCAAAAATTGACCTGTCTCAGCCTCCCGACATTAAAGGTGTTTGCCATCAGCCAGGGGCGGTTGGCGCATGCCTTTAATGACAGCACTTTGGAGGCAGAGGCAGGCAGATCCTTGTGAGTTCTAAGACAGCCAGGGCTATGTAGAGAGAACCTGTCTGAGAAGAAAAAAAAAAGAGGTGTATACCATCATGCTGTTATTTAAAGTTTGTGTATGTCTACATGGGTACATGTGTGACAGTGCCTATGAGGAAGTCAGAGGACAGCTTTTGAGAGTTGGTTCTCTGGGTTGAATTCCTCCTTAGGCCTTGTGGCAACTGCAGTTACCTGATACGCTATCTCGATAGCCCAGTTACAGACTTTTGGTTTTGTTTCTTTGAGTCAGTGTCTTACTTAGCTTTCTCTGGCCTGGAACTTGCTTTGTAGACCAGGCTGGTCTTGAATGTGCAGAGGTGTGTTTGCTCTGCCTCTTCAGAGTGCTGGGATTAAAGGCATGTGCCACCATGTGTGGCTAAATCTTTTTTTTTTTTTGAATATTTATTTAGTTATGTATGTGTGTGCACATGAAGGAGTTATTTTTTTCCGCACTGGGTGGGTTCTGGGGATCAAACTCAGGTGATCATATCTGGTGTTAAGGTCTTTGCTACTCTATTTTTTCTATTTAACTACCTTTTTCTGTTAATCTCTGTAATTGTAAACATAGCATTCATTGTATAATTGGAAGGCTGAAGCAGGAGTGTGGCAACTTCTTTACCAGCTTGAACTAGAGAAAGTTTGTAGCCAACTTGGGCTGCATAGCAAGACCCTCTCAAAGAAAATAAAATGTAGAGTAAAATCAACCCAACTCTGGGCTGGCTAGATGGTTCAGCAGGTCACAGCATTTGTTGCCAAGCCCAACAATCTCACTTTATGGTAGAAGTAGAAAATGACTTCTCGGCCGGGCGGTGGTGGCGCACGCCTTTAATCCCAGCACTCGGGAGGCAGAGGCAGGCGGATCTCTGTGAGTTCGAGGCCAGCCTGGTCTACAAAGTGAGTTCCAGGACAGCCTCCAAAGCCACAGAGAAACCCTGTCTCGAAAAAAGCCAAAAAAAAAAAAAAAAAAAAAAGAAAAGAAAAGAAAAGAAAATGACTTCTCTTGAGTTGTTTTCCCTTCTTATATGTGCTGTTTATGCGCACACATAGAGAGATAATAAATAAATGGGAAGAAAGAAAACGTAATCAAACAATTCCTCCCTCTCCACAAATTAGCATTGATTATAGTTTCAAGGTAAAGGAAACTAACGGCATCCATTTAACAAGACTTACATTATAAAGGCTTGATATTTTAGCCCAGGCTGGTATCGAATTCACAGAGATCTGCCTGCCTCTGCCTCCTGAATGCTGGGACTGAAGGCATGCTCCACCACCGCCCAGCATCAGTTTTTATTTATTTTTTTTTGTTTTGTTTTTGTTTTTTGTTTTTCGAGACAGGGTTTCTCTGAATTGTTTTGGAGGCTATCGGTCCAGCCCAGCCTCAAACTCACAGAGATCCACCTGCCTCTGCCTCCCGAGTGCTGGGATTAAAGGCGTGCGCCACCACCGCCCGACATCAGTTTTTATTTTTAAAGACAGGATCTCACTATGTAGTTATGTTGGCTTAGAATTTAGCATTGTAGACAAGGGTGGCCTTTGAACTTGTAGTGATCCTCTAGCCTCTGCCTCTTGAGTGCTGGGATTACAGACATGATACTACGTAGGACTTAATTTTTGTGTATGATTTGATGAAAGGGCTTCTATGATTTCTTTCTGTCTGTCTGTCTGTCTGTCTATCTGTCTATCTATCTGTCTATCTCTGTCTAGTTCTAATACATTTGCTGCAGTGAAACCAATAGCCCACAGAAGCACTGTTCCACTCAGCTATACCCGGCCTCTTTATTCCCTTTGATTAACAATTAAGGTAACTCATGATTTTTCCCCCAATGCTAAATTGGCCCTGTTACTTTTTTGAAATATTAATTTTTATTTTATATACATTGGTGTTTTGTCATGGGTATTGGGTCCCCTGGATCTGGAGTTACAGATAGTTGTGAGCTGCCATGTGGGTGCTAGGAATTGAACCTGGATCCTCTGGAAAACCAGTGAGTGCTCTTAACCACTCAGCAATCTCTCCAGCCCAGGCTCTGTTACTTTTCATTTTCTGCTTGACAGGAAGAGAAGAATATCCACACCTTGAATTCATGCACTTGCAATAATGTCTCCCTTTTATTATTAGACAGATTACATCAATGCCAGTTTCATGGATGGCTACAAGCAGAAGAATGCTTATATTGGTACTCAAGGTAAGCTGTTTTAGCCTTACATGTTGATTTTTGTGCCACCTGCATGTGGTTACTTATTTCAGATGATTTAAAAAATGTTTTTGTTTTGTTTTGTTTTTGTTTTTGAGACAGGGTTTCTCTGTATTGCTTTGGAGCCTGTCCTGGAACTCTCTATAGACCAGGCTGGTCTCAAAATCACAGAGATCTGCCTGCCTCTGCCTCTCAAGTGCTGAGATTAAAGGTGTGCGCCACCACTGCCTGGCGTTTTTTTTTTTTAAACTAATATTTGTGTGAGTGTTTGGTCTGAATGTAAGTCTGTATACCATGTGTATGCCTGGTGTATGCAGAGATCAGAAGAGGGTATCCGAGGTGGACCTGGATCTGGAGTCACAGATGGTTGTAAGCTGCTATATGGGTGCTGGGAATCACACCTGGGTGCTTGGGAAAGGCAGCAAGTGTTCTTCACCACTGAGCTCTCTTTCCAGTCCCTATGTCCAGCTTTTATGTAGGTGCTAATATCCAAAATCTAGTCCTCAGAACTGAGTAGCAAGCATTCTTTACTGTTGAGCCATCTTTACAGCTTCCAAATGATTTTTTTTCCTCCCCTTCCCTTTTTTGTGAGGGAGTGTTTCACAGTGTAGCCCTACCTAGCTGTTCTGGAACTTGTTCTGTAGATGAGGCTGGTCTTGAACTTAGAGATCTCCCCATTTTCTGCCTTCCCAGTGCTGGGATTAAAGGTGTGCACTACCACACAGTTCAGATGGCATTTTTTAAAAATTATTTTTTGCATTCCAATCCCAGTTCCTCCTCCCTCTTCTCCTCCCGTTCCTCTCCTCAGAGAGGATAAGGTCTTCCCTAGGAAGTCTACTAAGTCTGTCCCATCATCTCATTGAGGCAGGACCAAGGCACCTCTCCACCCCCGACACCTGTGTCTAGGCTGAGCCCATATAGAATGGGTTCCACTAAGTCAGTTTGTGCATTAGTGATAGATCTTTTACTCACATATTGTCCCAGCCACACCATTGTCCCTATATTAAGGGAGTCTAGTTTGGTCTTATACAGGTTCCCCATTTGTCAGACCTGAGTCAGTGATCTCTCACTAGCTCAGGTCAGCTGATTCTGTAGGTTTCCCCATCATGGTCTTGACTCCTTTGTTCATATTATCACTCCTTCCTCACTTTGATTGTAATCCAGGAGCTTGGCCCGATGGTTAGTTGTGGATTTCTGCTTCCATCTATTTCTGGAGAGGGTTCTAACTCTCTGGGGTTATGGATTGTAGGCTGGGTATCTTGCTTTATGTCTGGTATCCAGTTATGAGTGAGTACATACTATTTGTCTTTCTGGGTCAGGGTTACCTCACTCTCAATGGTCTTTTTCTGTTCATTTGCCTGCAAATTTTAGGATGTCATTGTTTCTTACCCCTGAGTAGTACTCATTGTGTAAATGTACTACATTTTCTTTATCCATTCTTTGGTTGAGGGGCATCTCAACATAGTCCAGCAAATGTCTTGTGGTGTGAGTGTGCCTTCTTTAGGTATATGGCCAAAAGTGGTATTGCAGGGTCTTCAGGTAGGTTGATGTCTAATTTTCTGAAAAATCGCCATACTGATTTCCATAGTGGCACATCCTCCAGCAATGGAGGAATGTTTCTCTTTACCCACATCCTCTCCAGCATAAGCTGTCATTGGTGTTTTTGATCTTAAGATGGAATCTCAGAGTTGTTTTGATTTGCATTTTCACTGATGGCTAAGGATGTTGAGCATCTCCTTAAGTGTCTTTCAGCCATTTGGATTGTTCTGTTGAGAATTCTCTGTTTATGTCTGTATCCATTTTTTTTTTGTTTTGTTTTGTTTTGTTTTTCGAGACAGGGTTTCTTTATGGCTTTGGAGGCTGTCCTGGAACTTGCTTGGTAGTCCAGGCTGGTCTTGAACTTACAGAGATCTGCCTGCCTCTGTCTCCCGAGTGCTGGGATTAAAGGCGTGCGCCACCAACGCCAGGCTGTCTGTATCCATTTTTTAATTGGGTTATTTGGTAGTCTGATGTCTAGTTTCCTGAGTTCTTTGTATATTTTGGAGATCACCCTCTGTCAGATGTGGGATAGGTGAAGATGGCATCATTTCTTAAGGAAATGTGTTGTCACCACTAAAATCCTGGTTTTTCATAAAGTTTAGTAGTTGAAGAGAACAGATAAGTTTGGAGTTTCAGTTCCATACATGCATGGGAATTCACAACAAAGAGAAAAACTAGAGATATAAATCTATAATGTTACTGCTTGCTCCCAAGTTTTTTTTCCCTTGTACTGTGTTTTAGTATAGTAATCCAAGAATGTAGGGCCTCAGAAGTCAGTAGTTGGCATGCACACACACAATAAAAATCTGAGTCAGGCTGAATATGTAATTTAGTGATATAGCACATGCATAAAAGGTTTGAATTTGATCTCTACCATCTCAAGAAAATAGTAATAATAATCAAAAGAAATCTGAATCTAGTTAGAAGTAACAAATCAGTCAAATTCAGATTGTTTAGCACAGTACAAGAGTACAAGAAAACATAGTCAGACTAGATAGGCATGCTGATATGTACATGCTTGTAATCCCATGTCTCAGAGGATCCCAAGTTCAAAGTCTACCTCTTCTGCATAGTTAATTGGAGGCAAACCTGGGTTACATAGGAAAAGAAAAAGTGTGACTCAAATTCTTTCAAGTTAATGTCATGAAAAATGAAAAGGGAGGAGACTGTTCAAGATTACTAAAGAAAGAATTAAAGGTAATATGGGACTTATGATGTGTCCTCTATATGGAGAAAGTGGCATTAAGGACAAATTACTGGGACAATTGTAGACTTCCTATCAGGTAAGGTTATGTCTGTGTTCCATTGGGTGGAACTGTAATGACATATGATGATATAGAAAGGGAATGAGCACATTCATACGCATGTGCATAAATAGGTTCACTTTTACATACATACACACACACACACACACACACACACACACACACGTGAGGTGGGGCAGGGTCTCATCTGCCTTAGGCTCTTTCATGCTTGCTATATAGCTAAGGATGACTTTGAACTCCTGATCCTTCTGCCCTTATCTTCCAGTTTCTGGGATTACATGCATGAACTACCAGACATTACTCTAGTGGTCCGGTTCTTATATACACATATATGCCCACTAGTAATATTTCTAATAAGTCATCTGTTAAGGATATGTATTATATTCTAGGTGCATAATCTCTAATTATTAAAGTGAATCTATGAAGATGTTTTTTTATTTAATGTGTGTGTTTAGTTTAGTTGAGCAAACTGAGGCTTAGTTGGAAATGTGACGTTGAATATAACCTGCTAGTGGCAGAACCAGATTGTGAATCCATGTCCCGCTCAGAATTCTCACACCCATCTCAATGGGTTGGCCTTCTGTGTCAAATAAACCACTAACTTCACCTCTATAGATGTTTGCTTCTATGTGTGTGGTGTATGGATATGTATGGGGACGTGTATTTTTGTGTGGGGGCAGATCTATAGGAGGGTGTCAGGTGACTTGCTCTATCTCCCTCCACTTTATTCATTTGAGACCGGGTCTCTCACTGAACTTGGAGCTAGGTTGGTAGTCAGCAAGCTCTAGAGAGCCTTCCCTTTCCCCCAAGTGCTGGAGGTATAATGTACATCTTTGCCTATGTTTTTATGTGAGTTCCTGGGATTTGATTTGAGGTCCTCATGCTTGTGTGGCAAGAACCCAATGAGCCATTTCCCCAACCCCTGTCTTTGTCCCACCCCCACAGGATTTACTGTGAAGCCCTTGTTCGTTTTGAACTTGTTGAATGTGTGTTAAATATCTGTGACTGTAGCAGAGGCATGGCACTGTGGAAATATTGGGTACTAGGAATCAGCTCAGGTCCTCACACAGTAAGCACCTTGCCAACTAAGCAATCCCTAGCCTTTTTTTTTTTAAAGATTTATTTATTTATTATGAATACAGCATCCTTACTCCATGTCTGTCTGCATGCCAGAAGAGGACACCAGATCTCATTATGGATGGTTGTGAGCCACCATGTGGTTACTGGGAATTAAACTCAGGACCTCTGGAAGAGCAGTCAGTGCTCTTAACCTCTGAGCCATCTCTCCAGCCACCCCTTGGTGTTTTTGTTTGTTTTGAGATAGTTATCCTCCTGCCCTAGTCTCCCAAGTACTAATTATAATCTCCTCTTAGAGGTTATAGGCATGATCCACCATGTCCAACTTCACTAACATCTTTTATTTTGATTTTGTGGTTTGCAAAGGGGTCTTATGTAACCAAGGCTGGCCTGGAACTCCTTATGTAGTTGAGAATGAATTTGAATTCCTGATGTTTGCTGCCTCTTCCCAAGTACTGGGATTATGGGCATGTCCATTATGGGCAGGTGAGATGGCTTAGTGGTTAGAGCACTGGCTGCTCTTCTAGGGGTCATGAGTTCATTTCTCAGTAACTACATGGTGGCTCACAAGCACCTAAAATGGGATCTGATGCCCTCTTCTGGTATGCACATGTACATGCAGACAGAGCCCTCATACATAATAAATAAATTTAAACAAAAAAAGACAAAAGGGAAAAACCTAGTACTTTAAAAAAAGGAAAAAAAAAGAATTTCTTATTTGCAGATATAGAGACATGGGTAAAAGAATATTATTTCAGGGCTGGGCTGGAGAGATGCTCAGTGGTTAAGAGCACTAGCTGCTCTCATTCAGAGGATCCAGATTTGGCTCCTGGTACCCACACAGTGGCTCACAACCACTGCAATTCCAGAGGATCTGATGCCCTCTTCTGACTTCTGTAGGCAGTGCATATATGTGATGCACACACATAAATGCAGGCAAAATACATATACTAAAAATAGAGCACACACACACACACACACACACACACACACACACACACTAAAGATAAGAAGGAAAAGAAGTTAAGTGATCTCATCTCAGGACAGATAGGAGGCAGTATAGCTTAGTGGTAGAACTTATGCTTAGCGTACCCAAAGCTCTGGATTCAATTGCCAGATTCAAAAGCATGAAGGGAGATCCTAATTTGGGGGAAATTTACCCTTAACTTCTAAATCTTTCTCTTGTGCCTTTAAGGAAGTTAAATGCCTCTCTCTACCTACCTTGGATTTTTTTATCTGGTTTCTTGGATATTCTGACTGCTTAACTGTCCCAGTTTTGGTTTTAGGAGGTCTTGAACTTATGATCCTACCACCTCTGTCTCCAGCTAGTATCATCCTTATTTAGCCACTGTTAATGATCTGAACATAGAATATAAAGTATATGAGAGTGTGTGTGGGAAAGTGGTAGAATGTTGGGTTTTTTTTTAAGGTTTATTTTTATTTATTATGTATACAGTGTTCTGCCCACATGCCATAAGAGGGCACCATGTCTCATTATAGATGGTTGTAAGCCACCATGTGGTTTCTGGGAATTGAACTCAGGACCTCTGCTAGAGCAAGCAGTGCTGTTAACTTCTGAGCCATCTCTCCAGCCCTAAATCAGGTGTGTCGTGGTGACACACCCTTTAATTCTTTTTTTTAAAAGATTTATTTATTATGTATATGGTGTTCTGTCTGCACGTCTGCCTGAAGGTCAGAGGAGGACACCAGGTCTCATTACAGATGGTTGTGAGCCACCATGTGGTTGCTGGGAATTGAACTCAAGACCTTTGGAAGAGCAGTCAGTATACTTAACCACTGAGCCACCTCTCCAGTCCGGGGATTTTCTTAAATGTTTGATGTAAGAGGCTCTAATTTAAATGGTTAAAAGTATTTAGGACCAGCCATGTCATCCAGAGCTTAGAGGAGAGGAAATCCCTTGAGTGTCCTGGTCAAAGAGAGCCTGGAGAAAAATTCAGCACTTAAAAATAGAGGGGTTTGCCTCACCCTTTAATCCCAGCACTTGGGAGACAGAGGCAGGTGGGTCTCTTTGAGTTTGAGGCCAGTCTGGTCTACTGAGCGAGTTCCAGGACAGCTAGGGCTGTCACACAGAGAAATCCTGTCTCAACAAACTGGAAAAATAAAGGGGGTGGGGGCTGGAGAGATGGTTCAGCATTTGCTGCTCTCCCAGAGGAACAGAGTTCAGTTCCTAGTAACAAGATGGCAGGCTTCTAACTTCTTGTAACTCCAGGTCTAGGGGCTGTGACTCCCCTTCTCCTGACCCATGCAGGTACCCACCCATGCTTGGAATCACTCCTACAGACAAGCACACACATACACATAAAAATAAAATAAATCTTAAAAAATGGATAAAAATAGAATGGTATTATAGGAGAGGGAGACAGTAGAAAGGAACGGCGTCAGAGAGATACAGTGCTATGTTATGATGAAGCAATTGTTTAGGATTCGACTATAAGGGGAAAGAGACTCAGAAAAAATACATTAGAATGGTGTTAGTAACTTAGAAAAAGGGATAAAATCCTTATGGGAGTGAAACAATATAAAGAACAGGGGAGATGGCAAGGGTTAAAGGATAAAAACAAAAACATTCCAAGGGCAAAAAATTGCTAGACTCCACTTGACAACTTCTGGGAAAGATGAAAATGGGTGTGTTAAAGTTGACTCCAACTCTTTAGAAGAATAAATGATTTTAAAACACCAGTATTGGGGTGGGTGAGATGGTTCATACAGTAAAGGTGCTTATGGTACAGGCCTGGTGACCTGAGTCAAATCTCCTGGACCCCTATAAGGTGGGAAGAGAAAACAGACTTAAAATATAAGTTCTTAGCATTAGGGTCCTGTGACATCCACATGAGCACCATGGTACCCCTCCCCCAGTTACTAACAAAAACAATAGTGGTGATAATACTTTTAACAAAGAATACTAGAAGTCATATTAGAGATAAGAAAATGGACAGAGAAAGCTGGGCAGGGTGACACATGCTTACTCTCTGCACAATGGCAGCTGAGGCAAAAGGATCCTAAGTTTGAGGTCTGTCCTAGCTATACAGTAAGACCCTGTCTCAAAAAGGAAAGGGAAGGAGGGAGGGTCAGTGTATAAGTAAGTTGGAGGATAAAATGAATTTCGAAGAAGACTAGGACCCAGTCATAAGGGATGTGAGCCATGGTTTAGTAGTTAATGTGTTATGAGGCCGAGTGTTGGATGAGGTAAAAACAGATAGGTTCAGAAACCTTTACCATAGATGGGGTAGCTGAGGCTTTGTGGCTCAGGTGCTGTGTGGGTATTTAACAATGCTCCTATGGCTCACTGGGACATATTTGTAATGTGAACATTCTGTTTCCTTTTATTTTCGGTGAAGATTCATTTTACTTACCTTTAAAATTTTATTTTTCTTTTATGTGTATAGGTGTTTTGCCTGCTTGTATGCCTAGCACCACATGCATGCAGTGCCCACAGAGAACAGAAGAGGGCATCAGAACCTCTGGAACTAGTGTTACAATTGCTTTTAAGGGGCCGTGGGTGCTTGGAATTCAACCCAGTTCCTTTGCAAGATCAACAAGTGGTCTTAACTGCTGGTCTCTACAGCTCTGCCTTATTTTATTTTTAATTATGTGTGTGTGTTTGTGTGTGGGTATATGCATGTGAATGCAGGTTCCTGTGGATGCTAGAAGAGGTCATTGGGTCCCTTGGAGGTGGAGTTGCAGACTGTGAGACACCTGATAAAGGTGCTGGGAACTGAATTCAGGTCCTCTGCAAGAGCAGTGTGAGCCACCTCTCCAGCTTTATCATTCTGTGTTTCTAATACTCACTCATGCAGAGATATTATGGTTGGTCTGAGAACCTGTCTGCATAAGCAGAAACAAGAACAGGGACTCTGTGGTGACTCATATGAATACTTGAAATTGCAGCACTTGGGAGGTGGAGACTAGAGGGACAGGAGTGCAGGGTCATGCTTGAGTACATAGTGAGTGTGAGTCTATGAGAGACACTATCTCAGAAAAACAGTATCAACAGAAAAAATACAAGAAGCAAGGAGCTCACATCTATGCTTTGGAGTTACTGTTTGTAAGAAAGACAGACGTGTTTCTGAGGGGCCTGTTCTTTTTCTTCTCCTTTCATTCCAGGCCCTTTGGAGAATACATATCGTGACTTCTGGCTCATGGTTTGGGAGCAAAAAGTTTTGGTGATTGTAATGACCACCCGGTAAGTTAGTCTTCTTTTTTTTCCATAGACTCCCTGCCTCTACCCTGACCCTAAGCTTGAGTAACTAGGAAAGCCATGACACATCTCTAGTGAACATGCTAAGGCATGGTGGAGAAAGGGCTAGCATTGCAGATATTTAATTCCTAATTCTAGGGACCCAGTGCTATGTAAAGCTTACCCTGGGGTTCTAGCCCTTATTCACTAAAGGAAATGCAGTGAAGCAGAAGCAGCTTACCTTAAAGCTGGCTCTTTTTTTTTTTTTTTTTTTTTTTTTTTTTGGTTTTTCGAGACAGGGTTTCTCTGTGTTGTTTTGGAGCCTGTCCTGGAACCTGCTCTGTAGACCAGAGTGGTCTCGAACTTACAGAGACCCACCTGCCTCTGCCTCCCGAGTGCTGGGATTAAAGGCATGTGCCACCAACACCGGCTAATGCTGGCTCTTGTCTCAAGAGGAAATATGTTCCTGGCTGCTGAATTACCAGTTCCCATTGCTTTTCATTTCCTGCTTTCTTTGTCTGCTTTCCTCTTCATTCGTTTCTCTACTTTAAGTGAACAGAAAAAAGAGGGTTGAAACATAGCCAGGAAATTCTGAATGAATTTTTCTGAATGTTTCTGAAATTTGGCCATCTTGCCAAATTTAAGGAATTTAATTTTTTTTTTTTTTTTTTGGTTTTTCGAGACAGGGTTTCTCTGTGGCTTTGGAGGCTGTCCTGGAACTCACTCGGTAGACCAGGCTGGTCTCGAACTCACAGTGATCCGCCTGCCTCTGCCTCCCGAGTGCTGGGATTAAAGGCGTGCGCCACCAACGCCCGGCCAAGGAATTTAATTTTTTTATTAGTTTCATCATTAATTATAACTTATTTTAATGTGGAAGAAAGAAAAGATAATGGCTGAGCAGTGATAGTGCATGCCTTTAAGCCCAGAACTCTGTGTTTAAGGCCAGTCTCGTCTACAGAGTGAGTTCTGGGATGGCCAGGGCTACACAGAGAAACCCTGTGTCAAATCAAGAAAGAAAGGAAGGGAGGGAGGGAGGAAGGGAGGAAGGAAGGAAGGAAGGAAGGAAGGAAGGAAGGAAGGAAGGAAGGAAGGAAAGAATGAATGAAAGCAGAGTGTTTGCTCAGTTCCCTTCCTCAGGGCACTGTTAATAGCCACCTGTAGTTATGAGAAGTACCTACTCCAAGTGTTCTGAGGCCACTGAGAGAGATGGTGAGATGAAGTCATATCCAGGAGTTGTCTTTCTCAGTTCTGTATCAACCAAGGTCCTTTAGTGGAGAAGAAATTGAGCAGTGACTTAGGTCTGGTTCCCACTATGTTTTTTGCTGCTGTATTATCTTAGGTAAATGAGATGATATAGTCCATGCACCATGCATGTCTACCAATTGAACACATGTATGAACGTTAGAATGGAGGGGTTTCCTTTTTCCCCTGAGCATCAGTGGTAGACTTCAGGAGCAGTGAGATAACATTGCTGCCTACGAGCTCAGAAGTTTGTAGTGGGAAGCAGTTTATTGCTGGTTGAAGAGCGAAGGTTTAACTTGCTCTGTTTGTCTTCAGCTTTGAAGAAGGTGGCAGGAGAAAATGTGGCCAGTACTGGCCTTTAGAAAAAGACTCTCGGATCCGATTTGGCTTCCTCACGGTGACTAATCTAGGAGTGGAGAACATGAACCATTATAAGAAAACGACTCTAGAAATTCACAACACAGAGGTAAATGAAGCTTTCTATTTTCTCATTTTCTTTAAACTAGGAATTCTTTTAGAGATTCTCATTGATGGTGGTGATACATACTTTTAATCCCAGCATTCAGCAAGAAAAGGCAGGTAGATATCTGTGAGTTCAAAGTCATCCTGGCCTATGTAGTGAGTTCCAGGCCATCCAGGGCTACATAAACAAAAACATAGAAATAAAATTTCTATAGGGAGTAGGCAGGATTTGAGGGAGGTTATAAACTGCTTTTGTTTTTTGTTGTTGTTGTTGTTGTTTTGTTTTTTTTGTAAACAAGCTAAAGATACTCAACTGAAAAGCCAGTTATGTGGTGCACGTCTTTAATCCCAGCATTCAGGAGATAGAGGCAGGTAGATCTCTGTGAGTTTGAGGCTAGCCTGGTCTACAGAGCAAGTTTCAGGACAGGCTCCAAAGTTACACAGAGAAACCCTGAGAGAAAACGTTCAACATTGGGAATCTGGGTCTTGCCATGGTTATTAAGCTGGAGGCTGATGCAGGATTACAAGTTTGAAAAAAGCCTGGACTGCAAAATATGGATCTTGTCTCAGAAAACTACAATAAGGGCAAGAGAGATGATGGCTTAGCTGTTAGAGTCCTTGCTACTCAATTATGAGAATGAGAGTTCAGATCACAGCACCCATGCATCAGCTGGGAGTCTATGCATGCCTGTAAACAACTCTGATGGAGGCAGAGGCAAGAGGATTCCTGGGCTTTCTGGCCTATAGCCTAGCTGACGATACATGAGCTCCAGGCTCAGAGAGAGTTCCTCAAAGGAACAGGCCCTGATGTCCTCCTCAGGCTTGCACATGTACATATGTACGTACACTCATACACATAAATATATATGTACACACAAATGGAGTCAGTAAGTAGATAAATACATTATTGCTTTATTTTGAGACAACACCTCTCACTATGAAGCTTTGGTTGACCTGGAGCTCACTATATAAAGAACCAGGCTGGGCTCAAACTCAGGAATCCATCTGCCTGCCTCTGCCTCCTACATTCTGGAGTTTAGAGGTGTGCCCCACCATGCCTGGAAATTTTTTTAAGCAGGATTTTTTTTTGATATTTCAATTTAATTACAGCATTTCTCCCTTTCCTTCCCTCCAAACCTCCCCTGTTCTTCAAATGCATAGCTTCTTTTTTCACTAGTTGTCGTTATATGCAAATACTTATTTGTGTGTTTATGTGTGCTCTTTCTGGGGAAGGCCACTTCTCTGGCAAAAAACAAAACAAAAACATCCTTTTTTTTTTAAAACTACAAAAATAAAGAAGAAATGTGAGTCCTATAATATAGCAGATTGCAGATTCCCAAGACATTTAGCCCTTCCTTCGGGTTTGAGGTAGAGAACCAATTGTGGTAAAAGGTTAGAGCAGAGGACAGGAGCCTTGTTGGTACAAGTGCTAAGGTGTTAAGAACCTTCAAAAGCCCAGGGTAGTCAGATTAGACAGGAATGACCGCATTAACTTTTGCTTCTTTTTTTAATGTAAGGAGCGGCAGAAACGCCAGGTGACCCACTTCCAGTTCCTAAGCTGGCCAGATTATGGTGTCCCTTCCTCAGCAGCTTCCCTCATTGACTTCCTGAGAGTGGTCAGAAACCAGCAGAGCCTGGCTGTCAGCAGCTTGGGAGCACGGTCCAAAGGGCAATGCCCAGAGCCACCCATTGTGGTACATTGCAGTGCAGGCATCGGCAGGACAGGTACTGTACCTTTTATACTGGTGGCAGTAGGGTGGAGAGGAGGAACTGAATGCTTGGGGCATGTCTGTGATTGGAGAAAGAACTCATTCAATCCCTTGGTTACAAACTGCTATGGTAATCACTTTTTTTTTCCCCCCCGAGACAAGGTTTCTCTGTGGCTTTGGAGACTGTCCTGGAACTCGCTCTTGTAGACCAGGCTGGTCTCAAACTTACAGAGATCCACCTGCCTCTGCCTCCTGAGTTCTGGGATTAAAGGCGTACACCACCACTGTCCTGCAATAATCACTCTTTAATCTCCTTTTGTATTACTTAGGCTGGGGATACTGCTTGCCAAAGTATATAATTTATAAGCCAAGTTCTTGGTTTTGTTTTATACATTTCATTGTCATGGTCTTCTGACCTTGTTAACTCTGTCATCACTGTGTTGTGGTCCCTTTCCTGAGGGCCTCTTCTCCTTGCTCTGGTTTTGTCTTTCTCCTCCCTTTCTCTGCCCTGCCCTCCTCTCCTCTCCCCTCCTTCTCTCTTTCGTTTCTTTTTTTAGACTAAGACTTACTATGAGGTCCAGTCTGACCTGGAATTCATAGCAATTCTTTTGCCTCAGCCTCCCAAAATTCATGGGATTATGAGTTTATACCATCTTTCATGGCTTCTGTGTTCTTCATTATGGTTAACAACTTTGACTTAATGGGGTGTGTGCTGTGTGAGCTGCTGACTTTACTAGTTCAGAGGTCCCTTGGAGGGGAAAATCAGGAAAAATTGATTTGTTGTAAACCTCTGGAGAGTATAAGCTCTAGAAATTGGGTGTGGAAGTACTGTTGCTCTTTTTGGTGTTGAAGCAGGAAGTTCCTCTGCGTCCTCTACCTACTTACTCTTCTTGTTACTTCCATGTATATCCTGAGAAACAGGAGACTATGTCATTTCTCTGTGATAGATACTTTTAGGCTCAAGTCCATCAGACCCTTTGCCTTTGAATTAAATTATCTAGTCTTGCAAGGTGATTTGGTTAAAGGAGGAATATGGGAAGGTACACTCATGTGCCTATTTCCTTCTTTCTTCAGGTACCTTCTGTTCATTGGACATCTGCCTGGCACAGCTGGAGGAGCTTGGCACCCTTAATGTGTTCCAGACAGTGTCTCGTATGAGGACACAGAGAGCCTTCAGTATCCAGACCCCCGAGCAGTACTACTTTTGCTACAAGGCCATTCTGGAATTTGCAGAGAAGGAAGGCATGGTTCCCTCTGGTCACAGCCTGTTGGCCATGGAGGGTCAATAACTGTTCCATGAATTTCCACCTGCTGGCCAGCCTTCCTTAAATTACCCTGGACACCGCTGAGCCTATAGGTTGCCATCAGTTATGCTGAAGCCATGGATCAAACTCTTTGTGTCTCCCAGCGCACATGTGCACGCAAGGCAGCCTTTCCCTTTGGCTAGATAAATGTGGTGAAATTGCCACTAGAAAGGGCCAGCAGCAATGTGTTCTTAATTCCTAGCACCTGCTATTGAACTGTGCCTTATTAAAACCAAATTGTGGCTATTGATTTTTGCCAGGGTCCCTGAGGTAAGTGGGGGAAGGAACCCCCATCTCCCAATGCCATTCTTCTTCTAGAAGTCTCCTCCTTCCCTTTGCTAGGATTTGACAGGGAGGTTTGGTGAGCGTTCACCTTCCTGCCCAGAGAGCTTGACCAAGTTACATATTCTAGAGAATGTCCCGAGTGCCAAGCACGTTTATACATAGGGCGTGTATTCCAGTCTTTTCTGTCATTCTGTGTGTGTGCGCGTGTACGTATGTGCACTTCTGTGTATGGATCCATATGTATGTGTGTATATACTATATACTGTATGTGATGATATGGTTGTATTCTATAAATACATATACACACAGATACTCTGTAGAAGTTTCCTGGGGCTTCATGTTGCAGTTCAGCATTCTTTGCTTCTTGGATGCTGCTGATTAGTCTGGACTAGCTAGGGTTGGGGATCATGCTCATGTTGTCAGACAGCAGAGTGATAGAAGACAACACATACTTTTTTCCTGGGCCACAGGCCCTCTTCTTTAATAACATCCTTCCCTCTGGACTCTATGCTTCTTGGAGCCAAAAATACTGACTTATGGTAACACTGGTTCAATTTAGCATGGGTTGTCCTTCATCTAACAAATTCTGTTTACTTTGCTGATTTGGGGAACAGACCTCCACTGTGATTCCAGACTCAGTCCTATTACCCCAGTGATGGGGTCCAAGGCTAGAGATGAATTTACAGAGCTGCCAGAACCAAAGGTAATCGGTACGAAGTCTCAAAAGAAAGGAGAATTCTGGAGTACATGAGAGGAACCTACTATGAGATTCCATTCTTGGGAGAACAAAATGGGGCCCCTTTTTCTTTTGTTGGAAGACTCATTTCTTTATGCAGTTCTCCTTTGTCTACTGAGATGCCCAGTTCTTCCTGCCTGCTAGCCTGTCAAATTCTAGACCTCAAACTGGATGGGTTCTATGTCTGTATAAAACATAAGCACCTTGGATGGATGAGGTAGTTCCTTGCAATCACTGGTCCCCTGCCCATCCAACTTGTTCCTGTCTTTTCCCAGTCTGATTCACCAGAAATGGAATCAAGAATTGCCAACACTCAAATGTTCCTGCAAAACCCCACTAAACCCTAAATCTTTCCCCACTCCAGATGATGAGGTTGGCAGCTGGTCAGACCCAATAATTTTATACTGTAATAAGATCTTTGAATGTGTATATTCTTATTTTTTACAATCATTTCATTTTGTATTTAACATCAATGGACTGAGTCCGATTCAGTAAATAATTGTAATGTTCATATTCAATATCTTATAGTGGTACAGTTTTGTATTTACATATAAATATACCAACATGATTAAATCCTTTTAGCTTCATCAATTTAGCAGTCTGGGATTGGGAACATGAGGAGGGAGTCCAGGACCTGGTTCTGGACAGATGGGGCGGCAGGGAGGGATTCAAAGCTTGAAAGTCTGAGACTCAAGTTCTGAGAGGCACCTGCCATGTCTGTGGCTATTGCTTTAGCTTTGGACAAAGGTACCAGTACCAACTGAATGCTTGTTGTATGACAGTCTTAGCGCTAAGTGCTTTGTCTCTTACGTTAGTTACTTCACTGAAACCTGACAATTCTCGTGAATATCCTGTACCTTCTACAAATCCTTCTCCCATTTCTCTAGTGTTGGGATTACAGACACATGCTACTTCCATCAGGGGTAATTCACCTAATTATAAATGAGAAACATATGTATAATTATTTAATAATATAATGTATAAATGAGAAAGATGAGGTCCAGAGGAATATAGTGATTTGCTCTGAAACTGTAACCCAAAATGATCTGCTTATAACATCTCCTGACAGTATCAGGGATGGACTGTTAGGTTAGTGTTTTTGTTGTTATTGTTCTCCCTTTAGAGTATAATTGGTTTTAAAACTCTAGGACAGTTCATGGTTTTGTTTTGTGTGTTTTCTTTGTTTGTTTGAGACAGGATCTTACCATATAGCCTAGGCTGTCCTTGAATTCAAGGCAATTCTACCTTAGTCTCCCAAGGACTGGGCTTAGGTAAATTGGCCTTAAGTTCATGTTCCTTGTAGTGGACTTGGAAGATCAGAGAATTGGTGACATTCTTCCAGATGGGGATGGGATCTCTTAGTGTATCCTCAGGTCTGCACAGTACCAAAAGGGTCATGCTTCCAGAGAAATGCCACAAATGCTGTCCTGCTAGTCTTTCTCTCAGTGTGGACTAAGAAGCATTGGCCTTGTAGGGACAATCTTCATATTACATGCTTTCTACCTGTTAACAAGTGACAACCTACCCCATTAGAACAGCTATGACCTGCAATATGCAAATATTAGGGTGTTCCATTAACAACAGTTAATGGAAACCCACCATATTCTAGGTCCTATCCAGAGTACTCTATAGATATTAATACATTCACTCTCAACAACTACTTGAAAATAGGTACTGAGCAAAGAAAACAATTGAAATACCATAATGCTAATTTGCTAAGATGTATCTCAAGGACCCTACTTTTACATTAGAAGTTTCTGAGGACCTGTTTCTTCATCTGCCAGCACATTTTTCTTGATGTTTTTACCTTAACCAAAGACTAAACTTGGATGTTATGGAATGCGACTATGATCTCAGTATTGGAGAGGAAGAGGCAAGAGGGTCAGGAGTTCAAGGCCAGTGATGGCTATACTGATAGTAGGAGCCCAGCCTGGGCTACATGAGGCCCTTGTCCGAAGGAAAAAAAATGGTAGACGATTAAGACAGAACCTCTGAAATTTGAAATTAGATTACAGAAATACTTAGGTTTGGTGAAATATATACAGGAAGCAAGCATTAAAAGCCTGGAAGAGGTAATTCAAACTGTTCTTTGTTCAAACATGCTGTAACTTTGCCCTGTAAATTGCTCAATTCAAAATTGTGCACTACCTGCTAGGTGCACGTTCCTGGGCCCACAGTTGGTGGTTGAGTGAGTACAGGATGACCTAGACTTTTGAATTGTTAAACTCATGTCTCAGATTCTGGCCACAACCAATGATATCTCCTAAATATTCAAGTAAAACCCCTGAGAAAAAAGGGTTCAGTAGTTTTCGCTAAACTGCTTTTATGCATAGTGCTATCTTTATTAGTATTGAAATGAAAAAATGGTTTTTATAATTTTTTACTTTTAGAAAATAATTTAGTACATATATGAGTACTTGACTGCTATGGTGCACAAGGAGAGGACAGAGGACAATCTCACCTTGTACCTTGTTGATAGGTTTTGTCTCTCTATGCCTGTCATGCTGTATATCCCAGGTGAGATGACTGGTTGGCTTCCAGGTGCTTCTCCTTTCTCCACCTCTCATCTATCCCATGAGTGTTGGGATTACAGATGCATGCTAGCATTTTATATAGGTTCCAGGGGTCAAATTGAGGTGGTCAGATTTTCTAGGCTAGCTAGCATCTTCACCCATTGAGCCATATCCCCTGTTCAAATTTGCTTAAACTTTATATATACATACATTTTTATATATTTCTTTTCTTTTTTTATTTTTGTTTTTCGATACAGGGTTTCTCTGTGGCTTTGGAGGTTGTCCTGGAACTAGCTCTTGTAGACCAGGCTGGTCTCGAACTCACAGAGATCCGCCTGCTTCTGCCTCCTGAGTGCTGGAACTAAAGGCGTGAGCCACCACCGCCCAGCTATATATTTATTTTCTAAGAGATTATGGACATACTCTTGGCTCAGTCTTCTGAGTACTGAGATCACAGATACGTGCCACTTTGCCTGTTATTTTTAGACTGAGTCTTACTATGTTATCTATATTGGTCTCAAATTTCTGGACTCAAGTGATCCTACTATCTGAACTTCCTATGCAACTGGGATTATAGCACACTTGCTACCACACCCAGCTGTTTGTAGGTTTTGCCAGTGTGATCCTACCTTGGTAGTGATTTTGTTGTTGAGGTATTGTTTATTTAAGACAGGGTTTCTCTATATAGACCATGCTGGCCTGGAACTCAGATCCATCTGCCTGCCTCCCAAATGCTGGGATTAAAAGAGTATGCAACACACCTTGCTTAGTGATAGGAATCAATGAAGCCTAAGGAAAAAGTTCATGATGTTCAAGATGTGAGGATCATCACACAGGAGACAGGGAATAAAGCTAGGGAACTGTGTTCATGGAGTGAAGAACACTGTGGTCCTATGCAGACTTCTGTCTCTGATTGGATAGTCTCCCCAGCCCCCAACAACATTCCTATGGTTTCTAATTGTTCAGGTAGAAAGGATGGTTTCTGTGCTCTGTATTGCTTCCTTCATGCAGGTAGAACGGCATGTGAATCGACCCCCAACATACTCAGGCTAGGAGAGCTGCCATCGCCAGTGTCTCTTACAATGTACTAGTCAATGGCAAGAGTATGAGTGTGGGCATGGAAGAGGCTGGGGTGTGTGTGGCAGGTGGACAGTGTAGTATCATGACCCTAGGGAGAATGCTCTTGATCATAAAAGGATGCATCTAACTCCTGAGGCAGTCCTAGGTAGAGGAACTTGCAAATTGATGTGACCTGATGGAGATGAGCTATGAGACTAATGTGGATGCATTGGCAGGACAGAAAGGTTATCCTAGAATGACTGAGGCCTTAAGTGGTTCTGAGGTTTTTTGTTTTTGTTTGTTTGTTTTTTCAGGACAGAGTTTCTTAGTATTGCTTTGGAGGCTGTCCTGGAACTCTGTAGACCAGGCTGGCCTTGAACTTGAACTCACAGAGATCTTCCTGCCTCTGTCTCCTGAGTGCTGGGATTAAAGGTGTGTGCCACCAACGCCTGGCTGGTTCTGAGGTTTTAACCTACTCAATTTAACTAAGTCCTAGCTGCCTTTTTTAAATGGGGCTACTTTAAACAGTCATACTATGGGTACACTGACCCTAAGGGCCTAGTTTGTTGGAATTATCAGGCTCTTTCTTAGGCTGTATTAGCTCCCACTTTAGTTTCTCAATTTTATCTCATTTTCAAACTCTTGCCATTTTTTTTTTAAACATTCCCTCAGTTCTTTTCTACTTGGCCACCAACTAGAATGTAGGTTAAGGGTCAGGTGTGGTGGTATCTTTATCCTAGCACCAGGAAGGCAGAGGCAGGCTGATCTCTGAGTTTGAGGCCAGCCTGGCATACACTGCAAGTTCCGAGACAGCCAAGATTACATAGAGAGACCCTGTCTCTAAATATAAAACAAAACCAAAGAAGTAGGAAGAAAGAGGTACCCTTGAATCTCCATCAGTCTTTTTGTCTTTCCTATTGCTCCCTGTGGCCTGACAGGTGTCTGAGAGCCAGAGAATTAAAGAACAATTTAAACTGGGTAATATGTTCCTTATTGTTACTTGGACTCTGATGACTAGAGCACTGAAGGCTATCTCACTCCAGGCTGACTTCCCTGTACCAGTATACAGTCTTAGGATCTTGTTGTTTTCTAAGCTACTGCAGAGTTTTGTCTTAAAACCTGCAAGTCCAGCCAGATACAAAGCAGAGCAAAGGTCAGCCGTATCTAGTAGCATCTCTTCATTTACTTCCCAACTTAAGTACATATCCAGCAGGGGCTGTCTTGGGTGGAAGCTTGAGGAAATGGGGAAGGAGTATGGACAGTTCTCAGGCTGCCTTCACTTCTACCTAAATAAGGGATACCTTTATCTTTTTGATAGTGGGCTTCTCAATTAGATTTGAATGTAGGAACCACCAGTCTGTCTATAAGAGAACGCCAGATAAACTGGGGAAAATACTATTATTATATCTGTCTTCCTGATTTAAGTATGTAGTGACCCTAGGTAAGCCATTGTTGAGTGAGAAGACATTTCCAGGTAATGAGTAACCTCTTTAAGCCCACTATGAAATTCTAACCTTCTAATAAAACATATTGTAGTATATGTCACTGAAGCTAGCTAGAGTTGAGTTTTTTCTTTGAGGTCTGCACTGCCAGGGAATTTTTAAAAAATGGCCAGGCAAGGAGTATGGTAACTGGAAAAGGAAAAAAAAAAAAAAGTTTAGGACCCTTGACTGTATGGTAGACATTTTATTTTAAATTTCCTAAATTACTATAGCCCACTGTACTACAGAATCCTACCAATCTGATATAAATGATTTGGTTAAGCAATCTACCTAGAAGATTCTGATCAATAGTTTTGAGGGTGTGCCCCCCCCAATCTCCTAGCTTGAATCTAGGGATAGTTAAAGGATCAAAAGTTCAAGGTCATCCTTGTCTATAAAGCAAGTTCTAGGTTAGCCTGGGGTTTGAGAGACCTTGTCTTAAAAAAAAAAAAAAACCCTAGGAGTTAGGGTAGAGAGCTCAAGAGTCTCCTGTTTGATAGGACTGAGCTGAGGGTGCTGATCACCTGTAATTGTTAGAGGTTCTGTCATCATTTACTGTAGTAAAGGCCCTAATTGACTTTTTTAAAAAAATTATTTTCTGTGCATTGGTGTTTTTCCATGGGTGTCAGATTCTCTGGAACTGGAATTACAGTTGTGAGCTGCCACGTGGGTCCCCTGGAAAAGCAGTGTTCTTACCACTGAGCCATCTCTCCAGCTCCGCCTAACTGACTCTTAAGGCAGAAGATCACAAGCAAAGGGAGTTCAAAGTCCAGGCTAGACAGCTAGCAAGATCCTAGCTCAAATTTGTCTCTAAAGTTAAAAAGAGCTAAATACATTTGTGTTGCAAGTGCTCACATTTGTATTACTAGCACTGAGGCCAGTCTGGGCTATGTGAAATGATGTCTCAAAAAAAAAAAAAAAGTATGTTGTGGCAGGAGGGCAGGGGCTTGAGAGACAGGTAGTTCTGACAGTCAAGTTTTTGCCTCACAAGAATGGAGACCAGAGTTCTATTTCATGCGCCCATGGAAATCAACATGGGTTACAGATGCTTTTAATTCCAGTACTGGGGAAGAGAAGATAGGCCAGAGACACTCTGGTGTGTGAATGAGTTCCTGTTTGTGAATGAGGATGGGTATGTCATATTCATGAAGTAGATGGAGGGTGACAGTTTTGAACATGCATGTTATGAATTTGAAGACCATGTGTGTATGTGGCTAGGAGGCAAATCTTGTTTCTTTGAATACAATTTTTCTCAGCTATCTGATGACAAAGTACTGTTAGAATCAGGAAGTAAGGTTTGTGCATCAGAAGCAAAGGCGGGGTGTTTTCTCTAAAGGTCCCAACTTGGATGGTAGCCTGAATGGATGCAGAAACAGTATATGGGGGAGTGAACAAACTCAGGATTTGGACTTAGGCAAGTACCTCTACTGGCTGAGGCCTCAGTGTGCTCATCTTTAATTAAGCATAATAGTGTCCAACAGAAAATATCCAGAGTGGCCGGGCGTTGGTGGCACACGCCTTTAATCCCAGCACTTGGGAGGTAGAGGCAGGCGGATCTCTGTGAGTTTGAGGCCAGCCTGGTCTACAGATCGAGTTCTAGGACAGCCTCCAAAACAATACAGAGAAACCCTGTCTTGAAAAACAAACAAACAAACAAAAAAAAAACCAAGGGAAATATCCAGAGTATTTCACACAAACACATCCTGATGTGGTTTTTTCGAAGGATACTCGCCCAGATCCATTCAATTCTACCTTCACTACTAGGGGAATGAGAAATGGGAAGCATCTTTGGTACAGTCAGTGGATAATGTCCACACAATACTGAGTCAGAAACAGTCATTGGGTCTCTTCCTGGGGCCCCTTGACTGCACTGAATACTGAGACCCCCAAATGTGAATTAGATAAAGTGGTTGTCCTTTCAAAGAGTTCAATCTAAGGGGTGTTTCTCCATAATGAAGGTGGACAGAGGGCTCAGTGGGTAAAAGCATTTGCTGCACAAGCAGGAGGACTCGAATTAAACTTCCCATGTAAAAAGTCCAATATGGTTGGGCAGTGGTGGTGCACAACTTTAATCTCAACACTGGGAAGGAAGATGCAGGCAGATCTCTGAGTTCAAGGCCACCTTCATCTACAGAGTGAGTTCCAGGACAGGTAGGGCTACATAGAGAAATCCTGTCTCTCAAAGCAAAACACCCAGCCCAGTATTTTTTTTTTTAAGCATGTATACCTATAACCCAAGAGCTGGGGAGTAGGAGATGAGAAGGCAGGTGAATCACTGGGGCTTTCTGTCCACCAGCCTAGCTCCAGATTCAGGGCAGACCTTGCCTCAAGGTAATAAGGCAGAGGCTAATAGCAGGACACTTGACATCCTTCAAATATGCACTGGTGTATACACCCGTCTATGGTCACATACAGGGTACATATACATATGTGTGCAAGACAAATTAACTACGGTATGCCACTTGCTGTTCAGGATAATAGTAAATGCCTAGGCTTCTGGCCTTCACAGAGATTCAGAACCTTACTAGGCAGTAATTATATTGATCCTCATACCAGAATTGCTATCCTTAGAGGAAGTGTACCCACAGATAAGGACTAAATGGAAGCCAACATAAATGGGACTTTCTGCCTAGTGTTCTCTCTGTAGTACCACTGTGCTTCAACTCATTAATATAGTATTTGTTTCTATCTTCAGCTAAAAGTTGACCCTCATCCTTGGAAAAATGAGCAGTGACTTCTATGGCGGTCAGGCCTCATACTGAACCCATTGTTCTAATCTCCTGGCCTTTCCCCTCTACTTGGTTCTTTCCAGTTACCACTCACATTCCAGTCCCCATATATCAGATGGAATGACCACTGCCCTTCTGAAATAGGTACTTCTTCCTGCGTGCCCCATCTCCCTCAATGACAGCTTCCCACATGGACTCTGAGTAAGGGAGGAATCCTTACATCATCTTCATGGACTCCTCTATATACTCACTTTCACCTTTATTTTCCTGGGCACTGAAGTCCCGAAACTAGAAGAGATTCACTTGATTATAACACCACCAATGATTGGCTATCCAAGCCCTCTCTCCTCCAGTAACCACAGAAGGCCACCGGTTACCTCTTCTATTACTTACAGTGTACCATTGATCTACTCTTCCTTGAGGTTTCCTCAAATAAGGGTCTCTTTAAATGATACCAGGTCTACTATGTAGCCTTAGCTGGCTTTGAACTCAAGGTCTTTCCTTTGCCTCCAAACTGATGCAATGACAAGCGTTTGCCATATCAAACTTGGTTAAGTTCTTTTAAGTAACTCAGGTTACTGGAAGTCATCTGACAGAGCATCCTTTCCTGTTCATACCCTACCCGATATCCCAGTTAACTCCCTTTCTTCAATGACCTAAAACAAGTGTTTCTTGGGGGCTGGGCTGTACCAAGCACTCAGTTGGAAGAGTGCTTGCCCAGCATGCATGAAGTCCTTCATTTGATTTCCAGCACCACAAAAAACAAACAGACAAACAAACAAAACCCATGTTGTTCACAGCTATAATCCAAGTACTTGGGGAGGTTGAGGCAGAAGAAGTTAATGTTATATGCGTTGAGTTTAAGATCAGTCTGGACTCCATGAGATCCTGTCTGCAAAACAAACAAAAGGAAACAACAAAATTGTTTCTTGCTCACGCTGTGTGCCATGGCTTTGCTCAGCTCTTGTAAATAAATAGTTAATGATAAATAGCAAATGAGGCAGGTAAGGAGCTTCAACTGAAGGCTGTTGAAAGTGAGGAGAGTTTTCTGGACTGGGTGATGAGGAGGAGGATAATTGTCCTTTGCTTTATCCAATCTATGTCCCGACCCAAGATACACCTCTGAACGCTGTGAACCCACATTACAGCCTTTGTGCCTCCCTCCTTGCCTGTTGGCACCCTTTTTGTTCAGCCTCCTTTCAGAATCTGTTTAGCTGCTAGCTAAACGGAATTCCCCATGTTGGAGTGATTGGATCTACACGCCACACACACACACACACACACACACACACACACACACACACACACACACACACCACCTTGCCTGACCTCCTGCAGCACCTATCTGCATCTGAAATGTTTGGAGGGTATGGTGGACATCTCAGCCAGTTTACTATTGCACTCTGTAGTAGATACAGTGAAATGTCCGATTCACTCCTCCTGCCGTCCCCCCACCGCCCCTGTCCCCGGTAGATACTCAGAGAAGTGCCAGATTTCATAGCGGAAAGGCACCTAAAAATGTAGGCTGGACACATGGTTCAATCAAACAGTAAAGCCTAGATGTTGCAGCCAGCCTGCCTCTAATCCAAATACTAACCAGGTTGGACCCTGCTTCGCTTCTGAGATCTGACGCGTCCAGGTGGTAGGATCACAGACTGTTTGCTACACATTTCTCCTGGCCCAGCACCAAATGGATTGTATGTGTGAAGGAAATTGGGGCCGGGTAGTTAAGATGCTTCTCCTTTAGTTTCCACGTTGCGGAACTCCCGAATCCAAAAGGCCTAGTCCGAAGTCCTTGAAAAATTTCAAGAGGCAGTGTGGGAGATGTAAGAACCTCTGCTTCGGATGCGACTCCAACTCCTGGCTAGTTTAATTTATTTATCCCTATTTTTGTGGAGGCAGGGGGCGATCAATGAAGGGGAAGGGGCGGGGAGAGGGAGAAGGCGGACCCAGAGTGTTGACGTATGCGCAGGAGAGCCAATGGCTAGTGGGGGGCGTTCCCTCCCATTCAGGACTCCTCGCCTGGTTCCGAAGGTATGTTAAACAGCTGCTTTTAATTTGGTCTCCCCAATTTCGGTCTTTTGGGGGGCTAGTTCCTTGGCTGCTTGCTTTGCCTGGCCTAAGGCTGTGTGGGTGCCGCGGTCTCCAAGACCGAGCTGCGAGGAGGCTCGGAGTCCCGCGGCCGAGGTAGGCTAGGGGCAGGCCAGGAAGAGCGCTTGGCGCCGCCCGCTCATAGTGTGTTTCCAAGCCGGACTGGAGCCGTGGGGAGGGGGCGGCCTGGCCTGGGGTCGCCCGTCTGTCGGCCGCGCCACCCAGTTAATTTCATCAAGCAGTCGGTTTCGGTAGGTCACGGCAGCGAATTGGGGAATGGGCCGACCGGAGACCAACTGCTCTTGTAATGCTTTAAAAATATTTAAAAGAAAAATCTCATAAAGAAGAAAAAGGGATTTCTGTACAGTGAATGGAACAGGGCCCGGGCTGCGGCGCGCGGGCTCGGCAGGGGGCGGCGGCCGCAGCCTGGTGGGTCGGGCCCACCGAGCTCACGGTGTCCGGAGTTGGTGACTGCTGGAGTTTAGAGTAAGCCGGGGCCGGCGGTCTTTCTCCACTAACCACGCTGGGCGAGTGTAGCAGCCGCCCAGAGGGTTTGTTTCTGTCGCCTAACTTGGAGGGGTCGGTGGGCGAGCGCTGGGGAGGCGCGCCCCCATGGACCCGCGGTTGTTAAGGACTCTGGGGGCGGGAGCAATGCTGTATTTGCAGGAGGAGACTGGGGGCGGGAGGGGATCTGGCCACTAACCACGGGAGCCGCCGGTGTCTCCGAACTCCTGAACCGTGGCAATCTAGCAAGTATTCGGCGCCAAAGCCGGAAAGGCTGTGATTCTGGCTGAGTGTCGAAAAGCTCCAGGAACTCGGCGGATTCGATTCGCAGCCCCAGCTGATCCCCTTGCAAACATGGAGCTGCCTCCTTCCCCGCCCACCTTACGGCGGCGGCGACTGCTCCCCCTTCCCGCGTAGTGCGCTGCCTGGGCTCCCTCTTTCCGCGAGGTGCCGCTGCGTGCCACAGGGCCGCGTACCGGGTGGGGGCAGCCGTGCGCGCGCGCTCACGAAGGGGTGGCCTGAAAGGGGCAGTGAAGGTCGGAAACTGGGAAAACAGACTCCACGCTTGGAATAGGGAAAAGGAAATGCATCAGCGGGAGGGGAGGGGCGCGCCTGTCAGCCGGATGGCGGCTGCGGGCCTAGAGGCGGGGCGCCGGCGCAAAGTGCGGGCAGTGGCGGTGTAGCGAGGGGAAGAGAGGCCCAGGCGCAGTTCTCAGAGTGAGCGGCCACCTCAGTCTCTGCTGCCTGGCCCAGATTGTTTACTATCTCCTGCGGGGAGCTTGTGCAACCGGCCTGGAGGGGACCCGAGAGGGGCGGGGCCATTTCCTCTTCCACCTACTTCAGCCTCTCTGAGGCTCCGCCTTCTCTTGTCTTCCACTGGTTGAATGCAAGTCCCTTTTCCCCCTTCTTGTGTTTAGATTGGATGACATTCTCTAGAGCTCCGCCTATCGGGAGGCTGGACTGCAGTTTAAGTTGCTAAATTTTTTTTTCTTCGAAGGGCGGAGGGAGGATTCCTGGGGTTTATGCTAGGTGCAATCCCCCGCCCCTGCTTCTGATTGGTGAATTGGATAGGCCTTCCCCTTCTAGGACAAGCTAGGAGGGGACGTCCTCCTCCTCCCTGCACCCCCCTTCGTGAGCGCGCTCGGCACATGTTTGCGGCCCGCCTAGCTCCCTGCAACTTCCCTCCCGCCCGGAAGTCTCAGGCTCCGCGCCCTTAGTAAGGGGGGCGGGGAAAGCCTTGGAGGCACACAAAGATTCTTGGGAGTCTAGAGATCTGGTAGCTAGCCCTCGAGGTGAAGCCTTACAATTGACTGGCGCTGTTGTTCTGGAAAGTGTAGCTCCGGGTCTGCCGAATTGAGGGGAGGGAATGAATTCGGGTCAGCCGTTGCTGTTTTTCTCCGTGCCCCTTAACTTCCTTAAATTTAAGCTTGAGAAAGCTTGAACATTGGCCGCATCCTTAATTCCCTGGGCAAGGCAGTCGTGGTCCTTAGTCGGCGGAATCTGATTATGACAACCTAGTGATGGAACCCTAGGCAAGATCTGCGATACTTCGATCTCTTGCGGTCAGGGGAAGTCTAGAAGGTCTATTTCTGGCAAGGATTCGGGGGTGGGTGGGGTGTTTGTTGACACCATGGTGGGAGTGCTGTATGGTAGGTATCCAGTCTAGTGGGTGCGGCGGTTCATCGCACGGTAGGAATCTGTCAGTTCTGGAGTACTGCTTTCTCAACCTCTGGACGGTTTGACTCTGATTTTCTTATTTTTAGAGCCCTAGCCAGGGCCAGGGTTTGGCTTGGTTACCGGTGTGACTGCTCCCTCCTGTCGGCCACTCTTGTGGTTCACAACTCATGGTCTCGCGGCATGGAGCCATCCTAGGAGTCAGACCCACCTGTTGCCAACGCTTATTTATGGCAGTCTCCGCAGGATTACTGGAGGGCAGCACTGGGTTTGCGAAACGTTTCCCCGTGCAGTAATCACTTGGGGAAACACACACTTAACTCTAGGGAGAAGACTTTTTTTTTTAACTGTAGAGCTCTGATAGGCTAGTCCAGCAACTGTTCCTCATGGCGCAGCAAAAGCACCCCCAAAGCAACGTCGGCGTTGTGTCCTCGCCTTATTTATGAATAAATGAAAAAACTAGGTATCTAAAAGCACTTGTGTGCTTCAGGCATTCAAGTAGGCAATGTGTGCCCTCTCATTTTTTAAAAAGAGGCTGGTCTAGAGTTCTTAAATTCAAGCAATAGTCTTGCTCCCAAATAGTTGGGATTACAGCTTCTTCGCTTTGAACATCCATTCTCAAGACCAACCCTCACACACACTCTGGAATTTTTGCTCATCCTCTGAATATGAATGCATCCTCAAGGTTTATTTATACCGAGGTCTGTTTGAGTTTTTCTGTCTCTCGGTTTCCCTGGCCTAAAATGTCTCTGGATCTACCTTGCCAATAGGGAATACATTTTGCCTCTTGCTCCGCCTTCCGGAGGCTTGCCCAGGCGGTGACATTTAAAGGCCTCCGCTGGGTTGTCTCCGCCCCCTGAGGGCTGCATAGTCGTGTAGTAGGAGTGTCACAGTTTGCAGCCAGCTCTAGCGACTGGCTTGTAATCTCTAGGTTTGTGTATCAGTTTAGAGCTCAAGACCTTAATTTGGGTCTTCTAAATACAGTCCACATGGCTGTATTTAGGAGATAGTGAAAAGTGTAAAAATAAGTGGGTAGGAAGGATAAGGTCCTCTGTCATTGTTTTGGTAAGTCCTCCAAGGTGGTAATACTGTCTTTTCGTCTTCAAAATCCTAAAGCCTCGGGTTTCGACTGATGAGCTCCTAGCCATCTCCAGTTCGGGCGTTGGAACTCTTGAGCCTCAGTGTCTAGTGTAAACATTCCACAAAAGGACTGCTAAGGTTCAGCATCCTCGCGCAGGGCAGAATGGGCTCCTTCCTGGACCGGCGCCGTGTCCAATGGCGGCTCCTACCGGCGCCAAGATAATCCAATCAGATTGTTGGAGGCGAGGCCTGGCCCAGCAGTGGGGTGGGTGGAGTCAGTCTCACTTACGGACATTTTTACCGCACATTGGTTACTTACCTTCCTGAGGCTGCGAGAGAACCAAAGGTAGCCTTCCAATGCGGTGACCGGCGGAGGCGGGAGCCGATTTGTTAGGCCTGTGGCTGGGGCGGTAATGGGGAGGGATATGTGGGACTCTCCAATGAGATGTGACAAGGTGCTTTTCTTCCTCCAATAATATTGCAGCCCGGGGGGAGGGATTCGACAATCAGTCTCCAATAGGCGGGGTTGAGCTAGGGACGCTCCCCGCCAATAGGGGCGTGGAGAAGGTGAGCGCCTCGCCCTCCCCTCCCAGCGATGGAAGGAGGCGGGTGTAGGTTTGTACGGTGCGGTGATTGGCTAAACCTTTGACCGATGGCTAAAATATCCCGTGACGGTGCGAGGTTAAGCCTTCCCTCGGCGGGGCGGGCTGGGAGTGGGCGGGATTTCCCGGGTAACAGAGAAGCGGCCGCGGCGGTAGAGGCGGCAGAGACGGTTTCTCCATCTTCCCCCCTCCCCTTCCCCCCTTAGAGTTTCCCTCCCTCCCTCCCTCCTTCCCAGTCTGGGCACCCAGGCCTGTGACCGCTTCGTGAGCGCAAAGGAGGTTGCCAGTCCGCTTTTGCGGGCCTGTGCCCGCGCCGTTCCGGGGCCTCCGTGCTGGGTGCGAGGCTCACGCCGGGAGCGACGCGCAGGCTGAGTGGCTGGAGCTTTTGCGGTGAGAGCACGCCGCGTCGCGGTCCACCCGGCATCTGGGTGGCGGGTAACCTGGGACTGGAGGGCGTGTGTTTTCGGGGGGGGGCTGACCTCGGCTTCCCGTGCGTGGCTATGGGGGGCGGAGCGGGGCCGCACTCCGTGCGGGAGGGGGGAGGAGAGCGTAGTCCCGGTGCGCACGGAGGGGCGGGCCCTCGTCCCGCCGATCAGAGGCGGGGCCGGCGCGCGTGCGGTGGTGGAGAAAGGGGCGGGACGGGCTGGCGCTTAATGCCCGCTGTTGCGGCCCCGCCCCTTCTCCCCTCCGTGTGGGTGGGGCCTTGGACTGCATTGCTTTGGGCCGCGGGGTGTGCGGGACAGGAAGGGGGTCTGCCGCGTGCTGCTTTTAGGGCGCGGCGGCGAGGGGGCGTGAAGCCCGTGTTCCCCCGCCTTCGTGGGATCCGGTTGGCCGGAAGGCGCGTTCGGGGCTGCGATGCCACGCCCCTCCGGTACCGCCCCCGCCGGGGTTTCCGCCTCCTTGGCAATGAAGCGGCGCTGGGGAAAGCCCGCTGTCGCGTCTGGCCTGGAGTTGGGGCTCTGCGTCTGCCCCGCCTTCCGTCCCTTTGGGTGGGAGGGGCTCTTGTAGACCGGGAGCGGTGGAGGTGTTCGGACTTCATGCTGTGGCTTCTCCATCTATTCTGCCTAGGGCATCGGGGCCCAGAGCTGCACTCTTCTCTACTTTGCTGTTAGCATCGTGGATGGTGCCGTAACAGCTAAGAGAGTACAAGCGTGGTCAGCTGCTCCTCTTAGGCGTAATTATTGGGAGGAGATGCTCAGCGTCCTCAGGAGTGCCTGCGGTGGGGTGCGGCTGGTGTTGTGCCCATGCTTCCGCGGCAGTGACTGGTGGGGGAGGGGCAGAATCATCAGGGGCTGGAAATGTGGAGGGCGCCAACCTTTCCTGGACTTCTCTTGATGTTCAGCTACTGTGGCTTTACCAGGTGGAGACTTCGCATCAGAAGAGTATTGGGCAGATGCCTAAAATTTGCGATCCGCATCAGAGGAGTAGTGGGTAGACAGCTAAAATTTTCGACTATTTTGGTACTTTAGGACTTTAAACTTAGTTTTGCCCTTGGAGCTGCTCACAAAGGTGAGATTTTATTTTTTACTGAAATGTTTAAATTTACATTTTAATCTCAAAACAGGTCTCTGACAAAGATTTTTTTTTTAATGGTTGCGCGTGTTGGAGTTTATCTGAGACACTAGGGACACTAGGCTATACACCAGGTCTTTTTTCTCTTTCTAAGTTAGGGCTTTCACTCTGTATCCCTGGCTGGCTTCAAAAACTTTTTTTAAGTTAAGTAAGATACTCTTAATTTCTCTACTGAAGGTTTTGTTACATAAGCTTAGTTCCACAAACGTAAACTAGAATTTAGTATTCTTTTGTTCTTTTGATTTTCCTGTAATGGTTAGTCCATAAAGCTTAATGTTGCTCTTTTTAGATACAAAGTAGGTTGAACTTCTGATGAAACCTGTGTAGCATAGCCTACCAACCTGTGCTGGAGAATTACTTTGGCAATTATGAATTTATTGCATAGGCAACCGTATTAGATGGGATATCGTTGGCTATTGAAGAAATAACTTTTGATGAAAAGTAAACATTGAATTCCTATGCACCTGTGTCTGAATAAGAATGTTTAAAGTGTGGGGTGTGTGTTGGGGGGGACGCTCATGTGTGCTCAAACATGTGCATATGCTTGCAAAGGTCAAAATAGGGTGTCAGATCCCCTATAGCTGGAGTTAACAGGTGGTTGTAAGCCACCTGACAAGGGCCTGGGAATCAACTCAGGTCCTCTGTACTGAGCCATCTTTCCAACTCATAGTCTGTGCTTAGTCATACTGCAGTTAAATTCTAGATTTAAAAAAAAAGTTTGACATTTATCCATTATTCAGTACAGCCTGAAAATCATGCACTGTGCAGTACTTAATGGAGAGGTTAAGTATTTACTTTTCAGCTAAAGACGTAACAACAGCAATAATAAGAGAATTGATGTGGAGGTTAAAAAATAGGAACTTGGATGTTTTACAGATGTATAAACTTAAAAAGGTAGTAGAGAATACGTTCCTTTTTAGGAACTTTTTGCCAACCCATAGTTAATTCTATCATTTCAAGTGCAGTCTGGGAAATACTAATGACCTAATTCATATTTTGGGGGGGTTGTTTGTTTGTGACAGGGTTTCTCTTTGTTGCTCTGGCTGTCCTGGAACTGTAGACCATATTGGCCTGGAACTCAACGAGTTCTACCTGTCTCTGCCTTCCAAGGGCCAGGATTAAAGGCATGTGCCACCACAACCAGGCATAAGATATATTCTTACAGAATGTGTAGTCTAGATAGTATGCTGGAGTCACAAGTAGTAGGTTTTAAAAATTCAAGTAAGAGGAACTGGAGAGATGGTTCAGTGCTTAAGAGCAGTGGCTGTTCTTCCAGAGGACCTGAGTTCAATTCCCAGCAACCACATGACATCTCACAACTGTCTAACTCTAGTTCGAGGGGATCCAGTATCCTCACACATATACACATTCAGGCAAAACACCAATGCACATAAAATTTAAAAAGATTAAAGTAAGAACCTGCTTATGGTTCTTTGTACTTTCCCATACATCAGTATTATATGCTTTAGTTTTATTCAAGGTTAAAATAGCATTTGAGAGCCTGGACAGATGGCTAAGCTCTTGCAGAGAGCCTGAATTCATTTTCAGTACCCATGTCAACCTGTAACTGGAGCTCTGGGGCCTCAGTGGATACCTGAACATAGGTGCCTATGTTCCCCACATCCATACACATAGTTAAAAGTAATAGAAATATATCTAAAAATAAAGTATTAATTGTTTTTAAAATTCAGGCCTTAAGTAGTTCACCTAAAGAATTTTTTTCTTTTTTAAGAATCAAAATGGGTATTAATTTGGCAAGATTTCTGGCAAAACGCAATCCTCTTGACAAAGCAGCCAATATACTGAAAAGCTATCCAGGTCAGCTTTAGTCTGGTAATTTCTTTTAAAGTTCAGGGGTTGTGTTCATGGCCTTTAGTAATCTAGTGTAGTGCTTTCTAGTTTCAGATAATTCCCCCAGCTAAAAAAGTATGTTAAATTTTATCTTTGTATGTTCTCTATAGTACATGTATTGTCAAACAGTAGCTTCTGTCTTATAGTAAGGATTTACATTTATTGAACTATGACTCTGCTCCTGGCACTGTACTTTTGCTAATGTGTTTAAGGGGTGTGTGTGTGTATATATAAATGTCTGTGTGAGTGGTGTACACACATGTAATTTAAGTTTTATGGCAGCTTTGAATTGTGGAATGGTGAAAAGGGCTATTCATTTAGCTACATTCACTCTGTAGCCCAGGCTGCCTTCACTAGGATTACATCTTTGACTTGAAGTTTGTGTTTTAAAAGTTAAAGCTGTCTGATGATGTGGCTTCAGTAGGTAAAGACACTTGCCATGCAATCCCCCCCCCCCCCCCCACACACACAGGGTTTCTCTGTTGTTTTGAAGGCTATCCTGCAAGTCACTCTGTAGACCAGGCTGGCCTGGAGCTCACAGTCATCCATCCACCTGTCTCTGCCTGCCGAGTTCTGGCATTAAAGGTGTGTGTCACCACTGCCTGGTGCCATGCAAACTCTTATGACTGGGTTAGATCCCAGGAACCTGTTGTAGAAGAAGAGCATAGACTCCTGAAAGTTGTCTTCTGACCATCACAGCTCTGCCACCTCCCAACAATGATAAATACATTAAGGCATGGAGCTGGGGAAATGCCTGTCAGTAAAGATGCTATGCAAGCAAAGGACTTGTCCTATTCCTGGAACATACTTGAAAAACTGACCATAGAAATCTGAAGTGTGTGGTAGCCTGGGCTTGAGCTTCTAATACTGGGGGGAGGAGTAGATTGTAGGAGGATCCCTGGGACTAGCCAACCCCAAGCCAGTAAAGGAACCTGTTTCAGAAATCAAGATGGACTTACAGGAGTGATAGCTGAAGTTGACTTCAGGCTTGCACATGCACACATGCAAACTAAATAGGGGCAACAGTATGGCTCAACAGGTACAACACTTGTTACCAGGGCTTGAAGACCTGAGTTTGATCCCTGGAACCCATATAAAAGTAGATGGAGAAAACAGTGCCACAAGCTATTCTTTGACTTTTGTGTGAGTGCACACTTACAAATCATACACATTTAAATGGTTAATTTTTTAAGTGAAAAAAGACTATAATCTCAGCACTTGGGAGATGGAGGCAGGAAGATCAGGTATTCAAGGCAGTCCTTGGCTACTTAGGGGGATTAAATCAGCCTGGGCCTCAGAAACACAGAATGAGTGACTAAGGGGAGAGGTTTAGACAGGATCTGAATTCAGGTAGCTTGCCCCCAGTCCCCTCAGCCACGTAGAGGTCCTCTGCTTTAATGATAGAGTAGTGTGTGTACTTAAAAAAACTAGTTGTGTGTGAGAGGGATGTGAGTTTGCTTCCTGTGCCTGAACCCTGGGTTCAGCCTCCAAGATTTCATGAGACCAAGTATGGGGACAAGCCTACAATCCTAGTACTTGGGAGGTAAGTTGGAAGGGCAGTTTGAACTACATAGTGAGTTTGTGGCCAGCCTATGCACATGGGAGAGAGCCTAACTCATAAAGAAACAAATGTGGGCCAGCCAAGATGGCTCAGCACATAAAAATAATTGTTGTCAAGCCTGATAGCCTTGAGTTTGATCCCTAAGACTCACTCCTATAAGTAGACCTCTGACACATACACACACACAACACCCCACCTGATATGCACGTTTCCCCCCCAAAATGAATGAATTCAAAATATATAAGGCATAAACATTGCTGTTATGATTTAACTTTCTTGGTATTTTTAGTCTACTTTGGCATTAAGTACATTCACACTCTGGTGTAGCCTTCACTGCCATCACCTCCAGAACTTGCTCATCCTCCACTGTTGAAGCTTACACACATGAAACAGTAAGTCTTTTTTTCTTATTTCATTTTACATTCCAACCACAGTTCTCCCTTCCACCCTTCTTCCCCTTCCCTCTCACCTCCTCCTAGCCCACACCTTCCCCCAGCCCACCCCCAGTCCACTTCTCCTCACCGGTAAGTATACATGTGGATGCAGGTACCAGGGATAGTGGATCTCCTGAAGTTGTGGTTAAGATGGTTATGAACTGCTTGATACTGTTGCTAGGGGCCAAACTCTGATCCTCTGCAAGAACAGTGAATGCTTAATTGCTGAGCTCTCTTCTCTAGTCCCTACCCCTGATTGATTGATTGATTGATTGATTGATTGATTGATTGATTGATTGATTGATTGAGGCAGGGTCTCACATATCCCTGGCTTGCCTGGAACTCAGAGAGTTTTTACCTGCCCCTGCCTCTTGAGTGCTGGAGTTAAAGGCCTGTGCCACCATACTTGGCACACTCATTTTATCTTTTGTGATTGGCTTCTTTTATCAAGTTTTTGTCCTCCCAATTCATTTGATGTCGTAGTATATGCCAGAATTTCCCTCCTGTTTAAGAACCGTACTATTCTCATATATGTACATACCACAGTCATTCTTTCAGTTGACATGTTTTTTTCTACTTTGTGAATTTGTCTATTTTCATTTTCTACTTATGTTTTACCTACAAGTATGTATGTGCATACCTGGTGCCCAAAAAGGCCAGAAGAGGGAGGGCATCTGTAATTAGAGTTACAGAACTCTGGTCCTCTGGAAGAGCAGTTAGTGTGCTTCACCACTGAGCTTTTTATGAATAATTCTCAGAGAATATGGTGTTCAGATATTGTTACAGTTCTTGATTTTAGTTCTTGGATCCATATCCAGAGGTGGAATTGTAGTGATTGTGTTATTTATTTTGAGGTGCTATCTGTGTACTTTTGACTTTGAGAAAAGAGATTGGGGTTGGGGAGGCTGGAGAGATGGTTCAGTAGTTACAAGAGCATTGACTATTCCAGAGGACCCAAGGTTGAATTCTTAGCACCATGGTGACTCACAACCATCTTTAATTCCAGTTCAGGTGATTTGATGTCTTCTTCTGGTCTAGTGGGCACCAGGCAGATATGCAGGCAAAACAAATACATCTTTTTTGTTTCGTTTATTTGTTTTTGGAGATAAGTGACCCTGGCTGTCCTGGAACTCGTTCTGTGTAGACCAGAATCAGCTACAGCGTGCTTGCTGTAGGAGGTGTAGAGGAGGGATGTTGCACTTGGAAGTGAAGGAAGAGGAGACACTACAGGAGAGACACAAGACAACCATGTGCCTACTCTGAACTGTTGAATGTCCTTAGGTATCTTAACGGTAATTCTGATGATGGAGGATATAGCATCATTGTGAAATCAAATTCTCTTGTTCTAAGTCGTCCTCATAGAAGCAAGTGCTCTTACCTGCTGAGCTATCTCTCCAGCCCTTATGAGGCTTTTTTGTTTTAAGTGTGTGTGTGTGTGTGTGTGTGTGTGTGTGTGTGTGTGTGTATGTGTGTGTAAATACAGGTGCTCAGTGAAGCCAGAAGTTGGATTCCCTGGAACTGGAGTTACAGCTGCTTGTGAGCTACCTAACATGGCTGTTAGGAATTGAACTCAGGTTCTCTGCAAGAGAAGTATGCATATGCACTGTTAACTGCCAAGCCGTTTCTCCAGCCCCTGAAGTTTTTCTTGATTTATTTCTCAGTAATATTGTAGACACTTATGTAAGTACTTGACAAACATGTATATCCCGATATTTGTTGATAGTAGTTTTCCACTTGACTATTAGTGTGTTCCATAGTGTGTATGTATGTTCCACAGCACTTTTGTGGAAATTGGACAACTTGAAGACGTCAGTCTCTCCTTCCAGCTATGGTTTCTAGGGATCAGGCTCAGGTTGTTAGGCTTGACAGCAAATCTTGCCAGTCAGTATTTTTCCTTTTGATATAGAATTTATATATAGTAGAATATACAAGTATTGAGTGTGGGGTGTATGTGAGTGTGGGGTGTGTGTGTGCACACATGTGCATATACATCTGTTCATGGTGTACATTTTCTGTGGCCTATTTTCACTTAATATGTCTTGAGGGTAAGCACTGATTTCCATAATAGTTGTTCAATTTCTCGAATTATGGGTGGAGGTTGGTTAGCTAATGCCAGGCACTTTGCTTTTCATACTCTGCTTTAGTAGTTAGATTTGACAGATGTGTAGGCCAGAGACCCAGAGTGAATTGGGTAGGTTAAATAGTGTGCACATTTTAAATTTTCATAGAGCTCATTTTAAATTTTCATAAATTACTTGACAACTAAATTGTGGGGGGGGGCAGAGAAACAGAGACACAGACAGACAGACAGATAGATATTGAGACAGAGTTTCTCTGTGTAGCCCTGGCTATCTTGGAATTTGCTGTGTAGACCAGGCTGGCCTTAAAACACAGATTGGCCTGCCTCTGCCTCCAGAATGCTGGGACTAAAGATGTGCATCACCACTGCCCAGCTTAGACTGTTCTTTTAAAAGCTTCCAACCCAGTGAGACATGAGTAAAAGCTCTTTCCAACACAGGCCTGACAACCTGAGTTCAGTCTGGAATCCAAGTGAAAAGCAGGACATGGTAGTATGCACTTGCGGTCCCAGAGAACTCCTATAGGTGGGAGGTGGAGACAGGATAATCTTCTGGAATCTCATGAACCAACTAGCCTAAAGTAAACTTCAAGGCAGAAAACAAGAAAAACCCTGTCTCAGCCAGGTGGAAGGTGAGAATGACTCCAAAAGTTGTCCTCGGACCTTTGTACTTGTGCCACAATGCTATTGTGCAAGCACTCAGTTAGACACTGTAATAAACTATAAGGGGAAGGCCCCCAACAGTATTCCATATATTCTTGTCCACAGGACTGACGTTTTCTTTTAGTTTTTACTTTAGGTAGCATATTATTTCTCATGTCTTTGATTAATCAGACATCCCAGCTAGTTTTGAAGCTTTTGGGGGGCAAAACATTATCTCCAGTCTTTCTAATCTTTGTGTTTGAGTTTTCCTCATTTATAAAGTAGAGAATAGATCCAAGTTAAGTGCTGCATGCCTGTAATCCCAGTACTGGAGGCAAAGGCAGAGGGATTATGAGGTAGAAACCAGATTGCTGTTATATATCAACATCTTGTCTCAAGAGCAGAAAGTAAGAAATGAAATGGAGAATGGCAGAACTTACAGTATTGTTGGAAGGGTTGTTAATGTTTGTAAACTCTGTAGAGTAGTATCTGTTATTCCATGTATATTAACTATTACTGTCATTTTTCTTCTGTGAATTTAGAACATTCAACCTTCATTTCTATAAGTTCCACATTGATGGCTTCAGCCAACCTAAGATCAAAAATATTTGGAGGAAAAAAACACATTGATACTGATTACATACAGACTTTCTGTTCTTTAGAAAATACAGTTTAACAAGTGTTTGCAGAGTGTGGCAAATTGCCTAGACATTGAAGTATATGGGAGAATATGCTGGAAGATACATAGATTATGTGCAAATATTACATTTTGTATAAAAGACTTGAATGTCCATGGATTTTAGTATTCATGGGAGGGGTGGTACATATATTAGAACCAGTTTTCTATAGTATGAGGAGTGTCTACAAAGAGTCTTATGACTCAAGCCTTAATCCCAGCTCTTCAGAAGACAGAGTCTTCCTAAAAGTAAGGATGAGCTTGAGGCCAGCCTGAGTAACTTGTTTCAAAAACAAAAATGGGGTGACTGGGATTGTAGCTTAATTCTAACACTTGGCATCAAATTAAATTAACCCCAACATTGGTGTTATCCACCGCCCCAGAAATTGCTAGACTAGATGAAGGAAGGAATGGGTTCTGGAAGGTAAAGGAAGATTCCTTCCCTCCAGACACACCTGACTTAAAGAAGGGGCTTTTGTTTGGTTGTGGTTTTAATTTTGAGTGTATGTGTTTTGTTTTGGGTGCTGTTTTCTGAAGCAGAGTCATGTAAAGCACTAGCTGGTCTAGAACTTCTATGTAGGCCTGCTGATCTGCAACTTGCTTCTACCTCCTGAGTGCTGAGGAGGTCATGAGGAGGTCATAAGCATTCTGACTTCAGTGAAAGTCTTTGTTTTTGTTTTTCCTGACAGGGTTTCTCTGTGTGTAATACCTGTCCTGGCACTCACTCTGTAGACCAGGCTAGCCTTGAACTCAACAGAGATCAACCTGCCTCTGCCTTCCGAGTGCTGGGATTAAAGGTGTGTGCCACCAACACCCGGCCTGGGAATAATTTTCTAGACTAAGGAATTTTAGAAATTTGGTTTATATTTTAAAAATCAAACTTGAGATTATTTGTGTGTAGGGATGTTTTGCCTCTGTGTATGTATGTGCATCTTGGGAATGACAGAAGAGGGTGTTGGATCTCTTGGAGTCATAAAATTATTTACTGACTAGTGAAGTAACTTAATGGTACTTGCTTAGCCTGCACAAGGTCCTGGGTTTGATCCAGCCCAGAACCCCACATATTACAGTTACTTTTACTTTTTGTTTGTTTGCTTCTTTGACACAGGATTTCTGTGTAGCACTGACTGTCCTGGAACTTGGCTCTGCAGATCAGTCTTGCCTCAAACACAGGGATTCATCTGCCTTTAATCTGATGGGATCAAAAGGTGTGGGCCACCACCTCCTGGCTTGACTCTTGTTTGTACTAATCAGGCACCAGGCACATGTTATACACAGATATACATAGAGGTAAAACACCCACACACATTTAAAAAATTTAAATGTAAAAGAAAATACAATAAAACAAAGGTTAAAAACATGATCTCACAAATTAAAGTGTTTTTAATACTTAACCAGTGAAAAAGTCACTATAATCTTTATCTTATTTTTTCATTTTTCTATAAACTGGCTCGTAGACTAGCATTTGAGCTTCACAAAAACTTAAAATAGGACCAAAGCTACAAAATTTCAAGAGTTTGGCTAGAATCTAGTGTATGACAAATACTCAATTTTTTCATAGTTCGGTGCTGTGTTCTTCATACACACTTGGTTTGGTTTATCATTTATAAAATATTGGCTTTTGGTAGAGATTAATCTTAAAAGATTAACTAACTAAATCCAAACTCTGGTTTCATTTGTGGCTGTAAGTAGCAGCCAGTGATTTTGTTTGTTTGTTTGGTTGGTTGGTTGGTTGGTTGGTTGGTTTTTTGAGACAGGGTTTCTCTGTATTGTTTGGAGGCTGTCCTGGAAATTGCTCTGTAGACCAGGCTGGCCTTGAACTCACAGAAATCCACCTGCCTCTGCCTCCTGAGTGCTGGGGTTAAAGGTGTGCGCCACCAACACCTGGCCTGCAGCCAGTGATTCTTAAGGACTTTGTAATCTATCCATTTATTAGACCTGGTTTCTCTTCCCCAAATGGGTTGAGGTTTAGTGACCTGTGACACTTTGGTTGTGAAATAGCATGTGAGCCACTATGTGGGTACTGGGAACTGAACCTGGGTCCTCTGAGTTATTTCTCTAGCTCTAAAATAGCGTGTGTAAATGTGTGTTTATAATCTTTTAATGTGTATAAGGTTGGTTTTTTTTTAATGTTTTACTAAGTAAGTTAGTTTTTCATAGGGAAACATAACCAGTAAGGCATTTTAAATGATTTTTAAATGTAGTATCTGTTCAACTGTAGTTAACTAAGTTGGACGTACTACATCACACACAAACTTGGGGAATAATTCTTGTATCTAAAGTTAAAGACCAGGGTATATCTGTAGTTTGAAGTTTTTGAAAAGATAATATTAAAAAATAGCTTGCAAGGTGTTACTGTTTGAGAGCCCAGCATAGGTTTGTGCTGGTCAGAAAAGTCCGAGGTCTTGTTTCAAAGATGAGTGTAAGAATGACTGGTAGAGTCGGGCGTTGGTGGCGCACGCCTTTAATCCCAGCACTCGGGAGGCAGAGTCAGGCAGATCTCTGTGAGTTCAAGACCAGCCTGGTCTACAAAGCTACCCAGAGAAACTCTGACAAAAAAAGAAAAAGAATGACAGGTAGGTTGTGAGTGATGGTAACAGACAATAGAAGTGGTCTTGGTGGGGCAAGGGTCCTTGGGAGGGCTGCTTCTTTTTTAGACTTGTGTGAAGAGAAGGATGAATAGACTCAAATTAGATATAATGGCTTTTATTATTTTATTAAAAGAGTTTTCAGATATGGGGAATAATTTACTAAATCTTAGCCATTACTGAATTTCCCCTTCATTTAATTCGTGTGTGTGTGTGTGTGTGTGTGTGTGTGTGTGTGTGTGTGTGTGTGTGTGTGTGTGTACGTACATGTGCAAAGTCTGTTCCTGAATCTGGAACACTCCAACTTGGCTAGACTAGCTGGCCAGCGAGCTCTAGAGATTCTGTCTATCTCTGGCCCACCCACTACTTCTGCATCAGACTTACAGATGCTAGCTGCCCCGCCCTTTAAAGAAATTGGTTGTGAAATAGTCACATTAAGTGGCTTTGAACTTTGAAATTGCAATTCTCCTGCAGGCTGCCCCCAATACCAAGTCTGGCCATAACTATAATTTTTGTCTTCTTTAAATAGGGTTGATGTCTTTTAAGTTTTTTATACATTAACTTTCTTTGTACATATGGGTGGTTTTTGCATGCATGTCTGTGCACTACTTGCATGCTTGGTGCCCCTGGAGGCCCTTAGCAGGTGTCAGACCCCCTGGCACCAGAGTTACTGTTGTAAGCTGATGTGTGGGTGCTGGAACTCAAACCTGAGCCCTCTGAACGGGCCAGTGCTCTTAACCGGTGAGCCACCTCCCCTGCCCCCAGTTTGTTTTATGAATTCTGGAGGTTACACTTAGATCCTCATGTTTGCATAGCAAGTGCATTCCTGATTGAGCATTCCTTAGCCCGAGTATACTGTCTGCCTGCCTGTTGATTTGTTTTATTTTTAAGTGTGGGTGTGTGTTTGTGTGTGTTTGGGGGCGGGGTAGGGACTGTGTCTGTGTACACTCAAGTGTGCAGTTTCTGCAGAGGCTGTATGCTGTCTAGGAGGGGTTTACAGGGAACTGTGACCTAAGAGGTATGGGGTTGTGATTGGACCTCGTGATGGAGCAGTAAGCACTCTTAACCACTGAAACATCTTTCTCCAGCCCCTCTTCCATTTGTGTAGTATTTCTTCTGTGCACACATTTTCGCATGCCAAGGTGTGTGTATGTGTGAAGGTCAGAGGACAATTGCAGTTTGCCTTTCCTTTGCCATAATGTTGGCTTCAGGGACTGAGTTTAGATTGTCGGTCTTGGCAGCAAGCACTTTTACTCACTGAGCCATCTTGCTGGCTTCCAAGTATTCCTCCTTCTTCTTTTTTCTTTTTTTCTTTTTTCTTTTTTTGGTTTTTCGAGACAGGGTTTCGAGACACTGTATTGTTTTGGAGGCTGTCGGTCCAGCCCGGCCTCGAACTCACAGCGATCCACCTGCCTCTGCCAAGTATTCCTTCTTAAGTGTAGTATATTTGTGTTAATGATACTGATGTCAGAAATGCTCGGGAAAAACTCAAGTGAGTTCCTGGGCACAGTGCATTTAGACTGTATACTCTTGGACAAGAATGCCCCCTACAAAGGTATTATTAAGCTGAAGAAACTTCTTGTATGTGAAGAATGTGAGAAAAGAAACTAGGAAGCTTGGAAGTCAAGTTATCAATTCTGTCATTCTCTTTTAGTTTGAGGTGCTGAAAATTACTTGAAAACAGGAAGGTTTTAAAATGTACATTTTTTTTTGATTTACTATGTATACAGTGTTCTGCCTGCAGGTATGCCTGCAGGCCTGCAGAGGGCATCAGATCTCATTACAGATAGCTGTGAGCCACCATGTGGTTGCTGGGGTTGAACTCAGGACCTCTGGAAGACCATTTAGTGCTCTTAACCTGTGAGCCATCTCTCCAGCCCTTAAAGTGTACATTATTTTTTAAGGTGACCTTTGCCCTCATGCTTCTAGTATATCATCACTCTTTATGTGATAGCTTTAGTTGTAACAGTTGGTGTTTGTGAAACTAAACCCATCTAATACTGTTCCCCCGTTTCACCTCATAATACGCATAAATTTTGAGAGTTGTATTTGCAGCATGTGAGTATGTTACTAGTATTAGCTATAACAGTATTTTAGAAACTGCCTTAGGGTACTGTTCTATTGGTATGAAGAAACACCATAAGCAGGACAATTTAAAGGAAAAAGCATTTTAATTGGAGGCTTGCTTATGGCTCAGAGGATTATCATGGCCAGGAGCAGGTGGGCAGGCATGGGGCTGGAGCAGTAGCTGAGAGCTTACATGTTGAGATACGACTAGGAGGCAGAGAGGGAGTAGAGAGTGGACTAACTGGGAACAGTGTGGGCTTTTGGAACCCCCCAGTGACACACCTCCTCCCACTAGGCCATGCCTCCTAATTCTTTGTAAACATTCCACCAACTAGGATCCAAACATTCAAATATGATCACTATCATTGAAACCACCACAGGAGAATAGAAAAGGAGATTTTAAAACTTTGCATTTTTAATTGTAAGATTGTTTTCAACTTAGTTTTAGTTACCAAATTCATTAAAACTCTGTCCCTTAAGCTTCGGTCTTCCCACTCTTCCCCCCCCCATATAGGGTTTCTCTGTATTGTTTTGGAGGCTGTCCTGGAACTCGCTCTGTATACCAGGCTGGTCTCAAACTCACAGAGCTCCGCCTGCCTCTGCCTCCCGAGTGCTGGGATTAAAGGCGTGCGCCACCACCCCCGGGCCTGTCTTCCCATTCTAACTTGCTTGCTGTAAGGTGTGTAAACTGTTGAGTGATCATCTCTAAGATGAGGTAGATGAGTTCTGAAAATCAGGCTTACGTTAATCTTGGGCAACTGCATCATACTGGAGAGATTTTATTTTTGTGTTATTTTATGGTTTTTGCAGGTTTTGTAGTGCATCTCTGAGCATGAGTGCAGAATGAAGCGACGCTTGGATGACCAGGAGTCACCGGTGTATGCAGCCCAGCAGCGAAGGGTTCCTGGAAGCACAGAGGCTTTTTCTCATCAGCACCGGGTACTTGCCCCCGCCCCTCCTGTGTATGAAGCAGTGTCTGAGACCATGCAGTCAGCTACAGGAATTCAGTACTCAGTGGCACCCAACTACCAGGTAAGCTGGAACCAGGTGAAGGAGTAAAGGGTGAGGGTGGTAGTTTCATTCATTGACACTGATTTTTATAAAGCATAGAACTAAGAAAAACTTTTCATGAAATATGTATGGAGATGTTTTAAAATGTATGCTTATGGTAGTATAAAAACCACCAGATAAGTCATGCCATGACCTCTGAAGTTCTCTGTTTATTACCTGCTGGCCCCTCGTCCTCCCCTCTATAGGTAACCCTTAAGCCTTCTCTTCTCTTTCTTGTTCGGTCCTCAAGACCTTTTCTCTCTTTATGAAACAGGATCTCATTGCATAGCTCAGACTAGCCTTGGACTTCTGTCCTTCTTCAGCTTCTCAGTTGGGAGATTATAGGCTTGTGTCACTTTGCCTTATTTTGTGTTCGTTGAGATTGATTCCAGTACCTTGTGCATGTCAGACAAGCGTTCTACCACTAACACACATCCCTAATCCTTCTACCTTTTCTGTTTTTTCTTTTCTTTTCTTTTTCATCTTGAAGCAAGGTCTCACTATGTAGCCCTGGCTGGCCTGGAGGTCTTGGTATAGACCAGGCTACCTGTCTCTGTCTTCAAGTGCTGTAATTAAAGGTGTATGCTACCACACATGACTTGAATTTTTTTTAATTTAATTTAATTTTTCAGTGATAGAGACTGAACTCAGGCCCTTATGTGTGCCAGCAAGCACTTGAGTGTCACTTTCTCAGGAATCTCCTGTGAAGTAAATGTACTGCTTGCACATGAGGCTGATTATTAAGTTAGGACTAGAAGACAAAGGTGTTTTGCTTGTGGGATTATTTTTATTTTCCAGATAGATTTACAGGTATGCCCTGTGTTAGATACAATTGTGTGTATCCTCAGTGGTATGTACGTATAGGAAAGGCAACTGTTTCAAACCTTTATAAGAATAATTAATGCTGCTATGTCATTCCCTCCAAGATCTAGGGGCCCAATCCATAGCTCTTGCTTTCTGGGTAAGCAGTGTGCCACTGAGCTCAAATCTTCAGTCCATATAATTATGTTTTATGAAAACCTATAAAATATATATTGAAATAGCTCAGATTGATAGCCCTTATGAAAGACATGTATTACAGTTTGTAGAGTGTATTTAATCCCCCCGGCCCCCTTCTTTCTTTTTTGAGATAAGGTCTCTTACAGCCCAGACTGACCTTGAATTTGCTATGTATCTGAGGAAGACCTCTGGTCTTCCTGCCTCTCTCTTCTAATTGCTCAGATTGCAGGCAATCACCCGCACATCAAGTCTGAGTGCTGGAGATAGAGCCCAAGGCTTCCCGAGTACTCGACAAGCATTCTGTCAGCTGGGCCGTATCTCCAGCCTCTTACATACATATTTTCTTACCCATTCTCTTAATAAACTTTATATTTGTGACTTTATACAGTTGTTTTATTTCTTTCTCTCCCCTGCTCAGTAATTTTTATGAATTTGTGAAAAGCTGTGTTGTTTACTAAGATGAGGTGTAAAATTTATACTTCTGAAAGTAAATTTTATGTTGCTCAATCTCCTTATTTCGAGATGAAGTAGTCAGCTCTGCTGACATTAAAGCTGCCTCCCCCACCCTTAGTATTTACTTGTTCTTGACTTTAGAGACAGGATCTCCCTCTGTAGCTCAGGTTGACTTGGAATTCACTATATAGGACTGCCTCTTTCATTAGCTTTTTTGTTTTGTTTGCTTTTGTTTGTTTTGTTTTTCCAGACATGGCTTCTCTGTATTGTTTTGGAGGCTGTCCTGGAACTTACTCTGTATACCAGGCTGGCCTCGAACTCACTGATATCCACCTGCCTCTGCTTCCCGAGTGATGGAATTAAAGGTGTGCGCCACCAATGCCTGGCTGCTTCGTTAGCTTTTTAAGTGTTGAGATTACAAGCATGAGCTCCCATTTTTGGCTTTGATTAATAGTTTTGAAATAGGAGAAGTGTTTAGGAAAATTATTATTACTATCATTATTATTACATTTTGAGAGTCAGTCTGTCTATCTACCTACCTACCTACCTACCTTTCTAGAGTGCGCGTGCGCATGAGCACATCAGAGCCCTGTCTGTTCTAGAACTCCCTACATACCTCAGGCTTACCTCAAACTCACAGAGATCAGCCTGCCTCTGCCTCCCTAGTGCTGGGATTAAAGACGTGTGCCACCATGCAATGCTGAAATTGAATGATTTTTATCATCTGTAAAACATGAAATATAGGTGGGCTGTAACATCAGTAATTCTTTTTTTTTTCTTCTGGGACATTTTGTTTTCTTAGTGTCTTTGTGCATACAGAAGTACACAGGCATGATCTGTGCGTTTGTGTTATTTCTCTAGATGCATTGAGAGAGAATACACGAACCTTAATTTGTCTGTATTTTGCTCACCCCAGGTTTCAGCTGTGCCACAAAGTTCTGGCAGTCATGGGCCCACCATAGCAGCAGTTCATGGCAGTCATCATCACCCAACGGCTGTCCAGCCTCATGGAGGTCAGGTGGTCCAGAGCCATGCCCATCCAGCCCCACCAGTTGCCCCAGTGCAGGGACAGCAGCAGTTTCAGAGGCTTAAGGTGGTATTCTGTTTCTTCTCTTGGATCATTGTATCTTAGCAGGAACTAATGCCTTAGCCTAAGAGTGGAAGGTTTGAATTACAAGAAGTTTTGCTTTGTTTCTTTGTCAACAGTCCCTGATCCAGAGAAACATACTGAAAACAATGTTGGCTGTATAAATACATGATACTCAAACACCAGAATTGGACGGTTATTGCCATAGAAAATGAAGTCTGAATTTGAGGTGTTTTCTATTAGACACAGAGGTCTTAGTATTATAAGATACTTATTGAGTACACACATGTCTGGGAGCAATTCCACAATTTGGGAATAGCAAATTAGCACCATAAAAGAGCTCAGATTTAATCTTCTTATTCTCACTCTGAACAGCTAAATTTGTGGGCATCTTTAAATCTGTGCTTAGTAAAACATGCTGCTTTTGAGGAATCTTTTATAATAAAGTTTGTGAATGAAGTGTCAGTATTTTCATATGCCCTGATGAATACATACATTGTGGTGCTTTGAAATGCATGAGGCACCTGTGGAGGACTGGTTGAAACTTGTCTTCCTGGCTAACCTTTTTGTCTTCTTACTTTTGTTTGAGTATTATTTTGTGTATGATTTTTGTGGCAATTGCTTAGTTTTCAGTATTTCTCATTTATACTTAGGTAAATCAGTTTCAAACCAAGTGCAAAAAAATAAATTAAAACTGAAGTGATGATGCTTTATCTTCATTTGGTTGTAATAGTCTATTACAACCAAATACATGTGGGAGTGAACAGTATACCCCAAAGTGCATCTCTGTGTTAAAAATGTCTGCTCTGTCTGTTTTCCCTAAAATTCTGATCTAAGGAATTTAATATTGGCCTAAGGACACTAAATATTATGTAAACAGCATAATGAACACCAAAGTTCAATGATGTAGATGAATTTCATGAAATTTGTTATCTAACTTGTTTTAAGTTATTTCAGAGTTTACTGAGGAATAGTCTGTGAAAAATACAAGTTATTTGTGCCATTTGCGAAAATTTGGTGTTCTTCAAACCTTTTCACATTCTGTGACAGGTTTTCTTTTGGGCCATCAAGAAGCTCTCAAATCATGACATGGAGACTTATCGTTGGTTATGAATGCTTGGCCTTACTTTAGGTTTGTCTCACTAGCTGTTACAACTTCGTTTACCTATTTCTCTTGTACATTTTGCCTTGGGACTTTTAACCGTGTGTGTGTGTGTGTGTGTGTGTGTGTGTGTGTGTGTGTGTGTGTGTGTGTGTGTGTGCGCGCGCACATGCAAGTACCTTTGAATATTCTTTTTAATGGGAAGGGAATGTTTTTTGTGTCTCCACATAATTTAACTACTCAGATTGCTTGCCTTTTTATTTTTTTATTTTTATTTTTTGAGACAGGGTTTCTCTGTAGCTTTGGAGCCTGTCCTGGAACTCTCTGTAGACCAGGCTGGCCAGGAATTCAGAGATCCACCTATCTCTGCCTCCCAGATGCTGGGATTAAAGGCATGTGCCACCACCATCCAACAATTTAATTAATTAAAATTTTTTTTGTTTTTTCCAGACAGGGTTTTTCTGTGTAGCCCTGGCTGTCCTGGAATTCACTCTGTAGACCAGGCTGGCCTTGAACTCATAGAGATCTGCTTGCCTCTGCCTCCCGAGTGCTGGTTTTAAAGGTGTGCACAACCACCTAACTAGCTAGCTTCTTCCCTTTTTTCCCCTATCAATACTGGACATTAACCCTGGGGCCTCACACGTCCTGGCAAGTCCTCTACCAGTAAGCTATAGTCCAGGACCTTCCCTGTCAATTTTTGGGCCAGTGTTTGTATTTATATGTATGTGTCTTATTTACTGTTCTATTGCTGTGAGGAGATGCCGTGCCCAAGGCAATTTATAGAGAAAAGACATTTTGTTTCATGGTACATCAAAAATTGCAGCTTATACCAAATCAGATTTTTCTAAAACCTGAAATCTTGTACATCTTAAAATATTACCTCAGAATATGAGATAGGTATTTCTCTTGGCTGTTTCCTAGGTAATAGTAACATTATCCTCAGATATTCTCATGTTTCTAGCCCTTCAGACTCATCCCTGTCTGCGGTAGCTCACTTTTGAATGCTCCCTTTCCCTTGTCTTTTATTCATTTAGCCCTCAAATCCACACTGTAATTCAAACTGTTCTCACATCAGTTACCGTTATCCCCAGAGCATAACTGGTCTTCCTTTCCTTCCCTCCTTCCTAGTTTTTTTTTTTTTTGGTCTGTCTGTCTGTCTGTCTGTCTGTCTGTCTCCCAGGTAGAGGGTGTATACCTTTTCGTGTTGTGTAGGCCTGCAGTTGATATTGAGTATCTTCTCTATGACTTTCAATCTTATTTTTTGAGGCAGAGTCTCTCACTGAACCAGGAGCTCCTCATTTCTGCCATAAAAGCTGGCCAGTCAGTGAGCCACTCAGATCTACCTGTGTCCAGGTACTACCTGTAACCCCTGTACTGGGATTACAGACATAAGCTGTTGTGATCAACTTTTATATTATATATGTTCTGGCACTTCAAGCTCCATGTCCTCATGCTTACATGGAGAACATCTTTCCCATTGTGCCATCTTCAAAAGCCCCTTTCATACCTTCTTTAAATCTATCCCGTGGTCATGTCAGCTGGATTACATGAAAATGAAGAAGATAAACACCAAAGTTTATTTTTGCAAAGGTTAATGGATTCCTGCAAAATCTGGTCCTGCTGCTTTTTCATGTTTATTCTTCCTACCAATGCTTAACTTTTAGCAAGATTGACCTGGTCTTAGTTGTGCAGGTGACTACATGAGACATGCCTTTGCTGCTGCTGCTTGCATTCCTCACGGGACCTCATGGTTGCTAACATGTTCTTGTCTTTAGGTTTCATTTAATAAATCACCTCTTGGATTTCCCTTACTTTGAAGGAAGGCAAAGTGATGCTGTCTCTGTACTATTATAGCTTTCAGTGATTATTTTACACCTACTGTATTAAGATTTACACTAGATAGAAGCAAATTTCTATGGAGTTACAGTTTTAACTTGTCATTGAATCTTTAATACCTGCATTGATTCTGCTATGTTTTATCCCAGCAAGTACTTATGAAATGTCTAAGTGAATATTATGGTAATATAATTACTAGTCACTGATCATTCCCTACAGAATTATCCAAGGCAAAGGTACAGATTTTGAGTTGATCATTGTTTTAAATCTAAATCATCTTAAGTGTTCATACTAATTTCCAGGACTTCATATATAATTCACTTATTGTCTTGATTTGAATCTGCATGATCTGTTGTTTAAAGTTTCCACTTACTATGTCTTTGAAATGTATCCCTTCCTCAGGTGGAAGATGCCTTGTCCTATCTTGACCAGGTGAAGCTGCAGTTTGGTAGTCAACCTCAGGTCTACAATGATTTCCTTGATATCATGAAGGAATTTAAATCTCAGAGGTAAAAGGTTATATGGCTGCATTTAAATTTGTGATTGACACATTGATTTTTAGAGGGACAATTTACATACACAATCACACTCCCCCTTTATGGATTATTATTTTCATTGGGCAGTGCTTTTGAGACTAGAGTCTTGCTACATGTAGTTCAGGGAGGCCTTGAACTTTAGGCAATCCATTATTGCCTCAGCCTCTCAGGTGGAATATAGAACTATGCATCACTGTATTGATTTTATGATCGAAATTGTAGAGCGCTTAGGCTATATTTTTAGTCTGTACTAGTATTTTAGTTAAAAATCTTTCCTGGTGCTTATTTCAGTCAGTTCCTGGTAAATTTTTTTGGATGCTTGATTTATTTTTTTCTAATTGTAAGATATTCTGGCATAGCTTATTGTAAGATTAACTCAACTGAATAGTCTAGACACAAGCCCATTACAATTCATGCTGGTATATTAAAGGTTGGGTTTGGCTTGGGAATCATAGTTTTAGATCTATTGTCTGTACATCTGCTTGATAGAGTTGTTGCCCTGAATGTATATTTTATTTACATTTGTGACCAAGCCTGTAGCTCTAAAGTTAAATGACTTTGGAATTTGAGTTCTTTGGCTTTGATTGTTGTGTTTTCCTGTTTAGAGCAAACATAGTGAGAAGTTAGCTTTCCTCTAGGTTTTTTGTCAAGCTTGTCATTCATCACTTTTCTTTTCTCTTACTTGTTTTTATCAGCATTGATACTCCAGGCGTGATTAGCCGTGTATCCCAGTTATTTAAAGGCCACCCTGACCTGATCATGGGCTTTAATACCTTCTTGCCTCCTGGCTACAAAATTGAGGTGCAGACTAATGACATGGTGAACGTGACAACTCCCGGGCAGGTTCATCAGATCCCCACCCATGGCATCCAGCCCCAGCCTCAGCCACCCCCTCCTCATCCTTCCCAGCCTTCAGCCCAATCAGCACCAGCTCCTGCTCAACCAGCTCCTCAGCCCACACCTGCCAAAGTCAGCAAGGTGAGTTGTGAGAAGACACTGCATCCCCGGAAAGTATTTCTCATATGTCGCACTGTAGGAGAGTCAGATAGATACACAAGTTATAACAATGGTGGCATCAGAGAAGATGTTGACATCTTACCCCTATCACATAGTTCACGTTTATATACTGCATCATTTAGATACTCACTTAGATCATGCCAGCAGACTGTAGGACTCTGTTCTCAGCTTCAGTTTAGCCAGCCTTTGCACTGGCTTTGTAGTAGTTCTTTGACACCACAGGTAGAATATAGATGGAGTTTCTAGAACAGTAGGAAGAGGTGTGGAGGTGTGTGTGGGGGTGGTTATTGAGGGATGTGTGTTTGTGTGTGTGTGTTGCCCAGGCTGGTCTTAAAATCCTGGACTTTGGGGGTCCTGAGTAACTGGGACTCTAGGTGTTGGCAACACACATAGCTCAGAAATGATTTTTGATCATGGTCAACGTAGACTCTGCTTACATGATTGTCATTTTATAAACATCATTGAAGAGCTAGGCATGATGACATGCTATAAATCTCAGCTCTTGAAAGGTGGAGGCAGGAAGATAAAGAATTTGAGGATATCCTGAATTGTATAAAATTCTGTCTCCAAAAAACTGCAACTAAAAAGTGGAAGATATTCTTGATCTAGATATGATAGAATAGTCACTAGCCACATAGGATTGAATTTTGGTTCAGCAAATTCAATGTTTTTGTTGTATTAGCTTAATTTTGTGTTCTCAAGCCACTGTATAGCTGATGGCTCTTGTATCTAATGTCACAAAGAAAGATTCCATCTTTTAGAGCATTCTGTTGAACAGAGCTGGTCTAGAAACATTTCATGTTGGATTACAGGAATAATTGAGTTGTTAATCTTGACATTAAAAACGTGTAGGATGAGTTTCTCTGTGATTTGCACCTGTTAAACTAGTGAGCTTAAATATTTCATAAGAATAATTATCCCTGTATTCAGAAATGGCTCCTTATTTGAGGTTGTATTTAGTAAATTGATGCTAGTTAGTGTCAGAGTGTGAAAACTTTGTTGTGTATGATTTGAATTGAACCAAAATGGCTTGGCTTGATTAATTAGTACTTAGTGGCTTAAATGAGTAAATACAGGACATGGGTTGATCAGATACCTTGATTTTTTTTTTTGTTTTGTTTTTTTGGTTTGAATTTTCTCCCCCAGTATCAAACCACCTGTACTCTTGAGGAAAATAAAGACTTTTTTCTTTTTAGCCTTCTCAACTACAAGCACATACTCCAGCCAGTCAACAAACACCCCCACTCCCACCATATGCATCCCCACGTTCTCCACCGGTCCAGCCTCACACACCAGTGACAATCTCCTTGGGAACGGCCCCATCTTTGCAGAACAACCAACCTGTGGAGTTTAATCATGCCATCAACTATGTTAATAAGATCAAGAACAGATTCCAGGGCCAGCCAGACATCTACAAAGCATTCTTGGAGATTTTGCACACATACCAGGTAAGAGGGTTACTCATTTATCCCTTTTTTGGCAGGTCTTGTAATCCTGGACTCTGGTGATTCTCTTGCCTTGGCCTCCTGAGTAGATGGGATGCTGGTTGTTCTCAGCTCAGAAATAGTTGTTTTTGTCATGGTCAAATTAGGTTCCTCTTACATAACTGTCAGCCTCAGAGTGTATCTCGTCTGAGAAGAGCTAGAATGTCTGTGCCCAGTAGTTCTTATTGGAAACAGTAGCTGGTTAGAACCATAATGTATGTTTATGAAGCCAGTTTTACTTGCCTGCTTTACTTGCCCAGTAGCATCTTGTCAGGATTTTTTAAGGTCACTAGCTTGTTAAGAGGATGTTTGTTTCATAGTGGAAGATGGTGAGGTAATTTTTGGATGGTGATTGGTTTACAAGAGAACATGGAGGAAGTTTTCTAATGTCTTGTGTTTTCTCAGTTTAATTAAAGGAGCATTCACATCTTCTTAGTTTTATAAAGAACTTCATTCAGCATCTTCTTTCCCAAAAGACTACAATCAAAACAGTAATTAAATACACCCTTTAATGTAACTTAAGTAGATAACATATTTTAGCCATATTAAACATTTCAGAAACTATTCTGTGTGGTGTAGGATTCAGACCAGTAGCTCCCTTTGTGTGTATCATTTGTCCCCTTGTGTTACTCTTCAGAAAGAACAACGGAATGCCAAGGAAGCTGGAGGAAACTATACTCCAGCTTTGACTGAACAGGAGGTATATGCCCAGGTGGCGCGTCTCTTCAAAAACCAGGAAGATCTGTTATCTGAGTTTGGACAGTTCTTGCCGGATGCCAACAGCTCGGTGGTAAGTCTCATTTAGACAAACTAAATTATTTAAGATTGTCACTATAAGTTTGAAAGCTACAGTTACAGGGGACTTTGTAGATGACACTTTGATCCAAGTATTAATCTCTCATGTGTCTTAATCAGCTTTTAAGCAAAACAACTGCTGAGAAGGTTGACTCTGTGAGAAATGACCACGGGGGCACTGTGAAGAAGCCACAACTGAACAACAAGCCACAGAGGCCCAGCCAGAATGGCTGCCAGATCCGCAGACACTCTGGAGCGGGCACCACGCCGCCAGTGAAGGTGAGGGTAGACAGATAGGTGGGAAGATGGTTGGAACCCGTATTTCCAGAGCAAGTTAGTATAGGTCACAGAAATTCTCTACAAAGCTTCTTAGCAGCTTTGCAAATGGCAGGTCAGAAGCGTACTCACCATGTGAGTCAGGGTGCGTTTCTTCAGTGTCTGTATTTTTCCTATATTATCTGTTCTTTGCTATGAACTTCCCACTCTTTTACTTTGTTGCCAAGACTTACTGATTTCTCTAATGACTTGATGTGTTGAAATTGCCTTGTCCTTAAATTGCCTTCGTCCTTAAAGGACGAATATTCTTAAAATGATAAATCATAAGTAAATGAATGATCTCTGAGGAAACTCAACTCTTGTGAGCCTAGTGCCTCTGTTATGGCAGAGGCTTTGTTCAGGTGCTTTGACTAGAGGTCCGTCCTTGGTTCTTTTTGGGTTGACAAATCTTACCTGTATTATCTTAGTCTTCAAGGGCTGTAGAGAGTGTTCTAGAGCTGTACTGGTAGTAACTACTACGGTGAACACTAGTGATCTGTCAATAGAAAGCCTAGCTTGTTCTCCTTGATTTAGTATGTCTGGGATAAGAAGGAACCTGAATGTATTCGATGTTGAATTTCTCTGGGAATTCTAAACCATGTAATAAGGAGTAGAGGTGTCTATAGATTTTGGTTAAGGGAAAAAAAGACAGTGGAAGGTGGTGGGTGTCAAGTGGCTTCAAGGACTGACATTCTCTGAAAGGTTGTTTTGGTATTTGCAGTGTTTTCTCAGTTTTGAAATCAGGTTGAATATAATAGTGGTTTAGAGTTTTGTTTTTTAACTTCAACAAGTATTCTGTGGATCGCAAGAATTAGCTCAATAGCTAAGAGCTCCCTGGGGTCTGTTTCCTTCTACACCTGATAATCCACAGGTAGAAACAGTATGCTAGTGCTTAGTTTCCACATCCCATAGAGACAAGCTGCTGGCTGAGTTGGTTATTTCTTTACAGGTAGTAAGAGGTGGGTTTTTAAAAGTAAAATTTGCCTAGTGGGGTATATTATGGCCTTTTCATTTCTCTGTGTGTGTGTGTGTGTGTGTGTGTGTGTGTGTGTGTGTGTGTGTCTGTGTGTGTGTGTGTGTGTCTGTGTGTGTGTGTGTGTGTTTGGGAAAAGATCTTACCATGTAGCGCCTTCATTGACCTGGTACTCAGAAGTAGTCCAGGCTAATTGCCAGCTCATGGCAACCCTCCTGCCTCAGACTACTGAGTGAAGGGACATAGACGTGTCACTGTGCCAAGCTCCCCCACCCCTTTTAAAACATTGGGTTTTTTTGGTTGTTGGTGGTGTTTTTTTGTTCTTTTGAGACATAATTTCTGTATGTAGCCTTGGCTGTCCTGGAACTCGCTTTGTAGACCAGGCTGGTTTTGAACTCACAGAGATTTACCTGCCTCTGCCTTCAAAGTATTGGGCTTTAAAGGCATGTGCCACCACCACCTGTCTTTCAAGGTAAATTATTAATATGGCTAGATGTTATAGTGACACTTGTCCTAGCAACACTGATGTGATGGGCAGGGCAGCAAAGCAGTCAGATCTCTGAGTTTGAGGCCATCCAGAGGACAGTGTACAGCGACACTCTAAATAAATAAATAATGTTTATTTAAACATTAGCAGTGTTAGTCTGAATGGATATGCTGATAAGATGATTATGCTGTCTATTAGACAATGAACTATGGATTTTTAAGTTGAAATCGTGTAGGTTAAAGATTTAGTTTTTTAAAACTCCAGAGTTAAAGGTTATGATAGAAAATTGAGACTGATATCCCATTTGTTCTAAGTTATTAGTTAGCAGTTGTAGAGCCATTTTAGCAAAATTAAAGAAAATTCACTCTGTATTGTTTATTTTTGTTCTTTTTCTTTCTTTTTTTATTTCCAGAAAAAACCCAAACTGCTTAGTCTAAAGGAATCTTCAATGGCAGATGCCAGCAAGCACGGTGTTGGAACCGAGTCATTATTTTTTGATAAGGTAAGTAATGAGTAACATTTGATACTAATTAAGAGCAGTCACCTAATCCCTAAATTTTTGTTTCAAAAGTGAGAACTGATTAGAATTTTTTGGCATTGTTTTTTTCTCGAGACAGGGTTTCTCTGTGGCTGTGGAGGCTGTCCTGGAACTAGCTCTTGTAGACCAGGCTGGTCTCGAACTCAGAGATCTGCCTGCCTCTGCCTCCCAAGTGCTGGGATTAAAAATGTGTGCCACCACCACTGGCTTTTGGCATTGTTTTTATTTAATTCTTTGGGTTTGTTTTGTTTGGAGACAGAATCTCTCTATGTGCATCTTAGGTTGGTCTTGAACTCACCTTGTATCCCAGGCTGGCCTTCAGTTGCTCATCCTTTGGCCACCCGAGTGCCACCACATGTAGCCTGCCTGTTCTCTTTAGTATTTCTTTTCTTTCTTACACCCCCCCTTTTTTTTTTTTTTAAAGTGAGAATCTTACTATACCTCACTTTGTAGCCTGGGACTTACTATGTAGAACAGTCTGACCTCAAATTCATTGAATTCTGCTGGCCTTTGCCTCCCTCGTGTGAGGAATAAGGGTGAACGCCCCCATGCCCTTTTTTTGTTCATTAATGGTACTAGTCGGTGCCTCAGACATACTCCCATGCTCTCTGCATGCCTTAGGTGACTTAGGTTCAGGAGTGAGAATTCCCCAACATTTACAGCAAACTTGCTCTGAAAAGATCTGTAGGTGTTTTTATGCAGTAGCTAGCATTGAAATTTCTGGTGGACACCATGATTGTTATTTTAGTTTGACTTCTGTATCTGATTCTGTCCTTGGAGTTGATGATTTGCAAGCACTTTCCATCATTAATGTGGGCCGCTGATGGGTTTCTCACAGGATCCTATCTTGTACCTCTGGGTGTTTGCAGAAAACACATTATTTAATGGCTCCATTAATGTTAGTTCCAGATATCTGTCTGTTTCTTTGCCTTCAGGGGCTTTCCTGATGAAGGATAATGGTATTAGGAGTATATTTCGTAGTTATGTGTATGTATATGTACATATGTGTAATTAAAAGTATATATATGTAGTAACTATCTCAAAGTTTCTTTTAAATTCATTGAAAGAAGAAATGGCACAGAATTTACTATGTATTTATCATTTAGGTTGAGTGACTATGATTATGGTCTGTTGGATATTCTTTCTGCTTTTTCTTAGGTTTAAAAGCTGATAAATTAAAAGCAAATAGCTGGTATACAGTACAAAAAGTATAGTCTTTAATCAGTAGCATTGAAAGTTTGTATTTAGAAGTTGAGTATAATGGTGCACACTTGTAATCCACCTAAGAGACAGAAGCAGGAGACTTGCTACAAATTATCAGCCAGCCTGGGTTAGCAAAAAAAAAAAAAAATAGCCTCAAAAAATAGTTTTTTAATAAAAGTTTTTCATTTTAAGGGATTGTGCACCTGTGAATTCTAGTCTGTTCTGTGCCTCCTTCCACACAGGAGGAGGTAATCTGAACATATCAGATGGGTGTGTTGATAAGTTCAGGGTATATGGGTTCACAGTGCTAACAACTGGTTTTTAAAAACTAAAACTCCTGACTTACTACCTAGCTTGGTAGTATTACTTTTTCTGTAAGCTACTAAATATTTTCAGTTTTTGATGCTTTAAAATGTTAGTTTCAGGCAGGCGAGATGGCTCAGAAGTTTGGAGCACCAGCAGCTCTTCTAGACTCCTGAGTTCAATGCCCGGCAACCACATGGTGGCTCACAACCATCTGTAATGAGATCTGGTGCCCTCTTCTGTCATGCAGGAATATATGCAGACAGACAGAACATTGTATACATAATATATGCTTTTTTTAAAGTTAGTTTTCAAGCTGGACGGTGGTGGCGCATGACTTTAATCCCAGCACTTGGGAGGCAGAGACAGGCGGATATCTGTGAGTTCGAGGCCAGCCAGGTCTACAAAGCAAGTTCCAGAACAGACTCCAAAGCTACAAACACTGCTTTGAAAACATCAACAACAACAGCACATTAGTTTTCAATGTTGTAAGCAGGATAATAGCATGCGTGCGTGTGTGCGTGCGTGCATGTGTGTGTGTGTGTGTGTGTGTCTGTTTGTTTGTGTGAGATAGAGAGAATGTTAGCACATGCATATCAAAACAGATGTCTGTCCTCATCTTTTACCTTACTTGCGGCAGGGTCTTTTGTTCAGCACCACTGACGGTTTAAGGTAGCTGGCCCTGGAGCTTGTAGGGAATTTGCTCTCTCTGCCTCCCAACTCAATGAAGGTGTTCTGGATTTACAAATCTTACACTATTGCATTCAACTTTGTGTGATCTGGAGATCCCAGCTCTTTTCTCAGACTTGTATGACAAGTGTTTTATTCATTGAGCTGTCTCTCAGCCCCTTTTCTGTTTAGTGTACGTGTGTGCACTCGCATATATATGTATGGAGGTCAGAAGTCAGTATTGGGTATTGTCTTCAGTTGCTTCTCTACCTTATTTTTTGAAACAAGGACTCATTGAACCTAGAGCTCACGAATTGGCTACACTGACTTGTTTGAAGGCCTGGGGGTCTTCTGTCTCTGCTGCTCAAGAGCTACAAATACAGTTTTATATTTCTGTGCCTAGTGTTTTATGTGGGTGCTAGGAATCCAAACCCTGGTCCTCTGCTTGCAAAAGAATCCCTTAGCCATTTGAGCCATATCCTCAGGCTGTTTTTGTTTTGTTGTTGTTAAGATTTAATTATTATGTGTATGTGGGTGCCTTTATGAACACCCATATGCCACAAATATATAGGTGTGGTCATGCTTGTTGGCACACAATCCTGGGATGCACTTCTAAATACTTAAGCCATCTTTCTGCCTTGCTCCCCAGCCTGTTTTTGTGTTTTGAGGCAAGATCTTGTTGAATCTCTGGCTGGCCTCAGGAGCAGATTGGTCTTGAACTTAGAATGCTGAGATTCCAAGCATTTAGGAAAAAGAGGATCTAGATTTTTAAAGGCTGTCCTTGGATATATATAGCAAGTTTAGGGTTTGTCTCTGGTACATGACATCATGCCTAAAACAAAACAACATACAAAAGATTTTATTAACACGAATATGTAAACAGTGTTGAAATTCTTTTCAATATCTCCTAAGATGGACAACAGACGCTAAGGTTATTGACAAGGTCTAGAGTAGCAGCTATATGAGAAGGTGTAATGCATGGTCTCACATTTAAGTTATTAAAAATTCTAAACACATGTAAAACTAAAAAGAATAATAAAACGACCCTTTGTGCTCCTATCAAGTGTCAGCATTTCCATTGCTTGGTCTATGTGTTTGTTCTATATGTATTCGTGTTCATTTTAGATTGTTTAGGGACAGATTATGGTGTCTTTTGCTTTTTAAGGTGGTTTCTTTGATCATGTCTAAACAAAATAACATTGATTCCTTAGTAAATATCAGATTAAATTTACTCTATTAAAAAAATGATGACCCTGACTCTCCTTGTAACCATTTTTCTTCTGATTGTTTCCATAAGGTCCGAAAGGCTCTTCGGAGTGCAGAGGCATATGAAAACTTTCTGCGTTGTCTTGTTATATTTAACCAGGAGGTGATTTCTCGGGCTGAGCTTGTACAATTAGTCTCTCCTTTTCTGGGGTAAGTGAATTGAGGAGCACAGCCTCTGGTACTTCTGATATGATGATGCAGAGATTGTAAGACAAAGGTAATTGAGTTGTCAGAAATGACAGTGTCAGAAGGCATGGAGGCAGAGGCAGGTGAATTCAGAATGACCTGTCTTACAGAGAGACCTCCCCCAATGTATCAGCTGTGATGCAGCACTCATGGTCTCTTGATTATCTGACCAGCACTAAATGTTTATAGACACTGATCTCCCAGGGCTCTAGCATCTTAATTGTATTTCCCAACCTGAGGATTATATGAGCAGTGAAGCAATATTCTTTAGCCAAACAGTGGCTTCTTAACTTCTTACTATCTTGTTGTAGAACGTTATATAAGGAAAAATGGAACTTAACTAGTTAAAGGATGCTTCTCAGGTAGAAAATAATTATCTCTGGTAGTGGAGTTGTGACCCAACTATGAACTGTAATGTTGTTTCTCATAATAACTGCATCCTGCCTTAAATTGCTTACTAGCTTTTGGTTTGGTTCTTCAGGAAATTCCCTGAATTGTTTAATTGGTTTAAAAACTTTCTGGGATATAAGGAGTCTGTACATCTAGAAAGCTTTCCAAAGGAGCGAGCTACAGAAGGCATTGCAATGGAGATAGACTACGCCTCTTGTAAACGACTGGGCTCTAGCTACCGAGCCCTACCAAAAAGTTACCAGCAGCCCAAGTGTACAGGACGGACTCCTCTGTGTAAAGAGGTAAGGCTCAGCCTTGGATCTTCAGTTTCTTCAAAAGAGGGTGGTGATAGTACCAGGGCCAGAGTTTTTTAAAGTTTGCATTTATTTTTAATATGTGTATATACTTATAAGCTGTGGTCTGCTTGTGGAGATCAGAGACAACTTGTCAGTTGCTTCTGTGCTGCTACCATGTAGGTTCCCAGGATCAATCTCAGGTGCTCAGGTTTGATAGCAAGTGCCCTTATTTATTTGCTGAACCCTGTCTTACAAGAAAGGCCAGGATTTATATGAATTGTGAAATCATGAACCTTTTTTCAAAAGAAAATTCATATTCAGAACTTTCCCTTACTCTATTCTTTTGTGAACTGTCTTGATTTGGGTTTCTATTGCTCTTGATACAATACCATGACCAAAGCAACTTGGGGGAGGGAATCCATCTATTTTATGCTTCCATATCATTGTTCGTCACTGAAAGAAGTCAGGAGAGGAACTCAAGCAAGGCAGGAACCTAGAGGCAGGAGCTGATGCAGAGGCCATAGATGGGTGCTGCTTACTGGTTTGCTCCTCATGGCTTGCTCAGCCTGCTTTCTTGTAGAACCCAGGACCACCAGCCCAGGCATGGAACTACCCACAATGGCCTGGATCCTCTCCTGTTAATCACTAATTAAGAAGATGCCCCGGGGCTGGAGCGATGGCTCAGCAGTTAAGAGGACCAGCTTTTCTTCCACGGGTGCTGAGCTCAATTCCCAGCAACTATGTGGTGGCTCAGAACCATCTCTAGTAGGATCTGATGCCTTCTTCTGACATAAAGGAGTATGTGCAGATGGGGTACTCACATTAAATATAAATAAATCTTTAGAAAGTGAAAACTTTTCAGACCTTATGGTCTGACCTCATGGAGGCATTTTCTCAACTGAGGTTCCCTCCTTTCAGATAACGCTAGCTTGTGTCAAGGTGACCAAAAAAAAAAAAAAAAAAAAAAACTAACCAGGACACTTACCAAATGTTTTTTCATCTCTGTAGTGTTGTCTTTTTATTGAGAATTTTTAATTACCAGTAAGTTTTAACAAGCTTTCCTGCTGCCTCTTTTTTCACCCAAAGGTTTTAAATGATACCTGGGTTTCCTTCCCATCATGGTCTGAAGACTCTACTTTTGTTAGTTCCAAGAAGACTCAGTATGAAGAACATATTTATCGTTGTGAAGATGAACGATTTGAGGTATCCTCCTTTGCTATTTGGAGTTAGGGGAACAAAGAAGATGTGAAATGAAGGGGTATTTAAATACTGTGTATGAGGTAGCTTAAAAATATATATATATAAAAGAGCTGACCCTAGTAGTAGATGCCTGTAAGACTTACATTTTAAAGTGAGCGCTTGGATGGGAAGATCTAGAATGAACGAATCAGCTGTTAGAGACCCCTTGTTATAGGAAGGGGATTTCTGAAACTAGACTCAAAAATCTCCAATATTTAGATGATGTTTACTAATACCACACCAAAGGGAGTCAATTGCGTTTTGCGTGTGCGTATTTGATTAATATATTTATTATACTATGTTGACTGAGTCTGCTTCTTCACATCAGTGGGAGAGATCTCATAGCAATTAAACTCTGCCAGCATTCCCTCTTCACAAGAATCATGTGCTGTCTCCTCACTGACTGGTGGTTGCTATCTTTTCCCCATCTTAGTTACTTTCTGTAACTGATATATATCAAGACAACTTATGAAAGAGTTTAACTTGCTTTACAGTTTGAGATGGTGAGAGTCCATGTGGTGGAGGGAAGGAACTACCTGAGAGCTCACATCCTGATCCATAATGAGGCAGAGAGAATGCCTTGACAGTCGTACTAGTCCTTTGAAATCTAGAGGCCTACCCCTAGTGATAGACCTCCTCCACCAAAACCATGCCTTCTTTCCCTTCCCAGACAGTTTCTGAACTAGGGATTAAGTGTTTAAATATATGAGCCTTTTGGGGCCATCCTCATTCAAACCACCACTCCCCTAGAATTAATGGCCTGGTCAGTCATTGCAGAAAATTAAATTGTATTAAGTGTTATTTTCTATGGGAAGTTTTGTTTTGTTTTGTTGCTGTTTTTGCGACAGGGCTCTGTGTAGCCCTGGCTATGCTGGAACTCTCTCTGTAGGCCAGGCTGGACTTTATCTCAGAAATCCATCTGCCTCTGCCTCTGCTGGGATTAATGTGTGTGACACACACCTGGCTTCTATGGAAAGTTTTTAATCAAGGTGAAGAACATTTTTCCAAGTCAGGTAATGTAGTTTAACTATAATCCCAGGGGAGGGGAAGGCAAAAGTCCTCCTTAGCTGCATAGACCATTGGATGCCCCAGTCTGGTCTACATGCTGCTATCTTTGAAAAGGAAAGAATAATAATTGTGAATTTGTTGCCATTGGGTATAATGTAGTAACTTAATATTTAAATCTTTTAGACATTTAAGTTAAGGCTCCTAAACCCTTTAATCTCACACCTGTCTTTTGGGATTGTTTTCTTACTGTTTGTAATGTGTTTCCTTAATGTTAGAAAAGTTGATAGGTCAGATATTGTGGCTCACATTTGTGATCCTAGACTTTAGGTGGCAGAGACAAGAACTTATCACAAGTGAAGGCCAGTCTGGTATACATAGCAAGTTCCAGGTTATCCATAGTAGAAATCTTGTCTTGGTACAAACAAAACTGTAAGGAAATGTGTCAGTATAGTAGCCTTCTTAGGTCCTTGTGGCCTGTGGTCGGCAGTGCTAAACTGTGTAGTGGTGATGACTGTTAAGCAGTTAATGCACTTTATGACCTCTGTATGTGGCATTTCTTCCAAAACCAACCGTATGAAAATAGTATGTGCCATTTTCATAGTTTACTAATAGAGAGCCTTACATGGCTTTTATAGGAACCACACGACTCCAGTCCCGAGGAATTTGACGTCCTCCTTATTCTCATATCTCTACTGTGTTCTGGTTTTCTACCTGAGTACCTTTTTTTGTTTTGTTTTAAGCTTGATGTAGTTTTAGAGACCAATCTTGCAACAATCCGGGTTCTGGAAGCAATACAGAAAAAACTTTCCCGCTTGTCTGCTGAGGAACAAGCAAAATTTCGCTTAGATAACACCCTTGGGGGCACATCAGAAGTCATTCATCGAAAAGCACTCCAGAGGATATACGCTGATAAAGCTGCTGATATCATAGATGGTCTGAGGAAGAATCCCTCCATTGCTGTTCCAATTGTCCTTAAAAGGTATGTATCTTGTGACTTTTGTATGCTTTGTGACATGTTCTGCGTTGTTATCTAATCAGAATTCCACTTCTCTCTCTTCTTGGTTGTTAGACTTTTGGGACAGAGTAGAATGATGGAACTTAGTTTAGGGTTTTGTATGCTATAGTGGTTAAAGGACTACTATCCAGTGGTAGAGTGCTTTTGTAGCATGCATAAGTGCTGGAGTTCAATTCCCTATGCCATAGAGAGAGAACAAGTGAGTTGGTGTATGATAGCATGCTTTGAATTTATATTTGAGGTTGTGTTTTATTTTTTTGTTTCTCAGTAGAGGGGATTGGACTTCGGACCATTTGTGTAACATGCTTGGTAGACAAATGCTTTACCATATCTCAAACTGTGTGTCTGTGTGGTGTGTGTGTGTGTGTGTGTGTGTTCTTTGTTTTGTCTCCCTATATTATCCAGACTGGCTGTTGAATTTGCAATGCTCCCCTCTCGCCAAATGCCTTCTCTTGGACTTTGCATTTCCATTAGCTCAGTAAACGTTCTGAGTTATAACATAGAAGCAAGTTCACCGTTGGTTTGTTTGGCCAACGAGAACTCATTTTTCAAGAATACTCATTGAAGCCAGATATAGTCTTCACACTAGGAAGGCAGAGGCAAGAAGATTGTGTAAGTTGTGAATTCCAAGTCATCCAGTGCTTTCAAAGTGAGACCTTGTCTCAGAAACCACTCCATACTCCTTCATAAAACTCTCCTCCTTTTTTCTTCTTTTTCTCTTTTCCTGTCTTCCAAGACAGGGTTTCTTTGTGTAGCTTTGGCTGTCCTGGAACTCTTTTGTAAACCAAGCTGACTTTGAGCACGAAAAGATCTACCTGCCTCTTCCTCCCAAGGGCTGGGATTAAAGGCGTGTGTCATCTGGCTTCCACTCAACTTTCTGAGTACTCAAGGAAGCCTGATGTTCCTCTTGCCTCTAATGTCAGCATTGGGGAGGTGGAAGGCAGAAATTTGAGACTTGTGTGTTCTATTTAGCAAGACTTCACAGCAAGACTTGTGTAGAAAAGCAAACCCCTTCTGGGAAAAAAAACTTCATTTAGGTAATATCAACGTTATTATCTCAAGTGCCAGCAATTGACCTGATTTTACACAGGTTCGGTTTTCATCCAGTAAAATAACCTGGAATATTTCCTATTTCTAAACTCTCTAAGTTCTCACATTGTTATTTACATCCCTTCCCACCCTGCCAAGGTTGAAGATGAAAGAGGAAGAATGGCGAGAAGCTCAGAGAGGATTTAACAAGGTGTGGCGAGAGCAAAACGAGAAGTACTATTTGAAGTCTTTGGATCACCAGGGTATCAACTTCAAACAGAATGACACCAAGGTCTTGAGGTCCAAGAGCTTACTCAATGAAATTGAGAGCATCTATGATGAGGTGAGCTGGGGGATTCTACGCCTCCCTCAGCTTTGGTGTGAATGTTCAGCCTGGCTTTGACTCTGCAGTCACTGAATGCTGCTGCTTCTTGCTTCATGACTAGAGTCCATCATAGCTTTTGATTCCTGGTCTACCATCTAACACCTAAGACTCACTGTTACACTTAGTTCTTCCTCTTCTTTCCTAATTTATCATTCTGCTTTCAGTTTACTCCTTCTGACTCCTACTTCTTCCAACAAATATCTTGTATTTGTGGAGACCCTCTTGTCTACGTCAGCTTACAGAGTGTTGGTAATCCCTGTCACTCTGCATGCTTACCAGGAGTGTAAATAGTGCCAAGAGTCAGAGGTAATATGACCTGTCTTAGGAAGTAGGAAGCTTTCTTTCTTTTCTTTTTTTTTTTTTTTTTTTTTCTTTTTTTTTTTTTTTTTTTTGCCTTTACAAGACAGGGTTTCTCTGTATTGTTTTGAAGGCTGTCGGTCCAGCCAGGCCTCGAACTCACAGAGATCCGCCTGCCTCTGCCTCCCGAGTGCTGGGATTAAAGGCGTGCGCCACCACCGCCCGGCCAGGAAGCTTTCTAAAAGTCCTGAGTTTTAAAGAAGAAAAATAGTGAATGAACTTTTACACTTAATCATCTGTTTCACCATGTTAACCTTCATGTGACAAACTCTACCCTAATATAGAATTTTAAATACAATTTTCTTAAATCATCAATATCTAGACGGTACTCATTTTTTTTTTATCAAACACATTGCCATAGTACCTATGAATATTTGGATGAGAGACAAAAATTGTTAAGGTCAATTCCTATGTTTCAGATTGGGTAATCACTATTATGTCTCTGTCTATTTTGAGATGGGATCAAAATACATAAGCCCAAACTGGCTTAGAACTTGTATCTTTTCTGGCTTCACCTCCTAAAGGCTGTAATTATAGATAGGTACCACTGTGCCTAGTTTCCATTATAGTTAATAATAAAAAATGCTGCTGGTATAGTCTTTTTTGTTTGTTTAGTTTTCTTTCTAGAGACAGGATTTCTATGTATAGCCCTGGCTATATCTAGAACTTCTACTTGCCGTTTTTAGACCAGGCCGTCCTCATTCAGAGATCTGCTTGCCTCTCTGTCAAGTGTTGAGATTAAAGTGTGCACGCCTTTAATCCTAGAACTTGGGAGGCAGAAGCAGACGTATTTCTGTGAGTTGAGCCTAGTCTGGTCTATAGAGCGAGTTCCAGGTCAGACTCTAAAGCTACAGAGAAACCCTGTCTCAAAAAAAGGTGTGTACCACCACCACCTGGCATTGCTGATGTAGTCTTCTTGTAGGCTTGTCACTGTATACATGTCACACAATGCTTTTGTGTCTGTTCCATCAGAGACAAGAACAGGCTACAGAAGAGAATGCTGGCGTACCTGTTGGCCCACACCTCTCGCTTGCCTATGAAGACAAACAGATTCTAGAAGATGCTGCTGCTCTAATTATCCATCATGTGAAGAGGCAAACAGGCATTCAAAAAGAGGACAAGTACAAAATCAAGCAAATCATGCATCATTTCATTCCTGATCTGCTGTTTGCTCAGAGAGGTGATCTCTCAGATGTGGAAGAAGAAGAGGAGGAAGAAATGGATGTAGATGAAGCCACAGGGGCGCCTAAGAAGCACAATGGTGTTGGGGGCAGTCCCCCTAAGTCCAAGTTGTTATTTAGTAATACAGCAGCTCAGAAGTTAAGAGGGATGGATGAAGTATACAACCTCTTCTATGTCAATAATAACTGGTATATCTTTATGCGACTACATCAGATTCTCTGCTTGAGGCTGCTGCGGATTTGTTCCCAAGCTGAGCGGCAAATTGAAGAAGAAAACCGCGAGAGAGAGTGGGAACGGGAGGTGCTAGGCATAAAGCGAGACAAAAGTGATAGCCCTGCCATACAGCTACGTCTCAAAGAGCCTAGTGAGTGCTTAGACTGTTGACTTTCAGAATGTATGTAGGGTGGATGACTGGTTTCAAGGCCTCATTAAACTTGCATCTCCTTTAGATTGGAACTAGGGTTCATATCCTGCCTCTACAACTTAATTGGTTGTGTAACCTTCCTTAAACCCATGAACCAATAAAATGGAGGCAATAATTGTTACTTTATGGGGTTGTTTGAGGGTTTAGGGGAAAGATGCATACATAGCACCTTGTGTAGTACCCAATTTATGAACACACAGGGTCCATCATTAGCACTGTGTACATGTGAGGGATGGGGATTCATTGACTAAGTTAATAAACAGTGTTTCAGGTGAGAAGAAATGTCATAGTTCATTCCACAACATATAAATTCCTCATAATTCATGTTTATGACAAAGAGGAATGTTCTTAGATGTGTTAGCAAGCTTCTCTTTAATAGACTTTATGGTTCATCCTAATATTTTCTGAAAAGGAATTAGGACTTAAAATGGTGTGAGACACAGCAGAGGGATAAAGAGGAAAGGAAAGCCCAGGGGTCATGGAAGGAACTATATACTTTATACTTTATGCCACACTGAGCTGCCTGCTTCCAGATAGCAGTTTCGTTCTTAGCTAGGTATTTAACCTGTGATCCAGATGCTTCCTCACAGGCTTCTTTTCTGTGCTGTTCATGAAATAGTAAATAACTATTGTGGGAAATCTTGTGTACAATCCTAGTTTCTTATCTGTTAAACTAATGACACCAGGAATCTATTTGAAAAGCCTTTATATGTATTGGACCTAGCTTGAAAGAAACAACTTTGGGGCTTAAGTGTGGTGATTCCTTGTTTCAGGAGAAATTACAAATACAGTGATCAAATCTGGGCTTGAGAACTGTTAACCTGGACTTAGGCTGCAGTAGTTTGTTCTTAATTGACCATGCCAGTCATGGCTGTGGCTACAAATCTGTGGTTTGAACTCTGCTTTATTGTAGCATATTTTAGAGGCTACTTGCCTCTCTTCTGGGCTTAGACAAGTGACAGTCTGTGACAAAACTTCAGCCAGCAGCTTGTTTTAAACAGTAATTGTTCGTTTTGCCTGTCTGAAAGTCCACCCAGTTTTTGCTTAGCTAGATATTTTTTTGTTTCCCCTTACAGATAGGTGGCCAGTTAATCAATGGGAAGAGTTCCTTTTGTAATTACCTTTTTATAACTTTTTGTTGCAGTGCAACATATATGCAAAAAGGGACACAAAGAAGAATTTTTATGTGGGGTGTGTGTCTGTGTGCAGAGAGGCTGGAGGACAACATGGAGTATCTGCTAGTATCTTACCATAACTCCTTGAGACAGCATCTCACTGAACCTGGAGCTAGGCCAGTGGCCAGCCGTCAGCACACCCTAATGCTTCTCTCCCACCCCATATTGCTGAGGGTACGGGTGGTAACAGCCAGGTCTTTATATGTGTGCTGGGGCCCCTTTTATGTAGGAAGTGTTCTTACCCACCATACCATTGCCCTTGCCCCACAAATAGATTTTTATGGCTCTATAAATTTTTCTATAGTGGGCATACTTTAGTCAAAAAAGAGAACAAGGAAAGCAATAACACTAAGACCCAGTAACCTTCTTAGGCCACTATTTTGATTTCTACCTTTTGGGGGTGGGGCAGTATTTGAGAGAAGATTTCCTGCTATAAAATTTTCACTGTCCAGGAACTTGTTATGTAGTCTAGACTGGTTTCAAACTCAGAAATCCTCTTGCCTTAACCTCCCTGGTGTATAGACATGTGCCACTATGCCCAAGTTGAGGTTAGTTTTTGAACTCTGTATAAATGGGTGCTATTTTAATAAGTTCAGGTGATCCCATTCCTGGTTGCTGTCTCTTTATAAGATTCATTCCAGCTATTGGTTGAAATGCTTCATGTGCAACAAATACAAATCATTTAATGTAATTTGTGATTAACTGTTTGGTGGCCAATAGGCTTCCAAGTGTTAGCTAGAATCTACCTATGTCTATCTACCTTTACTTTCTATTAGTCTTCATTGAAATAGCTTTTTGAGCAAATGTCTCCCTTGAGAAATGGCTTGTGTAAGTGGAAGAGCAGCAACTTGAAGAGCCCTCTTGGGGTATTTTGCTCTTGGGTGGCGTAGAACTGTTTTGGAAGCCAATGTAAGAAGTTACAGTCACTTTATTCTTGACTGGGCAGTGCTGGTGATTACAGCCTCCTATCAGATTTCATCTCTGCTTAAATTGGGTTGAATCAAACATGTTTTGTGTATCTGGTGTTTGTCCTTTCAAATGCTGTTTAGGCCAGCTATGGGATTCCCTGCTTTTTGTTCTTGAGCTTTTCTTAACAGAGTGAGGTCTTACCTGTCTCATCTTTCCTATAGTGGATGTTGATGTAGAAGATTATTACCCAGCTTTCCTGGACATGGTGCGGAGCCTGCTTGATGGCAACATAGACTCATCACAGTATGAAGATTCACTGAGAGAGATGTTCACCATTCATGCCTACATTGCCTTTACTATGGACAAACTAATCCAGAGCATCGTCAGACAGGTGAGGGGGTAGGACTGCCAAGAGAAGGCAAAATTTCTATGGGACAAGGACAGCAGCTTAATCATATATCAATGTTTATAAATATATGTCTCTGAAATGGAAAGGACCAAGTTAAAGTGAAGTCTGTTGTGTGACTTTTCCTGGGGAGACAGTGAACAAATATCTCTTTACCCTTCATGATACACTGACAGAAAACCAAAGAAAAATTTCTAATCAAATCTAGCTTAGTGAACCATTACACTTATTGGCATCACTTAAGGAACATGAGTAACCAACCCAAAGGCAGCCACGTCATTGAAAAGCCCTCCATACATACTCAAGCCTGGCTGACAATTCACTGAAGCTGAATCCTTGGAGCTCTTGCACAGCTAGGAGGCAGCTTGACCTATGGGGGAGTGTCTTCTCCCCAGATATTATTACTACTTTTATATGAGGGTACGAAATTCAAGGTTATCCTCAACTACCTTCTAGGCCAGCCTGGGATACATAAGACCCCTTGTGTGTTGGGGGATGTTAATTCTGACTTTTCAGGAGCTTCTGGAATTTTCTGTTTCCTTTACCTCCTGAGCCTTGTACATTTTATTTACTTCCCTAGTGTGGTGTTTCTGTTCAGAGGAAATAGCTGGACAACATGTGTTTGTCCTGTGAACAAAGTATGACTCTTTCAGCCTTGGAATTGGATCTTAGTTGTTCTCGGTGTACCATTGCAGTAGTGTGACCCTCCTCAGAACCTGTCCTAAATGGCCACTTATAGAGAACACAGGCGTCCACTTCTCAACCTTTTCTGAGAAGGAAGCAGAGATGTAATGTTGCCTTTTCTGTAGAATGGTGATTCTGTTCGCCTTGTTTAATATTAAAGTCTTTATAATGCTCAGCCCACCTCATTTATCTGATACTCACTGTGTTAGGTTTGTAGTTGCTTTTACGTTTTGTTCTTGGAAATTTTAAATATGTGGAGTTATTTGTGACAGGAACTCAGTATATAGCATTCATTGACTGACCTAAAACTAGTGTTATTTCTGTGCCAGTCTCCTGAGTTGCTGAGATTACAGGTGTGAGCTATCACACCCAGCCAATATCATTCTTCCTAATTGTATTGTCCTTCTGACAGGGAGGTTGTCAAAGACTTCCTACTAGTATTCTGAACTCTCCTAGAGGATCAGAGTACTCAAATTCTGTGAGCTAAATAGATGGAAAGTGCAAATTCTACCCTGGAGTCCACACTACCACTGTTCAGGGAAAGGCTTAGAGTTCCCTTGAGGAAAATACTGACTTTTGCAAAGAACCCTTGCTTTTTCCTTGGCTTTGGAAGGAAACATGCCTTTGTATGCTGTACTGTAAAGAAAGCTGCGTGTAATTGAATCTTGCATCTTACCAAAAGTTGTTAGCCAGATAACTGAAAGATGGAAAGGTACTAGGCCTTCCCATAAGGGGTCTGGGTGGTGATTGATAGTCAGCTTTCCTCATAATTTGAGAGACAAATCCCTAGTGATCCCCTAAATGTATATGAATTACCAGCTCCATTTCCCCATGTATGTTTATGCATCCAACCTTACTATTGGCTACAGCTAGGAACAGTCTTAAAATGAATTTTTCATAAACCTTGGTTAGTTTTTCAAATAGAATTCATTTATTTAGAATCTGGTTATGAATGTATGGTTAACACTATCAACATACTTTTTGGTTTTTCGAGGCAGGGTTTCTCTGTATTGTTTTGGATGTCCTGGAACTAACTATTGTAGACCAGGCTGGCCTCGAACTCACAGAGATCCACCTGCTTCTGCCTCCCGAGTGCTGGGATTAAAGGCGTGCGCCACCACCACCCGGCTCAATATACTTTTACTCGGGAGGCAGAGGCAGGCGGATCTCTGTGAGTTCGAGACCAGCCTGGTCTACAAAACCTGGAAAACATGAGTTTCCTCCAGAAAACCCAAATCCATTTGTTTTTAAGACATGTTCATCCTTTCCCTTCCCTTGTGGTCCCCTATAGTTCTATTCTGGTTGAACAAGTTTCAAGGTCAGACCATATATTTGTCTTAACTTTTTCAGGCTGGGGCTTTGTTTAGCTCAGTTGATGAGTTAATTGCCAGCCATGCATAAAGACCTGTGTTGGATCTCCCAACACTCCACAAAATGGGTATGGTATCATACATATAATCTCAGCATATTTAAGGAGGAAGCAGGAAGACCAAAAGTTGAAGGTTATCTTCAGCTACATAGGAAGTTCAAGGCCAGCCTCTGATACATAAGACCTTGTCTTAAAGAGGTTTAACTCTCATTAGGCAGTCTCAGATAGCTTAGCTACAGAGCTCAAATATGTTATCATGTTAGGACCTGACAAGGGAAGCATCCCTTCATCCTAGACATCTCCATTCTCGTGCTTCTCTGCCTTCTCCAGCCCTCTTGAGATGTCAAAACCTCTGGCCTTGGTATTACCCAGCTTTTCTTTTCATTTCTTTTTGGTTTTTCGAGACAGGGTTTCTCTGTGTTACAGCTAACTGGCCTTGAACTCAGAGATCTGCCTCCCAAGTACTGGGATTAAAGGTGTGGGCCATCATGCCTGGCTTGTGTTACCCAGCTTTTCAATGCAGGTGCTCCTCTATTAAAAAAAAAAATCCCTCACACCATCCCTATATCATTTAATCATACCAGATGAAAGGTTTAATATAGGTGTGTGTGTACATACCCCCTAGTTGTCTCTGGATTTATAGTGCTGCCATTTCCAAAGGTTCTGAGAGAGGCCAGATACAAGAGAGGATATGAATAGGAAGTCAGTGGTGCATATTCCACTTTAACAAGGTATAAGTCAGGAGGAGCATCTTCATGGTATAGAGTTCATGTCTTGAATAGACTTTTATCTTGTCCTCTTTCTGCCCCATTTAAAGTGAAGCTATTACTGTGTTACCAAGTCATAATAAGCCTTATTTTAATGGTAATGTCTAGATCATTTCTACTTCACAAGGATCATTTCTTCCTAAAAGTAGAATGGCTTAGTGGCTATGAGACTATAACAATGACTAAGTAAAATAGATTAATCAATATTGAAATTAGCATTTTTGCTTCCCTGTTTTTAAGGATTAGTTTGGTGTTAGGGACTAAACAAAAGACTGTCTTACTAGGCAAGCCCTCTACCACTAAGCTAAATAGATGGATACCCCAGTCCTAACTTTTATTTTTTTTTCTGGTATTTTTATAGGTAGGGCTTCATTTCACTTGAGAGAATTGCTGTTTTTACATTTATGTATTTCGTGTGTGTGTGTGCCGTGTGTACACATGAACGTCAGGGATAACTTAGGGGTGTGCATTCTTCCACCATGTGTGTGCCGTGTGTACACATGAACGTCAGGGATAACTTACAGGTGTGCATTCTTCCACCATGTGGATTTCATGGGTTAAACTCAGGTCATCGGCTTGAGGTCAATCAACTTTACCCTAAGAACAGTGAGGAAAATCAAAACAGAAATCGTGGCATGGGGATGGTGCCAACTGTAGCACTTGCCTAGCATATGTCATGGCCTGGGGTTGCCCCCAGTAGCCTGTGCATAAAAGGTTCAACTTTCTAGGGTTGTTAATATAAGTCACCAAGTCTAGTTAGCCAGCTGCAACCGCCTCCATCCACCCCTCACAAAAGGGTTTACAGTTTTCAACCACATTTAGCCGATATTGAAAATAAACGATTGGGGGCTGGAGAGATGGCTCAGCGGTTAAGAGCACTGACTGTTCTTCCAGAGGTCATGAGTTCAATTCGCAGAAACCACATGGTGGCTCACAACCACCTTGAATGAGATCTGGTGCCCTCTGCTGGCATGCAGGCAGAAGACTGTATACACAATAAATAAATAAAAATATTTTTAAAAAAAGATGTGGGCATTCTCCTGAAGCCCCCTTTAGAAAATAAACGATTGAGGCAAAGGATGTACATTTATATGGTCCTGGGTTTTTTCTAAGCTTGCCTCGGGGAAAAAAAGAATTAATATGCACTGTTTAAGGATTACACTTCTGCCAAATATGGAATAATCAGTGGTTTGCTGGTGAGAAGTTGACCCTGGGTTAGGAGCTTGACTTCTAATTCAGACTGTTCTTTAGTTGAGCTCCTGGGGACAGGTAATGAGCAGACAGGGTTCCTACCTAACTCTGCTTTCCTGGAACTCACTATGTAGACCAGATCGGTCTTGAACTCAAAGGGATCCACGTACCTTTGCCTCCTGAGTGCTGGGATAAAGGCATGGGCCACCACTTCTGGTTTATGCAGCAACCTTCTTAAGTTTCAGGTTTTATACAACGATTAGGAATCCTAGGTAAGGGCTCAGAAGTTACAAGTGCTTGCTATTCTTTCCAGAACCCACATGGTGACTCATGGCCTCCTCTAACTCCAGTGTTCTCTTCTGGCCTCCATAGACACACAAACATGGATAGTATAGCTCACACACTAGAGGCTCACACACAATGAATATAAATAAAAATAAAATTTTTTCAAAATCACGTGGATCTTGTTTTCACAGTTCTCTCAGGCACCTCTCCACACCCCAAGTCTCATGAGTTTTATTATTTAACACAAAAAAAAAAGAAAAATTTCTTAAAATCTCTCCCATTCCAGCCTGTTTTCCAGAGTATTTGTGGGTTGGATAAGAAGTATATGTGAAAAAGCAAAATTGTGCACAATTTAAAAACACATGCAAGTGGGGATACAATGATGGAACCTGACATGGGGGTACACATCTGTAATTCCCAAACTTGGAAAGTGGAGGCAGGAAGATTAGTACTTCACGATTATCCTTAGCTACATACTGAGTTTGAAGCCAGCATAGACTACAAACAAAAACAAAAGCCAGTTAACTGCAAAACATTTTTTAAAGATATTTAGAATGACATTTTATTTACTTAGCTAGGAAACATGAGTGGAAAACATTACACCACTGAGACTTGATTTTGCTTTTAAATATGAGTTTTCTTTTGAAGTGTTCATAAAGGCAGGAGATCCTGACTTGGTTATTTTCAATGAAAGCGATAATGCTTAACTTTGCAAATTAAAACAAAATGTTTTAGGTTGAATGACTAGAGGATGGGTGAACTGCTCTCTTGACTCATGGCTGGCCTGTGCTTTGTTCCAGCTGCAACACATTGTCAGTGATGAGGTCTGTGTGCAGGTTACTGACCTTTACCTGGCGGAAAACAATAATGGAGCCACTGGAGGCCAGCTGAATACTCAGACATCAAGGAGCCTTCTGGAGTCAACGTACCAGCGGAAAGCAGAGCAACTTATGTCAGATGAAAACTGCTTTAAGGTAGGACTTGCTCATGTAACCAGCTGCTGCTGCTGCTGACATTAGTTTCCAAAAATAAGTCTCCTGCCATTCATTCACACTCACTCACCTGTTTCTATTGTGTGTTTGTGGTATGTATGTATGTGTGTGCACAAAGTCTGCTTCAGGGAGGTATACACCTTACAGGTTTTGTGCCCCCCTACCCCTTTTTCTTGATATAATCTGGCTATCATTGGCCTGGAGCTCATTGATTTTTCCTTTGGTGGGCTGTCTCTCCAGTGCTGTAATTATGAGTCAGAGTTATACATGAGTACTGGGAATCAAACCAGATCCCCATGCTTCTTTGCAGCAAGCACTTTACTAACTGAGCTAGCTGCTCAGTTACTTTTACTGAATTTAAAAAAATAAGCAAAATACAAACTTTGTTAGGCTCAGAGCTTTAAAAAAAAACTATAATGCTTTGTAAATATTTCTTGAAAACTGCTTATGTGTAAAATCTACAGATCACTATTAAAAACATGTAGTAGATAAAAATAAAGAAATCACTTACTTTTTTTTTCTAGAAATAAACTTTGATATTCTGGGCTTTGGATGTACTTTTTTTGTTTTCTTTATGTGTGTTTGTCTGCATGTATGAATGTGTACTATGTGTGCGCTTGGATCCCTCTGAGGTTGGAAGAAGGCATTGGGTCTGCTGGATCCACCATGTGACCACTGGGTCCTTTGCAAGAGCAGATGTTCCCAACCATTGAGCTGCCTGTTCAGATTCTTTTAAATGCACATTTTGAAAGAGTTGGCTTAATTACTCATTCCCCAGGATAATCAGCATAATTTTTACAGCTACCTCTTCTCCCTTCCCTTTTCCCTTCTGTTTTTTCTGAGACAAGGTCTAGGTATGTAACACAGGCTATTCTTAAGTTATAGATCCTCCTTCCTCAACCTCCAGCGTGCTGGCATTACATTGTAGATAAGACCTCTGTGTCTGGCTGTATTTCATTGGGATGTAAGTCAGTTGTAGACTACTTGGAAAGCCTTTGTGAAACCCTGAGTTGTTCCCATCACACATCTGTAATCCTAGCACTCGAGATGTTAAATTAGGAAGATCCAAAATTTGAGGTCAAGGCCAGCCTTCTCTACATAACAAATTCCAGGACAACCAGGGCTACATAGGAGAACCCTGTCTCCAAAAGATAAATAAATAAACCCAGCTTATTATGGTACTCTGGGAGCTGAGGTTGGGCTGTGAAGTGTTGATTTACTGGCACAGTATATAATGTAACGTGTTTTTATTCTTACTGGTTTTGTTTGTCTCCCTTAGATTTGTTTTAGGTTAGCTATATTATTTTTGGTAGATAAAGTTTTAGGAACAGGTTTTTTTGTTTTTTTTTTTTTAATAGCTTCTCTAAAAAGCCAGTCAGCTTTCATCTAGTTGCATTTGCCTGATTGGTAGCCTGGCCTTTCACAGACAGTATCCTAAATTCTTGTTCTTTCTGTATGTAAAGAAGATTGATAGTAAGTTTGCTTTTTTATTTTTACCTTTTAACATACAGTCAGATTTAGCTCAGGATGTCCTCAAACTACTTATTTTATGTGGTTGCTTTGCCTGCATGTATGTGTAGTTTGCCTTTTTTATTCCCATTAGACAGAGTTTCTCTGTAGCTTTGTAGCCTGTGCTGGAACTTACTCTGTAGATCAGGCTGGCCTTGAACTTGCAGAAATCCACCTGCCTATGCCCTCCACACCACCAGTGCTGGAATTTAAGGCATGTGCCATCACTGTCCAGCATATGTGTAATTTTCTAATCTGCAGTAAACTGAGTTAGGACATTGAGAGAGCCAAGGCTCCAGAATAGGACATCTGTTGGCAGATCTAAAATATGCCATGTGACTGCCTTTATCAATGTATTGCTTTTATAAATGAAATATTTTTAAAGCCACGTACATATTACCAAATATTAGCATCCAGAACATCAGTTCAAATATTATTAGTGCCATTGTAACACTTGGCTTGTTTGTGGCTCTATTTTTAGTCCAGGCTCGTCTGAAACTATGTGGGCCATACTGTTGGCAGTCTTCTTGGTTCACCTCCTTTGTGCGCCATCACACCTAGTTCAACAGTACCTTCTAAAGTGTGTGTGTGTGTGTGTGTGTGTGTGTGTGTGTGTGTGTCTGTCTGTCTGTCTGTCTGTCTGTCTGTCTGTCTGTCAGTCAGTCTCTTCTCCCACTGTGTGGCTTTCAGGGTTTAAGCACCTTTACCCTCTGAGCCATCCTGCTAACCCAACAGAACATTCTTTTAATTTCTTTTCATTTTTCATGTTTGAAAATTTTACACATGAATACTGTGTTTACATCATTTCCACTCTTATTTCTCCTGTGTTCCCTTCTCACTTGCTCTCAGACTCATGGCCTCCCTTTTAGTTTTCATTGTCATGTTTGTGTACGACCACTGAGTCCATTGGTGTTGGCTGATACATACATACATTTTTAATACCACCACCTGGGGTAACCTATCAGGGTTGGGTTGGAGAAATAGGCTCTCTCTCTCTCAACAGCCATTGTAACTCTTCCATTTAATGGTGGGTCTTTGTGAAAATGTCCCCCTCCATGTTAGAATACCAGCTGATGTTATTATGCGGGTTCTTGTTTAGGTAACTCTATTTTTGAGATTTCGTGAATGTGACTTCCCTGTTACATCCAGGAGATGTCCTGGTCTTCTGGCTCTTAAAATCTTTGTTTTCTATCAGTTGCATCAAGCACCCAACGGTCAGTTTTTCTCTGCATTTTGACCAGTTGTGGATCTTTGTAGTAGTCCCTACCTGCTGCAAAAAGAAGCCTCTTTGATAAGGAGTGAGAGTCCCACTTACCTGCTGAGCTGGGGTGTGAGCTGTGTAACCTTAGCAAACAGTTACTAACTTACGAAACATTGTTTTTAGATTTATTTTTGTGTGTAAAAATGTTTGTCTACCATCTACATGCAATGCCCTCAGGGGCCAAAAGAAGGTGCTGTATCCTCTGGAACTGGAGTTTACTACCATATGTCAGTCAAACCAAGGTATTCTATCCAAAGAGTAGCCAGGGCTTAGCAGCTTTTCAATATCCTCGTTTCTTTCTTTGGAGCAAAATTTTAATACCTTTCCACCTCCAGTATGACAATCTAAGTTCATTGCCCTGGATATTTTGTTTTGTTTGTTTAAACTCTACTTCTATTTTCAGCTAATGTTCATTCAGAGTCAAGGTCAGGTTCAGCTGACAATTGAGCTTCTGGACACAGAAGAGGAGAACTCAGATGACCCTGTGGAAGCAGAGGTATGGGCAAGTACATTTCCCATAGACCTTGCCTGGCTGCCCTGAATTCTCAGGGCTGTAGCTCCATAGGGTTTCTGTGATTATGTTTTTAGGATTTACTTTCTTTTTATTTATTTATTTATTTTTGAGGCAGGTTCTTTGTATAATCCTGGCTTTCCTGGAACTTCGTCTGTAAACCAGGCTGGCCTCGAACTCAGATCTGCCTCCTGAGTGCTGAGATTAAATGCTTGTGCCACCACCACTGGTTTAGGATTTATTTTGTGTGTGTGTTGTGTGTTTTGGGTGTTGGGAACAGAGCACCAAGGGCTCTTAACCCTTGAGCCATCTCCAGCCCCGTCATAGGTTGTTTGAACATGTTTAGCATGCAGGTCATTCCAACTATGTCTGTTCGTACTCACTTTGGAGGCTACAGTGGAATTCGCTGTCAGTGCCTCCCATCCTCAGTAAGTATGTTTGACAGCTTAACTTTTCTTGTGCTTGTTTTTGTTTTCCTCTAAATGACTATAAATAGTAAATGAGGTGCTTTTGTTTGTTTTGGGGCTTCATTTGGTAGAGTATCATGTTTACTTTTTAATTGAGTTATAAATGAACCCAGGAATTTCTTTAAATTTTTGTTTGTTTGTTTAATTTTGTTTTTCAAGACAAGGTTTCTCTGTATAGCCCTGACTGTACTAGAACTGGCTCTGTAGACCATGCTGGCCTCGAACTCACTTGAAATCCGCCTGCCTCTTTCTCCCAAGTGCTGGGATTAAAGGTGTGCACCATCACTGCTTGGCTGTAAGGATTTAGTTTTGATAACTATCTCAAATGTACTATCTTGCTGGCTAACAGAATTTAAATATGTATTTCAGTACCAAATAACAAGCTTGTTCTTTAGGGAAAGGGCATTAATTTTTAGTTTTACAGTTCTGGGGTTCAAAGGTGAACCCTTTACCACTGAGCTATAACCTCAGTAACCCCCCTTTTTTGGATAGGATCTTTTCATATGGCTCTCACTGGCCTCACATTTGCAGTTTTCCTATCTTAGTCTCCCAAGTGCTAGAATTACTTTTGTATACCACAACACTAGGCTATTTTGTTCTTAAAATCTGTAGTCTTTGGACAGTTGTGGCAGGATTAGACTCTTGATGTAGCTATTTTTATGACCTTTTCTTACATTTCTCTTCCTAGCGTTGGTCAGACTACGTGGAACGATACATGAGTTCTGATACTACGTCTCCTGAACTTCGAGAGCATCTGGCACAGAAACCAGTATTTCTCCCAAGGCAAGTCCACAGTTACCTCTGGTGGTAATACGTACTGGTCACTGCTAGGGTGGGGCGGGGTGGAGGGCAGCTTTAGATTCTTGATTTCCTATATTGTTTATCTGTTACGTCTGCTGAGAATGGTGTTAGCGAGTTTGTTTGCTGGCTTACCTGTAAAATCCCCAGCATTCAAGAGGCAAGAGCACTAGAGAGCCTGTAGTCCTCACTCTGTTAGATGGAGGGTGCATCCATGATCAGTGACTAGCAGGACTCAGCAACTACAGTTATCACAAGAAAATACAGAACAGAATTAGCAAAAGGAAGAATTCAAGGGAGCTAGATACAAGCTTCTAAGAGTCCTCTCCCAGCAAAGTCATACAAGCAAGTCATACAGTTCCTTCAAACCAATATTGTGTTTGGAATGCTGCCTCCCAGAGATGCTCATTAGCCTGAATGTCAGGATTTTTATTACATGCTGTTGATCCCAGCACTGAGGAGGCAGAGGCAGGCCTGGTCTACAGAGTAAATTCCAAGAGAGCCAAGGATACACATAGAAATGCTGTCTTCCTGTCTTGGAGGAAAAGAGAGACTTTCTTCATGGCTTGTACTAAAATTCCAGACAGAAGAATAAATAATTTAGGTTCTATGAACCACTTTTGTGGTTTGGGAATTGTAGAAAGGGCCCCCAAATCTCTTTTAGCTGATGTGTAATTCTTTTCTGTATAGAACTTTAAATTTTTTCCCATATACAGGCAAGTTTAATGCTAATCCTCTGATTTTGAAAACTATTTTAGAAGTAGAAACTGGATAAGCCAGGTATGTGGTTTATACCTGTAATAGTGGTACTAGGAAAGTTCCAGCACAAGCATTGCTGGGAGTTCAAGACTAGCCTGGGCTACATACACCATACTGTAGACAGAAGGTTCTGTCTTGCCAGTTCCACAGCCCTTTAGCCCCAAATAAACACACAAGGCTGTATATTATAAACTGTTTGGCCAATAGCTCCGGCTTCTTACTGGCCAGCCCTCTTTTAATCATTAACCCATTTCTGTTAATCTCCACATGGTCTTGGGTTCCCAGTGATGCCCAGGTCTCTTGTTTCCTTGGCAGCTACATGGTGTCTCTCTTGAGACTCATTCTCTGCGTTCCTCTTCCCAGAATTCTAGTCAGATAAGCCTGCCTATACTTCCTGGCTGGTTACATCCTGCCTCTGTCTATTGGCTGAAACAGCTTTATTCATCAACCAATAAGAGAAAACATACAGATACCCCCCCCATTTCATCCTTCATGTAATTTCTTAGCTTTTTTTTCCCTAGAGAGCAGATGTCTTATCTATATCTTCTGGTTTATATTTCTACCTGAAATTAATATTTGAACACAGTAATTGTTCATTTTTCTCTTGACGTTTAGAACTCACCAAGTGAATTTTAGATTTAGGTAAACATTAGTTATAGTGAGCAATTTTCCATTAATCTTTCAGATCATACTGGGGAACTTTGTTATAAGTATACAATATAGGCAAAAATATAAAAATGAATTAAATTTGTTTTCTAATTTAAAATACAAAGTAAACATTGATGGGTTTAACCTCAGTGATACCCTTTTATAAAGAAAATCAGAATAAGCATGACTTTGGTTTTTGAGACAGGGTCTCACTATCTAGTCCTGGTTGTCCTGGAACTCACTAGGTAGATCAGGCTAATCTCAAACTCAGAGATCCACCTGCCTCTGCCTTCCAGACACTGGGTTTAAAGCTGTATGTCACCACACCCAGCAAAGCATTTTTTAATAGAGCTAGATTTTTGTTTGCAGTGCTTTGTCTGTCTGCTGAGGACGTAGATAGGTATATGCAAGTACATACGTACTTGTGTCACAAAGCACATGTTGAAGTCAGAGGGCAGCTAACCTGTGGGAGTTGCTTTGCTTCTATGTGGTTCCAGAGCTTGAACTCCATTTGATGCGCCTGTCAACAAGTGCCAAGCCTCCTCTAGCCCTGACTCCCTGCCTTTGGGCCTTTATACATTCTTAGTGCTTGAGTTCTCAAGAAAACTTTGACTCATTGTGATCATGCTGGCTACAGTTGCTGTGTTAGAGATTAAATGAGGATGTGACTCAGTTAGAGTGCGTGCGTAGTTTGATCCCTAGGCTGTATAGATCAGTGTGGTGGTGCTTGAATTCCAGCACTCATGCAGGATGACCAGAAGTCAGTTAGAGTGCGTGCGTAGTTTGATCCCTAGGCTGTATAGATCAGTGTGGTGGTGCTTGAATTCCAGCACTCATGCAGGATGGCCAGAAGTCAGTTAGAGTGCATGCGTAGTTTGATCCCTAGGCTGTATAGATCAGTGTGGTGGTGCTTGAATTCCAGCACTCATGCAGGATGGCCAGAAGTGAGACCAGTGTCACAAACAAACAAACCACGATATTAAGCCCACTATGTTTTAATACATGATCTCACTGCAGAGCTGATTTAAAACAAAAAAATGTTCACGGTGATGTTTTATATTTTCTAAACCTTTTTAATATAAATGAAGAATTGTGGCCTTGCTTGTGCATGGAGCTATAGAGAGTATTTTCAGACTTCGCAGGTGGTTGTGGGTCCTGTTCTTTGACGAATATTCTCCAAGTGGGTGACCCAGATGGTAGAAAGTGTTTGTTGATCATGCCTGATAGACCCAGATTCCATGGTGAAAGGAAGGAGAGCAGATTCTCAAAGGTCGTCTTCTGACTCCGTACATATATGTGTATGCACTTGTGCATGCACATACACTATGTTTTTTTAAACATTTTACAAATGGTAATATGCAGTGTCTATGAGCTTTGTATAGCATTAGCAGTGGTTTGTCTTGTGCCTTTAGTAAACTGTTTCATAGATGGCTGAGTAACTTCTTCATATGATTCCCATTTTATCACAGGACACACTAAAAAAAAGTGGAGATGGGGGCTGGAGAGATGTCTCAGTGGTTAAGAGCACTGGCTGCTCTTCCAGAACCCAGGTTCAATTCCCAGAACCCACATGATGCTTCACAATCATCTGTAACTAGTTCTAGGGGATTCAGTTCCCTCTCCTGGCTTTGACTACAGTGTACGAACATGGTGCACAGCTAAAATACTCAGAAAAATAAAATAAAAACAAAACATTTTAAAAAAGACATAAGATTTCATAAACAGTGTGACAACTTCATCGTGTCCATTTTTTAAAAAAGTAAAACCAGCTTTGGTGTCCATTCATGGTCAGAAAAGAATACAAAGGTTTCTAAGTGTGGTTTGTAGTATATAGATACCAGTAGGACATCTCTGGGAAAGATGTTACGTAGACCTTCGAGTAACTTTCTGCTACCTAGTTTAGATGAGGAACTCCAATTTAGAGGCAATGAGGGAATAAATTGGGATACTTTGCTCTGTAGCTGTTAAAGAGAACAAGACAGATTTGTGTACTGCTCTGGAAATAGGTTAAATGAAAAATTGAGAATAACACATAACATGATCAAGGTTGAGAATTCAAGTAACTATATGTGTAAATTCAGTGAAACCACTGCACATTTTTATGTATGTGTATCTAAAATCATAGTAGGTAACTCTTGAGGCACATAAAGAAACATTTGATAGGAGTCATGGGGCTCTGTAAACAGATGTCTCTCAACCTGAAGGGCTTTCTGCTTTGTAGAAATTTGCGACGTATCCGAAAGTGTCAGCGTGGTCGAGAGCAACAGGAGAAAGAAGGGAAAGAAGGAAACAGCAAGAAGACCATGGAAAATGTAGAGAGCCTGGATAAGCTGGAGTGTAGGTTCAAGCTGAACTCCTATAAAATGGTGTATGTGATCAAGTCAGAGGACTACATGTACCGGAGGACTGCTTTACTCAGAGCTCATCAGGTGAGAGTGGTGGTGGGGTTTTCTGCATTTCCCCCAGTCCTACTGCACCGACCTGGTATATTTCCCTTTTTTCCAACTTGTTCCTGGAGCACACAGTTGTTATGTAAGCAGGTGTGTTTGTTTCTAAGGATCTTGTAACAGTATCACAGACTTCATGGCTTAAAGAATAGAAATTGCTGGGGATGTATAGTTGTTCATGGTAGAACACACCCAAGGTCTTCTTGGCATTGTCCCCAAATACCTGCTTTCCACACATACATTCCGCATCTTGAGGTACTGAGAAAGACCTAAAACCCCAAGACTTATATGTCAAAATGTGTTGGAATCTTTTGAGGCCCCTATGGGGGAGAATAGCCATTGGTGCTGTACTCTTAGTATTCCTGGGTCATTCATGGCTTTTCTTGTTTGTCTGAATAAATGTCATTTTGAAGGATGGATGTGTGGGGTGAAGGCTTCAGAGTATGCGCTATAGAGCTGGTAAACACCTGGTGTTATTTTCTGAAAAGGCTTCTCTGGGTGTTTACCTTTCAGACAGTTTCTCATCTTTTGTTTGTGGGAACACTGTTTTCAAGGGCTGTCTTACTTGTTACTTAGCATATGTTGCAGCAGGCACTGGAATACTGTCCCAAACTAGGGCAAATGAAGAAATAAAAGGGTCAAGGGAACGGACATGTGGGATTTCATTAACGGCTTCTCCAATACAGGATACCTGAGACCTAAATAACAAGGAAGAGAATTAAGGGAGAAGCGTTTTCTATGCAGCAGAAATGTTAGGTGCCAGGCTGGGAAGAAGGAAAGGCATTGGCATCTAGTGAAAATAAAAACAGTGGTTCAGGGTGTGAGGCCTATAGAGAAAGGAGACATTGTGCAGGTGTGAGGATAGGCGACGTCACAGTGGTCTCAATGGCCCAAGCTTTGCATTTTGTTGGACTTACTGGGACCCCTTTGTTTAAATTTGTTTTGTGTCCTTGTGCTTTTGTGAGTGTGCATGCCACAGTGAGAGTGTGGAGGTCAGAGGATGAGCTGTAGGTCACGTCTCACCATATGGGCTAGGTGGAATACAGGTCATTATCCTCAGTGCCGGGTACCTTTACCCACTGAGCTATTTTGCCTACCTGCCTTATCTTAGTTTTTCTTTTAAAAGATGGCACTCTACAGGGCTGGAGAGATGGCTCAGTGGTTAAGAACACTGGCTGTGTTCTCTTGTAGGACTTGGGTTCAATTACCAGCATCCACATGGCATTTCACAACTGTTTGTAACTCCAGTTCCAGGGGATCCATTGCTCTACTGGCCTTCACAAACACCAGGCACATGCAGGCAAAATGCCCACTGTACACATAAAGTAATAAAATTAGCCAGGCATGGTGGCATAATTTATTTAATCTCAACACACAGGAGGCATAGGCAGCCCACCTCTTGAGTTTGAGGTCAGCCAGAGCTACATAGTGAGACTCTGTCTTGAATGAATGAATGAATGAATGAATGAATGAATGAATGAATGAATGAATGAACGAACGAACGAACGAACGACTTTCATATTTGACGGATTTGTCTATTTATCTTTTCTCTCTCTTTTACTTTGATTTTAGTCCCATGAACGTGTAAGCAAGCGTCTGCATCAGCGATTCCAGGCCTGGGTAGATAAATGGACCAAGGAGCATGTGCCTCGTGAAATGGCAGCAGAGACCAGCAAGTGGCTCATGGGTGAGGGGCTAGAGGGCCTGGTGCCCTGCACCACCACCTGTGACACAGAGACTCTGCACTTCGTAAGCATTAACAAGTATCGTGTCAAATACGGCACAGTATTCAAAGCCCCTTAACTGCAGAGCCAGCGCAGGTAGCTCAAAGGTGTGTGTGTGTCTGTGTGTGTGTGTGTGTCTGTGTGTGTAGGCATGTGTACTCACACACTGAAGAACTGGGGAAGATGCCTTTCAAGCCACCAGTGCAACCTGGCACCAAGCAGGACCGTGGATGCACACCTTAGGAAGCTGGAACTTGGCACTTTTCCCCACGGGTACTACCCTGCCCAACAGGGAGTGAAGTCCATGCAAGCACAGAGACAGGCAGCTTGCTTGCACACACCAGCAGAGCTCAAGCTAGAACTATGACCTGACCTTACACGGGCAACCAGATGCTGTCACCATTTGGACGGATAGAGGTGCATTTAAAAAACAGATGGACTGTAACTAAAGGTCACTGCTCCTCTCCCTACCCTGAAGAGGCGACGGGGAGACTGGATTGGACCACATCTCCACTTGAGCACATCTGAGATCCCCTGTTAGATTTTATCTGAGACCTGCTGTTTGCCTTTGGGATTGATACCTTGTGGATTTGGTTTCTGAGTCCTTGCAGCCCACCTTCCTCCGTCTTCTGGTTCTCAGCCTCAGCAAGTTCCAGCCAGTCCTCCTTTTTAGCTCCTGTGGGACTGTTTTGTACCTGCTTCTTTACTAGTCTACCCCAGTGCCATCCACCAGCTGTTCTCTCTCTCTCTCTCTCTCTCTCTCTCTCTCTCTCTCTCTCTCTCTCTCTCTCACACACACACACACACACACACACTCTCTCTCTCTCACACACACAATTTTAACCTGGATTTTCTTTTTTGTAAATAATGTACATACTGTCAATTTTTTATTAAAGGAAATATGCTTTGATGTGCTAGCATAAGTGCTCTAGCTTCTTGTGTACCATAGAACTATGTGGCTTCAGATTTAGTACTTATAAAGAGATGTACAAGACATTTATTACACTTTTTACCAAAGGGAGATACCATTGTAGTACTTTTATGTAAAATTTGTCTCCCCCCTTTTCTTTTCCCTTTTTTTTTTTTAATGTAAATAAAGCTTGGTTCTTAAGGAAATACGTAACCCAAGTCCCTTGTCCTCACCAGAGAGCTATTGTAAAGTAGGGACTGGCTTTAGTTTCTTTTCCAGGTTACAAATAGGATTTTGTTGTAAATAAATAGGTATTTGCACGTGTCAAATCAACATATATCAGAAAATGGTAAAAGTGTTTGCCACACAAGCCTGACAACCTGAGTGATCTCTGGGCCCCACAGTGGAAAGGGAAAGGTGATTCCTTTGGCCTCCACAAGTGTCCTCTGGCACTTGAGTATCTGTATTCTAGTACACTCACCACACAGGCACTCCCAGGGTTTCTGTTTTTCTCTCAATTTTCTATTTTTCCTTACTGGGAATGAGGTAACAACTCAAGATATCAAGTCAAAGTAAATGTATCTAGTTGGAAGGGAATGCATTGAATATACTGCTTAGCAACAGCAAATAAAGGTAACACAGGCATTTAATCTCAGCACACGAGGCAGACAGGGTTCTGTGAGTCCAAGGCCTGCCAGCCAGGGCTACAGAGAAACCCTGTCTCAAAAAAAAAAAAAAGAAATTAAGAAAAATACATTTGTGTGTGTGCAAATGTGGAAGTCAGAACAACTAAGAGTCTGTTCTAAGGATGGAACTCGGGTTGTCAGGCTCGCCTTAAGTATTATCTGTGCTGTTTGTCACCTACACCAGTCTATATAGTCTCCATTTTTTAAAAAGTTACATAAATTGACACATGAGTGTTAGGCATCTTCTAATATGGTTGACCTGGACTTGCTGAACATCAACGAACTAGTTAAATTTTCTGATTAAAAGTCCCTGGTACCTGGGCCAGGGAGATGGCTCATCTGGTTAAGGTTCTTGCCTGAAGACCTAAGTTTGAGTCCTGGACCCCAGGACCCCATACGGTAGAAGGAGGGAGCTGTGCCCCCCCCCAATGAAATGTAACAATGTTTTTTAAATTTCAGGGGGAAAAAATGACTCCTGAGTTTTCAAAATACAGAGTGAGCTTTTATTTATCTGACACAGGGTCACACATAGCCCAGGCTGCTTCAAAACTCCAAAGTTCTGGGAACACAGGTGTTTTTGTCACAGTAGGGCAAGACACTCTTGAAGGCAATAAAATGCCTAATTAACAGCATTGTAGAACCACGGCTGAGGCAGTATGTCCGGAAGACTGAGTCTGATTTCCTCAACCACAGTTCACCTCTGCTCCCTCAAGACCATGCTGCCTAGTGAAAACGGGTCAGAGTAGAGGCGGCCTTGGTTGTTGCTACCAGTGCTCAAGTCTTAGCACCTTCCTGCAGGTCAGGAGAAAACGTCCTTGTGACCAATAAACCAGGGAACTTTGGTCAAGGTTTCACAAAGCAGAAAGTTACGTTAAATGACATTTGAAAGTCCATTTTTTGAAACGGTCTTTTTTTCTTAAGGTTTTATTTATTGATAGTCCATTTTCATTCATTTATTTATTTTTGATTTTTCGAGACAGGGTTTCTCTGTACAACCCTGGCTGTCCTGGAACTCGATTTGTAGATCAGGCTGGCCTTGAACTCAGAGATCTGAGTGCCTCCTTTAATCCCACCAGTGCTGGGATTAAAGGCTTGTGCCACCACACCTGGCACTTGGTTATTTTTCTAAGTAATCTGAATTTGAAATGCAAATCCAGTTATTTTCATTAAAACAGGCTGATTAGATTTCTCTTGTTTTTTTCTTGTAGTGATTTTACAGATACTCTGGTAAACGGTAAAGCAGGAAGTTGGCTTAAAACTTCTCTGCACTTGTTGACCTGCTTCATCAGGTCAAAAGTACATTTAGCTTATGGATGGCAGTGATGTATGTAATAGAGGGAGGATTATTGGGGGTACAAAGCCCCGTTTCCCTATCTCGATGCATTGCTGATCCATTTGAACACACCAGAGGCAGCCTTGCGCCTTTCCTATTATGCAGTGCTCGACTGAAGTGAAGCGACTGGAAAGCAAATTAACTCTTGATTGGCCCTACATCTTTTTCCAGGACCTTCCAGGGATTCCATCCATATTCCTTGCCTTTCAGAGTCTTTAGTAGCCTAGGCTCTCCTCAAAATGCTGTGTTGCCGCCGATATCCTTCAATTTACACTCCCGCCTCCATGAACCCAGGACTTCCTGCATCCTAGGCAAGCCCTCTCCTTACCGAACCACATAATAGCTCAAACTTACCATTTTATTTAAGGACAATTTACTCAGCTGTCTAAACCGCGAAGGCGCAGCTTCCGGGTTTCACCAGATTGGCTCCCCAAAGCCAGCAACTTACAAAAGCCGCTGGTGTCCCAAGAAAAGCTGCTCGGGTCAGGAAGGTGCTGCTTGAATGCCGGAACCTTTGGTTCTAGGCGGTGCAGCGAGCCGGCAGCACCAAGGATCTTCCCGGGAGAGAAGTGGGCGCATCGCCATGGCGGTAGCGCCCTTCTTGAAGCATTGGCGTACCACTTATGAGCGAGTGGAGAAGTTCGTGTCTCCGATCTACTTCACTGACTGTAACCTCCGCGGCAGGTGTGGCCCCTGGTCTGCGTAGCTGCAAACTGCATCCGCGCGCTCATCCCTTCCCTTCCGGAGGGAAACCCAGGCTTGTTGCCACCTGGGCCGCGGAACAATGTGTCCTCCGCGGACAACCAGGGTTGGGGAGCAGCGGGTAGAGGGTGGTATATGCTGCTGAGCCTCCAGGCAGTCCTCACGGAGTTAGGCTGAGAGAGCGTTTTCCGACCCGTCGTCTGGCTCAGGGGTGGAAAGGGGGCAACTTCAAGCACGCGCCCATTGGTTTCTGCCCAGGCTTTTCGGGGACAGCTGTCCGGTGACACTCTCCAGCTTCCTAACGCCGGAAAGGCTGCCCTACGAGGAGGCGGTGCAGCAGGACTTCAGCCCTGCGCAGGTCGGCGACAGCTTCGGACCCACGTGGGTAACACCCAGCTTGGTGAAGTCCCATCCTCTAAGTCCTCAGCACCAAAGGCCGCACCTCGTTGTCTTGAGCCCTAGACTGCTATATGGCGGAGAGTAGCGCCCTCTGTTGGGATCCTTTGGTATCTTCACCTGAGTATTTTCATCCTGCTGCCTCTGCCCCTTTCCCTCCTTAGGTGAATGATTTTTCCCTTTCGTCTTAGTTCTCCACCGTGTCTCTGTTCTTGTGACTCAAAACTGAGTACCTTGTAATGCTGCAGATACTTAAGACCCTGCTGACATTTAATTCAAGGAAGTATGTCAGAACAGGGTTTCCACTCCTAGGCCCATCACAATAGTTCTCTTACTACAGATGGTGGACCTGCTGGTTCCGAGTAGACCTGGTCATCCCTGAAGCATGGGTGGGCCAGGAAGTTCATCTTTGCTGGGAAAGTGATGGTGAAAGCCTTGTCTGGCGTGATGGGGAACCTGTTCAGGTGAGGTACACCCCCAGACCCAGACACTGCCACAGATTAGCCCTGGTTTTTGGAGAAGTCATAGCTGAATGACTGGGTCTCCAGAATGGTTTTATGTTTCATGGCCATTTGGATACCAATGTTATAAACCCCCAGTTTTCATAAGCTATTTTTATTGTATTTAGCACATACTTAATGGAGAGACTTCAGATCATTCTAGAATAGTATAAAGTAAGGCATTAAATTATCTTCCCAAGAGTAATGAATCTCTTATCTCCACATCTCATTCCCTAGACATATAACTGCTTGTGTTAAATGTCATAGCAGGTTTAACCTTTATAGTACTTGATAGAACTTTATGTTCATTTATAGATTAAAAAACTAAGAGGTTTCTTCTGTGGTTCATACAACTTCCATTCCAAATTCCAGTGTCTGTGATGAGAATTGTCGTAGAAGGCGGAACCCTACTCAGTCTTCCTCCCTACACTGGCTAAACAGATGTTCCCTGTTGCTAAACACTGGGGCTGAGTAAATCTGTCTCCAACTCTTTTAACTTTTCTTTTTAATTAATTGAACCCAGGACCTCATGAATGCTAGGCAAGTATTCTTACCACTTTGTTAATCCACTCACCACCCCATTTAATTTGAGAAAGGGTCTTGCTGAGTTTCCAAGCTTTGAGCTTGTTAGCCTCCTGCATTGACCGCCCAAGCAGCTAGAATTATAGACCTGTGTCACCATATCTGGCTCATTCCATGGGATTTCTCTTTATATGTTCACAGGAAAAGGGCCATCAGAAACTATTCCAGACATCCTAACCCCTGCTTAGGATCTTTCCCATTAAACTCATATACTGGTCATGAGTAGGTGGGGCACTTGCTACCAAGTGTTCCTGATTAGTTTAGCCTGGCCTTTCCTGGTAGAGAGAACTCGGGTTTGGGCAACTGGATAGCGGAGCTTGGCCTCCTTTGGCTTTATACTTCTTTTGAATTTTCCAGAGCCCTCAGGCCCTGTCTTGTCTTTTCTCTACCAGGGTTTGACCAAGGAGGGTGAAAAGACCAGTTATGTCCTGACTGATAAGCTGGGAGAAGGAGACCCCCGGAGGTGAGCCAGTCTCAGGAGACTAGTAAACTGGGAGGAGCTGAGGCCCTCACATCCTTTGGTTATAGATGTAAAAATATTTACTGTCTAGGGATAGAGAGATGACTTAACAGGTAAAGCACTTAACTGCTCTTCCTTCCAGAGGACCTGATTTGGTTCTTAGCACCCACATTGGGCAGCTTATAACTGCCTGTAACTCCAGCTGAATTCTGAGGGTACCTGCATGCATGTGACATTCATTCACACACACACACACTTAAATCTTAAAATAATATTTCCTTGTGGTAAATATAAATGAACACAAATAAATCACTCATTATCCTTGCACTCGGGGATGACCATTCTTAACATCCCAGTATTCACAGTCTCAAAATTTCTTTCAGCAAAAAACGTCTTTTACTAGTTGAGAATATACGTGTTTGATAATTTGCACTCAAACCTCTTACATTTCTTTTTTTCATATTGAGGGGGCATCTATTATGATACCTTCAGAAGCTAAGATATTATTGGTTTGATTGGGTTTTTTTGTTTTGTTTTGTTTAAGACAGTCCCATCATGTAGCCCTGACTGTCCTAAAACTCACGATGTAGTCCAGTTGGCCCTGAACTCACATAGATCTACATGCTTCTTGCCTCCCAAGTGCTGGGATTAAAGTCAGGTGCCACCATGTATGATTATATTATTGTATTTCATATTTTACTGTACACTGTTTCAGATTCTTTCAAACACTGGGAATATGGTAAAGGGCCCTTGACAGCAAGGGGAGACAGAAATATTCATAGAATTATGAAACTGCTGAAGATTCTGGAAAAACATACTCCGTATGGGAATTGCCAAACTAGGAGGGGCTGGGAGAAGAGTCAGAAAGGCTTCCCTCATGATGTTGAGTTTAGCTCTCGCAGAGCCTAGGTGCTGCTTCCAGGAATAGCCAGTTCTGTGCTGGCTGAAAGTCAGCTTTGGAAAAGCCAAACTTGTTTACTGTGCACTGCGGGCTCTGAGACCAGGAATACTTTGCACAGACAGCTTCAGATATATGAAGCTAAACAGCAGTGTAACTCGTAGGAATCCAAGGTCAGCCACTGTCTTCTCTGCCCATAGTAGAACACTCCTCGGAGGACGTGGGTTTGAACTGGTATTTCTACTATGATGCTCCCACAAATACACCTGACATCCCATGGGTTCCTTTGGGAAGTGGATCCTGGAAGTAAATGGGGAAGAGTCAACTGAATGCTTGCTACTTGCCCTCTTCTCAAGCTCCTAGAGTCTTCTGCCAGTCCACTGGCCTGAGACTGCCTCTGTACATTTACAGCTTGACTCTCTATGTGGAAGTAGCCTGCAATGGGCTTCTGGGGGCCGGGAAGGGAAGCATGATTGCAGCCCCTGACCCTGAGAAGATGTTTCAACTGAGCCAGGCTAAGCTGGCTGTGTTCCATCGTGATGTCCACAAGCTCCTGGTAGACCTGGAGCTGCTGCTGGGCGTGGCCAAGGTACTGGAGTGCCCCACCCCCCCCATCTGGAGCCCTGTTTCAGGCAGACTGCTTCCTAGGTTGGATGACTGGCACCCCGGGAGTCTAGAGTCAGAATAGAGTTTTCCTGTGTAAACAGGAATGGTATTGAGTTGGGGCACCAGTGGGACTAGAGGATTAGAAGTAGGGGAGCTTTGCTGAGAACCCTTGAGACCTGTTGCGGCCTAGTTCTGTCGTAGTGCTTGAGAAGCCATTAAAGTACAGAATCCTGCAGGGCCTGGGGGAGGACAACCAGCGAAGCTTCCAGGCCCTGTACACAGCCAATCAGATGGTGAACGTGTGTGACCCTGCCCAGCCTGAGACCTACTCAGCAGCCAAGGCCCTGGCCTCCAAGTTCTTTGGCCAACATGGAGGTGAAAGTCAACATACTATCCATGCCATGGGGCACTGCCACATTGATACAGGTAGGGCACCAACCACTGGTTGTTGGGTGTCAGGGGTGCCCGTTAAGTCCTGGCTGTGCCTGAAAAGCACCTGATGTTTGGTAATGTTTTGCCTTCTTTTTCCCAATGGGTATAATGAGTTAGGGTATTGGATCATGAGCTCTGCTAGCTATGGCTTGCTTATTCTTACAACAAAACCTGATACCTTGAGAGGCCCTGTGACAGGCATTGGATAGACTGTGGAGACTGATGACCCCAGAGTGGCCAGGCATGGTGATGTTGCATATGGAACTTGGGGTTAGGAGAGGTATTTAACCTAGCTAGATTAGGAGTCCAGTGACTTTGAATTAGTGAGAACGAAACAAAGATGGAATTAGTTGACACAGGGACTCCCAAGCACGGGCAGGTTTCCAGGAAGGTCAAGTACTAAACTCTGCACCTGATTAGTTTGCAGTTTGTTTGAGAGTTTTGGGTTTGTGTTTGTTTGCCCGTTGTTACTGTGTTTAAGTTCAGGTGTTTGCTATGTTCAGGTTTTGATAGCAGTCCTGCCTCAGCCTCCTGAATGCTGGATTACAGGTGTGAGCCACCACACCCTGAAATGCCTGTTTTTTTTTTTTTTGTTTGTTTGTTTGTTTTTTTGGTTTTTCGAGACAGGGTTTCTCTGTATTGTTTTGGAGGCTGTCCTGGAACTCACTCTGTAGACCAGGCTGGCCTCGAACTCACAGAGATCCGCCTGCCTCTGCCTCCCGAGTGCTGGGATTAAAGGCGTGCGCCACCAACGCCCGGCCCTGAAATGTCTGTTTTAAACAAAGCCCTTGCTGTATTGATTTTGATTCAGCTAAGGTTTCTGAACATGGAGCAGGGGCTCTGTCTGCTGAGCCACCATGTGGTGTCCTGGGCTAACAAGGCTGGGCCTGAGGCCTAGAGGTCAGGAGACCCTGGAGGTGCCTCCCATAGTAGAGCTTGCTCAAACGCCCATCCTGTGCCATGTTTTAGTACCTCTGCCTCAGGGAATCTGAGCCTTAAACCATCCTTCCAGGGCCTGGTGCCTGTGTCCTGGCAGCTGATCCCAATCCATCTTACCCCATCCTCGCCTCCTGCCTTGCAGGAGGGACACCACAAGGGTTAGTAGGGTAGACCCGGAGAGGGCAAGGCTGACTCTCTGGAACCTTAGGCTGAGTCTGAAAAGGTTTGGGGTAAGACAAGTGGGGGTGGGCTAGAGGGGCTTGTTGACTCTCCACTCTGCGCCTCCCCGCCAGCCTGGCTTTGGCCCTTCAAGGAGACTGTTCGGAAATGTGCACGGAGCTGGTCAACAACTGTGAGGCTCATGGAGCAGAACACTGAGTTCGTCTTTGCCTGCTCTCAGGTCAGAGGGCAGCTATGTGGAGCAGAGCCTGGAGACCCCTAAGGTCTGGGGACTTCAAAGGCCGAGAATGTTCCTTCCTCTCAGCTACCCATGGGGCCACCAGATGCTGAACCATGAGTGGCGTCCTTTTCACTCCTGGCCCAGCGTCTACACCATTTTCCCCACAGGCACAGCAGCTCGAATGGGTAAAGAGCCACTACCCGGGCCTGCATGCCCGGCTCCAGGAGTTTGCCTGCCGCGGACAGTTTGTGCCTGTGGGAGGCACCTGGGTAGAAATGGTAAGTGCGCATGCCTGGCACCATCCTGTAGCAGCTGTCAGCTGGGCCTGGAATAGCAGGATGGACTCATCCTGGGTTAGAACCCTGTATCAGGGCACCCTTACACCTTCCCGACAGTGAGGCTGGCCCAAGCTCCCACCTGTGTCTAGTTTGGTGCTAACCCCAGCCCTCTTGCTGTTCCCCCTGTCAGGATGGGAACCTTCCCAGTGGAGAGTCCATGGTGAGGCAGTTCCTACAGGGCCAGAACTTCTTTCTGCAGGAGTTTGGGAAGATGTGCTCTGAGGTAGGCTGGGGGCTGCCACACCAGGCTATCCCCAGGGACCGTTGGGCCTTGGCTCACATTATAGAGGGCCGAGGTTCGGGTGCCTCCGCTGAGGACCCAGCGCTTCTCCCTGCAGTTCTGGCTGCCAGATACATTTGGTTACTCAGCCCAGCTCCCCCAGATCATGCGTGGCTGTGGCATCAGGCGCTTCCTGACACAGAAACTAAGCTGGAACTTGGTCAACTCTTTCCCAGTAAGCAAGCCCCGGGGTCAGGGTCGCAGGGTTTAGATCCCATTTGGCCCATTCACTCCTTTCTGGGCTCTGGAGGGGGCCTGGACAGACCACCAAAACCCCATCCAGATTGTGGTGGGCCTCTGCCTGGATCACAGTTAACATGAATGTGAATGGCCCCATTGTCTCAGGCCTCACTCTGGCCTCTGGCCTGCCTGTCTCTGCCGGCAGCACCACACCTTCTTCTGGGAGGGGCTGGATGGCTCCCGAGTGCTGGTCCACTTCCCACCTGGAGACTCGTACGGAATGCAGGGCAGTGTGGGAGAGGTGAGGCGATGTATAATGCTGGGGAGTCAGCGAGGGCTGGGTGTCCTGACCTAGGCTGACCTGTCCCTATCCTTCTAGGTGCTGAAGACGGTGACCAACAATCGGGACAAGGGCCGGACCAACCACAGCGGCTTCCTCTTTGGCTTCGGGGATGGGGGTGGTGGCCCCACACAGACCATGCTGGACCGCCTCAAGCGTTTGGGCAACACTGATGGGCTGCCCAGGTCAGGCCTGAGCCAACATCAGCCCTTGGCTCTCAAGCCACCTTCATGTAGCCCCACCCTCAAGCCCTCGCCCTGAGTCTGCCCTTTGTTTATATATCAAGCTCAGCCCCTCCACTGGACCCTGTATCTCTCATATCCTGGCCCATCTATCTTCCAAACTCCCACTCTGGGGATAGGGTAGAGGGAAATTCTGATGTAGGAAGGGGCTTGACCCCACTTGAGTGCAGCACTATCTGTAGGGAATTTTCCAGGGCGTGTCCTTTTTGTCGGGGCCCTCTGGTCTTCACTATAGAGGAAGAGCAAACTATAGGGCTCCCAACTGGGAACTCAGGCCTGTGGTCTTCCTCAGGGTGCAGCTGTCTTCTCCTGGGCAGCTCTTCACAGCACTGGAGAAAGACTCGGTGCAGCTGTGCACGTGGGTTGGGGAACTCTTCCTGGAACTACACAATGGCACCTACACCACCCATGCCCAGGTCAGGGCCAGGCTACCAGCCTAGCAAACAGAGGGCCTTGGTCTGTATAGGGCTGTGGGGAAAGGGGGGGCAGAGGTGGAGTTCAGTGGCTCCTCCCAAGTAGAGGTTTGAAGAAGAGGTACAATAGCTGGGTTAATCCTGCACACAGGCAGGAGGTGGGACAGCCTCTCTGGAGGAGGGTTCTGGTGGGAGGCCACTTGGGGTAAGTTTCCCATGACAGGCCGTGTCCAGGAGGCCTTGGGAGGCTGTCAAGGGTTCTGAGCAACAGAGAGCTTTGGAAGGTATCCTGGACCACAGCAGACTTAGAGTCTCCCTCCCTGGGCACAGCTCAAGAAGAGGAACCGAGAGTGTGAGCAAATCCTCCACGACGTGGAGCTGCTGAGCAGCCTGGCCCTAGCCCGCAGTGCCCAGTTCCTGTACCCGGCAGCCCAGTTGCAGCATCTCTGGAGGTCGGTCAGATGTCCCTGCTGCTCACCTGACTTCCCACCCTCTCTTTGGCCAGCCTTCCCAGCCTTCCCTGTCTCTGCATTTGGTCCTGCAGGCTCCTACTCCTCAACCAGTTCCATGACGTGTTGACTGGAAGCTGCATTCAACTGGTGGCAGAAGATGCCATGAGCTACTATGACGGTGAGGCTGACCTGAGTTTCCTGCTCTCCACCCAGGGTCAAGTGGAACCCATTCCCCACCCATGATCAAACGCATCTCTCCTCAGACATCCGTTCCCATGGCAATATGCTGCTCAGTGCTGCAGCCGCAGCCTTGTGCGCTGGGGAGCCAGGTCCTGAGGGCCTCCTCATTATCAACACGCTACCCTGGAAGCGCACTGAAGTGTTGGCACTGCCCAAGCCTGGTGGGGCTCACAGCCTAGGTATGAGCTGAAGGGGAAGGATGGTCCTGCAGCAGGAGGAGCCAAGGCTAGGCAGTGTGGCGGGGATACTTCCCTAGGGATCTCTATCTTGGGGTACCCCAATCTGGAGAGAAGTAGCTGCATCTTATCCCATTCAACATATCCTTAACCTGAGTAAGCTTTCTAGAAGGTCAGAGAGGTGACACTGATGCCCAGGTCTTGTTCCCAGCCCTGGTGACAGTGCCCAGTATTGGCTATGCCCCTGCTCCCACCCCTACTTCCCTGCAGCCCCTGCTGCCCCAGCAGCCTGTGTTTGTGGTGCAGGAGGTAAGTCCTAGCAGCTCCCGATGGAGTGGGGCTTACTCTGGGGTGCTCCTTGGTCTTGAGCAAGGTTCTGGGGAAATGCCTGACTTTAAGAGGGCTGGGGTGGGGGTGGGGAACACAGCTAACTCAGCTGAGCACTCTCCCACCCAAGACTGACGGTTCTGTGACACTGGACAATGGCATCATCCGGGTGAGACTGGACCCAACTGGCTGTCTTACTTCCCTGGTTCTGGTGGCTTCTGGCAGGTGCCAACCCTTCATTGTTCTTAACCCTGTGTCTGGCAAGGAGATCCCAAACTCTGCCTCTTCCCTCTGTTCCCTAGCCCCCACTCTGTCCAAGTAGTCTCCGTGCCTCTGGGCTGGAACCTACACATGGGGCAGGGCAGGCTGGCTAGCAGGCCCTTGGGTCCTGGCCCTATTTAACCTGTCCCCACCGAGTATAGCTGGAGAGAGCAAAGTCATACCTTGTGAAGCCCCTGTCCCTATGTCCCTCCAGGGAGGCCATCGCTGAGGGTGCCCTGGGGAACCAGTTTGTGCTGTTTGATGACGTGCCATTGTATTGGGATGCCTGGGATGTCATGGACTATCATCTAGAGACACGGTACATACCGGGCAGGTCCCGGGGGTGGTCGTGGGTGTGGATACATGCTGCTCTGGCTTAGTGCCTCCCACCTTCATCCTATAGGAAGCCTGTGCGGGGCCAGGCGGGGACCCTGGCAGTAGGCACTGAAGGTGGCCTTCGGGGCAGTGCCTGGTTCCTGCTGCAGATCAGCCCCAGCAGTCGGCTCAGCCAGGAGGTTGTGCTGGACATTGGTTGTCCCTATGTCCGCTTCCACACTGAGGTAGAAGGGGCAGGGTAGTGGCCCTCTTCCCAGATGGGCCTGGTGAGGAGGTCTAATGCCCTTCTCTTGTCCCCGCCCTCCATTCCACTCCCAGGTGGAATGGCATGAGGCCCACAAGTTCCTGAAGGTGGAGTTCCCTGCTCGAGTACGGAGCTCCCAGGCTACCTATGAGATCCAGTTTGGGCACCTTCAGAGGCCTACCCACTATAACACCTCCTGGGACTGGGCTCGATATGAGGTGGGAAATGGAGGAAAGGGTGGGGCTTGAACTCATCCCTGACTGAGGAGCGATGGTTTTGTAGTTTGTGGAGCAGAGGAGAAAAGTGCCTGACACCTGTGGTTCCTAACACAGGCCAGGCATTTGCTAAATCCTTTACTTTGGTTTGATGCTATAGACTCTGTTACCAGGCAGGCGGGAGGCAGGGACACAGGTGGTATGGCATGCCCAAAGCTTTCTTGGGTGTCAGCTAAGTTGCAACCATAGCTCCTACTGAAAAGAGCTTTGGGATAAGAGCCACCCATAGGCCTTGGGTCTGCCTTCAGGTGTGGGCCCACCGCTGGATAGATCTGTCTGAGTGTGACTTTGGGCTGGCCCTGCTCAACAACTGCAAGTATGGAGCGTCAGTACGAGGCAATGTCCTCAGCCTCTCACTGTGAGTGTGGTGCCTGCCAGGGCCGGCGTGGGTGTGTGGGGCCTCCTGCGCGGGAACTCCAGCCCTCCCGTCTCTCCCCTCCTACTCCAGATTGCGTGCACCTAAGGCCCCAGATGTTACTGCCGATATCGGGCACCATGAATTCACTTATGCCTTGATGCCACACAAGGGTTAGTACCAGGGTGATGGGACCCTTCTGCTGCTTTTGACGCCTCTCTGCCCTTTCCTGAATCTCCAGCAGGCACTGTGGTAAACTGAGGCAGCTCATCCCCATATCTCCTCCAGAGGCACTGCGGGGAGTCCCATTGTCCACATGTGCTTCTTTCTGGTCCTTCCCCAGGCTCCTTTCAAGAGGCTGGTGTTATCCATGCTGCCTACAACCTCAACTTTCCTCTGCTGGCACTGCCAGCTCCAGGCCCAGCACCTGCCACCACCTGGAGTGCCTTTTCTGTGTCTTCTCCAGCAGTGGTGTTGGAGACCATCAAGCAGGCAAGGGCCAGGGAGTCTGGGGAGGTCCCTGGGATAGACAGGTTCTTGGCCCCGCCCACTGGCCTTCCTTCCTTTCACAGGCTGAGAAGAGCCATGAGCACCGCACACTGGTTCTGAGGCTGTATGAAGCCCATGGCAGCCACGTGGACTGCTGGCTGTACACATCCTTGCCCGTTCGGGAGGCCATTCTGTGAGTGGAAATGAGAGAGACGTAGAGGTGGGAGCCCTGCCCTTGTCAGTCCTTATGACCTCTCCTTTTCTCCATCCAGTTGTGACCTGCTGGAGCAGCGAGACCCCACTGGTCACTTGTCCCTTGGGGACAACCGCCTGAAGCTTACCTTTTCTCCCTTTCAAGTGCGGTCCCTACTGCTCGTACTTCAGCCCCCTCCACACTGAGTCTGGTGTGTGGAAGGCTTTGGGTCCTCATTTCCACCTCCCCAGCCCAAAATGAGCATCTTGTGCAATAAATGCTTACATCAGCAGCCCTGTCTAATCCAGCCTTGCTGCTCCTCTTAGGGCCACTCCTTGGGCTGCAAGGAGGATGGAGAGATCTAAGGTTACCTCTGTGTGCAGGGTCTGGCTTGTGGCCCTATCTGAGATACTGGAGACCTCAGGTGACCATAAGCCAAGGGACCTTGAGATAAAGTGTTCCTCCTGTGTCAGCAGCAGAGGTGCTAGGGCTGGACAGGAGGCCTGGAGTCTGCCAGCCCCCCTACACACACACATACACACACACACACACACACACACACACACACACACATACACACACACACACCTCCTCATCCCACCACCCTCAGGGGGAAGAAAGCTTTAGGCAAGTGTTAGGCTGGGTACATCCAACCATAGGCCCTAAAGCATGCTGGACTGCCTGAGCCCAGGTCTGCAGAGTCAGACTGTCCTCTGATTGAGTTTTGAGTGGGTGAAGGATTGAGGGTAGGGGTGGAAGGGGGTTAATTACATTTATAAATAGGCAGAGCCATGCAGCATGTCTTTCCAACCTGGCCCTCTTATATCTTATGCAGCCAGCCTAAGAAGTTCAAACTTACTAGTTTGTTAATGCTTTCACATGGGCTTTAAAAAGCATGTGGAAGATAGCATGTATTTATAAATATCACAAGCCAGGAGGTGGTGGCACACACCTTTAATACCAGCCTTCAGGCGGCAGAGGCCAGCCTGGTCTACAAAGCAAGGTACAGGACAGCCAGGGCTACACTGAGAAACCCCATCTTGAAAAGACTACAACAACAAAAAAATCAGTAGGGTGTGGTGGTTCACACCTGTAATCCAGGGATTCAGACACGCCCCTAGATTCATAGCAAGGCAGCAGGGAATAGAGTCCAAAGAAGGAAACATCCGTCTATGAGGCTGAAGCTCCTCCAGCCTCCCTGGATTGGATATTGGCCTTACTCTTGGGGGGTCTGCGTCGGCCTGTGGGGAGAGCAGGTGAGGCAGTGACTGTGTGTCCTGAACTAGGCCTTCCTCTCTGTCCACCCTGTGTTACTTCCTATCCTCCCTGGAGAGCTACTCCCCGGGTCCCTTTCCAGCTCTGGGATGTTGAAAAAGGTCCACCTGTGGTTGCTGGTCGCTCCCGTTTCTTTCCTTTCTTGGGGGGGGTTTCCTGGTTTTGTTGGAGGCTGGTCCCTTCAGACTGTTGTGCTATCGTCTTAGGGGGCTGTTTCCTGGGCCTCCGAGTCCTGGAAATGGACTTGCTTGAAAGTGAAAGGTCCTGGATAGAGAAGGCGGTCCTTATCGTTTTCTTCCCAGCAGCTCACGGGTGTGTGCACATGCGTTAGGAACCACCACTGACACTCCCCACCATGCACCAACACCCCCGGGAGAGAGGGAGACAGCTGGCCAGGAGCCTGGCCCAAGATGTGGAGTTGGCAAGAGTCAGCGCAGAGGAGGCGGGTGGGCCGGCTGGCTGGCGGGCTGGTGCTCATACCTCTCTTCTGTCCTCAGTCCCCAGCTGAGTCCCCTCTGGCTTCCTCTTCCGGGATCTGCCCCCTGTCAGATGTTGCCCTGGAGTTAGCCCTAGGGCTTCAGCCCTCCTCTAGACTCATTGCTAGGTGACTCCAAGATGGGGAGGATGGCTGGCCTTTCACCTCTTTATCTTGTACATTAAGAGCTGCTTACCTTTGGGTGCCAAGGGCCCGGGATCACCCTAAAACGAAATGAGGACAATTCTAGAGTCAACCTGGTCTGGTGAACAGGCAAGACTGCATCCTTTCAGATCCATATAGCCAGCACCCCCCAACACGCACGCACGTTAGCTGCCTTGACTGGCTTGGACCCTGGGGCTCCAAGGAGAAGAGCATCACATTGGAGAACTATACACTTAGGAACAACGTGATCTTTGGCAGGCCTCCACAGGCTAAGGTCATCTCTACCTGGCTCAGACCTATCTTACTACCCCACCAGCTGCATGTGAACAACAGGGCTCAAACCTGGAACCAGATGGTACGGCCATGCCGGTCTCGCAGGGAACTCATGCCTGGCATGCCATAGCACCGCAGCCAGGCTCGAAAGGCAGCAAAATCCTCCTCTCCGCGCTCTGGCCCATAGCCTTTGCCCCCTGAGGGACAGAGGAATCAGTCAGAGGCGAGGGGGGTGTTGTGGAGTGGGAGGAACAAGGAGTGTGGTTCAGCATGGCTCAGCCCTCAGCTAAAGAAGCTCACGGACTGGGTCAGCCCCACCTCACTCCCTCCTCCCACTGTGACAGGTTGGTGTCCCCTCACTCCGGGTCCTGGCTCCTCTCCATCAGCAAGGTGAATCCTTGTCCCTCCTACTGCATAGGAGGCTGGGAGGAAGTGGAAATTTGCCAAGAGACCTGGTCTGTTTAGCAAGCCCCCATTCCTTGGGACCAAGAAGATAGCTGCTCAGCATCTCACAGAGGCTAAAGCAGACATCACTGGCCATCTTGGCTTCCCCAGGCCTCACCCAGCTCAACCACTTCCTTTGGCACCAGGTGACATAGTTCCAGCAGGTCTGGGTTCTGCAGTTTGGCCTTGATCTTCTGGCTCAGGGTCAGCTCTGGGCTCTGAAGGGTAGGTGGTCAGAACCAAGGTGTTAACACAGGGAACTCACCCCACCTCACACTGAAGACAATGGACTCCTCTCTAAGCTTGGCAAGGCCTTTGATGTGCTCCACACCCCCTCCACACACTTGGTGAGCTAAGGCAGAAACACCTGACTACCCGTACCCTTGCCGCCCACACCGGCACACATGTCCTCACCAGCCGGCACTGTTGCAGGGCCTCTAGAACTGTACGGGCCTTCTCGAAAGGAGGTATCTTCAGCCTGGGATGGTGAGGAGAGCACAGGCTAAGTAGTGGATGTGACTGCCCACGTCCCACCCCAGCCACTGTGCCCATAGCCTGCCTGCTGACCGGTACAAGATCTCTGCCCGCAGATAGTTGCCAATGCCATTGAAGAATCTCTGATCCAACAAGGCTTCGCAGATGGGCCGGTCAAAGGCTTTGTCTGATAGGTTCCGAAGTACGTTGTCCCTACAGGGGCACAGGCTAGATGCATGAGACCCATTCCACACCCGGGGAGAGGGATGAAGGGCTGGGGAGGCAGTTCCTGAGTGCAAGGAGAGACAGTCCCAGCTCCTTCTGGTCTCAGTACTATTTGGGCAGCTGGAGCCTCAGTTTTCCTGTTTGTTACATGGGAACAATATGGAATTGTTTATTGTTAAAGAATCAAAAATGGGGCTGGAGAGATGGCTCAGAAGTTAAGAGCACTCACTGACTACACATCTAGAGGTCCTGAGTTCAATCCCCAGGAACCACATGGTGGCTCACAACCACTTATAATGAGATCTGGTGCCCTCTTCTGGCATGCAGAAACTATACATAATAAATAAATCTTAAAAAAAAAGATTGCTCATCATTAAAAAAAGAATAAAAAATGTTCAGCTAGGCATGGTGGTTCACACCTGAAATCCCAATACTAGGGGAGGCTGAGACAGAAGGATAGGGGCAAGTCTGGGGCCAGTCTTACCAACATAGCTAATCCCAGGCCAGGCAGGACTACATAGTAAGACACACACACACAAGGTATGGTGGCCACACCTGTAATCACAACACTGGGAAGGCTAAGGCAGTAACCCTACTGCCATGAGTATGTAGCAAATACCAGGCCACCCTGGGGTAGAGTGAAAGCCTGTCTCAACTTGCCCCTGCTCCCTCAAAGTATGAAGGACCAGCTGAGTGGTGGGCATGAGTGAGTGTGACGAGAAGTTCTTAAAAAAAAAAAGATGCCTCTGTGTGATGCTGATCCCCGCCACCACCAGGCATGCAGCTGGAGGGCTGTGGAAACAGTTCTGAGGTCTATCGAGACCAAATAGAACCTGCTGCCAAGCAGCCTATGCCCCTCAACTCCCCAGGAAAGATGAAGCAATGATAACTCAGGGCTATGGACAATCGTTCTCCTGGACCAGCCAGGAGTCAACTGCTTCTGTGACAGCAGAGATGTGACCAAGTCTAGGGCTTGACAGAGGCACAGAATCTGTTCCCAGGAGGGAAAATGAGAGTGCCAGGCCCACCTCAGGCCGGCACACCTTCACTTCCTGCTAAGACTCTCCTCCAAGCTTACACAGCTGGCTCCATCTCCACTATCCAGATCTTAGCTCAAACACTTGTGTGGCCATTCCTGGTGTGCTCCCCACCCTTGCCCAAAGGCCTGTGGATTTATCTTGTGTGTCCTGGCCCCTCCCTTACCTGCACATCGCCAGCGCAGTGAGCGCAGGGACCACATTCACCTATCACTGCTGTACACTACAGAGCCTGTCTTGGAGCAGAGACTCTTATTGCCTCTAGAGGAAAGTGCTGGTAACAGGGGCAGTCATAGAGGAGACCCCAGGACATAGACGGGTGAGCAGGCAGAGTGTAAAGACCGCTCACTAGACCACCCTCTCCCCACTGTGCAGACTTGTGTCTTAAGCTGCGACAAAAGCCCTCTACCTTCCATGATGGCCCAGGACCACCAGGAAGCACACTGGGATCCCGGGCACCAGCTTCACTCTAATGCTGTTTCTGTGTCCTCAGACCTTTGACTGCCCTTAGGCCTGCCCTGATATCATCTCAATCTATAGACCAGGGACTGAGGCCCAGCAGGGGCTAGGAGTTGTTTCTTGTGGGCCTGGATGGTACTCCACATTCCCAGTCCTACCTGAACCGTTCATACTCCAGCAAGACACAGGGTCCACGGCCTGGCTGCCATTCACCCCCAGGGTCCCAGTGGCCAAAGCGGCGGATGTCCACGAAGCAAAGGGCAAGCCGGGGGGCAGGTGGGGCGGTGTAAAAACGCAAATGGGCATGGGGCGGCAGTGCACCTGCAGGTGCCAGCTGGAAGGACCCAGACATACCAAAGCGGAAGACAAGGGACAGTGGCTTCTGAGGGGGCTGGGCACCAGGCAGGGGGCTCAAGGTCAGGCGAAGCTCCTTGCCTCGGGCTAAGGCGGAGATGTGATAGGCACTGCTCTCAAAGGGCACCTCAGGGTTGCGGCTGACGGAGGACTTCTCCACACACCCACCAAACACCAGCCCCTTACACGTCTCGTTTACAAAGTGGCTGGCCAGGTGCAGCTCCGGGCCCTCTGGCATTCTGCAGGAGGGACGGCAGCCCCTGGAATGGGAAGAGAACAGGTTGTGCCAGAAGGAACTGTCACCAAGGTTTGACAGGAAAAGGCAGAGAGCCAAAGAGACAGAGGACTCTCTAAGACAGGCAGGAGGATACTGACCTAGCCACAGCCCCTGTTTCCCATCCAAAGTGCTAGCAAGGCCAGCGTTCCAGGAAGCTGAAGCCGGAAGGCAGGATGGCTGTCTTGCTCACTAATGCTCCCCTTCCATGGGCTTCCACACCTGGTTTTAGGATACCATTCAGATCCTTGCTGGAGCCTGTTACCTTCTGTCCTCCGAGCTCCCCCCTCCCACTCGTCCACAAACCTGTTCCTCCCATCTCCAGGCCTTTGCCCCTACTGTTCCCCCACCACACACAGTAGGACGTTTGAGGGAGACCTCCTTTCTCCCCAGCCACATCTTGACGTCAGAGCTCCCAAAGTTCAAAGGTTCTCACCATCTGTTCCAGCCTCTGCCTGCTGGCACTCCAAAGGCAAAGCTCTGATCATTCATCAATCACACCTTAGACTGGCCCCGAATGTCTAGTACCATAGAGGTAAAAACTCAACTGCGTGTTGGGCCAGCAGCAATAGCCCTAGACTAGTATCACCACAAAGACAGGACTCTCCCTCCCTCCTAGATGCCCTGTAGTCTGGGGCAGAGAGCAGAACCAGGAGGAGGGAATGCTCCAATTTATGCACAACCCTATCCTCACAGACCCCAGGGGTGGAGTGGAGGGGTAGGCATAGTGGGAGTCCCAGGAGAGACAGGGCTCTGGTTCTTTGCCCTCACACCCTCACACCAACTTTGCTACTTGCAGGATTTGAGGTGAAGGTACATGTCGGGAAGACGGGGAGGTTTAGCGAGGGCAGACGCCCAAGGGTTCGATTATCGGAAAACCTTCAGAGTCCTAGTTTCGCGAGGAGGCGGGGTTCTCTATGGCAACTCTCCCCACAACATCTTGAGTTCCCTCCCTTCCCAGACTCCCAGATTATTTTCGATCTTCAGTTCCCTTGAGGACCCGTTATGCCTCCATCCAAGCTGGATACCTACGCTGATTGAGGCTCTACCGCAGACTGCAGCCACTAAGGGGTTAATCACAGTGGACTGCGGAACCTCAGAGCACGCTGGGAGAGGACGATGTAGCCGCCCTGGGCCCTGCTGGGAAGTGTAGTTCTTCGGGCAGGCGGCGAGTATGCAATGGGATCCCCGGGTGTTGGGGGAAGCTTTGGGCAGTCGCATGGCCTGGCGAAAGACCCTGTCTTACCGAGAGCGGAGCCGCGGTCAGAACGGGTGCCCGGAGTCGCAGCTGTTTGCAGTTGAAGTTGCCAGTTAGTCTGGCAAGGGTTGACACCCTAAGCCGGAAACGCCACCTGCTGTGTAGAGCCACCCACACCTGTGTGCAAGATACACACAGGTGCATGATAAACAATCCCTGGGGACCCAAGAGGACCATAAATGTCAATGCAGTCAGACGTAACATACAAACAACATCATCATGCGGAACTGGAAGTGCATCAGGCAATAACAGGGGCTTTTAAATTGAATCCGGCTAAGAGACTTCTGTGAGGGAGGGGCTCTGTGGCAGTCTTAGGTAAAGTCAGGATTTAGGCACAAAAGCTTGCTTGGTCAAAAGTGTAGAAAAGATACTTTTTTTGCCAGGCACAGCGGATCAATGCAAAGTACAGGAGCAGAACCGGACGAAGTTCTGTTTGGCTGCGGCAGGGGGTTGGGGGACAGGGTTGAGGACAAGAGAAGAGAGTACTGTTAGTGATGAGCCTCAAAAAGCCCTGGGAAGTGAAAGTAGAAGGATTAAAAAGGGAAAGAAAGCCTCTGCAGGGTGCTTTTACCTGATGCTGACCAACAGCCATGATTTACTCCCCGCCCCCCCCCCCCAGGTTAAAAAGAGGGTCTTGCTATGTATTCCTGATTGGCCTGGTACTCAAACTGGCCTCCAATTTCCTCTAATCCTTCCTCTGACTCCCCAGTAAGAACCAGGGTTATAGGTATGGGCCACTGTGCTGGTTTGAATGAGAATAACCCCAAAAGGCTTATATTTTTAAATCGTTGGTTCCCACTTCGAGGAACTGTTTGGGAAGAATTAGGAGGTGTGGCCTTGTTGTAGAAGGTATCACGGGGGGTGGGCTTTAGGTTTCAAAGTCCACATCATTCCTAGCTGGCCAGCACCCCACCTCCTGTTTGTGTCTTAACAGGTAAGCTCTCAGCTACTGTCCAGCACCATGCCTGCCATCCAGGTGCCATGCTCCTGACCATGACGGTCATGATGAACTCACCCTCTGAAACTGTAAGCTCCAATAAACTTTTGTAAGTTGCCTTCCTTGGTCATGGTGTTTTGTCACAGCAATAGGAAGGTAATTAAGACATCTAGTATTCCTGGCTTGAGTATGAGTTTTTTTTTTTTTTCCTTCTTCGAGACAGGGTTTCTCTGTGGCTTTGGAGGCTGTCCTGGAACTCGCTGGCTTTGAACTCACAGAGATCCGCCTGCCTCTGCCTCCAAAGTGCTGGGATTAAAGGCGTGTGCCACCAACGCCCGGCTGAGTATGAGTTTTTAAAAAGATTTATTTTGTTTTTAAGTATATAAGTGTTTGTTTGTCTACATGTATGTATGTGATGTATGTATGTGCTCCATGCGCCTGTCTGGTGTACTCTGAGGATGAAGAAGGCACCAGATCCCTGTAACTAGAATTATAGATGGTTGTCTTCTACCATAGGGTGCTAGGAACCAAAATTGGGTCCTTTGAAAGAGCAGCAAGTGCTCATATCTGCTGAACCATCTCTCCAGCCCTGAAGTATGGGGGCATTTTGCATTTTGTTTTGTTTTGTGCTTTTGAGACAGAATCTCACCATATAGCCCTAGTTGACCTGGAATTTGCTGTATAGACCAGGCTGGCTCCAAACTCACAGAGATCCACCTGCCTCTGCTGGAACTACTAAAGGCATGTGCTACCACACCTGGATACCACAAATACACATAATTACACAACTGCTCCCCACACTCAGGAGATAATACCCATGAAAGCACACATATAACAGCCACAGAGAGGAAACCACCTCACTGTCTATCCATGGATACATAGACTTTTAAAACATGTGGCATATATACTGGGCTGGAGAGATAGCTCAGTGGTTAAAGCACTTAATCTTCCCATACTCAGTCAATCTTAGTGATCTTAGTTACTTTTCTACTGCAGCGACCAAAGACCAAGACCATGACCAAGGCTGGTTCTCAGCTCCCACATATGGCAGCTCACAGCTGTAGCTCCAAGCAGATCTGAAACCTTTGAATTCATCAGGCAGTTGTACTCACATGTGAGAGCCTGAACTATCGAGTGTGTGCACACATACACCTCTCCCCCAGATTATAAAGATAAATCTTAAGAAACACAGCATGTGGGATACAAGCAGAGTGGAATATTATTCATTGCCTGCCACAGGCAGCAGCATAGACAATCTTGAGGACATTTTGCTAAGTAGTGAATCAGTCACAGAAGGACAAACACTGAGATTCTGTTTATATGGGGCATCTAAATTAATCAAACACACAAAAGGAGTGAGTAGGATGGTTGTAGAAAGAGGAAAAGGAAGTTGATAATAGGAGTAAAGTTTCAGTTGCCCAAGATGAGTAAGTGCAGCATGGGCTCTGTAGTTAGCATGGCTGTACAACAAAACTTTACTGGGAAGGTTCTCATGCTGTCCTCTGTTTTTAGATTGTTTGCTGTGACTTGATGGGGGGACATTCATGCCTAGTGGAGGTCAGAGGACAGCTTACAGGAGTCAGTTCTCTCCTGCCAGTTGACGCAGCCCTCTTTCGCTTCTGCTGCTGTACCGTGCTCCAGCCTACTCATCCCCAGGGCTTCTGGGCAATTCTCCTGCCTCCACCTCCCATCTTGATTTAAAGTGCATCCCCCTGTTTCACATGGGTTTCCAGGATCAAAAAGCAAGAGCCTTTACCCCTGAGCCCTCTATGTTAACTGCTCTTATCACAATTCAGGGAGTGTATTTTATCTTCTACTCCCAAATTTGTTCCTGCTGTTATAGCTCTTTCCTCTTGAAAGCCAAAATAATTTCTTGTGTAGATAAGTCACTTTGTTTATGTAGTTACCACCGGGGGGCATCTGGGTTATGAGTGATTGTTTCTTCAGCCCATGCAAATATCCACTCTCACATCAACATTTAACTTTTTTTTTTTTTTTTTTAGAGAGGGCCTCACTATGTAGCCACAGGCTTTTTTTAGAACCGGCTGTATAGACCAGTCTGGCTCTGAACTCACCGGAGAGTCACCTGCCTCTGCTACAGGAGTGCTGGGATTACCAGTACTGACTACCACACCCAGCTTAACTTGTTTGTTTTTCAAGAAAGGGTTTCTCTGTGTAACCCTAGTTGTCCTGGAAATTGCTCCTTAGGCCAGGCTGGCCTTGAACTCATAGAGATCCACTTGCCTCTGCCTCCTGAATGCTGGGATTAAAAATGTACACCATCACCACTCAATTTCCCAGTTTAATTTTTTAGAATTGCGTTTTACTGTGTAAGGGTTGGGGGCTCACATGTGCTTTGGAGTGTATCTGTGAAGGTCAGGGGACAATTTTCTGGAGTCCATTCTTCCTTTCCCCATGAAGGCCTCAGGGATTGAACTCAGGTTGCCAGTCTTGGGGGCAGGTGACCTACGGAGCCATCTCACGGAAACCCCTCATCAAGATTATCCAGAGGTTTTTGAACTCTTGATGATTTGCCACAATCATCTATTTTTGTTTATTTGTATTAAGGATTGAAGCCAGGGCCTCTGGAATGCTGGACAAACTCTCTAACCTTGAACTATATCAGCAGTCTTAAAAAACAATGATTTAAGACAACAGTTTTTAAAATGTTTTTGTTTTTTTTAATACTTTATTTATTCATTACTAAGTATACAATGTTCTGCCTGCACACCAGAAGAGGGCACCAGATTTCGTTACAGATGGTTGTGAGCCACCATGTGGTTGCTGGGAACCGAACTCAGGACCTCTGAAAGAGCAGCCAGTGCTCTTAACCTCTGAGCCATCTCTCCAGCCCAAGACAACAGTTTTATTTTGTTTTGTTTTTTTGTTTTTTTCGAGACAGGGTTTCTCTGTGGCTTTGGAGGCTGTCCTAGAACTAGCTCTTGTAGACCAGGCTGGCCTCGAACTCACAGAGATCTGCCTGCCTCTGCCTCCCAAGTGCTGGGATTAAAGGCGTGCGCCATCAACGCCCGGTCTGCTTCAGCCTCTTAAGAACTGAGATTAGAAATGTGAGCCACTTGCCTGGCTAAAAGGCTACAGAGATGTTACGATGGAAATCAGCCTTTTCTTCTTATGCTGGAGCCTGAAGCCATTCTGGGTAAATGCTACTTAGTGAGTGCCATGTCTCACTCCCCAGAAGGCCCCATGAACCTGCTTCAGCCTCTGGAGCATCTGGGATGATAGGTTTGCACCACTGGGCACAGCTCTTTCCACAGGTCTGGTTGGCAGTTACAAAATGCTGACCTCCTCCTTCCCCAGCGTTTCCTCCTTCCTTTTTGATGTCTCCTGTATCCCACTTGCTGTGTGTGTAGACAAGCAAGCCCCGTACACATTGCTGTCTGTACACAAGTTTATTCTTTTTTCCTGTAAAATGGTTGACAAGTACTTCCTTTCAAAGGAAAGAAGGGAATTCTGGGCAAGACACCCAGGAACACTATGTAAAAAGCCAGGCAGTCAGAGACCCAAGAGGTCAGGGCCAGCCTTGGAAGAGAAGTATGGAGCACTGAGGAAGCGTCACAGAGGCCAGGAACACCCTTCTCAGCCCAAAGAGGTCATCAGGGTCTGGGCCTGCTTCAGTTCTGCAGGGGACAAGGGGGTGCAAGGGGAGTGGTAAGGGACAGAAGCCAGTCTAAGGCCAGCCTGGCCTTTAGAGCCAGTTCCAAGACAGCCAGACCCAGGAGGGCCCCCACCCTCTGTAGGTCCAGCCTTACCTGCCAGGAGAACCTGGAACTTGTCTGCTGAGAGGGACATGGAAACAGGTTGGGCCAGGGCACCCGGGGCAGGCACAATCTCTAGCTGCAGGTGCACCATGGGCTCCTCCACAGAACGGAGCAGGCTGGAGCTCAGGGTGTAGTCCACACGCCAGCCCACATTGGCCAGTCTGTTCACTGCAGGCAAGAAGTTAGGCAGCTATCAATCATCAGCAAGCTGGAAGTCCTCCACCTCCCTCCACAATGGGGCTCATCCACAACCCTTCAAGGCTGCATGGCCTACAAAGCCTCCAACCCAGGCCTGTTGTAGGACAGGTGCTTGAATATCTACCATGGGCCTCAGAAAAAAGAAACTCAGGCCGTAGTCATTAAATCCTTGGCCAGTTCTAAACTCTTCTGTGTACAATTGTGGTTAAGGCTTCCCCAGGAGAAATGGCAGTTGACTTGTGTTTGTACCTTCTAGAGTACAGCCCACATACACCCCCACCCCCACCCCACCCGGCCAAGGCCGTTTTCATACTCACCACGCAGGCTGCAGGCCCTAAGGTGCTCCTGTAGGGGGCTCTGCTTCTCTTCATAACAGCGGCACAGGCTGGTGGCATGCTCTGTGGGGAGATGGAGCTCTGAGGTGGCGCTCTGCTGAGGAGGCAGGGGGGGACTGGCACTGGTGGGTCTCAGGATCCAGGACCCACAGAGGACTGGGTACATTTCAGGGTCAACAAGGCCTCAGCGTATCCTCCAGGTTACCCACAGGTCTCCCACCTGCCTGTCCACCCTGCATACCTCTGGGCAGCCCCAGCTGCTGTAGCTCACTGGACAAGGAATCGCTGTCCACACTATGCTTGGCGGCACTTGAGAGGATGAAACTCAGCACTGCGACTGTGGCCTTCACATCTCCAGACTCTAGAGGCCCACAGGTGCGGCAGTGTCACTGTGGCCCCAGCCATCTCCCTGCCCCATTATCTTCAGTTTGGGGCCCCGAGATTCTTGAACCCTGGGCACTACTACTGGGTCAGCAGGAGGTGGCAGCGGATGGGGACAGGGCTATCCATATGTTTCTTCCCTTCCTCTCCTCCCCTGAAGCAGGAGGGTTAAGGAAGGCCATGGTTCCTGATTGGGGTACTCACCAAACTTGGCATCAGCAGTAAGCTTCAGGATCTTCTCATACTAGGGGGAAAGGAGGTCCTCAGGGGGTGCCAGAACCCTGTTACCAGCCCCTTGCCCCTGGACCTGAGACTGTGGTAAGGAATGTGCTGGGCCTGGAGGGAGGGAAGGGACATCCAAGGGGGCTGGGAGGCTGCAGAACAGACTTCTCTGGGGCTCCTAAGGCTATTAGACAGTAAGGTGTTGGCTCCCGTACTCACATCAATCCCCTGCCCCAGAAGCTCCTTTAGCACCTGGCTACACAGCAGCCGCAGCTTCACAGAGGACTGGAAAGGATGCCACTGTTTCAGCCCGACTGACCCACCTTACCCCTCACTTCTGGGGGACTGGCTGAAGGGGGGCCAGTCATGTGACTGCCACCAAGGCCACATAGCATGGAGGCTCCTATACCCTTCAGGGAGACTCCCCACCCCACCCGCCGCCCTCCCCCAGCTCCCAGTCCCAATCTCTTCCCTCCACCCCGAATCCAAGCCTTTCTCCTCCCAACCCTAAGTTAACCAGTTCACTCAACAATCTTGGCCAGTGTGCTGATCTCTGCCAGGACCCAGTCAGGACAGTCCAGATCGCCACAGAACCGGAACCTCTGCAAGAGGGTAAGTAAGGTAGGAAGTCAGACTGCAGGAAGGGCTGAGGTGACCAGAACCCACTCTCTGGCCATCTGTTCTCCCCTATCACCAGACTGTCCTGAGAACTCTCTCCCCGCCCACTGCCGTCCGACCCTGTCCTTTCACTGCTCAGCAAACATCAATCGGTGGCAGTTCTACCACGCTCTAGCCATAACAGCTTGCCGGATGCTATCACCTCAGCCTTACCCCTGTCTTCATTCTTTCTGGACCCTCTATCCTCATTCACCACGCTCCCATCTCATTCAGTAGTCTACTTAAGGCCCTTTCTGGTCCTAGGTTTTTGGGAGCTTGTTGTTGGCAGGGCTGGGGCTGATCTTCACCAAGCTCTAGCGAGACAAGATGTGCACTCTCCCGGGGGCCTAGCTCTTTCACAGGTTGCAAACCGTCCCCTGTCTGAGGACACCCTTCCGTCTCCCCTGCTTCCCAACAGGACTATACAAACTACCCTTCACCGAGCCGGGTGGACTCAAGGTTCAGGAAAAGTCTCTGCGGGTGGACAAAGAACCATGCCTGTCAACTCCTGTTTCTGACTTGCCCTCCCCCTGTGCAGCTGAAGTCCCGATGCCTGTGCAGGCTGGACACTCAATACGAATCTGCTCAATGAATGGATGAATCAGAACGCTCAATCAATCAAGAACCACTTCCTGGCTCTGGAAAGCGGAGAGGCTTCCTAACCGTGTGGGCCCGTCCTAAGCACGTTCTCGTCTTGGTCACCCGACAGCCGAGGAAGTGGGCTCCTGCGGGAGGTCATCTTGTGGCCTTGGGGGAGTGTGTGGGAATCCGGGTCCTCCCAGGCCCGGGGATGAACGCGGTCGCGCGCCCATGCCGTGATGCCTGGCTGCGCCTGCGGACTCGGCCGCTCCGCCGTACCCAGCGGGCTCCAGTAGAGATTCTCTCCTTACGCTCCTAGAGCCACCAAACCTCCTCCTCGCCCGATACCCCGCTACGCAGCTTCATTAATCCCTCACCATGGTGCCAAGAGACCGAAGCCAAGACTTCTTCCAGCTCAACGCAGGTCAGCTGACTCGGCGATCACGTGACACCGACTGGCAACGTCTAGGAGGGCGGGACGTTATGGTGAAAACAAATCGTCTACTGAGAATCGGTGTTTCTCTACCTCCAGATCCCCTTCCAGGAACAACCATCCTGCCCGAGTTTCATCAGGATTAGCAAGGCAGGAAGAAAGGAGTGGAAATAATTTCATTAATTTAAGTTGGAGGCGGGATCCCACGAGCCGGGCTCCACGATTTCCTCTGTGAGCAATACCGTTATAAACAGCTATAGAGCATGACAAAATGTTTTAAAAAATCTTACTGAATGCCCAGAGCGTGAGGGCACGCACCTGTAATTCCAACCCCTGAGAGACTGAGGCAACAGGACCACAGGTTCAAGCCAGCCTGGACTATAGAGACCTTGTTCTCCCAAACCTAAAGCTGCCCAGATGGCTTAGAGAAGCGCCCAAGTTTGATCCTGGAACCTGCCTATAAAGGTGGAAGGAGAGAAGGAACTCACAGAAATTGTCCTCGACATACTTACTGTGGCACAAGTATGCCTACACATGCATCATGCAATACAATAATAAACAAACAAACAAACAAATAAATAAATATTTAACGAAAAGGGAAGGAATCCTAAATCCAGGATATGGGAGAATGTCTCAGTCGGTAAAATGTCTGCAGGGCAAACCTGAGGACCCAACCAAGCTCAGGTACTCAGCTCCCTGTAAAATGCTGGACAGAGGGTGTGTGTGTGTGTGTGTGTGTATAGAAACAGGTGGGTCCCCAGAGCTCATCAGCCTACCTTAGCCTAAGTAAGCTGTGAACTCCTAGTACAGTAAGACTCAGGTGGGGGCAGGAAGTGGAGTTCGAAGACATCTGGCGAAAGATGTCGACCTCTGACCCCCACGTGCACACTGGAGTATTCTCACGAATACATGTGTGCATGCACAGACACACACCAAAAACAAAAACCGAAACAAACCCCAAAGTAAAATATCCATACCCAAAACTAAAAATATATTAATGAAAATAAATGAGACCCTACTGAAAAATGATGCACATACAGGAAATTGCACATAAGTGTAAAAGCAGAACTTCATAAACTATACTCCCCCATGTAGTCATATAACCAGTACCCCAAAATGGAAACAGAATGTTACTAATACCTTCTCCCGTATCTCCTTCAAGTATGGCTGTGTATTTGATTTCAATTCCCTGAATACTCGTGAGTGCTTAGCACAGAGGGCCATAGAATTTTATGTACCCAGGAAAGATTTCCTGCAGGTTTTCCAACACCAGACACTAGTTTTAATTTAAAAATACTTATTATGTATTTGATTTTGTGGGTGTGTATTTGCCTGTGTTCGTGTATGTGCCCCACATGCATGCAATAGCTCTCAGAGGCCAGAAGGTGGCTTCGAATCCCCTGGAAGTGGAATTAAAGTCACCTGATATGGTTGCCCTGGAAAAGCAAGAGATGCTTTTAACCCTAATCCCTGAGACTTATGAGAGTGCGTGCCCCAAGCGCTGCTATGCTATTTGTTCAGATGAGAATATTTAACCTGGCTTAGAAAAGCAATTTGAAGAGGGAGGATGGGCAGAATGTCTGCAAGTTGAAGGTCAGCCTGGGCTCCATGAGACCCTGTTTGAACCAATGGAATTTTCTTGCCCATAACTATGTAGCAGGCATTGAGAAACTGTCCTTTTTATTTTTATTTTTTTCGTTTTTCAAAACAGAGTTTCTCTGTAGCTTTGGAATCTGTCCTGGAACTGGCTCTGTAGACCAGATTGGCCTCAAACTCACAGAGGTCTGCTTGCCTCTGACTCCTGGATGCTGGGATTAAAGGCATGTGCCACCACTGCCCAGCCTTTAATTCTTTTTTTTTTAAAAAATCATTTAAAAACTATTTTACATACCAACCACTGTTTCCCTCCCTCCTCTCCTGTTTCCTCCCCTACCTCCTTCCTACCCCCAACTCCTCTTCTGTCTCCATTCAGATGGGGTAGGGCCTCCTATGGGAATCAACAAAGCATGGCATATCAAGTTGAGGCAGGACCAAGCTCCTCCCCTCTGTATCAATGCTAAACAAGGCATCCACCATAGGGAATAGGTCCCAAAGAACCAGCTCATGTGTCAGGGACAGGTCCTGGTCCCACTGCTAAGGGCCCGCAAAAGGCCAAGCTACACAACTGCCACTCAGATGCAGAGGGCCTAGCTTGGTCCCATGTCAGTTCCCTAGCTGTCTGTCCAGAGGATAAGCTCTGGTCAGTTGTCTTTGGGTTCCCCATTATAATCTGGACCCCCCCTCATATAATCCCTCCACCCTCTCCTGGAGCTTGGCTCAGTGCTTGACTGTGGATCTCTGCATCTAATTCCATCAGGTTACCAGAGTTTTTAGAAGCCCCAGCACGGTAGGCCTGGCCATTGGTGTCCAACACACCAATTATAGATGTGGGTAATAATGAAAAGCAGAGAAAAGAGAATTATTCAGTGTGGCCACATTGAGAGAGGAACAGCAAGAGGTCAGTGAATCCTCTAAGCCCATCTTTAGTGCACTAGCATAAAGATGCTTTAAAAAGAGGGTAAGAGGTATACATGACTAAGCAGTCTGGGTACAGGTGTGGTCCCACCCATCACTGACCCACCCTTGTCTCTGCCCCAGTCTCTCTTGCAAGGTGATCCCATAAGTCGTGAGAACTGTGTGAAATCTCTTCCTGGAAGGCAGGCTTCCTGGCTGGCACAGGCTTTGGTCTTATCTTCCTCCAGCATGTTCTTTGGGGTGCTCTGTAGACTAATGGTTAGAACGAGGTCTCAGTGTCCCTCAGGTTTCCTCTGCCCTTGTCTACTCACTCCAAAGCCCACGGTCCTCCCTCTGCTCACCTGGGTGGATCAGGCTGGTTGCATAATGGAGACCGGGACTCTGCCATACAATGGTGTCCCTTGTGACTCGGTGGTACCATGGTGTTCCTTGTGACTCTGGGCCTTACACAGCCCTTCCATCTTGGCAGCTTGGTGACTTAGGCCCAGGTTGGAGGGGCTGGTTGAACCCTTGCCCAGGAAGAGAGCAGGAGCAGAAACAAGAGCTTAAGGGATGAATGGATGGCTCCCTCAGATGAGGTGGGGTAGGGTCACTTGGTGGCCAAACTTAACTCACACATGATGGGAGCAATGGCTTGTCATACGCTCATGTCTTTCTGCCTTGTTGCCACCAGATGGCAGAAAGAGGCTGAGGTAGTGCCCAGCCTGTTCCTTGTCTATCTTCTCTGTCAGGTGGTTGCAGTAGTTCAGGTGGGAAAACAGATACTCCTCAACCATCTCCCAGCTTCCCGTACCCAGCTTGCTCTGGGGTCTCTGTGGATTAGGAGTTTGTAGGAAGACCAGCCTACCCTTGGCCTAAGCAACTTCAGGCAATCAATTCTTCAGTGTCCTGTTGTCCACAGTTTGAAGAGGTCTTTGCAGCAGTTGAGGCGAAAGGCAGGTTTGCTCAGTGGCTAGCGCTGCCACCTATGAAGCAAGGTTTGGGTGGAGTTTCTTCAGCCCATACATCTTCTTTGGAGGGAATAGGGGTGCTTCCAGGAGCCAACATGTCTCTCTATTAAAAAAGTTTTTAATAAAACATTGTAAATGCTATATTCTGCAGCTCTCTGAGCATTTGAAGACTGTATGTCTATTGGATATATCTGAGTTGTCTTTAGTTACTTATCTTAAGCACACAGGGGGCTAGGTAAGGCTTTATCCCTGTAATTAATTGCATCACTGCCCAGAATGACCACAATTAAAGAGCTTGATCATTTATAAGATGACTCTTAATCTTTATTCCTTAACAGTCTACAATAGGTTAGGTTATAAGATTAGGATTTTACATTGCATTTCTGTTAAGTTTAGCCTTAAAATAATGATTTTGAGTTGAAGCTCCTTTAATGTCAAAATAAAACCTGTTAATGAGCTCAGGAAAGAAATCAAGATAGCCATCCTGTGGGTATCAAATATATATTGTTATTTTCTAAATTCTCTAGAAGCTTGGTGTTGAACCCTTGGCAAAGGCATAAGTACTTAAGTGTAAATCTTTAAGTTTGCTTTTGTTAACCTGAATAGATCCTTATAACTTTAAATTTTTATCACCATATAAGAGTACATACCAATTTAAAAGTATTTGAGACTTATTAGTTTTAGAAGGAAATATAAAGAACAGCTCATTAGGACTGTTTAAGAGATTATTGTGACTGTTTAAAACATTTCTTTTTCTGAACTGTAGCTGCATGTACACATACGACAGTAGAATTTAAGTTATGTACACATAGACACAGAGAATTAAAGCGCCCTCAGCCTGCAGAGGGAGAGCTCGTTAGCATAAAGAATTGTAGTCTTTAACCTTAGTAAAGATGGCGGCCAGCTCACGTGTTCACCCTTAGTAAAGATGGCACCTGACCACAGACCAGGTCACATGATTGCAAAACACACATACAGAATGCAGGCATTCAGAACAGTCAGAAGCACACACACGGGTGACCACGCCTCTCACATACATATGAAACAGGCCGGAAATAAAAACTCTTCCCAGCATCCTGAGCCAGGGGCCGCTCGCATCAGCACAGTGCCATGGAAGAGGCGTCTGCATCCGCGTCTGTGCGGAGGAGGAGCAGGGGAGTAGTGTAGCTGGGCGTTTTTCCTCTTTGCCTCTGAAATGGATTTTTAAAAAGATTTCTGAGATTATAATTACACCATTTCTTGCTTCCCATCCCTCTCTTCAAACCCTTGTATGCATCCCTTCCTTGTTCCTTTTCGAAGTCACAGCCTCTTTTTTCACTAATTTCTGTTGTATGCATATAGGTAAACATACATCCTTAAATATAATCTGCTTGGTCTATATCATTTTAATTGTATTATGCTCTCCTGAGCTGACCACTTGGTATTGGATACTCAGTTGGTGTACTCTGCCCTGGGGAAGACTATTTCTCCTGTCAGAGTTCCTTAGTTTTTCACAGTTCTTTGTGTAGGTTTAAGGGTGTGGAATTTGCCCTGTTCACTTTAGCATGTCTATTAGTGCTGTCCTTGTTTGGCTCATGTCTAGGCAGCCATGTTGATGAGACTTTATAGGCGGAGCTTCATGTTGAAGGTTATTTCAAATTTTATACAGAGTAGTAAAATTATGCTTATGTCCCAGGACAAGGATCTTAGACAACAACTTTTCCTGCTATTTTCTCAGTGAATGCATAAATACATAGTGATATTCATGAAAGGGGTAAACTAAACTCAAACGCTTCTCTTCTAATAATTTAGAAATACAGGGACCAGACCCTCACTCAGCCCCCTGCTTTAGTAGGCATGACAGGCTACAGAAAAGACACGTAGGCCTCTGACACAAGAAAACTCCAGATCCTCTGGCCTCCCAGAGTCTAGGGCCAAAACTGCACACAAAGAAACTCCAGACCCCCACCCCCAAGCCTCCTAGATGCTTGGTTCCTGGTAACTGTTTGGCCACAAAAGAAACTCCAGGGGGGACCAAAACTTCCCCTGTCGTCTCCAGGATATAGTTCTGAAAACTACTGGTATCTATGTACAACAGGCCACCTGCAAGTAACAAGACAATGCCATAGAAACCACAGAATGTTCCCTCTCAGCACTGACCAATGAAAATAATTGATACACAGGTATTTCATGCCGAAATATGACTTTGAGAAATGCTCCTAATTGTTCCCAAATGTCAACCAATCAGAAACCAACCCACACCTACTGATGTAATCCTGAAACTTTTGTCTATAAAACCTAGCAGTAGACAGGGAACTTCACTCCCTCTGGGGACTGCAGCGACAGCTAGCCAGACGGGGTCCCTGTCATGGGTAGATGAACAATCATTAAACCTTGCTTTTGCAGTTTAGTGGGTCTGTCTTCCTGGTGGTTTCTGGGGACTTTGCAACTTGGGCACAACAATTCAAAGAACTTTATAGTAACATCAAAAGATGAGACAAAATATGTAATTTTGATAGGCATATTCTTGGGGACTGAATAGTATCCATAAAATATCACTTATAATAACCTGTTCTTTTAAAATTACTATTATGTGCATGCTTGGTGTATATATTAGTGTGGCACATTCATGCCATGGAACATGGATGGGGGTATTTTGGGGAATTGGTTCTCTTCTTCCACCATAGGTTCAATAGACCAAACTTGAGTCATGGGCTTATATGGAAAGTGCTCTTACGAGCTGAGTCAATTGCTGGCTCAATGACCTTGCAGATGCTGGATATCACAATGTGGACTGTGAATTCATTCTGAAAGTTCTGTGACATAGTGTTGCCATGGTTGTATGATTATATATTATTGCATGCTTCAGTCCTGAGTTTCAGAGGGATTTGAGATTTCTCAACATACACACACAGAGTAGAGAATTACATATATTGATTTAGTAGATAGATTAAGAAATGGTGAATGGTTGCGTGTGAAGGTATGGTACTACTCATCTTTGAATGTCATCCCCTCAACTGTACTGGTCATTTCTCAACATATTTTGTTCAAATAAATTTCCCTTATAATACATACAATTTCAATTTATTTATTCTATAACTTATTTAATTGATTCATCAAGTTCTTCCATAGAGATCTCACCATCTCTGCGGCCTGAGTGCTTGGATTAAAGGCTTGTGTCACAATACCCAGCTAATGTATTTTATAATTTAGGTTATATGTATTGAAATTAATCTCAGAAAACTGGAGGGAATCCAAAATGTTGATGTTCTGAGGTATTTTGAATAATTATGTATCTACATCCTATTTTTTTAAACATAGTCTTCTTCTGGAGAGAAGTATTAAATTCAGGGACTTGTGGACATGTGTTTTCCATTTGTGTGAAAGTTCACAGGGATTTGTACTTTTTGTATGTAACTGAACTGAAAACACATTCTAGGTCTTATGTAAATGCCCAGAAATCTCAATTATAGGTAATTTTCCATCTCCCCTCCAGAGGTAAGCATTTTCAAAAATGGAAATTGCTTTTTCAATGAGAAGTAACTATTTCAATTTCAAAAGTAGAGAATTGAGATCAGTTACAGAGATTGATGTACTTAATAATGACTTACATTCAGCAACGAATAAATGATGTACATGTGTCTTATCATGACCAATGCAAACTGTCCACAGAAATAATTGTGTTAGTCTTCAAATTTGTAGCACTGAAAACATGTTAAGGGCTAAACATGTTTTCATGTGTTACATGGCTTAGCTCTCCTGAGCCTTCACTTTTGAGCTCTTTCAAAAAGTTGAACCATAGGCTTCCTGTTTTCATAGCCAATAGTTACATGTAGAGGCTCTTATATTTGGGAGGCATTAATAATGTAAGGTAGTGGATTTCTGGTGCTTACAATACTAGATGCCTTACTATAGAATGCTGATCCACTCAGTGTTCTGGGCTTTACCTCATTGAAACAAATCCACTGACCATCACAGTCAGACAAGGAACATCGAATACTGACCTTACTTTAGGAGTGGACACTGAATATATACTCAGACATTCCTGTTAAACTTCTGACTGACTAGCCTGAGCCTGGATAAAATGAAAATGGCTGCTTTCACTCCAAGCAGCCATATGTCATAGAAGAACAATGGCTTGGGAATTTGGAATAGAAGGTTCTCATGAGTCTGACTCGGACTGAGCTGGCAGGACTTTGGCAGTACATCTTCCCCATAAGCAACCTTCCTGAGCATTTACACTTCATGCTGCATGTTCATTAAGTCACCAACAGCACAGACATATGCCCTTGTCTACCGTTTGTTCACATTCCAGGGGTGGAATCAAAGCAGATAGTGATGAAAGTACCCAAACTCCTCTGCTCTTCTGTGGAAGAGCCAAGGTGAGAACCCAGATTGTGGTCCTGATGCTGACACTATAGACTGTGGACCTGGATCATCATTCAACTGTGGGGTCTTTAGTCACTGTAGAAGAAAGTCTATAATCTGTGTAACTGTCTACATCTCTGCCAGCCTTTAGATCCTGTACAGTATCCACTTCATGAGGTAGAGCCCATGCTCACAAGCTCCAGGGCAGGTATTACAACATGAATGCCAAATTTGGTCATAGTTATGAAGAAAGCACACATATTTCACATATACTGGGGGTTGGGCATGCACTTTTACGAGTCTTGGAACATCTCACCCATCTGTGCTAAAGTCAGTTTGGATTGGGATGTCCTTTAGTGATACCAGAAGTCTGAGACTATATAAGTACACAGTCTATGACAGTATATGTAAAAATCCACAGTAGCACCACACTGTTAACACAGTATATCAAATTTATGGCCTGTCTGATGTAGAGTTGGGTTAAATAACTATGGTGGTTAGTGGGGTACAGATCCCCATTCTCACCCATCTCAGAGAGTTCATTGGTCAGAAACTGAACACCCACTCACACAATGTACACAAATGAATGACATAGCAAAAGAAGACTAGAAGAGAACAAAATGTGTTATGGATTCTGTATGTGAATTCCAATCCCTTCCACTATTCAGTAATCTCTTATTGTATGTCAAAGGATGTGTATGAATATAATTACAACTTTTGCCTGCTACCAAATCTATTCATCTTTTACAATGTGCATACCATTAAGTTTAAATTCCTATATATAATGATAAATACAGACTGTGTGTGAGAGAGAGAGAGACCAGAGAGAGAGAGACAGACAAAGTCAGAGAGTCTGTGAGTATTGAAATGTGTTGAAAGATATCTAGGAAGCATTGCCAATTCTCTTGATCTTTACAATGATTGAAAAATGCTAGAGCTCTCATTTAAACATACAACTTATTTTAGTGTTTACCCAGTTGGAGATGGATTGCTTTACACTGCTTAAGGTTTCTATTACTTAGAACGCCAAAAATACTGTCCCTCACTTCCATTCAAGTCTACTCTCACTGTCCTTTTCCCATCAATACTAGCTAGCCGTATTTGCTAATCAACAACATTCATTCAGTCCAACCTTATAGATTAAGTCCACAGGTCTTTGTCTGTATGAAGCAAAGAGCTCTGGGTAATTACAAACAGTACATGCTCTGACCGTTATTTTGTGCTCTCCTAGTTCTTCCAGGTGACACCCAGATAAAAGCCTCAGGAGGTGAGGAGGCAAAGTCATCTAAGGTAAGATAGCCATCACAATTTCTAAGATAGAAAGGCTACGTTCATAATTCTGTTATTTCTAATTGGTACCACATTTGAATAATAAAAAACGTGTATACTATAGGTATTAGTGTGTTTACTTAGGAAGAGGCAGAGAAATTAGACCAACTCGCTGGGCGTTGGTGGCACAGGCCTTTAATCCCAGCACTCGGGAGGCAGAGGCAGGCGGATCTCTGTGAGTTCGAGGCCAGCCTGGTCTACGGAGCAATTTCCAGAACAACCAACCTCTAAAACAATGTAGAGAAATCTTGTCTCAAAAAACCAAAAAAAAAAAAAAAATTAGACCAACTCATCTCTGACTCACGAAGGTATACAAAATTCAGTTTCAGAAGTGTTTTAGGAGGGCATTTCCTCTTGAATTAGTGTTCCTCTTTAGATTTAATATTGTATAATGTTCAGTCAAAAAGTAACAGACATTATTCTTGAAGCACTTGCATTTTGCATTCCCTGGGGACTCCGTTTTTCTTGGTGCGGACCCAAGGCCCCCTTAGTTCTTTCCCTGCAACCCCCTCAATTTCCTTTCTAGTCCATACCACCCCCTTGTATCAGGAGAAGCAGTATGCCAGGAAACCCCAGTGGGCACACTGGGCTAAGACTCAGGCAATGCTTCCCGTCCTACCTGTCCTCCGTTCTGATCTCTCCAGAATTAATCTTGTCAGCCTGCCAACAGAAGCCCCTCCTCCTCCCACCCGCCTCAGCTCCCTGGGCACTCTGCCTCACTGCAGACCCAGGTTCCCTCTCAGCCTTTCCTCCTAGCCCTCCTCCTCTCCTCTGTTAGCTGATGACCCACAGAGACATGCTCTGCCATGGACCATGCAGCCGCCACACTTATCTCAGCATCCAGGATGGCTATCAGCAACCAAAGAACATAAAATTCACCCAACAAAGACACAGACAGATTTGCCATGTTCTGGGCCTAAGAGTGTTTCTTTTCTCTAAATTGTAGGTGGTGTCGAGGAAGAAAAGAACTTGTATGTATCACAGAGTCGGCTTCCTAAGATATATTCGGGATTAGAATTGTATAACTCCTGCTTGTCTTTTCTCTGCACTGTGGTCTCAGCTACCTGTTGGAAATGATGATTGGGACTTTATTTTTTTTTTTTTTTTGGTTTTTCGAGACAGGGTTTCCCTGTGGCTTTGGAGGCTGTCCTGGAACTCGCTCGGTAGACCAGGCTGGTCTCGAACTCACAGTGATCCGCCTGCCTCTGCCTCCCGAGTGCTGGGATTAAAGGCGTGCGCCACCAACGCCCGGCGTGGGACTTTATTTTTTAAAAAAGCCCACAAAGTGGTATCTCAAGTAGCAATTGATGGCCCTTTGTATAACTTTCCCGCATTCTGTTGTGATCATTTTAGCTGGTTGTGAGATTTTGTACATCAGGACATGTCTGTCTGTTTCTCCTAAATAGGTAAGCTGAGAGCTAACCCCAGTTTCCGATGTTTATTTTCTCAGTGAAATAGAAATTGAGTAGTTCAAACCTCATCGCAGTCATGTATGGAGTCTGATATTTCTGCACCAATACTGCCCTCCGGCTATGGGAGTGTAGCCTGTCCCTAATCACCTGCACTTCCATCAGTGTCAGAGATCCGGAAACCTAAACAGAAGAGGGATCCCCTTGAGTGGTGGAAGTAACAGTGTGGTGCTCAGAATCAGAGGCCACATGTGCGATGCTCTGCTTGGTCCGTTCACCTAAGAGAATCGTGAGCTTAGAGACATTCATCACAGTGTCTCTTTGACCATACCCAGGAAGTGTGCACCAGAAGAAGGACTTATGGCAATGCTGTTCCTGAGTGATCGATGGGACGGGATGAACATAATGCTGTGGGATTGCTCATCAAGCTTAGTTACTGGCAGACTGTGCTGCCTGGAACTCACAGCTTGGCCTTCTTCCCAGATTCATCCATATCCCTAGATTCTAAATTCACAAGGCACTGTTCTAGGATGGAGGGCTACTTATCCAAAGTGCACCGATTTAATTTCAGACTCAGGTTGGACAGAGTCAGATGAAAATGTTTTAAGTGGGGGGTTTGGGAAGATGGCTCGGTGGTTAAAAGCAGTTTTGTAGAAGACCAAGACTCCATTTATAGCAACCCACAGAGGTTCACAACTCTCTGAAACTCCAGTTCTAGGGGATTCGATTTCATCTTCTGGCTCAGTGGGCACAAAGCACGACGTGGTATACACTCTACCATGAGGGTAAAACATTCATGAGGACAAAATAAAAATAAGTTATCAAAAAAATCCTTTAAGTTTAAAAGTGATGCCTGTGTTATCCCAAGTGCGCACTCAGTGCCTATTTCTAAAGCAAGGAAGCCATTGTTTTCTAGAATGTTCCAGGTACCTGACCATGGTCCATAGACCCAAAGAATCAGGCAGACTCAGAACAACATTGGATTGATAAACACTTTTATATTAAGATGTCTCTGATTGTTAAGACCTGGAAAACACATCTTATGTTAAGGCCTCACAAACATGAGGACCTCTCCATTTAGCCGGTGGCCAAGTCATAGGAAAGTCCTTATGCTTTCAAGGCAAGAGCTTTAGCAACTGTCTCTAGCAACAGCTCAGTGGTTGAGAGCATTTACTGCTCTTTGGCAGGACCTGGGTTCAATTCCCAGTATCTCCATGATTATCTAAACTTCAATTCCAGGAGATCTGATGCTTTCTTCTGGCTTCTGTGGGCACCAGCATACATGTGGTGCACATACATTCATGCAGGCCAAATACTCATACACATACATCTAAAATATTAAAAGAAAACTTTCAAAATTGTCCTTTGGCCTCTATACATGTGCCATAGTGTGTGTACTCCACACACATAACAATGTATACACATAGAACAATAAATAAATGTAATTTTATAAAACCTCCTACATGCTTAGTAATGATTATAATCTATGCATATATCCATCTGTGGTGGCTAAAATTGGTCTGACAGCTATCTGCAAAGTAGAGTCAGTTTTCTTGACCTCAAAATTATCTGAATAAGTGACAGAAATATGTCATTTTAACCTAACATTTATTCCAGTGCTTAGCCAATCCAAGATGGATTGTTTTATGTTGCTTTAGATATATTCCCACTGTATAGAAAGCAGGAAAGTTCTTTTCTTCATTTGTCTTCAATGCAGCAACACAACCATGCTTATTAATCATCTTCACCCCTAAGGCTAGCCACACAAACTAAATCTATAGAACATTGTCCATTTCAAGCCAGGAGCCCTTAGTATTTAATAAGCAATATCAAGAGTTGAGAGTTACTTGTGTTCTCTTAGTGTCATCTGAAGAAGACCAAATGAAGACCTCTCAAGAGGAGGAGGCAACATCATCATTAGCTAAGGTACAATGGCACTTACTTTTCTAAGATCAAAAGCTTTCTTTCGCCGGGCGGTGGTGGCACACCCCTTTGATCCCAGCACTCAGGAGGCAGAGGCAGGTGGATCTCTGTGAGCTTGAGACCAGCCTGGTCTACAGAGTGAGTTCCAGGACAGCCTCAAAAGCCACAGAGAAACCCTGTCTCGAAAAACAAAAACAAACAAACAAGAAAAGCTTACTTCCTTGATTCATTTATGCTTTAGTAGACATGACATTTGAGTAAAATAGGCTGATCATGTGTCATAGGAATTACAGGCTTTACCGTGGAAGAGGATGTATTGTATCCGTCCATTATTGAAGAGGGCATGCAAATGCTAGTGTAGGATTGCAGTGTTCGGAGGCCTTTTCTTCTAACAGTCATTTTGCTGTTTTGGTGAAAACTTGTGTGATTTTCATTCCAAAGGTAGCAGGAGCACTATAGATAAAAAACTTTTATTTTTTTCATGTCTTGTTCTCTTTCTTCTGGGGACATTTTAGTTGATAAGACAGATAGAATATGTTCCCCAAATGCTGTTGTGGTGGAAGTTTCCTCTGTCCATTAAAGTGAAAGCTTTAAAGCCAGAAACTTGGGATACACGATTAGGACATGAACACATCTCTTAGAAGGGATCCATCTCACAAGAGCAGGCCGATATAAAGTTCCTCTGCCATGTTCCAGTGTGGCTTTGGGGGAACACTTAGTACAGTCTAAAGAGATAGAGCTGTTTGATGTGGGCTGAGTCAGCAAGTGTAAAAAGTACTTATTTTCTTGGCATGGTATGCAGCATTGGATGTTTGGTTCCAATATCATACAACAGAGTAACATGAAATCTTAACTTAAGCACCCTTTCCCTTCCTGTTACCATTGCCATAAATTAGCAGGGGAACCAGAGACACACAGTGTATCGAACGGTTCGGGGCTACAGCATTTCTCAATGATCTGGGCGAGGGGCTGATGATTTAAATGAAGACAAAGACAGCGGCTCATTCTTGCTAGGAGAATGGAATTTATTGTAACAAGAGCCGAGCATTAAATACCAGTAAGCGGGCACGGTGGAAAACTACCAAGGTCAGGAGCTCAGGTTCCCAGGGTCCTCCAGAAAAGGATGGGGGAACAACAGGTACTTGAATTTAGACAATAAGGATGGGCAGAAAACAGGAACTTGCATTCAGGCTTACCCTGGAGGAGGAGACAAGAGGTATTTGCTAGAAGCTCCTAGTCACAAGCTGGTCAGCAGACCCTCATGGGGGAAGGGTGCAACAACACAGAAACAGAGGTCAGCTTGACCTTAGCCCAGGGCTTCTCAACATTCCTAATGCCGTGACCCTTTAATACAGTTCCCCAGGCTGTGGTGACCTCCAACCATAAAATTTTTGTTGCTACTTCATAACTATAATTTGATACTATCATGAATTTAATGTAAATATCTGATATACAGGATATCTGATACAGGACCCCTGTGAAAGGGTCATTGGAGCCCCAAAAGGGTCATGACCCACAGGTTGAGAATTACTGTCTTAGCTTAAGCCTGTTTTCTCTAAATTGCAGGTCCAGTTGAGAAAACAAAGATCCCGTATGTATTCTGGAATGACTCTTAGGACACATTTTATATAAGAATTGTGCAAATACTTGTTGGGTTTGTACAGTGCACTACTATTTTATGAATGATCATCATTGCTAGCAACAATGATTGCCAATTTTATTGGAAACAGCAAATGACAGCCCAAGTAACAAATCCTTGGCCTTGTGTCCATAGTCTCACAGATGCACAATTAGAAGTTTTCCCTGCTGGTTTTCATGTTTGCTTTGGCCCAGTATTTCCTCACTTTGCCCGTTGTCTCCCTTTTGATGTGGTAATGTGTATTCTGTGCCATTGTATGTTGAAAGTATATGATATGATGTTGCTTTTAATTTTATAGGTGGTTACAGTTAAGAGATAGGGTGAGTCTCAAAAGGGACTTTGAACTTTACATTTTTGCAGTTTTAAAAGTGTTGAGACTGACAGACCATATGGACTCTTGAAGTTGGACTAAATGCATTTTGCATTATGATATGGCTATAACCCTATGGGGACCAAGGAGTGGAATGTTGTAGTTTGAAGGCAAATGCTCCCATAAGGTCATATGTTTGAATGCTTAGCCATCAGGGAGTGTCACTACTTGAGAGGGATCAGGAGGCATGGCCTTGTTGGAATAGATGTGGTGTTGGAGTTAGTGTGCCTATGGATCCAGATGTAGAATTCTCAGCTTCTCCATGTCTGCTTGCATGGTGCCATGCTAAAAATGAACTAAATCTCTAAAACTGTAAGCAAGACCCAATTAAATGTTTTCTTTTATAAGAGTTGTGGTGGTTATGGTGTCTCTTTACAACAATAGAACACGACAAAGACATATACAAGCATTATTTTCATTAAGTTACTTAGGAACAACACAAACATGTGTCCTTCTTTATTTATGATGCACATTCCCTACAGAGTGTGACTAAAAAAATTATAAGGCAATGAATGGACCCAAGTTAATGTAGCTCAGGTGAAAGAGCCAACATGAAAGTTTGATGTGTGACCCCTTGTTCTGAGACTCTAAACTGTTGAACTTGGCTCATCACTCAGCTATGGAATCAATTGCCTTTTGTGTAAATTCCTGAGTCTCTGAAGCCTATAGAACTCCATTTAAGAAGATACCATGGTAACACAGCCTGTGGCAGGTTGCTACAGGAATGTCAGAGTTCATCATTGCCATGACGTAGACAGCACATAGAAAGAAACAGCGTTGATAGGGAGTATCGATGCTCACTATCTGGGATACCCACATATTGTAAGCTCTAGATCTTTCCTGACACCTGCACTAAAGAGGGGAAGTTCCTTTCTTGATATTTGAAGGTATTATAAGTGTGACCTCGAAGTTTTGAGGCTCTGTGAGCTTTACAAGCTGGGGTGGTGACATACAAGCACTCAGAGTAGCACTCCCGTGTTACCATGGTGGCTCATCCCAATGGAAACTCAGTCCTTTGCAGAGGCCACATGAGCATTCTTCCCACCTTAACATGAGTTGGCTGGTCTGAACCCAGACAGCCACATCACAATGTGAACACGGATAGTTTGCACAGCAAAGGAAAGCCAGAAGAAGAAATAAATAATGTGTAATGGTTAATTAATAATGTATTTGTATAAGGAGCTGGGTAGATAGTGAGTAAAGGTGCCAACATATAAGACAGGTGACCTAAGCTTAATCAACGTGTGGTCCCACATGGTGGAAGGAGAGAACCGACTGTCTGCGACAGTCTGATCTTCACGTGGCTGCCCACACACATATATATACACACAAGATAAATAAAATATAAAAAGTGATCGTCAGTGGCTTTTACTTGTCAATAAGATATGATGCCATAGCAAAAGGTGGATAATTATATTACATCTTTATTAAATTTATTTTACTAGAATTATTGTATTATCAAAATTAAATACCTATATGTAAGGCCAGCGAGATGACTGAGTGGGTAAATGAGCTTGCCTCAGTTGGGCAACTGAATTTGATTCATAGAACCAACAAAAGTTAAAGGGAGAGATCAAACTCTACAAAATCATGTCTGAATTTCTGGAAATGTTCCATGGCAGGCAGACCAGTATACATTATACATACCTACACACAATACTAGTAACATAGTATTAAAAATTACTTTTGTGATGAACACAGTATCTTCACATAACAATCTGTGGTGGATCAAACTGTTTGAAATCAGTGTCACTTTCCTGACTTCAAAATTGTTGGAAGAGCCAGACATGGTGGCACACGCTTTTAATTCCAGCATGAGGGAGTCAGAGGCAGTGGATCTCTGTTGAGTTCAAAATCATCCTGGTCTAGATAGTGAGCTCCAGGATGGCCAGGGCTACATATAGAGAGCCCGACTTAAAGGGAAACATTTAAACATTGTTGGAAATGATAGACACCTGTTTTTTTTGTTGTTTGTTTTTTGAGACAGGGTTTCTCTGTGGCTTTGGAGGCTGTCCTGGAACTCGCTCTGTAGACCAGGCTGGCCTCGAACTCACAGAAATCCACCTGCCTCTGCCTCCCGAGTGCTGGGATTAAAGGCGTGCACCACCAACGCCCGCTTGACACTTGTTATTTTAAGATAACAGTTTTTCACTATCTTGCCAATCAAAGATGATTGTTCCCTACTCTTTAGATCCTCATCATTTAGAGATTCTGTTCCCCCCTTGTCTTCAGATTCTTCCCTTGCTTATCTTTTCCTAGTAGGAGGATGGTCCAGAAGCAGCCCATGTGCTTCTGATCAACCATGTCCATGGCTGCCAGACCAATAGATTGAATCCATAAAATACAGCCCATAGCAAACCAGGAGCTCCCATTATATTTGCTAAGTACTGTCATGAACTGAGTTACTTTGTGTTCCCTAGTTTTACCTGAAGAGGAGCTGAGTGTACCAGAGGAGGAGGCAGATCCATCATTCTTCAAGGTAAGATGGCCTTTCCCTTTCCCAAGGTAGGATATTTCCATGATTCCTTTTTGTTTTAGGCAATGTAACATTTAGATAACACTGATCAAGTACACTATAGCTAGTAGAGTGTTAATTTAGGAGGTTGATGAAATGGAATTGTACCAAGTTATCCTTGACTGAAGAGGGTATTGAAAATGCCAGTGCCAGCGTCCGTAGTGTTTGTTATGAGGCTTTTCTTTCTGACCAGTTTTCCAGGTTAGATTATCTTTGTGTGGTTTCCACTCAAAAATTGACAGCAACATTACCTTGCTGGGCAGTGGTGGCGCACACCTTTAATCCCAGCACTCGGGAGACAAGAGGCAGGTGGATCTCTGTGAGTTCGAGACCAGCCTGCTCTACAAGAGCTAGTTCCAGGACAGCCTCCAAAGCCACAGAGAAACCCTGTCTCGAAAACAAACAAACAAGCAAAAAAAATAATAAACCCAAAAAAACGTATATTTTCCCCCCAAGGCTTTCTCTTCTTTGATCTGGGGAATTCTAAGTTTAACACTGGGAATACTGGTTGAAATGGTTCCCCAAACGTGGATATGTTGGGAAGTCCCAATGTTGGTGAGACGCTGTAGAAGTAAGACCTGTAAAGGAAGAACCTTAGGGTAGATGATTGAAACACAGAAACATGCTTAAGAAGGTATTTGACTCATAAAGCAGTTTTTTTTTAATTCCCTGTCTCTCCACTGAGGGGGAAAGCACTGTCATTGGCAACTATGGTATGTTGCTGCACTTGGGTCTGAATCACTGAGGGAAGAGGCAGCAGCAGGGGTGGTGGTCATGGTAATGGCAGAGGATGTGGGTAGGAATCAGCTGCCCACAGAGATATGGCCAACTTTGAGGTGCAGGGAATTACTCAAGAGTTCAAGGATGGGCTCAAGAACAAGGAGACAAAGGCAATTAAAGTAGATCTTGTAGATGAGAATTTTACAGAATTAAGAGAAGAAATATCATGACCTTCAGACGCAACATATGAAAATGGGAGATATCAACTAGAGATAAAAAATACAAGAAATGTATCCATTTAATGCTTCTAAAATGTGGTTTATCATTAAATTATGGCATCTTAATAGTGGGTCCATCACTAGGGCTATTCATTTGAAGATCTTGATAGAACATGGGCAGCAGCAACAATTCTGTCATGGGAATTATTGTCAATGCAAGCACCATTGGCAGTCGCAGAACCAGATGATCCCCAAGATGCAGTAGTATCAAGTAGGTACAAACGAAGTCCTGAAAGACTCAATCGGTTTGACGTTGGGACCCATGTATGCTGGAGGACCAGTTTCTAGTCCAGAATACACCAAGAGAATAAAGAAAACCCACATGCTATGTGCTTTGATAGAAATGCAGTAATAGTGACATTGCTTTCAAAATCATGGGATGCAACGACTGCATTGGAATGGCCTCTGAGAAACTAAAGCACAGGAGATGCTGCTAGTTAGTCACACTTGCCTGTTCTTGAGGAGCACTAACCCCTAATATTTTAGGATTCTACATAATTTTTTTAAACTGGCATTCTTGCTTAATGATGCTGTCTAAGCACCATTGGAGACTGCAAAACAAACAAAATAAAAACAGCCCTGGTGTAAGTAAAGCTAGTTAACTGTAAATTTAAAGAAGGGTATAATTTAGTTTTGTTGGACACAGGGTCTCTCCATGTATGTCCTGGCTGACTTGGATCTCACTATACAGACCGGGCTGGGCTTGAATTCACAGAGATCTGCCTGTCTCAGCCTCCAGAGTTCTGCGATAAAGATGTGTGCCCCCACGCCCAGCCAATGTTTTTCCCGATAGTGTAAACATTATTTGAGGTAAACTAAAACCTCGAGAAAAGCATGCACGGTGGCATGTGGCAGCGCTACAACACTAACAAGTTTGCTTCAGGGTTTTGCTGAATACCTAGGATGACACTTGTGTCTCAGGACTGTTCATGTTGCTACGGTGCACCACAGCTCCTGTTACTGTTAGAACACGGATCCTCTTTAACTGTGAACTTACATACATGCTTGTGTTGGCCTTTTAGGATGGGGAGCTAAAATGGCCACCCTTTGAAGAATTAGAACGTTCTTAGATAATGAGGTTTACCCAGACTTAAAGATGGTTACCAATCCAGAGCCCTTTTGTCCACATGGGGCTCTTACGTTTCCCTGTTACCCTCCACAATTAATTTGTCTAATGACAAATTTGTCTGTGTTTGGTGGAGAAATCTCCTGAGGAACAGGGTCCTTTGTTCCATTCTTAGGTCATAGGTTGGGAACGTTTCCCTCGAGTTCTTCACTTTTAAAGGTTGTTCCTATAAAAGTAACAAATGTAGAAACGGGGCTGCCAGTTCTATTTCCCTCACAAAAAGAGTAAGTGCTTTAGATTACAGTATTTCCAGGCTTAGTGAAAGGACCCCACTTAGCTTTTCAGTGATACAAATTCATCCTTGAGAACTTGAAAAATGAAGCCAACTTTTCCAGTAGTGTTAGGCCCAACTTGGGGTCTATAGTTTGACTTTATCAGACCCCCTGAGCTGCTACCGTTGCACTCCCCATGTTGACAAGTGAAAGCTGTGCTACTGTCTCACCGTACACACTTCCAACGTGCATACGAATGGGGTGGGATATATAAGGCTAGCTTGTTTGTGACGTTTTATAAAGTTTCAGTTCTCATATCGGAGATCTCATAAAGAAAGCTGGGTTTGTAACCCACCCCTCTTCCTGTGTGTGTCTGCATTATGTACAGTGACACCCTCACTAGAAACCCATGCTGAGTTGAACTCTTGTACATAGACTCCTGTTTGTGTTAATGTCATGCTATGTTTTAAGTTCTTAAATTTGAAAGCTATTACATTTGCAAACTCAGAAACTTAATTTGATTCTATTAATAAGGTTGCAGTGAATTTATGTAGGCACTTGATGCATACAGATACAGTGTTTAATTTGGAGGAATGATTTGAAAGCAACATGAATGTAATGGAATCAGATCAAATTAAAGTAAGAATGCATATAGAAAAAGCATTCTTTGCCATGTTTCTCTATATCTTCAGGGAACCATTGGTAGAGCCCAAAAAGATAGGGTTGCCTGATGGGCTGCAAAACTGAAAACTGCTTGTTTTCTTGTATCGGCATCACACACAGAATAATACTGGATCTTGTCTTGACCACTCTTCCCCTCCTGTTTGCTGTAGTCCTAATTCAAAGGAGAGCAAAACCTGTGCCAGCAGTCTCTGCATGATCTTGTCCTAAGAGTGTTTTCTCTAGTTGCAGATGCAGCCTCAGAAGAGCAGCTCCCGTATGTATTCTGGAGTGACTTTCTTAGCACACATTTTGCACAAGAATCGTGCCCATACTGACTGTCTCTTTTTCCTGGTACACCCCTAGTTTCTGAGCCACCTGCTGTCCATGAGCAATCTAGTATAGTCTAAAATAACAACAAATACCCCAAGTAACAAACTGAGGGCATGTGTCTATAGTCTCTACATTCACCTTTGTAATTTGTATTCAGGAAATGGGTATATGTGTGTATTTCCTTTAATTGATATGCAATTATCTAACTCAATTTCCATTATCAGCTTTCTCAAGGGAAAGAAATTAGAGTTCACCCTTTACCTATATTCACAGGCATGCATGACAGATTTATTTCTCAGCATTCCACACCATGGAAGAGCCAACCAGGACACCGAATAAATCACCAAGTGGCTAGCTACAGGTTGTAAAAGGAAAATATGTTACCAAACGTGGTATAAAGATGATGCTTTGCCTATAACTTCCACTTTTCACCCTATTAAGACATGAGACTCACCATGGAAAAGTCATATTTTTCCAGTAGAAACCACAGTAAATGCAACATACACTGAAACACTACCATGACTGCCATAGTGGCCCCAAACTCAAGATAACATAAGTATTTCCATCTGAAGCCCCTCGTAACCGTGAAGGAGAAAGCCCACCTATGTTGGCAGTTTTTAAGTCACTTCAGGGAATTCTGGTCTACTGTGCAGGAGGTCCTAGGTTGACTTGTTCCTTGGCTTTGCAGTCCCATAGGCCTGTAGGGACACCTAGGGATATAATGACTTTAAGGTTATCCACAGGATGAAGAAGGCTTTGCAGATTAGAAACTGGACTTAGATGATGAAGCAGTTAGCAGGGAAGGTACATACCCAGAGGTAGCACAGTTTCCACCTTCCCTCAGCTAGGCCTAAGTCAGCCTGCACGGCAAGTGCTGAAGTCAATTGTCACCACCAAAGTGGTGTGCATAGGCACAGTCCATTAAATCTCTAAAGAACGAGGTCAGTTGAAGGAGGAAGTAAGTATTTTGTTCCAACCATCATGTGGAAAGTAGGTGAGAACAGAATCTCGGCCAGTGTGGTCTCCAGGATGGTTGTTTGATTACTAGAAGCACTCACTAAAAGAGTTGAGGCAGTGGAAGAGAAAGACCACACATTTAAACTAAGCAAGGCCCCTCAGCACCACTTCTTTTAAACAGTCACTTCTTTGTGTTAGAATTGGAAAGTAGAATATCCCTCACTGTCCTATGCTGCCAGATAATTTGGTCACAGTGGCATGAAAATAAATTATGCAGTCCTCAGAGATGAGAAGTAGGAGCTACAAATAGCCTCTTTCCTGCCACCCTCCTTGAAGGTGATATCACATGTTGTCTATAAGCTATAAACATGATGGTTAGGTGGAGAATGGAAAGAAACCGTCATTGTGCAGTGTCATGGGGCCTACAAACACCATCTCTAGATTCAGCCACTATCATCTAGTGGATTCTTCTGGCACTTGGTGAATATCACAGGGTCGTTCTGTTCCGAGTATGCTTTTCCTCAAGACTTTAACTTCCTTGTTTTTTTTTAAAGACTAATTAGGCTTAAAAATGAGTCATTACAAAATGTTAGTATTGTCATGAAAAAGACAAAGAATGGTGGAATTGCACAAATTTCCCTGTGTTTGTATGGCTTTTAAAGCCACTTGAATACTGGTTATGAGATGTACCGTACTTCCACACTCTTGATTTTTTTCTGAGAAGCTTTAAACTATGAGCTGTGCTCAACATTTGGATGTAGTTGTTAGCCCCCATACAGCGAGGTTCAATTTGTTTGTAAATCCCTGACCTTTGCAGCCTGTGGAAAACATATGACCAGGGAGGATGTGAGCTACGGAAGCATATAGATGAACACAGTGCTGTAGGGAGTTTTTATCATGACCATTGACGATGCCCACACCCCGTGAGAAGTGGACCATTACTCATACCTGCTCTGAAGCATGGCACCATTTACTGATATTTAACTACAGTATGGCCAAAGGTCTGAGCTTTGTGAGGTTCACACTCTGGGACAGTGACATGGTATTGTCTTACTTATAACCATGACTACTCCTCTCCCTAGTGGAAACATGCATGTGAAAATGTGTTACCAAACTTAAGTGGTCCAAAGGGGCCAGATCATCATTCTTCCTCCAGATTAATGATAGTAGACCAGCCTAAAATTGAATTGAACTATGAATTTAAATGACACCACAGTAAATAAAAAAGAGAGAAAAGTTAATGCACATTCAAAATATCACAACACTATTTCATTATAAAATAAGATTAAAGATTAAATGGATGTAGTTACATTCTATTTCTGACAATAAATCTACTTCTATGATAAATTATATACGTTATCAAGATAAAAAACTATATGCAAGGGTTGAAAGATGGGTGAGTGTGAAAATTAACTTGTCTCCCAAGCCAGGCAATTTGAGATACATTTGAAGAATTCATGAAGAGATAGAAATGGTGAATGAACACGACAAAGTAGGATTCAGAGCTTCATACAGTAAACATGACTCAGGCCCAAGACAAACACTATAACCATAAGAGCATTTTAAATATGAATCATCTATGTCTAATGTGGTTATAGAATCTGTGTTTGCTGATTAATGCAGTTTAAAATAGTGTTGGCAGCTATCGGTGTGGGCAGCCCATAGATAGAGCCTGTGCTGATAGCACTGTTGATGCTTAGCATTTGGGATACCTACATTCTGTGGGCACTGGATCATCCCCAAAACCTGACCTGAAGCCTTTCAGTAATGGGAAGGTCTGTTTTTGACATTAGGAGTCAAGACAAGTGTGTCCAGGAAGACCTAAGGCTGAATGATCTATGAAACCTAAGATCACAGTACATAAGACCCCAGAACAGCACTCCGGATTCTCCTGATGGCTCACCTCTGCAGAAACTCGTGTGGAGCTGTGGTGCAGAAACTCAGTGGTCAGCAAGGGACAAGCATCATTTTACAGACTTAATTCAAGTAGGATGCTCTGAGCCTGGACATCCGCGTCACAGGATGAACACAAAGGATGGTCTACTAAAGGAAAATCAGAAGCAGATACAGATATGTAGAGGGAGCTTTTTAGAAAATGTAATAATAGCAGTATCTTCCACTGATCTATCTACCCATGTTATTGCATGTCAAAGGAAAAACCAATCGATGTCAAACCTTCTTCAAAACAATGTATATTATAGAAGTTCAAATCTCACAAGCTTGAGCTGGATCCATGGAACAGCAAGTAAAAGCATTTGCTGCTTTTGCACAGGATCTGAGTTGGTGTCTGAGGATGCTGGTGGCCTCTCACCACTATCTTTAACTCCTGCACTAGGAGACCAAACAAGACTCAAGGACCAGGCATGTATGAGTTGCACATACATACTGGCCTGCATAGACACTTATACAAAATGAATAAATCCTTTTCTTAAAGTTCATACTCTCAGGGAGCAAGAGGTGATTCAGTGTATAAACGAGCTTCCTTGGCATGGCTCCAAGTTGTATTCCTGCAATTCATGGAAAGAGTTTAGGATAGAATCAAGTCCATCAAGGTGTTATCTGACTTGCAGAGAAATGAGCCACGATAGGTGGACCTGGACACAATAGATACAGCATGATGATGATGGTGATTGTAATGATGATGATGATGATGATGATAAAAGTTCGAGATCAAATCATATATGCTTAAAAAGGATAAAGAATCTGTGTTTGTTGAACAGGGCTCTTTAAAATAGTTTTGGCAGCTATGGAGAAAGTAGTGTCAGATTACCTGACTCTAATATGGCTGACAGGAATTGAAACCTTCATTTTATCATAACATTTTTCAATGCTGACCCAGTGAAAGAAGGGTCGTTTTATTTGGCTTGAGGACAAATGTTCCCTTTCCCATGCGTCGTGAGCTCTTCCACTGCATTTCCCATGTGTCGTGAGCTCTTCCACTGCATTTCCCATGCGTCGTGAGCTCTTCCACTGCTTTTCCCATGCGTCGTGAGCTCTTCCACTGCTTTTCTTTCCCCAGCGTGACGATGGTCCACAGCAACCCACCCTGTTGCTTACTCAGCAGCAGCCATTATGGCAGTCATGCGACTCAGTTAGGGCCCAGTGGGTTGTCACTACCTGAGAGTTATCTTGTGTCCTCCTAGTGCTCCCTGAGCCAGCACAGAGTGTGAAGAACACAAGGGGAGAGGAAGGAGGAGCTCCATGTGTGATGAAGGTAAGGTGGCCTTCTCCTTTTCTAGAGAGTAAGGTGACCCTGTGACTCCTTCCTTATTCATTGCATTTTATGTGTGATCAAACTGAACATGTATTGTAGTGTTTACTTGGGGTGAAATGGAATTGTACCAGAGTATTGATACCACCTCATATAAAGTGCTGATGTCAGGTCCACACTGTATGGTAGGGGGGTTTTCTCCTGCTCTGGGATAAGTGGTTTTGACGAAAACTTGTGTACTTTTTTTTTCTTTCAACTGTTGACAGTCGCATTATCAATAATGTATTTTTTTGTAAATACCCTTGCCACTTAGGGGATTTCTTTATTTTTAAGCAGAAGACATTACATCTCTATTTTGGAGCAGGTGAAGTCATTTTGAAAAGGCCCCAAAGGTTGTATTGCATTTGGTACTGAAGGATATGGTCCAGTATTGTGCTGGCTTAGGATACAAAAAGACACATGAAGTTGAGCTCAAACATCCTGAGTGGACTTGGGTAAAGGTCTACAGGGCATGGTTTGGGAGATGAGAAATGTGTGGGCTTGAGTTCTGTCTGGCGGACGTAATTGGTCTCGGGTGGATCCTGAGTACAGAGGACAGTTCAAACCTCCAGGGTAGATAGCAGCTTCTGTGGGTAATCCCCCCTTTCGTCAGATCAACAGTTCACCACTCTGGAACCACAGAATGGTTTTCCTTCTGGGCCCCCTCCATGGATTCTCTAGAATGGATGATAATCCAATACTGATATAAACACAAAATCTCCTCAGATGGTCCCAGGGGCTACCTCAGTTTAGTGAATATATCCTGTCATGGCTCTGGAGACCTGGACCACATTGTCCCTCCCAGGTCATGGCCACCATAGGCCACGAGCCCATGTGGCTGGTAAGGACTAGGAAGAACATCTTCCCCTTCAGGTCCTAGTAGTGTCAGCAAGGATGCTCTCTGGTGCCTGGGACATCTTCATCCCCACCCACTTGAAGTCCAGCTTCTCAAACCTTTATGTAACAGTCCCTACTAACTTCTACTGCAACCACTCAGTAATAAAGCAGCCAGGGCCTACTGTTGGGGCCATAGGGTTCTCCAGAACTAGAGTGCACCACTCTTCTGGGGACTTTAAGATTAAGGCATTTGGGCTGTGTTCCCCAAATGTCAAGCTAGTAAGTGGTTTCAAGGTCTGGTGGTAGTGAGCCCTTTAAGGCATGGAGCTCAGAGAAGATAATGGGACATGGAGCATCCCTTAGGAAGGGTTCATCTCTCCTAACAACAAGAACAAGAACAGGTTGTTTCAGTTTTGTTAATGGGGGAACCCATTAATACAGTCAAAATAACAGAGTTGCATGATCAATAAGGAAGGGCAAAAATGTGAACTGCACTTTCTGTTTTCACATGGTATATAACCACAGGTCTTTGAGACCACATCACACAACAGAGTAATACAGAGTCTCAATTTGAGCAGTCTTAACAAATAGTTCACCATTGCCAAAATCTTCAGAGAGGGCTGGAGAGATAGCTTGGGTGTTAAGAGCACTGAATGGTGTGGCAGAGGACCTGGGTTCAGGTTCTAGCACTGACGTGGTGGCTCACACAAATCTGTAATTCCAGTCCTGGGAGATGGTGGCTTCTTATCTCCCTAGGATTTGCAGACAACATGATATACTTGCACACTTGTAGGCAAAATGTTCATATATATATATATATATATATATACATATATATAATACAAATGAATAAGCCTTTAAAAAGGAAATCATCAGTGAAAACAAAGAAATCAGCAACCAGAATTCAAAAGATGTTGGCCTAAGAGTGTTTTCTCTAATTTTAGGTCCCGTCTAAAAACAGAAGATCCTGTATGTATTTCATCATTTTGAAGGCCGTTATTATACACACACATTACCACACACTCTGTTAAAACCTCCTGTCTACTAAGGCCTATAGTCCATGCCAGATTATCACTCAGGACACTTTGTCATACCATTTCAAAGACATGCTAGGCTTGTGCTTACACACATTTCCCAGCACAGTGTCAGGTTATGTGTTGGCTGGAAGAGGGTGAGCCAAGGAAGCAGATATATAGAACTACATCCAATCACTGTATACATACACTCAGAACTGACCAAAGTCTGGCACATGACAACATTTCCTAACCAACTGGTGTTACACATGGAAGGAACACACAGAGAATGGCACAGCCTCTGCAGTTCTCTCACCTGGCCCAAGCCAGGCTACACAGACAGCTCTGAGGTAATTGTCATGAGGAATTAGGTTTGAGGACACAGTTCATTAAATGACCAGAGCATCATGCCTCTTGTTCAATTATTGTCAGGGTTTGGCCAAGGTTTCTCAACTGAAGGGAACTGTCATTTTGTCTCAGTCACCATGTGCCAGCTGATTTAAACAGGCTTGAAGCCCTAGTCATTGTGTGGTCTCCTCCCAGTGTGGTCACATTGCCATTATGCACATTCACTGAGAGATAGCTGACGGACAGTGTGAAGATGGGACTCCCCAAGTTCCCTTGCACCAATGACTTTGGAGGACTTAGCCACTTCCCTGTCATGGATGGAAAAATAGGACCTCCATCCCCATCTTAATTTTTTCCCAGTCAGATGGTTAGGTGGCAGGAAGGCAATTAATAGAGGATGTTTCCTGAGGGGAGAAGTAGCAGGTATAGATAGCACCCTACATTTCTCCCTCCCTTCAGTTGATAGTATGTGCTTTCCTTGAACTGGAAACACCATGATTGTGTAAAGGATGAAGAGAAGAGTCAGTGTGACCTGCACCAACGCTACCTCAACACCGTCTCTGGTCCTGCCACTTAGGTCTTCCTGACTTGGCAGATTTCACAGAGCACATCTGTGGAGTTTGTTCCTTTAATTAAGGCTTTACATTCATCGGGTTCAGTTGCTGTTTTTCTGTTGTTTTGTTTTTATTTGCTGTTGTTGTCTTTTTGGTTCATTGGGGTTAATAATGAGTCCTCAGGAGAAGTATCATCTTTGACAGATGCAGTAGTGAGGAATTGCACAAATTTACCTGTATTCAAGTGTCTGTTAAAGCTATTTGCATGTGGTCACCTGGTACCATGCCCACAGCCACAGTCACTCTGCTCTGCCCTGTCTACTGCTCCACCCATACACTGAACCCTTCCCTATATGTGAATTGTACACTGAACAGTGTGATTTTACAGAGCATCACTGGAAACAGATGAGTATACTTCAAGAAAGTAATGACAGCGGTGTTCAAAGACAGGAAAAGCAGTTGTGAGTTTTCCTGCTTTTCTTCAGGGGATTCAGTCCACTAACTTTTTCTCTTTATGATGGCATTCCAGTTTGGACCATGATGAAGAGACTACAGCTTATCAGGAAAGATTATCTGAGCCGGCGTGCCATCACTACACCACAACATCCTCCTGAAAGAAAACGGCAATTTAGCATCGTGGAAGAAGAAGGTACTCTCAAAATGGCATGATCACGTGAGCCACTCACAGTAGTTGTAGAGCACCCTGAATCTCACATGTGAAACAGATGTTGTCTAACACTGCCCTTCACTGGATGAAAGTGTGACTTTGCCTAGCTCATCATAGAACAACAAACAAAGACTTGTCCAATGCATTTAAATGTTCATTTAGCTTCTCAATGAATACTATGAGGCAGAAAAAACTGAGCTCTCATAGGAAGTTGTTTGTCTTCACCTGCTGTAGACAGCATCATGTGTGTGAGCCCCTTTCTCTCTACCAACTTTCTTCCAGACCATGAGAAGATACAGCACATCAAAAACCAAGATGATGATCGGGGTGAACAGGCAAGTGTGAGGAGTCTCCAGAGAGAGGAGGAGTTTAAGGGTAGGTACTGTCCTTCCGAGTAGATAAGGGGAACAGAGTGTAGGAGGAGTTGCATGTCTCCTCCTCCCAGAGAGGGATAGGAAGTGGGAAAGTCAATTACATGGACTCCCTGTTTGAGATATTGAGACTCTATGACCAAAGAGCCAACAAAAAACAATGTGAGGTAGGTGGGGTTTATTCTGGATTGTGCCTTAAGGCTGTCATTTCCTGGTGGTGGCAAAGACATGGCAGTGAGCAGAAAAAGCATGGCAAGAGGTCTAAGGAGCAGACTGGTCACAGTGCATCCATATTCAGGAAGCAGAGAGTAGAAAGAACTGGAGCTCAAATCTTTAACGTCTAGTTTCCCTACTGTTTTAGCCTTCTTGTAGACTCTACCTTCTAAAGGTTCCAAACTTGTCCTTACAATACCACTAGCTGAGTTCAGACACAAGGGTTGTAGGGGACACTCTTCCTTCAAAACCAGAACGTAAGCTATGTGTTTTATGACCTTGTATGTATTGATCATCTCACATCATAAAAAAGGAATCTTGGTAGAAATACAAGGAATCATTTTCTCCTTGGATGCATTTTTATCATCTTTCTTCCATTGAAGAAGATAGTACATTCCCAGTACTTACTACCCTTTCATCCTCATGGCACTTGTATTAATAAGTGATTTGTTACTTTCACAATTGTTAATTCTAGTTGGACAACAAGTGTAAAATCCACAATATTTTGTAACATCAGGGAAGCCACAGACAATGCACATATATCAAAGGAAGAAAAATGGGGATGATAGTTTAAAATTATTTTGTATGTTAAATGACACACAAATTGAGTGGAAACTCCAACTGTGTTTTGAGAAAAGATTAGGCATTCATCAATAAACCCTTGAACCTATTCCCTCTATATCCCCAAGAAAGGCCAGGTGGAAAGCCTCAGGTAATGCAATACTGGCCTTTTTTAATTATTTATTTTTAAATTTAAATTTAAATTAGAAACAAGGTTGCTTCACAAGTCAGTTCCAGGTCCCTCTCCATTTCCCTCCCCTCCTCCCATGCCCTCCCCCAAATCCCCCCAATATCCCCTCATTTCCCCAGGGAGAATGAGGCCCTCCATAGGGGTGTCCATAGTCTGTCATTTCATCCAGGGCAGGGCCTAGACCCTCCCCCCAAGAGTTCAGGGTGAGAGTGCATCTCACATTGTTGGATGGGAGACCAAAGTCCATTTGTTTACCCGGGATAAATACGATCTACTGCCCAAGGCTCAATAGATTACCTAGGCCTCCTCACTGACACCCAACACTGGCCTTTCAAGTACAAGCATTTTCATGACTTGGCCATTGCCTACATGGAGAGGTACTTATGCTGGTGAGGTTTGGTAGTATGATTGTAATTGGCCCTCACAAGGCCATAGGAAGTGGCATTGTTAGGAGGTATAGTTTTGGTGGAGTAGGTGTGGCCTTGTTTCAGGAAGAGTGTCACTGTGGGGTTGGGCTGCAGGTCTCCTATGCTCAAACTTTCCTCAGTTTGACACTCACAGCACTTCCTGTTTCCTGCACATCAAGATGTATTAGCTCTCAGCTCCTTCTGCAGTACCGTATCTTCCTGCCTTTAACCATGTCCTATCATGATGATACTAGAATGAATCTCTGAAAGTATAACCCACCCAATTAAATGTTTTCCAGTATAAAAATTGCTATGGTGATGATGTCTATTCACAGCAATTGAACTCCTGAGTAGGACAGAAGTTGTTGCTAAGGACTGGAGTACTGCTGTGACAGGCCTGACATGCTTTTGTGTGAAGGAATATGGACCTTGGGACTGTGGGTTAGAAAAGCAGTTGAACACTCTAGTTGATGCTTGTTGGGCCATCCTAGTAGGAATGTGGAAGACAGTGTTGTTGAGTATGATTTGATGAACTGTGGGGCAAGTCAAGGGGCTTCAGTGAAAAAGAATATTATATGTGGCCTAGAGATCATTCTTGCTATATTTTGGTGAAGAATGTGCCTACTTTTGCCCTTTGTCCAAAGAGTCCATCTAAGGATTATTCCATTGGCAGTGGAAAGCTCAGAAGAGCCTGATATAGACTTTCATGTGGCTACTAGTGTTCATGCTTATAAAGATTTACAGTGAAAAGTACATGTTATGCAAGGAAAAATACAAAATGTACAATTTGCTGAAAAACGGAGCACCGCAAAGTAGACTGGAACTATATTCCATGTTCAAAGAGATTCACAGAATTAGAAATGGAATAAAACGTTTGGTGACTTTGAGGGAAGATCACACCCAGCTAAATTTCCAACTTGTGAAAAGGAGTTAGAAAAGGGCGTCACCTGATGTGGTTGTTTATGCCTTAATCCTTGCACTCTAATATTAGAGTACATTGGATCTCTGAGTTTGAGGTCAGCCTAGTACAGAGCAAATTCCAGAACAGCCAAGGTTAGGAAGTGAAGGAAACCATCAAAAACAGAAAGATAGCTGGTGCAGATGTACTTGAAAGACTCCTGAGTTCAAGGCCAGACTGGTTTCCAGATCATATTCCAGTACCATCAATTTAGGCAGTGAAGGAAACCATGGAAAACAGACATAATTGAACAAGGGGGTCATGTTCTAGCCTCAGAAAACAATAGAACTTGGCAGTTTGCCCCCATGTGATTCTTGCTTTAGCATCAAGGAGAGAAGTAGGCTGAGTTTACCTGTCCCAAGCGTCTATTACTAGATATCGTCAGCTGCTTCCAAATTAACACACAGGGGCTTTTATGTATTATAAATTCTTGGGCAGTTGTTCAGACTGGTTATCAGGTAACTCTTCCTCTTAAATTTACCAATATTTCTTATCTATGCTTCAGTAGGTATGTCAACCCTGTTACCTTTTTTTTCTACACATGCTTCCTCAGTAGCTTACTGATCTCTGTCTCTGTCTCTGTCTCTTTTCTTTGACAATCCCATCTTTCTCTCAGCACCCTCAGTTTGATTGAACTGCCTATACTTTTTGTCTGTTTATCATAGAGACTAAGGAAAGACCCTGAGGCCATGCATGTGCCAGGGGTGTCCCTGAATGGAGGCCCAGAGGGGCCATTGTTTGAAGCTGTGAAGGAGTAGCCTGAATTGCCTTGGAGACCCTAAGATGAGAGACATGCCAGAGTCATGGGATGGTTGTGTAGGTCTTTTAATGCTAGACCTTTCAATATCCAATCTTAGTCTACCCAGTGTTGGTTCTGGGGTTCATGCTTCAAACAGGAGCTAAGGGCAATGGTCTGGAAATAAAACATTTTTTCTTTTGTTTTCTTGAGACAGAGTTTGTCTGTATTGTTTTAGAGCCTGTCCTGGAACCTACTCTGTAGACCAGGCTGGTTCACAGAGATCTGCCTTCCTCTGCCTCCCTAGTGGTGGAAATGGACATTCTTGAAAATAATGCTGACCTTGTTTTAGGAGTGGACACTGGGTGTGCATGCAAGTTAACACTATCATCATTTATAACCCTTTATGAGATTCAGTTGTTCCTGAGCCCGGAGAAGGCACATACATATATATTATAGAAGAACAATGGCTGGAGAAATTGTGAAAATGCAGTCCTGGTTTTTGAAGAATGCTGAGCTGTGAGGTCTATGGCAGTACCTTCTGCCAATAATGTAACCTCTTTGAATAAGTATACCACAAGACTTACATTCATTAAAAAACAGCAAAAATATGCATACCTTACTTGAGATACATATTTTCTGGTTGTCATCAGATACAGAAGAAGGTGGACACAGTTTCATCATGTTCAGGGAAAAAGGCTCCATGGGCCTCAGAGGAATGGACTAAGATTCTGAGGTATTAAACTGCTGGTCTCTGTTCATATTCCATCTGTGCAGCAATGATACATACAAGGAGGTCCAACTTCTGTGTAAATACCTGACTTTCTAAAGCCCATCCCAGTTACCATAACCCAGAAGGAATATGGCTCCTGGGATGTCGGGTTTTCATCATAGTACCGATGTGGACAGCCCCTACATATAACCCATGCTGATCACAGTGTTAATGCCAAGTGTTTGGGATGCCTATTCTCTGGGGAACAGGGCCATCCATGAAACCTGCCCTGAAGCCTACTAATGATAGGGAGGTCTATCATTGACAATATGAGTCAAATAAGTGTGTCCAAAAGTTTTGAGGCTGAGTGATCTATCTAACCTAGGATAGTGAAACAAGAGTCCTAGAGTAGTGCTCCTGGATTTTCCTGATGCCTCACCTCTGTGGAAACTCACGTGGAGCTGTGGTGCAGAAACTCAGTGGTCAACAAGGGATGAGCATTACTTTATGGACCTTAATGCGAATAGGAAGCTTGAACCTGGAGATCTTCTTTACACGATGAATACAAAGGCTATAAGAAGCAGATATAGATTAAATGTGGATGGATATTTCCATTTACCTACCATGTTATTGAATTTCAAGGAAAAACCTACCAATGCCAATCCTTCTTCAGATCCATGTATATTATAGAGGTTCAAATCTCACAGACTTGAGCTGGATCCATGCAACAGCGAGTAAAAGCACTTGCTTTTGCACGGGACCTGGGTTGGTGTCTGAGGATGCATGTGGCCCCTCACCGTTATCTTTAACTCCTGCACTAGGAGACCAAAAAAGACTCAAGGACCAAGCATGCATGTGTTGCACATACATACTGGCATGCAAAAACACATAGACACTTATATAACATGAATGAGTCTTTTTCTTAAAGTCCATACTCTCAGGAACAAGAACAAGAGAGGATTCAGTTTAGAAATGAACTTCCTTGGCAGGGCTGTGACTTTAACAAAGTTGTATTCCTGAAACTCATGGAAAGAGTGTAGGATAGAAACAAGTCCATGAAGGTGTTATGTGATGTGCAGAGAACTGTGCCATGATAGTTGGACCTGTGCACAGATAGATACAGGATGATGATGGTGATGGTAATGATGATAAATTTTCAAGATGAAATCATTTGTGCTGAAGGTTAATAGAGGACCTGTGTATGCTGTTCAGTTTTATTTCACATAGGTTTGGCAACTATGGAGAATGAAGAGTCAAATTACACAACTGTAATATGGTAGGCAGGAGGAATAGAATAACAGTAATGTTGTCATAACATTTTTCAGGGCTGACCCAATGAGAGATGCATTGTTTTATTTGGCTTTAGAGTCTCATCCTGTAGGAAGTTCCATGTCTCGTCCATCGCGAGTTCTTCACTACATTTCTTTCCCTAGCAATGACGATGGTCCACAGTAGCCCAACCTGCTGTTTACTCAGCAGACATTATCCCAGCCATGCGTAATGTCTGCTGAGAGTTATCTTGTGTCATCCTAGTGCTCCCTGAGCCAGCACAGAGTGTGAAGAGCACAAGGGAAGAGGAAGGAGCAGCTCCATGTGTGATGAAGGTAAGGTGGCCTTCTCCTTTTCTAGAGAGGAAGGTGACCCCGTGACTCCTTCCTTATTCATTGCATGTTGTGTTTGAATCAAGCTGGAAATGTACGCTGTGGGCATTGGAATATTTACTTGGGACAATGAGGAAATGGAATTGTAGCGGGACATAGATACCTCCTCATATTAAGTGCCAGTGTCTGGTCCACACTACATGTCAGTTGGTTTTTTTCTCCTGAAGCAACTGTTTCTGTTTGACTAAACCTTGTGTGTGATTTTCACTCAAGAGTTGACAGGGACATTAACAGTAACCTTTAAGTTTTTGTTTGTAAATACCCTTGCTTCTCAAGGGAATTTTTTTCTTATTCTTTTTTCCATCTTAAGCAGAATATTTTAATCTGTCTAATATGGGCCAGGAAGAGTCACCTTTCACAGTGATGCAAAGGTAGTCTTGGATTTTGGTATAGAAGGATATGGTCCAATATTGTGCTGGCTTAGGATATAAAAAGGTACATGAATTTGGAGCTCTAACATCCTGGAGTGGATATGGGAAATGGGAAGTTTGTGGACTTTACCTCAGGTTTGAAGATGTAGTTGGTATTGGGTGGACTCTGGAGGGCAGAAGGCAGCTCTAACCTCCAGGCTGGATACCAGCTGCTATGGGTGACCACTCTCTGGTCAGATAAACAGTTTGTCACTCTGGAACCACAGCTGTGTCTCCTTGGTTCCTTCCAAAATCCGCTAGCATGAATGAAAATCTTGCTGATCCTAGAAAATACATCTACTGTAATCTTTACATGGTGTAGTGTGTATGTCCTATATGGCCTTTAAGACATGGACCACATTGTACCATCCTTACCAAACCATAGTTAACTCAGGCTAAGACCCATGTAGCTGGTAAGGTCTAGGAAAAACAGCCTGCTCCTCAGGTCCCAGTAGTGTCAACAAGGCTGCTGTCTGGTGTCTGGTGTCTGGGACATCTTCATACCAACTACCTTGAAGCCCAGCTTCTCAAACCATGGGATAATCTAATTATACTCACCCCCTCCAGCAATAAAGTTTCCAGGGTCTAATGCTGTGGTCACAACATTCTTTTGCAGGGGAGCACAACCCACTTCTGGTGGAATTCTAAGAATAAGGCACTTAGGATGTGTTCCCTAAATGTCAAGATAGTCAGTGACTTCTGTGTCCCTGTGGAACACTGTGGTCATGAGCCCTTTAAAGAGGGGAGCTTAGTGTAGATGATTGGGACAAGGAAGCATCCTTAGAGGGATTCATATCACAAGACCAGCTGCTTCAGAGTCATTTTTCACTGAGCTCTGGGAAAACCTGTGGGTACACCCAGCATCACAGTGTTGCATGATCTGGTAGGATAGGCAAATGTGTGAACTACAGTTTTTGCCATCACATAATATGCAATCACAGGATTTTGGTATAATATCACACAGACTAACAGAGTCTCTGCTGCGGTCTGAGTGCCAGTTCTCAGGGCTCTACCCAGTTTTGCAGGAAAAAATGCAGCCAGAGCAAGAGGACTGAGAGAAGTTTCTTTTTTATTTGAGGGCTAGCCCCTCTTTTGGAGGGTAAAATAGGAAACACCTATTCTTTCTGATGGCAACCTCTATTACTTCATCTTGAATAATCTCTCCTTCTAGACCGTATCTCTACACAGTTGCATCTCTTTACATACAGCTACACCTCTTTTTACACACATACACCTCTCTCCTACGCTGACAGACATCTCTATACATAGTTACATCTATTTTCACACTGTTACATTCTCCACACATCCTCTTCACAGGTACACAGTTCACACTTCTCACTTACACAGCCACATGGCTCTCCACTTAGTTACCTTCTCCACATAGGCATATACTTCTTCCCTCACACACATCCCTCCTACACATTTGTGAGGAGCCGCCCTCGCTATCGCTATGGCCATTACAAGATGGCGCCGACATCCATTGTCGGTTGGAGTCCACCGTTTAAGCTCTGCCTCTCCCGTGGCGTCATCTGGGGTGATGAGCAAACCACCAATCCTGGCTCTACACGTCTCACTCGGAGCTCCTAGGCTTATATAAGGGGCTGGGTTTCTTAGCTTGGGGTCTCCCTCTCAGAAGCTGATCATCTGTCTCTCAAGATGCATTAAAGCTTTACTGCAGAAGGATCCGAGTGTCCTGTGTCGTTCTTGCTGGCAAGACTGTGGGGCGGGACATCTGGTGCCGAAACCCGGAAACTCTTCAACATCGCCGGCGCCGCGGGAGACCCCTCGGAAGACAGGGCGGATTCAGAACTGCAGGGAGGTAAGTTTGGAGAGGTATGCTTGATCCTGAACCCCCCCCTTTTTCGACTTTGGCCTTAATTTGTCACCACCGTGGGACGTGTCAGTGGAGGCTTTGGTACTAGTCCTGTTTGTCCTTCTTCTTCATCGTGGCTGGTGCTAACAGAACGGTGCCGTCAGTCTGATAAAGGAGTCGAGTGCCGTTTTTTTTACTTTTGTTTTGCCTCCAGCCGCGCCATTAGATAAGCCGCCAGCGCAATGGGGTCGTCACAGTCAGTGGTTACTGCCCTACAGACTGTGCTAAAACAAAGAGATCTTAAAATTGCACCACGAACACTTCAAAATTTTGTGAAGGAGGTAGATAGAGTGGCACCATGGTATGCTTGTTCCGGGTCCCTCACTGTGGCCTCGTGGAACAAGCTAGGTAAAGACCTAGACAGGAAGCATGCAGAAGGAGATCTCCGCTTAGGTACCAAAGCCATTTGGAAGCTAGTTAAAAACTGCTTGGAGGATGAGGCCTGTCACCCTGCTATAGTAGAAAGTCAGGGAACCTTAGAGGAAGTTCAGGATAGCATGTCAGAAACTGAACGGAGTGAGAGAATGGGAGCTCGCAAAAGGAAAGACATGTCTAAGAAAAAAGGCCCTCCCCAAGAAGTTAAGAAAGGGGGAGAGAAAGAAGGGAGTGATCATTCACCCCCTAACAAATCTAAGGAAAAGAAAAAGCCAGAATCTAGCCTATACCCTAACGGTAGAGCTAGAAGCCTTGGAGCTAGATAATTCCGATTCTGACACTCTGGATTCTAGCGAAGAAGCTGATCTAGAGGAGGAGGCAGCACGGTATGAGGAAGAAAGATATCACCCTGATAGACACCGGCCACTGAAAACAAAAATGAATGTGAGGCCACCGCCTATAAATCCGGCGGGCTTACACTCCTCGGCGCCTGTGGGGAGCTGCCCCTACATTCTCCATTACAAGAAGGAGCTGACATCCGACCGTTATGCCCTGCGAACAAGTAGAGTGCGCATGTGCCTGGTAAATTTGACATGTCCGAGGCGGGGACTGCTTGGCTATATAAGTGTTGGGTTTTTCGCTCCCCGGGGTCTCCGCTCTGTAAGCTTATGCTCTCCCTCTCAAGACGCATTAAAGCTGTTCTGCAGAAGGATCCTAAGTGTGCTGCGTCGTTCTTGCTGGCGAGACGGTAGCGCGGGACATCTGGTGCTGAAACCCGGGAACTACTTCAACATCATCAGCACTGCCGGAGACCCCTTGGACTCAAGGAGGATTCAGAACTGCAGGTAACTACGCTCGGAGAGGTATGTCATTCTGGGACTTTGGATTGGAACTTTCGCCACCCTGGGAAGGTAGTGTTGAGGCCTTGGTACTTGTTTTGGGAGCGCTTCTGATTTTTCTTTTGGGGAGCCTGTGTTTTCATCGTTACAATTGTTAGGCGCGTTAAGTCCGACGTAAATAAGTGGCAGTGCCTGACTGTGTGCTTTAGTCTCTTGTAGATAAAAGAGCTGTGCACGGTCGTTACTTTTGTTTCATTTGCGCCCATAAGTTGGATGTAGATAAGCCGCAGGGCTCCTCTCAATCTGTCATTACTGCTCTGGAGTCGGTACTTAAACAAAGAGACATAAAGATTGGTCACCGGACATTAAAGAATTTTGTTAAAGAGGTAGACCGGGTAGCTCCTTGGTTTGCCTGCTCAGGGTCCTTGACTATTGCTTCATGGAATAAATTAGGCAAAGATCTGGATAGGAAATTAATCGAAGGGAACCTGAGACAAGGGACCAGGGCAATCTGGAAGCTTGTTAAGAATTGTCTAGAGGATGAAAACTGTCAAGGGGCTGTAGCGGAGGGACGAGATGTCCTTGAAGAAGTTCAGGATAGCATGTCAGAAACCGAGCGTAGTGAGAGGTTAGGTGCACATGAAAAGAAACCGGTTGTATCTAAGAAAGATACACCCCCCCCCCGGTAAATCTAAGGATAAGGGGGGAGCCCTTACAGTCCCCAAGAGGGACATTAAAAGAAAAACAAAAAAGGGGAGAAGGCTTATACCCTTTTCAGGAACTGGAAGCTTTAAATCTTAGTAGTGGCGAGAACACAGAAGGGGACGATCTAGATCCAGAAGAGGAATATGATTTGGAAGAAGAAGCGGCCAGGTATGAGGAAGAGAGATATCATCCTGATGATTACCTACCACAAAATAATAAAAGGCAAACAAAGACACGTGGTATGTCCTCCTCACAGGAGGTACCTTCGGCACCTCCCCCTTATGAGATGCGCCCGAAGGCTTTCTCTTTTCTTCCAGAGAAGGTAAAGAGGAAATTGCGACTTGCCTACCCTGCCTTTGAAGGCGCAGAGGGAGGGCGAGTACATGCCCCTGTGGAGTATGCTCAAATTAAGGAATTGGCAGAATCAGTTAGAAAATAAGGGGTTACAGCTAATTTCACTCTGGCCCAATTGGATAGGTTGGCCATGATGGCCATGACCCCGGCTGACTGGCAAACAGTCACTAAGGCATCACTAACAAGCATGGGTCAATACATGGAGTGGAAAGCCTTATGGTACGAGGCTGCCCAGGAGCAGGCCAGGGCTAATGCTATAGCATTAACTCCAGAACAACAACAATGGACATTTGATTTACTTACAGGCCAGGGGCGGTTTGCCGCCAATCAGACAGATTATCACTGGGGTGCCTATCGGCAAATCGCTGATACAGCCATCAGAGCATGGAAGGCTCTTTCAAAAAAGGGGGAATTAAATAATCAGCTCACAAAAATTATTCAAGGGACATCGATGTCCAACACCAAGAGTGGCTATTGCCATGGCATTGTTTACTATGAATTTTTAAAATCTGGATGATAAGGGTCAAAATGCAGCGACAAGGCATTGCTCGGATCCGCAAAGACCCAAAGAATTTGTAAAATGGAAAGATGTGCTAACTAATGAATGGAAAGGCCCGGATCCTATTCTAATAAGATCCAGGGGAGCTGTTTGTGTTTTACCACAGAATGAAGAAAATCCCTTTTGGGTCCCAGAACGACTCACCAGAACCGTTATGGAGCAAAAGGATGGCGAGACATATTCCCGTGACAAAGAGGAACAACTTGACATTGATGGCACTAATTGCAATGAATTGGACCTATGAATTTGAGCAGACGCTTCGCGAATTGAGGGTTGCCATTGTTCAGATTAATTCTACCCACCTTGACCTGTCCTTCACGGAGGGATTGTCTTCGTGGATTTCTTCAGCTGTTTCATATTTCAAAGAATGGGTGGGGGTGGGATTGTTTGGAGCAGTCCTATGCTGCGGAATAGTGTTTATTCTCTGGCTGGTCTGCAAGCTCAGAACCCAAAACAAAAGAGATAAGGTGGTCATAGCACAAGCACTGACTGTGCTCGAGCAAGGGGCGTCAACCGATATCTGGTTGACTATGCTTAAGCAATAGGCTGCCGACTGAACAGCTCCTGCACACCCGGAATTTAGGTTCATTGCACAGGGTAGAGTGTTTAGTCTGGCCTCCCAAGAGGGGTGTTGAGCAAAGGCATTGCACAGAGAGTCATTTTCCTCTGAGACACATGTTGTCCTGCATAAGGGTTACCTGCTGTATTTTTTCCCTTTTCCCAGAAAAAGGCAGAGGACAGGTCGGAAGCGTCCCGGATTTTGATGAATCTAGGGATAGGTTTCGTACACGTCTCACTAATTTTGTTCTTTGGGAAGTTCAACCACTGTCTCTACCCTCTAATGTCCTGGGAGAGCCTGTTTGCTATTAAAACAAAAAGGGGGGAGATATGGGGAGCCGCCCCCACATTCTCCGTTACAAGATGGCGCCGACACCCGGCCGTTATGCCCTGCAAACAAGTAGAGTGCGCACGTGCCTGCTACTTTTCCATCCCTTACTCTCTGCCTCTCCCGTGGCGTCATATGGGCTGACGAGCAGGAGCCAGTCAGGAGATGACACGTCCGAGGCGGGGACTGCTGGGCTATATAAGGGTTGGGTTTTTCGCTCCCCCGGGGTCTCCGCTCTGTAAGCTTATGCTCTCCCTCTCAAGACGCATTAAAGCTGTTCTGCAGAAGGATCCTAGTGTGCCGCGTCGTTCTTGCTGGTGAGACGGTAGCGCAGGACAGAGGCCACAGGGAAAGAGAAAGGAAAAGAAAAGGAAAGGGGAAAAATGAGGAAGCATGAGGCAGAGTGAACAAAAGATAGAAAAAAGGAGAAAGGAACACCCTACCCTGGTCCATGTCAGTTCTCGCCTCTGTCCCTCTGTGCTGTGCATAGCTATGCTCCCCTGAAGTCCCCATGGAGGACCTACCACTGTTTGCCCATCATAGCAAACACTTTGCCAATATCTCAAACTATCTCAGCTGTGACACCATAGGGTTTAACCATGGCCTTTCCAGTGAATGTAGGCCCTAACTCAGCCATTCATCCAAGAGTACCCACTCCTTTAACAAATCTCTCCCTCATTCACAAAGTGGCCAAAGGGTGCGGTCCCAATTGTCCATACTTGGAATGGATATTACAGCAATGGGCCATACATTTACAAACCTATTAGGATTGATATCATTTAATAAAGGCTATCTTAGAGCTGCAGCCTGATGATCAAGCAGAATCACAGGCTCATATTAATATACGGTATAACCTTATGGGTAACTCATGACATGCTCACAGGCTGTGGGCAGAATGTCAACCCCATTACTTTCTCACTTGGGTTAATGAGGGAGAGGAATTGAGGGTGGACCCAGGCCCTACAAGGGAAATGTTGATTAAATCATTAGCATGGGAGGGGCTTAATGCCCCTATCCATAATGTGGTGGCTGTTGTTCACAGTGAAGATAGTTATAAATGGATAATAACAGAGACTTTGATCCTAGCAACATCCCCATAGCTGCTCTGACAGCTTCCCTTGGTGCCCTTCTCACTGACCGACAAAAAAAAGGAGTATGTTCCAGCAACAGCAGCTAACAGAACATGCTGGTGCTGTAGCAGGCTGGGTCACTTATGAAAGGATTGTCCATGGGTCAAACTAAAATCTAGGTTCTGGAGATGCAATAAGGGTTTTCACTGGGCCAAGGACTGCCGTTCCCAGCCGGAGGAGACTGAGGCCCTTTAAACTGTAGTCAGGGCACTCCTCAGCCCCGCAAGTCAGAGGGGGCCCCCGCAAACCCAAACAGTTTCTGGACACTGCCCATCTTCCTTCACTCCCTTATGATGGCCGTTTTCTGATGGGCAGCCTTTCATGGGATTGGCAGACACGGGTACAGACGCCAGTATACTAACCAACACTGAGGCTCTCTGCTTCCCACATTGGAAGTTTAAACATGCCCAATTAGTGGAGCAGGAGGGCAGCAGGCCTACTGTGCCTGGAAATCTGTGGGGCAGAGACATCTTGGAAGATATGGGAGTTGTCCTTATGAGAGGTGACAGGGCCCTTTTTGATGATAAGATGGGTGTTTCAGGCTGGGATCCTGAACAAGAGCCACACCCCCAATTCTAAGGGCCACTGTCCCCCATCTTGGGATCTGAGACTATCAAGCAGCCTGACCCCATTCAAATTAATTGGCTAACTAATTGAGGTGTATGGGTGGCAGTATGTGTGTCACAGTGGCCCAAATTGTTCATTCTGAGTCAGCTGGTGGGAGAACAATTGCACCTGGGGCATATAGAACCACTCACCCGTAGACACAAAACCCCTGTATTTGTTATCCACCCCCAAATCAGGAAAATACTGCTCATTCCAAGATCTCTGTGAAATTAATGAACAGATGGAAGGAAATAGTTCAGTGCAGCTAGGCCTCTCTTATCCCAGTGCTATTCCTCCCTCCCACTACATAACAATATTAGACATTAAAGATTGCTTCTTTCAAATTCCCTTGGCACCTCAAGATTGGGGCCATTTTGCCTTCACTGTCTGGGAGTCCAGTATGCACAAATCAGTGAAAAGATGTCAATGGGTCATCTTCCCACAGATAATGAAGAATAGTCCTTGTATATGCCAATAATATGTGGCACAAGCTCTGGTCAATGTCCAGAGGATGTTGTCATGGTACCTTATATGGATGACTTGTTGCTGGTCCACCCTGATTCAGGATTGGTAAATTAATGCTCTGAGACATGGTCTCATTGAAGTTGTTCGTGGCCCCAGACAAAATTCAAGCAGTGTCCCTATTTGTATTTCTGGGGTTTGTCATTGCTAAGGAAGATTCAATTGGAGCTCCCAACACTCCAATAGATATATCAAGTTATTCAATGCCCTCATCCAGGCCCACAGGCTATGGAACCACAGCCTTCCCAGTTGCCAATAAGACAAAATATGGAGTACTAATTCAAAGAAAGGGGAGAAGGACAAAATGTATGTAATTCTAAACATTGCCTCTGTACCATTGGGGGAATTATTGGCACTCTTTAAAATCCCACTAGAATGTCAAAATGAGCCTGTCAGCATCTTTTCTGATAGTCAATATGCTGAGTGCTGGCATTCTTGAGGGGTTAAGGACTCCCTAAATCCAATAGCCAATATCATGCTCTTTTTTTTCTTTTTAAAATTAAGTTATTTTTTACATTCCAATCCCAGTTCCCACTCCCTCCTCTCCTCTTACTTCCCCCACTCCTCCTCCACCTCCCATCTGCTCTTTGAAGAGGATAAGACCTCCCTAGGAAGTCTACTAAGTCTGTCCCATCATCTTGTTGAGGAGAAACAAGGTACATCCTCATAACCCTGTGTCTATGCTGAGCAAGGTATATCTCCATATAGAATGGGCTCCACTATGTCAGTTTGTGCATTAGAGTTAGATCTTGGACCCACTGCCAGTGGCCTCATATACTGCTTCAGCTGCACCATTGTCACCTATATTAAGGGAGTCTAGTTCAGTCTTATTCAGGTTCCCCATTTGTCAGACCAGAGTCAATGATCTCTCACTAGCTCAGGTCAGCTGATTCTGAGGGTTTTCCCATCATGGTCTTGACTCCTTTATTCATATTATCACTCTTCTCTCACTTGGATTTTATTCCAGTGATGGGGGAAGTCCGTCTTTGTATATGTAAATAAAGCACTGTTGGCCAATAGGGAAGCAAGATAGGTGGGACTAGGAGTCTAGGAGGATTCTGGGAAAATATAGTGAAGAGAGTAGTCACCATGTGATCTCCCAGGAGGAAAGGACATGTCAGGAGGGAGTCCTTGGAAAGATAAGTGCTTGTAAAAATATATATTAGTAATTATAGGTCAATAATTAAGTCAGAGCCAGCCATTAAGAAACAATAGCACATGGCCAACAACTTCATAATTAACATAGTGTCTTGTGTGTTATTTGGGGGCTAAAGCATCAATGGGACCCAGGCAGCTGGCAGGAAGAATGCACATTACATATGGCACCCTACCCTCCAGGAGTATTATTGTTACTGCTGAGTAGTACTCCATTGTGTAAATGTACCACATTTTCTTTGTCCATTCTCCAGTTGAGGGGCATCCAAGTTCTGGCTATTACAAATAATGTTGCTATGAACACAGTTGAGCAAATGTCCTTGTGGTGTGAATGTGCCTCCTTTGGGTATATGCCCAACAGCAGTATTGTAGGGTCTTGAGATAGGTTGATCCCTAATTTTCTGAGAGATTGCCATACTGATTTCCACAGTGGCTGTACAAGTTTGAACTTCTACCAGCAATGGAGGAGTGGAGTGTTCCCCTTTTTCCACATCCTTTCCAGCATAAGCTGTGCTCAGTGTTTTTGGTCTTAACCATTTTGATTGACTATAAGATGGAATCTGAGTTGTTTTGATTTGCATTTCCCTGATGACTAAGGATGTTGAGCATTTCCTTAAGTGTCTTTCTGCCATTTGAGATTGTTCTGTTGAGAATTCTCTGTTTAGATATGTACCCCATTTTTAAATTGGGTTATTTGGTAATTTGATGTCTAGCTTCTTGTGTCCTTTGTATGTTTTGGAGATCAGCCCTCTGTCAGATTGGGGTTCATGAAGATCTTTTCCCATTCTGTGTGGAGCCATTTTGTCTTCTTTACTTTACAGAAGCTTCTCATTTTCAGGAGGTCCCATTTATTAATTGTTGCTCTCAGTGTTTGTGTTATTGGTATTCTATTTAGGAAGTGTGTCGTGTCTGCTGCGCGGCCTGTGTCTGAGAACGTGTGGAGGGTGTCGGGGATTGACAACACAGAGACTCGTTCAACGGTGTAAAGAAAACTTTAAGCAGGCCCCAAAAAGGTTCAGGAAAACTTCCTAAGAAAAGCTCCCACCAGAGAAGCTTCTGCTCTCTCCTCTACCCTGGCTGGTTCTGCTCTGACACCAAAAACTGATCTGGGCGTGGCAGAAGAGGCAGTTAGTCTTTGGACAAGGTCGAGGGTGGTTTCTATGGGCAGGCCTTTTCCAGGAACTTATTGCCCCCGGGCATTGTATTGTTTTTAGTAAACATGTTTTTAGTAAACATTGTCTTACAGCTGCCTACTCCCAGACAGAAGGGGAAGTGGGTCTCTGCTCAAGGTCTGGTGTTCCCACAGAAGTGGTCTCTGGTGCTTATGCGTTCAAGAGTATTTCCTACTTTCTCTTCTATGAGGTTCAGTTTAGAAGAATTTATATTGAAGTCTTTGACTATTTGTGATAGATACAGATCTATTTGCATTCTTCTAATGTCAACAGCCAGTTATACTAGCACCATTTGTTGAATATGCTTTCTTTTTTCCATTTTGTATTTTAGCTTCTTTGTCAAAAAATCAGGTGTTCATATGTATGTGGGGTGATATCAGGGTCTTCAATTTGATTCTACTGGTCAACCTGTCTGTTTTAAGCTGTTTCATCACTATTGCTCTGTAGTAGAGCTTGAAGTCAGGGATGGTGATGCCCTCAGATGACCCTTTATTGTACAGGGTTGTATTGGCTATCCTGGTTTTTTTGTTTTTCCATATAAAGTTAAGTATTGTTCTTTCAAGGTCTATGAAGAATTGTGCCGGGATTTTGATAGGGCATTGCATTGAATCTATAGATTATTTTCAGTAGGATTGCCAGTTCTACTATGTTGATCCTATCTATTGAAGAACATGGGAAATCTTTGCATTTTCTGATATCTTCTCTAATTTCTTTCTTGAAAGACTTAAAGTTCTTATCATACAGGTCTTTCACTTGTTTGGTTAGAGTTACCTCAAGATATTTTATGTTATTTGTGGCTATTGTGAAGGGTGATGTTTCTCTGATTTCTTTCTCAGCCAGTTTATCATCTACAATACCATGCATTTAATGCAAAACATCTTAAATTAAAGAACTGAGCCCTGGTATTTGTCACATACTTGGTCACATTACATATTACCAGGAGTCTTGGCAAAGGGAAAGAAAATAACTGATGCCATTATAATGACAGTTACAGTATATTTGCTAGAGCAAACTATAAAGGTATATCAGCATATGTATTACCATAGAGTTTACCCAAGTTGCTCCCAGAATTGCCAATTTTACTGTGTAAATATCTATCCAAATCCTCATGTGATACATTTTATCATCCTTCCTGCACTGAAGAAGGGAATATGTTTCAAGTACAAACTGCCTCTTTATCCTCGTAGTGCTTTTTTTTTTTTTTTTGGTTTTTTTTTTTTCGAGACAGGGTTTCTCTGTGGCTTTGGGGGCTGTCCTGGAACTCGCTTGGTAGTCCAGGCTGGTCTCGAACTCACAGAGATCCGCCTGCCTCTGCCTCCCGAGTGCTGGGATTAAAGGCATGCACCACCAACGGCCGGCCCTCATAGTGCTTTTATTAATAAGTAGTTCAGTAATTTCATTAAGCTGTTCAATATCCAGCCATAATCTACCCAGCATTCTAGGGTTCATCTCTTTCTTTCTTTTTTAAAATTATTTTACAAACCACAGTTTCCCTCCCTCCTCCTCTCCCATTCCCGCTCCAAACCCTCCTTCCACCCCCAACTACTTCTCCTCTGTCTCCATTCAGATGGGGTAGGGCCTCCCATGGGAATCAACAAAGGATGGCGTATCAAGCAGGACCAAGCTCCTCCCTCTTGCACCAAGACTGGGCAAATCATCCCACCATAGGGAATAGGTTCTAAAGATCTGGTTCATATATCAGAAACAGGTCCTGGTTCCAATGCTAGGGGCCCCCAAAACACCAAATTACATAACTGTCACCCAGGTGCAGAGGGCCTGGATTAATCTCATGCCAGCTCCCAAGCTGTTGATCTAGTGTCTGTGAGCTCCCGCAAGCTCAGGTCTTCCTGTCATGATCTTGGCCCTCTTATACATATAATCACGCCTCCCTCTTTTCAACTGGACTCCCAGAGGTTGGCCCAGTGCCTAGGTGTGGATCTCTGCATCTGCCTCCACCAGTCATTGGATAAAAGCTCTGCAATGAGAATTAGGGTAATCACCAATCTAACCACAGGGGAAGGTCAGCTTAGGAACCCTTTACAGTACCTCCAAGTAGTCACAACTAGAGTTATTCCTGTGAATTCCCAGGAGTTTCCCTGGCACCAGGCTTCTCCCCAACCCCACAATCACCACCTACATCAAGACATCTCCTTCATTACTCTTCCTGTTCCCAACTTGGCCTGAGAAGAGAAAATAGATGAGGTGTCCTAGGTAAACTGGGACAGGAGTGGAGTGGAGGGGATGGCAGGATGGGAACATGAGGGATCAGGATGGTCAAGTTGGTGATCGGGTTTCATTTCTTTCAAACAAGACCTAAGGACCATGGTAAAGTGTAGCACAGCTTCTCATAAAGAATTTTACAATCTATTTCTGGAGGGGTCTTTATTATCCCTTTCTGTTTATTTAGCATATCCCTTAGAGTTCAATTTGATCTTTCTATAACTGCCTGCCCTGTATGATTGTGTGGTATACCTGTGATACACTTTATATTGTAATAAGCAAAAAATTGTTTCATTTTACTAGAGACGCATGATGGAGCATTGCCAGTCTTTTATTTTTTTTGGTTTTTAGAGACAGGGTTTCTTTGTATTGCTTTGCAGCCTGTCCTGGAACTCGCTTTGTAGACCAGGCTGGCTTCAGACTCACAGAGATCCACCTGCCTCTGCCTCCAGATTTCAGGGATTAAAAGCATGCACCACCAACACCCAGTGAGCATTATCAGTCTTAATTTGTGCAGGTATTCCCATGATGGCCATAACTTCTAACAAATGTGTGATTTGTGTGATTGCAGAATCAGCCTTTTCAGAACACAAAGCAGTTGCCCATTGAAATCCTGAATAAATATCAATGGTGTGGTGTACATATTTTAATTTTCCAAATTCTACACAATGAAACACATCCATCTGTCAAATTTCATTCCTCTGAGTACCCTTTGGGTTACTTCCTGCAGGTAGTGGAGTTTGGTTGTGTAAAGAACAAGTAGGACATTTCCTTATGATTTCCTTGACTTGCTGACAAGTGATGGAGAAATCTTTTTTCAAATCTTTGCTATTGACATGTTTTTTTATGAAATCCTGAAGCCTCCAGAACATTTCTTATTAATAGTTGATCAATTTCAATATTACCTTGTACTAGAGGGTATATTCCTGATCATTTCTTGTAACTGAATAAATAATAAGGTCAATTCTGCATCATCTGATATAAACCCAGTGGTTTCAATATGTAAAACAACTCTTTCTGCATAGTGCCAATCAGTAACTGTGTTGAGAGAGTCTGTACAATCCATTAATGCCATGAGAATAGCATATAACTCTGACCTTTGGACAGAATCATAAGGGATCTGAGACACTTTGCTTAAAATTTCTTATGTGTAACCTGTTGCTTTTCTCAGGGCTTTAGTTTACCTCAAATAATGTTTACACTATTAGGGAAAACATTGGCTGGGTGTGGTGGCACATGTCTTTATCACAGAACTCTGGAAATTGCTTATGTATCATTTCCAATGTCTGTTAAAAATATTGGCACAGTGTGGGGCTATTTAACATTCCCTCTGGGAGAATCTTCCATTGGCATCTCTTAACACATTGGGTGCCAAATGTAACACGAGGTCTTAATAATAAAAGCTTGGGGTCAGATATAAGGATAAATCCTGAAAGATCAGAGAGACAACAGAGCAAACCACAGCCACACCTTACCTCCTCAACTTCCCAGCTGAAGACACTGAGCCTGCCTCCTCTCACCTTATATCCCTCCCTCCACCCAACCATACCACTTCCTGTCTATCTGTACAAATCTCCAGACCTCCATGGTTAGCTAGTGGCTAGCTCCACCCTCTGATCTTCAGGCAAGCTTTATTTGTTAGAGCACAAACAAAAATATCACCACAGTAAGGAAATCGATCATTCTTAAGAATAATACTGACCTTACTTTAGGAGTGGACACTGGCATGAATACAGGATAACATACACATCATTTAAATTTCTTTATATGACTCTTTTGGAATTGATTCAGGAGAAGCAGGAACATTGGCTTGAAAATTTGAAACTGGAGTGTTTGTGATTCTTTGAAGAATGCTAAGCTGTGAGGCAAATGACAGACCTTCTGCCAATAGCTGAACCTCCTGAACATTTATAACACATGCCTTATGTTCATTAAGCCACTAAGAAACAACAAAATGTGTCCTTTATTTGTAATACACATTTACTGGTTGTCATCAAACAGACGCCTCAATAAATAGACCAATTTCATGATGCTCAGGTAAAGTGGGCATGTTGAGCATCAGATATTTGGACTAAGATTCTGAGGTCCTAACCCGTTGATCTCTGTTCATTTTTCATTTTCACCTGTACAGTCATGATACATACATGGAAGTCCATGTTCTGTGTAAATAGATGACTTTCTGAAGGTCACTGAATTCCGTGTAATGAGGGAGAATCCCAGCTATAATAACCCAGTGTGACTGTTGCTGTTGGGATATTAGGTTTTCATCTTAGTACTGATGTGGACAGCCCATAGATAAAACCCATGCTGATTGCAGTATTGATGCTCAGCATTTGGGATGATTATTCTCTGTGAGCACTGAGTCATCTCTGAAACCTGCTCTGAAGCCTTTTTGTAATGGTGAGGACTGTTATTAACATTAGGAGTCAAGATAAGTGTGTCCAAGCAGTTTTGAGGCTGAGTGATCTATCCAAACTAGGACAGTGAAACAACAGTCCTAGAGTAGCACTCCTAGCTTATGTGATGCCCCACCTCCGTGGAAACGTAGGTGGAGCAACATCAAGCAAGGCAAAGAACATATGTGCTTTGAATTTAATGGTAGAATTTTTGGAGAAGGTTCTTAAAAATGCAGTGATCTCAGGAGTCATACACAGTATCTTTATATGGTACTGCATATCTAACTCTCCTTTTTACCATATGATAAAGTGTTACTTTACATAGCTCACTGATATAGTAACACCAAAATCTTCTCAAAAACATTTAAATGTTCATTTAGCATCTAATTGAAGGCTAAGAAGCATTGGAAAACTGAGGTTGTTCTCATAGGAGGGGGTGTGGCTTCAACTGCTGTAGACAGCAATATGTGATCCATTCTCTCTACTGACTTTCTTCCAGAGCTTGAAGAGGTGCAGGACATCAGAAAGATGGAAGACGATAATCAGGATGATCTGGCAAGTGTGAGGAGCCTCCAGAGGGAGGAAGGGGTTATCAGTAGGTACTGGCAATCCAAGTCAGATAAGTGGGACAGAGTGCAGAAGGAGTTGGGTGTCTCCTCCTCCCAGAGAGGCAGAGGAAGTGGGAAAGTAAATTATATGGACCCCATTGTTGGGGTAGAATAATGGTGAGACTCTATGACCAAAGACCCAACAAGAAACAATTTGAGTTATATGGGATTTATTCTGAACTGTGCTTCCAGGCTGTCATTTCTTCATGGCAATGAAGACATGGCACTGGGCATAGAAAGTGTGGTAAGAAGTCCAGGGAGCAGAGTAGTCACAATTCATCCATGCGCAGGAAGCAGAGGTCAAACAGACCTGAAGCTCCACCATTTAACCTCTGCTCTTCCTGCAGTTCTCATGTTCTTCAGGAGAGCCACTCTTCTACAGGTAACATAATCCATGTGTTCTATGACCTTGTATAGATTGACCATCCCACATCATGTAATGGGTTCTCAGTGCAAATGCAAGGACCTATTTTCTCAGAAGATACATTTTATCACCCTTCCTCTATTGTAAAGGAGAGTATGTTTCAAGTACAAACTGCCTCTTCATCCTCATGGTGCTTTTATTAATAAGTATTTCAGTAATCTCACGTGTGTTACATCTAGTTGGAAGCACACTGTGAAAAGCAAAATCTTTTGGTGCATCAGGGAAGCCACACTGAATGCACATATATCAAAGAAAGTAAAACTGGGGGAGGAGAGGCATCACCATTATTTCGCATGTCAAAAGCCATACAAACTGAAAAGAGCAACAGCTTATTCTCCAAATTATCACATTTCCCCAAGGCAAAGGTTAGCTTTCAAGTTGTCAGTTAGTGAATTGACATGAGCTTCACTTCTCAGATGTATTCACTGTTAGTTTTTGTTTTTGTTTTTTACTTTTGTAGCACCCTACAGGGACTTATTTAATTGACATATTTATCTTTTTATAACTTAAAAATTATTTCTGCCTCTGGCTCTCTTTCTGCCATTTCTCTGAGGAAGCATCTCTCTCTCTCTCTCTCTCTCTCTCTCTCTCTCTCTCTCTCTCTCTCTCTCTCTCTCTCTCTTTCTTTCTTACTCCATTCCCTTCTCCCAACAAACTTTCCACATAAAATGGAGGGAGCGGGAGGGACATAGGAAAAAGAAAAGGGGAGAAGAGGAAGAGGAGGAGAACATGAGGGATCAGGAAGACTGAGTCAGAGGAAGACTAGAGGAGAGCAAGAAAAGAGATACCTTAATAGAGGCAGCCATAATAGGGTTAAAGAAAAATCTGGCACTAGGGTAGTGTTCAAAGATCTACAAGGATGAACCCAAGTAAGAATCTAAGCAATAGTGGAGAGACTACCTTAAATGCCCTTCCCCTATAATGAGATTGATGACTACCTTAACTGCCATCCTAGAGCCTTCATCCAGTAGCTGATGGAAGCAGAAGCAGGGACCCACAGCTAAGCACTGAGCCATACTCCTGGAATCCAGTTATAGAGAGGGAGGAGGGATAAGCAAAGGGGTCAAGACCATGCTGGAGAAACCCACAGAAACATCTGATCTGACCAAGTTGAGAGTACACAGACCCTAGTCGTAAAGCTGGGGAACCAGCATTGGACCAAACCAAGCCCTCTGAATGTGGGTGCCAGCTAGGAGGCCTGGGAAATCTATGGGACCTTTTGACAGTAGAACCAGTATTTACTCCTAGTGCACAAATAGAATTTGGGAACCCATTCTTCATAGAGGTCTCTCAGCCCAGATACACAGAGGAGGGTCTACGCCCTCCCCCAAATAATGTAACAGACTTTGATGATCGCCCATGAAAGGCCTCACCCTCCCTGGGGAGTGGATGAGGGGAGGGATGGGGGAGTCGGTGAGGGGCATGGGAGGATGGGAGGGAGAGGGAACTGGGATTGATATGTAAAATAAGATTGATTCTAAATGAAATAAATAAAAGAAAAATGTATATTATTTGTGTATGGTTTGCCTGGTAAATGTAAGTGTACCACTTGTATGGCTGTGCCCGATGGGGGTCAGAAGAGTGTGTCAGAGCCCTGGAACAGGAGGTAGAGATAGATGTGAACCACCATGCGGGTGCCCAGAAATGAACCAAAGTCAATGACAAGAGCAGTGAGTGCTCTAAACCACTGAGCCTCATTTGCTTAAACTATTTAAGATAGTTTAAAATGTGTTTGAGCATTTATTTATTATTTTATATATGTGTTGCCTCATATCTATCTGTGCATCATGACTTACAGGGTACCCAGAACAGAGCGTTGCATGCACTGAGACTAGAGTTACAGGTGATGCTGAGCCGCTATGTTGGTGCCTGGCATTGAACCCCAGTGCTCCACAACAGTTGGCAGGCGCTTTTAACTGCTAAATCATCTTTTCAGCATTTTCATGTTTCCCCCCAATCATTCAGGCAACCAAAGAAAAGCCTGTTTGCTTACCTCTGCTTTCATTTGTAAGCATTTGTTACATGTTGCATATTTTTTAAAAAGCACACATGAGATAAAAGGATATTTTGACATGGACAGTTGAGAAAAAAAGGAGAGTATTTCACACAAACAATCTGAACCCTTAAGAATTTGTATGTCTGAAATCATAGAAATTCACTGCAAAAAATGTCATTCATTGTGTGAAAAGATCAGGCGTCACCATAAACCAACAGTTGGCCAAAACTCTGAATGTTTTTGTATCATTGGGGAGATAGCTCAGCTAGTAACGTACATGCCTTGCAGGCATGAGACCCTGATTGTAGTCCTACAAGCTCATGTGAGAAGCTGCACACTATGGCAACAGTTGTACTTTTCAATCCCTTCTGTCAGGCAGCATAGACCACTTGTCATATTCCAGGTCACTGATCACCTTTCTCAAAAAAGGGAAAATAGGGGACAATGCCTGAAGAATGACACCCAAGGTGACCCCCTGACCTACATACAAGCACTTGCATCATATATGGGCACCAGACACACACACACACACACACACACACACACACACACACACACACACACTTTGCATCAACTGCCTACAACTTTACTTCCTCTGCACACAGCCTTCAGGAATATGTCTGTTAGCTTCTGTAACGCATGTGCTTTCTAGAAAGCTGCCTGAGTGTGTCCTCTGTGAGTGAGACCATCTTCACAGAGGCATAAAAATCTTAATTCTTTGAAACAGAGAAACAAAACAGTGTGTACATGTAATAATATGAGAAACACTTGACAAGTGAATTTTTGTCTGTTGATATTGATGAAACAGGAGGGAAACCATGAACCAGAGGAAAGCTGTTGAACTGAGTGACTTCACCTGGCACAGGCAGGAACGGGGGAGCCAGCACCTGTTCTTTTTTGATGACAGTTATGGGACGTTGGGATCTAATGACCCTGATGGGAGAGGAGGAGAAAGGGGTAAAGTCAGAGCACCCCTGTGGGAGCAGCAGCAGCCAGGTCACGCTGTGCTTCAGAGGCTGAGGGAACAGGGGAGCGGGTGAGACACGTGGAGGTGTGCGCTCCTCCTCTCAGTGAATTAGGGGAAGCCGTGCTGTCTGTGGACTTTGCTGTGCTTGTGTGTGGCTCAGTCAGAGCACCTGGTCCCTCCACAGTTGTCATCAGCAATTTCAGAGTCCCGCACTTTCAATTCCCAGTGTCAGTCTCCCTCCAGAGCCCGGTGCTACCATAGCCTGCCTTCTAGGACTCTGGTGTCACTGAGCTTAATAGGCAATAAAAGTTTTCAACTATTAAGGTACTGGTTTTCCCCAAATCTGTCTTGTGCTTTCCCAGTGTGGCCTTCACGTCCAGTGATGGTCATTGCCACCAGCCATATCAGAACAACTTAGTGTCTCTGTGACTGACACCATGACTACACTGGTCTCATGGGCATTGCTGACCACGGGTCCCAAGCAGCCTGGCACTTGTAGCATTTCTCAAGGATGGTAGTATAATTATTAATGGATACATGTTATGCAGCAATATCACCAGTTTGTAAGAGGAAATCAAGGCTGGCTTTGGAGACATGTTATCATGGAATGTGAGGGCATCAGGAGTTATTGAACTCTCAACTGAGAATCCAGTCACCCCTCCAGCCGTTTGCATAAAAATTAGTCTTAGTGGTAGGTGGCCTCAGGGATAATGAAGAGGGCCTATATATAGTATATAGGCTGGATAGTTTAACCTAACAGCTCCATCTATGCAGCCACAGGGGAGCCATGATCCATGCTGGCTGCAGGCTTCCAGCATGGCTACTTTAGGGCCACTCCTGTCCATAACCCCTCATGAATGGTGTCTAAGTAAGTATAGTGAGTTAATTTGCCCAGGGTCATAGAGAAGTCCTCCTCACCTCTGGTGTGTGTAGCCAGGGGACATGCATTTACTATAGGAGTATGGCCAGAAGGGGAGAAGTCCTTGTCAGAGCCAGGTCTATATGCTAGGCCCTGCCGGTACATCAAGCAAGGGCCCCTCTTCATTCCTTTCCAACTGGCTAGAAGACTCAAAGGTGGTCTTGTGTCATCTCACTGGGTGGTCTTGTGTCCATCTACCTCAGGCTTTGTTTTACTCTGTCACCCCATGTGAGAAGTGATAACCCCAGCTCTGCTCATCACAGGGGGAAGGAGGAAGAGAAGCACATGGTTGCAACACAGCCCCAGCTCTTAGTGGAAATCAAGACCAGCTCTTCCCAGCACTGTGGTATCCAATGGAGAAGCTGCGACCACTGTCTTAGCAACTTTCTCTCCTCAGCCCAGACTCATGTGGCTTCTAGATCTGAACGACTAGGCATATACATAGTCTCTTTCTGTTAAATACATCTTGGGGCCATGGGAGTCAGGTGGGGCATAACCTTCCCCCCAAGTAGCTGAATTCTTCCCATAAATGCTTACTCCAACTAGAGTTCAGTCTGTGTGTAGAGCTGGGCCCTGGCCCTGAGCAGCTCAAACTTCCTTGGCACCGTGAATGCCAGAGTGCACCAGGACACTCACACACCTACTGTAAGTGTTTTAACCTGGCCTCCCATAGATCCAGTGGTGAACGTACTAATGAATGCCCACTGTCTACCTTAACAAGCCTGCATTATTAGCCTTCCACCTTTGTCCCTTGGGTTCTTGGTCAGGTCTTGGCAATGCTTCTTACACATCCCATGTCTCATCTGAACTCCAGCTCAGATCGTCCCTTCTCCTGTGACCCTTTTCTTGGAGGATCTTCTTTTCACTCAGTTCCCACCACAGCAGTTAGTGGGTTAGCACAAAGACAAACCTGCAGGTTTCCCTGCAAGGAAGTGACTCAAGACATCAAATAGACTATAATTTTAGATGCCATTCAGCTAGCCTAACTCTTTTTGTTGTGAATGCATTCCATTTTCAGCTATGATGAGAATACTAAGTTTTCCGAAAAAAATTGCTAAGACACAGAGCTGCAGTTGCAGTAAGACATCGTAATGAGGCACAATCCTGAGGCACTTTTGAACCTATTGTGGAAATTAAATGACTTAAGGGACACGTCTAGGTAAAAACAAGTGACCCTTGTCTGCTTCCTGTGGCAGCTGCCGTGTCGTGGCAGGCGGTCCCAGCAATTAGGAATTTAATTCATTTCCAGGCTGTTCTCCTGACTCTCAAGGAGCTTGCAGGGAGCCAGGCAAGGGAGGTCAAAGGACTGCCTGTCTATCTGGCTTCCTTACACCCAGTAAGTGATGAAGTTTGGTTCAGCTTCCTCCCCACCTCTTTCAAATATTCTTGCCCGAGTACTCAAGATGCATCGGCTGTGCTTGCCAATCTACCAACCCCAGCTACTACTAAAATGAGTAGTGAGAAACTATGTCAGGCCTTGGGATCCCTCCGTGCAAGCATTACAGCTAGGATCCCAAGGCATCCTGGCAGTTGGGAGCCAAGGAATACCCAAAGTCACACTGCACAACAAGCCTCACACAAGAGATTGATCGAGAGGGAAATAACCAGACAGGTGGCTGCCTCTGCTCCAGTGAGAAACAGCAGAGAACTGAACAGGGCATGGGGTTTGTTTTTTATACAGTTTCTCAGGCAGGGGATGCAACTTTTCAGAGTGGGGATTGGTGGGATTTCACATCCAGAGATTGGGCTTTTTCTCTATAGGGTGGGGGCTGGGTCCAGCAGTTAGGGCAGTTACAGTGTCCTGGCAGTTGAAGGTCCTGGGGGAGGGGCCTGGCCACAGCTCTGGCTCCAGGGGCTCAGACTCCTGGCCTCTACTTTCCGTAGGGTCAAACCTCACTCTCTTCCCCTGTCTTTCCTATCGCCTTGTATCTGTCTGTGACCAATGTTTGTCCTCTGAGTTCTCTGGTACTCAATTATGCATTCTTGGCTAGCTCTGTTCTGTCTTAGTTCTGAGACACTAAATTATACTCTAATCATACGTATAGTTTAATTATGCCTTTCTGTAAATTGTCTACTCATTACAAAATGGAGCTGTCTGGTCCACACCTGAGTGTCTTGAGTGCTCCTGCAGCTTTGCAGCAATGTCCTGCAGAACCCCCAGGAACCCACCTCCCTGGGCACATCCTTCAATTATCCTTTATTACCTCTTACCCAGGGCCTCTTCTACCTTTTCCTGTGGCTCTGGGCCATTGTTGGTAATGGTGTCCTTACCTGGCAATCCGTGGAGGCTTTGGAATCCCTTTCACCTGCCACCATGCTCCAGAACTTGTGTCCCTGACCTCGCTGACCACATGCCTTGATTTAATCTCTGTTGTGCGCTTTCTCAGCCTCAGAACTGATATCTGTGGCTCTTCCTTCACCTGTCATGATACCTATGTAGCTGGAGGTCTCTTGTCCTGCCTGCCAGTTCCCAAATAACCCTCTAAGGCCTCATATTAATTATAATTTTGTCAGATGGCTCTGGCTAGCTCTACCTAGGAACTAACCTATTTTTAATGTTCTATATTTTACTGTGATGCTCATGGCTTTACCTGACATCTTGCCTCTCTGGCGGCTGCATGGCATCTCTCCGGACTCTGCCTCCTTTATCTCCTTATCTCTGTTTGGATTTCCTTCCTCATTTATTTTCCCTGGCCACTGGGCAAATCAGCTTTATTTATCAACCAATAAAAGCAACACATGTTCGCAGCATACAGAAAGACGGGCATCCCATATCATACCTGTGTTCACAGCACACAGAAAGACGGGCATCCCATATCATACCTGTCTCCTAAATCCTAGCCCTGCTTCACTTCCTCATAAGGCAGCTCACACAGACTAGAGCCCAATGGTGAAGGACAGAACTAAGCACTTTTTTAAAGAAACATTCCTAGAAAGATAGTAATCTGCAACTTAGTATGTCATCTGGTTCAGTCCTTTTGCTTCAATGCAGATAAGAAGGGTTGCTGGCAACCCTTTCTTCAAGCAAGATAGAATCACAGAGAGGAAAGAGTGAGGTGCCCAGAAAAGAGTCAGCTCCAGCATGAAACAGAGAAAGAACCAAGCCAGCTAACAAAAAAAAAAAGTCTTCCCAAACTGCAGATAGCAGTGAAGGATGGGGAAAGACACCCTAGGGTCGCCTTTGTCTCCATGGAATGACCTGTTGCAGGGAGCCCACGCCCACCAGAGATGAGCACTCAGAGTTTACAGCCAATTGCAAGTCTTTATTCCAGATGGTAGGACTAAGGTATTGGGGACAAGTTTAGTTCTCAGTCCAGAGCATGAGGTGTTTGAGGACAAAAATCACAGCCTGGCATCAAGCTCAGCAGCTGCAGAGGGACTTCCTAGGAGCAGGCAGCATAACGGAAGCTAGGATAAGTGATTAGCTGGCAGGGGTTCCAAAGAAACAGGCAGTTTACGGGGTTCCCGCCAACTGATTCCACTCCCATGATTTTAGCTGGAGTTGTTTTCCTGCCAGGTACCTCAGCCACTTTGCCCCAGTAAACACACAGATGTTACATTAATTATGAAACTGTTGGGCAATGACTTAGGCTTCTTACTGGCTACTTCTTTCTTAAGTATTAACCCGTAACTATCAAACTATGTGTTTTCATATGGTCTTGGCTTTGCCAGAGAATGCCCAGACCTGTTACTCCTTCAGAGGCTACATGGAGTCTCTCTCTGCAGCCCCCCTCTGCCTTCGTTTTCCCAGCCTTTTCCTGGGCTGTTCACCCCGCCTATGCTTCCTGCCTGACTATTGGCCAAACAGTGTTTTATTCATCAACCAATAAGAGAAACACATGTACAGAATGACATCCCCCATCACATAACCCTTCTTTAGGAGGATCTTCTTTTTACTCAGTTCCCCTCGACAACATTTAGTGGGTAAGCACAATGCCAAACTTACATTGTGTGCCTGTAAGGAAGTGACTCATGACATCAAATAAATAGACTTTAGTTTTCATTGCCATTGAGCTAGCCACCTCCTATGTCGTGAACATTTTCTGTTTTCGGCTCTACTGAGAAGATTGCATTGAGGCACAAGTTGCTGAGACCCAGTGCTGTAGTTGCAGTAGAACATCAGAATGAAACACATTGCAGCACTTTTGAAGCTATTGTGGATATTATGAGGTTCGTGTGTCGTTCACTGTCATTATAGATTGCACTGCATCTCATGAAAGGGTGAATGTGTCAAGCGGGATCGTTTAATGTGTGAATATTAATTTGCCCAGCTCATGAGAACTACAACCACAGCACCTATAAAGCTATTTAAAAATGAATTTAGATGGTCTGAATTTCAAGATGATTGAGAGCACTGACTGCAGTTGCAGAGGATTGGATTCGCAGCACACACGGTGGCTCATAACCACCTGCAACCCCTGTTCCAAGAGATCTGTCACCCTCTTCTGGCCTCCACAGGCACCAGGAATGCACACACATGCTGCAGCTACACATGCAGGCAACACAGACAGATATAGAAAAAACATTCAAATATACATTTTCTTCTTTGAATGATATAGAGCACAGGAATGCCAAGGTTGTTCTTGTGTCAGGCAGTGTGGCTTCACCTGCTACAGACACCAGTGTGTGTGTCAGCCACTCTCTTCTTACTTTAGATAGCAATGGTGTGAACAGACTACACAGTGACGAGAAGAGGCAGGGCAAGTGTGAGGGACCTGCAAAACAAGGATGGCATTCCTAGTCTGATCCCATGGAAGAGTCCAGGGATATATAGCTGCTTGAGAGGCAATGGGAAAGCACGGGTCAGTTTAATGCACCTCCAAGTAGGCAAAAGCAATGAGGGACTCTGATCATTGTGTTAGTTACTTCCCTCATTGTTGTCACCAAAGACCTGCTGGGAAGCTAATCAGAGGAGTAAGTGTAGCACAGTAAACAAAAGACCCAGAGACTGGTATTGGGGTTCAAGCTTCAAGCCGAAGATCAGAGAAGCAAAGCAGCCAAGCCACTAGATCTTACTTGCCTATAATTAGCTATAATTACATGCCTATAATACCCAGCTGAAATGGCAATCCTGTCCCCATGAATCCTCAGAGGCAAAAGGCTCTGAGTTCCTGTCTCCTCCTCCTCCTTATATTCCTTTCTCTGCCCAGTCATATAACTCCTGTCTCCACCTCCCTAGTGCTGGGATTAAAGGCATGTGATCCCAAGTGCTGAGATCACCTTGTATGAGCTGTTTCTTTTAGGACTGGATCAATTTTTTTGTAGTCAGCATGACCTTGAACTAACAGAGATCTGTCTATCTCATAATCCTTGGGATTAAGGGTGTGTGTCACCAGTGCCTGACCTCTATAGTTTGAGGCTGACTTTGCTTTCTGAATCATCTGTCAAACTTAAATAAATTGTAAATAATAGATCACCAAAGAAAGGGTTTATTCTGGTTCATAGTGTATGGGGATAATTCCATATCGATGCAGAATACATGGCAGGGTGTGTGTACATGATAGGTTCAAGGTCATCGTCCATCTCGGGTATTTCCTGGTCAACTGGAAACATCGGGGTCGTGAGAGGAATGAAGAGAAGTGATAGCTTCCTTTGCCTTGCACACTGGGTATCTATACACACTGTCCAAGACAAGGTCCCATGGAGTGTGAATCCAGACTGCCTGGAACAATACCACAGGCTAAATTGTAACAAAGGTTTATCTTGACTCTTATCTCTGTAAGGGGTGGTAATCAAGGCTGGCTTTGTCAATACACTCTTGAATGTGAAGGCATTGGGAGTCACTGTACTCTCAACTGAGAATCCAGCCACTTCTCCAGTCATTTGTAAAAACGTTAGACTTGGTGGTAGGTGGGCTCAGGGATGATGAAGAGGGTCTATATATAGTATATATTCTTTGTAGTTTAGTCTATAGTAGTTCTATCTATAAAGTCACAGCTGCCATCCATGTTGGGTACAGATTTCCAGTATGGCTTACTCTAGGGTCATTCCTGCCCATAGCCCCTCGTGCATGCTCTCTTAAGTAAGCCTAATAAATTGATTTTCCCAATGTGATCCTTGAAGAAATCAAATTTTGAATTGCCAGTCGGAGCTTTGATGGAGGGGGTAGACATTTCCTTGAAACCCACCCTCCAGAGAGAGAATTCTTGTAACACATGTTTACCACATTTACTTTCTTATATATTTCCAGAGGGCAGAGTCATTCCCTGTGGCACCCCTCTGATATGGCTCTACAAATCCTCTATTAGGACCAAACTTACAGCGGAGATGCCTGGGACCTTCAAAACTGTTTCATTCTGTCTTTTGTTGTTGTTGCTGTTTTGTGTGTTTTTTTTTTTTGGAGCCTATCCTGGCACTTGCTCTGTAGACCAGGCTGGCCTCGAACTCAGAGATCCGCCTGCCTCTGCCTCCCCAGTCTGTCTTGTTTCCTCTTAAATGCTGTGCCAAGGACTTCAGGTATAGAAAAAGTTTTCAGTTAAATTAGTGAAGTCAGAAATGTAGGCAAGGAGCTTCCTAATAACACCAACAGATGAGACAAAGGATATAATTTGGTAGGTATATTCTTAGTGAATGAATATTGTACATAAATATCATCTATAATATTTAGGTTAACAATAAAACAGGTTAAAATAACCTATTTTAAAAATCATTACCATGAACATCTTCTGTTGTGGTGTTTTAGTGTGACACACTCCCAGCATAGCACATGGATGGAGGTTACTAGGAAATTTTCTCCCATTCTACCAGAGGTTCAATATATCAAACATGAGTCATCAGGTTTATACAGCAAAATATTCTTACAACCCAGGCCAACAGCTAGCTCAGTGACCCAGCAGCTGGCTGTCCTAGCATGGACTGTGAATTCACTCTGAAAAGTTATGTGTCATACTGTTACCACGGATATGTGCTTGTGCATTGCATTCATGCTTTGCTTCTTTTGTTTTGTTTTTTGTTTTTGTATTGTTTTGGAGGCTGTCCTGGAACTCGCTCTGTAGACCAGACTGACCTCGAACTCACAGAGATTTGCCTGCCTCTGCCTCCAGAGTGCTGGGATTAAAGGCGTGCCCCACCAACACCCGGCCATGCTTCGGTTCTTAATTGCAGTAGCATGAGACTTCTCAGTACGCACTTGGGATAGTACAGAATTCATTATTTTAGTTGTGATTAAGATATACTAAAAGGCCGGGAGGTGATGCACATGCCTATAATCCTAGCACTTGGGAAGCAGAGGCAAGCAGGGTCTCTGGGTTCAAGGCCGGTCTGGTCTATAGAGTGGGTTCCAGGACAGCCAGGGCTACACAGTGAAACCCTGTTTCAAACAACGCCCCCTCCAGAAGATTTAATAAACAGGAGCAGATGCTCTTGTGAAAATATGATAATACTCACCTCTAAATGCCATCCCTCAACTGGACCCTTTAATATTTGTGTGTCAACTACTTTTTGAAATAACTTTCTCTACAATGTATACAATTAATATACAATAAAAGGGGTCCTTTGGGATGTTGGACTGGGGAATGCACAAATTTCCCTGTGTTCAAGTGTCTGTAAAAGGTATTTAGATGTGGCCAAGGTACCACACCCATACCCACAGACACACTGCTCTTCTGTTTACTGTCCCATCCATATAAAATGAGCTCTCATCCCTACATTGGCCATGCCACGTGAAGTGTACAGTGGTTTCTATGATCTTCCGGAAGTTTCAGGGGGCTGGTTGGGTCCTATGCTGGTTCCCCAGCTGTCAGACTGGGGTCTGTGAGCTTCCACTTGCTCAGATTAGCTATTTCTGTGGGTTTTTCCAGCATGGTCTTGACCCCTTTGCTCATTACATCTAAATACAACTACATTACCCTCTCACCAATAACATCAGTTACCTCTAATAATCTTAACCATTCTGATACCCCTTCTGTTAGTTGAAAGTCTACCCACTTAATAGAATTTTTAATGAAATTAAGCTTTCATTTAATAATTAACTAAAAATCAAGGCCAATGAGACAACCGAGTTGGTAAAGATACTTGTTGCCCCAGGCCCCACATAATGTAAGGGCAGCACAGACTCCCCAGCTTGTCCTCTAACATCTATCCCATCACAGCACACAGGTGCACACACACACACACACACACACACACACACACACACACACACACAGACATCCTGATCTGCATTTTGTGTCTGCTCAGGCACTTTTTGCAAGCCCCTAACTCCCTGAACAGTCATGTCTGCCTTAGCAACACATTTGAGACTTTTACAACAATACCCAGAATACAACTGATATAGTCATCCAAAACAAATGTACCAGGTACCCTGCCCTACATCTGACAATAATGTCATCCTGTTCTTTATGGGGCTTTTCTTTATAAATGCTGTACCTCAGAGCTTCAGTGCTGAGAGTTCTTTGTGTCAAGAGCCTGTTCTCAGTTGCTGGGTAATAAAGGACTCACTCTTACTTGGTTTTATGTACATGGTGAGCTGAACCTTTCTTCCCTAGATTATAACATATGGAGGTCCCCAGTGACATTACACCATGCATACAGGACTCAATCTTGCTTCTAGCCTGCCTGGAGTGGGGAGGTTACAGTGGAAATAACCCCTGGAGCGCTTTCCAGGGGCTCATGCCTCCCACTGAGCCCAGGGGTCTAGAATGACTGCCACCATGTTCCCTGACACTAAAGTGGATCAGTCCTTCTGACAGTTCCGGTTAAGAGGGATAAACCTTTGCAGGAGCCTCCCTCTCCTCTCTCACTATATCCGGACACCAGTAGCGAAGGACCTGGTTTTCTGCTTCTGCTTCCCATGAGTATGGGGGAAACTGGGTTTTGAGTGTATGGCTAGCCAAATTATTGAGTAACTGAACTCTGTCCAGGTTCTGCCTGGAGAGTCATTTTTGTTGGTGTTATCTGTAGAGTGAAAAGGGCCAGGGAAAAACACCCTGTCCCTGACTTGACCCCAGGACCAGGGCTTGAATTTGCACCAACCCCTGAGCTTGCCCCAGAATCAGACCACCAAAATCCAAAAATTCCAAGCCATCCTGGAAGGCCCCCTCCCCAAGAAATCCTGTATGAAGTTTGTACTCCGTTCAGTTTGCTGCTGTTTCTCACCCAAGACAGTCATGCTCCTGGATTCTTCCTTCCCAGTAAATCTCTTGAGTGAGGTTTGTTTTGCAGTGTGACATTTTTCCCAGAGTAAAGCCCAACTGTAACAGACTTTCGCTGGAGCCAGAGGGAAACTGAGCAGAGCAGAACTGTGACACTTTCACGAGAGAAACATTACACTAGGAGAACAGACCTGTAACAAAATTCACTAGGGAAAGCATCCCCTGCCTGAGTAGAGTTGTTACATTGGGAAAAGCTTTCCCTTGAGCCCAGCTGTAAGCAGCTACGCTTAAAGTGACAGTGACTTTGCTCCTACCGCCAGGACACCTTTCCATCCCAGCTGCAGTGCTTACGGTATGTCTCATCTTGTTTCCTTCGGATGTCTGTCTTGAGGACAGGACAGGTCTATTCTTCAAGCTCACTTAGACTTAATGGCAACCAGAAGTCAAACTAGGGTGTGCATCTCGCTTTTGAGGAAAAGATCCACCCCCCTGACTGCCTTTGCTAATGGTGCTGGTCTCTTTCTGGAGTTCTATGGGCAGTTCCAGTAAATCCTCCCACTGACTCTGTCAGTCTCTCTCAGTCTCTCATGCTCAGACTCCCCAGCTGCCTTGCTCTCTGTTTTCCTTCCTTCCTAGGCTCCCTGTCTCTTTCCCGCACTTACTTCTCATCCAGCAGCTCATCACCCATTTGTTAGGCAACAGGCGGTCTGGATATCCAGAAACGTGCTCAACTTGGACTATAGGTGACGCAGTCCGTACATCCAAAAATGAGCTCAACCTGGACTACAGGAGGATTTTCTGGTGAAAGATAAAAGCCAGCATTCCTCCAGGAACTTAGGAAACTGGTTCTCATCTGCCAAAAGAGATATGGCAGAAGGCACATATGACTCCATTGACACAGCTGTAGTTGCATACCAAAGCCCATGCCCTGCCTCCCGGCTCCCTCAGTCCCTACCCACGAGCACCATTTGTTCTTGTTCTAATAGTAAGGTTTCCAGCACCCCTGACCTGCTCTTCTTCCTTCTTCCTTCTCTCAAAGATAGCCCTGGCTATATCCAGATTGATTTTGAAGCAGCCATCCCCTCTTATAGCAGGACAGAGCCCAAGTAGCCTTGGCAAAAGACCAGGCCTCAATTTCAGTTTCCTGGAATGAGCTGGCACTCCCAGGGATAACCACAGCCTAGGACCAGCCAATCAAAAGGCTCCCCACCACTTATCTCATGGTGACAAAAGATAGGCACCCCATCCTGAATCTGCAAAGTCCCCAGCTCCCAACCAATCCCCTGTTGACTCAGGTTCAAACCCACTAATCAGCCCAAAGGTCAGATCCCCTCACCCTGGAATTACCATAACTGTGCTTAAAAGCAGCTAGTGTGCTCCCCTCATGGTTGTCCCCATTTTTCCTGAATGGCTGACCCCTGTGTGTAGGAGTTTTGCCTGGAGAAATAAAGGCTATTGCTAATTGCATATGAGAGTGTGCTCTTTGTGGGATGATCTGAAGATGCTAACACTTTCTTTTCTCTCTTCTCTGGACTCCTCCAGATGACATTGGATGTTTTCTCTCTCATACTCAATAAAAAGATAACCCTTAATAATGCCAAGGAGTGGACATGTTGGCAGTTTCTTTACTACACCCCTTGCATACACCATTTAGGATCGCCCAGAGCCTGAACCTAATCAGTTCCTGACTCCTTTCTCCTAAAGGAGCAAGTCATAAAATCTCATTAGCTGAGTACTAGATCCCAGCTGGGACATGATGACCTGTGGCCCTGGTCACTTTGGGGCTGCAGCAGCCACTGGAGCAGGGGCTGCAATGTGAGCAGGAATAGGGCAACCCTCCACATTTATTTACTGCTTTGGAGACTACCAGGCATCTCGATAGCCTTGACAGCCAGTGAGGCTGGAACCCTACCTTAAAGTGGCCAAAGGGTATGCAGCCAGCTTTTCTGTGTGGGAAAGTTGCTTGGCTACACCGCTGGGATTAGAGACTGGAGATTGAAGCTATGTTGGGTCCTTTCCACTGTCTCCAAGCCTGCTTGCTCTAATTGAGATAGGGTAGTCTCTCTGCTCCTGGACTCCCTTGACCTATGCCTGTGGCCTGCTTATGTCTCCGCCCCACTAATTTACATACTTTTGCTTTTGTTTCTACTTTTCGGTTATGGAGAAACAAGCACCTTTTTGGTAGGAATGATATCTTTAAAAATATCGCCATATGTTGTTTGAGCTCACTGAAAAGCTAGCTCTGGAGATGGGATTTGACCTACCCACTTCAGACCCAAATATGTCCTAATATTTCCTCCAGACCTTCTGCTCTGAGTCAGGCTGGCCCTCTGGCTCTGAATTAGAGAGGGGAGCAGAAGAAAGGAGACTGCACCCTTAAAAACAGCTTAGGAGACACTCATACATAAAAAGCACTTTAAAAAATTAAAAATGTTTAAAAAGACCCTTTGTCTAAAATCACTTAGTAATAACTCCAGCTGTTATGCCCAGTCCACAAGACCCCCAGAGAGACCACCACTCAGAACCAACTCACCAAATGCAAGTACAAGGTTTCTTTATTGATTTCAAGCCTAGGCAGGAACCTTGTAACACAGACTGAAATAGCAGCTGCAGGAGAGAAGGTCTCAAGCCTCATAAGCAAGGGGTTTATAAAGACTAAAACCAAAGGACAGGCTGAGGGTATGGGGTCAAAGCTGATTGGTTGGGGTGTCTAGAGGAACTTGGGGAATTTCCATAGGCTAATCTTTGGCACAACATGTACCCATAAAAGTTGTTTTGTAACTCTGTTGATTAACCCGGGGTATCTGTTCTTCCTGCCAGAGTCAGGGCCATGTGTGGCTATCTGTTTTTCCTGACGGCCTGCTGTGTGGGTGATGTGAGCCAGCTGCACAGGTTATGGGGTGAGGTTCCCATATTCTGTTTCTGGCCCTCTTTTCTAAAATGACCCTGGTTTTAGTCTCTCATTCCTGCTTTCTAGAGGTACCAACAACAGGACCCAATCATAAATCCTGCCTTTTAGAGGCTCAAAGGTGTGGGAACAAGTCCTAAGAGCCATTAGCTGACAGGGTTTTCTAGGGCAGTGACATTTGCATCTATTGCCATTTTGTCCCCTATGTAAGGGGGTTTCCTTTTGACTTAGCATTTCAATGAGGGAGCGAGGGACAACATACTCTTTTCTGTAACTACTTCCAGATGACTTTGGGACATTGCTGTCAGGGGCCCAAGAAGGCTGAAATGCTAGTCAAAAGCAAAGAGGGAATTCGGGCAGTGGGGTATTGATCAGAAGCATCTGGCTCAAAGACTCTGTTGAAGATACAGGGAGTGTTCACATCTGCTGGCCTGGCCCACATCAGCAGCAAGTCCAGAGCTCACAGTCTTTTGGAGCAGGTTGTAGTCAGCTGATGCTTGGATGTGTCTGCCAGAAGTGGAAACCTGTTGAGACACGTCCAAACTATGAACAGAAGTTAAAATTTACGTACTTAATCAGAACTTTGAGGTCCATAGTTTTAGTGATCAGGAAGGGCAGGAGTCCCAAGACCAGGAGAGAAAAAAACCCATTCTCAGGAACAGACAGGTGGCAAAACACAGGCTGCACTTATCTGGAGCCCTTTTGTCCTGTGTGAAGTGGGTCTAAGCTTTATGACTTTTTGTTCCTCTGAAGCTTATATGAACTTTATTTTACAAAAGGACATAAAAGTTTTAGATATATTAGTATTACAAATCTGAAACCCATGTTGTAGAAAAAGCTGTTATTGGATTTCTGTAAAGCAGCAGGATTAGACTCACACCTTTGAGTCCTAGTAAAAATTACAGATTTTGGTTAGAACCATGCACATTTTTTTCTGTACAGAGAGAGTCAGGTATAGATTGGACAGAGATGTCTTTGGCCTGATAAGAAGCCCTTTAAGTTTATATTAAATGACAATGAAAATAAATCCAAAGCCTTGAGCTTGTGACTGAACAGCAGGTAGTCACTGCTCTACCAGCTTATTAGAACTTTATTAGATACTAAGCTCTGAACTTTTATATCATAGAAGGGGAAAATAATCTGAAACCTTTTTATATCTTAAATTATTTATTTATCTTAAATCATTTTTACACCCTTAAAACTTGTATACTCTTACATCCTTAGACCCCCTTTTTTTAGAGCCAAATCAAGGCTTGATTTTTAAATGTAAAATGAGCTACCAAGCAGGCCATAGCCTTGTGGAAGGATCTGGCTGTCTGATGCTACCAAGCTGACAAAGTTATAGCTAGCCTAATTGTTGCGGAATGGTGTCTTTGAGGCTGCAATCGGGACCAGTCAAACATCCCTGTGTCTGTTCCTGAGTGGAGGAGTGTGGGTGAGGGAAAGGCTAGCTATAGACATTAAAGGAAAGACAGAGACATAGGATAGTGTCAGGAGGACAGATCCAGTTAATTCTGAATGCACCCAATATATTCATGCAGCATCTTAAGTAACCAACCAAAGGTGGGGACAATGGCAAAAGATTTCTATTATTATGTATAAAGGCAAATAGCAATTACTTCCCTTAATCCTAAAGATACTCTGTAGCTGTAGCTGCACATACCACTTGGTTTTCAGGCACTACATATGTGCACATATCACCTAGCCTTCAGGGAGAGTGTAAACTTGCCTGGGCCTAGGTCTATAGATAGGAGTCATTCACCACCGAGGCTACAGAGCATCCTACAGTCATTAAGCTAATATCTTTTTTGGGTGGGTGGGTGAGACAGGGTTTCTCTGTGGCTTTGGAGGCTGTCCTAGAACTAGCTCTTGTAGACCAGGCTGGTCTCGAACTCACAGAGATCCACCTGCCTCTGCCTCCTGAGTTCTGGGATTAAAGGTGTGCGCCACCAACATCTGGCTTTTAAGCCGATATCTTAAAGACAATAGGAGTCAAGGCTCTCTGAACTCATGGCAGGATGGAATAGATTTCCAATATATGGGCCCTGACAATTCCTCCTTCTTAAATTAATAAAACAATACCTGTACTTCTGCAACAGAACAGACGGCTGTGCCTGTCTTAGATTACCCTCTTCAATCTACCAGTGCTTACCTATCCTTGAACCACACATTCCGTCATGTGTGACCTGTCTTGGGTTACCTGGAGGCAAGAAGATCTTACCCATCTTTGACTATCAGCCTCTGTAACAAAGAACATTAGTGGGTGGTGCATAGCTCAATGCCACGCACCTCTAAGCCAGCTTCTCAATCGAGAGTTCACAAGCAAGCTTGATAGTGCTAAGCAACATGTGTGCTTTTATGGCTGCAACAATCTCCTGCAGAAGGAGCAGAAGAACCCAACTAAAATGGCCTTTCAAAATTGGTGTGGGATGTCTCGAGTGCCTTTGACCATATCAAAGTCTAAATCTGCCTTTCTAGTCACGTTGTACCCAAAGTATCACATCAAATTCTTGTCAGAATGAGCTCTGACCTCTTAAATCCATAAACACTTACATAGCATAGCAAAGGCTACAAATATTAATAACTCCAGTGTGATTAGTAACAATAGACATACAAATAGACTGTTACAATTCTCATAATTTCAATTGGATCAAAGGACAATAAAATGTTCTCATGACGGGTGGAGTATGAATAACTCCACAATCCTGAACTTTTTCCTTTTCCCTATCTAAAGTTCAATGCTCTGTTGCTTGTAAAGTTCAAAAATAAGTTTGAGATATCACAGTCCTTGAATGTTAATTGTAAAACTTTTGTCCATGTCCTGTTTAAATACTGAAGAGGGGCTTTTGCCACACATCACATCCATAATAGTGTTTAATTGTTCTAAATGAGTTCTTTCGTCCCAAAGGGAAAAACTGGCAAAACCAGTTCTGTGTTTGAAGGTGTGGTGCGGATGAGCTACTGGTCATTTAGTTCTTGGCTGGCTCTAGAATGAGAACTCTTAGGTTTGGGAGGTAGATGCAACACACCTGTTGAGAAACTAGAAATCTCGAACCAACAGTTTCCTTCCTTTCTCGGACCGCAGAATCAATGACATCAGGAGGTTAGGAACACAGGTTCACTGGGTCTCACTCGAACTGACTTGCATAGGCTCCTTTAGTCTCAGGTCCAGTTTTCCTCTGCTCCACACATCTCACCAAACGGTCTGGCAGCCATCGGGCCTCATTTTCTTCCTTTGAGAAAACACAAACATGCCCTCAACCCCATATTTGGACAGGACCAGGCCCTCTCCATTGTCTGGTACATGGATCTTTCCACTTGACTTGATCGAAAGTCACTCGAGTTCCATCCTGCCAGACTCTGTCCACAGTAGATTGCTCTTAGGCATCCATATCTCAAAAGATTTCAAATGAAGAGTGCATGATTTAGTGCAGCATGTGCAGATTGAGGGCACAACTCCCCTCTTCTCATTTTTAGAAGTTGCCTTGAAGAAGCCATGAGCATGCTCCATAATTCCTTGTCCTTGAGGATTATAAGGAATGCCTGTATTGTGATCAATTTTCCATTGAGCAAAAAATTGCCGAAATGCTTTACTAGTATATCCAGATCCATTGTCTGTTTTTATCACTTTTGGAACTCCCATGTAAGCAGATCATTTTAAGCAGTGACTTATCACATGCTTTGTGGTTTCTCCAGTTTGTGTGGTGGCCATTAAGAATATGTATCAACTGTCACATGCACTTATTAGCAATATAAAACATTTTATAAGCACAGCTATGCCATAGTCTTATAAATTTAAATATTTTCTTTCTGAAATATCAACAATAAAGTAGCCTTTATTTATGCCTTTAAAACCATTATCCAACGGGCAGTGGTGGCACACGCCTTTAATCCCAGCACTCAGGAGGCAGAGGCAGGCGGATCTCTGTGAGTTGGAGATCAAGCCTGGTCTACCCAGAGAGTTCCAGGACAGGCTCCAAAACAACACAGAGAAACCCTATCTTGAAAAACCAAAAATAAATAAATAAATAAAATAAAACCATTATCACCTTGGTGACTGTTAAATTAGCAAGTTTAGCTGTCAGAGCAAGGTGTATTCTTTATATATATATATATATATATATATATATATATATATATATATATAATTTTAATTTTAAATAGCTTGTTTTACATGTCAATCCCAGTTCCCTCTCCCTCCCCTCCTCCTGCACCCCTCCACCATCCCCCCCCCATCCTCCCACCCTATTGCCAATTCCTTCCACATAGGGGATATCTAGAGTCTGTCATTTCACTCAAGGTAGGGTCCAGGCACTCCCCTAAGAGTCCAGGCTGATAGAGCATCCCTCTTTGTGTTATGGACACACGATGTCTGTTAGTATTCGAGGGATAAACACTGATCCACTGCTCAGGACCCCATAGGTAGCCCAGGCCTCCTCACTGACTCTCACATTCAGGGGGTCTGGATGGGTCCCATGCTGGCCTCCCAGATGTCGGTCTGGGGTTCAAGAGCTCTTCCCTGTTCGGATCAGCTGTCTCTGCTGGTTTTGCCAGCCCATTCTTTGCCCATTTGCTCATCGCTCCTCTCTCTCTGCCACTGGGTTCCATAGGTTCTGTTCAGTGTTTAACTGTGGGTGTTTGCCTCTGCTTCCATCAGTCACTGGATGAGGTTCTAGGATGGCATATAAAGTAGACGTCAAGTTCATTATCAGGAATGGGCATTTAAGGTAATCTCTACACTATTGCTTAGCTTGCCAATTGGTGTCATCCCTTTAGATCACTAGAGGTCACAATGGTGCCTGATCTGTCTTCTAACCTATGATTCCCCCTTCCCCCTATCCTACCCCCTCCAGTCAACCTTCCTGTTCCCCCATGACCTACTCTCTCTTCCTCTTCTCCCCCTCTCTATTTCCCAGCTCCCCCTTCCTCCCACCCCTTGCCGTGTTCCCCATCTGTTCAGAGGATCTTGCCTCATTTCTCTTCTCTTGGGTACCATGCATAGCTTTTATATTCTTTCCTGTTTCCCAGACTCTCTGTCATTGGAAGTGCAGACTGGCACTCTCCTGATCCCATGTCTAAAATCCATATATGAGTGAGTACATACCATGTTTGTCTTTTTGTGACTGGGTTACCTCACTCAGGATGGTTTCTTCCAGTGCTATCCATTTACCTGCGAATTTCAAGATTCCATTGTGTTTTTCTGCTGAGTAATACTCCATTGTGTAAATGTACTACATTTTCTCTATCCACTCTTCAGTTGAGGGGCATCTAGGTTGCTTCCAGGTTCTGTCTATTACAAATAATGCTGCTATGAACATAGTGGAGCAGATGTCCTTGTTGTATGAATTTGCCTCTTTTGGATATATGCCTAAGAGTGGAATTGCTGGGTCTTGTGGTAGATTGATTCCCATTTTCCTGAGGAACCTCCATACTGATTTCCAAAGTGGCTGTACGAGTTGGCACTCCCACCAGCAGTGGAGGAGTGTTCCCCTATCTCTACATCCTCTCCAGCATAAATTGCCTTCGGTGTTTTTGATTTTAGCCATTCTGACAGGAGTAAGATGGTATCTCAAAGTTGTTTTGATTTGCATTTCCCTGATGGCTAAGGATGTTGAGCACTTTCTTAAGTGTCTCTTGGCCATTTTAGCCTCCTCTATTGAGAATTCTCTGTTTAGTTCTGTACCCCACCTTTTAATTGGATCCTTTGGTGTTTTGGAGACTTGTTTCTTGAGTTCTTTGTATATTTTGGAGATTAGCCCTCTGTCAGATGTGGGGTTAGTGAATATCTTTTCCCATTCTGTGTACTGCCTTTTTGTCTTGTTGACTGTGTCCCTTGCCTTACAGAAGCTTTTTAGTTTCATGAGGTCCCATTTGTTAATTGTCGATTTCAGTGTCTGTGCCACTGGTGTTATGTTCAGGAAGTGGTCTCCTGTACCAACTCGTTGAAGAGTATCTCCCACTTTCTCTTCTAAAAGTTTCAGTGTGGCTGGATTTATATTGAGATCTTTGGTCCATTTGGACTTAATATATATAGAAGCATTGAGTTGTAGCATTAAAATTTTAAATCCTATTTTTTAAAAAAAGCTTGTTTTTAGGATTCGACATAAATCATCACACAAAACTCGGTCTCAATCCAAACTCTCTTGGAGATCTATTGTTGCCTCCTAGTTAGGCTCACTCCACCTTCATGGTCACTTCAGTCAAGATGGAGGTTAAAGTCTGTGACATCCATCTTTTTCAACTCCAGGAAAATGGCAACCAGCCATGTGACTGACTAAAAATGGTGGGAATCCAAATTGGAATCATGTCATTATGGTTCCTTTAAAATTACCCATGCATAGATTTTAAATTATCAACTCCCAGTGTTACTAGTTTTAACTTTTAACTAGTTTTAATTTTAAACAGATTCTTAACCATACCTAAGAAAATAAACTTATAAGTGTGAAAGCAGAAAGTGTTCACATAAACCAAGTCAACCTTTTTTTCCTTTTTGTTTTCTGGCTTTGTTTCTCTGTCACTGTGTCAGGGGCTCAGACTGACAGAGCAACATAAAGGAAATCTTTAAATAAGCCTGGGTATATTGAAGGAAGAGCCATAATCCAACTGTAGAGCCAGCCTCTCAGTAAAGGACAGCATAAAACGGTCTTAATGCTATCTTCATCAAAAAAGACATCCTGATAACCTGAATCCAGTGACTAGAACTCAGAGATAAATTCTGAGCTATGTCCATAAATGACTGACTGCTGTCAGCATTAGACAATGAAAATATCCAAACCAGTTATGTTTCAGCCCTATGCTTGCAACAAAACTTAAGATCACACCAGAAAGCACAGACAAAACTTTCCAACAAAAAAGCATATACAACTTTTTCAAGAAATAGACAAAAAAATTTTAACAAGACAAACAAAACTTTTTAAGCAGAATTAACCTAATATGATGAAAATTTTAACTTATTTTTAACTACAGTATTTGCAGGTATGAGAAACCACAGCAAACATAGCTCACATCCCCTCTGACCTTCTACAACTTTCCATATACCTTCAGTCCATTCTTCTGATTTCTCAGACATTTTTACTTTAGACAAATTTTTCTTTCCTATAACGATATTCGATACTATATAGGGAAAAACAATATATTTATTTATCAGGGAGAGAGAGAGACGCACTGACCAGGAGTCAGAAGCGTGGCTGGCTTCCAGGAGAAACAAGGGAGGTTCCTTCTTCTTTCACTTCCTTTTATATCTACCTGTGTCAGTTTACATGTCTCCGCCCTCATGGGTGGATAGCTTTCTGGGGTTCACTCCTACACTTTCCCTTTCCCTTTTTTTTTTTATTATTTTCGTCTCCTACCTTTTCCCTCACTTTTTAGACAGCACAGAAACTTTTTTATATTAAAAATTTTTATTTTTAAATTTGAATTCAAATTAGAAACAAGGTTTCTTCACATGTCAATCTCAGGTCCCTCTCCCTTTCCCTCCCCCTCCGCCCACCCCCTCCTTTCCCCAGGGAGGGTGAGTTCTTCCATGGGGATGTCCATAGTCTGTCATTTCATCCAGGACAGGGCCTAGAACCTCCCCCAAGAGTCCAGGGTGAGAGTGCATCTCTCATTGTGGGATGGGCACCCAATGTCCATTTGTATGCCAGGAGTAAATACTGGTCAACTACCAAAGGCCCCATAGATTGCCTAGGCCTCCTCACTGACACCCCCATTCAGGGGGTCTTGATCAGCCCCATGCTGGATTCCCAGGCATCAGCCTGGGATTCAAGAGTTAACCTTTGTCAGGTCAGCTGTTTCTGGGAGTTAAACCAGCTCAGTCTTAATCCCTTTGGTCATCAGTCCTCCCTCTCTGTTACTGGCTTTCTTGAGTTCAGCTCAGCAGCACAGAAACTTTTACCAAAGTCTTTCTTGTTGTTTTAATAACTCTAAATTTGTATCAACACATTAAAACCTGTACCAGTGTGAAGTATCTGAGACTAACAGTAGTTTTTTTCCCCTAACCAATAATAATTTTTAACCAACCCCTGTAAGCGATGACAGATATTTATAACCCTTGGATCTGAATGACAAGAGCAACCTTGGTGGAGGGAAGTCTGGCTACAGTGTCAAAACAGTGCCAGAGCACCCATAGATTGTGACTTCCCGCCACAAAGCTAACCCTGTTGGACCAGAATTCAGGGTGGGTAGCCCTCAGGGCAGGCTTTGGGAACCCCATCTACCAGCATGGGAGGGGCAGGACACAGCATGGCAGCAGAAGATTGTTAACTTCTCTGTCAACATCCACACAGTCTATCAACTGCAAGTAGTCAACTCCCTGCCACCCCATTTCTGCCCCTGCAGCAGAGCAGAGACAGCCCCCTCCTCCTCCCTCCCCCCTCTCTCTCACACACACACACACACACACACACACACACACACACACACACACACACACACACACAGGGAAATGAGGAAGGTTCGTAAACAGAAACAATTAACAATGACACAGACAACAACATACCGATGCACCAACACTGAAACTACAGCCTCTCTTGCTGCCAGTCCCATCTGGTAGGAACTACCTGTTTTTCTCAATTTAAGCTTTTCAGAGACCTGAACACACAGAACAGAACAGCAACACAGTAACAGTAAGACCAAGACAAAGACAAAAGACAGCTCACCTATCAGCTGGCTTATCAGATGCTCAACATGGTGGAATGATAGGGTGGTGGCCAGAGGAAGAGTTCTTCCTCCATCCCCTGTTGAAGGACTGGGGGCCAAGGCAAGGGGGTACATTTCTGGGGCTCCCCCTCCTACTTCAGGGTAAAAACCTGTGACTCTTTTGGGGGTGGTAATGGACCACAGCTTCCTGCATAGAGATGTAGGAATTTGGTTAGGGTGTCCTGGTCTTCCATAGATGATGTCCTTGTTTTTTTGCCAGTTAGCATTAAAGGTGTGTCATTGCTTTTGTCCTTCCAATGTGCCAGGCAGAGATCTAGAGGAAAGGAAGGTGTCTGTCCCATGTTATGTATGTTGCGTCGGAGTCAAGACAACGACGAGACAAACATGTACAACACTTAGACAAAGGGCCTAACTCAAGTATTTGCAAGCTTCAGATTTCTTCAGAAGTCCTGTACCCTCTCATCAGGGGGAGGCTCTATCAGGCTAAAAACAGTACAGATGGGAGGCAAACTCCCCAGCAGGTTAATCTGATCCTCAACTGGACCCCACTCAGATCAGATGGTGGGTTAATCTGACTCTCAATCGGATCCCCACCCAGATGAGGAGTCTGGATGTCTCCCAGCTCTTCCGGATCTGACCCTGTAATGCATCCACCAAGACCCTTTTGACCTGTCGATACAGATTGTTTCACCGGTGAACCGAAATAAAAAGACACAGAACTACACAGATAATGGCAAACACGGACATCACAGCATGCACAAAAACTCACCTAACAGGTCAGAGATGAAACCTTCGGGGTCAAGGGTCCAAGGGGGTTGCTGGGGTTCCCAGACAATGCATCAAATGTCATGCCCAGTGCACGAGACCCCCCAAAGAGACCACCACTCAGAGCCAACTCGACAAATGCAAGTACAAGGCTTCTTTATTGATTTCAAGCCTAGGCAGGGACCTTGTAACACAGACTGAAGCAGCAGCTGCAGGAGAAGGTCTCAAGCCTCCTAAGCAAGGGGTTTATAAAGACTAAAACTACAGGACGGGGTGAGGGTACGGGGTCAAAGCTAATTGGTTGGGGTGTCTAGAGGAACTTGGGGAATTTCCATAGGCTAAACTTTGGCACAACATGTACCCATAAAAGTTGCTTTGCAACTCTGTTGATTAACGGGGGGGGGTATCTGTTCTTCCTGCCAGAGTCAGGGCTGTGTGTTGTCTGACGGCCTGCTGTGTGGGTGAAGTTCCTGTATTCTGTTTCCCGCCCTCTTTTCTAAAATGGCCCTGGTTTTGGTCTCTCACAGATACGCCTGTTTAAAATAATTATAGTTGGCCTTATTAGAAGTTAATATTGCTTCAGAAACAGAGATGGTAGACAAGGTCAGTAGACCTTCATTTGGGTAGTCTGTCACTCCTCCCAGCTGGCTGCATTCAATTAGGCCCTAACCGTGTGAGGCCTCAAGGTTCTGGAAAAAATAAGATATACAGGTTAAAAATTAAGAATGTGGTGGGATCCACCTATGCCACTGTGGAAAAGCTGTTGCATATACTGAGTAGAGGCTCAGATACTGCCTAACACCTCCTACCTTCAAGGAAATGAGGGAATTTCTTACAACAAATGTAGATTTGTTGATGTTATTATGTTTCATAGTATTCAATTTTTTAAAGAGAGATCGATAGATGAAGGTTTAAATGGATAAATATAATTACAGCTGTTTGGGTCTCTGAATATTCACTCCCCTTCTTGGTTCTTGTTTGCAAAGAATATTCCCCCATTCAAGATCATTTGGTATCTTTGAGATGCTTGCTAAAATGTAAACTTTCTTCCTATAAGGGTCTGTAAGATCATGGGTTTGGTGATGGAAAAACTTGTAACATTTCAAACAGGTAAAAAAAAAAAAGCTGCAACAAGAAGGCTTGATAACTAAAAGTATTGTTTCAGAGTTCAAGAAAACCAAAAGACTGGTCTCTACCAAGTTTTAATTAGCCAAGTTTTTACTAACCTGCAGCTAACCACAGTCCTCTTGGCCAGATTTACGATTGTAGCTTTTAAAGGCAAAAGCTACAATTACTTCATTCTTGCAGATTTGCACTACTCCAGGCATGAGCTAACATCCAGGTCTTTGGCATTCCTGGAATAGTTTAATGGGTTTAAAATTCCTGGAATGTTTTAGCAGACTCAGGTTACTGACAGGGCTAGCCTCAGGCCTCTAAGAACGTTCCATTCCCCACCGGCTCTGTCTCCTATGGATCAAATCATTGATTCACACTCATGGAGGCTTAAAGGTTAAAAGTTATAAGCTTTTGTTCTGGGTTAAAAAGAACGTTTTGGATAAGGGTGAATTTTGCATGACAAAAATAAGATTTAGTCCTAAGAATGAAAAATAATAAATGAAGACAAAACCATGAAAGCTTAAAGCCAAGTCACAGGTCTATGTTACACAAGGGTTATGGAAAATGGGACTTCCAGTTGATACTTGTTTTAAAAAAGTCGACCTAAAGATGTATGTCTAATCACTTAGATCTTTGCTTTCTTTGTGAGTCTTTAACTGTAAAACCAGACTAGAGAAAGCCATCTTTTGTGCTAGGTCCTTTTTTATACCTAATGACTGTTTGCCCTAGACTCAAAATTCCAGGAGGAGTTCCCAGAAAACAACCCTGACTTAGTGACCCCCATCCAGAAACATGGTCGTAACTATCTGCCTTGTTATGAGAAGAATATGACCTTTTTTTGGCTTCTGTAACCTACTTATGCAGACATCTAAGGAGTGTTTTGGGTTGCTTGGCCACTTAGCAGAATAGACCAGTGTTTTCCTTGCTTGGGTAGATATTGATGGTCTTCTTGTGGCTTTTGCCTTTAAAAATCCTTCCCTGCACCTCTCCTTCACGACATGCCTGAGACCTGGCTCTAAGACTGTCATCCTGCTAGCATCGAATCAATAAATCTTTTAATTAGAATTGGATTGGGTCTGTGGTCTTTTTCCCAGAGGCCTCAAATGCCAGAGCAAACTATTTGGAGAAACTGGGTGATAATGAAACACTATAGTGAAAAAAGTATGTGTTTAATAAAAGTGTAGTAATCACACCATTCCAAATACAGCAGGAACATGGCAACAGCAAGCAGAAGGAAGTACAGCAGAAACCAGGGGCTTTCTGGAGACAACCCCTTCCGCTCCCCTCCCCTCCCCTTCCCCTTCCCCCTTCCCTCTCCCTCCCCCTCCCCCTTTCTGCTCCCCTCCCCCTCCCCCTCCCCATTCGGGGGTGGACTTTGCCTCTCCAAGGTTTAGCTTTGCTATTCAGTGAGTTGAACTCCATAACCTCCATTGCTGACTACAGCTCCTCTGGCGTGGCCACCAACAATCTGGTGCTCCTAGTTCAGGGCATCTGAAACATGGAAAGGGTGGGTGATGTGCCCAGCCAAGTCTACTGCCATGCCCCTTAGCTGCTATGCTATCAGGAGCAGGGGACCCAGAGGGGCCATGACACCATCACAGGAGAGATGTAGTGAGGAAGGTACCCACAGCTGAAAGCGGGGCAAATGCAGGAGTGGAATGAGCAAGGTAAGGGGAGGGTGGCAGTAGGGTACCTGGAATCAGCTGGGACCCATGAAAGACAGCCTCTGGGGGGAAGCATTCAGAAAGTGGGGCAGAGAGCCTCATGTCCCGTTTGCAGGCTGGGCTTGTGAACAGACAACTGTCACTCAGATCCCAGTCTCCAGGAGTAGTCCTCAGCACAGCCTAGGAAAAGGGAAACCACGGCTTCAGGAATCTATACATGGCTCACATGGAGGTCTAGACCACCTAGGCAGCATAGAGAATGGGTACCATGACTAGGAAGAGGACACCCCAGAACCCACAGAGACCCTGCAGCAGGCTGAGGTGGGGGAGAGGAGATCGTTGGTGGGCATTTGCCTTCTTTTCCCACCTGTGCCATCTCTAGCCAAGAAACAAAAAAGAAACCAGGAAGAAAGAGGCTAGCCAGAAACTTGGTCTCTGCCTGCCCTCTGGTGGCCATAAGGCAGAAAGACAAGGCCAGATAAGGGCGGAAAAGAAGGCAGCAATGGCTATCAGCACCATTGCGCTGTATTTGGCCTCTAACTGTCTCTACCCCATGTCAGCCTAAAGCAGCTACGCATCCTGCCTCCACCACTTTTCCCTGGCCATGAATGTTTCCCCTTCCCAGATAAGTCTGGGTCATTTACCAGGCTGCAGGTTGTGTAGGTCCCATGGCCCCAAGGGTTTCCCTCGGGCTGCAGGCTCCCCACTCTCCAAGCTGCCCCAGTCAGCCTAACCTTCCCAAGTGAATGGAGCAGTGTCTTGGGCTTAGGAGTCTGGGTGACAGGTGCAAAAGAATCCCGAAGAAGATGAAGACCCTCATTCCAGCCCTAGGTTACAGGAGGAGGAACTGAGGCCCAGTAAGAATAGCAAGGTGAGGGACACACTGATGGAGCAGCCACTCCAAGGAAGCCCAGCATTCCGACTCCATGCCCCCCTCTTCCCGTCTTTGCTTTCCCTCTCCTTCTCCCTTCCTCCCCTGTGACCCACGTCACCCCACTCCTGAATTCCACTGACTGGGGCTTGGAAGGAAGGATGCACAGGTTTCCATACTGGACCCAGCTTTGACTTCAGCATCTCAGGCTGAGCTTCCCAACTCTTGGGTGTGCAGGGTTGCTCTTAACCACAGGACCTGTTGCAAGGGGAACAAGCTAAGCGTCTCGTGAGAGTTGAAGCTGGGTGTCTTGCTTTGCAGGGCCTTCGCTGAATCCCTGCCTGCCCTCAGAACACACACATCTTGCACTTGATTAAGACCACTGCTCTGGCCAGCAAATATCCCTAGGACTCAGACCCTAAATGAAAGTGGTGGTCTCTGCCATAAAAGAGCCTTCCCTCGACTGGAAAGCTAGACTCTCCATTAATGGGGGTGGGAAAGGATGTCGTGGGCTGAGCTTTGAACATGTAAAGTTACATGCATATCAAAGATATTGGGTAAGAAGTTGAGTGTGGTCTTCTGGAGAGAAGGTATCCTGGGAGCAAGTAGGGAGTCACAGCAAACTGAAGACTGAAGCAGCAGGTACTGAGCCTGGAGACCATGTGCTGCCTAAGCCCCCACTGCTGGGCGAAGTGACCAATAAGCTGATGATGGCGAGTCATCTACAGACAAGACTGACGTTCCACACGATACGTTCATTCCGTCAGCTACGTTGGCTGTAACCCTATGGCTGTGCATGTGAGTGTGCCACAGCGAACTAAACCCTGAGGGACTGCCCTAGAGCAGAAACACCTGAAAGTGTGCCTAGCTGTAACAGATGTTGTGAAGAAACTAAGCTTGTAAGGTAGACAGTGAAAGAGGAGGTAACATTCAGAGTACTGGAGCTCAAGCCCCAGCCATGTGACTGGACCACACCATGAACATGGGGTGAGGGGTGCAGGAAGCTGGAGGTAACCCAGATCCCCATGAGCCATGCTCTGGGGACAGCCAGGCCAGTGTGTACAGAGCAGGGGGTAGGGGCTGTTGCTGGAGTTTCTTTCCCACCAGGTTCTGCAACTGCCTTGCCCCAAATAAGCACACAGAGACATATAAACCGGTTGGCCGATGGCTTAGGCTTCTTATTGGCTAGCTCTGTCTTAATTATTAACCCATTTCTATTAGTCTAAGTATTTGTACATGGTCTTATCTTACCGGAGAAGGGTCCAGACCTGTGATTCCTTCCTCCACTACATGGCGTCTCCTACTGGTCTCTCTCCCCAGCATTCTCCTGGTCTGGTAGCCCCACCTATGCTCTGACTGGCTATTGGCCAAACAGTGTTTTATTCATCAACCAATAAGAAAAACATATACAAAAGGCTATCGCTCATCAGGGGGCAGACACAAAAGCTGGGATTAGTCTCAGACTACAGCAGCCCCAGGCAGGGATTGCTGGAAGAAAGTCAGGTTATAGAAAGCTGGACTGAAGGTAGCTATGCCAGAAGTCCCATGTACACGGCCCATGCTGGAGGAGAAGGTGAGCAGACACCTCGGCAGCAAGTCCAAAAGGCAGAAAATGGACACAGAATGGAGAAATAGGGGCTTTCCAGGTGTAGACCTCTGGATAACGGTTTCCATTGCCCTGTTCCTTGCCATGCCACAGCCCCTGACCTGGGAAAGGAGAGAGGGAAAGGGATGCTTACATTTTACCTCCCCACTCAAGTGGCCATTTTCTCTTCTGTTTAGTAAACTTAGAACCTTTTAGAAAACCAATAAAGACTAAAAGAAAAAGCAAGCCTATAACTGAGGAAGTCCAAGGTCAAAACTGAGGTAAATGTATGAAAGCCATATTTGAAAGGACAATTTTTAAAATACATTAAAAACCCAACAGTCACCCCCAAGTTCCCCACTGATCCTGCTTCACACGCAACTATTTTCAGCTGGGCACGGGGTGCCCAACCTGGATTCCAAAACATCCATTTTCATTCAAAGAGAAGCTATGACCATGAACATACCTTGACAGAAAACTACATTTTTAATATGGAAATTTTAAACCTTGAGGAGAGAAGAAATTGATTCATCAAGTATGCGATTTATATTTCAGTGACATCTTGTGTCAGAACCTGGTATCAGAACCGGGTTCCAGAAGCTGACACCTTGGTACCAGCCAGACGCATCTACTCTTCCTTAGCCGAACACCGCCGGCACCGCCAACTCTGGACACATGGGCTCCCCTATCGCTGAGCCGCATCCCGCTTCAACCCACCACCCGAATCTTCCGCTTGTGCTTGCCAGGACTTGTACTTGTTGAACCCATCCGCAAAAGCACCGACAACCGCCGTTCTCCACCACTTTGCCCGCTACTGCTCTGAAGCTTAACTGCTCAGTACAAGAAGATTCCTACTGTGATTCCCCACCATTGCCCCCTCTGCCTCTCACGCTGGAATGAACACCCCAAAAGCCACTGCCGCTGCATCCAAATTCACTCCCCCTCTCACCCGTAAGGTTCTGTGGACTCCCCCATCTGCTGCAGCATCCCAAACAGATTTCTCGTGTAATCGCATTCTCCTTTACCAGAGGACCACCGAACTTGGCTTCCCTTTCTCCAGCGATCTGTGCAGGACTCTTTTCCCTTCCTTTTAACAAATCCTGTCACTAAATTTCTGTAAAAGCTACTTAGAATTTTTCAGATTCCACTTGGAACATACCCAGCATCTGCTATGGAACAATGTTCGGTACACCTGCGCTACCTGCTGGCCAAACATAGTTACTGCAAGTAAAAATCCACACCTCAGCCCAAGACTAAAATCCTTGGAGGTAAGCTCTTCATTCTGGTAGTTTAAGCTGTTAATAAGATTAACTACTCTATACCAATGGCAGATAATCTTATTATGCAGAACATTAGGGACCTTATTGCTTCTTATATGGCATCCTGGGAGAGGATTACGACCTGCCCATAATATATCTATACCTAATGCTAACGATTAGCTTCATAACCCACATAATATCCTGGAAGAGAGGGCTGGATAATATGGTAAAGAACGAAAAAGTTATACAAACTATTGGTAAATTAGAGATAATAATTCAGAATCTTGAGGACAATGGGGGAATGGCAGACAGGTTGAACAACTTAGAACATAACAATGATCACCTAGGAGACAGGATTAGTTCCATGACTGCTGCCCTAATGACCAAAATAGCATCAATTCAGGATGACATTACTAGGCTATCAGAAGCAACTTGTTCCCTGTCTGATAACTCGACAAATACTGGAACTTCAGATGGGAAAACTTACAGAAAAAAATTCATTCCATCTCTGAGGATACTGACCAGCTGTCAGATAGAACATTGTTTCTAGAACGCAACTTACATGCCATTCATATAATATCTAAGGATGAGAATATTAAATGTTTGGAATTAAGTATTAACGATGAATCCAAGAAACAGACAGATTCTATGAAGTCCTTGGAAATTTATTTGACCCAAGAACTTCAAGCACTCAGGGAAACAATGATAAATAGATTGCAGGTCTCAGACAACCTCCAATCTGATACATCAGAGTCAGAATTACAAGCAACAGGTCATGAAAGAGGTTTACCTACACCTCTCAGATGCCGGGAAGACCTTTCTAAGGTTGCCCTCTCCTATGGTTTTCCCAGTATCTATGACTGAAAAATCAGCAACAAAAACACCCAAATGGCTTCATTGCTTATCAATGGAAACCAATACAGATGAAGGACTCAAAGAGAATCAAAGGCTATTGTTTCTTATAATATTCATTCACCCAATGTCAGAGAGTTATTGAACTCTTGGGCAAGTGCGGAGTCAATTGATCTCAGCGGTGCTGGAAAATTCATCTCAAATACAATGGAGGGATTTATGGAGGGAAGAAGCAAAAGCCTCCTCAAGCTTCAAGGCTTAAAGAAAGGTTATCAAGTTCCCCAAGAAAAGATTCTTGATGAGGGTGCTTATGCTGACCCACACACTCAGGCTGTATATGATGAGCAAATCTTGTCTTTATGCTGTACAGCACCTCTGAATGCTTTGAATGAGGTTCATAAACCAGGAGAGAAAATACAACCCTATACCAAAGTGGTACAGGGTTCATGAGAAAGGTTCACAGAATTCTTAGAAAGATTGTCCAGAGCAGTATAATTACAGGTAACTGATTCAGATTCTAGGTGAATACTCATAGAATCTCTAGCTTATGAGAATGCAAACCCACAATGCAAACAGGAACTTTGGCCATTAAAACTCAGATCAGCATCATTGGAGGAATGGGTCCCGTATACAGCTAACCTTGAATATAAAGATAAAGATACAGAGACTTTGGTAGGAGAAGCAATTTCTAAAGGTTTGAAGAGGCACCAAGATGCCAAATGCCATAACCATGAGGATATAGAAACTTGGGTAGGAGAGACAATCACCAGAAGTTTAAAAAGACATCAAAATACCAAATGTTTTAACTGTGGTAGAATAGGACATCTAAGAAGAAATTGTAGGCAAAGCATTCCTAGAAATAATGCTCCTATTAGAATGACTCAAACAGAAGGCTTCAGCCTTCTGAATTATGTAGGAGATATGGCAAAGGCCGACACTGGATCAATGAATGTAGGTTGACCACAGACAAACAAGGTAACCCTTTACAATCGGGAAGCTCCTTGGGGGGGCCTCTTGAAGGACCCCATGTCAAAAGTGGTCTGGTCATTCCCAGTCACTGTGGAGGACAATCTCTCTCAGGATGATTAGAAGAACCACTGCCTATTGTAAAGAATAATACCGCTCTAGATGATAGATTAGCTACTGAGGATGAATAAAACGTAACTGGAGGAAACAAAAAAAACCATATATTTTGATAAACTTCTATACAGGATCACGGACCCAAATTAACAGCAAGAGTAAGTAATAAGGTGATTATTGGCCTTTTAGACATTGAAACTGATGTCACCATCATAACTCAGAAATCCTGGCCTTCAAAATGGCCCCTTCAATTCTTAGGGATTGGAACCCTACCTCAAGTAAAACAATGCAAGAGATAGGTTGAATGTGTAGCCCAGATGGACAAAGATGAAGACTGTGGCCGTATGTTACACACATTGCTATAAGTCTCTGGGGTCGTGATCTATTATAGCAATGCAATACCTAGATTAACATTCCTTCTGTATCAGATATGAATCAGAAACAACCTCTTGGTGGTAGAAAAAATAATGTAAGGCACTAAAGAAAACAGATGCCAACCATACAGGCTGTACAGAAACAGAATATGAGTGCCAAACCTACATAGGAACCAAAAGCCCTATCCTTAGAATGGCTAACAGATGAACCTGTTTGGGTAGGGCAATGGCCTATGACCTCTGAGAAGCTAGAGGCCTTAGAAAAGCTGCTTTAGGAACAGCTAAATGCTGGACATATTGAAGAATCTATCAGTCCATGGAATTCCCCTGTATTTGTTATCAAAAAGAAATCTGGTAAATGGAGGATGCTTATTGATCTGAGAGCCATCAATAAAGTAATTCTGCCTATGGGCTCTCTACAGCCTGGGATGCCATTGCCTTCTCTGATACATAAAGGATGGCCTATTATAGTCATTGATCTAAAAGACTGCTTCTTCACTATACCTTTACAAGAAAAATAAAGGGAAAATTTTGCCTTCACGGTACCTACCTATAACAATTCTTAACCAGTTAGGAGATTTCAATGGAAGGTTTTGCCACAGAGAATGTTAAATAGTCCTATCTGTGCCAGTATTTTAAGCAAAAACCGTTAGGAATATTTTGCAAACAATTTCCATAATCCATAACTTACATTATATGGATGATATACTGTTGACTGATTCGATTGAAGGAACATTGGAAAAGATGTTTGAGGCAGAAGGAAATTTTACCTTGCTGGGAATTACAGATTGCCCCTGAAAAAAATACTAAGAGGAGATTCTATTAATTATTTAGGTTATAAAATAGACCTACAAAAAAATTAGATCACAAAAAGTACAGATCAGGAGAGATTGTTACCAGACTCTTAATGATCTTCAAAAACTACTCAGAGAGATTTCTCAACTACAGACAATTATTGGAGTAGAAGGGCATGATTTAAAACACTTTAAAATGGCCCTAAAAGGAGACAAGGACTTACACAGTCCACGAATATTATCAGCTGAGGCTAAAAAAGAATTAGAATGGGTAGAAAAGAGAATACTAGAAGTACATGTGGACCATGTGGATCCAAAGCTAGACTGTATTCTGGTTATTTTTACAATCTAGAGAATACCCCTCAGGGATTTTGATTCAGAGGAAAGATATCCTATTAAAATGGATATGTCTGCCACATGAACAGAATAAAAAACTGAAGACATATATAGAAATGATCTCTGACTTGATTTTAAAAGGTAAATTAAGGCTTTGTCACCTAACTGGAAGGGACCCAACAGAAATTATAGTACCTTTAACTAATGAGAAAATTTCCTCCTTGTGGAAGGATAATGAATATTGGCAAAGGACTTGCAGTAACTTTTTGGGAACAATTAGTAACAATTATCCCAAAACAGAGATAATCAAATTCATAAAGAAAACAATTTGGATCCTTCCACGTATTGTAAGAAAAATGCCAATCTCTGGAGTCCCTACATTCTTTCTACATAGATGCAAACAAGTCAGGAAAGGCAGGTTGTAAATCAGAAAATATAAGTAAAGTAATTCAAAGACCTTACAACTCTGTACAAAAGCTGTAAGGGCTTTGAACTACTTTATGAGTTGTATGCCATTCTCATAGTACTTACGGATTTTACAGAGTCTATCAATGTAGTTACTGACTCTCCATATGCAGAGATAGTCGTTTTACACATTGGGACCACTGAATTGATTCCTGATGATATGGAGTTAACTTGCAGGAAACTAATAGGAATGGAACTCATCATATATATATATATATATATATATATATATATATATATATAAGACATCAGATCCCATATGGGTCTGCCAGGTCCTCTAGCACAAGGTAATGATGAGATTGATTGTTTATAATAGCAAGTGTGCTAGAAGCTTCAGAATTTCATTTAAAAAACACCATATTAATAGCAAAGGCTTGAAAAAGGATTTCTCCATCACTTGGCAATAAGCCAAGGAAAGCCGCTGAGACCAACCTGAGTTACCAGTTTCTCTTGTAAGTACCTTCCCACAATAAATAGTCACCCATACCCTTCACCAAGTGTGCTACTTATATTTCGGTGACACACACCTTTAATCCCTGTACTTGGGAGGCATAAGCAAGCAGATCTCTGTGAGTTCTGAGGCCAGCCTGGTTTACATGGTGAGTTTCAGGACAGCCAGGGCTACACAGAGAAACCCCTGTCTTGAAAAACAAAGAAGAGGAGATGAGTGTGGGTCCTGCCCAGGCCCAACTTTTCCCACCCTCCTTTTGGAGCTTTCTGGGTTTTGGAGAGATCAGGGATAACAGGAACATACCCAAACAAAATAAGAGTGATATACAGCAAACCAACAGCCAACATCAAACTAAATGGAGAGAAACTCAACATGATTTGTAGAGAGAGGTCTTTTCCTTGCCAGCCACTTTGGTTTTTCCCCACCAGTTGCCTAGACTCTGCTGCATTATAGTCCCCAAATAACACACAAGACGCTGTATTAATTATGAAGCTGTTGGCCATGTGTTTGTTTCTTGCTGGCTAGTTCTGACTTAAGTATTTAACCCATCTAAGTATTTCTCTTACTGGAGAAAAGGGTCCAGACTTCTTCCCCCTATGGCAGCTACATTGTGACTTCCTGTGTTTCTCCTACCCAGAGTCCTCCTCAACTCCTAGTCCCATTTATCTTGCTTCCCTATTGGCCAACAGTGTTTTATTGACATATACATAGGACTACCCCATCAATGATTCCTCTAAAATCAGGAACAACACAAGGTTCTCCATTCTCCATATCTCTTCAATATTGTTCTTGAAATTCTAGCTAGGGCAATAAGACAACAAAAGGAGAGCAAGGGGATATAAATTGTAAATGAAGAAGTCAAACTTTCATCATTTGCAGATGATATGATAGCTTACATAAGGGCCCCCCCCAAAAAATCTACCAGGGAACTCCTACTGCTGATAAACGCCTTCAGCACAGTGACAGGATACAAGATTAACCAAAAAAAAATCAGTAGCCCTACTATATACAGATGAAACATGGGCTGAGAAAGAAATTAGAGAAATATCACCCTTTCCAATAGCCACAAACAACATAAAATATCTTGGGGTAACACTAACCAAACAAGTGAAAGACCTGTGTAACAAGAACTTTGAGTCTTTAAAGAAAGAAACTAAAGAAGATACCAGAAAATGGAAAGATGCTCTTGGATAGGTAGGAATAACATAATAAAAATGGCAATCTTGTCAAAAGCAATCTACAGATTCAATGCAATCCCTATCAAAATACAGGCAGAATTCTTTGCAGACCTTAAAAGAACAATACTCGAGCTGGGCGGTGGTGGCGCACGCCTTTAATCCCAGCACTCGGGAGGCAGGCAGATCTCTGTGAGGTCGAGGCTGGGCTGGACCGATAGCCTCCGAAACAATACAGAGAAACCCTGTCTTGTAAAAAACAACAACAAAAAAATACTCAACTTTATATGGAAAAACAAAAAACCCAGGACAGCCAAAACAACCCTGTACAATAAAGGAATGTCTGGAGGCATCACTATCCCTGATTTCAAGCTCTATTATAGAGCTCTAGTCCTGAAAACAGCTTGATATTGGTATAAAAATAGACAGGTAGACCAATGGAATTAAACTGAAGATCCAGATAATAACCCACATACCTACAAACACCTGATTTTTGGCAAGCTAAAATTATACAATGGAAAAAATAAAGCATCTTCAACAAATGGTGCTACAGATAATTCTATGCACATCTATCACCATGCACAAAACTTAAGTCCAAATGGATCAAAGACCTCAACATAAATCGAGCCACACTGAACCTCTTAGAAGAGAAAGTGGAAGGTAGGTACCCTTGAAAAAATTAGCACAGGAGATCATTTTGGAAATCAGTATGGTGGTTTCAACTCTTGGGTATATACCCAAAGGATGCACATTCATACAACAAGGTCATATGTTCAACTATGTTCATAGTAGCGTTGTTTGTAATAGCCAGAACCTGGAAACAACTTAGATGTCCTTCAACTGAAGAATGGCTGGAGAAAATGTGGTACATTTACACAATGGAGTATTACTCAGAGAGGAAAAAACAAAAAACAATGAAATCTTGAAATTCACAGGAAAATGAATGGAACTGGAAGAAATCATCCTGAATGAGATAACCCAATTACAGAAAGACAAGCATGGTATATACTCACTCATATATGTATTTTAGATATAGAACAAAGGACTACCAACCTACAATCTACACCACCAGAGAAACTAAGAGAGAAATACATGGTCTTCAAAGAAGGAGAAAGGGACAAGAACTCCTAAGCAAATTGGGATCATGGGGGGGGTAACATGTATTCTTCCTACCAGCCGCTTGGGTCCCCCTGCTGTCTCAGCCCCAAAATAACACATGAGACACTATATTATGACGCTATTGGTTGTTTGCTTTGATTTCTTATTGGCTAGCTCTGACTTAATTATTAACCCATAACTGCTAATCTAAGTATTTCCACATGATCTTCTCTTACTGGAGAAAGGAACCGGACCTCTTCTCCCACATCCTACATCATCACTGACTGTGCCTCTCTTTCCTAGAGTCCTCCTCAACTCCTAGTCCCACCTATCTTGCTTCCCTACTGGCCAACAGTGCTTTATTTAATCAACACACAATCAGAGAAACATACACAGAAGGACTTCCCCCATCAGGAGAGAGGTAGGAAGAAGAGGGGGAAGAGAACAAGAGGGATCAGGAAGATTGAGTCAGGTGAAGAATAGAGGAGAGCAAGAAAAGAGATACCTTGATAGAGGGAGCCAGTATGGGTTTAAAGAGAAATCTAGCACTAGGGAAATGTTCAGAGATACACAAAGATGGCCTCAACTAAGAATCTAAGCAGTAGTGGAGAGGCCACCTTTGATGCCCTTCCCCTATAATAAGACAGATGATTACCTTAATTGCCATCCTAGAGCCTTCATCCAGTAGCTGATGGAAGTAGAAGCAGAAACCCATATCTAAACACTGAGCCATACTCCCGGAATCCAGCCATAGAGAAGGAGGAATGAGCAAAGGAGTCAAGACCATGCTGGAGAAACCTAAAGAAACATCTGGCCTGCCCTAGTGAGAGCACAGGGACCCCAGTTATAAATCTGGGGAAACAGCATTGAACTGAATCATCAAGCTCTCTGAATTGGGTGCCAGTTAGGATGCCTGAGCAGTCTATGGGACCTCTGACAGTGGAACCAGTGTTTATCCCTAATGCACAAATGGACTTTGGAAGCCCATTCCCTTTAGAGGGATACTATTTCAGCCCAGATACACAGAGGAGGGCCTGGGCCCTCCCCAAAATGATGTGACAGCCTTTGATGACCATCCATGGAAAGCCTCACTATCCTTGGGGAATAAGTGGGCATAGGTTGAGGGGGACGGTGGGGGGTATGGGAGGATGGGAGGGAGAGAGAACAGGGGGATTGATATGTAAAATAAGATTGTTTCTAAATAAAAAATTAATAAAAAAAACAAAATTCCTAAGGAGTCAACCTACAGGTGTTGGATCACACGTGGTTCTGAGTTTGGTGTGTGGTGTCCGTGTTATGAGTTGTGTGTCTGTGTGGTGTGTGGTGGAGTGGTGGGTGTTTGTGATGTAGGCAGTGTGTAGTGTGTATGATGTGGGTGTGTAGCGACAACTCCCATACACCTGCAGCTGGCTGATTCCATATGTCCATACCTGGCCTTAATCTGCCCTTTTGTCTTCAGTAGCTTCTGTTTAAAATATGTAAATCATGTCTGAGAGTTTCCCAAGGGTACAAAGCCTCATCAAAACTTGAGGGAAAAAAATCTGGCACACAGTGATATTCTTTAGTTGAGAATTTGCATCTAGCGTTGTCCCTTTGGAAACTTAATTAGGATGTTTGGGGGAAATGGAAATCAATTTGTTGAAGGTGTAAGTTGGGGAACAATAAAAAGACCCTGGGCTAAGAGAGATTGTCTCAGTCCTCAAGAGGCTGAGCCCCTGCACTGGAAAGGCTAAAATCATCCTGAAGGGGCCCAAGTCTTCCCTCGGACCTGCGTGAACCCACACCTCTTTTACATCAAGGCCTGCGGTATGGGCCATGTAGAGATTCATGCATATGTGAACTTAAGCCACATGGCAGCACTGGTTTTTCCAGGAGCTTCCTAGCACAACATCTGAGCTTTCCCACTCTCAAACAAGTCACATAGTGTGGTCAAGTGTAAAGGAAACGGGTCTGGTGCAGGCAGAGCTGGAGCTGAAGCAAGAGGAGGCTGAGAGGAATGTCACTAAGTACGAGGAGGAGCAGGCAGGGCAGGGGACCTGGCGCAGGCCATGAGGAGGTGTGTGTGTTGGAAATTATTCCACTAGAATGGGAATGGGGGCCTAGGATGAAAGCAGGGGTGGCTTTAGTAAAAGTCACTGGATGCCTCTGAGTGCTGCCCACGGGAGCCTGCTCGCTTTCTGGGCAATGTGGTATGCCCTGGCTCTCACTTCTGCTCAGTGTTTGATTTCACTACTTCTCTGCTGTGCCTTGATCAAATCTTTTATCAAGACACACAGAACTTGGATCCTGCAGCACAGGACATCTGTGAGAACCTTCAGTAACACAAGGAGACTGAAATTAGAGCCAGACAGCAAATCTGTCTGCCACCCTCTCCCACATCAGTGAGTAGCACAAATGGCAACACCATCAGCAGGACCAAGGGAGTGCCTGCAGGCCTTTAGGTAAGTGTGATCAAACCTGATGGTCTTCAGTATGTAGTATTATTGTAATTTCTGCTTAGGAATTGCAATCATTGTGGTTATTATGAGGGAAGGCCATTAACTAGAGACCAGTTGGACCCCAGTGAGAGAATCTTCACACATGGCCCAGGAATCCCAAACTTCTAGCTTATGGATGCTAGGAACTGCCAACACGGAACTACAGCCCTGCATCCTAGAAGCAGACCATTAGACCAAGGCAGCCATTACTTCCATGACCCAATTTGCACAGCCCTATGTGCATAGCAGAGGTTGTACAGCTGGAAAGAGTGTGCACAGTGGCTCATACCTGTAAAGAGAAGCTTTTTCCTTGAGAGGGAGCCGTCCCGCCAGCCTGGTTCTAGAGCCGTATCAGTCCCAAATAAACACACAGGAGGCTATATGAATTATGAAGCTGTTGGCCTTGCTTGTCTCTTACTGGCTAGCTCTGCTTTAAGTAATTACCCCATAATTGTTAATCTAAGTATGTCTCTTACCGGAGAATAGTTCCGGGCTCCTACCCCAATGGCGTTACATGTTGACTCTCTTGTGTTTCTCCTTCCCAGAATCCTCCTGGACTCCTAGCCCCACCTATCTAGATTCCTATTGGCCAGCAGTAATTTATTAACATATACACAGGACTTCCCCAACACATACCAATCTCTAAGAACTGTACATCACTCGATCTAAGGGGTCCTCCTTCCCATGAATGAAATTACATGCCAGGAAACTCACGTGGCTACAAAAGAAACATACCCTAACTGTAAAAAGGATTTCCTCCCAGGGGAGACCCCTCCAATGCAAAACCCCACCCTGTAAATGGATGTTTCTCTCCTGCCTGCCAGCTCCCAAATGACCATTCAGAGCTTACACATGCTCACTCAATAGCTCACGCTTACTACTAACTGGCTCCTACATTTTAAGTTAACCCGTATTCCTTATCTACATTCTACCATGTGGTGGTTAGTACCTTTATTAGCCTGACATGTTCATCTCCTGCTCCCTCTGCACCTGGCTGGTGACTCCTGATCCCACAGCACTTCTCCTTCCCATCACCCTTAGTTTAGTTCACCCCACCTATACTTCCTGCCTAGCTATTGGCCAATCAGCGTTTTGTCAAAGCACTTTGAGTGGCATCTTTACAGTGTACAAGAGGATTATTCCACAGCACGCGCACACAGAACTCTGCTTATCCCTCACTCTGCTGCCCTCTTCTAGTACACTTATAATCTGCTCTTCTTATTCTAAAGGATAAATTCATTTATCACCTGCCAGTCCTTACTCCTTTATAGAAGGGACTGGATTGTATAGTAGTTATATCTTTTTCCAGGAAAAAAACCTGGAATTCTCAGAGAAATGAAGATCTGTAAGTATCATATCAGGAAGGAGTCATTCAGATTTTGGAAAGATCAAATACCCTTTGGCCATGGCAGCTAGACTCTGAGACCATGAAGGTCATTATTATTTCATTTCAGTGCTGACAAATCACCCAGGCAGAAACATTAATAAATGACAGCTTTATGTTCACTGCAGAGGGGAAGCGCAGGGTAGGTCAGGGCAACTGAGTCACTGAGCCCACAGGGGACATCACAGAAAATGGCTCAGGACCCCATAGTAGCTGAGGGCCCATCTTTTCACCTCACAGGTCAGGATGAGGCCTCTGATCAAGACAGAATCTCATGTCTTCCAACACCACGACTCACCTCACCCGTTTCCTCCTGCCTGCAGCTAGCTGCCTGTTCACATGGAAGATGAGTGTCTCTTCACTGACAGAGGGGCTGGAGTGCCATTCCTGGAGCTGGGAGGGGTGAGGCTAGGGGGGGGAGCCTACAGATGCTGCACAGCTGTAGGTTCCAGAGAACGATGGGAGTCCCAGAACAAGTCCTCCCCAAGACACCCCCCCCAACAGCTCCTACCAGTCCCACCACAATCCAGCATGCTCCCCAGACTAGCAGAACCCTGGCCTCCCACAGACCACCAGCCGACGCCTCACACCTGGCTTCCCTGACTATCCCTGATTCCCACTGCTGGGTGGTGGTGGTGCACGCCTTTAATCCCAGCACTCAGAGGGCAGAGACTGGTGGAACTCTGAGTTTGAGGCCAGTCTGGTCTATAGATCTAGTTCCAGGACAGCCAAAGCTACACAGAGAAACCCTGTATCAAAACACAAAAACAAACAAAAAGGAATTGGCATTACCTGGCTCCACCAGAGAAGGGTCTTAGGAAATCAACTTCAGAGAGATGAGGATTCCCATGATTCACTAGCTCCCTGAGGGTTGGCCACTGTCTGCTCTTCCAGCCTAGCTTGGTAGGTGAGTCAAGAAGGGCCACAAGATGTACCCTATATTCATTTGACTGGCAGACTAGTAGAAGCCTCTGGTGAGGATGCCCAGGGATGGGTACAGGGGAGGAGCCGTTGCAGGAACAATGACTGGTGTAAATTCAGAGGAGGTTGAGACAACTGTGGAGGTGGGGTATCCTGGCATTAAGTCCTGCCTCCACATAGGTCCAGGCAAGCCTGAACAGGCCAAGTCTTTCTTCCTGACACAGCCAACTATAGCTGTAGCTGTAGCATGGCATATTTAACATATGACTAGGAGCCCCACAGTTGGTGTGGATGGACAACACTACAATCAAAAAATATGTGATGGAGAGACGGGAAAGACAGAAACACAGAGTGATGCATGCACTATGGAGAGAGGCAGAACTGTGACGCGATAGAGGTGACAGGTGGGGTAAGAGCACTGAGGTCAACATGCTGTCATTGCCCAGTAGGGACTGAGTGATGGTGTTCACAGCCTGGAGGGCATTCAGATGCAGACTCAGCCTCCAAACCTGCCATCTGGCCGTGGGGTCCCCCCGACTCTGGGCAACAATGGAGGTCCAAGATGAGGAAAGTTTCGCTGCCTGGACTGGACCTCCTCGAAGGACCACTGTGGCCCATGATGCCACTGGAGACCATGTGGGTGTCCGGTCCATGCTGCTGTCCCAGGTCACAATGAACCCTGAGATCCATGAGGACATATGCAGTCTGTGCCATTTCCTGATGCCTTGATGTCCTGGGACTTTGCTACAGGGGCAGGGGGTAGCATGTGAGTGGCATGTGTAACCACCTGAAGCCATGTTGAGACCCATGGCCCACGAAACTGATGAGGGCCATGTGCAGATCGGTGGTCCTGATACAGCCAAGGATGGTGTTAATGTCTGGGCCTGTGTTACCACTGAAGCACCTGCAGATGTCCGTGGTATGGACTGCAGCCTGAAGCCATGTTAATGTCTGAGGGCCTCACCCCTCTCCAGCCCACAGCATATTGTGGCAAACAATGGCCTGGGTGCAAGAGAGCTGGTCCTGCCCCTCATCGGCAACCACTGGCGATGGCATGGGTGTGGGAGAGTCAGCCACTGCAGGCATCAGAGTGGACACAGGGGAGCTGGCCCTGCCCACTCCTGCCACCACATGGCTCTCCTCAGTTAACGGCTTCTGGCATGGATGCAGACAAAGAAAGAGTCATCTTCCCTTGTGGGGCTAGCCACCGAGAATCTGACCACGCTCCGGTGAGTATATAGACAACAAAATGGACTTGTTCTTTTCTCTTTTGGTAGGGGGAAGTCACAGGGGAGGGGTGGCAGACATGGGAAGGCTGGGAGGTGAACTCAATCAGGGTACATGAGGTGAGATTCCCAACTACAATAAAAATAAAATTATTAGTTGTGCGTGTGCATATATACATATACATACATACATACATACACACATACATACATGAAAAGGAATTTTATGACTGTAACCCGTGTTGAAGAGGCAGAAGAAAGAGGATCACAAGATTGAAGCCAGCCTAGACTACATAGTAAGTTCCAGGACAGCCTGGTCTACATAGTGAGTTCTAGGCTAGCCAGGACTATATAGTCACACACACACACACACACACACACACACACACACACACACACACACACACACACACCAAAACGCAAAAAAATAATACAAACAACATGTTGTGTAACTAATTGTGTTTGTTTGGTTTGAAGGCAGGGTCCTACAGTAGTTCATGCTGATCTGGAGTCATGTATCCCAGACTGGCCGTGACCTAATCCTTATGTCTTGATCTCACAAATTAAACATGATTATTGTAGTAAAGCTGACAGAGCACTAGAAAATTTAAAACTGATGAATCAGGAAGTCCTCTCTTTCCCCTGCCCCAAATAATCTGCCTCTACCACTTACCTGGCAAGAACAATGATTAAAGAGACACCTCCCTCCATCTGGGCTATCAGACTCCTGGGGCAGTGGAGCCTCATGAAAATATGAAGCCTGGCTTCTACTTGATTGATTTCAGCCCTCAATTTGATTATTTCCTGGCATCTGCTCCACCTGGGTGAGTTTACTTCTTTTTGTTCTAGAGCATTCAGCTGTGCTATTAATTCTCTAGTGTGACTGTTCTCCAGTTTCTTCATGTGGGCACTTAGTGCTATGAACTTTCCTCTCAGCACTGCTTTCAGAGTGTCCCATAAGTTTGTGTATGTTGTGTCTTCATTCTCATTGAATTCCAGGGAGTCGTTAATTTCTTTTTTTATTTATTCCTTTACCCAGGGATGGTGCAATTGTGCATTGGTCAATTTCCATGAGTTTGTAGGGTTTCTGCTATTTGTGTTATTGTTGAATTCTAATTTTAATGCATGGTGGTCTGATAAGATACAGAGGGTTATTACTACTTTTTTGTATCTGTGGAGGTTTGCTATGTTTCCTATTATGTGGTCAGTTTTAGAGAAGGTTCCATGTGACGCCTAGAAGAGGGTATATCCCTTTGTGTTTGGGTGGAATGTTCTATAGATGTCTGTTAAACCCAGATGGGTCATAACTTGTATTAGTTCTTTTATTTCTTTGTTAAGTTTCTGTCTGGAGGTCCTGTCTAGCGGTGAGAGCAGAGTGTTGAAGTCTCCTACTACTAGTGTGTGAGATTTTATGTGTGATTTGAGCTTTAGTAATGTTTCTTTCATGAATGTGAGTGCCTTTGTATTTGGGGAATAGATGTTCAAAATTGAGACTTAATCTTGATGGACTTTTCCTTTGATGAATATGAAATGTCCTTCTTTGTCTCTTCTGATTGATTTTAATTTGAAGTCTAGTTTGTTAGATATTAGGATTGCTACACCCACTTGTTTCTTGGGTCCCTTTGATTGGAAAATCTTTTCCCAAGCCTTTACTCTGAGGTAACGTCTGGCTTTGAAGTTGAGATGTGTTTCTTGTATGCAGCAGAAGCTCCTCTTCAATAGAGGAGGCTAAAATGGCCAAGAGACACTTGAGAAAGTGCTCAACATCCTTAGCCATCAGGGAAATGCAAATCAAAACAACTTTGAGATACCATCTTACTCCTGTCAGAATGGTTAAAATCAAAAACACCGAAGGCAATTTATGCTGGAGAGGATGTGGAGATAGGGGAACACTCCTCCACTGCTGGTGGGAGTGCCAACTCGTACAGCCACTTTGGAAATCAGTATGGAGATTCCTCAGGAAAATGGGAATCAATCTACCACAAGATCCAGCAATTCCACTCTTAGGCATATATCCAAAAGATGCAAATTCATACAACAAGGAATCTGCTCCAATATGTTCATAGCAGCATTATTTGTAATAGCCAGAACCTGGAAGCAACCTAGATGCCCCTCAACTGAAGAGTGGATAGAGAAAACGTAGTACATTTACACAATGGAGTGTAACTCAACTGAAAAAAACAATGGAATCTTGAAATTCGCAGGTAAATTGATGGCACTAGAAGAAACCATCCTGAGTGAGGTAACCCAGTCACAAAAAGACAAATATGGTATGTACTCACTCATATAGATTTTAGACATGGATCAGGATAGTGCCAGTCTGCACTTCCACTGACAGAGAATCTGGGAAACAGGAAAGAACCTCAGAGAGATATGCATGGTACCCCAGAGAAGAGGAATGAGGCAAGATATTCTGAAGAGATTGGGAACACGGCGAGGGGGGGGTGGGAGCTGGGAAGAAGAGAGGGGGAGAAGAGGAAGAGAGAGTAGGTCATGGGGGAACAGGAAGGTTGACTGGGGGGGTAGGATAGGGGGAAGGGGGAATCATAGGTTAGAAGACAGATCAGGCACCATTGTGACCTCTAGTGATCTAAAGGGATGACACCAATTGGCAAGCTAAGCAATAGTGTAGAGACCACCCCGAATGCCCATTCCTGATAATGAACTTGATGTCTATAACCATCCTGGAGCCTTCATCCAGTGTCTGATGGAAACAGAGGCAAACACCCACAGTTAAACACTGAACTGAACCCAAGGAACCCAGTGACAGAGAGAGGAGCGATGAGCAAATTGGCTAAGAATGAGCTGGCAAAACCAGCAGAGACAGCTGATCCGAACAGGGAAGAGCCCTTGAACCCCAGACCGACATCTGGGAGGCCAGCATGGGACCGATCCAGACCCCCTGAATGTGAGAGTCAGTGAGGAGGCCTGGGCAACCTATGGGGTCCTGAGCAGTGGATCAGTGTTTATCCCTCGAATACTAACAGACATCGTGTGTCCATAACACAAAGAGGGATGCTCTATCAGCCTGGACTCTTAGGGGAGTGCCTGGATCCTGCCCTGAGTGAAATGACAGACTCTAGATATCCCCTATGTGGAAGGAAGTGGGGATAGGGTGGGAGGCTGGGGAGGATAGTGGGGGAGGGTGCAGGAGGAGGGGAGGGAGAGGGAATTGGGATTGACATGTGAAGCAAGCTATTTAAAATTAAAATAATAATAAAATAATAATAAAAAGAAACATTTACCCAATAAAGATGTGTTTCCTACAAAAAAATATGAAGCCTGGTACTAGACAGAGGGGAAAGCTGTCTCCCTGAAAGAGACTTCACAGAATTCTGACAACTTGTCAGGTCACCTCTCAGGAGAGACTGGAGCAGGGACAGTGGCAGCAGCAGTACTCCTTGACCAGGGCTACTTACTCACACATACCTGTTCCTCTGCCCACCAGGCCTCTTTGCTGCTCTTCCCAATGTGAGCACATTGAATAATCTCTTCATTTTTCCTGCTTTTCACTATTATCTGTGAATAGCTCTCTCACTGGCTTATTGAGGACTGGTTGCCAAGCTTGGCATGTTAGAGCTTGCCAGGGCCCAGGCAAACCCTGACCCTAACAACGCTGGTAAAATAACTGCCACGCCCTCCTGCAAAACTAAACACACAGCTCCCAGAGCACTATGTATTGTGATTTCGTGTTGGGTTATTGAAAGGCAGTGGTAGAGAGAAGGAAGGCAGAAAGAGAGGATTGATCTTGTAACAGGTCCCAGACCTCAGTAGGCACTCAGACCTTAGCACAACTGACCCCATGATGGAAATGCCACTCAGCTCACAGACACCATTAGCCAGACAAAATGAAAACAAAGACCTAATCCATCAAAGTCCATAGTTCTGGGAAAGTACTAGCCTTGCTTGCTTGCTTTTGTAGTTCTGCTTCTGGACAACTGTTCTTATGTCAACCCAAAACATGGTTTTTATGCTTAAAAGCTCACCAGTGTAGTCACCAGCTGGCTAGTAAAGATGTTCTATTGGCTTAAACTCATGCTCAAGCAATCTTCTCTGGTGGATATCTCACAACAATCTGACCTTAGGTAGGACCATGCATTTTTATAGAGAAGCACTGTTTTGTCACCTGTGTGCAGACAGCCAAAATACCTACAGGGGAAGATAGGATATGGAACCGTCTATGAGCATAAATGCAAAATGACTTCCACAGTCCACAAGGGGAGCCAGAAATTGCAATCTTTCAGCAGGAAACCATCATTCCTAACTCTGAAAGGATATAAACATGCAGGGCAGGGGCATTACAGCTGTTTTCTGTGAGAAAAGCCTCTGTCAGAGGGGTAGTTCTAGGCCCACTGAAGAGGACACACACAGCAAGAGGAGTCTCAACTTGAATGGCTGTGATGGATCAGGTGATTACCATCCTGTATTCCTGAAGAAGACTTGGAAAACCACCATTCGAGAGAGGTAAGCAGAAGATTTGGTTGCAGAGTAAAAACTGAGAGACTCTGCAGGAAGGTTGAGGGAAAAGATAGAGAGATGCAGTGAGCCGGTGAGAGGGAGTAGGCACAGAATTGACTCGGTGGCATTGCCGGGCTGCTGTGTGGTGACATCTTGCTTGTATAAATAAAGCTTGTCTGAAGATCAGAGGATGGAGCTTGCCACTAGCTAACCATAGAGGTCTGGAGGTCTGTACAGACAGACAGGAAGTGAGATGGCTGGGCAGAGAGGATATAAGCTGGACGAAGCAGCAACTCACTCTTTTCCACTAGGAAGCTAATAAGGTAAAGGTGGCTTTGGCTTGCTCCTTCTCTGATCTCTCAGCGTTTTCTTCTGTATCAGAGTCTGGGGCTTTATTATTTGGACCAATTAAGAACTCCATTTACACTGTTGCACCAAAATGAGCTAGCAGAAGTAGCAGGGAGCTACAAAGCATCAAAGGAGGGGAACAGGGAAAAACAGAGGACTAATGTAAAGAATTGTATCTGGGGCTGGAGAGATGGCTCAGTGGTTAAGAACACTGGCTGCTCTTCCAGAGGCCCTGAGTTCAATTCCCAGCAACCACATGGTAGCTGGCAGTCATCTGTAATGAGATCTGATCCCTCTTCTGGCCTGCAGGCATACATGGAGGCAGAGTGTTGTATAATAAATAAATAAAATCTTTAAAAAAATTGTATCTGGCCCACAGTGAAAGGGATGAAGGCTCCTTTTAGTCAGTTTTTCCAAGGCATCTAAAAGGTCTTTTTGGCAGATGTTTCAGGAACAAGCCGTGACAGGGTGAGAGCTCTTGTGTGGAACATTTTGTAGGGTAAAGTTCAGTAGGTAAAAAAATTAAAAGACAGGGTACAAACATAGGTATGAGGATAAAGAGGCAAGAGTGAGCAAGAGAAATAACCAGAGTGGAGGGAACCAGGAAGAATTTTTGTCTGGTCCCTGCATCCTTGGGCCTCATTTCAAACCAGTTAGGATTTGTTGCCATGGTAGCAGCATTATTCTCAGAGCAGGGCACAGAACCCATCCTTAGCAGCAGTCAGAGCTAGTCCTTTTTAGTTGTGGAGTACTGCAGCAGTCGAGGAGTTGAACTGGTCCTGAAGGATGCTAAGTTGATCAGGGCTGGTGAGACAGAGGGGCTAACATATGCAAAGGAGGCTTCAGTCCAGCTGTTTCTTTTCTGAGTCTCCAAAACAGTGTCCAGAGTTGCAAGAAGAGGGATAGGTTGGATGGCCCGTGGCACATTAGTCCACTTGTGTTACTGTATTTTCTTGTCCTGCCAAGTCCTGCCACCATTTCAGCCCCAAATAAACACACAGAGACTTATATTAATTATAAAAGTGTTGGCCGATGACTAGGGAACTAGGGCTTCTTACTGGCTAGCTCTGTCTTAATTATTAACCCATTTCTATTAATCTATGAATTTCCATGTGGCCTTGGCTTACCAGAGAATGTCCGGACCTTCTACTCCTTTGTTGACTAGATGGCAACTATCCTTGGTGGGCTCTCTCTGCCTACCTTTCCCAGAATTCTCCTCATCCTAGTCCCACCTATCTTCCTGTCTCACTGGCCAGACAGTATTTTATTCATCAACCAATACGAGAAACATATATACAGAAGGACATCCCCCATCACACTTAAACTGCTTTTAGAGGTTTGTGGTGCTGATCTCTTCAAGGCTGACAGAAGAGAAATTAAAGGAGCAGTGGCTAGAGTGTCTCAGAAGAAAGTCCATCTCAGGGGCCGTGATAGAACTTACTAGTTAGCAGAGATCTAGAATATCAGTCAGGAGATAAGTGTACAACTCTGTGGGGAACATTAAGAAACAATGAGGACATCAAGACTGAGTTAGATGAAACTGTACAACTGCACCCTGTACCAGAGCTCTGCAGAAGGATAACTGTAGTTACCTGTTTGCTTACACCAGACTCCTGCATAAGCAACAAACACCTAGAAGCTGTGCATCAGATCAGTTAAAGTCAGCATCTGAGGACTGAACCTGAACAGAAAGTGTCTAAGTGATAGTCTTAGCTTTTACATATGATGAACTGGGTATATTTGTTCCAGATATTAACAATAATGAACAAAAACAGAGTATTTCAAGTAAAACATAATTTTTTATTAGAAACAATTCAATACACTATTTTTTTAAATTAGAACTATTACCTTAAATGACCATAATTAGTATTTAAAAACATGACTACATATTTTACTTAAAATCAAATTGTTATATCTATATTCCAAGAGACAGCTTAATTCTAAACTGTATTTCCCAAAAAGAAACTATTTTTAATTTTGGTCTACAAAGTGAATTCCAGGACAGGCTCCAAAGCTACAAAGAAACCCTGTCTTGAAAAAAAGTACTCCCAGAGAGAGTGACTACCTTACTTTCTCATCACTGGGCACTTCCCTAGAACACTCTCCTCACTGGGCACTTCTCTAGAACATTTTAGAATATCCAAAGTTACCACCTGAGTCTATGACCCATGTCAGTAAATGATTCACTTTACAATGGTTACCATGAAAAATCAGGCCGGGCGTTGGTGGCGCACGCCTTTAATCCCAGCACTCGGGAGGCAGAGGCAGGCGGATCTCTGTGAGTTCAAGGCCAGCCTGGTCTACCGAGTGAGTTCCAGGACAGCCTCCAAAACAATACAGAGAAACCCTGTCTCGAAAAAAAAAAAAAGAAAAAGAAAAATCAGAATGTTTCTCTAAAATTAACCCTATTAAAAGAACCTTTTTAAAAATCATATTTTCATTCCACGCACTCAACCAACAGATGAAAACAGTCAGTTGTGTCGCATCTGTAATAAGTAACTGGCATATAACATGGACTGAATTAAAGAAGGAAAAACCAGTTCTCTACAAATCTCTAGATCACCTGATACTCTGTCACTCTGATAACGGTAAGCATATCAGTATGCTTTCTTAGTATCATCCTATTCACTTAGAGGCACAGTCTGTAGAGTAAAATGTAGTAGTTTGAATATAACTGGTCCCCACAATGTCATAGGGAGTTGCACTATTAGGAAGTATAGCTTTGCTGTAGTGGGTATGCCCTTGCTGAAGGAAGTGTGTCACTGTAGGATGGGCTTTGAGGTTTCCTATTATCAAAATATTTCCCAGTGTCTCAGTCAACTTCCTGTTGCCTGCAAGATGTAAGACTCTCAGCTACTACTCCAGCAACATGTCTGCCTGTACACTGCCATGTTCCTGGTCATGATGGTAATGGACTGAATTTCTGAAACTGTACGAGAGCCACCCCAATTAAATGCTTTCCTTTATAAGAGTTGCCATGGTCATGGTGCCTCTTCACAGAAATAGAGACCCTAAGACACAAGATAACCAAAATAAATGAGCTTTTGGAATTTCTTAGGAAATATCCACAAGCTCACTGCCAAAGCACTTATTATATACCTCCTAGATTTTATGATAAGAGTAAAGGCACTGGCCCTGGAGCTCCCTATCTAAGTAGAGACAAGATTGTATTGTCAAGGCACCATGAGTGAGTCCAAGTTGGAAAGGACCTCCTTCATCAAAGTTGTCTCCTCCTGAAGAATCTGAGGGTTTGTTGACTCCACAGATATAAAACCAACTTCAAAGACACGGTTTGGATATTCTAAAAGTTTCCAAAGGTGTTTTGTTGATGACAGTATCTGGCATCCTCCTTTCATCAGGAACTATGACAGGTTAGGGTATAGACTGAGATATTAGCTTTTACTAAGAGAAAAAACTGGATAAAGGGCATAGCCAATTGAACCAGCATGCATGTTCCACACCAGTTCGATGGTAAGCTTGCATAAGTGCTGCCATGGTCATAGCATCCTCATATGTCAATTTGGAAGATATTGAGGGCAGAGTAATTGTTATTTGCCTCTCTATTGTTTGAGACATTTAGGATGTGGGTATTGAGTCTGAGATCCTCTACTGGGCAAAAAAAAAATACATCCCCCTTTAGGTGAGACATGAAGAGTAATTCATCTTTAGATAAGGAGGGTTTTCCCTGGTTTGGCCAAAATGGTCAGCACTGGTCAGACTTATATAGCCAGAGCCGGGAGGTCTACACAGCTGAAGATGAAAGCAGCAGACTTCTGGCTGGTCATATTTCCCATGCATCCTTGTCCTGTAATGTGGCTAGCTCAAAACCTACTCTGGTGGAAGGGTGCTCCATCCAATGGAACTACTTGAGCCTAGGGACTCCCTGACATGTAAGTTTATTGTAAATTTTACCCATTTACTCAAGCATTTAATTTTTATAACCAATTTTTATATACCTGATTTTGAATATTATTTAACTTTAAACTTTTGCTCTTAACATTTACTTTAAACTTGTTTTTGCCTTACTTGTTTTAGTCTTAATTTTGACAACACACATGGAATACTATATTATGGAAAATAAAAATTGGTCTCTCCCTCCAAATTTGTCTCTGTAAATGAGTACTTAGCATGACTACATAGTTCTGAACACATTAAGTAATTCCATCATTTATAAGATAACTGACCATTGACTTGCATGTCTTAATTATCTTTAACAGTTTACAACAAATTGGTACCTTGTTTGTTTGCTTTTCTTTTTCAAGACATGGTTTCTCTGTATAGCCTTAACTGCACTGTAACTCATTCTGTAGACCAGGCTGTCCTCAAATTCATATATCCACCCGTCTATGCCTCCCAAGTGCTAGGATTAAAGGCTATGCCACCACTTGCCCACCTCAAGTTGGTACCTTTTATAAGATTAAGATTTTACAATTTTATTCCTATTAAGTTTGAGTCTTAAAAATTATAATTCTTGAATTAAAGATCATTTAGTATTAAATAAAAACTTTAAACCATAAATACAGTCCAGAAAGAGACGGGGAAACTTATTTTCCTGATCCTTTTATAGTGTACCTTTATAAAATGTCAGGTTTTTTATGACTTGTTTCATCAAATAGCTAAAACTTAACAAAATTAGCAAAGGCATAAGTGATTAGACATACCTCTTTAAGTCTTTAGGAATTTACAGGACTTAATCATCAAATATATATTACATAGACCTTGTTAATGGTTTTGCCCTCATCTGTTATTTTTTATTTTAAGAACCAAATTTATCATACACAAAAACCCCATCCTAATTAAAAATATCTTGGAGACTTGCTATTGCCTCCTTAATACAAGGAAAATAAAATAAATCAAACCATCTTGATGACCTGGTGCTGCCTCTTTAGTCTAATAAAAGGGAAATACAATGATTAGCAAGGGTCTCACTGGGTCTAGCCATTTTATGGGTGCTGCTTTGATTGATTTATACCATGTGGTCACCTTAACCAAGATGGTAGCTATGTCACATGGCTGCCAAAATAGCAGCAAGCCACCTGGTTGTTAATTACTCCAAGGTGAATCTAGATCACCAGTCAATATTACATAGTATATATCAGGCTGCCCCCAAATGGTGGTGGCATACACCTTTAATCCCAGCCCTGGGAGGCAGAGGCAGGTGGATCTCTGTGAGTTCAAGGCCAGCCTGATCTACAGAGCAAGTTCCAGGACAGGCTCCAAAGATACAGAGAAACCCTGTCTCAAGAAACCAAAATAAAAATGGGGAAGCTGGAGAGATGGCTTGGGGGTTAAGAGCACTGTGGGCTCTTCCAGAGGACTGAGTTCAATTCCCAGCAACCACATGGTGGCTCACAACCATCTATAATGAGATCTGGTGCTCTCTTCTGGCAGGCAGATATACATGCAGGCAGAACATTGTATATGTAATAAATAAATCCTTTAAAAATATACAGGCATGAAGAGACAATATTCCTCTCTACAGATCATCCTTAAATAATCTAAAACCATGCACAATGCATAAAGAAAGGAAAAAAGTATTTCAACCAGAGGTCTTGAATGAGGCATCAACGGAGCACTTTAGAGCTATTTTGAAAGTTGTCTCTCGCCTCTTTTGAGCTATTTCTGAGCAATTGTTTTTTTTTATAGTCATAGCCATTATTTATATGCCAGTATCATTTGTCTCATGTGTGGAGGAAAATCAACAAACTTTTGAGTCTTATATGGAGGGACCTATTAAGAAATATCTGGAACAGCTGGACAATCCCAAGGAGAATGCTGGCCAGCTGGAACTAAGTCCTTTCTCTCAATAGACTTCATTCTTTATTGCTACCCTGGAAAGCCACCAACTCATGTCACAGATAATGGCTATGAAGACAAGATCCTTCTCTGATTCTCAAATAATGGCCATTATGATACTGTGTACTCAGAACAATTTCAATCAGCTGCAGAAATCTGTCAAGCTATATTATGTAACATTCTCTATATGGATGTATTTGTAATGGCTGAAGAAATATTGAAAGCTGTTGTTGATTTATCTCAAAATAGTCCCAGAAGAAACAGAAACAATGCTTTGTCTGGAAAAGCAGACGTCAATACGAATCAGAAGAGCTCAACTCAGATATTGATAGCATTTTCAGATGTTATCCAACTGAAACTCACACACAGGTCTGGGGAAGCACAAGGGCTGGCTTCACCCCATACTCTGAGTCGGGAGTTTGAGGTTACTATCAAGTCTGGACCTCTGCTGAGTTGCCAAGTGGCGCTAATGCAGTTGGTCCAGGAGGATAACTTGGAGAACCTGTGGTCCAAAGCTGCCGTGTCAATCAACCTTGCCTCTGTCACACCCCTGGTACCTCACCCCTACCTACAGCAAGTGACTATCCATGCTCGACACACTTCAACATGCATCAACCAGCACCTCGGTGTGACCGGGACTCACTGCCATGTGACAGTGAGTTCTAGAGCCACGTTCTAAGAATCTCACCCTCTAGAGACACTTCTATGTTATCTGGGTTTAGACTCCCCCATAGAGAAGCCTGAGCTAAAGCTTGTGGGTTCCAGCAGCTTGCTCTCCTTTCTGCAACCCCCAAAGGGGACCCCCGACCTGCGGGGATGAGGTGATGAGGGTTGCTACTAATTTGGTGGGTCTTCACGAGCAGATCCGATCTTAATAAGCAAACTTCAAGAGGTTAAGGGAAACAGGCTCAAGACAACTTTTGCTGATCAAGAGCGTTTATTCTTGGGGTGAAATGGTTTTTATAGTAGAGAATCTCAGGGGGCGGTACAAGCATGTCAATCAAGTCTCAACTCAAATATACACCAAATAAGGTAAAGACGAAGCTGTAATTTTCCATCAGTTGCATTCCACAAATGCTTGTCAGCGTAAGCCAGGTGCAGAAATTAGGGAGGGGTAAAAAGTATTCAAAGGAACACATTAACCTTTTGTTAACAAAGACAATTGCTCTATAAGGGTTACTTCCACCTATCATTATGGTAAAAGCATCCAAAGGAACACATTAACCCTTTGCCAACAAAGGCAATTGTTCTATAAGGGTTACTTCCCCCTGGCTAGGCGGGTGGGCTGCCCTGTGTAAATTTAACTTTTGTGGTTAGCTTTTTCCTTTGTCTCAAGGGCATGTGTGCCCGCAGTCATGTAGGCAGAAGGCCAAGAAATGGCCGACAGACTCCATTTTGTTCAAGGTTCTAGCAGTCCCCAACACCTTTCCACATCAGGTAAGGTGTCGAGATGATACTAGGGACTGAACCAAGGACCTCCAACCCCATAATACTCCACTAGTGAGCTACAACCCGATAACACCCTACTAGTGAGCTACAACCTTGGCCCTTTCTTCATGTTTTAAAAAAGGGGTTGCATTAAGTTACCCAGTCTGGGTTTAAATTTGTGACCCTTGTATCTACACCACCATCCTAGGCTCTGGTTGCTTTCTGAGGGATAAAATCAGAGGAAGGAAGAGAAGGTCAGAGGCAACAAGAAGGGAATGGCATAGGTGTGCTGAAGCGAGTCCTGTCCCATGGTGCCTCCCATTAGGGTCCTTTTCAGAATGCCTCTCTAAGCACTTAGCAGTTCTTCCTGGCCTCCACTGACTCTGAGTTAACACACAAGAACAACTGACTCACCAGGCCATTTCCACATACTCACTCATCCACTGATATTCCTAGGGCACACCTATTTGCAGGCTGAATATACTTTTCCAGCCTTGCTCCCAACCCCAAGGAAGACTGTGATTGCTGTAGACCAAAGAAAACCATTTGGTAAGCAGAGTTGACATTCACCACAGCCGGGCTTTGCATGAGCAAACATAGGACATAATGTCATTTAGATCCCAGCTTTCCTGTACCAAACAAAAGGACACATATTTAAATCAGAGGTGTTTGATTTAAAAGGAAGCTTGCCGGAGATGTTCATGCACCTGTTTGATCTCTGTGAGTTCAAGACCAGCATGCTCTACACAGTAAGATCCTGTCTCAAAAAATGAAGACTTTTTTAAAAACTTAAACATAAAATGTGCCTTTTTTTCTAGGCTTGTGGTATATGCCTGCAATCTCAGCACTTGGAAAGCTGAGGCAGAGCAGGTATATATGGCAAGACTGTGTCTAAAGGAAGGAAGAAGTGGTGAAGGGGGCAGGATGGGGACAGGGGAGGAGGGGAGAAAGGTAGCTGTAACATCCGGGTTCTGAGACTGTGGCAACTGTCATATTTATTTATATAGTTAGTTAGTTAGTTAGTTAGTTAGTTAGTTAGTTAGTTAGTTAGTTTGGTTTCTAGAGACAGGGTTTCTTTGTGTAGTCTTATCTGTCCCAGAACTAGCTCTGTAGACCAGGCTGGCCTCAAAGTCACAGAGATCCACCTGCCTCTGCCTCCCTAAGTGCTGGGATTAAAGGTGTGAGCCACCTCTGCCACCACCACCTCCCTGATATAGATGGTCTTTCAATGTCTAGGGAAGAATATACATGTTAAGTCTAAAATTAATTTTGAAGTTTCAGAGCAAAGTGCCAATTCCTTCAGCTTTAAGCAGGTTAGACCACACAACCTGACCCAATGTGCCAATCAAAGAAGAGAATAGGAGAAAAGTGGAAAAAAGATTTACATCAATGGGGCCGTCTGTTGGGAAATACAGATAAGGGTTCCAATAACCCCAAGCCTGACTCCCCCCACCTTCTTTTAACAGTCTCATTTAGCCCAGATTGCCCTTGACCTTGTTATGTCTCTTAGGATGACTTAGGCTTCTGATCCTCCTGCCTCCACCTCTGAAGTGTTGAGATTATAGACATGTGCCACTATGCCCAGTTTATGCTTCGCTGGGGGTGCAACCCAAGTCTTGTTCATTCTGAGCAAGCATACTACCAACTGAGTGACATTTACAGCCCTCCAGGTCTGTCTTTGAGGTACTAACATATAAACTTGAAGTTTATTTTGTTGTGTTGAAACAAGTTCTTGCTATGTAGAGCTTGGATAGCCTGGAACTTCTTATGTAGACCAGGCTGGCCTTGAACCTACAGCTATCCTCCTCCCTCTGCCTCCCAACTGCTGGGATTAGAGGCCTGAGCCACCACTCCCAGTGAGTTTTAAGTTTGAAAGATATGGTGTGGGTGGGAAGAACATAATTAAGAGTCTCAGTCAACATGTTGTGTGGTAGATCACTATCTCAGATCTGATTCTCATGGTAGTTGGAGGAAGTTATCACTGTCATCATGTGAGGAGGCTAATACGGTTCCCATGATATTACTCATTTCTGCCTAGCATGGTGGCTCGTGCTTGGAACTCCAGCACTCAGGAGACTGAAGCCGGCAAACTGCCATGAGTTTGAAGCAAGCCTGGTCTACATAAAAAGTTCTAGGCCAGACTAGACATGATCTCCAAAAACCAAAAGGAGCAGAGCATGGTGATGTTCATCTTTGACTCCAGCATGACAAAGGCAGAAAGAGCTGTGAGTCAGAGGTCAGTCTGGACAGGGAGGCAGAGAGACACAAGGAGAGAACCAGTCCTGCTCTGGGGTCATCTCATCATAGAGTGACATGTCTCTCAAGCTTCAGTGCTTTGGAATGCAAGATAACTGCAAGCTAAGGACAATGACTAAACAGCTTCAGGCACACTTTAGGAAGGGGTCTGGAGCAAGACACTGTAAAAGCCAATGCTGAGGTTCCTTAGTTCCTCTTCTTGATCTGCCTTTAGCCTTTAGCAGGATGAGACGGGTTTGGTGTCACAAGTCTTCAGACGCTCATCAGTGAGTTATTAACCTGTTTACATGCACAGGCAAACGAGTAACACAAAGCAAAGGAGATGCATGGAGCAGAGGCAGACGTCCTTGGTCCCACTTGACTTTTGTTACCTGCAGGCCCAAGACCTGTTGTTTAGCAAAAGGAGTTTCTAAGAAGCTAGCTGTTCAGTAATATTTGCACTTAGCAGAAGGCAAGGAAAGTATTACAGACTCCTTGGGGTCATATCAAAACCCAAGGTCAAGGCCAAGGAAATACTACTCTTGTAATATTAGTACTTGAGAGTTGGGGCAGATGCTATGTGCTGAGGTTATTCTCAGTATGTAGCAAGCCTAAGGCTAATCTTAGATACACGAGATCCTGTCTCAAAACAAAACAAAAACACCCAAGTGCAACCAGCCTAGCTTGTAAACTCTGCCACAAAGGAAGGTGAAGGGGGAGATCGAAAGTGCAGACCCAACCTAATTAATGCAGAGAGTTCAAGGCTAGCCTGGGCAACTCAAGGAGAACCTACTTCAAAAATAAGAAAGTAACCTGGATATGGCATCTCACAGCTGAAATTCCAGAACTTTGGAGAAAGGCTATCCTTAGCAACATATTGAGTTCAAGGCTAGCCTGAATTATATGAGGAACTATCCCAACAAAAACAAACTTTGATTTTGAGATGGGGTCTCAGGTAGGTTGAAATCCCTTTGTAGCTGGGGCAGACACTGAATTCCTGACTCTTCTGTCACCATCCCCCAGTTTCTGAGACTGTAGGTGTGCACCACCATGTCCAAATGATGTTATTCTCTTCTAACACCACACATACCCAGGCAGTAAGGGCAAGTTGGCAGGCCAGGTGCCATCTTTGAAGAAAAGAGCAGGAAGGGGAAGCAGAAGCATCTTTGGAGGCAAGGAGCAAGTCTTGGGTTGGAGCGCCAGCAGGACACCATTATTCCTCAGTGGAGCAGTGTAGTAGCCACTGGGGCTAAAGATGGGTTAGGACATCCTGATGATAGCCAGGCATCCTTCCTACTTGACCTAGCTGCTGGCAGGGCTCAGGGGATGTTTCTAGCTCACACAACCAGCTTAGAAGGCTGGATGATGAACCAGAAAGTTAGATGAAAAGAAGACAGCAGGACGTTAACCAAAACCCTTCCCAGACCCCAAGGATCCATGGCTTGAAACTGATGATCAGCAGGAAATCAAAGATTGGAGAATCCTGGGATTGTAGCTTCCCTCATTTGTCTGTACACACACACACACACACACACACACACACACACACACACACACACACACACACTGACCCAATCACCCCTTTACCTGTGGGACCTCATTCTTGTTGCTCTTCCTTCCTGCCTGGAACTCTTGCCCTAGAAAATGTGGACAAATGGCTAGACAGTCTCTCTCTCTCTCTCTCTCTCTCTCTCTCTCTCTCTCTCTCTCTCTCTCTCTCTCTCTCTCTCTCTCTCTCTCTCTCTCTCTCTCTCTCTCTCTCTCTCTCTCTCTCTCTCTCTCAAGAACATAGTGGCCAGGGCATGTAGGAGGAGTCTGGCTAGTTAGCTAGTGCTGGCCTGGGATTTACCCAGTACTGAGGCCTCTGGTGCCAGATGCAGAATCCAGAATTGGAAAGAGACTAGGCAGGGTCCTAGAGACACCACTCTGTCCTGCCTGGTCTTCAGAGGAGCTGCTAGTCCTGTCCTGCTGGACTGAACCTCAGGCTGTCATAGTATCCTCTCCGATGACTAAGATGACATCTAGTGACTGAGGTCTCTCGAGTAGTAAAAGATTCCATGTCATTCTTCCTCAAACAGAGTGTGAGATGGGAGCCAGGAAGAGGGTACCAGGAAGGGGAGCCCAGCTTGATTCCCCCATCCCTGCAATGAGGAAGGTCCCTGCAATGAGGAAGATGTTTAGGCAAAGTCAAGCATCTGCTGGTCCATCTGCCTGTGTGTCTAGGTAAATGTCTGCCTGGCTCAGGGGCCATCCCCAGGAGGTTCCACCAACCTACTAACCACTCTCAAGACCATTTGAGTATGTGCACACCCTGTCTTTGAGCCAGGGACACAGGAAGAGAGTGTACAGCATCTCCTCTTGCAGAGGGTACCAGGTAGGATACAGCCTATGGGAATCCATGACTTAGTCATCAGGGTAAGAGGTCTCCCTGGCACTTGGTTGTATTAGGGACCAGAGTGTGACAGGGCTAGAGTGTGGCTGTCAGGGCCATGGGACTTTAAGGAGAAGAGAACCCTGCTAGAGACCCAAGAGAGTCCTGACGGGAGGATCAAAGCTGGCCCACAAGAAGAATGTTAGCGAGCCCTTGGGCCAGACCTTGGTACAGTCTAGCACTCACGGATCTTCTAATTCTTTTGTTGACATTGTGTGACACTGGTGTGGGGCCAGATTCCATTTAACTTACTCCATGTGTAGGTGGCATTGCATCTGACCCAGAGTAAGCAGGGAGAGCAACCCCTGCCAGGCTTAAACTTGTCCTAGTCCACAGTGAGCCTAGACACTTGTCACAGACTGAGCACTGGTCCTAACTATAAATTAGTTCTTATCTTTTTTCAAAGATTTATTTATTTAATACATATACATTGTTCTGCCTACAGGCCAGAAGAAGGCACCAAGTTGAATTGTAGATGGTTGTGAGCCACCATATGGTTGCTGGGAATTGAACTCAGGACCCCTGGAAGAGCAGCCAGTGCTCTTAACCTCTGAGCCATCTCTCCAGCCCCAGATCTTATCTTTCATACATGCCAAATCCTGATTTCACTCCCTTCCTACTAGGGCTGGAACCCAGAATCTTTGCAAAGTTACTGCTAGGCAAGAACTCTATGGCTGGAAGTATACCTCTAGTCCTCTCTTTACTTAATTTTAAGACAAGATCTTGTTGAGTTGCCTAGGCAGGCCTTGAGAGCTAGGCTTCTGAGCCTGTAGGTCTAGACTGGTTTGGTCTCATTTATTTATTTACTTATTTAAGTTTTAGACAGGGATCCACTATGTAGATCAAGCTAGCTGCCCTCAAACTTGTGATGATCCCCCTGCCTCTGACTTCTAAGTGCTAGGACTGAAGTATATACCACATGCCTGGCTCCCTAGGCAGCTACAGCTTTTCCCACTGTGGCCTCTATGAATGAACTCCAGTTTGATAGTTTGAGCCCCATCTGGCCAGACAGGAACCCAGTGTCTTATGAGTAAGCCTCACTCTTTATAGTAGAACCATCAGGGTCTTCCTTAGCCTTAGGTTATTGGGAAAGAAGTAGTCCTGCCCACCTGACGGGAGCAGGTGGGGTGGAGCAAAGGGCGACCACACCAAGCTCCATCCTCCTCCTCATGGGCAGAGGCTTCTTGGCAGCACCAGGGACACCAGGTAAGACCTGGGCCCCCAGGGAACACAAGTGAGGGAAGGAGAATGAAGGCACAGGTGTGTGCTCACAGGCCTGGGGACAGCTCCTGGGCACTGGGGAAGGAAGAGCAGCTTCAGGGAGAATGGGCATAGTGGAATCAGGATTGCAGGAGGGAGCATCACAGCCAAAGCCGTCTCATGCTCCTGGGAGGTGTCTCTCAGACCAGGAGTGAAATGTCTCTCCAAGGACAGTAGGGAAGAGGCAGCAGCCTCCTGGGGTACAGCAGTGCATCAGCCTACAGACAGCAAATGTCAGAGAAGCCGAGAGGACGGGCTGGATGGAAAGATTTGTAGGACTGTGGATCTGTGACCCGGAAGAGAACTGTGCCATAAGTGATGGTTTCCCCGCTTAGAAAACATTTCTAGTAGCTGTGCCTATTGACACAGAATCTAACCCCAGTTGCTAGGGAGGCTGAAGCAGGAGGCTTGCAAATTCAAGAACTGTCTAAGCTACAGAGTGGTTTCAACCTGGGCCACTTAGTGAGACAATGTCTCAAGATTTTAAAGAAGAAAAATGAAAGGGCTGGGAATATAACAGATAGCACCTTTGTGCAACATGGCAAAGTCCTGCTTCAACAGTCAGTTGAGCAATAACGGACGGACAGAGGGGTGTGCCCAAGTAGAAGGAACTGGAAGTTGGTAGGATCCTGGGTGGGACTCTCCAGGCCCAGCTGCTAATGGGGAATTCCCCCCATCAGGGTTCTAGTTATTTTCTCCCCATTACAGCTCTGCTGACCAAGAACAGTACTGACCCCTGGGACCGGTTTGGTTCAACAGAGGCCAGGAGACCTGGGGAGAGAAAGGCTGCAAGCAAGAGTTAGAGGGTTGAGGCATGAGCCTGCTCCCTGTTTATCCCTGAGCCAAGGGTGCTAAGGAGTTCAAGGCTGCTTAGGCCCATTGCCAGCAGTATGAGTGGTCATGTCTTAGCGCTCTATTGCTCTGATAAAGACTATGACCAAAAGCAACTTAGGGAGAGAAGGGTTTGTTTGGCCTGTGGGTTACAGTCCATCATCAGGCAAAGAGAAAGCTGAGCTCAGGGCAGGAACAAAGAGACAAGAACTGAGGTAGAGGCCATGGAGGAAGGCTGTGCTGTGTGGCTTACTCTCCACAGCTTGCTCGGCCGGCTTGCTAACATACCCGGGACCACCTGCCCAGGTGTGGCTCCACCCATATCAACCACTAATCAAGAAAATGCCCCCACAGACCAATTATGGAGGCATTTTCTCAGTTGAGATTCCTTCTTAGATGACTCTAGCTTGTGTTAAGTTTACAAAAAATAAATAAAACAAAACAAAAACAAAGAGCCTAACCAACACAGGGCAGGGCAAACACAGAACTGCAGCTTGAAAAGGGTCTGGAAAGAACCCTTCTACCCAAAGCCCCTGCCACCTCCACATACCTAGTGCAAGGCGCTGACCAGAACTCTAGGAAGGACCACTAACATGAATGTGGTTCTCTCCTGATCTGCCTTAATCCAGGCCCTCCCTGTCGGGTGGAATGGAACAGAGACAGGGCGAGGGCTTTGGGTAGAAGCTCACACACACACACACACACACACACACACACACACACACACTCACACACACACACACACACACACACACACACACACACACACGCAGCTCCCACACCACAGTTAGCACCTCACAACCCATCCCTGACTACCTGTTGTTACATCCCCTATCACCAAAATACCACTGTAACTCCCTCCCCTCCTGAAGACAGGAAAAGAGCTCTCCTCATCCATCACAGCTCCAGGAACTGACCTGACTGCGGTGGTGAGGGAATAAAGACATGACAGACATGGTCACATGTACAGAAAATCTGGGGCTGGGTGGACTGGGTTCTCTAATATAGTACAGCATGCTTACTATATACAGTTGAACAGGGAGGTGGGGTCATTGGTTACAGCTGAATCGAGGAGGCAGGATTAATGCACACAGATAAACAAGGAGTCAGGGTTATCATATACTGCCGAACAAGGAAGGGCAGGTTTAACAAATCTCAGTAGAAGCCATCTGTAGGGGAGCCTTGCCTAGGAAAGGTTTTGCCATTTCCCATGGGGCTGAGGCATTGGCATCTGCCACACGGCCAAACTCATGTCAACAGCACACATCCACTTGGGATATCACTCACTCAGGGCTTCCTCCATGCCCAAAATGACATTTATCTCTGGACAGCTACCAGCAGAAGTGGATAGCTCAGTGATGGGTGTGGAGCTCTGGGCATCTGGCATTTTAGGCAAGAGTGCTACACTAAGTTCTACCCCGGCCTGATGAGTCCTTTCCTGAAGGGGGCTTGCAAAGGACATCATTGTCTGTCGCCTGACACTGCATCCTTGGAAGTCCTGGCAGGAGCCTACAGCATGGGCAAGCAGTGGTTTCCTGCAGCTGGAGTTTTCCTGGCCGGTAAGTGAGCAGGGAAGAGGAGCTGGCCGCCCTCACCCATAATCTGCTTACTTGGTAAGGAAGGACAGAGTCCTCAGCGAACTCCATGACCCCCACCTTAGGGCTTCCCTTCATTGTCTACGTGTTTTCCTGGCCATGACCAGCCCAAGGAAAGACTGGAGACCTCAGGCTCCTAGAGAGCAGTCAGGGCTACCTGCTTGGAGCTGTACACATGTGTAGCTAGGTTTGGCATTAACCCCAGAGCCCTCAAAAATTCCCCACGCATGTGCTCCACCACCCAGTCAGCCCTGAAGAGGAACCCTATACGCAGGGAACATGGTCAGGTCACAGTCTCACCCACAATAGAGAATCTGACAGTATTTTCAGCACCATCAAGCTAGTCTAGGCCTCGGATGGGGTTTGAATCGAGTGTGCAAGACTCTCGACTCCTAGTGACCACCTGGGCCTGACATGGAGGTTGTTAGGAGACAGATGACAAACCCTGAAGACATGTCCCATTGTCCTCACATTCCTGGGTGGAGGTAAAGGCATTCCTGGTGTCAGTCAGGCTAGAATCAGGGAGGGGAGGTAACCTGAGTGACTAGCTTCATAGTTTGGGGCCTAACCAGGCCCAAGTGTTGCTCTCAGGTACCTAAGGGAGCCAGCTGTGACAGGATGAGATGTGAGAGTCTAGGGACCAGTTCTGCTCACCAGACACTGGGGAACCAGGCCTTTCTTGCTTTGCAGCCTTCCTGATAGTCTCAGCTTCTACCCTGACCCTTCTCTCTACACATGAAGACCTTAACCAAGTTCCTTCAGCCCCTGACACATCTGCTCGGCAAAGCAGCAGCATTTTGGGCATTCTGACAGAAACTGTTAGTGGCATCAATTCAGTTGAGACGGAATCAGAGGCCCTGCAGAGGAGGGCAGGAGCCCTTTCTACAGAGGCAGTGGGGGGCCAGGAGTCCCCCTCAATGCCTGGCCCCTTAGGAAGTACCAGGGTCATGCCTGGACCAATCCCCTCAGCCCTGAACACATCTGCAGCCCACATGACTGTTGACTCTCAGCCAGTGTCCTCTGGGGCTGACCCTGTAGAGGAAAACTTGGCCTCTGGAACTCTAGAAACAATTGCTATGTCATTGTCACAGCCTTCTCCCACACGTGGATCTGAGCAGAAGTTCAACAAGGTCCCCAAGTTGTGTTGGACAGTCCCTACCTCTGCATCATCGGAGACAACTGTTGCATCTAAACCAACACGGCATCCAATCAGAGCTTCCTTTTCCCCCATATTCCCTAGAGCTCTGTGCCTGTTATTGAACATCTCCAGTCCCCCTGTGTGGCGGGATGGCCACTCCAGGTCAGAGGCATCCCTACCTGTGGCACTGGCTCCAAGGAGCCCCTTAGGACTGCCTATCTTTCCATGGATGCCTAACACACTGAAAGCTACAGAGACCCCGTTGCCTGCATCTTCAGGGAGATCAGGGCTGGAACTGGCCTCCCAAGCCTTTCCAGTGAGCTCTGGGTCATCTGAAGACACTGTAGCTTCGGGCACGGGACCAGTATCCAGTGGTGCTCCTGTGCCGCTGCTGTCCTCAGCAACATCATCTTCACGTCCATCCTCCCCCTGCTCCCCACCCTCCTCATCAGCATTGCCCCCGTCTTCATCCCCACCACCTGCATCTTTGTCATTCTCCCCACCACCACCCTCAATCCCGGTCCCAGTTTCCTCTGTCACCACAGGAGCCAGGGCCCCTCCTAAACCTTCTGTGTCTGTGACTGCATCCTCAACTACAGACTCTTCCACTAAAACCTCGAACCTTGCACTCTGGATGGCCCTACGACCCAGCCATCCCAAGCCATGGGTTCCTACCAGCCTGAGCCACCTGCCCACTCTCTCCTTCCAACATTTCTCCAGCCCTCCCCCTGCCCCACACAGCTCTGTCTCCACCAAGTTACCTGGGGGTGCTGACTCTACCCAGTCCTCTACCCTGCCTCGCCCTGGCCAAGATGTGTCTTTGCAGGACTTGAGTTCCTCCACGCCAGGACCTAGTCATGTGACCCACTCTGTGACCTTCAGGATCAACAGTAAATGTTTCACCACAGCTGTCTGGAACTTGATACCCCTGAAGCAAAGGCTGTTGAATGGGTTTATCTGCTACCAGGTGTGTCACCTGCTCCTTGGGTAGAGGAATGTGGGTGAAGATACTCTTTCCTGCTCTGCTTCCTTCTGAGTATGCCAGGCACGGCCACAACACATGCTACACACATCCTTGGCTTCTAAGAGCAGCTGGACACAAAATAATAAAATCTAATGAGTACCATGCTGTGCTCCCGGGAGGAGACTGGGGAGAGGCTAGGCAGACATACTTCTTAGACGTCATTACAGAGGGAAAATCTCACAGTGGGGGAGGCCTCGCCTATCAGAAACAGAGCAGGTTCTCACTGTGCAGCTGCTGGCCTTTTATCAGCACTTAGCTGATCCCTGGCAAAGTGAGGCACAGTTCCCGCCTTGACTCTGGAACCAGGAGCAAGGCAGGTATCTCAGACAGGAACTGCCATTTCTCACCTGCCATGCAGGGCGCAATCTCCTGTGGAATGGTTCATCTCTGTGTGCAACTGGGAAACAACAGGAGCTATAGTCCTCGGGTCTGATGGAAGCCAGACTAGAAGCGCAACAAGCTGTGGGAAGGAACTTAGGGGACTAGCAGACTGTTGGGTGGTGTGCTTGCACACACCGGGTGACCCCTCCACCACAGCAATGGATCCCCTTTGGTTGTTGGTTTGTTTGTTTGTTTAGTTAGTTGTTTTGAGACAAGGTCTCACTGTGCAACATGGTTGACCTAGAACTCACCATGTAGACCAGGCTGGCCTGGAACTCCCAGAAATCCACCTGCCTCTGCCTCCCAAGTATTGGGATTAAAGTCACATGCCAGCATGCCCAGGCCTCTTTTTTATTTTATTTTATTTTATTTGAGACAGGGTTAACCTGGCTTTGAAATGGTCCTTGGGCATTCCTCTCCAAGACTCAATGCTACCACATCTGGCCTGGTTGTGGATTTTATGTCTATTAGTTGGTTGAGTTTTTTATTTTCGTTTGTTTGTTGCTTGTATTTGTTTATTTGTGTGATCAGGTCCCCACTATGTAGCCCAGGCTGACAGTGAACCCGCCTCAGCTTCCTAAGTGCAGGGACAAAAGGCATGCACTACCACACCCGGCAGTGGGGAGCATTTAGCTGGAGTGGAGAGAAGGTAGCCACATCAAACACTGAAGGGCTTCCCAAGCACTGGGGCAGAGAGAGCACTGTTTGGGGGAACCCAAGTTGCAGAGGGACTGGCAAAGGACTCTATGGTAAATGAGGATGGGAGTGGCAGCCCAGGCTGGTGGCTGGCAGGATACAGAGCCCAAAGGTGACTGGACTGCCGAGGTACAGCATGTACAGCCCCTGGACAGATGGATCCCAGTTAGGATCTCAGTACAAAGCAATCACAAGCCTCAGGCTACCAGAGGGGAACAGCCCGGGAAAGGCCCAGCTGGACCAGGATCGGGGATGAGACAGACAGAGGCCAGGGAAGATGGAGGGACACAAGGCAGGGGTGAGCATGCTGACCTCTGTGCCTCTGCCTCAGCTCCAGCTCATCTACCATGAGGCCTTCTCCAGCTTCAAGAATGTCAGTGCCCTGCTATTTCGGTGAGTGTAGTTTTTCAACTGACCTATGCCTTTAGCAGCCCTAGCCCAGGCCGCTCACCCTGCCAAGTGTGAGTGTCCAGGGACACCTTGGCCCAGATGGGTGGGTAAGAGGCCCACATTTGTTCCTGCCACCAGCTGTGCTGCATGACCTCAGCTGGCCTTCCTGCTATTTCCTAATTCCAACTGTTGGGTTTGGATGACGAAATCAGGACGGGCTGTGTACAGGGAGAAGGCAGGCAAAGAGCATTTGGCTGCTTATCCTGGGGACAGGGTCATGTAAATGATATGTAAATAAATGCAAATCTTGGGTGGAACCCTCTCATTCTGAGCTGCTAGGAAAGTGGACTACTACCTCCAGAATTGGCCGTGGGGTGGGGTGGCTATCCAGGACAAGATCCCAACTGCTTCAGTTTTTTTCCCTTTTGCTGGGTGGGGGCACAGACCTTTAATCCCAGCATTTGGGAGGCAGAGGCAGGTGGATCTCTGTGAGTTTGAGTCCACCCTGGTCTACAGAGTGAGTTCCAGGACAACAAGGGCTACACAGAGAAATCCTGTCTTTAAAAAAATCCTTTTAATAAACTGAAGTCCACTCTGTGATTCCCCTGCCCTGAGCCTAAGCCCATTTTGTCTCCCAGCCCTGGGATTGGCACAGGAAGAGCAAATGTTATTTTAGATTCTGGGGCTGTTTATTTCCCGGTCTCTCCCTGAGAGCTGCCTGAAGGAGATGCCTCCCCAAAACACGATCAATTGATCCTTCTCCTCTAGGCTTTAGAAATTCCTCAGGCCTGTCACTCCCCCTCTCTCCCGAGCCCCCTACTTCTTGAACTGCAGCTACGGTTTTCTCTGTGTCCACTAGACCTCTTGAGAGCCCCCAGCCGGCTGTGGTCTCTTTGAGTGACACCTTATCCCAGTGCCTCCCTGGACAAGATACTCAGTGTCCCTGTGAGAATGTCCAAGGGAACTTACTTTAATCAAGCGCCTGCTGTGCCTGCATCCTTCATGCCTCACAACAGCCCTCTTAGCCCCAGCACCAAAGGGGTCATGTGACCGCTTCATTCGTGTGACTGCTCTAATCACACCAGCTGCCTGGTAGGCTTCTCTCCTTCTGCACCAGCCAGGCCGATCTTACCCCCACTGAACCCCTCCTACAGGCCTGGGTCTACAGAAGTGAAAGCTTTGCTCGTGTTTGGTCAGCCGGATCCCTCAGCCCTAGAAATCCTCTGGGCTTTGTACCGCAAAGTGAAGGCCTCCAGATGGTCTCTTGGGCACCTGACCCTGGCTGACAACAGTCTCTCCTCTGACGGTGAGTCTAGAGCAATGTCTGCCCCATGCCTTCTCAGCCGTGCATGGAGGAGGCTGGCTGGACTCCTTGGAGGGATTCAGTTCCGTCCAACCAAGCCCTAAACAGGCCACAGTGGGAAAGGTGGCTGTTCCAACTTCCCAGACTGCTGTATATGGCTCGGCAGAGTACAACATGGCAGACCTTACCCGGGAAACCATCAGCATCAGCTTCATACTCATGAGGCCCTTCCTGCCCCAGCTGCTTCTGCCTGGTTCCCAACCTTTTGTCCTGTTGGAGAAGCAGGTCCTCCAGCTGGTGAGTGTCCTCCCCTCTGCTTCTGGGACTGGGATGCTCTCCCTCCTTCCCTTGTCAACAGGCCTATACAGCTTTTAGTGGTGGGCGAAATGATGTCCAATGTAAGCAACACCGGGATGGCATACGTGGGGAAGCAAGCGTGGAGGGGGCTGTTTAAGGAGGAGAAAGCTCTGAGGGAAGTCAGTGGCCAGGCTGTCACCAGAATCCCTGCCCAGGAGACCACACTACACTACAGAAGGCTCTCAGGTCCTGCCTTATCTATCTAGTACCTGACTCACCCCATACTGGGTCTCAGGATAAGCATCTCCTAGACAACCTGACTTCCAGGACTTCCTACAGGTCACCCATGAGGTATTAAGATTCTACAAAGCTAATCCCCAGGACCAACCCCTGCTCCTATTCAGGTAGGTTGAGTATCCCATCTGGTCTGTCCAGTCCTCTTGCTGCCCCATCCCTGATTCCCCAGCCTACTTGACAACTCTCTTGGAGGTGTATCACTAGGGCAACTCCACCCCTAACCCAAAGCCAGGAGATACAGGTGTAGACTGGAGACCACCAAGGGCTTTGACTAAGCATGCTTGAGTCTGCCTCACAGAGTTCTGCTCTTGGAGGTGGGAACATGGGGTGTATAATTAGGAGTTCAACACTTGTTTCTAGAAGCATGCACTGACCAAGAGCCCATGACACTGTATTCTCCCATCCTTCCCTAGCAATGTGAATGAGTGGGTGAGCATTTACATGGAATACAAGTTCAAGAGGCCCATCCCCACTCACCTCCGAGGCCTGGCCAGTTACCTGGCCCATCACATAACAGACCCCACTCTCCAGAAATCCAGCCTGGTGGCCAATGGTGAGTGATCTTGGACCCCATGTATTGCTCTAGGTCAGCCTATCTCTCTAGGCCTTACTACACACATACCCCAGGCTGTGTGCAAAGCTTGTGTGCTGACCACCAGATGGAATCAGTGGGTTTGGGCAAGCCACCCTGAGTCAGGGTGTGGTCCTACCCCAGAGCTCTCAGAAGACAGGAGTTCTGACTGCTATCACCACCCCACCCCATCACCTTAGGGGAGAAAGCAGAGCTGGTGCTTTACGAGACACAGCTCCTGATCCTGGGTCACCCCTTCGGCAAGGCCTTGGAGAACAAGACTAGCTCTGAGTCCCAGGAGCTTCGCAGACTGCTGACAAAACGGGTGACGTGAGGGGATGGAGGCACAGAGAAAGGGGTGTGGCTGACCTAGGTTGTATAACCGTAACACTTTTTTGTCTTGTGACCTCAGCTAACCTCAGTCCTCAAGCCTCTGCATGACTTTGGTCAAGTGGTGGTGGAGGAATTCCAGTGAGTGTTCAGTTCAGAGGGTGGGTCCTGGGGCGGATGAGAGGGTCTCTCTACATCTCTCCAGCCCTCTAAGGTGGGTAATGATCCTCCCAGGCAGGAGCCACTGACTGCCAAAGTGCAAGCTTCCTTCTTTGGGGCTGCACCAGCCCAGGCTATCATTCAAGACTGCATGCACCGAGCGCTGGGCTTCCTGCAGGAAACTGAAGGTCTCCAGTTAGAGATGCTCGTCCCAGTCCTTGGTCAGTGGCTGTCCATGCCCTCCGTCCCTCTGCGATCTCTGGCCTTGCTGTTTCTGCCAGCCTGGCCCTCCCTCTGGCACTCAGCCCTGCATGGCCATGTTTGCTCTTACCCTCCCCGTGAACGGGTACACTGGCTCCAAGTATCCTGGGAACAGCCATCACGCCGACAAGACTCTGAGGGCTGAGAATGGAAAACCCACTCTGCCTTCCCATTCTGCTCCAGGCATCCCCAGCTCCAGAGCCTCCAGAGGCCCTGGCCATGTGTCCATGCTGACCCTCCAGCTCATCACGCCTCTTCTTGTCCTGGTGAGTCTGGCCAGACACGAGCTATTCCCTAAGACACAAGCGGAGCCTGTAAGGCCTTAACTCAAAAGCTCAGCCGCCTGTTATACACCTGACCCTGAATTCTCCTCACATGCCAGCTAGAACGGCATACTCTCCACCCGAGGCTGCACCTCCATAGTTCAGGCTGGAGGACAGAAACCCCCACCACAGCAGTGGCTGCACCACACAAGGGTGTGGAGGGCCTTCTTCTGTCAGGCAAGCAGAGGCTAATCAGCCTGGTTGCCCTGGGAAGATGGTGTGGAGGAGAGATCTCTGCGTGATCTACCTAATCTTCTGCTGAGTTACTGCTGAGTTACTGCCACCGTGCTGGCTGGTGCCATTCATGTAACAGGGATCTACCCTGCCTTGGGTAGAAGCCAAGGGGTGGTCAGGTTGACCCCTCCCAGAAGCTACCTGAGCTCCGGACATGGGCTAGGGTGACTAAAGCAGAACTTTGGCCACAAGGGGAGACCTGGGGCGGAGAATGGAGATGTGCAGAGGGGTCTCACTCCCACCACACAAGGGTGCTGTCAACGACCACTCCAGGTCCTCTGCAGATGATGTCAACTCAATTCCTGCCCGCACTCCACCTTGACCAGGTAGATGGGAGAGGGCAGCACCAGCCAGCAAGTACCTGACAGTTTTCTCACCATGTAGCCAGACTGATCTTTAACTTGCTACACAGCCCAAGCTGGCCTCAAATTTGCAGTGGGACCTGCCTAAGCCTCCAAGAGGTAGGGCATGGGCTACCACGTTCCATTTTCTTTCTGGACATTTTTAACTCCTGGCTTTTGTGTCTTTTCTATACCCCCAGGTGGCCCTTGGTGCTGCTCCCCATTTCACCAAGAAGCAAACCCCCTACCTCTCCTAGGTTACCTCACCTCACCTGGGGCTTCCAGACAGCACCTCAGCCCTGAGGACTAAAGCTGCAGGCTGCTAGAGCAGAAAGGGCAAGCCTGAGACTGACTGTCTTCAATCTCCTGCCACACCCCACCTCCACGCTGCATAAAACTGGGAAAAACACGAGGTCCTGTGTCCATGGTTGGGGCTCCTTATTCCCGTAGCTCCGACCTCTCCAGGAGCATGCACAGGTGGGTCAGGACAAAAGGAGTCAGGTCCCGTAGAATGTTCTGCCAGGCTCTGCTGCCACCACACACTACCATGAAATGGAGACCACACTTAGGAATATGAGAGATCAAGAACCAGTGTGTATACACAGAGCATGCAGGGTTAGAGCCAGGGTGGGTGTCCAGGTGTCATGTACACCGAGCCCCTAGGGTGGTCATCACGACTTCGCCCAAGGATGTGTGTCCAAGCTACACAAGAAGCCCCACCTGCCTGCCAACCTCAGCATGGCACAGCCACCCTGGCCAGCCAGAAAGGAGAGACTCCATAGTCCTTCCTGCTGAAAAAGGGGAACCCTGAAAAGGCTGCACTGTCAGTGGAGATGGCAGTCAGGGAGAAGGCCCAGAAAGCATGCAAGACAACAGCTGGCCAAAACAAACAAACAAACAAACAAACAATAGTACTTGCTGGCTGCCCTCAGTAGAACGCCTCAGATGAGGCGTCAGGTGGAGTTAGAAGCACCCCTCCATCTCCAGCAGGGGGAACCAGAGAGGCACTCAGGCCATGCTCCCAGCTGCTTTGAGGAGCTGACAATGATCGGCCCAACCCAGTCAGCAAACTAGGGAAGAAGGCATACGCGGGTTAGCAAAGACAATCTTCCTTTCTCAAGAACACAACTTGGAAGAAAACTTCCTCCACTCACTTCGCAGCCCCTACTTGTCAGCAAAACCTTGTCTTGGGCTTTAAGGCCAGGTTTCCCCATGCTGGAGCCTTAAGAACCTGAGCACCTTCCGGGCATTAACCCACAGATGTGATGTGTGGGTCTAGCCATCATGCCCCGAGGCACATTTGCTCAGCAGGTCTGGGATAGGCCTTGGAGACCTGAGCAGGAGGCAGACCACCAGCATACCACAGTCCAGAGCTGACGGAGACTTTTTTTTAACTGTTTTTTTTCAGGTTGTCTTTTTTTTTTTTCTTTTTAAGAGCTGACTGAGTCTTCACACAGCCCCTGACTTCATGTAAGCCTGCAGCAAATCCTGTCCCTAGGTTTCTCCATCTATAACTTGAAGGAACATGGTGCCCCTGCTTCCTGAGTCAGCTTGGCAATTTGATTAAACCTCTTATCTACTTCCCTAGCACTGGATGCTGAGGCAGGATAAACGTTTGAGGACAGCCCTGGCTGCATATATAAAGGGACGACAGTCAGTGACGTGCGAACAGCTTAAAGGGCACTTGGGGATGGCCTCAAAATCAGGAGCTCGTGGAACTAATTTCAAGTGAAGGACCTGTATGCTGTTGATGCACAGCACAGGACTCAAGTCTCTGGCCCTGGGGTAGAAACATGGTACCCTGAAGCACGGCTGTCATCTAACAAGGGAGTGAGGCAGATTGACAGCCCTCTCCTGAGGATTCCTGCAATGACCATTCCCACCAAATTCGAAGGCCAGGTGCTGGATCTAGATGTAGTTTCAACACAACCCCCCAAGAGTTCACCCTGAGATTTAATCCCCACTGTGGGATGAGAGGATGGGAATTTAATGCAGCTATTGTGCTTAGAGGGATGTGTTTGAGGTGGTTTAGATTAACATCATCAGGCGGAGGGAGACACACACATACATGTGCTCTAACCATGTGGTGCTCTGATCACACACATCGGGTCCTCCTGGGCCCGCACAAGGAAAACAGCAGCTGCCCCTTCAAATCCCAGGTGCTCAAGGTCAGACCGATTCAAGCGGCCAGATAGCTGGGCACAAGCCGGCTGCACATACAGCCCTGGTGAGCACCGGTGGCATAGTTCCAGCGAGGTGGAAGAAAGCCATGTGCAGGAAAATGGGCAGGGCGGGGTGCTGAAGGTGGGCCTCGGGACACCTCAACAGGTAAGGTTGATGGGATGCACAGGAAGGGGTGACAGTTCCAGACTCTAGTGGGCACATCTTCAGTCCCAGGAGGCAGGCACACAAACGTGGTAACCAGTAGTTAGAAGACCACCAGTCTCCAAGATTCTCTATAGTTGTGGGAAGGTCTTCCCCAGGTTGGTGTGGCTAGCTAGAAGGAGTGGCTAGTAGGACCAGAAGTGACCCACAGTAGAGTACATTCCGGGCAGGAGAAAGGGAGGCAGCCTATAGGGGAAGGGCGATATGCAACATTAACTCATAATCTCTCAAAAACAACCCAAATGCTTTAATAGCTGGCCCCCAGGGCCCAGTCTCATCAAAACCCTTAAATAAGGCAGGAGCCACAGCTTGCCAGCCACCAGCTGAGCTCAGCCCACTACAGGAAGGAGGCCCTAAGAGCCTTGGGAAATACCAGTCCCCAGTCCAGATCTTCAGAGACCTCCTAGCATTGAGCTGACAGCCTGTCAGGTCCCTATAGCTGCTTGGTACAACTTTATTTGGGTATGAGATGCAGCCCAGGTAGGTCACTGGTATGGATCAGAGCAGACCTAGGGTCTTCGGGCCAGCCCCAGGCCAGGTCCCTGCACCAGCAGTGGACTCGGGAAGTGTGTGTGAGCTATATACACTATACAATGTACCACTCTAAGGTAACCGGTCCCAAGACACATGGAGACTTACCAGCCTCCTCTGACTATCAAAGGCCTGTCCTGGGCAAGCAGACCAAATCACAATAGGTATATGTCAGACGTCATCCCCACAACAACCCTGGTGAGGTAGGCTGTGTTGTCTTATTCTACAAATGGGGAACAAGGGCTCATGAGAGGTGAAGTGTTTGCCCAGGACACGCAACAAGGAACACAGCAGCCAGGATTCAAGGCCAGGTCGGGTTGGCTCCAATGCCCACAGGTTTTTTCTTCTACCACAGACCCTCAAGTTCAAAGTTCAGAAGTCTCTGCCCAGGTAGGTGGGCCCAGCCCCATTATCCACTCCTAGTTTTGGGCAGCTGGATGTCAAGACAGGTCCCCAGATGACTGTCCCAAAAACACTAGGTACCAATGCTAAAGGTGATGGCTCTGGCTGCCCAGAAGCTGGGGGTGAGGCGAAGGTCGGTCTGGTCCTGAGGCCTTGTGGCCCCAAGTAGGCAGTGCCACACCATTGAGCCAGGCGTTTTCCAGAAGGCTGCGGAAGCGTGCCCTCAGGGTAGGACCTGGTGGGCTAGTGCAGGCACCAGAGCTGGGCAAGGGATCACGTGACCCTTCCCCAGTGGTTGTCTCTGCTTTCTCAGGGCCGGGTGTTGGTGGCTTCCTCCCTGGCTTCTTGACCTTGGTGGCTGGTGACTCATGAGCCAGGGCCTGGCTTTCTGGCTCATCTCTGGTCACTGTGAGTTCTGATGGGGGTAAAGTTCTGGCCTCGCTGTTAAAGCCACCTACAAAAGGAAAGCACAGTCAGACTGCAAAATTCAAACTTCAAAGTCCCACCTCCTAGTCTCTGGGTTTTGCTTGCCCCACAATGGCTGACAGCACCTCCAGGGTCACAACCATCACAGGCAGCCCTTCTTCACATTGACCAGACCGGTGGGAGCTTGCTGAAAAGACACGCTCCTTCCCGAGGACACCAGAGCTCCACCTGGTGAGAACACGGCTCAGAATGTCTGCTTAGGAGCAAACATGAGGAAGGAGGCTTGCAGGTCAGGAGACACTGGCTGGGCACCTCCCCACACAGCTGAATAAATTACAGCGTGCAAAGAAGGCTATGCCCTATGAGAGCCATTATCTTTCTGCCACAAATCCCCAGGGCAGGAGCCAAAGACCAGGCTGCTGTGGCGACAGTTAAGCTGGAGGAAGGCTCCTTAGGCTGCCAGCAGAGCACGGGAACCTAGACAGAAGCAAACCTGATATGCAACCCCTATGAAAGGGTCACTGGATTCTCCCCCAAGGGGTCATGAGGAACACTGCTCCAGGGGTACTCGTAGCTCAGGAAAGGAATGTGGGATAAGGGTCTTCAAACCTTATCAGTGGCAGGCAGCCGCACTTTAACTGGATCAGAGTTCCAACAAGCAGGCTGACCAGGAAAGGAACCGGGTCCTCGGGCCCAGATAGGGCAAGAATCAGGAAAGTGGGTCAGCTAGGGGCCCCGTTCCACGGCAGTACTTTGCCTCAGGCCTTCTCTACCTTGACCTGAGCTGTCCTGGGTCAGGGAGGCCCAGCTAGTCAAGGAAGTAGAATATATTGTTCAGGAAAATGGCTGGGTAAGGGACTAGGAGGCAACAATGTGTGACAGAAGGAAGGAAAAACTTAGGAACGTAGAAATCAATTTACTGATCAAGAAAAGACCACTCAAGAAAAGGCCATGCCACCCCTGTATCCCCAACACACAGATTAAAAAAAAAAAAAAGCAAGTTCCACAGCTCAGCGAGAGTGGCATATGACCGTAATCAGGTATTAGGCACAGGAGCATTGGGAGTCTGAGGACACTCTGAGAACCTGAAGAACCAGGACAATGCATCATTGTGGAGGAAAAGAGAGCCACAAACAATTCTCCAATTCAGGGCAACACGGGTGTGTGCAAGTGCCAGGAGACCAGAGAAAACGTACATTCAAAGGCATGTGCCTGTGTGGAGCCCCGCCTCATCCTGCGGATGGAAGGCCAACAAGAATGGAGTGGATTACTGAGGGCTAGTGCTCAGGCGGAAGACACTGGAAGAGAAAACTTCGGGTGGAAAACATGCCTGGCCCAAGTGCCGGAAGGCCTACACAAGACACAGACATATAAATAGAGAAGGAGACTACCTAGAAGGGGACCTAGAACATTTCTGTGCAAATAGCTCTCACTGATGCCTAGATGGTCAAGAGGGCAAGGAAACCCACCCCCTCTCCCAGCATAAGTTCCTGGAATCATTCAGACCCTTGACCATCGGCCATACAAGCAGTACACACACCTGTCACTCGCTCACACAGCTCCAGTGGCTACATGGCTGCCCCATGCTCACCCAGCTGGCGGCGTACACAGTCATGCCACTGCAGGCCCAGCAGGTCAGGGTAGATATCAGGCAGCTGGCGCAGGGCCAGCAGCTTCAGCATTCGTGAGGTGCAGCCATGTAGGGCACGTTCACGAAGTGCACGCTCCTCTGACAGAGTGGTAGGCCGTAGCTCTACACGGTGCTCCTGCAGCACGTGGTCCACAGAGGCAGGCGGCAACTTCGGAAAGAGACGCTCCTTCACCAGATGGATGGGCACAAAGATGGCACCAGCTCGTACTACATGAGGGAAGGGGCACTGTTGTGTGCACAAAAACCTCTGCAGCTGGGACAGCAGCTTGTCCAGCAGCCCCTGCACACCCTGGCAGTCCTGCCACGCAGCCTGGCCCCATGGCCCAGTTGTCTCAAGCCACTCACGGAGTTTCTCTGGTGGAGAGTGGGCCACGGAGCCCGAGATGGCATCACAGAGTGATGTGTGCAGCCCTGTAAAGTGCTGTTCTAGGGAGTCGGCTGGGGTCGCAGTGGAAACTTGAGCAGTGACTGCAGCGGGGCCTGTGGCGGGAGCAGGGGCTGGAGCTGGTGATGGAGTCGGAGCAGAGGCTGGGGCCGGGGAGGCCACGGCTATGGCTGGTGGGCTTGGCAGGGCCAGGTTGAAGCACGCCACCGGCAAAGGCTGAGTGAGAATCTGCAGTCCCACGGGTACAGATGGGGCGTTGGGTGCAGGCGGAGCAGGAGCAGGAGCTGGGGTAGGGGGGCATGGGACAATAGTTGCAGGTAACGGTGCAGGACGGAGTATCTTGAATTTTCGGAACATGAAGGCCACAGAGCTGTGGAAGTTGGTCCTTGGTGTGGCTTCTGTGGCCACTTCAGATATTTCTGTGACCATCTTTTTTAGGCCCGGCAGACCTGACACGGGGTTTTCCATACCTGGCCTATCCACAGCTTCAGTGGGCTTACCATGTACCTCAGGACTAGGGACCTTGACAGGGACAGCCTCTGTCATAGACTTTTTCACACTCAAGTCCAGAGCCACCTCCTCACGAAGAGAGCAGGGAGGCCTAGAGGTCTCATCCTGGACAGGCAGGGGCCCCTTGCAATCTTTGTCTTGGCTCTTATTGGTGGTTGGAGAAGAGTCCTGCTCAGCTGTGGGCTCTGGTGTCTGCACGTCCAGGTAGTCACGGTAGGGGGCCAGACTAAAAACATTGTCAATCACAGGCATTGGTGGAGAGCTGGGAGGCCTGGCACCTTTCTGTGGGAGAGACTGGCGCTCCTTGGCACACGGATGCAGCGCTGGTGAAGTGCGGGGAACTGGGCTGTCTCGGATGACAATAGGGACCCCAGGACGCTCATCAGGCCTGGGCTGGAGTTGCTCTTTCCTGCAGCTGGGTAGCCATGTCTTCTCTTGAGCTTCCGGTGGTTTCTCTGCAGGTCTCACAGGCTCGGAGCATGGCTGGCTGGCTGGCAGAGGCTGGCATGTTCTCTGGAAGGCACTGGGCTGTGGCACAGGTTGCACACTGTTCTGGGAATGCGAAGGTGGTGTTCCCCCAAGCCCTGGGGATGCCCCATAGAGAGAGAGATCATCCCTGGCATAAGGAAAACCCAGAGTTTGGGGGACAAAGTCCAGCGGGCACCGTGGAGCAAGAGGGGGCTCTAGCTTGAGCCCTGGTGAGGGTGCTGGGAGGGGTGCAGAGGAATAAGAATACGTGTCTATTCCAACAGGAGGCAAGTAGGGGGTCTGGGATGCCTGCTGCCTCAGGTAGGGGCTGCCCAGCCCACCAGCTTGGTACCCAGGCCCCTTGTGTGCACCCAGAGGTGGCAGTGGGAGCAGAGGGCCATAGCTTCCCTGCTTCTCTGGGTGACGACAAGATGGAGGGCAGGGCAAGGCCTGTGGAGGTGGAGGCAGTGGGTAATGGGCTGGCACTGCATCCTGGCAAGGCGGTCCGAGCGGCTGGCCAAGCTGGGTCCAAGGACTGGAGGGCCCCTCGGGTACTGCTTGCTTGGGATCCCCAGAATAAGGGCCTGTGTACTTAGAAGCCAGAAAGCCTGTGCTGTGGATGGTTCGATACTTCTCCAGGATTGCCTGACATGGGGAAAAAGTCAGGGAGGAGTCTTTGCCAGGTCCCCCAGTTGGTAGTCCACGCAAGAACGTCCCGTCCAGGGGCTGGCCCTTGCCAGCCGCTGGGGCTAGAGAACAGGGTGAGTCAGCGGAGGGCAACAGGGGCCCGGTCACCAGCGTCCAATCAACATCCAATGGTCTCTTCGCTCCCCCATCCCCCAGGCAAGTGGAGAGTCCATAACACAAAGGGCTGCGGTAGACTGGCTTGGGCGCTGCCAGTGGTGGGCCTGGGTATGCATGAGCTTGGGGACCAAAGGGCAGGAGCTCACTGGAGTCTTGTATCTTTTCAGAGCCTTCTGTCGGAGGGCGGTAGACCAGGCAGTTTGTCAACAGGTTGTCAGCCCGGAGTGGGGATCCCGCTACACCAGTGGGGTACAAGGGTGGGTATGGGGTCCAGGATGCCAACCGCTCAGATCCTGCCTTGGAAGTTCCCCCTATGGGGCAGGAGAAGTATGCACCCTTGTAATTGCAGGAGTCCTGGTTGCCAGCAGAAAGGGGCAGGCCATGTCCAGGCCCTGGGTCTGGTTCCAGGCGGGGCAGCTTGCCATACATCACAGGCCCCAGAGGCCCCAGGGGCCGCTTCTCTGCCATTACTGTGAAAGTGTCAAGCCCTCCTGAACCCGGGCTGCTTGACCTGATGACCTGGGAGAGAGGAGAGACAGAGGTGTTTAGGGCACAGGCTACAAGTAAACAGTAGAGGCCTCTCTGACTTGCTGCCACCCAAGAATTCTGGCTCTTGGCAACACTCGCTCAGACTGAACGCAGTAGCCACAATGCAGGTTTGGAACTCTACTTTTTGTTTCTGGTTATAGTTTCTAAAGTATAGAACTCTGTTGAACAAGTATGTGTACTGTGGCTTACATACAAGTCTACACTCCATTGCAGGGGTCACTTTCTGTTCACGTGACTGCCAGGAGCCCTCCCTTGGGGTTCTGGGCTGTACTGGAAGGTCAGTTGCCTTGGCTCCCTTCTCTGCCTCCAGGTTAGACCTAGCCTTGCAAAGTCACTGATGAAAGGGGTGGCACAGAAGCGGGCTGCCCGTCTCTGCTGGCTCCTTTTCCAAGATGCCACAGCAGCCTCATGCCGCTCCCACAGCCAAGACGCGGAATCCCTGCACTGCCCACACGTTACTCTAGGTTCTTCTAACACAAAAAGCAAAACCTCAAAACCAGGTCCCCAGAGCCAGACCGCTGACAACTAGTCTTGGACAGATAGGGCAGTCCCTTCAAGAGGTGTCCCGTCCTACCCAAGCTGGGTCAGCTCAGCAGGAGGGTCAAAGCTGACCAGTAGATGGTGCTGTGGTGCCAACAGGATGGTCCTGGGCTCAGGGAGGAGTGTCAGTGTTAATCTCCAGGGATTGTGCACATGACACATGGGAGTGGGTGGGGGTGCATGCCTGGGGAGATGGGAGGCTCCAGGGGCCCAGAGTCCCAGCTGGCAACTACTTCCTCTGCCCTTTACTGATGGGCAACTAAGTGCTGGGAAATGAACGCCCAGGTACTCTTCCCTTGGAGCCTTTCCCACTCTGTTCTTCCCCTCTCTTCTCCTTAATAACCCTCCGGGTTCTATTTGAAAGCAAAGAATACAGCACAAAGTCAAGTCCAAAGAAGGATGAGGATCAATGTCCACAGTGGCCACAGGCACCCTCTTTATACAACGGGCATCCATAACTTATGGCGGCTCCATGCAAGGCTTGTCTGTCTATTAGTGTTATCACTGACCCCCTCCCTTCTCCAGTGAGCACCCCTACCTCCTAAAACTCCCAGCAGCTTAGAAAAGGGTCAATGGGATCAATATTCCTATGTATGAGTAGGCCACAGGTCAAGTATCACAAGCTTCTGTCACCAGCAAGCAGGGACTATTCTTTCTCCTCCTTTCTGGACAGCAGCCAATGACTATTAGGGCTCCAAGTTAGACCAGTCAGAGGACAAAAAGAAGTAAAGGGTAGTATGGCCTAGGTCCATGCCCATCCCAGCAGATGGCAACACAGAGGCCCTTAGAAAACAAGGACCTGAGTCCTAGGGGAAAGTTCCCATCCTGCATTGCTGCTTGTTTTTATGGTTGGTCTTGCTTTGTCTTTTTTTTTTTTTTTCTGACTACGTCTCACAGTTTATCTATAGCTGACCTGGAACTCACTATGCAGACCAAGTTGGCCTTGAACAGAGATCCACCCACCTCTGCTTCCCTGGTGCTGAGATTAAAGATGTGCACTACGACAAGGCTTAGATGGTCCAGAGGGTACCAAGCCCACTCTATCCTTGGGGAGCTCTGGATTAATTAAGAGCTGGCTCTGGTCTCACCTCCACCAATGCTCCTTGGGACCCGCTCTAACCACCAGTCTCAAGAGCCCTTCTCTCCCGGGTTCAGCCCAACCTGTGCCCTTTGCCCTGGAGACTTCCTGAGAACCAGCCACCTGGGACCCTCCGGAGTCTTTGTAGGAGTGAGGGTTCCAAAGAGCCAGCCCAAGGCTCTGAAAGGTGTAGAGGTAACATTATGTCCTGTCAGTAGGATGGAAAGCTCCCCCAGACCCACTCACACAGCAGCCAAAATGAAGGTGCCTTGCTTCCCCAACACTGAGGTGGCCGCAGGCACTTTTAGAAGGCAGGGCCATCGGTGATCCTTCTGTGGAGATGTCAAGTTCTACTAGTTCTTAACATTAGTTCTAACCGCAGCCAGAAACCAGAGCAGGGTCAAGCGCCTACCACACTCCCACGCTTTCCCTCGGGGGAAACAAACAACTCCGTGGGTCCATTCCCATTTCCACGTCACATCCTCGGGGCCTCAGGAAGAGCACGATCCCAGCCGAGTTGAGGCCGGCATCAGTATTCTCTCAGCTCTAACAGAGTCAGGTCTTCTAAAACTCTTTGCCAGCTGAGGCTCTGAGCTTTCCAGACATCCAACACGGGGCAGCCCACGCTTCCCAGTTTAAGAGAAAGGGTCTCTGGATGCACCACCACTAAATTTCCCTCCACCAGCCCCGCCCATGACCATCGTGCCTGCGGCCCACAAGCGGACTTCACTATGAACTGGTGCCCCACCGACACGCCAGGCTTCCGGGTGTCCCCCGACCTCTCTCTCCGCGGTTCTGCGACGCACGTGCACCCCAGTAGGCTGACACACAGCCTGCCACCACGCACGCAAAGCCGTTCCTGCACGTACGTGCATGGCCCGAATCTGCACGCATGCCCTCCACCCCCCAACCCCCAACCGTGTTCTTCCCTGCTCAGGCACACGTGTGCAAGCCAGGAGGTTCGCGCTCGGAGCCCCCACGGATCGACGCCCGAAGACTGCAGTGAGGTTGGGGGGGGGGCGTCCAGCCGCAGACTCCGGGCAGCCACCTCCTTCGGGGCGATCCCGACAGCCTGGGCTGCAGCCAGAGAGTGAGTCAAGCGGTGGCGAGGAAACCGCAGGCGGTCCTGTTCCAACAGGGCTCGTCCACGGCCCCGCGGCACCTCAGCGCCCGCCGCCACCAATCCCAAGCCCCACCCCCACCTCGAATCGGCGCCGGGCAATCCGCGTGAGTCCGGCCCCGCTAGAGGCCCGAGGGATCCGCCTGACTCCTGACTCCTCGCCAGCCCTACGCCCGGGCACTGCTGGGGTTCCGGGGCTCTACCAGGCCCAGGGAGCATCCAAGTCCCGGCAAAGTCTGTGCAGCAACACGACCGGGCCCCGCAGCCTGACCACCCAAAGCCTCAGCACCTGGGCCCCGGCCCCTGCGCTCCGTCCCGGGGCCAGCCGGTAGGGGCGCCCTGGGGCATGGCCACCCGCCCCTTGCCCACGCGCCGCCCGCAAACTCGGCCCAAGTTTCCGCGCCCGCCGGACAGGCGAGCTCCTACCTTCAGAGCACCAAGCTTTTGGCGACTGCCACCTGAGGCCAAGGCTGCATCTTCTAGCGCCACCCAGGCTGCGGGTCCCTGTCCGGCCGGCCTTGCGCGGGAAGTCGCGCCAGGCACCTAGCCCAGAGCCACGCTCCGCGCTGCCGTTCGCGCCGCCGCCGGGCGCCGTCTGTGGTCGAGGGCGGGGCGGGCCAGGGGCGGAGCGGGGGCGGGGCGGCCCGTTGGGTGGGGGCAGAACCCGGCTGTGCCTCTGGGAGCCTGCGCTCCCTTGAGCCCTCCTGTGCCGTGCGTGCGGAAGGCCCGAGTGGAATCAACTTTCCCGCGACCCGGCCTCTGGCTTTGTGAACCGCCTTCACTCGCCTAGCTACTCGAACGTCTGCCCCGAGGGCGGTCATAGCTCTCATTCAGTCATTCCGTTAGATCATTCATTCCTTGCCACTTTCTAGCCATGTGACCTTAGACCTGCCACTTAAGCTCCAAGAGCTTCAGTTTCCTCATTGAGTGATGTTGTCTCATAGAAATGGCAGGGCTGGCAGACTTCGAAAGACAAGGCACACAAATTGGAGTATGGTGACGTACAGCTAAATCCTAGCATTGGGAGACTACTGCAGGGGAATTGCCGCGAGTTTGAGCTGAGCCTGGGATACCTAGCAATACTCCTTGTTTTGTTTTTGCTTTGCTTCGCTTTGTTTGAGACAGGGTTTCACTATATAGCTGTGGCTGTGTGGGACCAGTACTCTGTAGACCAGGCTGGCCTCGAACTCACAGAGATATATCTACCTCTGCCTCCCCAAGTGCTGAGATTCAATGCGTGGGTCACCACACTTGGCTCCTAACAAAACTCTTAACAATAAAAAAATTAAAAAATACTGACATCCTTGACCAGTGCTAGTTACATTAGGAATCTAGAAGGAGGCAAAGTACAGATAAATGTATCTCAACTCCTATTAGGGCTCCATGGTTGAGGGAATGGCCCAGGAATGAGGCTCTGGAGGTGTTGCCAAGTGGCCTTGGTGGGTATCTGAACATTTTTGCAAATCGCCCTCACCAGAACTGGCTAGAGCATGATCAGGAAAGCAGATAAGGTAAAGCATCCCTGGGCAGAAATGATGTGCTACAGAAAAGGGCTGGGGGGGGGGCAGCTGTCTGTTCCCCCAGACTCCAGCTCCCCTCAGCACTACTCCTTTCTTGGAAGGAATCTGATGCCTGTGGTTGTAAGACTGCCCAAAGACCAAGGCGGAGTCAGGCAGTGAGGGAGGAGAATGGGTACAGACGGCACAGATCAAAACCACTCAGGACACCACCTTGAACCACACAGGTCAGGACTGCCTGAGTCAGACAGCAGGGCTGGGAGCAGGGGGGGGCGGGGGGGGGGCTGGAGCTGAGGAGGAGGGGCTGGGCTCCAGGTAGGACTAGGAAGAGGAAGTGAGGTCGCCCAAGGGGGGGGTCTCTTGGATTAGAGTTGGAAGACTTTTCACAAATATAGGCCGGGAAGGGGAGACTCTGGGGGGGCTGGGGCTTTCCCAGTCACCCTACGGGTTGGAACAATGCAGATTGCCCGGTTTCTGTATCTTACAGACACACTTTAACACCGGGAAGATGCTTCTGTGCCCTGACAGCTCTGGCCAGGCCATATCTGAGAGCCCTCTCTAACGTTATTGTTTCCTGCTCTCACCTCACTAACTCTGCCCATCCCTCCCTACGCACAGCGTCTGCTCCCACTCCTGACCTGCTGTTAGTTGAGAGGAAGGAAGACATGCCCTTGGCCCTAGGGCCCAGCTATGACTTCAGCCCCATTAGTTTGTCTTAATTCAGAAACATCTCTCAAAGACAGCTGTCCCACTAATCAGCTTGCTTTCTCAAGACAGGGTTTCTACGTATTATTTTGGAGCCTGTCCTGGAACTCGCTCTGTAGACCAGGCTGGTCTCGAACTCACAGAGATCCGCCTGCCCCTGCCTCCCAAGTGCTGGGATCAAAGGCGGGTGCCACCGCCGCAGTTTGTCTGCTCCGTTTTCACATCACTTTAACACTCTGGATTGCCAAGGAAAGGACACAGGTTAGAGGGCCTGAGAGCCACCCGCAACTCCCTGGCCCTTAACTTGCTCAGCACAAAACAGAACCAGGCACCCACCTGCCTTATAGACTACAGTGTCAGCATCCAGTAACATCCGTGAGAAACTGCGCATCAGCAGGAGGCTGGAGTGCTGGACAACTGTGAATTGCCAAAATTTCTGGCCTTGGCCTTTCCCTTTCTGCCCCACGGGTCATGTGCAGAGCCTATAGCCGATAAAGGCAGCCCTTTCAAGGTGACTTGAGTGGCCCCACGAGCTTTTGTTAACATTTCAGCCTTTGAAGAGATAGTGATGTTTTGTCTGGAAGGTGAAGTCACGAAGGAGTCAGAACAGTAGAGAGTTTAACATGTGTGTGGGGGGTGGGTACCCGGCAGGGGGTGGGGTGCTGGAAAAGGAACCTGGCACTTGAAGGCGGAGAGATGGGGATCTACTAAGTACAGGCAGGTCTCAGTTATACAGTGAGTCCCAAGTCAGCCCTGGCTTTGGTGTGAGTATCTGTCCAAAAAAACAAAACTAAATACAGCACAAAGTAGAACAGAAAAGTTCAAAGAGGGTTCTATCCCCCGGCACTCCAATCCTAGCACAAGCTTGAAACAGGTGCATGCCCTCGCCCCTGCCCTCCACCTCACTGACACAGATCACTCCATAGAAAAGTAAGGTTAAAGGTCAGCTTCCTGAACTACAGTTCATCATGTTATGGTTATTAATAACAATGTCCCTCCCACTAATGAGGTCATACCTACTATTTACAAAAGGCCTTCCTTCCCCAGAGGAGCTGTCTCACCCTACACGCAGAAAGCCAGAGAAACCTAAACACACGCAATGCTCCCTCCATCTTCTGAGATACAGCTATAGGAATCTCCTCCTCCAGGGAGGCCACCCAGACTATTAGCACCACCTTCCCCTGCCAGCAGAGGAAGATTGCAGTGGTAGGGGCAGGAGGTGGGGGACGAGGCACCCCCACGTGGAGCTGGTTCTGTGCCAGCCACTTAATAAATAGTGTCTCACTTAAGTCTTAGACCCAGATGAAGAATTTGAGAAGCAAGCAAACTCACCAGGTATGGTAGTCCATAATGACAGATGGTTATAATCCCAGCGCTTGGGAGGCTAAGATGGCAGAATCAGGGGTTCAAGGAGGAAGGCCCATCTTAAAAAAAAAAAAGAAAAAAAAGGCATGTGAACTGAGTTTGACCTTCTGAGCTGTGTGACTTAAATAAACAACCTTAACTTTGGTTTGCACATCAGCCCAATGAGCAGAATTATGACATGTCACAGGGCTCTGATGACTTCATAGCTTAGTTCATAGTAAGCCCCAAACCATGACTCTGGGCATGGTGAGGGCTGGGGTACTGTTCTTCATAGCCAATAAATGGAAGAGTGGCATCTCCCCTCTTGGAGTTACTGCATGTCTCAGAACCCTCCTGAGACAAGGCTCAGATGCACCTGGTGGTCAGGAACCCTCTGCCAGTTAAGCAAACACAGCCTGAAGTTGTGTTGTGCTGGTGGCCATTAGCCTGAGCTCAGAGAACCTTAGGGGATCAAGTAGGGTATAACTTGGGAGGTTTAGAGCCATGGGTCTCAACTGAACGAGGTAAGCTGTTTTTCAAAGGCATGCTGGCAAACCAAGACTTCCTTCTGCAGGAAGCTGGGATGCAATTTCTTATCAGTCTGAGTCTCCTGTGGCTCTCCCACACTTGATCCGTCACCTCTGTTGTCCCTCTCTAGTCCGCCTGCCACAGCAGCCTCAGGAGCCAAGGGAAGTTCATTGCCGTCCTACATGCCTTGGCTTCCAGTCAGTGTTTCTTTGTTGGTTCCTTCTAGCCTCCTCCAGGATGTCTTCCATGATCTCCAGGCTGGTTTGAGCTATCTTTTTAGGGAGCTGTTTAGGTTCTGAACTACTTCCATCCTAGTCTTGGCTCCCTGTGCTCAAATGGCTTGGTTTTCAGCTCCCCCATGAGACTGGGGGAAAGGACCTCCTCCAGGACAAGAGGCTGTCTAAGTGCTGGGATGCGGTGCCTAGCACCGGGCTAATTCCGGTCATGGCTGTGGAGTCAATTTAATACTGAAGCTCATCCCAGCACATGGAAGACTGAATCAGGACGCTCGCTGAATTCAAAGCTACCCTGGGTACATAAAAGTTCCAGAGTAGCCTGGGCTACAGAGTGAAATTCTGTCTTGGGGGTAGCAAGAAAAACCTATCTGGCCACACTTTTCTAAGATACTAACTGCATTCCCTCTAAGATACTAACTCTAAACCTCCAAGATATTAACAAAGCTTCAAGCCAATAGTAGCCTGCCTCCTGCCTTATTGCAATATAGAGCAACTGACACCTAAAGGCTCAGTTCTGTGCCCAGGACATCAGGCAAGAGGGTTTACAACCCAGGTCTCCTGAGGGCTGGTGGACTACACAGCAGGTGCTCTCTGTCTCGGTGTCTCTGTCTGTCTCTGTCTCTGTCTCTCTCTCTCTCTCCCTCTCCCAACCCCTCTCTCCCCATCTTCCTGCCTAAATCATCTGGCTGAGTTCCACCTGCCTCATGTGCCCTCCAGGAGGCCACCAGCTGGGAGCTGGAATGTGTGTTGAGAAGAGGGTACCACCTGCTATGAGGAAGCAGCTATACCCTTTCCCATTGGTGTTATGGGAGCGCTCCCTTTTCAGGACCTGTCCCCTGCCGCTGCCCCACCCCCAACCGCCCCCCAACCAGTCTTAATCACTTTCTCCCCTATCCCAAGCCTTTCTCCAGGGATTCCCTCCCCATGCCCAGGTGCCCCTGGCAAGGACAGACACAGCCATTTCCAGGATAGTGGTTTGGGCTGAGCCCAGTGCCTTCTCGGTGTCAAAGCTTTGCTTCCAGTATGGATTCACCTTCCTTTCAGGCCCCCAGTCCCTTCGTAGCTTGGCATACATCTTTCCCCAACGCTAGGGCATCACCCCTCCTATCATGGCCAGGCCATGGGAACTGTCTTTGAAATCTTCCTAAGGCTCGCTGGGGCTGTAAGCTCTGGTCAGGTGGTTGGTTGGTGGCTGTCCCCTCATTAGCAGCCCGCTGGGGTTTCTGTCACTTAAGACTGGTTACTAAGCAACCAGATCCAAGAAGGGCTTGGCTCTGGACCTGCAGAGCAGAGTGGCTGTTGAGGGAGAGGCCAGTAGGCCATTGACCAGGGTCATGGTCAGACAGTCTCAGGGTGAGGTCTCAGAAACTCCCTGTCATGATGTCAGCTTAGAAACTCACAGCCTGGCCCAAGAAAAAGGTCACACTCCGAGCCCTGAGGCTTCCTAGAGACTGAGGGGAGGCTGAGTGGAAGTTGAGGAGATACTGTTCCCCCTTTCTGTATTAGAAGGATAACCTGTGGTCTGAGGTAGGAGACATAAAGAATCACATTTCCCAAGACACAGGTCTGAAGTTTTGACTGTAAAAAGTCACCTTGTTTTTTTAACATTTGCATGGGCTTTGGCGTGTTTTGTTTGGTTGGTTTTGCTGAGACAGGCTCTCACTGTATAATCCAGTCTTGCAATCCTCCTGTCTCAGCCTGAGTGTTTTGATTACAGGCACACACTACTTTGCCTGACTGGTCTTAGACATGCTGGCTGCCTCTCAGCCTCCATGGGCCCGTGTACTGCATGGGTTGATAGCCCGTCTCAGTTTTCAGGGGGTAAAATGCTCAAAGCAGCGGTGTTACACAGCCCAGTTTTCAGGGTATGAAATGCTCAAAGCAGCAGTGCTACACAGCCCGACTTGGTCCCTGTTCATCGCTCAACACCAAGATTCCCACACTGTAGGCAGAAGAGGAGTGATCCCTGCAGATATCCACAGCCCACATGTGCCCACCGTGTGCCAGGTGACCAAGAAATGTATCATCTTCATGTTCAGGACCAGCCCTGGGCCTCTCCACTTCCCTGCTGATTTGTTTTGCTGTTTTTCTAATTTAACAAGGGTATCACCTTTTGTATGTAGGGGTATGGAATTAATTTTTTAAAATAGTTCCTGTTTATTTAATCCGGTTAATGAATTAAGTCACTTAATTCATTTATTTCACGAATCCATTTGCTGGATTAAAAGAAGCCATCTTGTGGTGGGAGGACACACCACCCTCCTAACCTGGACTGGACATGAGTCCTGCTTGTGCTACAAGCAGCCTGGCTTGGTACAGCCACAGGCAGGTCAGAGTTTTAGGAAGAGCAGTGACAGCTAATTAAAATTTTAGCTCAGGAAGGCCCCTAGGGGCAGAGATTGCCTCAGCCAGCCTCCTTGGAGGAGTGCCCTAATTGGACCCCTGGGTCTTAGTAATGATGCAAACTCACCAGGCAGATGATAATAGGCAGGGAAGGAGGGGCCGGGGAAGAAAACAGGTTGGCAAAAAAAAAAATAACTGCCCCTCCCCACACCATTGTGAGTAGTGACTTTGAAGTCCCCAGACTGTCACCTCTGAGCTGTGTGACAGGAGATGCATTGCTTGGCCTTTCAGAGTCTCTGTTTCCTTACTGAAAAATGGAGATAAGAAAACATCCAGCCTTGGAGGCGTGCTAGGAAGAATTATGCACGGAAAATACAAAGCATGCCGCCTGGCTCAGAATTAGGGACCTATAACGTTTGAGCAATTAACATCACAGTTACTAAACCTTGATTGCCACCCAAGCCCTTCTCTACCCACAACCTCACTGACCCTCAGTGCCTCCTCAGAGGAAAGAGAAAGAAGTTGACATGCAGTAGGAGTAGGGGTTAGCCTGTCAGCTTTCTCTACGGCCTCAAGCATGGCAGAGTATGGCTGAGATGCTGTGGGAACTCAAGCAGGTAGACAAACAGTCTGATATGCCTATGGAACCACAGCCTGCAGGGTGGAAAGAGTTGGGCAGAAATGGGCCAGAGAACAGCGAAGCAGCTAAGGGGAAGAGAGTTCAGATTGTGGGTGGTCAGGCACCACAGGGAGGCACCGAGGATACTAGAGCAGGGCATGGCCAATGACAGCCCACGTGGCCCTGCTAGGAGTTGAGGCCTGCCCCAAGTAGCCAAATTCCTCAAATTCCTCCCTAGGCCTAGAGCACTTTGAATTACTTGTGCCAGAATGATGGGCTATGGGGCATCTGGGGGAGGGAGGAGGGTACTAGCCATATCCTTTCTAGCAGTAGCAAGATGAGCTCAGAGTCTCCCACCCGTGTCTAGAGAACAGACAGCCTAATCCTTCCAGCCTGAGGCCTCCAAGTCGTGTTTCTGGCAGTCTTAGAGGGACAAGGTCCAGCCCAAGGTCCAGAAAAGGCCAAGGTTAACATAGGTTAACATAGCCCCTCCCATTCCTCTCCTCTCCCACCCCCCCCCATTCCTCTACACATACCAGTTCTGTGGCAGTCACCTGTCACCTGCAGGTTGTTTCCAATGATGTTGGGGGGATCTATTCTCCCTTCAAACGCTGCAGTCTTAATCACCAAATGTATATGTTAATGGCAATTTGAGATGGGACCTTGTAGAAGTCCATCTTGACTTACGGTCATAGAGTTCAAACTTATTCTTGCTCCTCAAGGTCAAATAACAGGATGTTTGACTAAAGGCATGGTTGCTAGATGTTTTGAGAATTAAGGGGGGTAATTGTACTTGTTTGTTCTTTGTATCATGGTAAGGAAGTCTTTTGCCCTCCCCTTTTGCATTGGATATAAAAGGATTATGAGAGCTAACTGTGGGGCTGCTGCAGTATTCACTGAGAGCCTGCCTGAGTCCATCTTCTGTCTTTTGTCTCTTTCTTTCTCAATCCTTACTCCCCTTTACACGCACGCTCGACAGGCTGACAGGCAGGGACAGGACCTATGTGTTTGAGATGGTTGGGTCAGGAAGGCTCTGCCCTTATGAGTGGACTGACCTACTCACAGACAAACAGCTCTTGGCAGAATGACTACTTTCAAAGCAGAGTTCTGTGTTACCATGGGATGTTCTTCATGATACGCTACAGCAGGAAGACCCTTTTATCCAGTGCCCAGCAGCGGCCAGCACCAGCTTGAACTTCCCACCCTCTAAAACCATGAGCTAAATAGAATAATGGATTGCAGTCCCAACCCAGCATTGCACCTGCCTAGGCCTGGAATCTTCCCTTCTCCTTGGTCACTTCCCTGCCCCACAGAGTACTGCGCCTCCAAATGCTCCATGAACCCGGCTCAATAAGCAGTGGGCCTCGGAACACAAATATTTTCACAGAGAGAAAGCCAGGGCCAGGACAGGGGTGTGGAGACAAGGATGAATGTCAAAGTGACTGGGCATCTCTAATAAATCGATGTTCCCTGAGCAAACAGTCTGCTCATTGGCACCAGCCGGACTTGGCCTTCCTCTGTTTGCAGCAGCCCCATCCCACCTCCCTGTGCAATCCCCACCTCCTGTCATCCAGGCCATCTGCAGCTCGCTCTGGCTCCAATTAGCTCAGCAATTAGCACCTCATCAAGGCCTGTCTGCCTCTGAACAACCCCTCTGGGAAGGGGCTTCAGGAGGTCTCCATGACCTCAGGGCCCAGAGTCTTACAAGTCTAGACTTGTATGACTCCAGTCTCCCCAGTTCCTCAGGTGCCTCTCAGCATAGAATAGGGGACTGAAAAGTCCCTCCGGAAGTGGGTACAGGGCTAGGAGGGAGAAGATCCCCACACAAGACAAGCAATCCCTCAGACCCTGAACCAGCCCCTAACACCCCCCTCAGGCATTGCTGCTTATTTATCTGGTGACTCCAGGAGATGACAGAGCTAGGGAAAAGCCCAAACGCAGTGGGGACAAGTCACCAAGTGGTAGGCAGATGCTCTCCAAAGTCCCCCGAGTAGCTGTATACAGCTCAGGGTTTGGAACTTAGTTCAGCTCACCCCTGGAGTCATCTGTCTGCCCTGGACTCTCTGGTTCCATTCACCTTTGTCGTGACCCCTGGGTCCTTTAAATTGGTCCTTCACCTCACAGTTCCTTGAAGGGAGAGAGCTGAGTGCCTCACCCCAGCCTCACAGCCAGGCTGAAGAGACACAAGGAATTGGGGGAGGCAGTGTGTGCATACACATGCAGTCCCAGCATACTTAGGAAGCTATGGCAGATGGGTAGTGAGTTCGAGACCTACTACGACAGAAAGCCTCTGCCAGAGGTAGTGTAGGCACCATGGCACAGAGCACGACTCTGGGCTAAAGGGCCAGGAGATGTCTCCTTGCTAAGCTCAATGTTCCCATTTCAAACAAAGGAATACTAATAGTCACAGCCTTGCACTGGAGGTGTAGTTCATTTAGTAAAGTGCTTACCCTAACATACACAAATCCCTGGCTTCTATGTTGAGCATCACATCAATCATGTGTGGTAACACATGCCTATAATCCCAGCACTTGGGAGGTGGGGAGGCAGGTGGATTAAGGAAATTCTGAATCCTCTTCAGCTACATAGTGAACTCAAGGCTAGCCTGAGCTACATGAGATCCTTACAAAAAAAACTAAAAGTTAAAAAAAAAGTTAGACAGAAGCTGGACGGTGGTGGTGCATGCCTTTAATCCCAGCACTCAGGAGACAGAGGCAGGTGGATCCCCGTGAGTTTGAGGTGAGTTCCAGGACAGCCAGGACTACATGAAGAAACCCTGTCTCAGAAATACCACAAATAAATATAAATAAAGAATAAAAATAAAGATAAAGCAATAGTCCTATGCCCTATAAAGGATCACAAAAGGTATCTGCTAGAGAGGAGGATATAAGCATCTGAGAGACACACTTAACCCCTTCCTCCCTCAGACACAGGGCAGTTAGCCCAGGCAGAGAAGTCACATGGAGTGGGGAAGCCACAGGGGTATTGTTCAGGCTCAGGGAGTGATACACGCCAGGAGTAGAGGACCACTCTGAATAGGAGGCTGAGAGGTACAAGGGACCCAGCTGGACAGGAAGTCATTCTCACACCAAACCAAGGCCCACAGACTGAGAGGCAAGCCCTGGCTGACCCTGAGCTGTCAGTCTTGACTGAGCTTAGCCCCAGCAGCAGGAGCCAGGCAACTCTCCTGTAGCTGGGAAGAAGCTGTCAGAAAAACCCCAGCGTGGGGTAACTGCTGCATCGCCTGCAGGGACGAAAGCCACTAGTGTCACCAGTGGAGAAGCAGGGGACTTCTCAGGGAGGCTTGGGTACAAATGAGACTCCTGAGCCTAAACCAGGCTCAGATCCTGTCTTCACTCAACTGTGAAATTTGGAGAGGTCCTTTCTTGTCCTTAAATCCTGGGCATCTGCTTGTTGATTTGTTGTATCAGATAGCCTAGAGCTCACTATGTAGTTATTCCAGGCTGGCCTTGAACTTGTGGCACTCCCCTTGACTGCCTCCAGAGTGCTGGGATTACAGGCATGTGCCATCATCCTTGGTTCTAACAGAGCCTTGACAATGGGAAAGTGTGTGGAGGGGGACAGTGATCAGAATTCTGACTTACTGGAACAACAGGGCAGGCTGTGAGGGCTCAGTGGAGTCTGTGTCCCTCTTCTTTCTGCTGGCGTGCTTGGGGTGGCCGGGCTCAGAGACGGTGAGAATTGAAGTCTGCTTTCCTTTCTCTGAGGAGTTCTGAACACCGCGGGAATGCTAGGAAGCCAAAACCACACTCCCAGCCTTTGCCTTTCCCCCAGAGGCTCAAAGCCAAGGGCAGTGGGCGGCAATCCTAGCCCCTCTGCTTCGGAGCCTCTGCCCCCACACCAGCTGCGCCAGCCCACCATCCTCCCATCACTCAAGCTAATGCCAGTTTTGGGTTCCATTCCTAACCTCATTCCTGTCCCAGTTCTACGGCAGTGACCAGGACACATACCAGGACCATCATACCAGGCACAAAAGGCCTTGAGTTCTTTGCTTTCAATAGGCAGTCAGAGGGGTGCCCCGCAGTCTGGGGTCCCTTAGCCCGATCCTCTTTGCCCAGGCTTTATCTTCTACACGAACCTCCCCAGAAAGCCACGGAGACTTCCTGTGACCCATAGCCCTGGGTCCTGTGTGCTGAGAGACTAACCGCAGCAAATGGAGGGCAGAAGTGTCAGACATTGGTCAGCCCGACCCTGCCTGTGACTGTGATCCCAGTTAACTCCCTGAAGGGGTAGGTGTGAAACTCTTGAGGGCAAAAGGCCAGTGGAAACATCTGAGGTATCTGGGAGATGTATGTGCGGTTCCACCAAGCAGTGGGGCTGTGGGCAGCGGTAGGAAGCGCTGATTAATACGGAAGGGTTTGGACCCGAGAGGTCTAAGTAAGCTTCTGGGCACACAGTCCATGCTGTTCCTCAAGCAGGGGCTGCCCAGGGCTGGATACCTGTAACCTTATAATTTGGGAGGCAGAGATGGAAGGATTGTGTGAGTTTAAGCCTAGTCCAGGCTTCATGGATTACAATATAAAACCCTGTCTCAAAAATACATAAATAAAAATCAATAAATTGATAAGATACCTATTAATCACATCATGGGATTGCTAAGCAGATCGAATGAGATCACATGAAAACCTCGGAGCCGGGCACAGTTGTGTTTGGTGCTTCCTGCAGCAAGTGAACCTAGAGGGCTGGTCTGTGCAGCTGTGGACACTCTGTGCAGCTGTGGACACGTCTATGCAGCTTGTGGACACGTCTATGCAGCTTGTGGACATGTCTATGCAGCTTGTGGACATGTCTGTGCAGCTTGTGGACATGTCTGTGCAGCTTGTGGACATGTGCATGCTGGGGATCCAGGACAACCAAGAGAGCCTGTTGGGGGAATTCCCTGCCCTTCTCAAAGCCTTGCCCCTGTGTGGCCTTTCCAGCCCTCTTGCCTACCCTCCCTTCCCGTTTCTGTGGACGTGTTTAAGGCTGCTAGGTCACAATGACTTTCCTTCATTCTCTCCCCATCCCCCTCTCCTCTCCTTCCCCTCCCCACTCCTGTCCTCTTTCCTTCTCCCCTCCCTCACCACTAGCCTCTTCCATGTCTACCTCAGGCAGGTGTGTGAAACTTCTGTGGTTTGTCCACAGGACACGCTAGTTGCCCAAGACAGAGTCCCTAGAAAAGGCCTAGCCCTTTGCTCACCCAAAACAAGCAGATGTTAGGAGGGCGGTGGTGGGTGGGGCTGTCCAGTCACCACTCCCACCCCCAGGAGCGCTCCCCCAGTCTGTACCTGGCACCCATTGCTTTAGGGGTCATATTTTGAGCCAGTCTGTCTAGTTTGCATCCTGCCTGTGCCCCAACCAACTTTGTGGCCTCAGAGAGCCTCTGGGTACAGCTGGCCGTAGCTTCACCTCTAAAATGGTCCTATTTCACCCCTTTTATCTTTTTTCATTTGGGGGTTGGTTTAGCTTTCAGAAGCCAGCTTCTCCTTCCATTGTGAGTTCCCTAGGCTTGAATAGCAAGTGCATTTACCCACCTAACCATCTCCCCAGCCATTTCATCTTTCTTATTAGGTGTGGAGGAGAAAGACCTTGGAAAACAGTTAACATGCTGAGCGTGGCGGCACACACCTATAATGTCATCACTCGGCAGGCCGAAACAAGAGTTCAAGGCCAGCCTTGGCTATATAAAAGTTTTAGGCCAACCTGGGTTACATGAGACCCTTTCTCAATGACAGAGAGAGGAAGGGAGAAGGGGAGGGGGGAAGATGTCTTCCCAGTTTGCTTGTCAGGCCTGGCCCTCCCTCTGCATAGCTGCCCCTGGAAAGCCCCTAGGGGTGGGCGAATGCTTGTCTCCCTCTCTCTCATCCACAGGAGAAGGCAATGTAGAGGAAATCAGTTCGCTGTCCAGCTAGTTCTCTTTCTGTGGGGACCTCCCTGTGGGTTTGATACTGCTAGCCACCTAGCCTCCTGCCCTCCTGCCCTCACGTACCTGCTCAGACCCCAGCTTCTGCAAAGCCTAAAGGGCATCCTGGCTCCTTCCTTTCCTGTGGTTGTTCTGAGCTCCCCCTGCATCTCTCCCTCCAGCCCCGACCTCCTAGTGGCTCCTCAGTCCCTAGGCCCTTCCACTTCCTCACCCCTCACAGGTGGCGCTTGTCCCGGCCCCAAGCTAGAGAGAGGTGTAGTCCAGTCAGGGCTTGTACACTAGATACCCCTGGCACCTCGGCCTCTTCTCTCATAACCTAAGAGGATAAAAGTACAGGAGAACTGGAGAGATGGCTCAGAGGTTAAGAGAGCATACTGCTCAAGAAGAGGACCAAGTTCAGTTCCCAGCACCCACTCCTAGTGGGTCACAGCCATCTGCAACTCCAGTTCCAGAGAGACAGTCTCCGGGGCCACCTGCACTCCATGCACAGTCTCACAAAACACGTGACTAAAAATAGTAGGGGCTGGAGAGATGGCTCAGCGGTTCAGAGCACTGGCTGCTCTCCCAGAGGACCTGGGTTCAATTCCCAGAACCCACATGGCAGCTCACAACTGTCCGTACCTCCAGTTCCCAGGGATCTGACACCCTCACACAGACACACATACAGGCAAAACACCAATGCACATAAAAAATCATTTCAAAAACCTTACTCCCTTAAAAGATAATAGCAATCCCCACACTTGGGAAGCTGAGTCAGAAGGATTGCTGAAGTTCAAGGCCAGCCTGTGCTACATATTGATTTCCATTCAGGCAAGCCTGAGCTACAGTGTTTGATCCTGCCTCAAAAAGTCAAAGAGAAAAAGAAAGTAGAATATAAAAAGCAATAAACCAAATGAACCCAATTAACAAAGTCAAGTTCTGTGTGGAGAGTGAATGGCTCGGCCCCTTCTTGGGCCCATCTCTGCCTCTGAAGCCCCCGGGATTAAATACATAGGCTGAGACAGGCCACCCAGAAAGGGTGGGTGTGACTGGTCCCACCAAGCGGAAGAAGCTGAGCTTGAGTCAGCATGAGGCCTTGAGAATCTGGAAGGGTTTCCCTGACTTGGTGGGTGGGTGTGGGGGCTGTCACCACATATTGTATGGGATCCTAGTTGCTTCTGTTTGAGAGTCCAGGGCTTAGCTGTCAGTAGACTCGACCAGGGACCTGTGCCAGCCCACAGAGCTCTTGGCACAGAGTCCCACACCAGGTGCCTGGTGTGGGAGCAGAGCCTGCACTGCATTTCAGGGACTAGATGCCACTGTGGCTGGACACACTTGGGCACTGCCCAGACCGGGTCTGGCAGAAGCCCATGTTCTCCTAGTAACTCTGGGGATGGCAGGATCTCAGCTGTTTCTGCAAATAGTGTTCCCACCCAACAACTGCCCTGAGCCCGTGGCCAACAGACCCACTCCTTGCAGATGGATCTCCCCCTACCTCAGCCCTCGACACTGACTAGCACACAAACCTGTGTTGTGCAAAGGTTCATGGGTAGAGAAGGATGCTCAGCACACACTACCTTCTGCTCTTTCTTTTGGTCATAGTTCAACAAGCTATATGTATCCTTTTATTCCTTTTTAAATTTTTAAAGATTTTAAATACTTATTGTATGTGTATGGGTATATTGCCTGCATGTATGTGTGTGCATCACGTGCATGCCAGATGACAGCCTGGGACTGGAGTTACAGACAGTTGTGCGCTGCCATGTGGTGCTGGGAATCAAACCTGGGTCCTCTGGAAGAGCAGCCAGTGCTTGGAACAGGTGAACAATCTCTCCAGCTTCCCCTGGAAGAGCAGTCAGTGCTCTTAACCACTGAGCAATCTCTCCAGCCCCAATATGTGCATTTTAAAATATGGAGTCTCACTATGTAGACCCAGCTAGTCTGCTATTGTTTCTCAAGTATTGAGATTACAAATATGTGTCACTACACCTGGACTTTTTTTTTCTTTCTCTTTTTTTTTGAGACAGTCTCATTTATCCTAAGCTGACCTCCAACTTGCTATGTAGCCAAGGATGACCTTGAATTTTTGCTTTTGTGTGTGCACTGTGTGTATATTTGTGTATGTGCATGTTTTGTGTATGTGTGGGTACATGTGTGGGGTGCGTGTGTATGTGTGTGCACATGCATGTCGGTTAAGATTGGGAGCCATCCTCAGCAGCTCTTTCACCTCATTTACTGCCACTGAGTCTCTAAGTGAGACCCACAGCCTGATGAATGGCTAGTTTTGCCAGCTAGCTTACTCTGGGGGTCCCTTGTCTCTACCTTCTGAGGCTGGAATTCAGGTGGGCTGCCATGCCCACTGGGCATTTATGCGGGTTCTGGAGGTCAGAACTCTGACAACAAGCTCTTCAACCACCGAGCTGTCTCCCCAGCCCAGCGCTGAATTTCTGGGCCTCCTGTCTCTACCTCCCACATCCTTAGTGCTGGGATTACAGGCATGCGCCACCTTCTCCTAAGCCAACTCTACCAGCTGAGCTTCATCCTCAAACCAGCCCATTCATTTCTTAAGCTGCACTTCCTTGCCTGCCCGCATAGACCTATGGACAAAGAATGACAGAGTAATGTTTATATTTAGGATTTGTTTCTCCTTCCCATGGGTTTTAGTCACTGCTGCACAGGGGCAACTGAAGGGTAGCTACTTGTCTCTGCCATTTTTGTTTTGCCACTAATACAATATCTAGACTGGATAAATGAGGAGTTTATTTTCGCTCATGGTTCTGACACAAGAAGGTGATGGCCTTCTTGTTCTGAGGCAGTACAGGGCATTATCATATGGAGGGAGGAGAGAGAGAGAGAGAGAGAGAGAGAGAGAGAGAGAGAGAGAGAGAGAGAGAGAGAGAGAGAGAGAGAGAGAGAGATCTCAGCAAAGCAGCTTTTGCAGACTTTTTTGAGATAATCCAATGACCCAGCTATCTAGTTAATAATCACAAGAATGAATTTGTACATTCACTTAAAGTCTCACATCTTTTTGCTTTACAATGGGGAGCACATTTGTATGTGAGCTTTGGAGAGATTAATCATCTTCAGACTGTGGCCCCATCCTGTGTAAAGACCCACCAGCTGTTTCCTGTCCTGCCACGCCCCACACAAACCACAGCTTGCGGACATCTTGCTGGGTCTCTCTGTCCCTCGACACTTATCCGCTTTCCTCTGCCAAGGGCATGCCCTTTCATTCTCACTCCTGGCAGTTCAGCCTACAGCCTCCTCCCTCTGCCAGCCCAGAGTGACTCCATCTCAGCGCCCACTTCGGTGGTTTGCTAGATGAAGGATGCTTGTCGGTGCCACCTTTTCTGAGGCCCGTCTTTCAACTTAGCTGCACCCATGCTCCATGCGCCGTGACCACCCAACTAGCTCTGTAGATGCAGAGACATGGCAAACATATCATTTCCAGGTGGTTGTTTTTTCCTTCCTCTCTCATGGGTTTGGTCACTTTTGTGCCTCATAATTTTTCACGTGTTTAGGGTAATCTCTGACACCTTTTGGATTGTGACTCATGTCCCAGGTTTTCCATGAGCTGCTTAATAAGGGAACAGTTAAGGGGAGTGAGACACAGTGATTCCTCCAAGAGCTCAAACACTGATTCCAGATTGCTTGGGTTTCATTCCATTTACCTGCCTAGCTGTGTGACCTTGAACAAATTCCACTGACCCCTCTGTGCTTCAGGTTTTGTTTTGACTTTTCCCTCTGTGAACACCTATGGGGTAGTTGTTGACTTAACACATTCAAGCTCCTAGCATAGTGCCTGCTACACAACAAGCACACTAGTATAGGCTGTTTATTATGAGCAGGTTTATGTATGGGAGGAAGAAGGAATGTTAGATAAGGTTGTTTAAATACGCACAGGTCTGGATAGCTTTACAGGACCATAAAGCTGTCACATCCATATCAGCTGCATGGGTTAAAACTAGGTCATACCAACCAGGACCGTCTCTCTTAAAAGCCAGGTGTGGGCTGTGAATCAGAAATGCCAGCCACAAAAACTGATGTCTTATTTATTTTGCTAGAGACTGCGATAGCTTTCTTTCCTAGACCTTAGCCCCCATCTATCTCCAGACGGTTACCAGAAAATCTTTTACTCAAGCAGGGCCTGGGAAGCATAAGGTGGTAGAGAGGATGGAGAACCTGGGAGCCCATCACCGCTTTGACAACCAGCTGGTGCTGGCAGGGTTAGCCTGGGGTTTCGCTGCCACTGAGAGCCAGCCGGGAGGACCCGAGCAGGGAGCCTTGGGACTCTACAGAGGAAAGGTTCGTCTGTGGACCTGGCTATGAGATCCGTTTTCAAGGACCAGCCAGGCTGTCTGGCCATTGGCCACAATGGCTTCAGAATCTGTGGCCTACATGGAACTTCTTCCTTCAGCTCCCAGAGCCTTAGCAGACTCCACAGCCCTCTGCCCGGCCTTCTGTTGTCCTGGCTGTCCTGTGGGGATGGAAGGTAGGACAGCAGGACAGTCTAGCCAGACTGAACAGGTGGCCAAGAGGGGCTTAGCAGCAACCTGTGGACTGGCATTGAGCCTCTCCCTCCTTCACCCTCTGCTGCCCAAGCTACTCAGAACAGGACACAGGGCACTCAGTTAATAGAGACATGCTAATGTTGCTTGGCAAACTCAAGTCTAAAGATACAAGGTCACTTGACATTTAGCAGTTCTAGCCAATAGAAACAATGGGAACCCATATGTTATTTGAGATTTTCTAGCAGACACTAAGAATGTATTAAAAATTTTTTAAATGAAATTAGTCTGAATAATGTACTTAACCTAATTTACCCCAAAATTATCATTTCAACATTCATTGGAGTATTACTGTTTCAATCACATAAAATACCAAAATAATGAAGGTCACATTTTATATCATTTTGGCCCATGCTGAATCACATAGGTAACTCACAAAACAATGTGTAACTGCTAGTGTAGGAAAGGGAAGTACTCTCTTTCCCCTTCTTATATACTTTGATTAAGACCTACAAATTCAAGCCGGGCAGTGGTGGCGCACACCTTTAGTTCCAGTACTGGGGAGGCAGAGGCAGGCAGATCTCTGTAAGTTTGAGACCAGCCTGGTCTACAAGAGCTAGTTCCAAGACAGCCTCCAAAGTCACATAGAAACCCCTCTCAAAAAACCAAAACCAAAACCAAGCAAACAAAAAAACAAAAAAACAAAAAAACCGCAAAGCAGAGTAACAGGAAAATATGTACTTAAGCACATAGCAGCCAACAAAGGGAATGAGTCAGCATCATCTCCCTCCATAGGTCAGGCTGGCTTCAAACTCATGGCAACCCTCCTGCCTCAGATTCTGAGTGCTGGGATACAGGTGTGTGCCACTGTATCTGACTGAAACTAGCTTTAGTTGGTTAAAGTTAAGGGTGTATAATAAGGGCTTGTATACTTAGTAAGTAAAGGGATGAGGACAACCAATAGGAAAAACAAATACTTTTCTTTAGGAAAAACAATTGAGAATGCAGGAGTACACGATAAGAAAGTTCACGAGTACCTATTTGTGTAGGTATGTGCTCTTTCCAACCCCTTTTGGGGCCATAAAACTCTGAAGAGTGGGAATTTATGATAATAAAGTTGCTTTTATTAAGATAAAGGAAGCACCTAGCATGCTTCCCCCCCATCTATTGAATCTCAAACATCTTCAGTGTAACAACATTGTATGTTATGTGGACTCTAAGGTCCTGAGTGGGTCAGTGCTCCGGGGTTACACATGGATAGTGGCCACCCCATTGGACGATGTAGTTGCAGACCCTGCAAGCTTCCCTTGGGGTGGCGTGTGATACCTTGCTCAGCAGTCTCCCGCTTCCCATCACCTCCTCAGCAGCCTGCTCCTGCAGAAGCTGCTCGTGTGGATCTGAAAGCTCCCTCCAGGATGTGCAACCTAATACCTTCCCAACTGTTGGCACAAAACCGCCGTGAGGGTGGCTGGCAGATTTAGCTAAAGGGTAACCGTCCAGAGCAAGTGAGGACAGGTGGGTGCTAGCGACCTACAAGGCTGAGCTTCCTCAGCAGTGGATGAGCTCTACAATACAAGGAGCAGATGAAGGGACGGAGCCGGTGTGTGTTCTAGGACACGTGGCTTTGCCAGACTGCTCTAAACTGTTCAGTCGACACCGCAAATCAGGGTTCGCAGCCCATCTCAGTCCCTGCCCTTGCCGCTTCCTCAGTAGCCTACCACTGCTCCCTAGTCTCATACTTGAAGAAACTGAGGCATGCATAGTCCTTGCGCTCCCACAGGAGAGTACCCCGTACACTCCTCCTGTCTTGGGTTTCAACAATGCTCTGAAAACCTCGAGAGAAAACTTGCAAGGCTTCGCACCCTGGCACCTTGCCAGCTGCCTGCCCCTCGGACACCGGCAGGTGCGGGTCCCCGGGGACCAGCTGCCAGGGCGGTGGCCCCAGGGAACCGTGATGTAACTCTTGCGCTAGGCTTGCAGAAGCCCCCAGGCGCAACACGCTGTTGTTTACTCCAGGTGCTTGAGCTCGGGCGGAGTCACCGCCACTGTCCACACTCTCGGCCCTTACACATCCCCGCGGCCACAGCTGCGGGCTAGGTGATCACAGCTATAAGTCAGCTCTGTTTCAACCTCTGATGACGACCCCAGCACAATGGCCTTGTCAAAATGAACCCTGCAAAGTCCCTGAGCCCCGGCTCCCAACCTGTGTTCTCTGTGAGAGCCCCAGAACAATTCAAAGTAACACTGAAACAGTAAAAACCTGAGGTTTCCATTCCCAGCAGCCAAGACAAAGGTGCTCTGTCCAAACCTCATGGTGGCTTACTACAGCACTTGCAAGTCCCCCATGGACCCACGTCTTGCTAGGTCTGTTTACTTGTGTGTCTAAGGAGCGACGTTTCTGCACAGAGGATCACCGAGACAGTCACAGATTCTAGGCATGGTGGGGAGCCCTTCTTTGGATGCCCAGAAATCTCTCTTGGATGGGTAGTTGGGGGTGGGGACTAGCATTTCCTAGGGACCCTTCGATTTTGCAGCTATGGAGTTTACGGTAGATGGGGAAAAGTTAACCTCCTGCAGCGCTGGAAGGCAGAACTGCCTGGGAGCTAGCTCATTCCAGGTGATCTCCCAATTACATGCCCCACCTCCAGTGCCTGGATACCTGCTGCCAGTGTGGGAGAAGAGAGGTATGTTTGCGCTCTCTGCACCCACTACAGCTGAACACAAACGTCTACCCAGGGGAGAGCAAGGAGAAGCCAGTGTGTGTCTAGATGACAGTGGGTCTGGACAGATCTCAAGCTTGAACAATACTGGTGGGCTCTGGCAGCTGTGCCGTGTCCACTGCCAGGTCTCTCCTGCAAGAGCTTCAGATCCCAGCTGAGTGTAGATGAGGAAACTAAGGCCCAGAGAGAGTGGTGGACCCATAAATCTGGTGACAGATGAAATTAGAACTCACAGGCCTCTATTCCTGGTTCCTCATGCATCCTCAGAGGACAACAGCCTGAGGGTTGGGGGTGGAGAGCTGTGCAGAAGAAGCTAGGCCCTAACTAGCAGGGGGTGGGGGGGAATGCTATTTGGAGACATCATGGGTGTGCAGGCTTCCTGAGATGGGAGTTGAGAAAGACTGAGGCTCTTCTGTGAAGAATGGCTCTGGGAACTATAAGAACCAAGCTATGGAAAGACTGTTCACAGCTGGTTTAGGGCCAAGGAGCAGCAACCTCTTCCAGGCCCTTTGGCCCACCACCCAGCTCCCAAATAAAGACATGGAGACTTATTACTAATTATGAATACCTGGCCTTAACTTAGCTTGTTTCTAGCCAGCTTTTCATCTACATTTTGCCCTGGGGCTTTTTACTTTCTTTTCTTCGTTCTGTAAATCTTACTTTCTTGCTTCCTCCCTGGCTGGCTAGCTAGGACTGCCTAGGGTGGCTGGGTGGCTGGTCCCCGGCACGTCCTTCTTCTCTCTCTCCTCAAGCCTAGATTCCTCATCCTGTTTATCTCTCTGCTGGCCAAACCCATCTGTCCTTTGTCTGCCTAGCTATTGGTCATTCAGCTCTTTATTAGACCAATCAGGTGCCTTAGGCAGGCAACACATCTTCACATAATTAAACTAATACTCCACAACACGGGGTCAAGGTGAATTTCTGAGTAGGGAAAATGGAAGAGATCCCCTGGTATTGGGGGCATCTAGTCCTGCCTCTCCACCCTAGCTCTCTGATTTTGAGTGTGTTATGCCCTCTGTGAGCTTGTTCCCTTTCCCTGTCTGGCCCATGGCAAAGAAGGTGTTTTGTGATTTGCTTCTTCCTACTTGAGCCCCGAGGTGTTCATTTGTGTCTGGGGTCAAGGGAAAATGCACAAGGGGCTTCCCCCTCCCCTGCATTCCTTGGCCTCATACACTTGTCCCCTGATCCTGATAGCATGGCTGAGAAGTCCCTCACCTCAGCAAATATTTGTGCCTCTGATCTACTTGGGGACTGCTGCAATGTCCTGTCCTACTGTGCACTCAGCGAGGCTTCTTCAGGCTGTAAAGAGTCTGAAAGATGACCAGGGTGCAAGGCTGGGATTGTGGGTCCTCCCTAGCTCCCCTGCCCTACCTGCATGACTGGAAGTTCAGGGCCCTCTGCTGGGTTTTATGCAAGGAACAAGGGATTCGTAGCTCTAACGAACCCCTCCTCTTGACACAGAGAGCTGGGACTCTTAAGTCCAAATGTCAGCTCCGTGGGCGTGGGTGTGTGGTCTTGGGTGAGCCCCATTGCCTCTCAGTTTGCTTGCTCACCCCTGAGATGATGAAATGGTTGGATCAGCGCCTGTGCTTAGGAAACTGTTTTCTTCCTTAGTTTTCCTTTTGCTTCTCTTCCACCGCCCAATTTAACCAATAAAGACAGCAGCAAAGGAAATCACGTGCCGTGCCTACCAGGCATCTCAACACTTGAGAGGCTGAGGCCAGTGGATTGCATCGTGTTGAAGACCAGCCTGGGCTATCTAAAGACTGTTACAAAAACAAAGCAAACAAACCAAAAACCTGGACAAAAACAAAGGTAAGAAGGTTTCCAGTACTCGAGTGCTCTGTGCAATGGTGGGCTGGTAAATGTTTAACAGCCAGCTCTAAGAAGGAATTTACAGCATTTGCCCTGTATCTGCGTTGTTAATACGATCAGCACGGCCATTCCAAGCTATTAACATGACATCACTGAATGTGGACTTGGGAGCCACTGTGACAGCTGGCTGGCCCCAGCACAACTCTGTGTGTGGGATTGGCTGTATAATTTGCAAAGCCCTGCACAAAATGAACTCATAGGACCCTTTGTTTAAAAAGCAGGAAATGGGCTCTTCCTTTATTCCATGACATTTCTCATGGTGTGATGTATTGTTTTATTTTTTAAATAATTTATTTAACTTTATTTTATGTGCATTGGTGTGAAGGTATCAGATGCCCTGGAACTGGAATTACAGTTGTGAGCTGCCATGAGGAGTGATGGGAATTGAACCCAGACCCTCTAGAACTGTCAGTGCTTTTAACTGCTGAGCCATATTTCCAGCCCCAGTGTTTTCCTTTATGATAGCATTTATCTCTTAGCCCAGGCTGTCCTGGAACTCCCTATGCAGCCCAGGCTGCATCAAACTCTCAGCAATTCTTTTGCCTTGGCTTCCCAGATGCTGGGATTACAGGCCTCATGGGGGGAGGTGGAGTGGTTGCTGTTGTTTCACTTTTTAAACTTCTACTTACTTAAGTTTAAACTTAAACTGTCTTACCGTCCCTAACACAGGAATGTCATGTGGGCTCTCACAGGTGGAGAGCACACACGTGGGGCCCAACCACTATCAGGCTCCTTCCCATCAGCCACATCAGGCGGCTGTCAGAGATGCCCCAGACTGTTGGACATCTTCCCTTCTTAGCAGTTTGCATTCCCAACACTCAAGCCAAAATGCATTAGGTACCTGGATGGGGACTGGGAAAAGCTTGCCCTCCCTAGCTCATCTCAGTGAACGTTCCATTCAGCTGCCAGCCCAAAGCAGGCCAGGCACCACCTATCCCAATCGGACACTGTGGGGTTCAGACATTCAACCCTGGGAGCTAAGAGCTACAGGATACTGACAGACCAGGGCCCAGAGGATGAGGAAGCGGGCTGCCAAAAACACCCCAGGGAAGTAGATATGTAAAAGAAACAGAATACTTTGCTGTGAGCAGAGGACACACACACATGCCAGCATGCTCCATGAGCTCCTTGGCACTTACAAATAAATGTTTTTTTTATATTCAGATATAAAGTTATGGAGAATTCCAAGCTGACCATCCATTCCAATGCATTCGATGTACCCAGGGCCCTTCTGAGTGCAGGGCTCTGAATTAGTTACACATTATGAAAGTGACTCTGTGAGTCATCCCAAGTGAAAGGATGGCATTCAGCATCCCCCTTGAGCAACTTTATACTGCCCATAGCAGAGTATAATTGGGTTGTGGGAGGAGTACAGGTCAAGGGACTCACAAACCACCCCCCTCAGAGAGAAATCACTCCACTTTGAGGAAGTATCTGCAAGGTACTGTAATTTGACAAAAGTGTGGCACACAAATACAGCCTTGGGTTTGGGATTTAACTCACTGGTAGAGCATTTGCCTAGCAAGCAGGAGACTCTGGGTTGGAGGGACTAGGGACTAGCACACACATCCTTTAAACATATATACTATAATCCCATTACTTGGGAAATAGAGGCAGAAGGATCACAGCTGAACTACATAGCAAAACCCTGTCTAAATTTTAAAAAATTAATGCAGTGAGTGCTGAGGCCTAGCATGTATGTGTAAGTTCCTGGATTTGGTCCCCAGCAACACACACACACACACACACACACACACACACACACACACACACACACATAAGTCCTATACCAGTAATCCCAGCACTCAGAAGTTGAGGCAAGGTCATCAAAAGTTAGAGGGTAGTCTACTCTACATAGAAAGCCCTAGACCAACTAGGATGATGTAGTGAGGCCTTGTCCCAAAATAAAAAAATAGAAACCTGACTGGGAAATGACTCAACAGGTGAAGAGGCTCTTGGTGCCAAGCCTGATAACCTGAGTTTGAACCCTGTGACCCATGTGGTAGGAGAGAATGGACTCCTGAAAGTTGTCCTCTAACCTCCTCTCTCACACACACATAACACACAGACAAAATTAATTAGTTAATTAATTTTTAAAAACTGAAACCCGACCCAAACCCCCGTTTCGTCCATTTTGTAATCCTGGGCATTTATTACCACCGAGTCTTCCATTTGGTATCTGCATGGAACCACCTTTCTCTTGGAAAACGTTTTTCTCCAAGGGTATCTTGTTTTCAAAGAACAAAAGGCAACATGTTCCCAGCCCCTACCTGGCGGCCCAGATGTACACCACTTAACTGGTCTCATTTATTGGTCTACAGAGCACACACGCTGCACAAGTTTTCTCCATGTTGACATTTCTCCTGGGCATAGAAGCCAAATATTGATCTCTTTCAGCAAACTTTGAGCAGGAGCCTTTTGACTTCAAAAACATGCCCACTAATCATGCGTAATTGTTGATTCTCTAGAGAATGACCAAGATGCTCCTGACATTAACTCACTGACAGGAATCTGGAAGGGGCTCTTGTAGCAGACTCATCCTAGACCGGAGTGATATGGGTTCCATTCCCCTGAGCTAGCTGCAGGCAGTGCCAGCACAAAGAACACTCAGAACTCAGTCTGTTGACAGAAATACAGTCCCCATTCCACGCTTCTGAGATCTGTCCAATACTGTGAGCCCAGCCTCAGCCCGTGGTTCAAAGGGACCTTAGCATTCCAGAGAAGCACTCCCATGAACACACACACACAAACTCACACACACACATCCAGGAAGGAGGTACCACAAGTATGTGCTGGTGAACTGCACACAGTAGGAGAGCAAGCATATGAAGTCCCCCTGATCAAGGAGCAGTGGCCTCCTCTAGCGCGTTCTTCAGTAGGGAGCCTCATACATATTCAACCCAGAGGCAGAATTTAAACCAGACCCTCTATAGTAGGGTTCTCTAGAGTAATAGAACTTACAGAATGAATCAGGATTTATTAGAATGACTTACAGACTGTGGTCCAGCTAATCCAACAATGGCTGGCTGTGAAGAGAAAATCCAAGAATCCAGTAGTTCGTTGTTCAGTTCACAAGGCGAAATGTCTCAGCTGGTCTTCTGTATATGTTAGAATCCCAAAGAAGTAGGCTCTAATGCCAGTGAAGAAACAGATATGCTAGCAATCTGAGGGCAAGCAGGCAAAGAACCAAAGCTTCCTGCTTCCATGTGCTTATATAGGCTTCCAGCAGAAGGAGTGGTCCGTATTAAAGGTGTGTCTTCCCACTCCAAAGATCCAAAATTAGAGTGGAAGGCCGGGCGGTGGTGACACACACCTTTAATCTCAGTGCTCCACACCTTTAATCTCAGTGCTCCGGAAGCAGAAGCAGGTAGATCCCTGTGAGTTCAAGGCCAGCTTGGGCTACAAAGAAAGCTCCAGTATAGCCAGGACTGTTTCAAAGAGAAATCCTGTCTTGAAAGAAAAAGATTAGAAGTGGATCTACCCACTTCAGATTAAACAAAATCCCTCACAGGTATGTCCTCTGTTTGTTAATTCCCGATGTATGTCGTCCAGTTGACAACCAAAAATAGCCATCACTCTCCTATGCTGATCTTGGGGAAGTGCAAAAATACCCTTGACCTCAATTTCTCCATCTATACAATGGAGCAGATTATATATTTATTATATATTTATATATACACACACACTGACTCCTACAAGTCCCCTCTGACCTCCACAGATGCACATGCCACATGACATATATGTATATATGATATATGTATATATATATACACACATATACATATATATTAAAGATTATATGGATTGAGGGTAAGTCTCAGAGGCAGAGCCTTTGCCTAGCATTCTTGAGGCTCTGGGTCCAATCATATCAGGACAAAGGAAGGCAGGAGGGCAGGCAGGCAGGAGGGCAGGCAGGCGGGCAGGCGGGCATACCAATCATTGTTATATTCCTGTGTGCTCAGAACGTGATAGTGGGGAATGTAAAGGGAGCAGCAGGTGGAGTCGGCTATAGGCAGGCGAAGGCATGTATGTTATAGGCATGAGACTTGTCTTGGGTCCCTGCTCCTTCCTCCTCAAGAAAAAGTCAGTTTGAAGTTAGGCGGAGTGGTTCACACCAATCATCCCAACACTTGGAAAACTAAGGCAGGAGGAGTACCACAAATTTAAGCCCAGCCTTAATTGTCAACCATCATTGACACCCTGTCTCAAAAATAAATTAACAGGGCCCAGCAAGATGTCTCAGTGGTAAAAGCACTTGCTGCTAAGCCTGAAGACCTGAATTTGATCCTCAGGACCCATGTATATAGTGGAAGGAGAGAACTAGTAAGTTGTCCTCTGACCTCCATACACGTGAGTCTCTCTCTCTCTCTCTCTCTCTCTCTCTCTCTCTCTCTCTCTCTCTCTCTCTCTCTCTCTCTCTCTCACACACACACACACACAATATAAGAAAAGCTTAACAAATAATAAATAGTTAGACCTGGAGAGAATCAGTGTCCCCTGGGCATGACAGAGCTGTGCTTGTCTGCACAAGATCAAACCAATCAACATTCCAGCATGGATGTATGAACCCTCAGCCTATCAGAAGTGCTGTGCACAGTTGATGGTTGATGACTGCTAGGGAAGGGAAAGTCAGTTTCTTCTTTAGAAATATGGTCATGGGTGGCCCCACACCCATACATACACAAGCATCGCTAGTTGAGCTCAGTGGGGTTTTTTGTTTTTGTTTTTTTTTTTAGGAAAAAAATTGGCGTTTGCTTATTTATTTTATTTTATGTGCATGAGTGTTTCATCTGCATGAATGTAATGTTTGTGCCTAGTGCCCATGGAAGTCAGAAGAGGGTGTTAGATCCCTTGGAGTTGAAGTTACAGAATGTTGCGAGCCGCAAACCTGGGTCCTCTGCAAGAGCAACAGGTGCTCTCAATTGCTGCTCCATCTCTCCATCCTCTGGGATTATTGTTGGGGTTTTTAGTGTTTGTTTGTTTCGGTTTTTGAGACAGGGTTTCACTGCTGTTCTGGAACTCACTCTGTAGACCAGCTGGCCTCAGACTCACAGATCCACTGCCTCTCTTCTAGGTGTTGGGACTAAAGGTGCATAGCACTACCACTGGGCTATTACTGCTATTTTCTAAGCAAGGTCTCATACACCCAGATGGACCTGGAACCCCCATGAAAATAAGAATAACCCTGAAGTTCTGGTTCTGACCAACCCCAGCCCCACCTCTTGAGTGCTGAGATTATAGGCCTGCTTCAACTACTAGTGAAAACCCTATCTCCAAAAATAATAATAATAATAATAATAATAATAATAACAATAGAGAACAACAGGAAGAAAGAAAGGAATGAATAAATGAACAAATGAAAACTGTTGGTGCCCATAGAAGCGACTCCTTTCCATGTTGACTTAAGTTCAGAGAGTTCAAACCTATCCTTGCTCTTTCAAGATTAAAGGTCTAAGACCTAAAGGTCTTAGGTATGGCTATTGAAGGATGTTTGACCTAAGGTGTGGTCACTGGATGTCTTGCATAGATAACAGAATACTTGATCTAAGGTGTGGTCACTGGATATCTTGCATAGATAACAGAATACTTGATCTAAGGTGGATGCTTTGAGAATTAAGGAAGTGATTACTTCTGTTTGTTCATTGTATCATGATAAGGAAGTCCTTTTGCCCCTCCTCCTTGGTTGGGGTATATAAGGAATAAACTTAAGGCAGATCCCAGTATTCATTGGATGCCCTCCCGACTCTATCTTCTGTCTTCAGCCTGTTTCTTTCCTCCATCCCCACTCCCCTTCTCAGGTACAGACCAGACTAGTTGGATGACTGGACAGAAAGAAAACAAACATACAAAATAAGACGAAGAACTAGAGATGGCTTAGTGGTTAAGAATGCTTGCTGCTGCGGCTGGGTGGTGATGCACACCTTTAATTCCAGCTCTCGAGAGGCAGAGGCAGGAGGATCTTTGTGAGTTCGAGACCAGCCTGGACTACAGAGTGAGTTCCAGGATAGCCAAGGCACACATGCCTATACAGAGCCACAGTCCATAAGAGCCTACTGTGTCCCCAGGGCTTGCTGGGGACTGCAACACATTTGGCCACTTGTGTTCCACCTTCCCTGCCTTCCTTCCTCTCTTCCTTACCCTCAGCATATGTACATAACCTGTGCCTCGCTGCCCAGAAACACTAGCATCTTCATCCTCATGCCAAGCGGTTGCCTAGAGGACAGTGACACATATGATGCGCATCATTACTCTGCCTCCCCCCACCACTTATGGTGCCTTTTGCCTCACATCTAGCTTGAGACTCTCTTCATCACAGCCTCTTCCCAGACACATGTATTTAGGGGTGTGTGTGTGTGTGTGTGTGTGTGTGTGTGTGTGTGTGTGTGTGTGTGTGTGTTGGAAACAGTCTCATGTAGCCCAGGCTGGCTTCAAACTCCGTGGGTAGCTAAGAATGATCTTAAGCACTTGGTCTTTCTGCTCCCACCTCCTGGGTACCAGGACTGCAGCTGTGGCAGCCACAATGGCTTGAGACATAACTTTTATGCCAAGCTTTAGGACTGCTGAGGAACAGCAAGTATTCTATGTGGGAGCAAGTGCTGGTCTCCGCAGTGGGCACCTGCTATGGCCTGAATGTTGGATACACTGAAGCCTAATCCTCACTGCAACAGCCTGAAGACTTGAAGAGGCACGGCCTGCAGGCGGTAGTTGATAGGAAATCACTCTTGAGGAGAATTGGTGCCTGTGCTGATACCGGTTCATGGTCATCAGGCTCCATTGTTTGAGGTTCAGGATGAGGCAGAAGGAGCATCATGGTGAGGCTCAAAGTGCACACAGAAAGAAGCCAGGATTAAATACGCTTTTCAGAAGCACACTCCCAGCCTCCCCTTCCTCCAACAAGGCTCCATCTTCCACGGTTCCGCCATCTCCCAACAGTGAATTCAAATCTAGAATCCATCAGTGGATTAAACCATTCATTAAGGCAGAGCTCTCAGAATCCAAAAGGTACCCAGAGTTCTTTCCTAATCCCCTAGGCGTAACGAGCTAATCAAACAGACATCAAGATTAACATGACAGTTTCCTTATCAGCTCCGGGAGCATGTTTGCTTTTTCAGGCCTGTGAGGACACAGAATGTGCTATCTGTGTTTGTTTTTGAGACAGGGTATCACATAGCCCTGGCTTGATGATGACCTTGTCTGATCTACCTGCCTCCACCTCCCAAATCCTTGGATTAGAGGCACACAGCACTATCCCTAGTTAATGTGGTACTGGGCATCAAACCTAGGACTTCCAGAGTGTCGGGCAAGTGCTCCACCGAATCCCACACATATCTGGGTCTCTGCTGCAATTTTGATACAACACTTCCTGGACTCCAGAACTGCCAGAAACGTTTCTGGTTTTGGCTGCTATTGTTATTTTGGTTTTGCTTTTCTGAGACAGGATCTTATTCTGTAACTGTGGTTGACCTGAAACTCACGGTGGAGGTCACACATGCCTTATGATCTTGACCCTCCAAGTCCTGGGGTTACAGGAAAACAATACCTCACCCACTTCTGTTCTTCATAAATACCAGTCTGAGGTACTGTATTATCACAGCCTGACTAGACTAAGGCAGGATCTAACTATCTTTTTGTTATCGATTCCTACAGTAGGTAGGGGTGGTGTTCTGTGTTAACAGTCAATTCTGATAAGGTGAAGGGTATTCAAGAGTCCAGTTCGGATATTGTCTACCTGGAGATAGAATGGGGTCTCACAGAACAGTTTCACTTCAGATGCCAGCCACAGCCAGGTGTGGTTTCATACATCTGTGATCTTTGGGAGGTTATAAATATCTTTTTTGTTTTTTGGTTTTTTTTGGTGGTTTTTTTTTTTTTTTTGAGACAAGGTTTCTCTGTGTAGCCCTGGCTGTCCTGGAACTCACTCTGTAGAACAGGCTGGCCTCAAACTCACAGAGATCCACCTGCCTCTGCCTCCCGAGTGCTGGGATTAAAGGCGTGCGCCACCAACGCCCGGCTACTTGGTTAAGTTTTAAAAACCCAATATCTAGGCTCTTCCTCTTCCCAGTCTCCAGTCATATATTTGGTCTTCCTGGTAATCAGCCACCACCCAGCAGGAAGGTTGTAAATTCTAAACCGGCCACAGCTACACAGAAAAAACTCTGCCTCAATAAACAACACAGACATAAAAGACACCAGCTACAAATGTGATTGGTTAGCCATATATTTTTTTAAGATTTATTTTTATTTATTTAGTTTTGGGGGAGTTTATGTAACCTTGGCTATCCTGGAACTTGTTATATAGACCAGTGTGGCTGTCTCCTGAGTGATGGCTGAGTGTGCTACCCTGTCTGGCTGGTAAATTTATGGGTTTGGGTGTTTGTCTGCATGTATATATGTGTACCACATGCGAGCAGTGCCCTCAGCATCCAGAAAAGGGCACAGAATTCCTGGAACTCAAGTTATAGATGGTTGTGAGCTGCACATGAATGCTAGGAATTGAACCCAGGTTCTCCAGCCCTTGGGGTACTGTGTTTTGTTTTGTAATAACGTCTGGATATGTATTCCAGGCTGGCCTTGAACTCGTGGGCAATCCTCCTGCCTTAGCATTCTGAATGCTATGATTACAGGAATATGCTTGAAGGGCCCAGACCCTCACCGAGCCTCCTGCTTTAGCAGCCATGACAGGCTACAGAAAAGACCCAGCAAGATGTAGGCCTCTGACCCAGCACATGCTGCCTTCTGACCTAACCCAACCTCCTAGTCACTAGAAGGTCAGATATCCTCCATGTGGCAAAGAACCAATCAGAAGTTAGATGGCAGGCTCTATGGTAAAAGTGGCTTAACAGTGATGTGTAGAGCATAACAAACCACCCTGGGAGGGCCTATAGACCATAGCAACCGGTTAACCAATAAACACAGGACAAGTCGCCAAAATCCAGAAATGCACCAATCCTGGGACTGTTGCCACCCCTTAGGCACTCCCCTTGCTCTACCCAATAAATTCCCCACCAGGCAATGGTGGCACACAGGAGGCAGAGGCAGGCAGATCTCTGTGAGTTCAAGGCCACCCCTGATCTACAGAGCAAGTTCCAGGACAGCCTCCAAAGCCACAGAGAAACCCTGTTTCAAAAACAAAAACAAAAAAGCCAATAAATTCCCCACCTGGAGGTTCCCCTGGGTCCTTCTTACTCCTGCCTGCCATGTTGGAGGAATGGAAGACCTGAGTTAACACATTTAACTGGTTAAATAATAAAAGATTCTTTGCTTTTGCATTGGAATGGGTCTCTTGGTGATTTTGGGGTTCAGAATCTGGGCACAACAGGTTACTTTAGGGTTTCCTATACTTCTGCTAGGCCACCTACACACTGAAGTTTTCCATAACCTCCTCCTCAGATCCAGAAAATGTACTGGAACAACTCAGAGAATTTGTGTGAACACTTACCTGATGCTTACCAGTAAATGGATATAAAGAATATACAAATGTGTGGCCAGATGGGAGAGGTGGCTAGAGCAGCAGTGGGGAGAAGGTGTGAAGCGTCACTGGGCATGCGGCACCACCCAGCACTTCCAAGTGTTCAGTGACCTAGAAGGCCTGAGAGATTCAGGGTTCAGGAGTTTTATCTAGTGGTTACCATGGTCTAGATGGTCTCCAAGTTCCTGGGATTGTGTGCGAACCACCTTGCTTGGTCAAGTTTTTCTTTTTTTGTTTTGTTTTGTTTTTGAGACAGGGTTTCTCTGTATTGCTTTAGAGGCTGTCCTGGAACTCACTCTGTAGACCAGGCTGGCCTCAAACTCACAGAGATCCGCCTGCCTCTGCCTCCCCAGTGCTGGGATTAAAGGCGTGCGCCACCAACGCCCGGCCCTTTCTTTTTTTGAGACAGGATTTCTCTGTGTAACAGCCCTAACTGTCCTGGAACTCACTCTGTAGACCAAGCTGGCCTCAAACTCACCGAGATCCACCTGCCTCTGCTTCCCCAGTGCTGGGATTAAAGGTGTGCACCACCACCACCCAGCTGCTTGATCAAGTTTTAAAACCCAATATCTAGGCTCCTCCTCTTTCCAGTCTCTAATCATATATTTGGTCTTCTTGGTAATCAGCCCTGTCCTGCAGCTATCTAGGGGATCCACCCAGGCTGCCTTGTTAGCATAGACTCAGATGTGATGGAAAGGGGATCCTTATAATTTAGAGATATGACTATGGAAAGTCCAAGATTTTAGGAGCTCTGTGTGTGATACCACATATGTGAATTATATATTTATGTAATTTTTAATTATACCACAAATCCCATAGTTTTATCATTTTTTAACCATAGTTGCTTTTATATACAAATTAGCTTAACTGTACGTAGTGATAGGATTAGAACATGTGTTGCTACATAGATCCTCAAATCTGGTTCTAAGTTAGATAAATACGCAGATTAGGCAACCCTCCCACTGGGAAGCTGATAAGATACTGTTTGTGGTCACCATATCACCAGGACTTCAGACTCACAATTCATGCTGTCACGTGCTCATTCATACCTTTCCTCTAAATATCCAGAATAAGGACCAGGAAGATGACAGAAAAAGGCAAAGAGAGTTAGAAAGTGTTAAGCAACTGGCCCATAATCACACAGCAAGAGTGTCGGCCAGAGGCAGGTGGAATACACAAGTCTAAAGGCTGCAGTACTGCTTCCCCTGCAGCAGATTGTCTCTTCCCGTGGTATATTCTTTCTGTTGACCATAGACTAGATCCCACTCCAGCTGGTGTCCTCCTCAATGGCACTGCAGCCTTGGGAATGAGACCTGTGAGAGCTCTCCACACTGAAGACAGACCTGAGACCAAGATTTGCCCTGGAGACAGAGCTAGAATTAAGACTCCAGAAGTTTCAGCCTACCCCAAACTCGTACCTTGAGCTCTGGGTCAGCTGGGGTTAGCTTGCAGCTCTACCCGTTCCCCATACCTGCTTACTTTAGCTCTCCATGCCTTCATTCTTGTACTTGCAAAGCTAGTGCTCACAGATGTGGCTGAAAAAACAGTCATCCTAGTAAAGGCAGAGGGAGCCCTGGGAGAATACATGGCTTTGTTGAGCCTGTTTAGGCAACTGCTTATCTTTTATCTCATGACAAAAGTCAATCTGCCCTGGTTGGGAAATTCCAATGCCCCCAGGGAGTAGATTCATGACAACTAAATTCTTTTGGGAGGCTCTGCTTTGAGAGGAGTTAGGAGGAAGTTTTTATTTATTGACTTGCAAATGTCCTCAGTTCAAATAATCCTTGTGCCACTGGTGGTGCAGCTTGTACTTTCACTGTGGGGAAACAATAGGGTAGGAAAGAGGGGATACCTGTCAGTTTCCCAGCCACTGTCCAGAACATCCTTCCTGGAAGAAGTCCAGCGTGAGGTAGGGCCTCAGCTTCTTATCAGAGTGTGCTGAGAGGCAGAGAGCCATTACATCTCCTCCACTCTGAGGCAATGTGGTTGCTTCAGGCTAGGATCTGAGTTGGGACAGGGAGCCCTGCTGGGCTGGGAAGCCAAGATTAAAGATCTAGCCGGCCCATTCGTCCTCTGTCACTTTCTCAGTCTTCATGGTAGAGTTAGGGTCCTCCCAGAACGGGGAACTTAGTGGTATTGTACTTCTGTAGTGTTGTACAAGCCGGTAGTACACCCTACAAATATGACTCTCATGAGTCATTATTTAAACATCTCTCCTCTACATGGTTACACAGTAAAAATCATGAAACTAAACACATAGATTTCATAATTGCTGTGACCTGAATATGGGCGTGCCTTCAAAGATCCATATGTTGAAAACTAATTACCAAAGTGATAAATTAATAGACAGTATGAGAAATTCTTTTTGTATCTCAAAAGTGGCTAGCTCACCAATGGCCAATATTCCATAAATCTCCCTTACTCGTGCGATTTTTTTTTTTCCTGAGACAGGGTTTCTCTGTAGCTGTGGAGCCTGTCATGGAATCCGTTCTGTAGACCAGGCTGGCCTCAAACTCACAAAGATCTTCCTGTCTCTGCTTTGATTAAAGATGTGCTCCACCACTGCACAGCTTCATGAAATATTTTAATCTCCCCACTAAGACTTTTATTTACTCAAAGGCCCTGTTGCATTTCAGGAACTTGATGAACCAGATCAGTCAACCCCTTCATTCTTCCTTCCATTTCCTCCCCTCCAATTTCCAAATAGCTAATCAGTGCACCATGAAAGTTGAACTTTATTCATTCAATGCCAAACTGCTAAGCTCTTCTTGTAGTAGAGGTAAAAGATAAAGACTGTGGTGGCCACGCATGCTGCTTACCAGCACAGTTTGGGCTGTGGTTTGCTCTGTTTTGGGTGCATTTTGTGCAACAGCAAGAATATTCTTTCCCAGTATCAGGCCTTGGAGAGGTGATTAAGCCATGATAGCTCTGCTTAACTCTTTGTTAAGTCTCAAAGAAACCTGGGACAAGACTCACTCAGTACCTGTGGCTCCTTCCAGCACTCCTCACAACCTCTTCTTCCCAGTGGCTGGGCTTCTCTTCCCATCACCAAGCCTGATTTTTTGGCTACACTGGTCTCTTGCTCTCCCTCTCTCCTCTCAGGTCCAGTTTAATCTGGCAGCCATGTTCAGTCTGGACTCTCCCCTCTGCCTGACTTTTCCCTTATAGCTACAATACAAATCTTGTCGATACTTTGGGAACAGTCATGTCCTCCTCCTTTTATTTTTTTTTTCATTCATCTGGTGCAGAAACCTGGGATAGGCATATATGAATTTCTTTCCAACAGGCTCAGCCTCTGTGAACCAAGCTGATGTATAGATGATAGTTTCTGTTCTGCCTGGTCCTGCCACCCTTAGTCCCAAATAAATACACAGAGACATCTATTAATTATAAAACTGTTGGCCGAGCCTAGAGCTATTGGCCAATCAGTGTTTTATTCATCAACCAATAAGAGAAACATATATACAGAAGGAATCCCCCATCACTGATGAGTCAACTCTCAGAAGGTACCTACGGATCATTTGTTTCTACTGATCACCGTGTCTGATTCCAGAGTTCACCTCTTCAGCTGCCTCTTCCTTCCCCCTCATCTAGCCATCCGTCTCCCCTCACCTACCCATAAGTGTCCTCTCTATGGTTCCTGGAACCCGTTATGCCCTTTGGGGTGCCCAAAACACGGTTATTTCCCTACTACCCTCGCCAGAGCACCCACTATGTCAACATCTCACTACTGTGCCCTCTGGAGTTCCCACACATGGGCAACTCTCTATTTACTAAGACACTCCTACTCACTCCCTTCCCTCTCTTGGAACCCTCCCTTCCTCAACACTCTCTCAATCCACCTCCTCAGTTGTTTTCTCCTCTGCTTGCTTGAACCACTCATCTCTCCTCCTATACTAGGTTAAGTGTCACCATGGAGTTGCCTGCTTTGTCTTCTTTTACTACAAAAGCCACACCAGTGTGCCCGGATGCTGGTCTACCCTACTGGCCTGCATCGTATCGAAAGGGACATTTCCCTCTGACAAATCTCTCAGTCTGTTTGGGAACGTCCAGGATTAAAATTCTTGCACCAGCTGGGTGGTGGTGGTGCATGGCATTAATCCCAGAACTTGGAAGGCAAAGGCAGGTAGATCTCTGTGAGTTTGAGGCCAGCACAATCTACAAATCAAGTTCCAGGACAGCTAGGACTGTTATACAGAGAAACCCTGTCTCAAGAAATAAAACAAACAAAAAATTCTTGTCACCATAGAATTTATCCCCTCTGCTCCCTCATGGCCTCTCTTAGCATCTTCCCGGAACTTCCTCACCTCCTAGGGGGTTACCTGCTAAGTTCCGAGGCTTCTATATACACTCCTAGGCCCACACTGCAACTCTTTCCTTGCTTCCCCCTCAGAAAGAATGCACACGCTCTCCTTTATCCTTTTCTCTCTCTGACCCTACCAGCCCTCTCCCTGTGGTGTCTCCCCTAGTTAGTAATGCCTGGAGAACCTGTCACTGACACATCCCGAGGAGTGGCCCTAACATCTGGGCTGTGTCTCAGTCCAATCAAGTTGATGATCAAGATGAAGCGTGACACACGCTGCTCTGCTCTTCCACTCAGCTGTGCCCGCAGCCTCCATTTAAAAAGAAGATTTAACACAGATAAAACCCTGTTAATACAGAAAGTAATAGATTGAAGCAGTCCAAAATATATTTCCTTTTGTTTCTTTGTTGCTGTGTGTGTGTCTTATTGTGCCTTCTGGTTTATTTTTTTCTTTTGTTTTTGTTTATGTTTGTGTTTTTTCTTCCAAGTTACATTCCTTTGCATCTGCACTCACTGTGCTGTAGTCATTTATTTAGAACTCCTTGTTTAAATATAGGAACACCAGCGAGGCATGATGTTGTGCGCAGTGATCTTGATGGCATCTAGGAGGTGGAGGTAGAATGAGAACCACAAGATCATCTACACATACATATAATTCCTAGGGCTTATCTAAAAAGGGGGGCATGGATAGCAGCTAACATGATGGAGAGACCATTAGGAATTACAAATTGCAAGTATGTGCTTGCAGCTCGGGCTGCAGGTGGACAGCAGAAAACTCCAAATTACTTTCTTTCATATAAAGAAAAAAACCTAAGTTACTTTCATGTAAAATGCTATGTCTGTCACATAATAAGCAACAAAGATGCCAGTCTGAAGCTCACTTATTTATTATTAGTATTAAACAGCGCTTAAAGCAGTTGTTTCAAATTTTGGCCAATGACAGACGTTGAGGAGTATTTTAGCATTAGCATTGTTCAGAGTTGCGGGCAGATGGTTAGAATAAAAGGCAGAAAGGCACTGCTGTACTTTATTAGAATAAATCTGTCACCCTTGGGCCTGAGGATGAGTAACACATAGCTGAAGATTGCTTCCTCCTTTCTCTGGTTTCCTAGACCTCAGTCCACATGAGAAGTCGTATAAAGAAGATTTGAATGGGAAAACCCAAGGTGTGAAAGGGAAGGATGGTCACTTGAGGATGACTGTTCACAATGGCCTCAGGGCCACTGGACAGAGTAGGAGGAGGCAGGGACAGGCTGAGCCTGGGAAAGGTTTATTTGCAGCTCATTTGACTAGGCCTCTGGTGCCTCATACTAAGGGCAGACAGACCTATAGGATCCCAGAACTCAGGAAGATCCCTTCTGTCCTCAAGCACCCTCACCACCCACCCCATGAAGTATCACAAACTCCAGTCGGCTCTCAGTGTCTCGTCTGTGGAACAGCCTGGCCTTCCTTAGTCCTGTTGTAAAACAGAGCCCCCTGGGAGGGTAAGTTCTTGGTTTTAAACTCTTCTCTTTACCCAACACAAGTCTGGACCCCAGGAAGGGCCAGTCTTCACTCACCTGGGTCCAAGAGGCCAAAGAAAGATGAAGCTCCACCCTGAAGAACCTGGGAGCAATGCAGGGCGCTCCACACAGATGGTGTGGGCCACAGACCTCAGTCCTACCTTCACCTGACTGGGAAACAAGCCAAGAGATGTAGACAGATGCAGGGCTGACTGACGAGACAGGGGAGACTGCCCCAGCCCTTCCAGCCAGGCCAAGGAAGGTTTAGGAAGAGACACCCTTCCCAGCTGCCCTCCCTGCGCAGGGCCCTATCCGTACGTCTAAGGTTTTCTGGAAGCACCCATATCCCTGATAGTTCTCTACTTACATTCCTCCCTCAGCAAGGAACTCACCAGTGCCCCACAAAGCTTGTTCTAGGGGGGAGTCCTTGAGTGGGAACCTGCCTCCCTGGGATACATCTTGTTAGCTGGCAGGACCCTAAAAAAAACTGTCTCAGCTGTGAGACTAATGACATGATGTCTGCCTGGCCAGTTCCAACTTACCATCAAATCCCTCCATCCTCCCTTGGCCACTACCTCTTAGACCTGTGTCCAAAGTCTGCTGTGTATTAATCATTTCACGGTCTCTCAGGGACACTGCCACGGGCGGGATGCAGGTCAAGTCTAGAAGGCCGGCCCATCAGAGTTCTACAGTCAGCAGAACCTGAGGTAGAGGGGAGTGGGCCAAGGGCATCCCCTAGCCCTGGGGGAAACAGGAGAGACAGGAAGACAGGGAAAGTGGGATCTCTTCTCACCCTGGGTGGTGAGATAATGTCAGTCAGCTATGCTGTCTTTTTGTTTTTGGTTTTGCTTTCCCAAAGAGAAATGAAGAAAGTAAGAGTTCCTGAAACAGCCCCCTTGTCAGCTAGCCACCTGCCAACTGCCCCAGAGGGGTCTACTGCAGTGAGCCTAGGCTGAGGCAGGCCCAGGCTGGAGGGTTCGGGAGCCCCTCCCCTCCCCACCACAGGCGGTCATGCAGGGGGAAGATCCTGGCCTGCCAGCACTGGGCTTACTCCAGTCCCCTCCATGTGTACCTGGGGACTGCCCCAGCATCCCCAGCTATTAAAACGGGCCAGGCAGGGCCTTAAGGTCTCCATTTCTCCAACAATATACCCTGAGGTAGTAAATCTTGTGACACTATTTCTCCCGACCTGAGCCTGGCCATTTGGGGTGAGGCGCCAGGGCCATTAGGCCTCACAAATCATTGAGTCAGGTGCCACTTCATCAGGGTCTGTCTGCAAGAGAGTGGGGGATTTTGTTTCTTTCCTTCTTCCTCTCCCTCCTTCTCTTTATCTTCTTCCTCCTCCTCTTCCTGCCCCTTCTCTTCTTCTCCTGTCTGTACAGATAACACTTGCTTGAGGAGCACAGCCACGAAGGAGGTGACCCTGTCCCGTTGCCCAACTGAATAACAGTTGGGCTTGCTCACCTGCAATACAGTTTCTCCTCCTCTGTCTCCTCCCAGCATATCCTCAGAGTGACCCATTCAGATATCTCCCTTATATAGCTTCTTCCCACCGGTCATTTCCCTGAGATGCGGCAACCAGATGCAAGTCAAGGGACCCGCCCTGCTGACCTCACACCCTGAATGGACTGCACAGATAAGCTGGTGGCTCCTCTCAGTGACACCGTGACCCCACATGATTCAGCTGCTTTCTGCAAACTCACCAATTGGAGCTCAGGAAAGCTGCTTGGGTTACACCCTGGGCCCCCAAAGGCTTTGCTCTCTGGTACTGTCTCCTCACTGGCTCTGTAGCGCCCATGCTATCTCTGAATGAGCTGTTTAGTGTCTTGTCAACTTGGCTGAACTACATCCTCTGGGAAGAGGGAACCTCAACTGAGAAAATGCCTCCATCAGACTGACCCTGTAGGCAATTCTGTGGAGGTATTTCCTTGATTAATGATTGATGTGGGAGAACCCAGCCCACTGTGGGCGGTCCCAGCCCTGGATGTGTGGTCTCGGGTTGTATAAAAAAAAAGTTAAGCTGAGAGGCGGGAGAAATGGCTCAGTGATTAAGAGTAGTGGCTACTCTCCCAGAGCACCTATTGATCATTGTTTGTGAACTCCAATTTCAGGAGAGTCAATGTGGGACTCAGACAAAACACACCCACACACATGTAATAACAGGCAATAAATCGCAAACCAGTAAACGGCGCTCCATGGTCTCAATTCCAGGTTCCTGTCTTGCTTGAGTTCCTCCCTTGACTTCCCTTAATGATGGGCTGTGATAGGGATGTAAACCAAAGAAACACTGTTCTTTGAAAGCCTTTATTACAACAATGGGAAGCAAACTTTTGCACCCTTAAGGTACCCCCTTCCCTCCTGGAGCTGTCAGAATAAACACCTTGTCCAGCAGCCTCCTCCATGTCATACCTGATCCACCACCAGGAACCCGGCCCTCTTGCGCTGGGAACCCTTCTTTCTATCACACTCCAGACTCTAAGACTGAATTAGAAAAAATAAATAAATTATAAGGAAGCTCAGTATGAACTTTGAGAGCGGGAAGGAGGGGGCTCAACAGGCTTGAACGTGGAAAGCATGGCTCTGGCAGGCCTTGCCCTTCTCCCCCATCCCCTCTGCCTTGCTAAAAACCATTACATTGCATTCCTAAAGCTAGCCATCAAGGTGTAGTCCCTTATTTGGCCACTTCCTCTTGAGGCTCACCACCAAGGTCTGGCTATCAAAGGATTGAAGTCCAGCAACCAAAAGCCCCCTTTGGCTCACCTAATTAACATACCCAATTAAAATTAAACACTTCATCCTAACATGGGGTTTCCCTTTTACCTTTATAAACCACCATTTGCCTATGGGCCATGTCTGTCTCCTGACTATCCAGAAGCAGTCCTTTGTCCCTCTGGGGCAAATATCCCTTCCCCTTCTCCCTTGTTCTTTCCCCTTCTCCCTCATCCACTATCTCCTGTGTTTATCTCTTATTCCATGCCCTCTGTCCCTCTGGGACAAATAAGTCTTTCTGCTGAGAACCTGGTCTTCGGGTCTTGTGCCAATACCTGTCCTTTCAGGAAGGATGTTCAAGGAGTTAGGCATGGTAAAGCCGCTGCTCTGTAAAGAGGGACAAGCAGAGATGACTCAGGGCCCAGGAAGGATGGCCAGATAGGGACAAGGTTGCCCACATGTCTCACCAAGAACACAGATGCTTGAGCAAAGAACTGTGGGAGACACTGTTGTTGTGGGATAATTGATAGCATTGTGAACTCTGAGACTGTTAATAAAATTAACCTTGAATCAAGGGTGAAGCCAGCAACCAGTTGACAGGAATTAGCCATAGAGAATAAGGAGGAAGCAGGGATACAGATTGAGAGACTCATAGGAAGGAGTAGAGAGGGACTTAAAGATTCATGGGCTATTTTGGCTTGAGACAGAAGGAAGGAGAGAAGCGCTCTTGCTGGGTCTCCAGCCAAAAAGGAAGGTCAGCTGGTTGCCTTTCTGATCTAGCACGTTTTCATCCCCATATCTAATGCCTGAGTCTTTACTGGTAAATAGAACAACTTAGAGCAAAACAACATACTGTAGGGTAAAAGGTCAGAAGTTTGGTTAAAAACCCACTAAATCCTGAGCCTGAAATCCCACCAATCCCTGGGTTTGCCCTAAATTCAACACTTGAAATTCTACCAATCCCCACCCTGGAAAACTCAGAAACCCTACATAAATCTGTCTCCTGCTCAGTTTCCTGCCACTTCTCCTCCAAGCAGAGGCAGCCACCCCCTTGTGCGTCTTTCCCAATAAATCTCTCGTATGAGGTTTGTTGTGTGGTGTGACTTTGTGGTATTCCTTAGCTTCCAGGATACCTTTCCCTTCAGAGCTTCAAGACTTGTACTGGGGAAACCTTTCCCCTCAGAGCTGTAACACTTACGAACACCCACACACCACACCACACCACACCCTTCTCAGTCCCTTTGTCTCTCTTGAACCTGGTGCTATGGGAAACACTGGCCCCTTTCACTACCAAGTCCTGTCAGATACCTTAATGTAAACCCTACTCAGGCCTGGCATTTCCCAGAGCCACTCATACCTTACTTGGTTTCTGTTTTTCTCAAGGTCACAGAAATCTACCTCATGTGCATCCCTAGGATCAAAGGTGTGCAGTACCGCGCCTGGTTTTTGTTTTTCTTGGTTTAGTTTGGAAGTGTTCTGTTTTGTTGCAGGGGAGGTGGGGGTGTTATTTGGCATTCAGACCTCTCTTAGAGGAATTTCCAAGTGAAGCTGTTGAAGGTCAAGTTCAACTCAGGATTCTGAGCTCCACATCTGCTTCTGTGCTGCCTGGGGGCAAGCTGCAAGGGATTCCTGCAATACAAGGTTCAGGAAGGGAAAGAAACTTAAAAGTTGCAGGAAGCTCCTGAACCAAGGCTCACAAGGCCTTTCCCTAAACTCACATAAACAAAACAATAGCTGAAGGACAAAGCTGTCATAGCTCATGAAGCCAGCTCCTGGATGTCACTTGTGAGTCACCCATGCTGGGGTGGACTTTTTGGCACTGTAATTGCCTTTGAGTCATCCATGTTCCTTTAGGTAACCCCTCGCTCATACTCCCATAAGGAAGCCCAGAAGAATAAACTTTATGCCAACATGGGTTTTAGCACACACCAACAATGTGTTTCAGGTTCTGGTATGAGACAAGGACAATTCCTCTGGTGTTCCTACTGATCTCATCCACCCAGACCTGATTGAAAGGAATGGTATTGGCTCAGGACCCCCAAGACCAAGTTCTCAGCACAAATTAGATGTGTTTGTCCCAGAAGGACTGAGGGCAGGGATAACAAAGACAGGAGACAGAGGATGAGAGAGAAGGGAAGGGAATAAGGGAGTAGGGGAAGGAGTATTTGTTCCAAAGTGACAAAGGCCTGCCTCTGGATAGAGAGAAGGCAGACATGGCCCACAGGCAAATGGTGGTTTATAGAGGTAAAAGGGAAGCCCCATGTCAGGATGAAGTGTTTAATTTTAATTGGGCACGTTAACTAGGTGAGCCAAAGGGGGCTTTTGGCTGCTGGATTTCAATCCTTTGGTAGCTGGACCTTGGTGGTCAGCCTCAGGAGGAGGAAGTGACCAAATAAGGGAATAGATCACGTTGGCTAGCTTTAGGAATACAATCTAAGGTTTTTAGCAAGGCAGAGGGGATGAGGAGAAGGGCAAGGCCTGCCAGGGCCAAGCTTTCCATGCTGGAGCTGGCCAGAGTTCCTTCACAGACACTCTTCCTCACATATAAGAGGACAGACCTTCTAAAGGATGTGTGTGTGTGTGTGTGTGTGTGTGTGTGTGTGTGTGTGTGTGTGTGTAAACATCCTTGCTTGCCTCAGGATACTCTGACACCCTGACCTTAAGGGGCCCTCAAGGGAACCCCACAGCTTCCCAAACTTGACCTTCTTCCTTCAAGGAGGTGCCAAGCTCCTTGGAGCCAGAATCCAGGCAGTGGGGCCCCAACCAGCTCAAAAGGGATGAGGAGACATCAGGCAAAGATAGGCAAAATGCTATGCAAATTGGCCTCTTTGGGGTTTGCATGGGGTGGGAGAGGGGAGGCAGGCATAGGATGGAGCTGCAGCCAGTCCTCAGGAGGGAAGACTGACAGGAAGGAGACAGGTGTTCAAGGGAAAGAGAAGGACAGGACAGGACAAAGCAGGGGGAGCAGGGGCATTCTGCCTACTGCTCCGACCAAAGTGGCCCTCCCTGCTTCCGGCCATGGCATGCCGCCCTGCCTCCAAAGAAGCCTGCAGCACCCTGAGAAGATGCATCAGCTGCTCAGAAACTAGGCCTGGCTATCAAGTACGTAGAGCTGACTGAGGGGCTGACCTCAGTGGGGGTCTCTGCAGGGGAGCAGTCCCAGGCTGCAGTCCCCAGAGTATGTTGCTGCTTTCTGTACAGTCAACATCCATGCTCATCTGGGGAAAGGTGCTGCCATTCCCTGGTTCTGAGGCACTGGGGTCCTTCACAGGGCAGGCTTTCAGGACCTGGTACACTCACCCACACATACTGGTTTTGCTTGTCTGTCTGCTTTTGAGATAAGCTCTCACTTTGTAGCCTAGGCTAGCCTCAGGCTCATGGCACTCCATTTACCTCTGCTTTTCCAGTTCTGGGATTAAAGATGTGTTACCTCAACCAGCCAGTTCCCCTAGTTTAAAAGAGTGGGTACACACCCCAGATTAGGCTCTGTTATCACTGAAGATTTTAGAGTTGGAGCCTGGACCCTAGAAGGTATAATAAAGTAGGCTCTGCTATCCATCCTCAACAGGCCATGTGAAAAAGCATAGTGAAAACACTGAGAAAGGGGATTTATTCAATGTGACCATATTACAAAGAGGAACAAAGTAGACCAGGGGCATATGCCCTCCCCACCCCAGCCTCCAGTTCATCTTCAGGGTCCTGACAAGAAGTTGACATATAGAGGGCAAGGGGAATGCATGTCTGGCCTAGGAATGATCCTGACCATTACCGACCCATCATTGTCTTGGCACCAGTCTATACGGCCTGACAATGTTGCAACTGTGTAGAATTTCTGGTTTTGTTTTGTTTTGTTTTTTCCAAGACAGGGTTTCTCTGTGGCTTTGGAGGCTGTCTTGCAGCTAGCTCTTGTAGACCAGGCTGGTCTTGAACTCACAAGAGATCCACCTGCCTCTTCCTCCCCAGTGCTGGGATTAAAGGCATGCGCCATCAACGTCCAGCATGTGTAGAATTTCTGAAGGGATACAAGTTCCCTCTTTGACTGGTTCCAGGGCTGCCAGCCTTTTGCCTCTCATATAGAAGACTCCTGGATAAAATTCCAGTTTGAAGGTCCATTGTCCCAATACTCTGATAGGAGAAAAGAGGGGCGGAGCATCCCTTTAGAATATCCTCATGTCCATCAGGTAGGAGGGGGTCAGGCAAGTTCTAGGAGTTGGGAAACCGCCAGGCATCTGTTTCCCTTGAATTGAAACATTCCTTTCTGAGTCTCTTAAAACTCACAAGCTACTTGGAAGACCAAGGAGACCTACTAGTAAGGCCCCTTCTTGAGGTTACCTAAGAGGTAAATAATTGCTAGCAAGAGTCTTCCATTGTCGTACCTGCGTGTGCATTTTCCTGACCCGTGCTAGAGTGGGACTCTTGAGGATGCCACTGCCTAAAAGTCACCCTCCTGTAAAACAAACAAAAACAATAAGTTCATTGGTTCACCACCTCACCAGAGAAATCCTTCCTCTGGTTGGTCACTGCCTTCTCTAGCTGAGGTGAATAGAAACGGTCTCCCAAGGCAAAGGAACACAGCAGCAGCAGTGGGCACTCAGGAGCAGCTGGCCGGAAGGGAAGCCTGGGTGGCCTGGCTTGTTCCAAATCTGTGTCTGCAGGGTAAGAGTCAGCCAGGCTAAGAGGTACTGAGAGGGCCAGCTCTTTGAAACCCACTGGGGAGATAATAGGAGACAGAGAAACCAAAGGCTCCTTTGATAACGCTGCAGGAAGTCAAGACAGAACAAAACAGGGGGATAAGGCGCTAGTGGCCACTCTCAAGGCCAAGAGATCTGAAGAGAGACTCTGCTGTGCACGTTTAGATTACAGAGTGGGTGACTGATAAAGAGCTCCCTTGGTGGGGAGCTGGAGAGATAAATGAGGCTCCAGTTTGGCTTGGTGACCTCTGATGGGCTCCTGCCTAGAAAGACATGAATGCCTCTGGTCCTGCAGTGTCACAGCCAGGCCTGTCGTGCTCTCCATTTAGTGTAAAGGTGTATGGATTTCATCTTTATTTTTGGTTGGGGGCTTATTTTGTTGAAACGGCATCCTTCCTCTCTCTAGGCTGGCCTCAAATTTGTGATCTGTGGCTAGTGAAAGAGCTCAGAGGGTAAAGGTACTCACCAGGCAACTCAAGCTCAATCCTCAGCACCCATGGTAGAAGGAGAGAAGTGACTCTTTTGTTGTTTGTGGGGTTTTTGTTTGTTTGTTTGTTTTTGAGACAGGGTTTGCCTGTGTAGCCTTGGCTGCCCTGGAACTCGCTCTGTAGACAAGCCTGGCCTCAAACTCACAGAGATCTGCCTGCCTCTGCCTCCCAAGAGCTGGGATTAAAGGCGTGCACCATCAACACCTGGTGAGAAGTGACTCTTGAAAGTAGTTCTCTGATCTCCAGATGAATGTTATAGCATGTGCATGCCTGGATGCACATACAGAACATACATACACAGGAGGACTATTCTTTTGAGAATCTATGGTCTTCCTGCCTTAGTCTAGTCTTCCAAATGTGTCATCAAGTCTAGCAACTTTGATACTTACTATTTTCTATGTATTTTGAGAAAGGGTCTTCTGTAGCCCTGGCTATCTTGAACTCATGGGTAGCCAAAGCTGACCTTGAACTTCTGTTCCTCCTGAGTACTAAATTTACCGGTCTACACCACCACAATTGTTGGTGGTGATCAAACCCAAGGTTTCCTGAATGCTAAGTAAACATCCTACTAACCAAACTCTTAGCAAAGTTGGTGTTTTGTGCAAAAGAACCTCGGAAAATATAGGAAGTTCAGGTAGATGTTCTGGGGTGACTACACAGGAGGGCCTTTCAAAGTAAGGGTGTAGCCTGTAAATGTTTAATTTACTATGTAACACTCCCAAACTTAGTGCTGTAAAGTGACATCCCTTATCTCATGGTTCTGAGGTTTTGAGTAGGCTTGGGTGGTGATCCTCTAGTAGTCTTGCCTGTGGTTTCTCTTCCCATCTATCCATCCATCCATCCACCCATCCCCATTTTCTTCCAAACGTATTTTTTTAGACAAGATCTTATGCTGTAACCCAGGGTTACCTAGAATTTTCTGTATGGCCTAGACTGGCCTCAACAATTCTATTGCTCCTTCCTTTCAAGAGTTGGGTTTACAGGCACGAGTCACCATGCCTGCATGCATAATCCCCTTATGTGCCACAACACTGGGCAGAATTTTCTCTTTGTGAAGTTTTTCCCAGCATACTGGAATGGAAGAGAGATGGAGACGACACATAAACATGCTTTACTAGAATAGTCCTTATCTTTCATTCATTCCCCCCATATGCTTCCTTTGAATTTCCCCAGAATTTATCACCCTTGAGGTCAAAACTCTCTTTCCTTTGCTAAACAGTATATATGTCCCTTAGTTCAATCACACACATAAAACACTCTTTCAAAGACTAGACAGACAATAGGTTTGCGGACTCGGGTTGGGTTTGTTTGCAATCTGCAGATGGCCCAGAGCCTTGCACACACTAGGCAAGCACTCTACCACTGAACTACACCCCCGGCTGCTGGACAATGCGTGCCTGTTTGTTTGGCCTTTAAGACAGCCTTGTTGTGTAACCCAGAATGGCCTTGATTTGTGATCTTCTTCAGGAGGCCTCCAGAAGATATAGTTTTAATCTAAGGGTATGGGTTTCTGTTACTTCAGACACAATGTAGCTAACCTTTAAGAAATGGCCTCTTATTCATTGTTGCTGAACTATCAAAGAAGAATTCCACAGTGACTAGTAAAACACAGCCATTTTCTCCTGCAGCATCTGTTAGTGACACTGGATTTTCTTCACATACTTCAACCAAAACAATATACTCTGTTGAGCCTGGTGGTACAGGTCTGAAATACCAGCACTTGATAGCCTAAAACAGGAAGATTGACTTTAGCTCAGGCTAACTTGGGCTACAAAATAGAATCCTGTCTTAGAAAACAAAATCAACAATAACAGCATCCAAAAACCAGTGTGGCAGATTGATGTAGAAGATGATATGAAAATCAAGATGCTTCCTATCATCAAACAGCAAAAAGGTAAAACAGCTATTTTCCCTATTATTTTATTTTGGAAAATGTATGTCTTAGGGTCTGAAGTGATGGCTCAGTGGTTAAGAAGACTATGTCATTTGTTTGTTTGATTCATGTGTTGCTTTGTTTTAAGAAAGTCTATGTCACTCTGACTGGTCTAGAAATTTCTATGTGAATCAGGCTGGCCTCGAACTCAGAGATCCACCTGCCTATGCCTGTCAAGTGCTAGGATTAAAGATATGTACCACCATGTCAAGCTAATATGATTTTTAAAATACATTATACATATTAAATTTTGCTTAACTTAAAATTTATTTACATTGTTATTTGCTTGCATGTGTATATGGGACACACATGCTATCGTGTGCACATGGAGAATGAAGGAAAACTTGACGGAGCTGGTTTTCTCCTCCTACCATGTGGGTTGTGTTTCTGGGACTGAACATACATCATCAGGCTTGGTGGCAAGGTCCTTTACCTGATGAACCGTCTCATTGGGCACTGGGTATAATTTCTAATAAACTTGATTAACAAAAGTGCTTTGGGGTCCTCAGTGACGTTTAGAAATGTAAAGGGGCCTGAAAGCCCTCACTGCGAAACAGTAAATGATGAGTAAATGATGAGTAAATACATCTGCACCAGAACACACAGCCTCTCTCTGTGATGCTTCATCCTCATTGCCAGCTTGCCTAGATTTAAAAGCACTTACGGACACACCTCTGAGTATGCCTGTGAGGATGTTTCCAGAGATCTGAGCCGAGGGAAGACCCCTCCCTACTGCACCCCCGCATGTGGGCCTCACTGTCTCACGACCTAGGAGCTGGGGATGGATAAATGAAGACAGGAGACAGCCAGATGTGCACCAGCAGTTGGCTCTCTGCTTCTGGACTGTGGATGTCGTGTGACCAGCAGCCTTAGGTTCCCACCACCACTGATAAAACCACTCTTCCACGACACCTTCCTCTCCATGATGGACTGACCATGCTCGTTCTTAAACTGTGAGCCTAAATAAACCCTTCCTAAACTGGGTGGGGTGGCACGTCCCTGTAATTGCAGCATTTAGGAAGCAGAGGGAAGATTAACCAGTCAAGGTCAGTCTCAGCTACAGTTTTGAGTTTCCTGAAACCCCAACTCTGGCCAGGCGGTGGCCACGCAGTGGCGGCACATGTCTTTAATACCAGCACTTTGGGAGGCAGAGGCAGGCAAATCTCTATGAATTCCAAGACAGCCTGGTCTACAGAGCGAGCTCCAGGACAGGCTCCATAGCTACAGAGAAACCCTGTCTCAAAAGAAACCAAAACAAAACAAGACCCCCCCAAAAAAAGAAAACAAGCAAATGAAACCCCAACTCCTCCCCCCAAAAAAGCAAAAATCTTTCCTTGTTTAACTTGCTCTTGTCAGACATCTTGTCACAGGAGTGAGAAAGGTAACATCCCGTGTCCAATGTGTTACCCGCCCTCCCTTCTTGTCACTGTACTCATTGGGGAAGAGAGTGGACTATGGAATCCAGCTCATGGCAGTATACACAGCTATTGTAAAGTGTACTCCTCCCCCACCTCTGAGACAGTTTCTTTTTGTAGCCCAGGATGGCCTTGAACTCACTATCCTCCTGCCTCAGCCTCCTCACTCCGAGCTCTCCAGGACTTATATGAGTACAATGTAATCCATTAAGCCATTCCTCTGTTGATGAGCACTTGTGTTGTTTCTAATTCAAACAATGATGCAACTGACAATCTTGGAAAAGTTTAAGCAGATTCATGTTATAACCAAGTCTATTTGTTCAAAGCGTCACTCTGAGCACATGCAGTGCTGAAATTTGAACAAGACCGTGACAGTGGCAATTTCCTAATAATGAACATTGTATAACTGCAGGATGTTGCCGTCTCAGAGAACAAGAGGGAAAGCAGGGAAAGGATGTCAGGGCCTCTCTGTGTTCTTCCTTGTCACAGCATGGGATGGATCTATAGTTATCACAAAATAAAAAGGTTGATTCTTTTTAAAGTAACGCCAAGGGCTGGGGAGATGACTCATCAAGTAAAAGTGGTCATCATACAAGTCTAATGAGTGGGCTTGTTGCTTAGAACTCAGTGTAGGAGAGAACCAGCTCCCAAGAGTTGTCCTCTGACTTCCACACAGGTACTGCGGTATTTTGTGCACAGACATGTACACTAATAGTAATAGATTAATAAAATCTGAATATGAACATACAGGTCATACATTACAAGGTACATCTGTAATATCAGCATTGGTACAGGTTGGAGGGGACCAGGACAGGACAGTGGTGGGGGGTGGGGGAGGACTGGACACAAACAGAAACTTCTATTGTTACAAGTTTATGTAGTATGCTCTAAACTTAGCCTGGTCTATGTAGCAAGTTCCAGGTCAGCCAGTGTTCCATAGTGAATTGTTGTTTTAAAAAAAAAGGTCAAAACAAAAACCCAGAGTGGAGAGATGACTCATCGGTTAAGACCACTGACTTTTTCCAGAGGTCCTGAGTTCAATTCCCAGTAACCCCATGGTGGCTCACAACCACCTGTAATGAGATCTGGTGCCTTCTTCTGGCCTGCAGGCATACATGCAGGCAGAACACTGATACATAATAAATAAATCTTAAAAAAAAAAAAACACCCTTTGTGATGGTCACTATCAAAATAACAGAAAATAACAAGTGCTGTTAAGGAATGAAACAATGAGTCCTCCTGCATCTCCTATGGGGCTGTTAACTTCTCAGCTTCTGTGGAAAACAATGTGTTTTTCCAGATCTAAATGCACAGCTGGGTGCTATGTCACATGCCTGTCCTATCATCCCAGCGCTCGGGAGTCTGAGGCAGAAGGATCTCAGTTCTAGACCACCCTGGGTGAGACTTGACTGAAAACCAGCATCCAATAAAAATTTTAAAAGCTAAATAAAGAATGAGCATATGATCCAACTATCTCACTCCTGGATCTATATCTGACAGAAATGTGTAACTTGAATTCTAATTGGTCTTAATAATAAAATTCCAGAGTCAAATATCAGGGGTAAAAGCTGAAAGATCAGAGAAGTAAAGCAGCCAGCCACAGAGAGACCTGTTAACTCTGCTGTATCCTCAGACCAAAGTGGGCAAGAACCTGTCTCCATGAATCCTCAGACTGAATGTTCTGAGCTCCTGTCTCCCCCAGCTTTATATTCCTCTTTCAGGCCAGCCATATCACTCCTGTCTCCACCTCCCTAGTGCTGGAATTAACCGCATGTGATCCCAAGTGCTGGGATCAAAGGTGTGAGCTCTGTTTCTCTTTTAGACTGATTTCACCTCAGGGTGGCCTTGAACTCACAGAGGTCTGTCTGCCTGTCTCCCGAGTGCTGGGGTTAGAGGTGTGTGCCACAGCTGCCTGACCTCTATGACTAACTGGTGACTTAGTTCTGCACTCTGATCTTCAAGCAAGCTTTATTTTTTAGATCGTAAACAAAATATCACCACAGAAATGAACACAGGATCCTCAGAAGATCCTGTTCACACCATGTTCCCAGCAGTACTACCCACAATAGCCAGGAGGCAGAATATAATCCAAGTGTCCATCAAGGGATAAGTGAATAAACAAATGTGCCACATTGAACAATGGAATATTCAGTGTCAGAAAAAAAGAAATTAACACATGCTACACTTTATGACCTTTGGAGACATTTTCCTAAGAGAAATAAGCCAGTCACAAAAAGACAAATACTATAAGAGTCCATTAATGGCAAAGTAAACCAGAAACAGAAAGTAGGACAGGGGTTGCCAGGGGCGGGGAGGAGGAATGGGCAGTTCAGTGTGGATAGGGTTTCTGTTTGGCAGGGTGGACACGTTCTGGAGATCTGTTGCACAACAATATGGATATTCTTAACAGTAATGAACAGGCACTTTGAGGTGGTTCAGGGATGGCTAGGACAGCTCAGCATAGGAGAATGCATGCTCTGCAAGCAGGAGGACCTGAGTTTGAATCCCCAGAACCCATGCCAAAAGTCAACATGGCTGTGTGTCATACACGTGCACACACTCAGAGTAAGGCATTTGCCCCTGACCTTAAGGACCTGAGATCCACAGGATGGAAGGAGAGAACTGACTCTGTAAGCTGTCCTCTACCTTCACACATACACACGGGTACACACACAATTAACTAGTTAATTTTAAGAGAAATGTTTTACACAAACCAGGAGTGTTGGCGTATGTCTATAATCTTAGCACACAGGAGAGTGGAGATTTCAAGGCTAGCCTGGGCTACATAGAGCATAATGGCTTTATGGAGATTTAAAGGGACCAAATTAGGTATAGGGAGGTCTTCTAGCAGGATACTCCTACTGTCCTGACAGTGAAGTGGCATTTAAAACGGCTGTGACAGATTGAGTTCATCACCCAGATCTTGTTCCTCTGTAGCAGAAGCATCCATGCCTTCACCATGTTAGACAGAGAGACAACTTTCTCACCTTACCTTTTAAAAATTGATTTTATGTGCATGAGTGTTTGCTGCATGTATGTCTATATGCCATGTGTATGCCTGGTAACCAGAAGAGGGAGTCATATCTCCTGGAACTGGAGTTACAGGAGGTTGTGGGCCAGCATACGGGTGCTGGGACCTAAGCTCAGGTCCTCTGCAAGAACAACTGCTGAGTCATTTCATCAGGCTCTAGGTTTTATATTCACATTGTAACAATATGATTGTTGTTTTAAACTTTCTTTTGCAGCAAAGTATTGCTCTAGCTCAGGTTGGCCTCAAAGTCAGTAACCTTCTCATAGCCTCCCAAGAGCTGAGACTACAAGAGTGAGCCACTGTGTTCCTAGTTTTGTGTCAACTTAATACAAGTTAGAGTCATCTGAAGGGGGAGGGCCTCAACTGAGAAAATGACGTCATAAGATCTGGCTGTAGACAGTGATTGATGGGTGGAGGGCACAGCTCATTGTGGGTGGCTCTATCCCTGAGCTGGTGGTCCTGAGTTCTGGAAGAAAGCAGACTGAGCAAGCCATGGCAGCAAGCCAGTATATAGTACCCTCCATGGCCTCTGCATCAGCTCCTACCCCCAGGTTCCTGCCCTGTTTGAGTTCCCAATTGCTAACTTCCTTCAATGCTGGACTACCATGTGGAAGTGTGAGCCAGATAAATCCTTCCTCCCCAACTTGGTTTTGGTCATGGTCATTGCAGCAACTGAAACCCTAACTAGAGAGTTGGCATGCCTAAATATTATTTTAAACTTCTGAAAAATCCTTTCTTCATGATGTTGTTTATATAACTTTTAATGCCCTTACCATCATGTGGCTGATGGTAGCAAGCTGGTGATGAAATGACACTCAACCCTGAACAGCAGCAGGCAGGAACATGTGAAGGAAGTTCAGGCTCAAGAATAGATTGCTGCGAAAAGCACAGAGGGAAAAAGCCTAGAAGATCATTGCATAGGTAGGAGCTAGCATTGCAGCCCTAGACCCTTGCCGTAGCTCCCATCACTACAAGGTGTGGATCACTGCAAGGAAACATGCCCTGTAGCTCTTACTATCAAATCTGCTACTATCAAATCTGCACCGGGACTTCAGTTTGGGGTTGAAATGAACAGATTTTCCAGGAGTTATTTGGTTAAAGGACTATTTGAGGGGCTGAGCTATGGCTCAGTGGTTAAGGGCACTGGTTGCTCTCCAGAGATCTGGGTTCAATTCCCAGCACCTACCTATTAGCTCACAAACTGATCTGTAACTCCAGTTCCAGGGGATCCAATGCCTTCTTCTGGCCTTCATGAGCACTGTGCTCATGTAGTACACAGACATACATGAAGGCTAGGCACCACATACATAAAAATAGAAACAGGGCTGGGCGGTGGTGGCGCACGCCTTTAATCCCAGCACTCGGGAGGCAGAGGCAGGCGGATCTCTGAGTTCGAGGCCAGGCTGGACCGACAGCCTCCAAAACAATACAGAGAAACCTTGTCTTGTAAAACCAAAAACATTATATATATATATATATATATAATATATATATTATATATATATATATATATATAAACAGGCTATTTGAAATAGTCATTGGCCTATGACAGAGTTCAGTCCAGCCCACTGGCTCATACCTGAGAAGGGAGTTCAGGTAGCCTTGGGTGGTTAAAAGTAATGACACTATTAAAGTCCAGTCAATCTCAGCTTCCACACAGGTCATGGGACAAGTTCATGGGATCAGTAAACGGAGGGTCACTATCCTCCTTGGATACCTCTTGCATGAGAAAGTTGTAAATATGGAATGGGCATGTATCCTCTTTACTTCAGTCTCTTAGCCTGAGAAGACAGTTACTGTCCTTGTGTAAGTGCACACTTGTGCCCTCACTCAGAAAACAAAGCCTGTGCACGTAAATGCACAAACACATTGGTATATACACCCATGCACTGCCAGCCACCAACACTTTTTTGTACCTATATAGAGAACACACAAGAGATATGGTCTTGGACTAAGAATAACAAGATCAGCATTACAATCTTGATTCTCTTACAACATCATCCACACCTCAGTAAGTCCAGGCTGGCCTCAAATTCACTATGTGGTGGAGGATGCTCTTGAGCCCCGCCCCCTGCCCCATCTGACCTCAGTCCTCACACATTTACAGCAGGAGCTGGGCACCTTCTGAATATTCAACCCTCAGGCTGAAACATGCTTTTTTCTACATGGCCCAGGAGAGTAAAAAGCCAGAGTGGCCTAAGCTATAATGTAGGGGCAGCTCCCCCAGGGGTTCCTACAATTTTCAAAGGGTTTCAGCAGGGACAGTAACCAGCCTACTGGAGTAAAGAAGAGGGAAGCCAGGTAGTGTGTTGCACGCCTTTAATCTCGGCACTATGGAGGCAGAGAGTTCCAGGCCATCCTGAGCTACAGAGCAAGTTCCAGGACAGGCCCCAAAGCTACAGAGAAACCCAGTCTCAAAAAACAAAACAAAACTGTGGGAACACCAGACCTTGTTCAGAGACCCACTTCCCCATCAGCCTGGGAGTAGGCAGCTGTAAGACAATGTTTACTAAAAACATGTTTACTAAAAACAATACAATGCCTGGGGCAATAAGTTCCTGAAAAGGGCATGCCCACGGGAACCGCCCTGTCCTCGACCTTTTCCAAAGACTAACCGCACCCTCAGACCCACCCATCCCCACCTCTGGTGTCAGGGTATATAATAACCAGCCAGCGTAGGAATAGAGGAGAGCCTTCTTGAGGAGCCTTTGGCTCTCTGTGTCATCAATCCCGACTCCCTCGCCACATTCTCGGACACAGGCTGCGCAGTGGACGTGACACAAAACAAAACAAAGAAAGGAATAGAAGGAAGAGAGAGCTCCAGAGGACGTTCACTGTATATAAAATGAAGAAGCTTTAGGCTAAATCTTGGCTCAATGTCTTAAAACATGCAGCAGCCTTGAGACACACTCCTAAGCCACAGGTTCACCATCTATAAATGGGAACCAAGCTTGTCTGTCCCGAGATGATCTTGAGCACCAACTAAAGTCGTTCAGAGGACAAGTGTCTGACATACAGTAGTGGATGTTCAGAAACTGGTGTCCACCACTACCGATTCAGCTATGGATGACTGAACTTTTATAGTTTTTATTTTAAGTTTTCAAAACAGGGGATAAAGGTCAACTCTAGGCACTTCTGAAAGGGACTCAGAAAATTTTGAAAGGAGATGGAAAGATGCTCAATGATTAATAACGACGGCTGCTCCTCTAGATGACCTGGATTCAATTCCCATCGCCCATGTGGTATGTAACAACCTTCTGTCACGCCAGTTCCAGGAGATCTAATGCCCCCTTCTGGCCTCTACAGGCACTGCATGCATGTGGTCCACAGATACAGATGCAGGCAAAACACTCATTCACATAAAATAAAAATAAGTCTTAATTTTTGCTTGTTTTGTTTTCCAAGACAGGATTTCTCTGGATATCCCTGGCTGTCCAGGAATTCTCTCTATAGATCAGGCTGGGCTTGAATTCACAAAGATGGGCCTGCCTCTGTGTCCTTAGTGCTGGGATTAAAGGCATGAGCCACCACTGCCCGGTTTAAAATTCTTTAAAAAGAAAAAAAATCAAAAGGAATATTAAAGCATATGTATAAGAGTTTGAAAATAGCATTTTCCTGTATCAGATAATATGTAGAGTAGCTGATTAGAAAACCCTCTCCCTAAAAATGTCAAATTGTTTTACACTAATACTTGTTTGTTTTAGTCTCTGTTGTATGGCTATGATGGCTGTTTTTGGTTGTCAACTTGAGCACATCTGCAATTAAATAAATCTCAGGATTGAAAGGCACACCTTTGAGGGAGTTTTGCTTACTATGAAGTAGGAAGATACACTTCTAATCTAGATCTTTGAGGCAGGAAGACCCACCTCTAATCTGGACCCCACCTTCTGCTGTAGGCCTACGTATGGACACGGGAGAAGGAAGCGTTTTTGCTCTTGGCCTGCTTGCCCTCACCCTGCTAGCAAGTCCGTTCCTTCACTGGCAGTAGAGCCTACTTCTTTGGGATTCCAGCATACACTGGAGACCAGCTGAGACATCCAGCTTCTGAACAATACTAGATTCTTAGACTTTCTGTTCACAGTCAGCAATTGTTAGATTAGCTGGACCACAGCCTGTAAGTCATAGTGACTTACAGAGAGAGAGAGAGAGAGAGAGAGAGATTAATTCTTTAAGCTCTGTTACTGGAGAAAACCCTGACTAATATAATTACTATAACAAAATCCTTGAGGTAATAAATAACTTGTAAAGAGATGTGAGCTTTGGTTCTAGAGGTTTCCAGTCAGTTTCATTTGATGGCTGTTTGGTCTCCTTGGCTTTGAACCCTAGCAAGGCAGCACATCATGGCCAAGGCGTGTGATGAAAAAAACTTCTTTTCTCACTAGGTCATAGAGAAAGAATCTGGGGTCCCTTGATAAAAGGGTGGTTGGTCTCCATGGGGATACCCTCTATGACCTGAATCTCCTACCAGCCCTGCCTTTTCAAGTTTCCACCACCTTTACTGTCAACCTGGGGCTAAGCATTTAACATATGGACTAGTAAGGGGACACACATCACCCATATTACAGCAGTTTTCTCCATCTTTGTTGTTTTCAAGACAAGGTCTCATGTAGCCCAGGCTGGCCTCATACTTACTATGTCTCTGCAGCTATCCTTTAACTCCTGATCCTTGGTCTTCCACCTCCCCAAAGCTGGGTTTACGTGAATGTACCAACACATCTGGTTATAGGAAAGTTAAACAAGGTTGAACAAGGGAACCAGTCAGAAGGCAGAACAATAAGAGAGCACAGTCCTATCAGGTTACACCTGTTAAAGAGCCCATACTCCCCTGAGGGCCAGGACTGCAAATGGACAGAGTGCTGGCCACTTCCTGGCACCACATTAATCCTCCTGGTTCCAGCTTCGGTTCCGGTCACTGCTAAAGGGAGACATTTCATGTGGACCTGGACCGGCCTCATGCAGATGCAACTTCACCTGCAGGGATCCCTGCAAATGCCATGGCCGGTAGAGAAATGATCTTCATGAGGCAAGAAGGAAATCTGGTTCAACACGACTCAGTAGCTAGTGTTGGTTCAAACTTCTAGTGCCTGACACCAGGCAGTTTATTTTATACATATTTAAGTAAGGTATGACTTTGGGGGAAAGTTTCCTGGTAATTATCTCAATCCCACCAGGTGGGGGTGGTTCACACCTTTAATCCTAGCACTTGGGAGTTCGAGGCCAGCCTGGTCTACAAAGCTCTAGGAAAGTCAGAGTTACACAGGGAAACCCTGTCTTGAGAAATCAAGAAAAAAAAAAAAAACTATCTCAATTCCACGTGCACAATAAGGCTTAAGATGTGACTACATCAAAACTCTTGTAAAGTCCATGTAACCTCTACTAAAATTATGGATTCTATAATTCTATAGCTTTAGGTTCTAGGATCCTCTAATGTTTCCATCAGTCAGATAGTGTAGAAGCTGGACGGTCATGGCACATGCCTTTAATCCCAGCACTCTGGAGGCAGAGGCAGGTATATTTCTGTGAGTTCGAGGCCAGCCTGGTTTACAGAGCAAGTTCTGGGACTGACTTCAAAGCTACAGGGATATTCTATCTTAAAAAACCAAAAACAAGCTGGGCGGTGGTGATGCATGCTTTTAATCACAGCACTTGGGAGGCAGAGGCAGGTGGATCTCTGTGAGTTCGAGACCAACCTGGTCTACAAAAGCTAGTTCCAGGACAGCCTCAAAAGCCACAGAGAAACCCTGTCTTGAAAAACACAAAAATAAACAAAAACAAAAGACAAACAAACAAAACCCAATACCAAGAAAAACGTGCCCAAAAACCACCCCCTGAAACCAACCAACTAACCAACCAACCAAACTCCCCAAAACAATGTAGAGGTCACCAGGCTATTATAAAGTACATGTGACATTTCCCCTAAGGATGGATTCTACTGACTGAGAAACAAAGCTAAAGACAAAGGTCTAGGGAGGAAGTGTCATCTGGAGGATTTGGGTGTGGCCTGAGCCTGCAACCAGCACATAACAACATCCACTCTCAGCATTCTGACTGGAAAACATGTATACACATCTCTTCCACGGAAGAGACAAGTCTTCATGCTTAATATTCCTGGTTTCCCTAGTGCTTACCTGAGAACTCATGTCCTCTATAGTGACCTGCTTTTCCCAAGTTCCTCTCAGGTTGGCTTTGAGAACACTGTGTATCCCAGACTGACATCCATTCAGGGTTCCTACCTCACTCACCCAAATGCTGAGATCAAGGCATGAGCCATCACACCTTGCCAGGACTCTTGACTTACACTATAATCATATGAGGGACTGGAGAGATGGCTCAATGGTTAAGAGCACTGGTTGCTCTTCCAGAAGACCTGGGTTCAATTCCCAGCACCTACTTGGCAGCTGTGTTGGACCTACTGAGAGTCCAAGCTCGAGCTTGAATAGAGGCTCGTTGCTTTTACATATGAATTCAGTCTCTGTGGTGATCTTTGGGGATCCCCAAGATCTGAGCGTAACATCACCCAGACTCGGAATGGGGGTGTGGAGGGATGGAGATTAGCAGTTAAGAACATTTGCTCCTCTGGTCACCAACATGACAAAACTTGCCCCATGAACTCAAGTGTATTAGTGAGATTCTTAAAACTCTGTGGTCAAGAATCTGATGGGGAAGCAATTTTCTCAAATCATGGTAAAACTGTGGGTCGCTTTGTGCACAAGCAATGTTCAGTGTTAATATGTTTATATGGTTCAGTATGTTAAGGAGAGAAATGCCTGGGCTTCTGTAGCAGGAAAGGGTAACAATAATTGCTGGATATAGTCAGATTTTTCTTTGGGTCACCAGCTCACAAATAATGACACAGAGATTTATAATTAATCATGAAAGCTCAGCCATAGCTTATGCTTGTCCCATTAGCACTTATAACTTAAATTAACCCATTTATGTTAATCCATATTTTGTTGTGTGGCTCATTATTTCACATCTCTGTACTGCCATGCTGGCTTCATCACTGTCTGGCTGGCAACTCTGCCTCTCTGCCCAGAGGCCTATCTGTGCCTGCAAGCCCCACTTATACTTCCTGCCTAGCTATTGTCCATTTAGTTCATTATTAGACCAATCAGAGGGCACCTTGGCAAAGACACATCTTCACGGTGTACAAAAAGATTACTCCACAATAGCTGAACAGGCTTTAGATATCAGTCTGGCTGAGATCCAAAAGTTAACCTAGGACACACAGGTCCAAAACAAAGGAGGTAGGTAGAGACTGTCTTCTGTTCCCAACCAGGTTCTTCTCCCACCCTCCTTCAAGAATGGAGTAGGCATATGTGAAGAGTACAGACAGTCAATTCGAATTTAACTCAAGAACCTGTGCAGCTCTGAGAAGTGTTACAGTTCAAAACTCCAGAAAAGAATCGAGTGTCAAAAAGAGCTATCTCTTCAGAAAAAGTCTGCAGGTCTGAGAAGTGTTAGTTTTTGAAGCTTCTGGAACAGGTCTCTGAAGTAAAGTGATGAGTGGTCTTCACATATGGAGGCTGGAAACTAACTCAGGAAGGAATTCCTGTCATCAACAAAATCATGGCCTCTCCGAGGATGGGGCAGGGATGAGTCCCCTCTGGGAATCCTGAAGGTAGATGACTTCCTCCATTGAATCTGCAAGAGCCTCTGTACCCTCCCTGACCAAAGCTCAGATTTATGGGATGCCATCTGGTGCAAACTGGGCCCAGTTGGACCCAGATTAGCTTAATGTGGACATGCAAATAGGGTGAAAAACAAGACTATGATTGAGAGAAGAGCAGTCAAACTTGGCAGGGACTGAGAAGATTTTGAGCCCGCCAGAAACAGCTAAAGGATAGCTGTGTGTGATGGCACACACCTTTAATCCTGACACTGTGAGTTTGAGGCCAGCCTCGTCTACAGAGTTCTAAGACAACCAGGGCTACACAGAGAAACCCTGTCTTGAAACAAACCAAACCAAACAAACAAGAAAGTAGTTAGAAAGGTTTATAGTCAGGTCTAAGGTCTGTTTCTTCCAATACTGAATTCACTCTGTGTTTGTGTCAGCTGTGATGTAGGCTGCTTTCAGGGCTTGAGCCTGTCAGTGGTCAGAAGGCTCTGTACTGATGGGAGGGGAAGTTGTACAAAATGATTCACAGCGGGAATGAGCAGTTCCTCCTTTGACCTGGGCCAGCTTTGAATGGGACAGTTATGACTGGACATACAGTTCTCTAGCACATACAGTCCTTCTACGTGCATTCCTCCTCCTCCTGTTGCTGGTAAGACTCCCTTTGAACGCCAGCACAAATCAGGAAACACCTCAGGAAGGGACGAAAGTGATTTCAGTTCTAGTAGTGGACACAGTTTTGGGTCAAGATCTTCAGGCCACTAAGGAGATGACTCAGTGGATTCTCTACTGGACAGTCTGGGAAAATTGACAAAGAACAAAGCAGGCAGTAGATAAGGAAAGGTAAGTTGGAAGAAGAGCTGTTGTGCCGCCATTTCCTCCAAAGTAAAGCTACCCCCTCTGGGCAAAGCTCGGTAAGATGCAGGGTGTTCTAAAAAGGGGATGAAACCTTCCACCCTACAGGGACATCCATTAAGCTCATCTGAACAACTCAAAATAGTTTCAGGAAGTCCCTGAAAATGATAGGATTCACTAGACACCTCTCTCCCCAAGCATACAGGAAGCTGTAAGGACTACTGAGAGACTCCCAGACCAAGGGGACTGACTGGAAGAGGCAGATACCAACTGAGCTGCTGGAAAGGACACCCTCCAACCTGTTGAGCCGCCTGCAGGCTGTGCAATACGTTCCAGGTTCCCAGCTGTTGTGAGCTGTCACCCGTGCTGGGGTAGGCTTTGGTGATACAGCTGTCTCAGAGTCATTTCTGCTCCTGTAAGTAGCCATTTACCCATATTCCTGTAAGTAACCGCAGTAAAACTCACTGGTTCGCCACGCTGGGCTAGGGTGATGTCAGTTCCCTATGGGTGAGTCTCTCCAGGAGCAGTGTCACGTAGAAGCAGGGCAGTGCCTCCATGGAGAAAGAGGAAATAATGTAAAGGCAGAGCCTGAAGCAGATACTAAGACTGTCCTCAGGAAAGAGACTAAAGGAGTGGTGACAATGAAGATGGGGACAACCAGCTATATTGATCAAAGGTGACAAAAAAGAGACTGGAGATGCCCTCTTCTGGGCACTAGGCGTACATGCAAATGTACACACACACACACACACACAAGTATAACATCATACACATATAATAATAGAGTTTTTAATTAAAAAATAAATCTTATCCCTTATTTCTTTATCTAGGCACTGTCAGAGATCAAAATGACAATCAGGTCATCTCCCAAGTACCTTCAGGACATTCTCACCCCTCTCTCTCTTCTCTCTCTCTCTCTCTCTCTCTCTCTCTCTCTCTCTCTCTCTCTCTCTCTCTCTCTCTCTCTCTCTCTCTCTCTCTCCTGTCCTCCTTCCCGCATTCATAACTGTCATGCATCTTGTTCCATTCCCACTTCCTTTGGTCATCTTTAGTGTTAAATCTTACTTTGTAAAATTTGCCTTTAATTACAAATTTAATTTTGACTTAGCAACAAAAGGATATATAGTTTAAAAATTGGACACATTTTCCAAAAACAATGATAGTGAATTCTTTTTTAAGGATCTCACTACAGTTGCCCTGGCTGGCCTGCCTTTCTCTGTGTAGACCAGGTTGGCCCCAAGCTCTTAGTGATCTACCTTCCTCCTGAGTGCTGGGACTAAAGCCATGTGCCACCGTGTCTAGCAACGTTTTATGTTGTTTCCAAATGTGCTCTGAATAGAGTTGGACTTTATCTCACCTGAAGTTTGTCACCCTTGGCACATACCTTTCTTGTTTGTTTTCTGAGACAGGATGTCTCTGTGAAACAGCCTTAACTATCCTGGAATGCAAGCTGTAGACCAGAGACCCACTGGGATTAATGGGTATACCCACCACTGCCCGGTTGACATGATGTCTTGCTCTCTCTTTTCCCAGCTTCACAATGTGGTTCATTCATTTATCTGCTTCATCCAACTGAATGAAGTGATCACAGGACAGATACATTCAACCCATGTGAGTTGCTCCTCTGATAGGAACAAGCATGTACAGACTATTCATGTGTGATAGATACAGCAACCATCTCTGCCACAGCTGTGGTCCCCATGAAATCTCTGCCTGTTGGCACCAGTTATAATTCCTAGATGGAAACCCTCATTGGCCCCACTGCTGGTTGAGCACTTTGCTACCCCAGCTTCCGGGTGGCTCTCCTGGATCTGTAAGCAATAAAATGGTTCGGTTACATCAGGTATCCTCTCAAGCCGTCTTCTCCATGTCTCCTCCAGTCACCTCACCTGAACATTTCTCCTTCTAGTCAGACCTCTCCTACTTCTTGGCTCATGGACTGAAAACCAGATTAGAAATCATGTTTGCAGAGTTCTCAAGATAACCAAAGGCAAACAACATACCGAGAAGCATCTATTTCTGAAAAACTAAAACTTTGAATCAGAGAACAAAGAGTTGCAAGTTGCAGACTTTTTACGCCATCACCTACTACCTTGGTCACTGACAAAGGCAGTTTTACCAGAGTCAGGTTTCCAGTGAAACATAGAAGCATGTCAACAAGAAGAGAGTTGACCTGAATTGGAGTGAAAGTCAGCAACAGAATCAGTTAAAGATGGAAATGACCTGGAGCTTTCCTAGTCCAGTGGAGGGGAGCCGAGGACCAGACAAGGTCAGTGAGCGCTACAGAAAGGCTGGCTCAGTTCCCTCAGCAGACCTGGCTGTCTGGGAAAGTATACACACAAATGGAAGATCCACAGAAGCCCTACCCCAGAGAACATGATAGTAAAAGCAATCTTGACCAAATCCCGCAGCTCACATACAATCAATTTGCTGAGAGTGAACATCTTAAAAGTTCAAGGTTTTGCAAACATCCTCTACCCAAAGGACTGGCTTGACCACTGAGCTATGCAGACTAGGGGAACTCCCCCAGGAAGTTAGTATTAAAAATGGAAATAATAAAGGAAAGCAGGCTGCTCTTACAGAGGTGTCAGGTTCAGTTCCCAAAACCCACATGGCAGCTCACAACCATCCGCACCTCCCGTTTCAGGGAATCTGATGCCCTCTTCTGGCTTCCATGGGCACCAGGTATACAAGTGGTACACAAATGTATACACATGTAAAAATACCCACATACATAAAATAGGAATTTAATAAATAAATAATTAGGGAGTTGAAGAGATGGCTCAGCAGTTATAAGAGCACTGACTGGCCTGGTGTGGTGGCACATACCCTTAATCTCAGCACTTGGGAAACAGAGGCAGGTGGATTTCTGTGAGTTTTAGGTCAACTTCGTCTATATAGTGAGTTCCCAGACAGTAAGGGCTATAGCAAGACAGGTCCTGTTTCAAACAAAAGGTAAACAAACAACAATAAAATAGTAAGAGCACTGGTTGTTCTAGAGGACCCAGGTTCGATTCCCTACACTCATATGGTTATATGAGTTCTAAACTCCAGTCCAAGGGGATCCAGTGCCTTCTGGCCTCTGTGCATATCAGGTATCAACATGGTGAGCATATATACGTATTAGGGCTTTTTCTTTGGGGTCACCAACCATCTCCAAAATCATGACATGGAGACTTACTATTAGCTTTCCTGGCTAGCTCTTTTAACTTAAATTAACCTGTTCATCTTTATCTCCATTTTGCCTCTGGGGCTTACTATCTTCTTTACTTTTATACATCTTACTTTTACTGCTTCTCATATCTGCTAGCTGGCGTCTGCCTGGCTTCTGCCCCAGGCATGCGTGTTCCTTGTTCTCTCCTCCTCCTTCTCTCATTCTTCCCTCTTCCTTCTCTGACGCATAGATTTCTTCTCCTATTTATTCTCTCTCCCTGCCAGCCCTGCCTATCCTCCCTTCAGCCTAGCCATTGGCCATTCAACTCTTTATTAGACTAATCAGATGCCTTAGGCAAGCAAGATGAAACAAATGCAACACATTCTTATATAATTAAACAAATGCAGCATAAATAAAAGTAACACACCTTTCCACAGATAATGTTCCATAGCAAAAACAAACGTAGCACATCTTTGCCTAGTTTAAATAATACTCCACAACAGACATACATGAAGATAAAAACTCATAGACTTAATAAATAAACAATAAATCACTTAACATTTAAATGTGTCTGCTTGTTTGATTTATTTTGAAAGAGTGTCTCCTTATGTTGCACAGGCTGGTTTTGGGATACTTCTGCCTCAATCTCTTTCATATTGGGATTACAAGAACAAACCACAATGTCCAGCCATTTTAATCATTTGGGGGTATAATTCTGTGTCACACATTTCCCTTACTGTGTAACCATCCCCACTATACATCTCCAGAATTTTTTCACCTTTTCCAGCTGAAATTATATGCCCATCAAATGCTACATCACTGCCCTCCCCTAGACCCTGGTAACCATACTTTCTTATTGTTTTATTTTGTGTATGAACTTATTGGCTGCATGTATGTCTTTGCACCATAAGCATACAACATGTAAGAAGGCCACACTAGGGATTTCTCTTGTTGGAATCCCTAGAACTGGAATTACAGATAGTTGTGAGCCACCATGTGGTTTCTGGGACTTGAACCCTTGTCCCCTGGAAGAGCAGCCAGAGCTTTTAGCTGCTAAGCCATCTCTCCAGCCCCACTGGAAACCACTCTTTATGTCTCTGAATTTGACTACCACAGGAGGTTGATATGCATGGAATCATAGTGTGTTTGTCTTTGTTTCACTTGTGTTAAAACACATAGGCATGTACAAAACAGTAATCATACCAAAGTACTGTTAGGTTTATAGAAACATATGAAAAGCAATAGCACAAAAATGGGAGAGAGGGAACAAGGTAAAGTTACTAGAATTTTACAAGGATTAAGTCAGTATAAAGCAGGGAGCAGTTGGTGTGGTGGGATAAGCTAGCAATGCCAGCACTTGAGAGGCGAATATAGAAGGAACAGTAGTTTAAGGCCAGCCTGGGCCTCATGAGATCCAGCCTCTAAATGAATAACTGGATGAATGAGTAAATGAAAGCATTGGCATTTTAATTCTTAACCGACTAGGAGAATTTTAGGGTGGATAGGGGAACACAAGGCATTACTATATACAGCTCTGGCTGGCCTGGAACTTTGTAAGTAGATCGATTAGCATTGAATTCACAGAGATCCACTTCCTTCTGCTTCCCTAGTGCTGAAATTAAAGAGTACACACTACGCCCTGTTGAGGAAACAAGTTTTAAAATATGCTTTAAAAGGTTGTTTGTGGTGGCTCATGCCTGTAAACCCCAGCAATTGGAGGGTGAAGACAAAAGGATGGGGAATTGAAGCCAACCTCTGCCTCACAGTGAGTTCAAGCCTAGCCTGAGTTGCATAAAATCCTATTTAATACCCCAGATCCCCCCCAAAAAAGTCTTTAAAAATCAAGACACAGTAGGGGCATTGGTGGCACACACCTTTAATCCCAGCACTTGGGAGGCAGAGGCAGGCGAATCTCTGTGAGTTCAAGACCAGCCTGGTTTACATGAGCAAGTTCCAGGACAGCCTCCAAAACAATACAGCGAAACCCTGTCTGAAACCCCCCCCCAAAAAAAAGCAAAACCAAAACAACAACAACAAAAAACTCAAGACACATATACATGATGATGCACTCTTATAATCCCAGCACTCAGAAAGTTTAGACAGGAAGGTAAGGAGTTCAAGATCAGACTCAGTTACACAGTAACCTTGGCTATATGAGTGCCTGTCTCATATACAAATATCAATGGAGAAATGAAGATAGTACACAAAAATACATTTAACACAAAGGAATAAAGTAAGGATGTGTAACGTGCATCCTTCCCACCAGCCTGGTCCCAGAGCCGCATCAGTCCCAAATGAACACGTAAAACACTATATTAATTATGAAGCTGTTGGCCATTTGCTATGGTTTCTTAATGGCTAGCTCTGACTTAATTATTAACCCATAATTACTAATATATATGTATATATATGTATATATATATGTATGTATATATATATATTTGGTTTTTTTGAGACAGGGTTTCTCTGTATTGTTTTGGAGGCTGTCCTGGAACTCACTCTGTAGACCAGGCTGGCCTCTCGAACTCACAGAGATCCGCCTGCCTCTGCCTCCCGAGTGCTGGGATTAAAGGCGTGTGTCACCAATGCCCGGCTCTAATATATATTTTCATAAGGTCTTATCTTACAGAGGACACAGCCTCATGTGGCTCTCTTCCTGGGATCCCATGGTGACTCTCCCCTCTTGACTATATTTCCCAGAATCCTCCTCGACTCCTAGTCCTACCTATCTTACTTCCCTGTTGGCCAACAGTGCTTTATTTATCAACCAATCAGACAAACATATACACAGAAGGAACAAAAGACAAGAGACAGAAAAAAGTACAAAAGTGGATTGACACAAATCAAAGTGTATGGCTATAATGTGAATAGTATTGGCACTCCAATCAAATGACTGGGTAACAAAACACAATGCCACTACATGTGACTGCCAAAGGCACTGTTTTAATTCTTCCTTCCATCTCCCTAGTGCTGGGATCATAGGTGTGAACTACTATGCCCAGTTATATTTCCTGATTTTAAAATTTTCAACTAAGAGGTAGTAATCAAGATATTTCAGTCTTAGCACAAAAATTGACATATATAGAATAATGGGTAGAACTGACAGTTCAAAGAAACCCCAACATATGTTCTCAACAAGGATGCCATGAGCCTCCCGTTGGGAAATAATAGTCTTCCAGTGGTTCTGGGATAGCTGCTTATCCGCAATGTTAAAAGATGGAGTTGAATCATTTCCTTGCACCATATTTCAAGGTTAGCCTACAATGGGTCAAGGATCTAACTGTAGCAGTTAATGGTACATTTTTTCCTTTTAATCTTTTATTTCCCATTTATGTGAACATGTGTGTGCCTTTGTGAGTTTATGTGTACCATGTGTGTGCAAATATCCTCAGAGGCCAAGGGAGTCAGATATCCTCACACTGCAGTTTTAGGCAACTGTGAACAGCCCCATGTGGGTACTGGGAACCAACTGAACCACCTTCTGCAAGAGCAGTAGACATTCCTAGCCACTGAGCCACCTCTGCAGTCCTGATACAACTGTTTTTTTAAGGTTTATTTTGTTTTTAATTGTATGTATGTGTGTCTATGTGGGGGTATTGTATGTATGTGTGTCTATGTGGGGGTATTGTATGTATGCCTGTCTGTGTGGGGGTATAGGGGGTGGTGGGCTGACAGATAGCAGTTGGGCAATGATACGGCCTCAGTGGGACTTCTGTTTTCAGCAGCTGGGACATTTTATCACCTAGAGCTATCATAGCAAAATACCTCTCACTGAGTTCCCAAACTGTTATTTCCCCAAAATTCTATTTCTCCCCATACTTGTTTTTATCTCGTTAGTACCTTTCTTTAGATAAATACCTATCTAAAAATTTAAACTTTCCATTTTGGTATTAATAATGTTTAAGTTTTCCTCAGTGAACAAAAAAATTCCTAACAGCAATCTCTGAAGTCTCCAGAAGGAAGATGGGCCCCACAACAATTCCACGTGGTTCACAATGATGCCATTGAGTTGATAAACACCACTCTAAGATCGGCTTTGGACTACGAACTGGCTAGCTGAGATAGTCTACCTTCTTACAACACTCTAGCCAGAACTTCGGATAAGAACATCACATAAGCCTTACCCACGACTCAGAGACTGGCTACAAATGTGACAGCTGATCCTACTGACACTTAACCATTGTTTTAGTTTTTTACAGGATCCCATAGAGACACCATTGCCCCAAGACAGCTGCAAGTAATTCAATAAAACAGTGCCCCCTCTCTCAATAGATGGGATGGATGGTCTTTGAGTTTTCTTAGGGTTGGTTATAAGTTATTATAGGGTTGGGGCAGAATAATAATAATTAGACTCAGGAATCTCTTAGCTAAGGTATTTCAAGTACAACACTTAGACTCTTGCGGGTAGGACAGCTATTGGAATAATCTCAGTTATTTGCCAATTACCTATAGCCCAGACATTTAGTATATGTTTCTTGCTTGATGTGGTTCTTGTTGGTTGTAGTTCCATTTTTGTGTATGTTATTATCCTTTCTTTCTCCTGAACAGTACTTGATAATTGTTCTTATTGTATATAGTTTTTCTGGGGGGGGTTGTTTTGTTTGGTTTGGTTTTTGTTGTTGTTTTTGTTTTGTGTTTTTTTTTTTTTTTTTTGGTTTTTTGAGACAGGGTTTTTCTGTGACTTTGGAGGCTGTCCTGGAACTGGCTCTTTTAGACCAGGCTGGTCTCGAACTCACAGAGATTCCCCTGCCTCTGCCTCCTGAGTGCTGGGATTAAAGCTGTGCACCCCCACCACCCGGCTTGTATATAGTTTTGTATTAGGTTTAGAACCTTCTTATTTAGACTAAAGGGGAAAGTGTAGTGGGTATTCACTCTGCCCATGACCTTGGGCTATCTGACCCAATAGAGGTGGTACTTGTCTGCCAATGACCTCTTAAAAGGAGAGGGTGGACTGCACTCTCTCTCTCTCTCTCTCTCTCTCTCTCTCTCTCTCTCTCTCTCTCTCTCTCTCTCTCTCTCTCTCTCTCTCTCTCTCTCTCTCTCTCTCTCTCTCTCTCTCTCTGTGTGTTCCATTCACCCCCAGAGCAGGAAGGAAGAGGGCTGCAGCTATCCACCTTGTTATGTATCCATGAATGCATCCTAATAAATCCTTGATATCCTTTGAATGAGCTCTCATGGATTCAATACACTGGACCACGTAAAACAACAGAGATATGTTGCCTCTTATTCAACACCTCTTTTTCTCCTTTTGGGCCACACAGCAGGAAATGCTCTAGCAAAGAGCCCCTTCACCAACACTTAGTTTTTGTTGGGTTGTTTGTCTTTGTTTTTATAAATTATTTTTATTCATGTATACATGTATGTGTTTTATGACTATGCCATGTATACAGGTGTCCATGGAGGCCAGAGAGTGCATCAGATGTCCTGAGGCTGGAGTTATAGGCAGTTGTGAGCCACCTGACACGGATGCTGGAAATTGAATTTGGTCCTCTGGAAGAGTAGGAAGCACTTTTAACAGCTGAGCCATCTCCTTATAATTTTACTATTACTGTGTGTGTCTGTGTCTGTGTGTGTGTGCGCGCGCGCACGCTCTTGCGCGCGCGTGTGCACGTGCCCTTAAAATCTTCCACTTTGGAGGGAAGCTCATTAAGACACAAGATGTCGAAGCCAAGGAGAAAGCATGGTCCTGCCCGGGTCATGATGGACTGAGCGGGACAAGGAGACCCATACGCGTGTCTAGTGAGGAGAAAACACAGGCTTACCCGGTGCCCTGTGCACCAGGCAGTCAGGCACTATTATGGGGAACAAATGTATGGAGGGAATAGGAGAGAGACGGAATGAGGCATACTTGAAGAGGTGGAAGTGGTGAGGAGAGGGCCGAGGTGGGTGGCTTCATTGCCACCCAGGGCCATGGTGATGCCTGGGCCTGGACTGCTGCCAGGGCCCATGTCTAGGATCATGGCCCGGTTGCAGCTGTGGTCTGTATTGATGTCCATGGCTCTGAACACCGAAGGCCCAGAGGATAGGGCTGTGTAGAGTTGGCCCCGCCCCTCGCTGGCGTAACATTAGGAAAAACTGGTCCTGCCCCTCACTGCCTGAAGCTCTTAGGAAAGAGTGAGTCCTACACCTCATCTGGGCATCACAATAGAGCTGACCCAGGTCACTGGGGTGAGCTGGCCCTGAGGGTGTGAGAATGGGAGAGAAGGCTGAACCCCAATGTCTGCCATGTGGTGGCACGGGTGTGGGAAAGGAGCCCTCCTCCCCTCACCCCACACCAACTGTGGCAGGTGGGGGAGATGCCCCTCCCCCACACAGACTGCGACACTCAGGGGAGCAAGCCTTGCACTTCATCTGGACAGCACAGTGGAGCAGACCCTGCTGACAGGGTGCACTCGCGAGCCAGCCCTGAAGCTGAGAGAGTGGGAGAGCTGTCCACACCACTCCTGTCATGCAGCAGTGTGGGCGGGAGAGACGCCACTCCTTAGCCCTCCCCACCTGCAGCAGACCGGTGAGCTAACCCTCCCCCTTACCAGCTGCAGCGCTGCATCCTCGCTGTGTTGACTTTGTTGGCGGAGGGGCAGCCGAGTCAACCCTCAGAGTGTGAGAGTAGGGTAGCTGGACACATTCTCCTCATGTGCCTCGTGGTGGTGAGGGCAAGGGAAAGATGCCCTCCCCATCCCCGTGCTGGCTGTGGTGACTGAGGGAGCTGGTCCTCCACCTCACCTGGGCAGCACGGGGTTGGGGGAGGAGAGAGCTGACCCTATTGACAGGTGCAGGTGACCCTGCCCTGAGAACATGAGCGCGGGAGATCTGGCCCCGCCCCTTGCCTGACCCAAGGCAGTGTGGGTGTGGGCGGGGGAGAGATGCCCCACCCTGCCCCTCGCTAACTGCCTGCGGTGGGTGGGTGGGAAAGCTGCCCCTGTGGTCCATGAGAACGGGGGAGTTGTTCCTGCCCCGCACCAGCTGCAGCACTTAAGAATGCGGCCCCTGCACCTCGCCTGGGCATCACAGTGGAGCTGGCCCTGGTGGTATAGGTGTGGGACAGCGGACCCAGAGGGCATGAAAGCCAACTGGCCCGACCCTTGCTCACTGCTGCAAGGGGTGATCTTGCCGGGCTGCTGGAGAGCTCACCCTGGGGGTGAGGACAGGGAGGACCTGGTGAGCTGACCAACCCTGCAACTTACCCAGGCCTAGAACCAGGGTTGAGTTGGCCCATCCTGTCTGTGATCTGCTGGAGCATGTCAAGGGCCTGGTTCTGCAGATCCAAAGCTGCAGGATCTCTATGACACTGGGCAACAGCAGGATGTCCAAGGAGTCCCAGTGAGAGCCCGGTACTGATAGCGGAGCAGAAGTCAGAGGCCTCAAACAGACCAGTGACTTTTTAATGAACACTTGCAAGTAAAGATAATGGATAAAAGGATCTACTGTCTGACTGACTGACTGACTGACTGACTGACTGACTGACTGACTGACTGTGTCGCACTACAGCCTCCATGAGGAGATCTTTCTTTCCTCTTAAATTTTATTTTATTTTATTTGGAGGGGAATTGCAAAAAAAGGACGGGGAGGTGAGTGGGATCGACATGTGGGACGTGACACAAAGAATAAATAAGAAGAAAGTTAAGAAAAACCAAAAGCATTAAATAAAGACTTTCATGAAAGTCACATATGTTCACGAGCTTAAAAATAAAAGCAAAAGAAAAATGGTTTTAAAAAGACACAAGATATTAAAAGGGAGGTGAAACAGACCATCCTACAGGGAACCTTCTTAAGCTCCAAAAGTAAACAGCTCAAAATAGCTTCAGGAAGTCCCTGAAACTGACCAGATTCACTAGGCCTCTCCTTCCCAAGCCTGTCTAAGCAGTAAGGACTGCTGAGACACATTTTCAAACAAGACACACTGCCTGGAAGAGGCTCTGATCCCTGAGATGCCTGGCAGAGATACTTCCCCATATGTCGAGCTTCCTGCAAGCTGTGCAGTGTGCTCCAGGTTTCCAGCTTTTGAGAGCTGTCAGTCATGCTAGGGGTGGACTTTTGCAGCTGTCTTTGAGTCATTTGGGCTCCTGAAAGTAACCCCAATAAAGCCCATTGGCTCACCAGGTTGGACTTTGATGATATTCTTACTTTGGTCCTTTGCTCTTTCCCTACCTGGGGTGAGTAGACACGCGATCGTGTCTCCCCAGGAGCAGCGTCACAACATGTGCTGTGATGTGCATGTGGAGACCAGAGGACAAGTTTTGGGGGTCAGCTCTTTCCTACTATACTGTCTTAGCTAGGGCTTCTATTGAAATGATGAGACACCATAACCAAAAAGCAAGCTGGGGAGGAACTGGTTTGTTTGGCTTACACTTCCACACTGCTGTTCGTCACTGACGGAAGCCAGGACAGGAACTCAAACAGAGCAGGGTCCTGGAGGCAGGAGCTGACGCAGAGGCCAAGGAAGGGCAAGCTTGCTTACTGCCATGTTTGCCCACGGCCATTAGAAAACTCCAAATCAAAACCACAACGAGAAACCAGCACACTTCCACTTGGGTATCTATAATCAAAGGCAGGTCATAGTCATAGCAAGTGATGGTGACGCTGTGGGGACACAGATACCCTCACACCTCAAGGCTGGAGTGTAATGGTACACTTGGTTTGAAAACAACCTGACCTTTCCTCAAAAGGTCTAACACTGAGTTACCTACTAGCCTGCAATCCCATTCGTAAATACATATACAAGCTTTAAAAAAAAGTAAAAGCATGTCTGGGATTGGAGAGATGGCTCAGCTGTTCAGAGTACTTGCTGCTCTTCAGAGGACCAGAGTTCAGTTCCCAGAACCCATGTCAGGCAGCTCACGACCACAAGAGATCCAGTTCCCTCTTCTGGACACAGCAAGCATTCACGTGGAATGAATATAAATTAAAAAATAAATATTTTTAAAAATTGAGACTAGAGGGTTGGTTCCACAGTTAAGAACACTGGCTGCTCTTTCAGAAGGTTCAGTTCCTAGCACTTAAAAGTCTGGCAGATTCATGAAGAGTCACTGGTCCTCAATTCATGTGGAAGGCCAGAGAATCTGGGTCCTAATGTTAGCAGGAAATGGTGTCAAGCAGCAGAAGCAGCAGCAACAGCTCAGAGGAATTCAATAGCAAGACACAGACAGGAGTTGGGTGGTGGCACACACCTTTAGTCCCAGCACTTGGGAGGCAGAGGTAGGTGGATTTCTGAGTTTAATTACAGAGTTCCAGGACAGCCGGGGCTACATAGAGAAACCCTATCCAAGAAAGAAAGAAAGAAAGAGAGAGAGAGAGAGAGAGAGAGAGAGAGAGAGAGAGAGAGAGAGAGAGAGAGAGAGAGAGAGAGAGAGAGAGAGAAAGAAAGAAAGAAAGAAAGAAAGAAAGAAAGAAAGAAAAAGAAAGGACAGTTACAGAGTAGATGAAATTGACATCACAGTATGAAGGCAAGATAGCAAAATGCTTTTGGTCAGCAGTCCTTTTACATGGGCAGCCATGAAGAGAATGCCACCAACATTTAGGGTGGGTCTTTCTGGTTCGATTCACTTAATCAAGAGAATACAGAGAGATGTGATGGTGCATGCCTTTAATCCCTGCACTCAGGAAGCAGGTGGATTCCATAAGCTCAGGATAGCCTGGCCTACATAGCCAATTCCAGGCTGGTCAAAGCTACATAGTGAAAACCTGTTTTACTAAAAAACAAAGTATGAAAATGCTTCACAGGTGTGCCTCGCATCTTGCCTGTTAGTTGATTCCAGATTCAATAAAGTCAGCTACCTGTATCAGGGCCCCAGACCTTACCACAGTGGACTCCATGATGGAAGTACCATTCAGTCTGTCAAACTCAGTACATACCACCTGCCCAAACTAAAACAAAGGCCTAATCCATCACAGTCCATGGCTCTGGGAAAGTCTCTAAATGTCCTAACCTTGTTTTCCAGCTTCTGCAGTTCGGCTAGAAGCTGCTAACTGTTCTTGTTAACTGAAGTGTGTCAACCCAAGACATGGTTTTGTGCTTAAAAGCTCACCCTAAGAAAGTTTTGAGCTACACTAGGATCCCAAACACCTAATAGTCACCAGCTGGCTAGTAAAGATTTTCTATTGGCTTAAACCCGTGCCCAAGCAGTCTTCTCTGGTGAATGCCCTACAGCAAACCAAGATTAGCCATAACAGTGGATGAGTCTTCTCTCTGGCCCTATGCCTAGAGTTTTTGTTTGTTTGTTTTGAGACAGGGTCTCATGTATCCCCGGCTTACCTCAAACTTCATATGCAGCAGAGGCTGACTTTGAACACGTGGTCCTCCAGTCTGTACACTTAAGTGCTAGGGTTATAGGCATGTGCCACTCAGTTTACCAAACTTGTTGAGATAAAATTCATTTGCCAACTATGATGGTGTGCTCCTGTAATCTCAGTATTTTGCCAATAGACACAGGGAAATCAAGGACAGCATGGGTTACACGAAACCCTATTGTGTCGATTTAAAAGGAAATGACCCTCAAAGGGAGTGGCACTATTAGGAGGTATGGCATTGTATCAACATTTTTATAAACCCAGCTTCTAAAATCTTCCCTCGGGGTTTAAAAAGAGAAAGGGGCCATGAGTAAGTGAAGGAACCAAAATCTGAGGGGAAAAGGAATCTACTTAAAACATGGTCTTTCCATCCGTGTCTCTTTCTTCTTCTTCCCTCTTCTTCTCTTTGTTCTTTTTGTAATACAATGTGAGGTTTGGGTTTCTCAGAATCAGCAATGCAGATAAGATTTACACACAGAGCAATAAACTAAAACTGCTAGGGGAAGCTTTTAGTACCAGTTGTTGAGGGCTGTGGGTCAAAGAGAGGGTCTAAGTTAAATTTGCACAAGAAACAAAGCCCCGCACCTTCCGGTGCTCTGGCCTCAGAGTTGGCACAGGCCTTCAGGAAAGTTTACTTCTCCCTGAGGATGAGCAAATGGGCTGATTACACCTGTCCTTATCTTCTCAGGGGAAACATAAGCAGTAAATTCTGAACTGAAATTTTGGGTAATAAACTGGAATGAGAAGTTTGAGAATTTTTTAGTTCAGGGTTACTTTAGGTTATCACTTCTCTCTCTGCCAGTGAGGTAAAACCAGGACATGCTTATTTTCTCTATCTATCTAGGCAGTTATGAATCAACAACTTGGGGCATGTGGTAATTCTATATCCTTGGATATCTGGGAGGGTCTTAGATGGGATGCTTTTGCCTGGCCCTAAACACTGACCAAATGCCTGTCAATAAGAATAATTTCAGGAAGGCAGGTCTCTGCACTTACATAGGAGAGAGGAACAAGGACTTGATAGCGGGAAACAGGTCTCACACAAAGCTAAGGAATGTAATCAGTAAACTCCAACTGCATGGGAGAAACTGTTCCCAGGAAATGATCAGATAGTACTAAACTGGAGGAAGTAAATCCCAAGTTTGTTGCCGAAAGGAATAAGCTACAAGAAGCATCTACAGCAAGAAACAGCCAATTCATTCACAAGACTATAATGGCAAACACAACTTTTGTATTGGTTTAACCCTTCAGAAGAATTCTTAATTCTTACGGGTTGGTCTATGAAATGAGGCTGATTAATTACTGTGTGGTTTTGTGGCTTGAAGCAGCGTTGTTGGAGTAGGTGTGGCCTTGTTGGAGGACGCTTGATTCTGTGTGGGTGAGCTTTGAGGTCTCATATATACTAAAGCCATTCCCAGTTTTCAGTTCACTTCCTGTTGCCTGCCAATCAAGATGTAGGACTCTCAGCTCCCGCACCATGCCTGCCCGCACAGTACCATGTCCCACCATGATGATACTGGACTAAACCTCTGAAACTGGAAGCCACTCCATTAAATGTTTCCCCTTTTAAAAGTTGCCGTGGTCATGGTGTCTCTTCACAGCAATAGAAACCCTGACTAACACACCTATCTTAAAGCAACAGTAATAATGATGATAACGCCGGGCAGTGGTGTCTCACACCTTCAATCCCAGCACTGGGGAGGCAGAGGCAGGCAGATGTCTGTGAGTTCAAGGCCAACCTGGTCTACAGAGCAAGTTCCAGGATAGGCTCCAAAACAAAACCCTGTCTCAAAAAAACAAAAAAAAAGTAATAGTAATGATAACAATAAATAAAATTAAGGCTGTTAAAATGAAGGAAAATCCCATAAAATTCCGTATAGCACCATCAGATCTTATACAAGGTTAAGAAGGGAGATGATGTGCATCAGGCTTCTCAGTAACACCAGAAGCTGGAAGACTATGAAATGAGGCCTTTTAGCCAAGAAGTCTATACCAGATCTAACAGCCAATCTAGTGTGAGGCAGAATAGAGACATCTTCAAATATATAAGATTTAAACAGTTTATCTCCCGTGTATACTTCCTTGGAAAGCTCATTCCACTGGAGGAGCTCCAGAAGAGCATACACCACAAAAGGAGAGACTGGAACCAAAAAAAAAAAAAAAAAAAAAAAGAAAGAAAAAGAAAAAAAAACCAACAACAACAACAAACAAACCCACAAACCAGATACCCACAGAGAAATGGGAGGAAGTCACAGGAGTTCATGGATGTGACTGAACTAAAGAGCTTTGAATTCAGGTGAAAAAGCCACCAGCTCTAGGAAGGGTGGAAACGGGATTAAAAGGACGCAGGATTGAGAATGAAAGGCCTTGAAGAAGGCAGGAAGATCTGACCACGGATAAAACAGCAGAAGCAAATGAAACACAAACAACAACTAACTCTGAAAGAAAAAAAAGAAAAGGAACATGTGGTATTTGGATGTAATTGGCCCCCATAATCTCAGGGAGCATCACTATTAGGAGGTGTGGCTTTGTTGGAGTGAGTATGGCTTTGTTAGAGGAAGTGTGTCACTGTGGGGGTGGGCTTTGAGGTTTCCTATGCTCAGGGTACCTCCCATTGTCTCAGTCAATTTCCCGTTGCCTGCAAGATGTAGGACTCTCAGCTACTCCTCCAGCACCACATCTGCCTGTGAGCTGCCACGCTCCCTGTCATGAAGATAATGGACTGCACCTCTGAAACTGTGAGTGAGCCCCCTCAACTAAATGTTTTCCTTATAAGAGTTGCTGTGGTCATGGTGTCTCTTCACGGCAATAGAAACCTCAACTAAGATAGAACATAAAGTCAGGAAGGGAGGTTCTCTCTCTCTCTCTCTCTCTCTCTCTCTCTCTCTCTCTCTCTCTCTCTCTCTCTCTCTCTCTCTCTCTCTCTCCTGCTGCCTGTGGATCTGGATGTGGAACTCTTAACTTCTCCAGCGCCATGTCTGCCTGTCTGCCACCATGCCATGCTCCCCGCCATGATGAAATGGAATAAGCAAGCCCCATGGTCATGACGCCTCTTCACAGCAACAGGACGCTGAGTAAAACAGAGGTTTATACCTACAATCCCAGAACTCCAGAGTCTGGTGAGACAGGGGAATTAGTGTATCTTTTTAAAACTAGCCTGGGTTACAGAGTGAAATTCTGTCTCAAGACAAACAAATAGGCTGGAGAGATGACTCAGTGATTAAGAGAACTTCCTGCTTTTGCAGAGGACAAGAGTTCCATTCCTAGTACGGTACCATGCAGGCAGCTCAGAGCCATCTGTATGTCCACCTCCAGAGGAGTCAATGTCTTCTTCTGAACTGGTCAGGTACTGCACTTCACATGTACAAAAAATCCCATAAGAACATAATACTTAAAAAGAAAAACCAGGACTGGTGGCTCAGAAGTTGAGGGCGCTCAGCTGCTCCAGCAGAAGACCCTGGTTCAGTTATCAGTACCCACATGGCGGCCCACAATCATCCTTAACACCAGTTCCAGGAATTACGAACCTTCTCCTGTCCTTTGTGGTGCACATACATACACACAGGCAAAACACTCACACACATAAAAATAAATCTAAAAAAAGTTAAAACAATAACAACAAAACACACCTGGGGGGTGGCGGCACACACCTTTAATCGCAGCAGCACTCAGGAGGTAGAGGCAGGCAGATCTCTGTGAGTTCAAGGCTAGCCTGGTCTGCAAAGTGATTCCCAGAACATCCAGGGCTACACAGAGAAACTCTGCCTCAAAAAACAACAACAATAAATTAAAAAAAAACAATAAATTTAACATGGCCTGGAGAGATGGGTTTTTGTGAGGGACAAAGACATGGTGGATTATAAAATAGGAAGTTGATGATGTGATACAGTCGCCATCAGGAGGGAGCAAGTAAATATTCTCGTTTTATGCACAGGAGAATGCAGACCCCTCCAGCATCACACAGGCAGTTAGTGACAGAGCTGAGACTCCCACTCCCCGGCCTTTTCCCACTTGTCTAGCCTCAGACCTGCAATCTGCTCAGCTTCCACGTGTCCCATGGCACTCCCTTGCTGGTCTCACCCTACTTCATACTGTTTTCCATCTCCTCAACCACGCCTATAATGGCTACTCCTGACTGTTAACTCCATTGAATTGAGAAAATACCTACGAGATTGGTGTGAAACTGTGGAGGTCCAGCTGCAGGAAGTGGGTCACTGGGGTTGTGCCTTTGACCCTGACCCCTTTCTATTATCCTCTCTGCTTCCTGCCTGCCGTGAGGTAACTGCAGAGTCGTCCCTTTGCCATGCTCTTTTTCCATGGTGTCTTAGCCTTGCCACAGACCTAAAAACAATGAAATTTACTGACTGTGAACTAAAGCCCTCTGTAGTCATTAGCCAGAATAAACCTTGCTGCCTTTAAACTGGGTGTTTGTGAGAACAAATCTAACAAATCCTCGCACAGAGGGCGATCATTAATGTGAGCTAGACTGAGCACTGGTTTTGTTCCTGGATGAACAATGATGAACTTTGTAGGGAAAAGGGACCAGTCAAAGAAACACACTCTGAGCAGAGCCAAAGAAACACACTTTGGCCCAGCAACCAGAACTAAAGAAATGTACCCTGACCCTGAAACCAGTGCCAAAAGAACACACTTTGTCCCTGGAATCAGAGTCAGTGAAAGAAATGCACCCTGACCCTAAAATTATAGCCAAAAGGCTAAAAAGTACCAGAGAAAGAAACACACTTTGGCCCTGAAACCAGAGCCAAATCTGACCCTAATCCTGTGCAGAAAACTAACCAATCCTCGAGCAGAGCTCTAGCCACTCTGAGCTCAGCACTGAAATCGGACCAATCCCTACCCTGGAAAAACGTCCCCTTCCCCAAGAATCCCTATATAAACCTTGTGTAGGTTCAGCTGCTTCCTTGGTGCAGCTGCTTCCTTGCAATAAACCCTTTCGATGAACTTTGGGTGAAGATCTTCTTTTGCTGCAGTGAGGGAACAGAGGCCACCCTGGGCAGAGCAGAGTTGTTACAGTCTGCTCTCCGCTCTAGATTCTCCACTCTCCAGGAGCAGAGCTGAACTGTAGCAACTTCGCCTGAGAAACCTCCTGCCTAGCAAAACTGCTACACTGGGCCAACATCCCCAGCTAGAAGACCCTGTCCTGCCAGAGCCAGCTGATACACTGGGGAAGCCTTTCCCTGAGGCAAGGCTGTAAGCTGCTAAGCTTACTACAACCTGTGGTAGTCCCTGGCTCCCAGGATATCTTTCCATCTGAGCTGTGTTAACACTCAGTATTCTGTGGCTCCTGAGCTCCAGGATACCTTTCCACCTAAGCTGTGTAACACTCAGTATTCTGTGACTCCCCAGTGCCAAAATACCTGACCCATCCCCATCCACCCAAAATGCTTACAAACTTGATCATTGCCTGATTTTCAACCCCTTCCCACCAATTCCCTTAATAAAATACACAGTTGAACACAGGTTGGGTCTGGTCCAGCAGATGTGGCCAGCTGGGTGCTGTCCCTTCCCAGGGCTGCACTGCCTCAGGAGCCCAGGCAGCACAGCTGTAGCCTCTCCAAACCCTCTGACATGGTCTCTCTCCATCCTGGATCCAACTCAAAGCTGTATCCTGTGCCCGGTCTACGCCTGTCCCTCCCAGTGCCCTTCTGCATGCTGGTAGGGGCTTTTATAGTCCATGGTAATAGCCACTCCGACTACAGGCTGTCTGCATGAGTCACCCTTGCTCACATGGCAGCCGCCAGTGTGGATGGCGCTTGTTCTGGCTCCTTGGCTGCCGTGACTAACCCTCCAATCCAAACACCTAAGCATAACATTGAACTGGCTGTTCCCCAGACTGGACCCTTTGCCCCTGCTGCTTGCCAATGTGATTCCCAGACACTGCCAGGCTGGCTCTTAGTGAGCAACCTCTCACACAAGGTGAGAGGAAGAGCCCATGCCTAATCTCTCATCTCTCATCAGCCCAGGAGAGGCAGGTACTAGAGATGAGCAACAAAGAAGGGACAAGGGTGGAAGGGGGGAGTAAGGAGTGGGTATGGGATTGTGGTGCCAACACATTAACAGGTCTAAAATGTCAGGGTGGGAGGAAACTTAAAGAACCCCCCACCCTCCCTCCATTAGATAGATGCATAACTAAGGCCCTGACAAAGGAACCTTCCCAAGATCCTGTAATGGCTTTGGAGCAAAAGGAAGGCCTAGTGAGTGGGGCCTGTGTGCTGAAGGATGGCTTTGGGGCAATGGGAACAGGCTATGCAGAACCAGAGGAAGACCCTCCAGACCAGGCCAGGGAGACGGAGGATAGGCCTTCTTCCTAACTCCCAAGTATCCAGCCTGGACCCTGGGTTGGAAGCAGTAGAGAGTCACTGTGTCCTCAACCCCAGACACCCAGAAAGTGTATTAGAGCTGGGAGGGGGATGACATCCAGCCCCATAGAGGCTAGAGATTGGGACCCCTACGTGAGTACGAAGTCCGGGGAAAGTGGGGTCACTCATAATACAAGGGTTCCTTTGACTAACATAATTCTGTGGTAGTTTGAAGGAGAATGGCCCCCATAGGCTCATATACTTGAATGCTTGGTCTCTAGTTGGTGGAATATTAGGGATGAGAAGGTATGGCATTGTTGAAGGTGTGTCACCGGGGATAGCCTTTGAGGTATCAAAGTCCACAGAACTGCCAGTGTCACTGTCTCTGCCTTCTACTTTTGTATAGGGAATGTGAGCTCTTGGCTACTGCTCTGGTGCTGTGCCTGTCTGCTGCCATACACCCATCATGATGGTTAAGGACTCTAACCCTCTGTAACCGTGAGCCCCAAATTAAACACTTTCTTTTGTAAGATGCCTTGGTCATGGTGTCCCAGCACAGTAGTAGAACAGTAGCCAAGACAGGCACACTCCTTCCTGAGTCTTCCTACCTACAGCAGCTCCCTTGAGTCACCGAATTCTGCAACAGCCTCAGGCAGGCCACAGTCACTCAGAATGCAGAAGCATCCATCTCCAGTCAGTATTTTAGGCTTAGAATAAAGCCAGGAAAAGTGCAGCCTTGCTGGGCTGTAGGTGGATTTTTCTGTCTTACCAGCCAGCTCCCAAATAACCACATGGAGACTTCTTATTAATTATGAAATCTCGGCCAATAGCCTCAACTTGTTTCTTTTGTTGTTGTTGTTTCAAGACTGGGTTTCTCTGTAAAACAGTCCTGGCTCTCTGGAATTCACTCTATAGACCAAGCTGGCTTGGAACTCACAGAGATCCACCTGCCTCTGCCTCACAAGTGCTGGGATTAAAGGCATGGGCCACTACCAACCAACCATCTCTTTGTTTCTGACTAGCTCTTATAACTTAAATTAGCCCATATTTTAATTAATCTACATTCTACTGTGTAGATCTATCCCATTTTATGTATCCAATTCGGTCTAACAGGCTTTTCTGCCCTTCTTCTTCCCAACATTCTCTCTGTCCCCCAAATCCTGCTTAGCTATTGGTTCTTTAGCTTTTTATTAAACCAATCTCAATAGCATATCTTCACACAGTATAAAGGAATATTCTACAGCACTGGGTCACTTACAAGAACCGAGTCTAAGTCAATCATGATGGACAGGTGGAAGACAGCTCTTTCTCCAAGCCAAGAGTGAAGGCCTGCAGTGTTCAGGTGCAAAGAGGCACACAGCCTCTTGCCTTGATGCTATTCCCCCTGTGACTCACCCACGACATTAGACAGAGCTTTCTTTGGGAAACTCTGGTGGTCTATGTCACCCCAGGCCCATTCTCTCCTCTTTTGGGTTGTATAAGTACTTCTCTGTCACAATTGGGGCTGGCAGGTCTTTGGAAACCAAGTCAACTCTCAGAAGCCAACTCACACAGTGGTAGCATGCAAGATGGTCATCAGGGCTGGGCGTTGGTGGTGCACACCTTTAATCCCAGCACTCGGGAGGCAGAGGCAGGCGGATCTCTGTGAGTTCGAGGCCATCCTGGTCTACAAAGCGAGTTCCAGAACAGCCTTCAAAACAATACAGAGAAACCCTGTCTCAAAAAACCAAAAAAAAAAAAAAAAAAAAAAAAAAAAAGATGGTCATCAGCCAGGGAGGTTCTTGCCATCAAAGCCTGGAGGGAGACAGAGGTAAAGGTAGGTGGAGGGATACATAAAATTCATGATCTTACCATCTCCAGGCCTAGTTCTTTGCCTCATTGAGAGGTATAGACTGGAACTAACCTGTCATAACCCCACATGGATCTTTTACATGCCAACTCGATTAGGCCTTGGATATGTACTCCCTAAAGAATCCTGTGAGCTTGAGTCAGACAGGTCCCCTCACTCAGGCAGTCATAGAGGGCTAAGAGCCAGTAGAACTCTTGCTGCCAGGAGGACCAATCTTCAGTGGAGGGGTACCAGAGAGTATCATGTCTTCTTGTTCACTGTCATGGTTTCAATCAGCTCTCGAGGAATACATGTAAATGAGTGAATAGGTTACCCCAAAGGAAATATGCTACCTCACTCCATCTCTCCCTCCTCTCCCATACCTAGCCTGTGTGGGGGTGGGGGTGTGTGGGTTACAGGGATCAAGCATGCACAGCGGTTTGCAAGCACACTGTCACTGAGCTGCGTCCTCAGCCCAGTCTCCATAGCTATTAAATGAGGATCTCATGCACAATTACCAAGTCCACATGCATTAAAAAATCTCCCTATTTCCTTTCCAGTTGACAGCCTGAGGCTGGGACTAGGACACTAAGAGACAGGGTGGGCAGTGGAGGATGGGTAAGGTGGGCTTGGCAGTTTGTGGTTGTTGCTTCAGAGAAACCACAGCCACCTCTTACTCAGAGCAGTTAGCCAGGATAGGGGGAAATGGCATGCTGGGTAGGCTGTGGGCACTGAGTCATCACCCAGAGGAAAACCACAGCTTTAGGAGCTCCAGACTCAAAGAAGGGAGGCAGGTGTGTTGGGCCTAGAGCTAGTCTCAAGAGTGAAGATTTGGTCAGCCTCCTCATCTCAAGATCCAGCCACTCCTCCCTGCTCCCCTACCCCACCCACTGGGAAGATGGAGGACAATTTATTGTTATTTTTAATAATTTCCACAGTGGTAAGGATCAAACCCACACATGTGACAAATGTTCTACCACTGAGCTATATTCTTTAGACCTTTCTTTACTTTATCCTTTGGATACCAACTTGCTCAAGTTGGCCATGAACTCACTCTGGAGTCCAAGTAGGACTTGAAGTTGGAATCTTCCTGTCTCAGTCTTTTGAGTAGCAAGAATTATAGTCTTGGACCACCAGGCTCGGCTCAAGGATGCTTCTTCTATTTAGAAAACACATGTATGAAACCATGGTTGGAATTTGATTTAGAAAATACATGTCTGATACTATCTTAGGGTTTTTTTTTTCTGTCTTAGGGTTTTTGCTGCTGTGAAGAGACAGCATGACTGTGACAACTCTTATAAGGAACCCATTTAATTGGGGAGGTTCACTTATAGTTCCAGAGGTTCAGTCCACTATCACCATGACAGGGAGCATGATGGTGTGCTGGCAGACATGGTGCTTGAGAAATAGACGAGAATCCTACCACTTACAGGCAACAGGAAGTCGACTGACACACTGGGTTTTATCCTGAGCATAGGAAACCTCAAAGCCCACGTCCACAGTGACACACTTCCTCTAACAAGGCCATACGCATTCCAACAAAGTCATACCTCCTGATAGTGCCACTCCCTATGAGATTATGGGGGTCAATTACATCCAAACTACCTCAGAAACCATGGAGGGAAGACTCATCATCAGATTGCTTATCTCACACCTCAACCTTCATCACTATGATCTGGAGCCAGATGGCTGTCTTCTCCTTTTGCCTCTGTAGGAAAATGAAAAATTCTGCTAAACACAATTAATTACAAAAAAAGAATGTCTCTAAGCATATTTACAGCCTTTTTTTTTTTGAAAAATAATCTCCAGCTTTGGACAAAGCAAAGAAAAACAACAACAACAACAAACCCCAACGATGGTAAAACAGTGTGAATTTATACTGTGATTGCACCATTCATCCAAGAGATGTATCATTCTTATTATCTTGATGTTTTTGTCTTTTGATGAAACCCACTCAAATAACAAATGATATGCAAAAGCATGCGAATACAAACAAGTGAGGCAGAACTGAAGAACCCGGCTCCCCTGAGTACACATGGGATACTAGCTGCTCAACTGAGGCTACCTTGCCCTCCTCCAGCTGCCTTTCTTCTTTCTAGACACCTATAGAGGCCTGTACTGGCCACTGGATCCTCCGGGCTTAGCAGTTACGACCCTGCCTCTGTGCAGTCACTTGGCTGTCCCTTATGTGGGCCAGGGACCTCCTGATGATCACAATGCCACTGTGGAACCATCCCAGAGCAAATGGGCAGGCCCTGAGCTGCTGCACACCTGGGGGCCCCAAGGCTTGTTGCCCACGTTAGTTTCTCAGCAAATCACAATAGACTTGCAGGTATGTGGACAAAGCAAGACTCAAAGAAATACAGCAGGGTGCCTAGTGAATCTTCAACAGAGCGGGGACCATAACCCTGCCTGCTGCTACCTAGCCAGGTCCCTCCTCTTCCGTGGTTGGCCCTCCAGGAAACTGTGTCTTTCAGAGACAACCTGTGGGGCTGAGTCCAGGAGGCACCTTCCAGGGGGAGATGGGCATGGTACGTGTTCTGTGAGGTAGGAGACACCTGGATGATAGGAGATGCCGCGGCTAAGAGCCAGACTCGAGTTAGACTGCCTTCATGCTCATCTTGGCTTTAAAGCGTGTTACCAAATAGCCCTAGAATGTGCCCTTATCTCCCTGTGCTTTGGTATCTTTACCTGTTGGCAATGGGAAGTTGAATCTGTTTTAATTCAAAGGCTCCCACCGGTTCCCTTAGGCCCTGGGGCCAGGCTGGGGGTGTTAGGGTCAGTGTGGGGAAAAAAGCACAGACTTTTGAGTGATAGCTGTACTTTTCCAGGCATGAAGCCTGGGCCGTGAGTGGCACCGGGTGCAGGGCATTGTGGGGGTCCGGGCAATAGGACGTGGCAGTTAGCTCTGCGGCAGGCGCCCCCTGTGTCTCCTCAGGATCTGTTCCCCTTTCTCACAATCCCTCCTCACATCTCCATTTTTCTCTTCCCCACAGTTTCCGCAAACTCATTGTTTCCATTTCCTCAGCTTTTCCTTGCTGGTCATGACCTCAGAGTCCAGACATCGCCAGGCCTCCCTGATCACACCCACCCTTTCAACTTGGCTCCTGCTTCTTACATCTCTAAGTGAGGAACTTGACTCCAGTCATGATGGAGTTACCAATTTTAGGTTTCCCCTTCCACGTGAACAACTATAAATGCTGGGCAAATATATACAGAATATACAAAAATATATTGTTGTAAGTGTTGGCCAGCAGCGAAGGCAGTGCCGTGATCCTCAGGAGAGGCCTTCACCAGGGCTGAGTCCACACTCTGCTTTCTCTCTCAACACATTTTCTAAGCCGAGGCATGCATGGGGAGGTGTACCAAGCAGGAAGTCACAGTAGCCTTGTGAGAAGAAAAAAAAAAAAAGATAGCTCAATTGGGTTGAAATGCAGGCTATAAATAACTGTGTAAGGGTTGGGCATGGTGGCACATGACTTTAATTCTGGCACTCCCCAGATAGAGACAGGAGTATCTCTTTAAATTCTAGGTCAGCTTGGACAACATATTGAGTCACAGACCAACAGGGGTTATATTGTTTTATTTTGAGACCCTGTCTCAAATAAACACACACACACACACACACACACACACACACACACACACACACATGCACACACACACCTTTACTTGATTCTTTACCAGATTGCTTACCCATGAATAGCTATAGAGAATCTGAGGTGCTGTGTAGAGCCTTCAGAAACAAAGCAGTACAGAGGTTGTGGGTGTGCAGGAAGGACTTGGGGGTCAGGCCCTGGGTAAGATAGATTTTAATAGATAACCCTGGGCTTTAGTTCTGAAGCCAAAAGGACAACACCCTAAAAACTACAGTTGGCCTTCCATTTCTACAAATTTTGCATCCAAGGATTCAACCACCTATGAATGCTGGGGACCCTTCATGTAAGATAAGGAACCACGTTTTCACTTTTGTGAACAAGATTGGTTGCACCAACCAACAACATAGGATATGCTTGTTACTTGTAGGCAGAAATTATGTCAGGATGCATGCTTGCCTCCTATTGGAGGGAGGCAGGAAGTATTTGTGGGTTTTGCCTTTATAATTGCCTTTATAAGCACCCAACTAATATAATTCATGGCCCTTCTCTGTGAATCCAGGGTATGGGTCTGGCCAGTATCCATCATCCTGGCCAGGATTTAACAAAGCTTGCTCCAAGCCGGGCAATGGTAGCCCACACCTTTTAATCCCAGCTCTTGGGAATGAGAGGCAGGTGGATCTTTGTGAGTTCAATTGAGGCCATCCTGGCCTACAAAGAGAGTTCCAGGACAGGCTCCAAAGCTACACAGAGAAACCCTGTCTGGAAAAACCAATGAATAAATAAAAACATAAATAAATAAAAGTTTACTTCAAATTTGGCTAAAAGATTATGGTCATGGCCTTATTCTTTCCTGGTGAGATTAACAGCTGAAAAGATGGCTCACTGGTTAAGAGTGCTTGCTGTGCAGCCATGAGTGCTCAAGTTCAAATCCCAGCCAGGTATAATCTCTTATATATCTTTATCTTTAGCTCTAGCACTATGTGGGGAATAGACAAGATGATCTCTAGGGTTTACTAACTACCAGTATAGTCAAAGAATATGAGATCCAGGTTCAGGGAACCTCGAAGGATAAGGAGAGTAATAGGGAAGAACTCTTAACACCTTCTTCTGGCTCCCACATTTGTATACAGAGGCACACTCAAATATACATGTGATCACACACACACACACACACACACACTTAAAAAAATAAAACAAGGTATCACTTTGCAGCTCCCACTGGCCTAGTAGAGACCTACCTACCACCGCCTCCCAAGAGCTATGACTAAAGATCTGTTCCATGCTAGCTTATCAATTTTGGGGGGGGGGGTTATTTTCTCTTTTTTTCTTTTTTAACTTTTTTTATTACTTTAATTTTAAATAGCTTGCTTCACATGTCAATCCCAGTTCCCCCTCCCTCCCCTCCTCCCACACCCTCTCCCATCCCCCCCATCCTATCCTGACTTCCTTCCACATAGGGGATATCCAGAGTCTGTCATTTCTCTCAGGGCAGGGTCCAGGCACTCCCCTAAGAGTCCAGACTGAGAGAGCATCCCTCTGTGTTATGGACACACAAAGTCCATTTGTATACCAGGGATAAATGATTTACTGCCCAGGACCCCATAGGTTGTCCAGGACTCCTCACTGACTCTCACACTCATGGGGTCTGGGTCAGTCCCATCCTGGCCTCCCAGCTGTTGGTCTGGGGTCCAAGAGCTCCCCCCTTGTTCAGATCAGCTGTCTCTGCTGGTTTCACCGGCCCATTCTTTGCCAATTTGCTCATCGCTCCTCTCTCTCTGCCACTGGGTTCCATGGGTTCAGTTCAGTGTTTAACTGTGGGTGTTTGCCTCTGCTTCCATCAGTCACTGGATGAGGTTCTAGGATGGCATATAAGGTAGACGTCAAGTTCATTATCAGGAATGGGCATTTAAGGTGGTCTCTCCACTATTGAATGCTTAGCTTGCCAGTTGGTATCATCCGTTTAGATCACTAGAGGTCTCACTGGTGCCAGATCTCTCTTCTAACCTATGACTCCCTCTATTATGGTATTTCTCATCCTGTTCTCCCCCTATTCTACTCCCCACTCAACCTTTCTGTTCCCCCATGGCCTACTCTCTCTTCCTCTTCTCCCCCTCTCTTCTTCCCAGCTCCCATTCCCCACCCCCACCTATTGCCATGTTCCCCATCTGTTCAGGAGATCTTGCCTCATTCCTCTTCTCTGGGGTACCATGCATATCTCTCTTAGGTTCTTTCCTGTTTCCTAGACTCTCTGTCAGTGGAAGTGCAGACTGGCATTATCCTGATCCATGTCTAAAATTCATATATGAGTGAGTACATACTATGTTTGTCTGTTTGTGACTGGGTTACCTCACTCAGGATGGTTTCTTCTAGTGCCATCCATTTACCTGCGAATTTCAAGATTCCATTATTTTTTTCTGCTGGGTAGTACTCCATTGTGTAAATGTACCACATTTTCTCTATCCACTCTTCAGTTGAGGGGCATCTAGGTTGCTTCCAGGTTCTGGCTATTACAAATAATGCTGTTATGAACATAGTGGAATAGATGTCCTTGTTGTATGAATTTGCATCTTTTGGATATATGCCTAAGAGTGGAATTGCTGGGTCTTGGGTAGATTGATTCCCATGTTCCTGAGGAATCTCCATACTGATTTCCAAAGTGGGTGTACGAGTGTTCCCCTCTCTCCACATCCTCTCCAGCATAAATTGTCATTCTGACAGGAGTAAGATGGTATCTCAGAGTTGTTTTGATTTGCATTTCCCAGATGGCTAAGGATGTTGAACACTTTCTCAAGTGTCTCTCAGCCATTTTAGACTCCTCTACTGAGAATTCTCTATTTAGTTCTGTACCCCACTTTTTAATTGGATTCTTTGGTGTTTTGGAGACTTGCTTCTTGAGTTCTTTGTAAATTTTGGATATCAGCCCTCTGTCAGATGTGGGGTTAGTGAATATCTTTTCCCATTCTGTGGACTGCCTTTTTGTCTTGTTGATTGTGTTCTTTGCCTTACAGAAACTTCTTAGTTTCAGGAGGTTCCATTTGTTAATTGTTGATCTCAATGTCTGTGCTACTGGTGTTATGTTCAGGAAGCAGTCTCTTGTACCAATTCATTGAAGAGTATCTCCCACTTTCTCTTTTAAGAGTTTCAGTGTGGTTGGATTTATGTTGAGGTCTTTGATCCATTTTGTACAAGGCGATAGACATGGATCTCTCTGCAATCCTCTACATGCCAATACCCAGTTATGCCAGCACCATTTGTTGAAGTGCTTTCTTTTTTCCATTGTATAGTTTTAGCTTCTTTGTCAAAAATCAAGTGTTCATAGGTATGTGGGTTAAAATCAGGGCATTCAATTTGGTTCCATTGGTCTACCTGTCTGTTTTTGTACCAATACCAAGCTGTTTTCAAGACTATAGTGATGGTGATGCCTCCTGAAGTTCCTTTATTGTATAGGGTTGTTTTGGCTATCCTGGGTCTTTTGTTTTTCCATATAGTTGATTATTGTTCTTTCAAGGTCTGTGAAGAATTGTGCTGGAATTTTGATAGGGATTGCATTGAATCTGTAGACTGATTTTGGCAAGATTGCCATTTTTATTGTGTTGATCCTACCAATCCAAGAGCATGGGAAGTCTTTCCATTTTCTGGTATCCTCTTTGATTTCTTTCTTTAGAGACTCAAAGTTCTTGATATACAGGTCTTTCACTCCTTTGGTTAACATTATCCCCAGATATTTGATGCTGTTTATGGCTATTGTAAAGGGTGATGTTTCTCTGATTTCTTTCTCAGCCACTTTATCATCTGTATATAATAGGGCCACTGGTTTTTTTGAGTTAACCTTGTATCCTGCCACTTTGCTGAAGGTATTTATCAGCTCTAGGAGTTCCCTTGTGGAGTTTTTCAGGTCACTTATGTAAACTATCATATCATCTGCAAATAGTGAAAGCTTGACTTCTTCTTTTCCTATTTGTAGCTCCTTGATCTCCTTTTGTTGTCTTATTGCTCTAGCTAGAACTTCAAGTACAATATTGAAGAGATATGGAGAGAGTGGATAGCCTTGTCTTGTTTCTGATTTTAGAGGAATTGCATTGAGTTTCTCTCCATTTAGTTTGATGTTAGCTGTTGGTTTACTGTATATTACTTTTATTATATTCAGGTATGTTTCTGTTATCCCTGATCTCTCTAGGACCTTTATCATGAAGGGGTGCTGGATTTTGTCAAAGGCTTTTTCAGCATTTAGTGAGATGATCATGTGGGTTTTGTTTGCAGTTTGTTTATTGATAGATTTTCTAATATTGAACCATCCCTGCATTCCTGGGGTGAAGCCTACTTGATCATGGTGGATGGTTTTTCTGATGTGTTCTTGAATCCAATTTGTTAGTATTTTATTGAGTATTTTTGCATCGATGTTCATGAGGGAAATTGGTCTACAGTTCTCTTTCTTAGTTGTGTCTTTGTGTGGCTTGGGTACCAAGATAATTGTAGCCTTATAAAAAGAGTTTGGCAGTGAGCCTCCCGCTTCTATTGTGTGGAATACTTTGAGGAGTATTAGAATTAGCTCTTCTTTGAATTTCTGGTAGAATTCTGCACTGAAGCCATCTGGGCATGGGCTTTTTTGGTTGAGAGACTTTTGATAACTGCTTCTATTTCATTAAGGGTTGTAGGTCTGTTTAAATTGTTTATCTGTTCTTGATTTAGTTTTGGCAAGTGATATCTATCCAAGAAGATGTCCATTTCCTTTAAATTTTTGAATATTGTGGAGTACAGATTTTCAAAGTATGCCCTGATGATTCTCTGGATTTCCTAAGTGTCCGTTGTTATGTCCCCCTTTTAATTTCCGATTTTGTTAATTAGCACGCTCTCTCTCTCTGTCTTTTGGTTAGTTTGGACAAAGGTTTGTCTATTTTGTTGATTTTCTCAAAGAACCAACTCTTTGTTTCATTGATTCTTTGCAATGTTTTCCTGGTTTCTGCTTGATTGATTTCAGCCCTCAATTCAATTATTTCCTGGCATCTGATCCTCCTGGGTGAGTTTGCTTCTTTTTGTTCTAGAGCATTCAGCTGTGCTATTAATTCTCTAGCATGACTGTTCTCCAGTTTCTTCATGTAGGCACTTAGTGTTATGAACTTTCCTTTCAGCACTGCTTTCAGAGTGTCCCATAAGTTTGGGTATGTTGTGTCTTCATTCTCACTGAATTCCAGGAAGTCTTTAATTTCTTTTTTTATTTCTTCCTTTACCCAGGGATGGTGCAATTGTGCATTGTTCAATTTCCATGAGTTTGCAGGGTTTCTGAGATTTGTGTTATTGTTGAATTCTAATTTTAATGCATGGTAGTCTGATAAGATACAGGGGGTTATTCCAACTTTTTTGTATCTGTGGAGGTTTGCTATGTTTCCTATTATGTGGTCAATTTTAAAGAGGGTTCCATGTGGTGCCGAGAAGAAGGTATATCCTTTTGTGTTTGAGTGGAATGTTCTATAGATGTCTGTTAAACCAAGTTGGGTCATAACTTCTATTAGGTGTTTTGTTTCTTTGTTAAGTTTCTGTCTGGAGGTCCTGTCCAGTGGTGAGAGTGGAGTGTTGAAGTCTCCTACTACTAGTGTGTGAGATTTTATGTGCGATTTGAGCTTTAGTAATGTTTCTTTCACGAACATGGTACCTTTGTATTTGGGGCATAGATGTTCAAAATTGAGACTTCATCTTGATGGACTTTTCCTTTGATGAATATGAAATGTCCTTCTTCATTTCTTTTGATTGATTTTAATTTGCTACACCCGCTTGTTTCTTGGGTCCGTTTGCTTGGAAAATCTTTTCCCAACTCTTTACTCTAAGGTAACGTCTGTCTTTAATGTTGATGTGTTTCTTGTATGCAGCAGAAGGATGGGTTCTGTCTTCGTATCCATACTGCTAGTCTATGTCTTTTTATAGGCAAGTTGAGACTGTTGGCATTGAGGAGTATTAATGACCATTGATTGATGATTCTTGTTTGTGCTTGATTTATTGGTAATGGTGTTATTTTGTGTATGTTCTCCTCCCTTTTTCTTTTGGTGTTTGCTAAAGTGGGATTATCTATTGTCTGTGTCTTTGTGAGTATAGTTATCTTCGTTGGGTCTAGGTTTTCCTTCCAGCACTTTCTGTAGAGCTGGATTCATGGATACATATTGTTTAAATCTGGCTTTGTCATGGAATATTTTGTTTTCTCCATCTATAGTAATTAAAGCTTTGCTGGATATAGTAGTCTGGGCTGGCATTCTGGCTCCCTTAGCGTTTGTAGGACATCTGTCCAGGATCTTCTGGCTTTCATAGTTTCCATTGAGAATTCAGGTGTAATTCGGATAGGTTTGCCTTTATATGTTACTTGGCCTTTTTCTTTAGCTGCTCTTAATATTTTCCCTTTATTCTGTAGGTTTGATGTTTTGATTATTGATGTGGAAGTCCTGTGTCAATAAAGCACTGTTCGGCCAATAGCAATCTAGATAGGTGGGACTAGGAGTCCAGGAGGACTCTGGGAAGGAGAAATACAGAGAGTCAAGATGTAACGCCATGGGGTAGGAAGCCCGGAAACCTCTCCGGTAAGAGAAATACTTAGATTAGCAATTATTAGATAAATACTTAAGTCAGAGCTAGCCAATAAGAAACAAGCAAGGCCAACAGCTTCATACTTAATATAGCCTCCTGTGTGTTTATTTGGGACTGATGCGGCTCTAGAACCAGGCTGGCGGGAAGGCTTCTCTCAAAGGAAAAGGTTCCCCTTTACATAATGGTGATCAGGAGTGGGATGATGAATTTCCACGTAGAATGACAAAAGCTTTAAAGGAATTTTAGAAACAGAAGAACAGAGAGAAGCACAGATTTTTGGTAGCAGCATTTTTCTCAGGTGGGCTCTGTTTGCTAGGGACAAGCCGAGATTCACGAGGCTTGCTTACGGGAGTCTTCCTGACTTGGCATAAAAAGAAAAAAAAAAAGCAGCAAGGTTCTTTTAAGAGATTCTGCTAACAATTGAAAAGTTGTACATACAGCTGGAAGTGGCAGTGACCACATCTTCAAGACAGCAGCTGGAATCACGCTTACGCCCGCCATCTTGGAAAAAACGGCAGTTTAAACAGCCGAGGTTTTAACAGATAAGACACGTGGCCAGAAACACATAAAAATTTACAGTAAAGTCAGACTTGGATGAAGAAAAACCTCTAAAGGTTTACAGTGTGTTTAAAAATATAGGTAAGATTGAGAGAGAAAAGGAAACCCATAGTGGTAAATAGTGTGGTGGCGCACGCTGGTAGGAATTGCTTCAGAGCAGAGGCAGGCAGATTTCCAAAGGGAAACCCTGTCTCAGAGAAAAACAAATAAAGTAAAAGAAATAAAGTAATAATAGATAAATAAATAAGCCATGTAAAGATGGAAAATACATAGAGAGTCTGGATACTGTATGCTATTGTGTTTTTCAGTTTTTTCATTGCTAAGGAAGGAACAAATGCTAAAGTACACTTGATTATAAATGCTGCTGAATTAATTCAACTTGTATCTTTTGAAAATGCCTTGACTTCAAAATTTAAGTATAAGAATATGTTACTTGGGAAAGGAGTTTTTATTTATGTTTCTACAGAAAATGAAAAGCTGAGGATTCCTTCCAGGCTTCTGTGGTTTGATGAACCAAGACCCCCAGAAGCAGTGGACCAGGTGTTCCAACAACTGAAACAGCTAAGATGATGGAGCTTTACAGACCACGAAAATAAGGACTTATACAGGTTTCTGAGTTTTGTCATGATCCCCATGGTATGAACAGCGCCCCCTTCCAGCACGAAGCAGTTTGGAATGAGCGACGTCCTAATTCCCATCTTGTTTATAAATCTTTGTTTTCATTTAAATGGAATTGTTTATAATTGGTTAATGATTACAACCAATCTCTTTTTAATGGTAAAAAGGGGAATTATGGTATGGGTATTGTTTTTCATTTATTGATACAAATTCAAGGTCAATTTTGTGATGTGTATATTTCTCCTCTTGATTAAGTATTGTGCTTATACTGATCTTTTGAAACATAATGCATAATTGAATACAGACTATAGATAGTTACTTATAATAGAATTTATAGTTAGGTAAGTTAGGTTTTCTAGATATACAGAAATATATTTGAGATAGATAAACAGTCTTCAAACCTCTCAAAGACCTTCAGAAAATGGCATTTAAAATGGTTTAGGGTTTTTCTTGACAATGAGAAATGTCTGCTCCTGGCAGTACCAATTACGTCTGAGAGGAAGATGGGCATCGAAGAAACTCATTATGGAGTTTGCTTTCAACATGGCAAGATTAGCCATTTGGGCAAGAAACTGCTCTTGCCTGTACTGCTTGACTGTTGTTGTATAATCTGGACATGCAGGACCCACAGAAAAGTGACTGCTGAAATCAGTCTTACAGGGTTCCTGATTCATGGAAGAGTCTACGAGACTTTCTGCAGGACACAGAAAAATGACTGACAGACTGCTGATACAGATGGACAGTTTAAAATTTCCTGCTTTGCTGAGAAATCTTCTGGACACACTGTGGCCTATGGGCTGAAGATGGATGCCCCGACAATACAGAGGAACTTTGGGTGACTGTCCAGGCAGTAAGATGTCTCTGTCAATCTTAGTGTTTATATATTATCCTTCTGTGGTATTTGATGGAGTTGAAGACAGATAATTATAGTTTTCCTTAGTTATGATAAGAGATAAGCTACATATAGGACTTTGGACTCACAAGAATGGGATAGATGATATTTTCTTTAAATCTTGCTAAATGTTGATAGACAAAATGTTGTAACTGTATTCTTACTTGATAACTGTTTTGTTATATATATAATTTGACTATGTTAAGACCTTTCTTTTTGTTTAGACAGAAAAGAGGAGATGATGTGGAAGTCCTGTGTCAATAAAGCACTGTTGGGCCAATAGCAATCTAGATAGGTGGGACTAGGAGTCCAGCAGGACTCTGGGAAGGAGAAACACAGAGAGTCGAGATGTAACGCCATGAGGTAGGAAGCCCGGAAACCTCTCCAGTAAGAGAAATACTTAGATTAGCAATTATGGGATAAATACTTAAGTCAGAGCTAGCCAGTAAGAAACAAGCAAGGCCAACAGCTTCATAATTAATATAGCCTCCTGTGTGTATATTTGGGACTGATGCGGCTCTAGAACCAGGCTGGCGGGAAGGCTTCTCTCAAAGGAAAAGGTTCCCCTTTACAGATTATTATGTGGCAAGGTGACTTCTTTTTCTGGTCCAGCCTATTTGGTGTTCTGTAAGATTCTTGTATTTTCATAAGCATATCCTTCTTTAGGTTAGGGAAGTTTTCTTCTATGATTTTGTTGAATATGTTTTCTGTACCTTTGAGCTGTATTTCTTTGCCTTCTTCTATACCTATTATTCTCAGGTTTGGCTTCTTCACGGTGTCCCATATTTCCTGGATATTTTGTGTTAGGGATTTGTTGGTTTTGAGATTTTCTTTGGTTTATGACTGCATATCCTCTAATGAGTCTTCAACACCTGAAATTCTCTCTTCTATCTCTTGTATTCTATTGGTGATACTTGCATCTGTAGTTCCTGATCATTTACCCAGCTTTTCTATTTCCAGCATCCCCTCATTCTGTTTTCTTTATTGTTTCTATTTCAGCTTTCAATCCTTCAATTCTTTGAGTTGTTTCCTTCATTTGTTTGGTTGTTTTTTCTTGGTACTCTTTAGATTCTTTGAGAGATTTTTTTATTTCTTGAATTTTTTGGTCGCCTTTCATCCATTTCATGTATTTTTTTTGTTTTTTCTTCTATTTCTTTAAGGGATTTCCTCATTTCCTCTTTGTGGGTCTCTCTCATCTTCATAAAATAATTTTTAGGTCTGTCTCTTCTGCTTCATCTATGTAGTGCTTTTCAGGTCTTGCTGCCGTTGGGTCTCTAGATTCTTGTGGAGTCATGTTGGTCTTTCTATTGCTGAGTGAGCTCTTATTCTGTCTTCTTTCCATCTCTTCTTCCAGTGGGTGCAGGTGGGGTCTTTCTGTCTCCACTGGTCTCCTTCTTTTCTGAAGCTGAAGCTAGGGACGCTGGAGGGTGGGGGCTGAAGCTGGGGACGCTGGAGGTTGGAGTCTGGGAGGGCTGATGCCTTTCCTGTGTGGGTGGGTCCCCTGGATGCTAGGAGAGCCCCCCCGAAGATTGAGGGGGTGGGTGATGGGCAGGGGATGGGGGGTGGTCCCAGGGGGACCCAAGCTCACCTGAAGCTGGGGATGCTGGAGGTTGGTGTCTGGAAGGACTCTAGCTTATCAATTTTTAATGTAATTAGGAGCTGGATGTGGTGGTGTACATGACCAATCCCAGCACCCAGAAGATTTAAAAACTATAAGTTCTAGGCCAGTCTGGGATCCATAATGAGACTGTCTCAGAACAGAACAACAAAACACAACTGAACTAAGATGTATAGTGATGTGCATATGCCCTGCAAATGTCCAGAACTCTTTATTGTCATTATCCCTAAGCATAGTGTAACAACCACATATACAGTGTAAGTGAGGACCACTGAACCCGACTGCTCCATGAGTAGAAAAGTTTGTTGGGGAATCAAGCTACCAAGGTCATGGGGTGGGGGCAGAAAGAAGGGCAAAATAGTGGAAAAGCAAGCAGATTTTACATGAGTCAACAGGGCAGAGGTCTTTAAGCCTTTGGGACTTACCACAAACTGGCTACTCTTGGGGAGGTAGCTGACTTTTGGGGCTGATTAAGGGAAGTTCCTGGTAAACAGAAACCCACCTTATGAACTTCACTTTTCTAGTGAACAGAAACCCATCTTTAGGCTTATTTATCCAGTAACAATCCTGTTTGCCAAAGTCCTGTTGTTTAGGACAATGTCATCAGCACTGCCATTTGGAGGGGCAGGTTGGGACTAACACATAGGGTTTAGATTGTGTTAGGCAATCTAGAGAGGAGTTACAAGCATACAGGAGGCAGGTCACAAACCAGTCCCGCACTATTTTAAATAAGTGACTGGAGTATCCATAAAACTTGTTATTTGAAGGGATTTCAAACTAATTCCTTGGTGATATTGAGGGGCAATTTAAAAGGCCCTCTTAGTTATCTCCAAAATATATAAAGAACTCAAGAAACTAGACATCAAAATACAAAATAACTCAATTGAAAAATGGAGTACAGAGCTAAACAGAGAATTCTCAACAGAACAATATCAAATAGCCAAAAGACATTCAAAGAAGTGCTCAACATCCTTAATCATCAGGGAAATGCAAATCAAAATGACTCTGAGGTACCATCTTACACCTGCCAGAATCGTTAAGATCAAAAAATACTGAGGACAGCTTATATTGGAGAGGATGTGGAAAAGGGGAACATTCCTCCACTGCTGGTGGTAGTGCAAACTTATACAGTTATTTTGGAAATCAGTTTGTCAGTTTCTAAGAAAACTGAGAATTAATCTACCCCAAGACCCAGATATACCCAAAGAACGCTCAATCATCATGTTCATAGCAGCATTATTTGTAATACCCAAGACTGGAAACAACCAAGATGCCCCGCAACTGAAGAATGGATAAGGAAAATGTGGTACATTTACACAATGGAGTATTACTCAGCTGTAAAAAAAAAATGATGACCTCATAAAAATTGCAGGCAAATGGATGGAACTAGAAACAACCCTCCAGAATGAGGTAACCCAGACTCAGGAAGACAAACACAGTATGTATTCTCTCATAGGTGGCTATTAGATATAAAGCAAAGGACGACCAGACTACAATCCACAGCTTCAGGGAAGCCAGGTAACAAGGAGGACCCTAAGGGGGACACAGGGATCGCCCTGGGGAAGGAAATTAGATCAGATCTACTGGGTACACTGGTGGCAGGGAGGCGATAAGGGGAGAGGAGGGGGAGTGAGAGCATGAGGGAACCAGGAGGGTCAAGGTGGAGAAGGGTGCCGTGGGAGAGCAATGGAAGGAATGTAACAGAGAGAACCACTACTGGGTTAGAGAGAAACCTGGCGCTAGGGTGACTCCCAAGAATCCACAAGGAGGATCCCAGCTAAGACTCCCAGCAATAGTGGAGAGGATGCCCAAACTGGCCTATGCCTGTAATCAGAATGGTGAATACCCCAACTATCATCATAGAGCCCTCATTCAGTAATTGATGGAACCAGATGCAGAAATCCACAACCAAGCACTAGGCCAAGCTCCAGAAAACCAGTCGAAGAGAGGGAGGAGGGAAGATATGAGCAGGGGCGGTGCAGATCATGATGGAGAAATCTACAGAGACAGCTGAACCAAGCTTGTGGAAACTCATGATCTCTAGACCGACAGCTGTGGAGACTCCCGGGGACCAAACTAGGCCCTCCATATATGGGAGACAGTTGTGAAGCTTGGACTGTCAGAGAGGCCCCTGGTTGTAGGCCATGATACAAACGTGGTACATGAGCTAGCTTGTTGGAGTCCATTCCCTGTAGTGGGATGCCATGCTTAGTCTTAATGCATGGGACAGTGGCTTGGCCCTGCCCCAACCTATTATGCCAGACTGTTGACTTCTCAATGTGAGCCCTTACCTGTGAGGAGCTGACTGACTGGGGGTGGGCTGGAGTGGGTGAGGGGTGCAATGGTGCCCTCTTCTGGCATCCATGGGTACTGCATACACATGGTACACACCATACATGCAGGCAAAACACTGGTGTATATAAATTTAAATTTAAAAAATTTAAGTTCTACAAATACAAGGCCCCAAAATACTATTTTGAGATATTAAGGAAATAACTCAGAGGACTCAGGAGAGTTTTCAACCTCACTGGACCTAAAAGTAGCAACAGTACATATAGGCAGAAGAAAGAGGAACAGAGTTTAAAGTCAAGGCTGAATTAACTAATTTCTAATAGATGCATTCCACATATCTATCAGGCTTTATCCTCCTTTTTTTCTCAGCCATCTTCAAAGAAAGAAAAGGCCATAAACCTGTTCTCACATTAGTACTTGTCAAACTGCAGGGCACAGACAAGGAAAATGTTCTACAGGCTTGCCTGCAGGCCAGTCTGGTGGGAGAACTTTCCTCAGTTGAGGTTCCCTCTTCCTGAATGGCTCTACCTTGTATCAAACTGACACAAAACTAGCCAGGACACCAGCTATTTCACACTCCCTGTCACACCTTTCCCTCATGAGGGACTGATATCCACTTTCAAACTGAACTAAAATAAACCTTGACTCTGCTTGTTGCCTATTGTCAGGTATTTTGTAATAGTGATGAAAAAGAAATAAACAGAATACTGTTACTGAGGAGCGGGTTTGGTGCTCTGATTGTTGTGCCCAAACTCTGAACCCCCCAAATCACCAAGAGACCTGATCTGATGCAAAAGCAAAGAGTCTTTGATTTTATGAGCTAACTCGGGTCCCCTCCCATCCTTCTGACACAGCAGGTGAAGCAGGAGGGACCTGGAGCAGCCGTGGGGCAGGGGATACATTGGGACAGAGCAAGTGGAATGTCTGGGGGTCCACTAGTTGCACAGCAACAGTCTCAGAACTGGTGCGCCCCTGGGCTTGGGCAACCTGTCCTGTGTTGCTAGGTCAGCTGCAGCTGCGGGAAGGTTGCTATGCCTAGAGGCGCCCCCCAGGGTGGTTGCTGTGCTCTGCATTCCACTGTTATCTGTAAAGCACATCCAGAGCCTGCCAGCTAACTTCTGATTAGTTCCTTGCCTCATGGAGGGTATCTAACTTCCTGGTGATTAAGGCAAGGTCTGGCAAGGTCGGGGGGGGGGGCTCAACACACGTGCTCAGTCATCGGCCTATGTCTTGTTGGGTCTTTTCTGCAGCCTGTCATGGCTGCCAAAGCAGGGGGTGGGTGAGGGTCCGGGCCCTTCATGAAGAGCCTCACCATGTAGCAAGTAGGCCTTTGAACTGGTTCATAGGAGGGATTTGACAGAGTTTGCGTGTGCAGGCAGGAGAAAACCTGGAATGCTGACAATAGGGTTTAATGGGCTGTTCTGGTGGTGGTTTGAAAGCGCAGAGTGCTAATAGAAATGCAAACAAGTTGAGGTTTTACTCTTGAGGGTTCAGAAAATAAAGATTCCTCTAGAGGTTATTTGTGTTACATTTTGCCCTCCCCCCAAATCTGGCTGCATTCTTCCCATACCCTGAAAATTTGAATGAGGCTAAATTACAAAGTCATAGACTTTGGTCTATGTTTGGTCAAGGAAGTTTCAAGACCGAATGATATCCAGGATGTGGCACAACTATTGCTTGCTGCCATTCATCAGATTTATAGTGAGAGAGACTAGAAATGTATGAAAAATGTGCACTTTGGTGAGGAAAGGTATGCTGATCAATTTGTTTGTAATCTAACAAATAAAGCTTGCCTGAAGATCAGAGAAGAGAGCTAAGCTACTAGTTAGTCATAAAGCAGTAGTAACCACACCTTTAATTCCAGCAGATGGATCTCTGTGAGTTCAAGGCCACCCTGGGCTACGTGAGAGTAAATCAGTCTAAAAGAGAAACAGAGCTCACATCTCTAATCCCAGCAGTTGGGATACACACCTTTAATACCAGCACTAGAGAGGAATATAAGGCAGGAGCTCAGCACAGTATGAGGAGTAGTGCAGTTTGGAGATACAATCAGAGGACATGACCATCCGTTGGTAGAGGTGAGAACTCTCTAGTGGCTAGCCACTTTGCTTTGCTGATCATCAGCTTGAACCCCAATATCTGTCTCTGAGTTTTTATTGCTCATGCGACAGAGAAGAGTATAGACAAGTTCAAAGACATAAGGTGAGCGTGGAGAGAGCAACTGGAATTGTTGGAGAGATTAGTACCATATAAGAGAGACCTTGAGCTCTGCACTGGAAAAGGAGCCCTGAGATCTACAACCCACCCGTGAAAGACTCTAATTTATGAAAATGCAAGTTAATTTAAAAGGAGAGAACCTGAACTCTGCTAAAAGATTTTCCTGTTTTAAAAATAAAAGCCTCCTAGGGAAGTGATTTTCCAGGTTAAGCCAGACTATACTTCCAGTTGGCAGCAGAACTTGGTAGTATTGTCCATGTGGTTTGCAAGCATGCAAAATTCAAGAGTCACAGGTCATGGAGCTCTGCATAGAGATTCCAGGAAGCCACTGAAGCCCGACAATGTTTGACAGGACCACATTCCCTACAAGGAGGAATGGGATCCCTGAGACCCCATTTGGGAAAGCAAAGTCTAAGTTACAGTGGCTGTTGGAGATGCCAGGGCTGTTGGGCATCCATGAAAAAACCTGAAGACACAGAGTGACGCCAGCCCAAGAGAGAGGGACTACAGGCAGAAGAACTGAAAAGAGGGGGCTACCCAAGTCCAATGGAGCCCAGAGGATATCAAACGGAATCCCAGATAGCAGACATGGAGCATTAGGGTTAGGGTTAGGGTTGTCTGACTGGAATGCTGTCTTGTGTTGGTTTTGTCTTGGGTCGTGAAAAAAAGCTTGGACTCAGGACTAGTGCATAGTGTTAAAGTTGTTCAGATTTGTGAGACCCTTGCAGATTAAAAGTATTATGAGATGTCCAAGAGCTTTCTCTTTGAGATTTGTTTTTATTTTACATGTATGAGTATTTTGCCTGTATGTATGTCTGTGTACCACATGTGTGCAGGGACTGCAGAGGCCAAAAGAAGACACTGGATCCCGTGGCACTGGAGTTACAGATTGTTGTTAGCCACCGTGTAGGTGCTGGGGATCAAACCTGGGTCCTCTAGAGAAGCAATTGGTGCTCTCAACCATTGAGCAATCTTTTCAGTTGCCCCTCCCTCACCCCATCCTAGAACCTTTGAGGACCAGGGGTAAAATGCATCTACTTAAAAGGTAAATGTTTAAACCAGCCATGGTGACCCACACCTTTAATACCAGCACTTGGGAGGCAGAGGCAGACAGGTCTTGGTGAGTTCAGGGCTAGCCTGGTCTACAGAGTGAGTTCCAGGACAGCCAGAGCAACATAGTGAGAGCCTGTCTCAAAAAAGCAAAACAAAAAGATGTGGGCCATGCTCGCTGCACAGCCTGTATCCGAGAATGTGCGGAGGGTGTCGGGATTGATGACACAGAGACCAGTCGGCAGTGCAAAGAAAACTTTAAGCAGGCCGCAAGAAGGCTCAAGAAAACTTCCCAAGAAAGGCTTCCCTCAAGAAAAGCTTCCACTCCCTTCCTTACCCCTGGCTGGCTCTGCTCTGACCCCAGAGGTGGCGGTGGGTGGGTCAGGAAGAGATGGTTAATCTTTGGAAAAGGTCGAGGTCAGGGCATTCCTGTGGGCGAGCCCTTTTCAGGAACTTATTGCTTCAGTAAACGTTTCTTATGGACACCGGATTGTTTTCAGTAATCATGTTTTTAGTAAACATGTTTTAGTAAACATTGTCTTACAGCTGCCTGCTCCCAGGCTGATGGGGAAGTTGGTCTCCGGCCAAGGTCTGTTGTTCCCACAGATGTGCTTGGGTGTCAAGCTAACAAGGAGTAGACTCTTCAACATCAACCTGACTAGATTCAGAATCTCCTGGGACACAAACCACTGAGGCTGTGAGGGAGTTTCCTGAGAGAGCAGGGGGAAGACAAGCTCCTTCTGAATGTAGACCAACACTATCTGCCTCTGCTTACTGACTAAAGACACTGTGTGGCCTGCTGCCTCACACTCCTGCTAACAGGCTTTCTCATAATTAGTACCCCCAAAACTGTAGCCAAAACTAACTTTTCCCTCCTTTAGTTGCCTTTTGGACAGGCATTCTGTCACAGTGGCAAGCAAAATAAGCAACAGAGGCAGTTCTCTTCTGTTCTGAGAGCTATTGCTCTTTTGGTGTTGTTTAAAGCCATTATGGTGTGTGATACTGGAGAGGGCCCTCCTATTTCTACACTTATTATTGCAAGTTGGGGGAAAATACAGGTAATGAATAGAACCACCAAGAAGCTTTCTTCCGGGCTGGAGGGATAACTCAGTAGTTAAGAGCATTTACTGCTCTTCCAGAGGTCCAGGGTTCAATTCCCAGCACCCACATGACAGCTCACAACTGTCTGTAACTCCAGTTCCAGGAGACCTGACACTCTCACACAGTCATATATGTAGGCAAAATGCACATAAAGTAAAACAATTAACAATTTTTAAAAAAGTTTTCTTCCACTGTTGTCCAGTTGTTCAGGATACAAGGCAACTTGTGTGAAACATGTGCAGGGATATATGACCAACCCCAAGTACATTGTCCTGTCCAGTTACAAGGTAGTTAAGTCCAGCCATGTTGGTCATAGATCCATAAAGAACCTCGTGGTATAGGGTATAAATACAGGATTCCTGTGAGATCACAGCTGACCTAGCCCAACTGTTATGAGTTCATACAGAAAGGAATATTTGCAGGGCCAAACTATCTCCCAGATAATCTATCTTGCTAGAGGCAGGCAATTCCAGAAAAGAGAGACTGCAGAACCCAGATGTAGACTCCACAGCTGCAACCATTTCCTCATTCCTAAGCCCCTTCACCCCACAGTTAGCTTTTTTCGCTGGCAGACAGCTCGGTTTCCCTCTGGAGAGAGGTTGCTCCTTGCTGTGTGTGCTAATAAATACAGTCTCATCTGTTGAAGGTCAGACTCGAGTCTCCGTTTCTGTCTCTTTACACCACTTCAGACATCTGACTCTTAGCTGCTGAGCAATCTCTCCAGCTCCCTCCCTCCCTCCCTTCCTTGCTTTTGCTCTTCTTTTTTTGAGACAGGGTTTCACTATGTAGCCTCACTGACCTGGAAATGGTACGTAGTTCAGGGTAGCCAAGATTTTACAGAGATCTCCCTGCCTCTGCCTAAGGAATCAGACCCTCACCCAGCTCCTGCTTTGGCAGCCATGACAGGCTGCAGAAACGACCCAGCAAGATGTAGGCCTCTGACTCAGAAACATGTGCTGAGCTTCCAGTCTTCTTACCTTGCCAGACTGGCCCCAGTCACTAGAAGGTCAGAAAACCTCCATGTGGAAAGGAACCAATCAGAAGTTAGCTGGTGGGCTCTGGATGTGCTTTACAGTAACAGTGGTGTACAGAGCATAGCAACAGCCCTGGGAAGGCCTGTAGACCATAACAACCAACTGACCAATCAGCACAGGACAGGTCATCCAAGCCCGGAAGTACACCAATCCTGAGACTGTTGCAGATCCCTAGATACTCCCCTTGTTCATCCCAATAAATTCCCTGCCCCTCAGTCCCTCCGGGTCCTTCTCATTCCACCCACTGTGTTGGACAGACAGAGGAACTGAGTTAATACAGTTAACTTGTTAAATAATAAAAGACTCTTTGTTTTTGCATTGGATCTGGTCTCGGTGATTTGGGGGTTTAGAATTTGGGCACAACACTGCCTATTGAGTGCTGACATTAAGTCATCTTTTTGTTTTATTTTGTTTTTTGTTTTTCCAGACAAGGTTTCTCTGTAGCTTTGGAGTCTGTCCTGGAACTCACTCTGTAGACCAGACTGGCCTTGAACTCAGAGATCCACTTGCCTCTGCCTCCCAAGTGCTGAAATTAAAGGTTTGTGCCCTACCACTGCCCAGCCTTGAGTGCTGAAATTAATGTGTGCCTTGATGGCCTCTTTCTTCTACATTCTGAGTAAGGCACATCTCTGCCTTTGATTTCACTCCTTTCATTCCCTCTCTCCTACATCTACTGCCATTTGAGCCTTTCTTTAAACCTGTTGCTACACCACAGGAAATGGCACAGTGCCAGAGTCTCACACAGTCAGGGATGTGTTAAGACAGACCAGAGCTGCTGCTGCTGCAGTCAGGGGAACCATAAGTAAGACAGTATCTCTCATACATGCTATAAAAGTTATAGTATATTGGGGCAAGAAAGCTAAACAGACATTGCACATTTCATATCAAATTCCCTCAAATATGACTGTAACTCCTCCATAGATGACCCTGCCCAACCCTCCAACTACAGCATGGGTATGTATGTCATCAGTGTAGAGCCAAATATACCTAACAGTGACAACTAGATATACTAGCAATGACCCCATATTTTCCTTACAGCCACTAAGTATAACCACTGTCTACCTCTGTGAGTTTTGATGGGTTCCAGCCTAAGAGCACACAGCTTTGAAGAATGGCCCCCATAGGCTCATAGATTTGAATACTCGGTCACCAGGGAGTGGCACTACTTGAAAGGATTGGGAGGTGTGGCCTCGTTCAAGAAGTATGTCGCTGAGGGAGGGCTTTGAGATCTCAAAAGCTCCAGTCAACCCCAGAGTCTTTCTCTTCCTGCTGCTTGTGGACCCAGATGTGGAATTCTCACCTATACATCTCCAGCACCACGTCTACCTGCTTGTCACCACGCTTCCTGCCATGCTGACAATGGACTGAACCTCTGAAATTCTAAGCAAGCCCCAATTAAATGTTTTCCTTTATAAGAGTTGCTGTGTCTCTTCACAGCAATAGAACACTGAACACGACACCCCTTAAGTAGAATGTCATCTGTCCCATGTCTCACAGAATGAGTATTAAGATGGGCAAATTCTCTTTATGTATCTCCCTGAACTTGGCTCCCACATCCATTAATTCCACAGGGACTATAGGGAGCTCAGTGAGGTGTGTAGGACGTCAGTCTGGTTGTTGTTGTTCAGGCCTGACCTCTCTGCGTCTTTAGCTTTACACCATCATGGAAGGGCCCATTTGGCCTCTTCCTCACCCTCTACCTCAGTCTCAATCTGTGGATCCCACCTCCCATACAGACAAGCCACAATCCTTCCTCTTAGGCTAGATTTTGGTTTTTGTCAGTGTATCCTTGCTGTCACCTGGCATCTCTTTCTATCTTCAGTTCTTCCTGTAATTTACAGGCTCATGAGTGAGTGGTTACCTTCTTGTGGGTGGCTTCTCTGAACACACACAATAGAGGCTTTGCCAAAATTCAGCCATCATTTGTTTTTGTTTTTGTTGTTTTTTCTCTCTTTCTCACTTTCCCATGACCAATTCATTAGCTGCCTCCACTATGGCTAGCACACTCTCAGGCAATTTCAGGGCATCCTAATATTCACTCAGTGGTCTCCACCACTCACACAGGGCACACAAAACCATACAGTCATCCTAGGTTTGCCTGGAGTTGTCCCAAAGGAACCTATGTCCAGACTGGGTCTGCCAGCTTACTTCACAGTGACTGTCATGACAACCCAAGGTCTCAAAAGCCTCAGGGCTCTCTTTACTCAGAGGACATTTTATTAGTCATCCAGTCTTCAGAGGCCACAAGCTGGAGGATACCTACAAGTAGCAATACCTTGCACCTACATAGAACAAAGAAAAACAGGGTCCTAATTCTCAAGCAATGCTAAATGGCTTCTAATGGATACATTCCACACACCTATCAGACCTGTCCTCTTTCTTTGCCCCACAATCTTCAAAAGAGGGAAATGACCAGTAACCATGTTTCCACAGCAGTGCTTAGTTTACTTTTACAGTCTACAGAATTTCTGCCAAGGACAAAGTCACTATGACCACCACAAACATTGACCCTGGAGTGTTTCTCACACAAAGCCTAAAGCCAAGACTCTGGAGATGACAACAATTCACTGTAGTTCAAGTAACTATCACAACAAAACCTTGAACCAAGTGGTACAATGTGTAATTCCAGCTCCTTGAGAGGCAGGAGGATGTCAAATTCAAGGCAAGTCTGGGTTACAGAATAGGTTGAAGGGCAGTCTAGACAACCTGGTGAGATCCTGTCTTGAAACAAAAATAAAAAGAGGACTGACATGAGAAGGAGGTGGTAAGACTGTTCCTAGGGGTACAGACATTTGTATGCACCATATACATAACCACACACACACACACACACACACACACACACACACACACACACACACACACAAGCATTCTTACCCACTGAACTATCTCCTCAGTTCCCAGGCTCTTCTCCTAATTGTTATGTAACTGATGCTGGTCTTAAACTCCTAGTCTTCCTACCTTTACATCCTTATCTCTTTTTCATTAATTATTTTTGTATTTTATTTGTATGGGGATGTGTGTGTGTGTGTGTGTGTGGTAGTGGTTTGAAAGAAAATGGCCCCCAAAGGGAATAACACTATTAGGAGGTGTGGCTTTGTTGGGGGGAAGGATGTCACTGTTGAAGTGGGCTTTGAGGTCTCATATATGCTCAAGCCACACCCAGTGAGGCAGCCCACTTCCTGTTGCCTTCTGATCGAGATGTAGCCAGCACTATGTCTGCCTGCATGCTGCTGTGCTCTGCCATAATGATAATGGACTGACCCTCTGAAACTGTGAGGCACTACCTCAGTTACATGTTTTACTTTATAAGAGTTGCTGTGGTCATGGTGTCTCTTCACAGCAATAGAGACCTTAACTGAGACAGTGTGCATGCTTGCATGCTACAGCATGTATATGGAGGTCAGAGGACTACTTGCGGGGGTTGGGTCTTGCCTTCCATCATGTGAACTCTGGGTATCTATCTTAAGTCATCAGGCTTGATGACAAGCACCTTTAATGGCTGAGCCATCCAGGCAGGCCATGAATTCTTGTTCCTCCTACTTCAACTTCCCAAGTAGTTGGGATTTCAGGCCTGTATCAACAGGCCCAGCACATCTCTAAGTTCTTTTTTGTTTATATTTTTAATGCATATTGGTGGGGGTTTTGGGGGGGGAGTTGTGGGTGGCTTTTTTGTTGTTGTTTATTTTGTTGGTTTTTCGTGACACGGTTTCTCTGTTTAACAGTTCTGGCTGTCCTGGAACTTGCTCTGTAGACCAGGTTGGCCTCTAACTCACAGAAATTCACCTGCCTCTGCCTTCCAAGTGCTGGGATTAAAGGAGTGTGGCACCACCACTTGGAGCATATTGGTGTTTTGCCTGCATCTATGTCTGTGCACCATATGCTTGCCTGGTTTTCATGGAGAAAAAAAGAGGAAGTTAGATTCCCTGGAGCTGGACTACAAGTGATTGTAGCCACCTGTTGTGAGTGCTAGGCACTGGCTCTGGTCCTCTACAGTCACTGATCTAGGGGTGGGCTCCTAATGGATACATCCATAACACAAACCCTACACCTAAGGCTCAGGGAACACTGCAGAAGAGGGGCAGAAAGTTTCTACGACCAAGAAGGGAAGCTAGATCCATAAGTCTCAATAATATGGCCGCTTACACAAGACCCAAACAATGCCAATTCCAGTAGACATGCCAACTTGTGTGGTGATATATTATTTACGATTTAATAAAGCTTGCCTAGGGATTAGAATGCAAAACCAGCCACACTAGTTAGCCATAAAAGCCAGGCAGTAGTGGCACGCACCTTAATCCCAGGACTCAGGAGACAGAGGCAGATGGATCTCTGTGAATCCAAGACCACCCTAGGCTAGACACAGTCTAAAAGGAGCTCACGCCTTTAATCCCAGCAGTAGAGAGGTGTATAAGGAAGAAGCAAAGGGTCTCATGTGAGATTCAGTTTCCAGTCACAGGGAAGACAGGATCTCCATCTCAGCCTTGGTAGAGGTAAGAGCTACAGGCTGGCTGCTTTGCTTTTCTGAGCTTCAGCTTGAACCCCAAAATCTGCCTCTGGGTTTTTATTATTCGTTCTACAAACTTGCCTGGATTTTTATGAAGGGGCTGGGCATCCCAAGTCAGATCCTCATGTTTGCACTGCAAGCATTCTCCAGCTCAGCCTTCTCCCCAGCCCTTGCTTGGTATTCTAAGACAGTGCATCGCCATGTGGCTCAGGCTCACCCGGAACTCATCATGTAGTCTTGTCTGGCCTGGAGTTTGTGTTCCTCTAGCCTCAACTTTGCAAGTACTGAGATTGTGAGTGGCTGTGTCTACGTTCAGTTTAAGTCTGTCTTTGAAAAAGTGAAGGGTTATACAACAGGAAAAGAAGTCAGAGTATTTAGTCTCTTTTTGAGAGCAAGGAAACTTTCTTCAAAGCCTCTTTCATGGTTTGAATGTCTGTGTCTCTTCTAAAAATACATGGTGAAACTTAATTTCCCTTGCAACGGTAGAGAGAGGTGGGCCTGGAGGAGTGGTGATGTCACAGGACTCCACCCACATGGATGGGACCAGAGCCTTATAAAAGGCTACAGGAGACAGCTGCCCTCCTGCCTTTCCATACTTACTACCCTGTGAGAACAATGCTCTTCCCTTGGCAACAGGCAATGATAAGGTGCCATCTTGGAAGCACAGATACAAAGCTGTTAATGCCTTGATTTTAGACTCCATAACTTTGAACCATGAACATAAATGACCCACTCTAAGATATTTTGTTATAGCATCGAGAACACCCAGTCTCCTTTCCCAACCTTTGCTCAAATTTCATTAACCCATGCATGCCAAGTATCTATCAATCAATCAATCTATCTATCTATCCATCTATTTATCTATCTATCTAACTATCTACCTATCTATCTATTTTACAATATAGCCTAGCCTGGCATTGAATTTGCCACTTTCTTCCAGCCTCTGCCTCCAGAGTACCAGAATTACAGTTGTGAGTCATCACAATCATGCCCAGCACATACCAACTCTTCTTATTTATTTATCTTTTCAGACAGGGCCTCACTATGTGGAACTCACTATGTAGCCCAGGCTTGAAGATGGAAATAATGCTATCTGAAAAAGGAGGTCTAATATATTTATTAAATGTACTTACAAGATAAACAGAGGGATAGGAGCTCTGGGAACGTGGCTAGCTTCCAAGAGAGCAAGCTTTTTCTTTTTCTTTCCTTTTATCCTCACCTGTCCCATACCCCTGCCCATGTCCCTTTGGAGCATAGACAGTATTGTGGGCTTACCCCTACACAGGCTGGCCTCAAACTCACAGAAATCTGCATGTCTTTGTCTCCTGAGTACTGGTATTAAAACTGTGCATCACCAAACTGGCAGGGGTGGCACAAACCTTTAATCCCAGCACTGAGTAGGCAGAGTCTAGCACATTTCTGTGAGTTTCAGGCCAGCCTGGTCTACAAAGTAAGTTTCAGGACAGCAAGGCTGTTACACAGAGAAACCTGTCTCAAAAAAAAAAAAAAAGGAAGGAAGGAAGGAATGCATCGCCATAGCAGGCCGCATACCAACTCTAAAGGCAACCTCAGCAAAGTCTAGCCAAATCACCCAGGTTTTATCCTTTGAGCTGCATAGAATGAAGTAACTTTTCTGAGCTTTTTTTTTCTTCCGAGAAACAGGGTTTTTCTGTATTGTTTTGGAGGCTGTCCTGGAACTCACTCTGTAGATCAGGCAGGCCTCTAACTCACAGAGATCCACCTGCCTCTGCCTCCTGAGCGCTGGGATTAAAGGCATGCGCCACGAATGCCCAGATCTTTTCTAAGCCTTTAGGATGAGTGAGACAATCAAATAAAGACTTTTCCAGAAGGGAGAAGGAAGAATAGACTGGTATTTAACCCAGCAACAACAGATGATAACTGTCTCCAAGCCCAGATCCCCAGAGCATTACAAATGGCTGGCATGCAGTCTCTATTCAGGAAGAGCAGCAGTGTGTAAGAGTCATGATACATGCTGTTGCCAGGCTCTAAGGACACTTTTAGAGAAGGCAAAGGATTGAGAATTTTGACCTTCATGTTTCCAACAAGACTGGGATGGACATATTGGAGGCCTGCAGGTTTAGATCATGATCCTTAGACTGCTGTAATGTAACCTACTGGATAGAGAATGACTTATAGAGCCCACTCTGAGCTCAGAAACCCTTCCCATATTTGTTTAAATATAGTTCTTATTAATCACTTGAAATTTGCATATATTCATGCAGTGTATTTTGATCATAATCACCCCCATATTCCTCTCCCCTAAAATCCAACTTCATGATCTCTGGTTGTTTTTTTTTTTTTTTTTTTTTTTTTTGTTTTTACGAGACAGGGTTTCTCTGTATTGTTTTGGAGGCTATCGGTCCAGCCCCGGCCTCGAACTCACAGAGATCCGCCTGCCTCCTGAGTGCTGGGATTAAAGGCGTGTGCCACCACCACCCGGCTGTTTTTTTTTAATAGCTCACAAAATCCAGTTTTTGCTGTTCCTATACTCATGGCTGTAGGGCCATCACATGAAGCGTGGTTGACATACAAGAGGCCACACCTTTGAAGAAAACTGACTTTCCCTCCCCCAGAAGCCATCTACTGCTAATAGCTCCTCAGTTACAGCTCACCAGCCCCTCCCCACTCCATGTTGTAATGTTGACTGGCTTGACTTGGTCCTGTGATGGGAGATGTCATTCTGTAAATCTGCCTCTCTTATTGGTTGTAGAATAAAGCACTGTTGGCTGATAGGGAATCAAGATAGGTGGGACTAGGAGTCAAATGGATTCTAGGAAAGAGAGGCAGAGTCAGACACCATGTAGACCATCAGGATAAGAGGTCCGGACCCTTTTCTCCAGTAAAGAAATACTTAGATGAACAATTATGGATTAAATACTTAAGTCAGAGATAGCCAGTAAGAAACCAAGCAAACTGACAGCAGCTTTATAATTAATATAGCGTCCTGTGTGTTATTTGGGGACTGCAACCGCGGCAGGGCCCAGGCGACTGGCAAGGAAGACTACATTCTACATATGGTTGTCAGGAGTGGGACTGAATTTCCATGTAGAATGACAAAAACTTTAAAGGGATTTTAGAAACAAAAGAACAGAGAGAAGCAAGCACGGCTTCTTGTTAGCAGCATTTTTCTCAGGTTGGCTCTGTTTTGCTAGAGACAAACAGAGACTTCCATGGCCAGTGTGATAAACTTAAACCTGCCATCTTGGAAAAACTACACTTTAAACAGCTGCGGTTTTAACAGTTAAGACACATGGCCAGAAAAACATAAAAATTTACAGTAAAGTCAGATTCAGATGGAGAAAAACATCTAAAGGTTTACAGTGTGTACAAAAATTACATAGACTTAAGAGAGAAAAAAACAGGATAGTAGTTAAAAAAAAAATAGAGAAGCCAGCAGTGTACGCCAGTAGGATTTGCTCCAGAGATAGAGGCAGGTAGATTTCCAGAGAAACCCTGTCTCAGACAAACAAACAAATAAATGTAAAAGAAATAGAGTAATAATAATAGATAAATAAATAAGCCATGTAAAGATGGAAAATACACATAGAGTCTGGATACTGTATGCTATTGTGTTTTTCAGTTTTTTGATTGCTAGAGAAGGAATAACTGCTAAAGTACACTTGATTATAAATGCTACTCAATTAATTCAACTTATATCTTTTGAAAATGCCTTGACTTCAAATTTTAAATACAAGGATATGTTACTTTGGAAAAGATATTTTATTTCTGTTTCCACAGAAAATAGAAAGCTGTGGATTCCTTCCAGGCTTCTGTGGTTTGATGAGCCAAGACCCCCGGAAGCAGTGGCTCAAGTGATTCAACATCTAAAACAACTAAGATGATGCAACCTTACAAAACAATGACTTAGCCAAGTTTCTGAGTTTTGCCATGATCCCCATAGTATAGACAGCGCCCCCTATCAGCAGGAAGCAGTTTGGAATGAGCAACATCCAAATTCCAATATTGTTTATAAATCTTTGTTTTCATTTGAATGGGGTTGCTTATAATTGGTTAATGATCACAAACAATCTCTTTTTAAAGGTAAAGGGGGTTTATGGTATGGAAATGAATACTTTGTATTAGTATAGTTTTTCATTTATTGATACAAATTCAAGGTCAATTTTGTGATGCTTATATCGCTCCTCTTGATTAAGTATTGTGCTTATACTGATCTTTTAAAACGTAATGCATAATTAAATACAGATTATAGATAGTTACTAATAGTAGAATTTATAGTTAGGTTAGTTAGGTTTTCTAGATATAGAGATATATTTGAGATAGATAGTCTTCAAACATTTCAAATACCTTCAGAAAATGGCATTTAAAATGGTTTAGGGTTTTTCTTGACAATGAGAAATGTCTGCTCCTGGCAGCACCAATTACATCTAAGAGGAAAATAGAGATCAAAGAAACTCATTATGGAGTTTGCTTCCAACATGGCAAGATTAGCCATTTGGGCAAGAAACTGCTCTTACCTAGACTGTTTAACTGTTGCTGTATAATCTGGACATATAGGACCCACAGAAAAGTCACTACTGAATTTGGACAGTCTTAAAGGGTTCCTGCTTCATGGAAAAGTCTGCCAGACTTTCTGCAGGACACAGAAAAATGACTGACAGACTGCCAAAGCAGATGTACAGCTTGAAATTTCCTGCTTTGCTGAGAAGTCTTCCAGATACACAATGGCCTATGGGATGAAGATGGATGCTCCAACGTTACAGAGGAACTTCAGATGACTGTCCAGGTAGCGAGATGTCTCTGTCAATTCTAGTGTTTATGTATTATCCTTCTGTGGTCTTTGATGAAGTTGAAGACAGATAGTTATAATCATAGTTTTCCTTAGTTATGATAAAAGATAAGTTACATATAAGACTTTAGACTCACAAAGATAGGATAGATGATATTTTCTTTAAATCTTACTAAATGTTAATGGACTAAATATTGTAACTATAGTTCTTACTTGATAACTGTTATGTTATATATAATTTACGGTAAAGTTAAAACCTTTCTTTTTATTTAGACAGAAAAGAGGAGATGATGGGAGATGTCATTCTGTAAATCTGTCTCTCTTATTGGTTGTTGAATAAAGCACTGTTGGCTGATAGGGAATCAAGATAGGTGGGACTAGGAGTCAAATGGACTCTGGGAAAGAGAGGCAGAATCAGACACCATGTAGACCATCAGGGTAAGAGGTCCGGACCATTTTCTCCAGTAAGAGAAATACTTAGATTAACAATATGGATTAAATACTTAAGTCAGAGATAGCCAGTAAGAAACCAAGCAAACGGCCAACAGCTTTTTAATTAATATAATGTCCTATGTGTTATTTGGGGGTTTAGACAACGCAGCAGGGCCCAGGCGACTGGCAAGGAAGACTAGACTCTACAGTCCTGGCCTTGTGCAGGCAACCACATTTCACTCTGGTCCTTCCCTTTGGCTCTTCCATTCTTTCTCACTCCTCTTCTGTAAGAGTCCCTGAACCTTGGAGGAGGAGGAAGAGGAAGAGAGAGAGAGAGAGAGAGAGAGAGAGAGAGAGAGGAGAGAGAGAGAGATGTTCCATTTGTCTCTGGCATTCCACAGACATTTACTCTCTGCACTTGGACCAGTTATAAGTGTCTTCACTAACCACCATCCACTGTACAAATAAACTTGTCTGATGAATTCTGAGAGCTGCGCTATTCCATGGGTGCAGATGCACACACACATTTAGTGTCAGTTTAAAACTATATCCCTTTAGCAAAATAATAGTAGTAGGTTCACCCCTACTACTATTGTGAGTTCCCCAACCATGGGTTCTTAGCCATCTCACAGAAATACCAAGTCTCTTTCCTTCTGTAGAATGGGCCTTAGGTCCTCTCAGAAGGCGGTTGGCTATCCCCATAACATTTACGCCACAGTGAGCACACAGGCATATCTTGCCACACCTCAGTCACTATCGTAGCTTACATGGTTTATAGATGGGCAAACACGGATGACTTTTCTCCCACAGCCGTCAGCATAGTGCCTTCTGGCACTGTGTGAGGTAGGGGGCAGAGAGGGCGACTCCTGGTCAGCACCACCTTGATTTCTTCAAGCTCTTGACTAAAGCTTATCGAAGGTCTTACTATCAGGTTCGGGTGGACAGCCAAGGACAATGGTGATGGACTGATGCTTGGGTTTCTCTGGGGCATCCCGGTTCCCGTGTGGGGCTGACAGTGGAACCCCTGGCTGCATGTGTCAGGCAAACACTCTTCCACTGAGCTCCATCCCCAGCCTTCTGGGCTTTTAAATATCGACTCACATTTTCACAGTGAACCAATTTAGGAACAAGTTTTACACAACATCTAGAAAATTTCATTTATAGTTACTCTATTAAGAATATGATCCAATCTGTGTTTGGTGCCAGATTGGCCTACAGAGAAAGTTCCAGGGCAACCACAGCTACATGGAAAAACCCTAGCTCAAAAAAAGAATCCAGCAAGCTGAGGTAGCTCACACTTGTAATCTCAGCACTCAGGAGGCTGAGGCAGGAGGATTGCTGTGAATTCAAGATAAGAATGGTCTACCAAGTAAAACCCTGTTTCAAATAAATAAACAAACAAACAAATGAATGGCCGATACACATCCTTTTAAAAATAGCTGTAACGAAGTGTAACTGACACACAATAAACTGAACAAGAGCCAGCAGATGACTCAGTGGGTGAATCCCCTGGGCCACACAGTGAAAGTGGGTAACAAACTCTGGCAAGCTGCTCTCCACTTCCCAGACGGATGCACACACGCACATGCACACACACTCGCACACACACACAAATAAGATTTTAAAACTTTACAAATGATCAACTAAAAACTTTCAAGTATACAATTTGGTAATTTTGACATATGTACACATATCGTCACAGAGAAGATGATGGTTGTGCCCAACATCTTTATCCTCCCTTAACTGACTCTTCCTGTTCCCCACAAAGCACCGGTCTACCTCCTACCAGCAGTTTAGTCTATATTTGCTAGAGTTTTGTACAGTTTGAGTCATAGATTACATGGTGTTTTGCCTGGCTTCTGACCTCCTTTGTTTCAACAAGGTCTCACTGTGGAGTGCCATCTGTTCCGCCTATCTCTACCTCCTGAATGCTGGGATTCTGGGTATGTAATCATGTCCCACCTTTATATCATTTTAGTGAAGACTCAACCAGAGCCCATGGCCAGTGGTCTGACTGACTCCAACAAGTCAGGTTTGGCTACTTGCCCCCAAGAAAGCAAACAAAAGTGATGCTGGCAGCAGAACTTTCAATCAGCATGACTTCAGTCATCTTTGGGACACTGGCATGAGCTTTAGACTTAAACAGAAAATTGTGGCGGGAAGCCAGAGGTTTGTATGATGAAGCAGTCTTGATCAAACTGTGGTCTGACTGATTGGGATCTCAGTTTCAATTTTGGAAGTTGGCTCCAAGCAGTTCTTGTAGCCTAAGGGGACCATCCAGTTTCCACGAGAAGACCGTATTTATGAGACAGTCAAAGCATCTGTCTTGGTCCCATTCGTACTGTGATTAGATCTTCGGTTATCTGTTTGTGAGGCTCTGGTGCTTGTGCACTCTGAGGGCATCTGGAGGTCTAAGGCCTTCCAGGTGAATTTTCAAGGCTCTAGGAAAGGTTGTGAAGATGCTGGTAACATACTCTACATACGCTTATCTTTACACCTTCAGGCAGTTAGAAGAATGGAGGACTCATCGAGCTGGAATCATCAGTTTTTAGACAGACATCCCCTAAGTGGTTAACCTCAGAGTTAAGCAGGAATCTGCCCCAGAGTGATGGTGACAAGGCAGGTATGCCTGCCTTTATTCCACTGGGGTTGCCCTGCGGGGCCAACTAAGGAGTGCCTGCTTTTGAACAGAAGCAGCTTCTAAACCAGTGTTACAAAATGTCCATTTAACTCATTTTTATTTGACAATTGGATTCTCTCTTTTTCCCCCCATTTTAGTTTTTGACGCATGGTTACTCCATGTAGCCCTGGCTACTCTGTAACTCACTCTGTAGCCCAGGCTGGCCTCAAACCCAGAGATCTGCCTGTCTCTGCCTCCCAAATGCTGGGATTAAAGGCACGCAGCACCGCAGCCTAGCTATAACTGCTTTCTTAATGTCCTTGTCTACTGCTCTATCGTTTCTGTCCTTTCCCAAACTGCCTCTGTTGATTTATTTCATCATTAACATGTCATATTTTCCCATTTTTTGTATGTGTCGTAACTTTCAGCTAAACACCAGACGCTATAACTTTGTACTTCTCTGGAGGTTTGAGTTTTGGTTAAGATTTTTACATTTTTATTTTCTGTATGTGTTTGCCTGCATGTATGTTCATAGACCACATGAATTCTGGTGCTTTGTAAGTCAGAAGAGGGCATCAGGTTTTCAGGAACTGGAGCCCCTGATAGCTATGAGCTGCTATGGGAGTACTCAGAGCTACCCCAGATCCTCTGCAAGAGCAACAAATGCTTTAACTGCTGAGCCATCTTTCCAGGGCCTGCAGAGCTTTTTGTTTTATTTTAAAATTCATTTTAGTTTGTATTTTGGTCTCGTATTCAGTTAAGTTATCACAGTCTAGGCTGCATTTGGCAACTCCCTTGGGAAAAGTATGGCTTGTTTTTCTTGTCATGGTGACCTGACAGAAGCAACTTTCTTTTGGTTCACTGTCCAGAAGTTTATCCTATTATGACAGGGAAGTTATTGCAGCCCAACTCAATGAGTTTGTATCTTGGTGATTGTGAAGCCAAGATACGTTCAGCCAAGACACATAGGTAGAGGAAGACTCCTTGCCTGTCAGGTGTTGTATGACCAGACTTTTTCCTGGGGAGACACAACACGTGCCTTCTCACCCCAGATAAGGCACCCACAACAGACCAAAGAAAAGATATCACCAAAGTCCAACTTGGTGAACCATTGGGATTACTTACAGGAGTGTGGGTCAGGGGTGTGGAGGTTTGAATGAAAACAGCCCCCATGGGGAGTGGCACTATTAGGAGGTATGGCATTGCTGGAGTCAGTATGGCCTTACTGGAGGAAGTGTGTCACTGTGGGGTGGGCCTTGAGGTCTCCTTTTCTCAAGCTACACCCAGTGACAAAGTTCACTTCCTGTTGCCTGAGGGTCAAGATGTAGAACTCTCAGCTCCTTCTCCAGCACCGTGTCTGCCAGCATGGTACCATGCTTCCCACCATGACAATAATGGACTAAACCTCTGAGACTGTAAGCACCCCAATTAAATGCTTTCCTTTATAAGAGTTGTTGTGGTCATGGTGTCTCTTCACAGAAATGAAACCCTAAGACGGAAGTTGGTACCAGGGACTGAATATTGCTGTGCTAGGGCTGACTGGCACAGCTGTATCTGATGGGAACAACAAAGTCGTAAGGCCAGCACAGTTGCTTGATAAAGATCCAGCAAAGCTGGGCCACATGATCACTGCCATTGACTTTTGGTTTTGATCTCCGGGTGCTGCATGCTTGGGGATCTTTTAAAGTTTGTACAAATTTGGGATATTGAATTGATGGGAAATCTCTCTCTCTCTCTCTCTCTCTCTCTCTCTCTCTCTCTCTCTCTCTCTCTCTCTCTCTCTCTCTCTCTCGGTTTTTCAAGACAGGGTTTCTCTGTGGCTTTGGAGGCTGTCCTGGAAGTAGCTCTTGTAGACCAGGTTGGTTTCAAACTCACAGAGATCCGCCTGCCTTTGCCTCCCGAGTGCTGGGATTAAAGGTGTACACCACCACCACCCGACTGATGGGAAATTTCTTATGGATCATTAATGTCTTTCTCCCAGGACTACTGCTTCTAAACTTCCCTGGGAAGTTTCTAAACACACTACGCCTCCTACTTTTAGGGAGATATCCTTATATTCTTGAAGATCTTCCTTATGCCTGGAGGTTGTGACACATATAAAGAAGCCAGAGATCTCTTTATGAGGCTATGAGATATACCTGGAACATCTGCCCCTCTACTCAATCAGGAACAAGATATTCAAAACAAAGCTCAAGTCTCTTCCTACTATATGCTCAGGCAATTACGTGGAATACACAGAAACAAATTTAGATGTGTTGGAGTTACATCTGCCCTACACAGGGTCTTATATTAATGGGCAAAGAAGAATGGTGTGGAACGATGATAAAAGAATGAAATGTCAGGACCTCCCTTTCTTAGAAAAGTTAGCTCATGCAGAGCCACTGTGGTGTCATAGGAACAAAACAATGCCAGGAATATATAGGCATAGATATAGATAGATATATTATACATACCCTATAAATATATAAAATATAAACATTGTATTATGCCAAAAATTGAATAATAGCTGCAGCAGCTTTGGCCTGAGGATTTTCTTGGGTATTCTGACCATTGAGAGTTAATAATACACTGCTTAGGACATGGCAATACATCAGCCTGGGCTGGCTTGGAGATTTTCTTTCTAGCATTTGCAGATTTTTGTGTTATTAAATGATTTTATTTCTTATAAGTGAATGAGTCAGATTTCTAGATCATATAGTAAATGTATTTTTTGTAATTATTGTTTGGATTTTTTAATTTTGTAATTATAGGTGTTTTGCTCATATGTCTGTCTGTACCATGTGCACGTTGTACCCTTGGAAGCCAGAAAAGGACATTGGATCCCATGGGACTAGAGTTATTGGTGGTTATGAGCCTCAGTGTGGGTGCTGAAGATCAAACCTGGGTCCTCTGGAAGAGCAGCCAGTGCTCTTAACCACTGAGCCATCTCTTCAGCCCCTGTGTTTTATGTTATGAGAAACTTCCAAATTGCCTTTCAAGTGGCCATGCCATTATGAAGTTTGGATCCACTCAGCACACTGGCTGCACTCTCAACCAACAATCTCAGTATTTAAGGGCTCCAGATCACACACTTGCTTTCTCTCCACCCACCCCCACCTAGCTCTTCTATTCTTTGGAGGACTGGTATCATGTAGCCCAGGCTGGCCTCACACTTGCTATATGGTTGAGGCTGATCAGGAATTCCTGATTCTCCTGCCTCAACCTCCCAAGTGCTTATATTCCAGCTGTTTGCCATCAAACCTGGCTACTGCAGTGCTGGGGAACAAGCCTAGGACTTTATGCATGCTAGGCAATTACTTGACCTACTAAGCTACATCCATCCCTAACTCCCAGGCCCATTTTTCTTTTCTTTTTTTCTTTTGAGACAAGGCTTTGTTGTACAGACTGATGTCTTTTTGTTGTTGTTTGTTTGTTTGTTTTGTTTTTCGAGACAGGGTTTCTCTGTGGCTTTTGAGACTGTCCTGGAACTAGCTCTTGTGGACCAGGCTGATCTCGAACTTACAGAGATCTGCCTGCCTCTACCTCCTGAATGCTGGGACTAAAGGCGTGTGCCACCAATGCCCAGCTTAAAAATGTCTTTAATATACAAGTCTTTTTTTCTGGGCTTGGTGACACAAACTTGCAACACCAGCACCAAGGATGCTGAGATCGGAGGGTTAAAAGCTCAAGGCTGGCCTAGGCTACCTAATGAGACACCCTCTCTCACATAGTAATACACATTTTGGAGGAAGAGGAGAACCAAACCTAGAGCCTCACTCCTGAATTATATCTCCAGCCCAAAACTTTGCTATTTTATTCAGTATTTGTAAGGAAATTTAATCTCTAGTCAATGAGTCTGCCTATTGGTAGGTGAAAACTAAATGACCATCCTTTTATTTTACATAATTCTTCTTTGACTCTTTAGCAATTTCACATCATGCACACCAATCCTGCTCACCTCCCAGTCCCTCTATCTCCACTCCACACCCCTGCAGCATGTCCACCCCAAATTAATTAAAAACAAACAAACCAAAACCCACCTTTCCATCTTTCCAACACTCTTCATTCATATACCCTTTTGTCCACTCAGCCCCACCCAGAAAATGTTCATTGCAAAGAGCCACTGGTCTGGTGGTTCAAGGCTTCTGACACACCATCATCACTGGACATTCACTAAATCTCCTCTCAGATACCCTCTCTATTCTGCAGGACCAGTCCTTTCAAGAGCTCCAGCAAGTCATGGATGGGGTAGATGTTAGGGTAGGCCAACCCAAGGACCGGGATGTGGTCTGGGTAGTAGCTGAGCTGGTTGGTCCAGGCCACTGGGCCGCCCCCTCAGGTGAGGGGCAGAGCCAGATCTCCTAGGCCCATGCCATTGGACCCAGCTCTCCCATACCTGTAATGAGGGGTGGGGCCATCTCTCCTGAGTGCTCGAAGAGGGAGTCGGTTCTCCCTTGGGAGAGTGGAGTCAGCTCTCCTGCTACAGCGTCCAGCAAGGGGCAGGGCCAGACATCCTGGGGCCAGGACTGTGCTGCCAGCTCTCATATTATAACGTTCATAGTTCCTATGACCCCTTGTGGTAACATGAGCCATGGTCATCAGCCCAGACCCTAGCTGCTGTTGGACCATGAACCCAGACATGGCCCAAGGCAGTAGCTCAGGCCTGGATGACACCATGGCCCTGTGTCGTTGCTCAGGGATTGGTGGGGTTTTAAGTCCTGAGCTTGAGGCAAACCCAGAGATTGATGAGTTTTCAAACTCAAGGATTGGTGGGTTTTCAAAACCCAGAAGTGAATTTTTTACAATACAATGCCACTACACACAACTGGCTTATTTGTTGTATTGTAAAAGCAGCTTTTGCTAGAAGCAGCGATAAATTCTTATAATCTGAGCTACTTGGAAGGCTGAGGAAGAAAGATTGCAAATTCAAGACCAGCAGGACCATGTCTCAAATAAAAATTTAAAGCCATGCAGTGGTAGCACATTCCTTGAATCCCAGCATTCAGGAGGCAGAAGCAGGCAGATCTCCAAATTTGAGGCTAGCCTGGTCTACAGAGTGAGTTTCAGAACAGCCAGGGCTACACAGAGAAGCCCTGTCTTGAAAAACCAAAATAAAATAAAACTTTGAAGGGAGCCAAAAGGGCAGCTCAGCGGTAGAGTGAAGGCGGAGTTTAAATGAGTCCACCAGACCCAAGGTAAGGATAGATAGGTGTTTTATTGGAGAGCAACTTACACAGATAAGAATAAATAACTGCCAAGGCCTTCCTGCTCCAGAAGATGCAGTCTCTGCCCTCCTGAAGCTCTCTTGAGACCCAAGAGAGCACCCGACACTGCTTCTTTACCTTAAAGCAGTCACATCCGCACCTGAAACCACGGCCAAAGGGTGTGGCCACTACTTCAATTTCACTGGCAAGGTGAGATGCCACTACAGTAGAGTAGTTGCCTACCACGTGTGAAGACTCCTAATAACTACAAAAAATTATTGTATTGCATTTTATTTAGTGTACAAGCACCTTTGAGTGCATGTACACATGTGTACATGTGCTTGTGTATGTGTGGAGGACAACATATGGGAGTCAGTCCTCTCTTTCCAACAGGGATCAAACTCAGGTCATTAGGCTTGGGGCCTTTACCAGCTGAGCCAATTCACTGAACCATATATACTTTTTGAGACATGGTTTCTCTGTATAGCCCTGGCTGCCTTGGGACTCACTCTGTAACCAGGCTGGCCTCAAACTCAGAGATCCACCTCCCTCTGCCTCCCGAGTACTGAGATTAAAAGCATGCACTACTGCCATCAGACTCTGGACATAACATTTTTAAAAAAATAAAAATAATAAAAGTGGAGAGATGGATTAGTGGGTAAAGTGCCTGTCACATCAGCTTGAAGACCTGAGTTCGGATCCCCAGAATCCCTGGTAAAGTTGGCGCAGTGACATCTCTAATCTCAACATTGACAGAAACAAAAGGATCCCTGAAACCCATTGGTGGATTCCCAGCATCCATGTGGCTGCTCACAACCATCTGCATCTCTAGTCCCAGGGGATCTGATGCCCTTTTCTGGCCTCAGCAGGCACCAGACACACACATACATAAAATAAAAATAACTTTTTTCTTCCACTTTCCCCTGGTTTGGCTACTCTGCTAATGGAGTCAGGAAACTTCAGACACTACTGATCATCTGACCAAAATCCCTTCTGAGGCAATGCGTGTTCTCCTGAAAGACAGTACAATCAAAGATGTCAAAGATAATAAATCAAATGTGTTCACATGGGGCTAAAATTATCTACAACTTTGGGTTTTTGACACTCTATTATTGTTCCAAAATATAAACAATGCCCTTCCTAAACCTACCTTATAATTTTGTTTACAAAAGGAAAAACCTTTACCCTTTAAGCTTTGTTGTAAATTATACTCTCACCAGTAATTTAGAAAGTTTCAGGATCCTACATAGCCATTGTAAAGATACCTAAGCTCAGCTCTCCATTGAGAAGCACACAGCTACACTCAGGATGGTCTTGTCTTCTCTGGAGGCCTCTTTTGCTTAACCATCATCCTTAAAGTCGATGTTATAATCTCTTAATAAACTCCAACTCTGCTTCTTCTCACTGACTTATCCTGACATTCTTTTCTGTAGTAAAGACAAAAATCCTGGGTTTGCCTGAGTGGGGTCCCTAAGGCAAGAGAGAACTTCTCAGGTTGCTGTGGGCAACAGCATGCAGCTGTGCCTCCATCCCTGCCACTGCTGACAGCTACACTGGAGAGAGCAAAGAGAAACACAGCCATTGCCTCAAGCTCATCTTTGAAACTCATTAGAGGCTTAGGTACAGAGGGAGAGCAAGAGTCTGTGTAACTGGACAGAAGTTCAATGGGTAAAGAGCTTCTCCAGGTGTGAAAACCTGAGTCCAAATCTCCAGAACCAGTGCATATCTGTAACCCTGTTGCTCAAATGGTGTCATGGGAGGAGAGACCAGAGAATCTTGGAAGCCTGCAGCCAGCAGCAAGTAAGAAAGAGACCCTGCCTCAAAAGGTGAGGATCAACACTAGAAGTTGTCCTCTGACCTTCACACAAATGCTGTGGCACATATGTGTCCAAACTCACATACACACATCACACACACCATATACACACATCATACACAAACAAACACTCATACGCACATCATGTAAACATACATATCACACACAAATACACATCACACACATGCATAAACACATACCACCTACACACACTCACATACACATACATACCAACAACCATATCATACATCACAACATACACACACATCACATAACACATACACACATATACAGTCATATAAACACGCATAGCATTCACATAGCACATACACTCACATGCATCACACACACACACACACACACACACACACACACACACACACACACACCACTGGCACAGCCATATGCAATGGGAATGACAGAAGGCATGAGGCCAGCACAGCTGCTTGAGAAAGACGCAGCAAAGCTGAACCACGTGACGGCCCCGAGCCACCTTTGGTTTGCATCTCCACCTGTTGCATACTTGGGGAATTTTTATTATTTGTACAATTTGGGGATATTGGACTGATGAACATGTTCATATGAATCATTTATGCCTTCTCCCAGGAGTACTGCTTCTAAGTTTCCCCAGGAAAGTCCTGAACACACTACCTCTCCCGCTTTTAGGGAGCTATCCTTATCTACTTGAAGATCTTCCTTACCCTTTGGAGGTTGTAACACACATAAAGAAGCCAGAGGTCTCTTTGTGAGACTCTGAGACACTCTTGAAACATCTGTCCCTATACTTACACAGGAACAAGATAATCAAAACAAACTCAAAAAGGCCAACAAGACTCGGTGGGCTAGAGGAGCTGGCCACAGTTCAGAGTGCAAGCCCCTTTCCACTATACACTCAGGCAGTTGCGTGGCTTATACAGCCACAAAATTAGATTAGCTAAAGTTACCTCTGTCCTACACAGATTCTTATACTAATGGGCAAAGAATGATGTAGAAAGATGATAAAAGAATAAGATGTCAGAACTTCCCTTTCTTAGAAAAGTTAGCACATGCAGAGAGCCATTTGAAATTTGACCAAGGAACAAAAGAATGACATGATTAGACATATAAACAAATTTCACAAACATATAAAATGTAAACATTGTGTTATACCATAATTTAAATAATAACTGCAGCAGCTTTGGCCTGAGGATATTTCTTGGGCATTCTGACCATTAAAAGTTGATAATACACTGCTTGTGACACCAATCTGCCTGAGTTGGCTTGGAGATTTTGTTTTGGTCTATTGTCCTTGTAGCCACAAAAGCTACTAGCCTAAGAACAGGTTGTCATATGCCTCTAGATTCTTAAAAATTGGGTTATGGGGTTAATGAGTAAAAATGGTTATAAAAGATAACTGTTTATCAATGATGTCAAAACTTGAGGAAAAATGATTGTAAAAGATAAGTTTATCAATGATAACTAAAAGATAAAGAAGAGAAAATGTCCACCAACGAAAATGTTGTGACCTATGTTGGAACAATAACAATGAATGTGTCCCTGCTTACTAAACTCTGTATAAGTAAGAGAAGCACTCTGGCCACTCGTCAGTCAGGCTGTAAGATTCTCCCGACCACCATGCCTGGCTCACTCCTCCCTCGCCTTTTCCTTCCATCTTCTCTGGACCTGTCTACCTCCAGCGCTGGCTCACTGCACATTACACATGCACATCACATATGCCTTATACACTCACACGCATAATCATACATACACACGCATATGCAGACCTCACACACATACACAGCACATACACATACATACACACATCAAACACGTGTACACACATCACACACATACACATCACACACAGCATAGACACAGACACACATGCACGTCACACACAGCATGCACACACAGACACACATACACATCACACACACATACACATCACACACAGCATGCACACACAGACACACATCACAATTTAAAGAAGCAGGAAGAAGAGAAGGGATGGATGATAAGGAAGCAACAGAGCCAGCAGTCCTCATCTGCGTATGGTCCAATCTGTCATTGACCCATCGTTGACTTAACTCCGGTGTGACAAGTTGCCAGACTGTGTGAAATCTCTTCGAGTTAGAGAAGTTCCCTCCTTTGACTGGCCTCAGACTTCAGTCTTTCCTTCTCCCAGCCTGGAGCTCCTAGAGCAATAACAATTCTGCGGGGTCTATTGTTTCAATAGTTGAATAGCATAATCGCGAAACCCAAGTGTCTCTTTAAAATATTCCTGCCAGCATGATAAAGGGCCTGCAAGGGAAGGAAGGTTCCTGCTTTTAGAAGTGACCAGCCTGCCTAGCGCACCTCATACTGTTGGGGTACCCCGAATTGAGGAGGGGTCCCCAAGCTGGATTTGTCACCCCAAGAATCAAGAGTCCACAAACCAATTGATGCAACACACAAGAGGATTTAATTAGGCTTCTGCAGATGGGCCTCTCAGTCAGCTTTTAGACCGATTGGCCCTGAGGTTCAGTTACAATCAGCTTTTAAAGACAAAAAACACAAGCTTTTGGGAGGGGTCCCTATCTTGTGATGGGGGGAGGGGGGTACATGACTCCTGACCCAGGGAAGTAGATGTCTTCCTGACATACATGTTGTAAATTCCTCAAACCTTGGTATGAGTTAATTATCTCTCCCTAAGTAAATAGTGTTATCTCCTTGTTTCCCACTAATCTTGTTTGCCCATCTCTGATGCCCTGGTCAGTTCTTCACAGGTGGTCGGCAGCCCGGAATTGGCCTTTTGTGGGTTTACAGCCCTTCTGCAATTAAGGTTGCTAAACCATACATTCCATTCTGTGGTTTGGCCAGTTCCTGAGATGGGGTCCTTTGTTCACTTCCCAAGTTCTCTAGTGGGGTGCCCTCCCTGTTTAAGCTTATATTTTATTTCTATAAATTCGGGGTCTTTCAATACCAGTACAACAGTCTGAGATCTTCACTTCAGAGATTCATAATAAGGGTTGATCATGTTTCTCCAGTCATTAAAAGATTTTAAATCAATAAGCTATTTTGGAGCAGTATTTTTGTATTTAAGTGTATTACACCAAGTCCAGGCAGCTCATAGCCCTCTTATTTTTACACACATGTGTAAGCTCTATATACGCATGAATTTTTCAAACTCTGTGTTCTAGACTTGGCTCTGGACCAAGGCCCAGCATTGCCTCAAGCATTTTCAGCTCAGTGAAGTAGACATGCCAGCCAGGGGCAGTGGGATGTGGGGGGTATTCTTGGACAGAGGTGAGTGAGCCCAGGCTGCCAAGGCCTGCAGGGCACTCCCTGAGGGAGGGTGCTCTGGTTGGTCGGATTTTTGTCCTAGCTTGCTTTCTGTCACTATGATAAACACCATTATCAAAAGCAACTGGGGGAGGAAAGGGTTTATGTCATCTTACTTACACTTTCGGGTCATAGGCCATCACTGAGAGAAGTCGGGGCAGAAACTCACGGCAGCAACGTGGAGCAGAGACCTTGGAAGAACATGGCTTACTGACTAGCTCCCTCTGGCTCTTGTTCATCCAGCTTTGTTATACTACCCAGGACAGCAGCCCAGGGGTGGCACCATGCAGATCCAGTGTCCTCCTACTGGCTCAAACGTCACTGGAAGGGGTCCTTCTACACCAATCAATGTACATGGCCATTGGCCAATCCCTCAACTGAGGCTTCCTCTTCCCAGATAATCTTTGTTGTCTCTAGTTGACAATAAAAACTAACTAGGACAATTCTGAAGGAGCTATAGATGTTAGCTAAGAACAATGAAGGCAGAAAGGTGCTCTGTGTGTGTGTGTGTGTGTGTGTGTGTGTGTGTGTGTGTGTGTGTGTGTGTGTGTGTGTGTGTTGAGGACTGGCCAAATAGCATGTTACACACAAGATCTCTGTCTGGTTTAAGACTGAACTTTAGCAAGTGACCTCACCCCTACCAGCTTCAGTTTACTCGCTGGGGAAAGTGCCTGTAACTGGTCGCCTCACAGAGTGACAGGTGAACTGTACCTCCATGTGTGAAACAGAAGGTGAGCCAGAACATTCCCAGTCAGTGCTGTGCTATGTGCAGAGAGAGGGAGGGCTAGCTGGAGGGCCTGAGGGAAAAGCTAGGAGCAGAGCAGAGCACAGTGGGTGAGGAAGACACGGTGGACACAAGCCCAGTAAGGCAAGGACTGGGGGCTGTGGAGAAACCCAAGAACCCATGAGAGCATCTCCCCCTCCCGCCAAGAAACCAATGAGAGCATCTCCCCCTCCCGCCAAGAAACCAATGAGAGCATCTCCCCCTCCCGCCAAGAAACCAATGAGAGCATCTCCCCCTCCCGCCAAGAACCCATGAGAGCATCTCCCCCTCCCGCCAAGAACCCATGAGAGCATCTCCTCCTCCCGTGAACTCAAGGAGAGCCACACAGGATGTAAGTTTCTAATACCTCTGGGTACATTAGCAGTACCATAACTTCCAGGTAATGGGAGGTGATTGTCCCCCCACTGGCTCAGACTTCACTGGAAGGACTGTGATTCTTTGGAGACCGTGCTGAAAGAAAGGAAACTCAGTGTGGTGGTGCACGCCAGTAGGACTTGCTGAAGGAGATGGAGGCAGGAGGATCCCAAGTTGGAGGCCAGCCTGGGCTAGATATTTAAAAAAAAATAGCCCAGCCGTGATGGTACATGTCTTTAATCCCAGTACTTGGGAGGCAGACACAAGTGGATCTCTGTGACTTGGAGGCCAGCCTGGTCTAGAGAGTGAGCTCAGGACAGGCTCCAAAGCTAACAAGAAACCCTGTCTTGAAAAACAAAACAACAAAAATCTGTGGGGCAGTCAAGAATTCAGGGATTCAGGGTGGTAGCAACATATGCACTAAACATAAAATAAATCTACTTTAAAATAAAGTAGAGGGCCAGTGAAGTGGCTTCCTGAGTAAAGGCACTCCCTGCTGAGGCTCAGTCTCAGTTCAGTAACTGGGACCCACCCATATGGCAGGAGGAAAGGACCTTCTTTCTCTGAGCTCCACACAGAGGCTGTGGCACACATACAACATACAGATTTAAAAAAAGCTTTTCTAAAAATCACTTTTGTTTTGCCCACATGTATGTATGTGCACCACAAGTGTGCAGTACACATAAAGGCCAGGAGAGGGCATCAGATCCTCTGGAACTGTAGCTATTAGATGGCGGTGGCCTGCCACGTGGATGCTGAAGTCAAATCCAGGAGCTCTGTAAGAGCAACAAGTGCTCTTAACCACTGAGTCAGCTCTCCAGTTTTTTTTTTAAGTGAAAATGTATTTTTTAAAAGAAATAAGGTAGAGAAAGATAGTGGAAAACACCCAATGTCCTAATCACTCTTCTATTGCTGTGAAGAGACACTAAGATCAAGGTAATTCTGTGGGAACAATAGACCTTGACCAGAGACCCACTTCCCCATCAGCCTGGGAGCAGGCAGCTGTAAGACAATGTTTACTAAAAACATGTTTACTGAAAACAATCCGGTGTCCATAAGAAATGTTTACCAGAGCTATAAGTTCCTGAAAAGGGCTCGTCCACAGGAACGCCCTGACCTCGACCTTTTCCAAAACTAACTGTCTCTTCCTGACTCACCTACCACTGCCTCTGGGGTCAGAGCAGAGCCAGCCAGGGGTAAGGAAGGGAGCAGAAGCTTTTCTTGAGGGAAGCCTTTCTTGAGCCTTCTTGTGGCCTGCTTAAAGTTTTCTTTGCACCACCAACTGGTCTCGTGTCATCAATCCCGACACCCTCCACACATTCTCAGATACAGGCAGCACAGTGGGCGAGGCAGTTGGAGGTCCCACCAAGATCATGATAGTGAGGTAAGTGGACAGGGTTGTCCCTTTTACCGGCCAGGGACAGATTGGGGAGAATAAGAAAAGAAACGATGGGGAATAGTCCCAGGAAGCTTGAATTACAGTATCAAGTAAAAAAGTTACTTGAAGGACAGGGGAATACAGTCAAGGCTAAAACCCTAGAAGGTTTTCTAAAATTGATGGAACGAGCGAGTCCATGGTTCATTACTGGGGGAAGCTTAAATATCCCAGATTGGGAGGAAGTTTGCTGTGATCTTCATCGACTTTTACGAAAAGAGGGATCTGAGTCCTTGCCCCCATCCACATTCTCCTTATGGAGATTAGTGAGGGGTGCACTTTTGACAGATAAGGTTCGTCACTGCCAGGTAGTTCAGGCCACAAAAGAGGCTTTTTCAGAGTTACAAGAGACTGAGACTCAAGCCTCCCTGAGTTCAGGGGCAGAGAGTGAGGATGAATCATCTGAAGATACCCTGCCCAAAACTAGAGGCTCCATTGTTAGTGAGGATGAGGAGGAGTCTGAGAAGGAACGGTTACTTGCTGAGATCATGACCCTTAAAAAAGCACTAAAAAAGACTTGAATTAAGAAAAAACAGGACAGGGAGAGAAACCCTTCTCCACACTCTGAAAAAAGGGACTCCTCCTATGATATGACCCAATCCTTCTTGGACCTTGAAGGAAGACTGTTGGGCCCCAACCCCATGGGGTCTCTGTGAGTTGCTGGTCAGCCTACAAGTGCAACTTGTTTTCCAGTCCAAGTGCTTCCTGTTTTCTAGTCCTGGCTTACTGCCCTGGCCTTGACCCTCTGACATCAACATCTAGCAGGAGGAAAACATGCTCTCTTCTACCTGGGGTTTTTCCGCTGTGCTGTAAGCCTGTATATAAAGCTCCTCCCTCCTACAAGAGAAAGACCTCTTAGCACTTGCAATGAAGACACACACACACATACACACACACACACACACACACACACACACACACACACACATTCTCCTGGCAATAAAGGCAACACACACATGCATTCTCTTAGTACAAACAAGTGGATGATTTGTCTCTCTTTTCTTGATACCTCAGAGTTGCTTGTGGCGCAGGTGCCACAGAAGACCCAAAGGAGGGGTCCAATACTGCCCGGTGGTGGTCCCGGTAATGGAAGCTCCAGACCCGAACAATTCCAGACAGGTCATTCGGCGTCATGACCTTTAAGTTTCAAAGACATAAAACAACTTAAAGAGGCAACTCTAAATTATGGAGCGCAAGCTCCCTTTACACTTTCCTTAATCGAATCTTTTGCGTCTCTTAACTTGACACCTAGTGATGGGCAGCAGCTTTGCCGAGCGACTCTCTCTGTGGGAGATTATTTGATTTGGAGAGGTGAGTTTCAAGAAAAATGCAGCCAGCAGCCCAAAGAAATGCACAGGCTGGACAGCCCCAGAGAAATGTGGAGATGCTTACTGGGAGTGGTCAATATGCCACCATTCAACAACAAATGCGATATGACATCGCAGTCTATGCCCAAGTGGCAGCAGCGGCCCAAGGGGCTTGGAAAGCATTGCCTTCCAAGGAAGGAGGGGATCACCTGTCCAAAGTCCTTCAAGGACCCTCCAAACCTTTTCAAGACTTCGTAGACCGCCTCAGTAGGTAGCAGAAAGAATATTTGGGGGCATTGGGCCTGTGATGCCAGTCATCAAGCAGATGGCTTTCGAAAATGCAAGTAAGTACTGTAAGGAAGCCTTTTGCCCCTATCGCAACAAAAGTCTAAACGACTACATCCGGATCTGTAGGGACATTGATGGTAACTTCATCCAGGGCCAAGTGTTAGCTGCTGCTATTCGACCCCAAGTGGGGAAAGAAAGACCTAATGTTTCAGCTGTGGTAGGGAGGGACACTTCCGTAGAGAGTGCCCTCAAAATAGTATTACCAGTCTCAAGAGACCTGGCTTATGCCCTCATTGCCGAAGGGGATATCATTGGGCCAATGACTGCCACTCTAAAACTGACCTGGAGGGCAATTTCCTTCCTGCTAATAATAATCAGGGAAACTGGAAGAGGGCCCACCCCAGGGCCCCAAAACCAATGTGTACGGGGCAATGGCAGGAATTGTTTTCTCCCCCAGAGCAACCCCTTCATATCTCAGACCTCCTTAGAGCCACCTCAGGGAGTGCAGGATTGGACCTCAGTCCCTCAACCCAGGCAATCCTAACACCCAAAATGGGGATCCAGGCCCTCCCTACTGGGGTGCATGGACCATTGCCCCCAGGCATGGTTGGACTACTCTTGGGACAGTCCAGTACTATCCTTCGAGGCATCCAAGTACACCCTGGTGTTATACACCAGGATATCGAGGGAGAGATTAAAATAATGACATCAGTGGCCAGTGGGGTTGTTGCCATCCCAGTAGGAGAATGGATTGCTCAATTGCTCCTCCTCCCTACAGCTCCTTGTGAGGCTCGAAAAATTAAAGAGAAAGGGGCAACCAAGGTTTTGCAAGTACTGGCCCAGCAGTATTTTGGGTAGCCACCATGGCGAACCAACCCAGCTTACATTAAGGATAGAAGGCAAGTCCTTCAAAGGCGTTTTAGATTCTGGGTAGGATGTTTCTGTCCTCTCAGACAAATTCTGGCCCCCTGCCTGGCCTAAACAGGAAGGGACAGCGACCCTCCAGGGAATAGGACAGGCTGTGCCACAAAAAAGTCTCAGAATTCTAAAGTGGCAAGACTCTGAGGGCCACACAGGGCTTTTTCAACCATATATTTTGTCTGGCCTCCCTATTAACCTCTGGGGACGGGACCTCCTGCAAGAAATGGGAGCAGTCCTCACCACCCAGGCACCCAAGTCCAAAAACAGGGGCCCCCAGATGATGCAAGGGATGGGCTGATGTCCAGGGAGGGGACTAGGTAAACTAGAACAGGGAGAGGTTCACCCGGTGGCATCCCTTCCTTTGGAGACCAGGGCTCTGGAGGATAGGAAGGGTTTTTGGTCATTTTTGATGAGGGTCACTGTTGCGCCGCCAGCCCCCATACCCATCACATGGCTATCAGATGATCCGATATGGGTGGAACAGTGGCCCTTACCAGTGGAGAAACTTTGGGCGGCTCACCAGCTAGTTCAAGAACAATTGGAGGTGAGTCATTTGGTCCCCTCCACATCCCCCTGGAATACCCCGATATTTGTAATTAAAAAATCTTCAGGGAAATGGAGGTTACTACAATGCAACCATGCAGCCTATGGGGGCTCTCCAGCCTGGCTTGCCCTCACCTGTGGCCATTCCTAAAGACTGGCATTTGATTGTCATTGATTTGGAGGAATTGCTTCTTTTCCATTCCCCTGCATTCTCAAGATAGTTCTCTGTTTGCATTTAGCCTTCCTGCGATTAACTTTAGGGAGCCTGCTCTTTACTTCCAATGGGTAGTGCTCCCCCAAGGGATGGCTAACAGTCCAACTATATGCCAGCTTTATGTAGCTGCCTGTTTAGATCCCCTCAGACGTAAGTTCCCTGCTCTTTACATTATCCACTACATGGATGATATTCTTTTGGCCGCAGCCGAAGAAAGACAATGTTACATAGCCTTTGCAGAGCTACAGGAGCTCCTGGAGGCCCGCAGATTTATTTTGATTCCCAAAAAGATCCAAAAGAGACTCCCTTATACTTATTTGGGTCATCAAATTCAACAAACTGGCCTCCGGCCACAAAGATTCCAAATTGATTGTTCAAATTTTAAAATGCTTCATGATTGGCAGAGATTTTTGGGAGAGGTACAGTGGATTCACCCTTCTTTTTCTATTAAAACAGCAGCTCTTAAACCCCTTTATGATATTCTTCCTGGGGATCCTGCTCCGACTTCCCCTAGACAAATTACCCCAGAGGCCAGGGATGCCCTACAATTGTTGTTAAAAAGTATAGAGCAAGTCCACCTTCGGTGCATAGATTATGGGCAGCCCCTTGTTCTGGCTGTATTTCATCTAGCTTTTCGCCCACTGCTGTGTTTTGGCAGACTGGTCCTATTTATTGGATACATTTGTCAGCCTCCCTTAAGAAGGTAGTGGCCCCCCACTATAATCTGATTTTGCGATTGTTGTGGAAGGCACACAAGTTTAGCATCCAAACCTTTGGAAAGAGTCCTGATAAAATTATCCTTCCTTATGATAAGGAGGAGGTGGAATATCTACATATCTTCCATGATGGGTGGACCCTGTTTATTACACCTACAGGCGCCAAGTTTGATTACCATTATCCCAATAGCCCCTTGATGTCTTTTTTTTAAACAACACCCTGTGATTTTTCCCAAGATTTTAAAGGAGAACCCTCTAGTTGGAGCTCGCTCAGTCTTTACAGACAGCTCCTCCAAGAGTTTCACAGTGGTGGTTTCTTCTCAGGTGCAGAAGAGGGTACCCATAGGGCAGATGTCATCACAAGCCGCTTGTTTGCTTGCTTGATGGCCTTCCAAATGTTTGAGGGGGAGCCCTTTAATTTATATACTGATAGCGTTTATGTTGCCAACATTGTTAGACCTTTAGAAACTTCTCCATATGTTCTTCCAACCTCTCAAGTTCATTCTTTATTAGTTCAGCTCCAACATCTTATTTGGCAGCCCATCTACCCTGCTTATGTGGGATTTGTTCGTGCGCATACTAACCTTCCAGGGCCCCTTGCCCAGGGCAATCAAATTGCTGACTCCTTGACCCGCCCTAGGGTCTTATTCACTCAGGAGCAGATTGCCCACCAGCTCCATGAGCAGTATCATCTAAATGCCCGCTCCATTAAATTTCATACTAGGTGCCCCTTATCCATGGCTACACAGATTACATCTCAGTGCCCTGATTGTGCCCCTTATCATAATTCTCCCAATGAGGGGTTAAATCCCCGGGGCCTCAGGGCCAACCATCTCTGGCAAATGGATGTAACTCACCTGCCGCAGGTAAGGAAATTAAAACACATGCATGTCTCAGTGGATACATATTCTAAACTGATTTTTGCCTCTCTCCACTCAGGAGAGAAAATTAAAGATGTTATTTCTCATTGCCTGCAGGCCTTTGCCTACATGGGTGTTCCCAATGCCCTAAAAATGGACAATGGCCCTGCCATGCCAGCAATCACTTTGCTGCCTTTTGCAGGGAACATCACATTGTCCATTCTTTTGGTATTCCTCACAACCCCACAGGACAGGCTATTGTGGAGCGCACCCATGCCACTCTCAAACAATATTTTAAGAAAATAAAAAAGGGGGACTATGTTACCTCGCCCAATATTCAATTTTAAATTTTTTGACCATAGACAGTAATAATTTGTCTGCTATGGAAAGGTCCTTCCATCTGACTGGGATGGGTCAGATGGAAGGACTTGATTACAGGAAAATGACAGCCACCCACTCCCCTACTAGCTACGGTTTGAGGGGCTGTTTGTATTTTCCCTCCAGGAAGTGGGAAGTCCATTTGAGTCCCCAAACGGTGTATCAGGCATGTCGGCCCCGATACTAGGAATGCTCACCATGATAAAGATGGTCCAACCATCGCCGAACACTCAAGTAAGGGAAGTATGGGCGCTGGTGAGGATCCCCCCATGTTGATGCCAGTTAGTCATTCCAGCTCCCTGTTCATCACTTTTTATAGCACCAATAACACATTGGGAGTTGCTGCTGCCAATGAGAGATTAAAAAGTCAGAAACTAAACATTCTGAGTTTCCCCCTCCTAAAGGGGAATCTCTGTTTTATTAAAAATATGCAATATCTCCTGGATTAAATCTCCAGGCCTCTGCCTGACACCAAGGCCAGGAAAGAAAGGGGAACCTGAGAGATCGCCCTCAGTTGGAGGGTTGATTGAGTAAATTTAAGGCTTTTGCCTGAGGGAGCACCCTCAGTTGGAGGATGGATTGAAAATGGGTGAATAAAAAAAATTGGTAACAGTAAACAAGGTACTGGTATTAAGTAAAGAAAAAGGAAAAGACAAAGGTATATGGAATGGAAAAAGTTTGTTTGCATTTCAGGTCAATTTTGTGAGTCATCTCTAAAAACTTTTGGCCAAAAGCCTGGCCTCTCCACTTTGCATCTACAGAATTACAAGGAGTAGGTATGGCTGTACCCCATGACTGTAGCTAAAATGGAGGAATGATGAAGGGCATACAGGACTTTTTAACCTTTTTAGTTCAAGGATTGGCTGGAGTTGTTCTTTTACATAGATTTTAATTAAGGAAGTTTCATTTCAACAGACTAATCATGACCTAGGGAAAAAGGATGACCAAAAGATGTATGTATGTTCTGAATGAATGGTGTGGCCACACTGGTATATATGAAATGTGATTGTGAATGCATGAGTGGGAACTGCTTATATGATTAAAAGGATACTTAAATCCCTTCAAAAATAGTTAAAAAGCTACCTAAATTGCTTTAGATATAGCCAAAAGGAACATCCAGCCAGTCGGTTAATGTCTTAACAGAAAAATTAAAAGATTAAGTCTTCAGAGCCAGTTGATTTTTTTCAGGCAACTGCTGCTTGGTCAGGCCCCACCCACGAGGTGTCTGTGTAGATGCAAATGAGGCCTTGGCAGCTAGTGAGAGCTCTACCGGTTAGATTGGGAAAGACTGCTCACAGACTTCAAATAGGCAGCTAGTGAGAGCTCTACCGGTTAGATTGGGAAAGACTGCTCACAGACTTCAAATAATTTTCAGAAGTTATTTGGGACACAGTATAGTTTACAGTCTTTGAGTGATTTTCAGAACTTTTTGGGAAATACTTAATGGAGATGTCCTTTATAAAGGGCATCTACTAATAATCTTGATAGTGATCCCAATTCACCTAGATAGTTAACTAAGGAGGTTAGACAAATCCTTCTACTGTTATAGTCCAGCATCAACAGATGTTTGTAAACAGTTTAAACAAAAAAATAATAAAATAAAAAGGGGGGAGTAATGTCCCCAGTCCCCACATGACTCATTAAATAATACACTCCTCATTTACAAATTTTTAAAATGTGAATGCCAGTGCGCAATCTGCTTCAGACAGATTCTGGCATGATGGAACTTGAGCGACTATTGCTCAGGTCAAATGGAGACACCCATGCACTAGACAGTGGAGAAGACCCTAATTTGGGGTCGAGGGCATGTTTGTGTTTGGTTGCAGGAAGAGAATAAAGTTCGGCAGTTGTCCAAACATTTGGTGAGATGCATGGAGCAGAGAAAAACTGGACCTGAGACCGTGGGAGCCTACCTAAGCCAGTTTGAGAGAGATATCCTAAATCAGTGTTCCTGACCCTTGATGTCATCGAATCTACAGCCTGACAAAGAAAGAATAGTCTGTTCGAGATATCCAGTTTCTCAACAGGCCTGCTGCATCAGCCTCCCGGACCCGTGAGTTTTCATCCCAAAGCCAACAGAGAACTGGAAGATTGACAGTCTGCCCTTGACACATCTTGAAACAACAGAATTCATTTTGCCAGTTTTCCCTTTGGGAAAAAAGGACCCATTTAAAACAATTGGACACTGGTATGTACCCTGATGAGTGGCAAAAGCCCCTTTTCAGTATTTGAACAGGACTTGGCCACTTAAAATATCAGCCTTGGGGTATCCTGTTTCTGGAATCGCGCCTATGCCAGTGTATTTTTCTGGAGAAATGCAACTTGTCCTAATGCGACAAAAAGGAGACTTTGGCTCAAGTCGCATATTCAGCTGAGGCTGCTGATGTTAAATCAATAAACTGCATCACCACAGGAACAAAGTGGTGCTCTGTGAATAGTGCAACAAGCCTCTTGTTCATATTTTTTATCATGCTACACGTGTAGCATCAATGAGTGTACCTAATGTATCTGTGCAAGTACACTTTCTAAATGCTTTCCTGAGTGGATCTTGAAACGATTGTAAACTTTATCACTGTCTTGACCATCAAATTGTAACTGTAAATCACATGAGGGTTACCCTTGTAACAGAGGAAGCCTGGTAGAATGCTATGGCCCAGATCAGGGGATGGGTACGGCGATGGAGAGGCACTACGTCAATGGGGGTCCTGGGAATGGTGGCAGTGGCAGTAGGCATTCTGGCTTTATGCTGAGTTCAAACGTGCCTTGTTCCATAGGCAACAGATCCATCACCAAGTATTGCTCATCTTAGCCCATGGCAATCCTGGTAGCCATGAAGTCTGGTTACAGATGATTCAAGGATGAGGTTCTCTGATGACGGACAACCTGTGGGGAAGAGACCTCCCGCCTAAGACAGGGGTCATCAGGTGCCCTAAAGACGGCTAAGGGAGGGTGACCCTACTTGACCTAAGACAGGAGTGCCTCATTAGAAAATAAAAAAAGGGGGAATTGTGGGAACAACAGACCTTGGCCGGAGACCCACTTCCCCATCAGCCTGGGAGCAGGCAGCTGTAAGACAATGTTTACTAAAAACATGTTTATTGAAAACAATCCGGTGTCCATAAGAAATGTTTACTGGAGCAATAAGTTCCTGAAAAGGGCTCGCCCACAGGAATGCCCTGACCTCAACCTTTTCCAAAGACTAACCATCTCTTCCTGACCCACCCACCGCCACCTCTGGGGTCAGAGCAGAGCCAGCCAGGGGTAAGGAAGGGAGTGGAAGCTTTTCTTGAGGGAAGCCTTTCTTGGGAAGTTTTCTTGAGCCTTCTTGCGGCCTGCTTAAAGTTTTCTTTGCACCGCCAACCAGTCTCTGTGTCATCAATCCCGACACCCTCCACACATTCTCGGATACAGGCTGCGCAGCAGGCACGACATAATTCTTATGAAAGAAAGCATTTAATTCGCATTACTTACAGTTTCAGAGGTTTAGTCCTTTATGATCATGGTAGGGGAGCATGGTGGCATGCAGGCAGGTGATAGAGCAGTAGCTGAGAGTTCTGCATTCTGATCCTGAGAGAGAGAGAGAGAGAGAGAGAGAGAGAGAGAGAGAGAGAGAGAGAGAGAGAGAGAGAGAGAGACTGGACCTGGCATAGCTTTTGAAACCTCAAAGCTCATCCCCAGTGACACACTTCCTCCAACAAGCCCACACCCACTCCAACAAAGCCATACTTCCTAATTCTTCTAATTCTTTTTAATAGGGCATCCTGGTGACTAAGCATTCAAGTATATGAGCCTATGGGGTCATTCTTAGTAAATCACCACACCCAATATTAACTGACCTCTGCCTCCAAATAAATATGCATATGAAGACTCTCTCTCTGTCTCTCTCTCTCAAACACACACACACACACACACACACACACACACACACAGAGGGAAGGATTTAGAGGGAGATGATCAAGGCAAAAGAGTTCCCTTTCTTAAATATTCAGCCTTTGATCATTGATTCCAGAAGCAGCGTGACAAGAGGATGGACAGCTTTGTTACTTAAAGCTAGCCATGGCAGCCACCCTTGTGGTCTGAGGGATGGAACACACTACCCTACCTCTGGTTTGGGAAGAGGGGCTGAAGGTGTGACTTGACTACACTGAGGGCCAATGATTTAATCAACATGTTTAGGTAATGGACTGCCATGCAACCCAAGAAGACCTTGTTGAGACAGGCATGGTGGCTCCCACTTGTAATTCCAGCACTTGGGATGCTGAAGCAGAATTGCTTGGAGTTGAGGCCAGGAAGGGCTACAGGGTGAAACCTGGACTCAAATAACAAAACAAATGGAAACCAAAGTAACCAATGTAACACCAAAACATGGAAAACAAGCAAACATCTGGTATCTTCAAGTGGATTAGGTGTTGAGGGATTTTATGGAACTATAAGTGGAAAAGGCATTCCCACACTGTGCTAAACTCGTGTCCTCAGAATTCAGTCTGTAGACTGCTCTTCCTCCCTTCCTCCCTCCCTCCTTCCTTCCTTCCTTGTTCCCTTCCCTCCTTTCTTCCCTCCATCCCTCCTTCTCTCCCCCCTCCCTTCTTTCCTTCCTTCTTGCTTCTTTTTTGAGACAGGGTCTCTCTATGTAGCCCTGGCTGATCTGAAACTCTCTGTGTAGATCAGGTTGGTCCCAAACTCACAGAGATCCCCTGAGAATAAAGGTGTGGACCATAATCCTTAGCCACTTTCTAAGTTTGCTGGATCAGAGCCTTTCTGGGATTTTTTTTCTTTGCAAGCCATGTTAAGCCAGTCTCCTGGGCTTAGACAAAGGGGAGAATCACAGGCAGAAGATGCAGAAGCTGGCACTTTGCTTACATTGCATATCAAAATGACTACAAGGGAAGTGGAACCGTTTTCCCTTCTCTGGCAAAAACCCTATTCTGATGGCTTTATTTCTTATAGACTAGTCAGAGTCATGCCATTTTGTAAAGTACCTCCATTTTGGCTGAACTGTGACAATTCCAGTTGCTACAGTAATTTGCTTTCTAGAACTAAAGTAATTTGTTCCTCTAGATTCGTGCCTTCCCCATTCCTCTGATCCCAAATAACCACCAGCCAGGAAAGATGTTATCAATCATCTAGCATTCTTTAACTGAGCATTTACTGGTTACACCTAGCAACGGCCAACAGCAAACCAGAAAAAGAAACTTCTCAATCTACTTCCCACCCCATCCTTCCTGGTGCTCCTACCCCTGTCTGCATGCGTCGATTCTCCCCACCATGATGATCATGGACTAAGTTTCTGAAACTGTAAGCAAGCCCCCAATGCTTTCTTTTCCAAGAGTTGCCTTGGTCATCGTGTCTCTTCACAGCAACAGAATAGCAGTTTAAGATCTCAGTTGGCCTTGCTTTGTTTTCTAGAAACAGTTGTCATTGTCATTCTATAACCACTTTGGTATAACTGGAGTCCTGCCACCCTTCAGCCCCAAATAAGCACACAGAGACATACATTAATCTAAAACTGTTGGGTAGGGCTTCTTATTGGCTAGCTCTGTCTTAAATATTAAACCATTTCTATAAATCTATGTATTTTCACGTGGTCTTGGCTTACCCAAGAATGCCCGGACCTGTTACTCCTTTCACGGCTACATGGCGTCTCTCTCTGCCTACCTTTCCCAGAATTCTCCTCATTTCCTGGTCCCACATATCTTCCTGTCTCTATTGATCAAGCAGTGTTTTATTCACCAACCAATAAGAGAAACATATATACAAAAGGATATACCCTACCAATTTGGTGGGAAGGATGGCATTTTAAAGAGAAACATTTATACCTTTCCCTTTGGCTATCAGACTACAGAAACAATGGATCTCCCCCAAGAAATTGGAACTGTCCAGGAGTCTAAGTTAAGAGATTTATTTGGGAAGGAATGGTCCAGGAGAGTGGCTGCCTCTGCCAGAGTAGGAAAAGACAGCCGGCAACTGAGCAGGCAGAGGGGCTTATATAGGACTTCTTTGGGGCAGAGTTTTCCCAGGGAGAAGAATTCACTCGTCGATTGATTGGTTTTCCTGCTCAAGGATTTGTTGGTTTCCTGTTCAGTTGGTCAGGGGCAGAGTTGGCTCCAGTTTCAGGGGCAAACTGTGTTTCTTTCACTGTCCTTTTTAGCCTTCTTGCTCTATTTTTGGGATCAGGGTATATTTATTTTACTGACTCTGGTTCAAGGGCCAGAGTGTGTTTCTTTGGCTCTGGTTTCACAGTTAGGATACGTTTCTTTGGTTCTGGGTTCAGAGCTAAAATGGTTCTTCCACTGGCTCTGGTTTTGGGGTCAGGGTGGGTTTCTTTGGCTGGCCCTTTTACCCTACACCTACCCCCACGCTCCTCCCCAACCCTGCCAAGACCACAAAATCTATGGTCAGTCTTCTCAACTCAGGCCCAGCCTGGGTGAGCACTACCACCCACCCTTCCCTCCTCTCCCTCCCACCCCCCCCCACGTGAGTGGCCAGGTCTGCTTTATAGTTGTGTTACTATGCTCAGATCCACAATCCACTGCCTAGTGTGCCTGTATCCCAAATAAATTAGAAGACAGACATTGTTAACAGAAAATAAATTTAGTTACAGTTTGGTCAAACTAGGGAGACACAGATCCCCATTTCTCCCCATCATGTCCCATGACAGTCTTAAAATTCATGGAAAATCAGGAGACAAAAGTCAGATGATACATAGATTTCTCTGTGAATCAGTGGGAAAAGATCATCTCCATCCTCAGCACTAGACTGCTGGGGTGTACGTCTCCCTCTAAGTACCTCAGATTCTTCCATGTAAAAATGGGGTTAGCAACGCTCATCCTGAAGGATGGGGGGGAGGCATGAGCAAACACAGTCTGCCACAGGCCAGGTGCCAGGTAAGCCTGAGGTTCCTTCCAGCACTTTCTCTCCCTGACCCCCGTCATGCCAGTTTCTTCACAACAGTTCTGCTTCTGCCCTACCAGAAGAATGGTTTCTCAGTAAATTCAAGTGACATGTGAAATCCCAAGCCTGGGCTTGACCATGATCTCTCCCAAGTGCAAGAAGTGATCTTGGCCCCCCCTCTTAACTTGCATTGCAGGTCCTGGGATGCCCTTGCCTCTCCTTGGCTGTGTTCATGAGTTTCTGTCCACACTGGCTGATTTAAAGTCCACATGGCATCTGGGAACCTCTTAGCCCTCACTTGTAGAGCCCACCTAGACAGAAGGCACCTTTGAACTCTGCCTCTTCTAGGAATCTGGAGGGACTAAAGGGAATCTTCTGGTCCTCCAGTGCCCAGGGACCTGTTATCTGAGCTAGCAGGCAAAAGGTCACCTCCTAATCTCAGCAGATAACACCACCCTAAGAATAGCCCATTGCAGCAAGGGGTGGCACACTCCCAGAGCACACCTGCATCAGCTGTGAGTCTCCCAAAGGCTCAGATTTCCTATTGGCCCATTGCCCTCACACCCACCTATTACCAGCATTCCTTTGCAGTGAGACACTGGCAGTTCTTCTGGTCCAATCCTTTAGTGCCTTTGCTTTGCCCCAGGTAGTACCAAGCCTGGCTAGATTATTGGAGACTATTCACTCCATCATGAAGCTGCCAGTGTACACAACCTGCCAGTCCCTGGGGTCTGACTCCAAGGTGCTTTGTTTCAAGCCGACTGCATGGAAACTCTGGAAGGAAAGGTAACGAAGAAGCTATTAAATCAAGACTGGAAAAGCAGCTCTCTAGAGGTGTCCATTGCAGTGGAAGGGATGTTCCAGGTGACCCCAGGAGAATGCTAAGGACAGGTCTTCTTTGCAAGAGCATGCTGGGAGGCAGCTGGAAGGCAGGAAGAGAAACCCACACAACAAGAAGACATGCACTCAATTTCCCACTGTAAGAGTTCTATAAACCCCTTGACTATCTGGAGCTGCACTGTAAAGGTAGTTAAGTGAGATTGGGGAAAGCCTTAATCACACAGACCACATACACCTGTATAATCTGGGGTTCCACATGGTTGGGTACTGTAGAGCCAGAACCATATACTGGCAAGTAAATATACAAAGTGAGTCCAGCCCACAGTTCTCAGCAACATTTCCCCCCAATTCCTTCATTCCATACCCATCCATACCCTCTTAAGACAATGCCCCTGCCATCCTGCCCATTGTATTCAAGCCCCTCTCAGCTCTTTTGTAGTTAGCTGAGTCTCTTTGCTCCTTGGTTTAATTTCTTCCCTTCTACCCACTGCCAAATTTACCAGAACAAATGAGACCCGGACAAATCCAAGCAATGAGGCTTTCTTTGCTTTCTTCCCATCTTCCCGTTCCTGATCTGTTTTTCTAATGCCACACCTCAAAATTCCTATGAACACAACAAAAGACCACACAGTCCTAAGGGTCAGGAGAAGGGGAAAATGAAGCACAAAAATTCTCACTAAATTCCCTCTCTCCCACCCCAACTTGCCACAAAAATTCTGGGCTTTTGTTTCTTTTTATTGTTATTACTTATCCTTTTTCTTTTCTTTTTCTTTTTTGAAAGCAGGGACTCTTGTGGCCTTGAATCTTCCTCCTACGTGATAAGTTCCCTGAGACCAGGTAATAGGTTTTCTGCCCCTCCTTCCCACAATAGGTTTCTCTGCCAAATCAAGCCAAATTTAAAAAGTATAGCAACAGGTTTATTGGAGCAACACAACTCCCAGGCAGGGTCTTCAGTCCAGGAGATCAAGGCTGGAGAAGTCACATGCTCAAACTAAAGCAGGGATATTATATAGGTTGTAGACAAGGGGTGATGATGTGTCTGCCACAAGCTGGATTTGTGCCCAAGTATGGTCAAAAACTGAATGCTTTAGACAGGGACTTTGGTGGCCAGCAACTTCAGGGAAGGAGCTACCATAGCTGCCAAGAATGAGGAACTGGGCTTTTTGGCACCTTTCCTTTGTTCAGAGACTCTCTGAGTGGGCAGGATCTGGAGAGAGAGAGAGAGAGAGAGAGAGAGAGAGAGAGAGAGAGAGAGAGAGAGAGAGAGAGAGAGAGAGAGAGAGAGAGAGAGAGAGAGAATGGGCTTCCTGGAGGTTCAAAGGCTTGTTAAAAGTCCTCAGGGCAGTCATGTGATAAGAAAAGTAGGCTCATTTCTACTGCAAAGACCTTGATGAAAATCTCCTTTGTCCCTACCAAGTCTCCTCCCTGCTCTCACTTGTATTAACTCTCTGCCAAGTCATTCCTAAGAGTGTCTGGACAAAGGGCAGATGAACCATTTACTTAACTATTATTATTATTATTATTATTATTATTATTGTGAGTATATGTACAAGTGTGTGTGTGTGTATGTGTGCTACCACACACACATAAGTGATGCTGGAAAGTAAGCCTGCCAGAGAACAACTATGGACACGCTTTTTGTTTTTCGAGACAGGGTTTCTCTGTGTAACAGCCATGGCTGTCCTGAAACTCACTCTCTAGTCCAAGGTGGCCTCAAACTCACGAAGATCCACCTGCCTCTGCCTCCTGAGTGCTGGGATTAAAGGCGTGCGCCACCAACGCCCGGCTTTATATGGACATTTTTAAAGACAAAAAGAAAGTCTTTATTGATGGCTGGTGGTTACATGGGGAACTTGTCCAGATCATACAGCCCTGAGCCATACAGACCTTTGCCTTTTATGCACAAAAACCACATGCTAATTGTTATACTTTATTTAGCAAGAAGCAGATCTACAGAAGCCAAAAAGCAAGATTCATGCATTTAGCAACTTTCCTGGAATTAGGGACTAGGTCTTCAGTGGATTAGGTCTGTATTCCTGTTTTGGCTGGTGTTGGAGCCTAAATGCTGAATTTTAGCATCAGAATGGTGCCTCTAACATGGCATTAGTTGTACTAAGGTCTGGAAACCTATTACAGTAGAGGTCAGAGGTTTTATTGTGGAGTCAGTGTGAAAACAAAACAGGAACAATATACCTTGCAAGTTAAGGGCTCTGTTTGCAGTTAAGACAGTTAAGAATAAGTTCCTGTTCATCCTGTTCAGGTTAAGGTTTCTGTCTGTAGTTAAAAGTAACTTCCTGTTAGTCCTGTGTTATGTGCTTGCAAGTTAAAGTTTCAATTTGTAATTAATAAGTTGCTGTTTCTTAGATCTGATGTAAACTGAAAGACACAATTTCCAACCTACACTAAACTTGCGACCCCGTCACATGATATATATCCTTACCTTTGTTCCCTTTCATTGCATTTTTCTAACAATGTGTAACAGCCAACTCTCGACCCAGTGAACACCTTATCTCTCCTATTAAAAAGATCTCATGAGGCCAGCAGGGGCTGCTCTCTCAAATCCCGACTAAGGGTGAGACAGCTGGCTAGTCAGTCCCAGGTGTACCCCAACATACAGCTTTAATTGAACAATCATCGATTTGGCCTTCTCTCATGATTCTCAGGGTTAATCAGTTTTTTTTCTTTCCACCTTTACATAGGTTCCAGGAATCAAATCCAAGTTGCCAGTCTTGTGTAGCAAATGCCTTTATATAGTTAGTTATCTGATAGACTCTATTTATTTAGGAGTCTAATAACCCAGGTTGAACTCCTGATCACTCTGCCTCTACCTCCTAAGTGTTAAGATTTTATCACCATACTTAGCTAAGAATGCTTTTTAATTTTTATTATTTTTAAAAGAAAAGCAGGTCACTGAGCATAATAGTACATGACCAGAGTCCCAGATCTTTCAGAAGCAGAGGCAGGAGAATCCTTGTAAGTTTGAGACCAGTCTGGGGAGCAAAGCAAGTTCCAAGCCATCCAAGCTACATAGTTAGATCCTGTAGTGGTTTGAAAGAAAATGGCCTACAAAGGGAGTAGCACTATTAGGAGGTGTGGCCTTTTTGGAATATGTATGATCCTATTGGAGGAAGTGTGTCACTGTGAAGGCAGGCTTTGAGGTCTCCTTTGCTCAAGCTTGTCCCAGTATTTCAGTTCACTTCCTGTCTGCCCATGCATTGCAGAATTCTCAGCTACCTCTCCAGCACTATGCATGCCTGCATGCTGCCATACTCTCAGCTGCCATGCTCCTGGTCATGATGATAATGGGCTAAACCTATGAAACTGTAAGTGGCCACCTCAATTCAATGTCTTCCTTTATAAGAGTTGCCATGGTTATAATGTCTCTTCATAGCAATAGAAGCCCTAAAAGATCCCATCTCAATAAACATAGAATGAGGATGAGGAAGAAAGAGAGGAAGAGGAGGAAGTCATACTGTCACACACAGTGCCTCATTTGGATGTGTGGGAAGTCTTAGGAGTTCAACACTCTTACATTCCCCCACTAATGAACCCCGAGAGCTATTTTGGAGGCTCTAGGAAGGATGCACAGCTACTTGGATTCCCCTGACCATATGGTCTTCCTCTATTGGGAAGATCATTGTCTTCCACAGAACATGCAGCTCTGGGGGGAACTCACATGAGCAGTGAAAGAGGAGGACACTTGTCTGGCCATCCTGTGGTGCTGAAATTTGGTTGTCAATTTGACAACACTCTGAACTGGGCTGAAACCCAAGCAGACAGGCAGGGGATTTTCTTGACTAGATCACTGATATGGGAAGACCACCCTAAATCTGGGCCACACCTTCTGGTGACAGCCCACATAAAAAGAAATGAGTTTTGCGTTTTGTCTGCTTGCCTTCATTCTTGCTGGCAAGTTCACCTGTCCGGTTGCTGAGGCATTCCTTCATTGGTATGGCGACCTCCTTCTTCAGGATTTTGATGTGGACTAAAGACTAGAGGCTCTCCAGGAACCCTCTGGAACACTAACACCACATTGGGGCTGCTCAGACATCCAGTCTCATCGTGGACTGAATAACTATCAGATCCTTGTCCTTTCCAACAGGAGTCAGCCATTGCTAGACTAGGTGGCCTAGAGACTGAAAACCACTCAAATGAATCATATTTATACATATGTGCATATGTTCTATCAGTTCTGTCATTTAGTGAACCCTGACTACAGACAGCCATGTCAGTTGACTCAATCCTGGTAATCCTAGAGGTGACAAATTTGGCAGGACCCTTTTATAAATAATTTGCTAATTTTGAGGCAGATAGAATGTTCATCAGGCTCAAGATTTTAAAATGAAGTCTGCTTCTACTGCTGCTTCTCCACCTCTCCGGTCCCCAGCAACAGGTTTCTTACTTATTTCCAGTAGATATTGTTCCATAGAAAAGCTAATGTGACTCTATCCCCCATTTTTATACACAAGTGATGGGGAAATCCTGTGTATATGTCAATAAAGCACTATTGGCCAATAGGGAAACAAGATAGGTGGGACTAGGACTTAAGGAGGACTCTGGGTAGAAGAAACACAGGGAGTCATCATGTAGCCCGCCAGAGAAGTAAGATGTTCATCCGGTAAGAGAAATACTTAGATGGGTTAAATACTTAAGTCAGAGCTAGCCAGTAAGAAACAAGCAAGGCCAACAGCTTCATAATTAATACAGTGTCGTGTGTTATTTGGGGACTACAACGCGGCAGAGCCTAGGCGACTGGTGGGGAAAAACCAAAGTGGCTGGCAAGGAAAAGGCTTCACTCTGCACACAAGCTATCATGCCATATACTTTTTTCCTGTACTTTGCCTCAGAAATCTTCCCAAATCAGGAGTTCCCCTAATACTCTAATACTGTGTTTGTGTCTGTGTGGTAGTGCTCCAGGAGATGGACTCCTGATGTAGAAATGAATACTTTGCACTGGTATGGATTTGGGTTTATTGATACAAATTTAAAGTTAATTTTGCTATGTGTATATTGCTACTCTTGTTTAGATATTGTTTTTATACAGCTCATTAAAAATAATGTATAATTAAACACAGATTATAGGTAGTCACCTATAATAGTCAAAATTTATATTAATTAGGTTTTCTAGACATACAGAGATATATTTCAAGTGGATAGGTATTCCTCAAAACCTTTCAAAGACCTATAGAATATGGCATTTAAAATGGTTTATTAGGGGTTTCCTAACAATGAGATACAACTGCTCCTGGCAACATCTATTACATCAGAGATGAAGATGGGCATCAAAGAAACTAGTTACGGAGTTTGCCTTCAACATGGCAGGAAGAACCATTTGGACAAGAAACTGTTCTTTCCTGAACTGCTTGACAGCACACTGTCCAAACTGGATATGCAGGTTACAAAGAAAGGTAACAGGAATGTCCTTCAAGATTCCTGCTTCATCAAAAAGTCTGGCCGGGCGGTGGTGGCGCACGCCTTTAATCTCGGGAGGCAGAGGCAGGTGGATCTCTGTGAGTTTGAGGCCAGGCTGGACCGACAGCCTCCAAAACAATACAGAGAAACCCTGTCTCGTAAAACCAAGAAAAAAAGTCTGCCAGACACTATGGCCTAAGGGCTGAAGGGGGATGCCCCAACGGTACAGAGGAACTTTGAGTGACTGTTCAGGTAGTGAGGTGTCTCTGTTAACTCTGGAATTTATATATTATCCTTCTGTGGTCTTTGATGGAGTTGAAAACAGATGTTATGGTTATGGTTTTTCTTAGTTATGATAAAAGATGAATTACATATAAAACTGTATACTCACAAAGATGGGATAGATGATAGAATATTTTTCTTTAAATTTTGCCAAATGTTAATGAACTAAATATTGTAATTACAATTCTTGCTTGATAACTGTTTAGTTGTATATCATTTTACTATGTTAAAGTTAAAACCTTCCTTTTTATTTAGACAGAAAAGAGGAGATAATAGGGGATGTCCTTCTGTATGCTGTGAATATACGTTTCTCTTATTGGTTCATGAATAAAGCTGTTTCAGCCAATGGACAGGCAGTATGTAGCCAGGCACGGAGTATAGGTGGGGCTACCAGACTAGGAGAATGCTGGGAAGAGGAACGCAGAGAAGAGAGAAACACCATGTAGCTACTGAAGGAGTAACATGTTGGAGCATTACAGGTGAGCCACAGCCTCATGGCAATACACAGTTTAACAGAAATGAGTTAAGAGAGAGCTAGTCAGTAAGAAGCTGAGCCATCAGCCAAACAGTTTAGAATTAATATAAACCTCTGTGTATTTATTTGGGACTAAACGGCTGGGGGATTTGGTGGAACAGAAACGCTGTCTACAGACTCCAATTTATTTAATCAATCTAGCTGTTTCACAGTGGGTGGGGGGGTCCAGTCTGTTATTGCTATCCTAGTTTGCCTTCTCCTGCTGGATAAGCACCATGACCAAAAGCAACCTGGAGAGGAGAGGGTTTATTTCAGCTTACAATTGCAGTCTGTCATAAAGGGAAGTCAGGGAAGCAACTCAAGGCTGGAACCTGGAGGCAGGAACCAAAGCAGAGACTGCATGTAATTGTGGTAGATATTTCTAGGTGTTTCCTAGAAAAATTGCATCAATCTACAGTTCCTACCAGCAACATATGTGGTTTCCAGTTCCCTGTTCATTGCTAATCTAAGAGCAAAACCTTTCATTTGATATCACTCTTACCACAAAAGTGGATAGGTAGTTTAAGCACAATTTTTGTGGGGTTCAAGACAGGGCTTCTCTGTAAAACCAGGCTGGCTTCTAACTCACACAAATTCACTTGCCTCTGCCTCTCAAGTGCTGGGATTAAAGGCATATGCCACCACTGCCCAGTTGTGTGGTTGTTTATGTAAACTTTTTAAAAAGCCACAGTGTATGTATAAAGGTCAGAGGATAACTTGTGGAAGCCAGTTCTCCCCTCACAACATGTGGGCCAGTGATTAGACTTGGCCACAAGTGCCTTCACTGTCTAGCCATCACATCAGCTCCCCAGGTCTCAAAAACAATAGCTCTGGCTATTCTGGAACTCACTACATAGACCAGTGTGGTCTGCCTGCCTCTGCCTCCCAAGTGCTGGGATTAAAGGAGTGCCCTACCACACCCAGCTCCTAGTTTTGTTGCTAAGACAGAGCCTCATGTAGCCCAAGCAGACCTTAAATTCACTGTGTAGCTGAGAATGTCTCTGAACTGACTCTCCTGCCTCCAACCCCAAGTACAGGGATCATAGGTGTGCACCGCTGTCACGGTTTAGCATGAATTCCTTGTTTTCTTACCACTTTTCTTTGTGGTCTAGGTCTGTTTCTAGTCAATGAACAGTTCTTCGTACCTGAAATATGGAATACTTTAAAGAAGAATACTATAAATAGGAATGTGGTTCAGTCATGTAGCACTTATCTGTCATGTGTAAGGTCCTATTGTACAGACAAAAGCCAAAATGAGAGTTGAATTCCAATAATCAGACCATGGCCACCTGGACTCTGATCTCTGGTAACTTATCTTATACAGACATCTGTAGGCTGACTGCTATTGACCCATTCGACCTTACCAAAATGGCTAATCTCAAGAAAAGCCTGGGCTGTAAGGTTTACTACTTGACAGGTAACCTGTTCTCTCAGTAATAAGCCTACACACAAGTCTCATGGTGAAAAGACCAAGTACCTTGGGGCTGGAGAGATGACTATGTAGTTGAAAGTACTTACTCTGACTCTTAGCATGCATATAGAAGCTCATAACTCTATGCAACTCTCGTCCAGGAAATAAGATGTCCTTCTGCACACACACACACACACACACACACACACACACACAGAGAGAGAGAGAGAGAGAGAGAGAGAGAGGGAGGGAGAGAGAGAGAGAGAGAGAGAGAGAGAGAGAGAGAGAGAGAGAGAGAGAGAGAGAGAGAGAGAGAGAGAGAGAGAGAGAGAGAGAGAGAGAGAGAGAGGGAGAGAGAGAGAGAGAGAGAGAGAGAGAGAGAGAGAGAGAGAGAGAGAGAGAGAGAGAGAGAGAGAGAGAGAGAGAGGAGAGAGAGAAAGAGAGAGAGAGAGAGAGAGAGGAGAGAGAGAGAGAGGAGAGAGAGAGAGAGGAGAGAGAGGAGAGAGAGAGAGGAGAGAGAGAGAGAGAGGAGAGAGAGAAGAGAGAGAGAGACAGAATACCTACACATACAAAGTAAAACATAAAGGAATTTAAAAACCAAGTAACTTCCCCCTCAACTGTTCTCTCTGCTTGTCGCCATGTCCCCACGCAGTAAATTCTCAATTCCTACATTAGCAAATTCTTTTTAATGTCCCATCACTGGCCTTCCACACCTTGTTTCATGGCACTGAAACATAGCAGCATAAAATAAAAAGCCAGGTGTTATGGTGCATGCCTGCAGATCTTGGGCCTCTAGCTGGCTCCTGTCCACAGGGGCATGCATCTCCCTTAGGAGTGACAGGACAAGGCACCTTGAAGCTCTCTGCTCTCACAGCTTCTGTTCGTTTGGCACAGGCTCTCTCACTGTGTAGCTCTGGCTAGCCCAGAACTGAGATGTGCCTGCCTGTGACTCACAAGTGCTAGGGTTAATGGCATGAGTCACCATGCCCGGCCTCCCATCATTGTTATTTGAGACAGGGTCTTACTGTGTAGCTCTGGCTGGCCTGGAACTTGTTACACAGACCAGTCTGCCCTGACCTCAAAGGATCTGCTTGCCTCTGCCTCCTGAACACTGGGATTAGAGGTGTGCATCATCATGCCTTTTAAATAGCAATGTATAGTTACTGATGGCTAGTTTTATGTCATCTTGGCACAAACCTAGAGTCCTTTTGAGAAAAAATGACCCTCCTGGAGTGGCCTGTGATAAATCTTTAATGCATTTTCTTGATTGCTGACTGATGCTTGATGTAGGAGGGGCCTGCTCACTGTGCACGGTGCCATGCCTTGGCTGGTAGTCCTGGGTGCTAGAAGGAAGCGGGTTGAGCAAGCCAGGAGAAAGCCAGTAAGCAGTATTCCTATGCTTTAGTTCTGGCCTCCAGTCCCAGCACTTGGGAGGCAGAGGCAGACGATTCTCTGTGAGTTCGAGACCATTCTGGTCTACAAGAGCTAGTTCCAGGACAGGCTCCAAAGCTATACTGGGAAACCCTGTCTCAAAAAACAAAAAATCAGTCTTATCATCCATGGGCAGGTTCTGAGGTAAACAAAGGGTGAGGTGGCAGGAGAAGTTGGAAACTGTAAAATCTCTTGGAACTTGGTGTTATAGGGTCTCCTCCCTACATTCTGACTCTGAACCTCCCCTTCTGGGAGGAGGAGGGGAAAGATGAGAAAAGGTCTTACTATGTAGCTCAGGCTGGCATGGAACTTACTTTCCAGCCTAAACAGTTCTCAAACTTGATGTTGAGAAGCTTCTGGTTTTGCTTACCATCAGGGTCACACACATGCTAGGCAGCAAATACTCTTCCATTACTGCATCCCAGGCTGGTGAGATTTGTTTTTGTTATTTAATAATTCCTTATTTATTTGCATGTGTGTGGGTTTGCATGTCATTATTCCCATGTGGAAGTCAGAGGACAACTCCCAGGAACTGGTTCTCTCCTTCCACTCTGTAGATCCCAGGTATCTTACTCAGGTTATCAGGTATAGTGGCAGGCACCTTTTACCTGTTGAGCCGTCTTGTTGACTCTAAAGTTCATTCTTAACTTTACCTTCTCTCTACTGCCCTAATGCAATTTTATCCCAAAAGGTTACTTGCTGGAGCCATCCCCAGTGGTGGACAGTTCCCAGGAGGGGATGTAAGGAGTTGGCAGTTGGGGGGGAGGGGAACAGAAGTGAGCCAGGCTATGGTGATGGTGAGAATCTTGCAGCCTGACTGGCTAGCGGCCAGAGTGCTTCTCTATTTATACAGAATTTAGTAAGCAGGGATACAGCCATGTTGTTCCAAAACATGGATCACATAATTTTTGTTTTTGGACATGTGTTTCACTTCCTTTTGCTCATCTTTTAGTCTTCATTAATAAATCATAACAGAACAGTTATCATTTCCAATCATTTTCCCTCAGTTTGACATAATTGATAAAGTTATAAGCATTCTTACTCATTAACCCATAGCCCAATTTCTAAGAATCTGGAGGCATATGACAGCCTATTCTCAGGCTGGTAGTTTTTGTGGCTACAAGGACACTAGACCAAAACAAAATCTTCAAGCCAGCCCAGGTATACTGCCATGGCCTGAGCAGTGTATTATTAACTCTTAATGGTCAGAGTGCCCAGGAAAAATCCTCAGGCCAAAGCTGCTACAGTTATTTATTTTCTGGCATAATGCAATGTTCACATTTTATATCTTTATAAAATTTGTTATATGTCTAACCCTGGCATTCTGTTGTTCTTTGGTCATATGACACCATAGTGGCTCTGCATGAGCTAACTTTTCTAAGAAAGGGAGGTCCTGACGTCTCAAACTTGCATAGTCTTTCTACATCATTCTTTGCCCAACAATGTAAGTCTCTGTATAGGGCAGAGGTAACTTCAGTTAATCTGACTTTGTTGCTGTATAAGCCACGTAACTGCCTGAGTGTATAGTGGGAAGAGGCTTGCACTCTGAACTGTGGCCAGCTCCTCTAGCCCACCGAGTCTTGTTGGCCTTTTTGAGTTTACTCTGTTTTGATTATCTTGTTCCTGTGTAAGTATAGGGACAGATGTTTCAAGAGTGTCTCAGAGTCTCACAAAGAGACCTCTGGCTTCTTTATGTGTGTCACAACCTCCAAAGGGTAAGGAAGATCTTCAAGTAGATAAAGATAGCCCCCTAAAAGCGGGAGGGGTAGTGTGTTCAGGACTTTCCTGGGGAAACTTAGAAGCAGTACTCCTGGGAGAAGGCATAAATGATTCATAAGAAATTTCCCATCAATCCAATATCCCCAAATTGTACAAAAATTAAGAGTTCCCCAAGTATGATGGGGAGATGCAAACCAAAAGCAGCACGGTGGCCATCATGCAGCCCAGCTTTGCTGGATCTTTGTTAAACAGCTGTGCTGGCCTCATGACTTTTGCCATTACCGTCAGATATGGCTGTGCTAATCACTTACTCATTGAAGATAGAAGGACTCTTGGAGGCTGCTGGAGACCACGGTCTGGTACATCATCACCTGTACCCATAATACTTTCAGGACATCCATAGGATGCCTACACTGCTTAATCTAGGAGCCAGAGAAGACAGCAGGCCCCACTTCAGCTGCAAATACAGAGGGCCACACAACAGCCACGTCAGAGTTACTAGGTCAAAAGTGAGACAGCAAGAGGTTTCTAGGTCAGCATCTCTCTGGAGACTAGTCCTCCAGGCCATGTGAACCATAAATGGGGCAGGCGTCTCCAGGCAAGTGGAACAAGCTGAAAGGATGGGAACCAGAGGGCCAACATGGTGAGCAGGAGGCAAGTGGGAGGTGTGGAACTCAGGAAAGGCTGCAACCATGCCGATGGCTTACCTGTCACCTCCATGAACGGCCGTGCCAGCTTAGGACTGGGGGCTTATTTCCCTAAACATGAGATGTACTATTTCAGCAAATATTAGGGGAGTTCCTGAGATGGGCACACAGTTTCAATGCTTGTTTATGTGACGTTTACTACATTCCAGGTATTCAGCAGAGTGGCTGTTTCAGAAGTCTCCACTTACCTGCAATGCTGCTTTCTGTTACCTGCAGCCAATCACAGTCTGAAATATGAAAGTTTATTAAAACAGTTCATAGTTTAAAGTCACATAGTGTGCTGGAGAGTATGAAATATCACACCTGCAGCTCCAGCCTTGTCCAGCAGGTCCCTAATGTACATGACTGACAGTCAGTTACCACAGTTGTGCTAGCAGATCAACTGCCGCAGTATCACAATATCACAGTGCTAGTGCTCAATTAGCCTTTATCTCAGTAATAGCCCCAAAGCATGAGAGTTGTGATGCCAACAATTCAGAGAAGCCAAAGAAGCATCAAGTGCTACCTTTACGTGAGAAGGTCCAGTTCTGAGCCAAGCATGATGGTCATTAATCCCAGCACTCAGGAGGCAGAGACAGGTGGATCTCTGTGAGTCCAAGGCCAGCCTGGTCTACAGAGTTTGTTCCAGGACATCCAGGGCTACAAAGAAAAAAGAAAATCCCTATCTAAAAAACAACAAAGTCTAAGTTTTTTACTTAATATAATCTTAAAACTGTATGTTGAGGGCTGGAGAGATGGCTCAGTGGTTAAGAGTATTGGCTGCTCTTCCAGAGGTCCTGCGTTCAATTCCCAGCAACCACATGGTGGCTCACAACCATCTGTAATGAAATCTGGTGCCCTCTTCTGGTGTGCAGGAATATATGCAGACAGAACATTGTATACATAATAAGTAGATAAATCTTTAAAAAACTGTATGTTGCTAAAAGACCATGTTCACATGGTTTTTGTAATAGTGTTTTAAAATTTTATTACTTTTATGTGTGTGTGTGTGCAAACAGTGCATGTGCCACAGTGTGAGAGTGAAGATTAGAGGACAACTTTCAGAAGTCAGTTGTCACCTTCCACCACGTGAGTCCCATGGATCAAGCACCTTTATGAACTGAGCCGTCTTACCATCCCCTATTATATTTTTGATTGTTCTTTTATTTTCAGCATGGAAAATAGTTTATTACAGAAGAAAGTGAATAACTGTTCCATTGTTTTTGCTAATCTCTTACTAGGCCCAATTAATAAATTAGAATTTGTTATATGTTACGAATGTATAGGAAGACATCATATATATATAGAGAGAGTTATGCACTATGGCCTCAGTATTCTACTGGGAGCCATGCAATGTATTCCCTGTGGTTTTAACAGACCAATGTACTCTTCACATACACCTCACTTAGTCATCTCAACAGCTCTATTCTGGAAGAATAACCATACAGATGGGAAAGTGAGGGGCAGTCAAGGCTCATAGCTGCTTAGTGGTAGGACTGAGATTTGAATCCGAGCTGTCTGCTCCAGGAGCTCTGTCCTTAGTCGCCCATGTTGCACAGGAATGTGGGAGTGCTAGTCAGAAACTTCTCTGGCCTCACTTGGCCATGTGCCCATCTTCTGAGGCCACAGACAGGATGTAAAGGACAGAGTCTCCTAAAAAGTCATTTTTCTTTATTTCCCAGAACCGTTCCTGCCCTCCCTCTCAGTACAGTCTGAGAGGAAATGTGACAAGTCTTGCACCTCACAGGTTTCTTGACACTGTGTGACACCTGGCCACCAAAGAATAGAAGCTTCCAAGGCCTGATCAGGAGCCTGCTGTGCCAGGGATCTTGAACTACATATGGTGTTTCTTCTTGTTGCTTTGGTTTTGAAATAGGCTGTCACATTCACAGGCTCGGCTCACTATGTAGCCCAAGCCAACTGCAAAGTTGTGGCAATCCTGCTTCAGCCTTCTGAATACTAGGGTTACAGACATGAGCCACTATGCCCAGCATCAGCCATGGTGTTTCTAAGAGCAACTCCCAGGCAGGGGGCCCCTCAGTCATTCAATTATCCTTCCAGTAGAAGCATGTTTGCCTAGCTTGCTGGGCCTACCCCAGGAAGAGATGGGAGGGCCTTTGGAAAGCAGGCATCTCCTAGTGAAAGAAGGCAGGACCTGTGTCTGTAGTTCTGTTAAACTTGAAGAGGATCAGATCCCAGGGAAGCTTGTTGTAATTTATTAAAAAAAAAAAAAAGTGGTGCGAGAGAAAAAGATTCCATGCCACAGACTTCACATGGAGAGTATTTTTTGTTTTGTTTTTTAAATAAGGGGAAAGGAAATGGAAAAAGGGGGTAGGGAAGGGGGAAGACCAGCCTCTGGAGAGAGGAGCAGCAGAAGAGATAGGTGGGGGGAGATAGAGAGACAGGCAGAGAAGCAGAAACACACACACACACACACACACACCACACACCACACACACACACACACACACCACACAGAGAGAGAGAGAGACAGAGACAGAGACAGAGACAGAGAGAGAGACGGGAGGTGGACAGGGCCCTTTTAAAAAGGGAACAGAGTGAGTGTGCACAGGAGGTGCTCTTAGTGACTGCAGCTGAGGACGTATCCTGTCAGAATCCCAAGGGTAGGCCAGTACAGATGCCTGAATGCTACAAAGCTCTGAGAAGTGGCAAGCCAGTCCCTCCTCAGCTAACACAGGCTCTTCATACTGCACTGCCTTCCCTCTTCAACAGCTCAGGTTGAACTCACTGGGATGTTCAAATCTGTGAGGCGCTGCCGCGCTGGAAGAGCACTTCTTTCACCTTCTCCACAATGGTCTCCACCTCGGCCATGGCTCCTAGACCTGCAAGCAAAGTTCCTCTGTGACTGAGCGCCACCACACCAGCTAACCTTGCCTGTGGCCCCCACCCACATCCTAGGTCCAGGGAGCCCCAGTCCAGCTATACACGAGCTGGTCCCCCATATCCCTTCCAAGCTGGCCCAGGACAGGCTCTGGGAGTCATTTCATTAACAGTGTTTGTTCTATTGCCAAGGACCCCACCAGACACTTTACACATCTGTCTCACTTCAGCCTAATGATCATGAGAAACAGGAATCAGCACTCTCCATTGCCAGATGAAAACTGAGCTCAGAAAATAGTTCTGTCCGAAGTTACAGAACCACTGGACCACAGAACCCAAAGGTGACCCCAAAGCAAAGCCCCTTCTACAGCTCTGGGCTGAGTACGGCAAGAAGCCCACCTTGGTCTCCACACACCAGCTTTTTGCTCACACAGGGAATCTCCATGTATCCAAAGGCCTTGAGCTGGCCCACCTGCCACGCAGTGATAGGATGATCCCACATGGCAGTGTTCATGGCAGGGCAGAAGAGTAGGGGCTTGCTGCGGTCCCAGGCACGGATGACACAGGTCTGTGAGGAAGTGGGAGAGAGGTGATGATGCTCTGCCTATTCCTCTTCCTCAGTACCTCCAAGTCTCTCCCTGCTGTCCTCCAGCCATAGTCAGCAAAACAGTTGACTGGAGGTCACACATCTACAGAGACATGTTCTTGCATCCTTAACTGGGGAACAGCTGACTCTTCAGCCCACAGTATCCCCCCTCAGGCTCTGGCATGGTCCTAGACACAGGGGATACTCAACCAGCACCCATAACGCCCCAGATACCTCCAACAGATCTCCAATCTGTATGCAATCTCCCCAGCTAGGCCTTCACACAGACTCATAACTTCAGGGCTGGGAAGCAAACCTAGGGGCAGGAGGCTGGCTTCACTATCCACTGGAAGGCTAGGAACCAGATTGTTCATGTTCTACCTAGCAACAGCTCTACTTCCAGGCCAAATGGACCCTGAGAATGAAAACATCCAACACATGATACCTTTTCTCAGCCATTATCTCAAGTCCCTTACCTGTAACTCTATAAGGTAAGTGCAGTCCCTTGTTCACAGATGAGCAAGCTGCAACTCCCTGATAAACAGTTATCCAAGGTCACACTCAGACACAAACATGGTCCTGTGGAACCACCCATTGGACTGCAGTCTCTTCACCTCCCAAAGCTAGACCACACCCAAGTCACACAGCAGAGCAACTATGAAAGGGCTTGACCAATTCAGATCCTCCCTTCCTCCCTCTCTCCCTCCCTTCCTAGTTTCCAACTCAGAGTCTTAAGGTTGTGAACTCTGAAGTCATACAAGCTTGAGATCAAACCATGGTTGAATCCTACGTATGGTGGCATATGCCTGTAATCCCAGTCCTCTGGAGACTGAGACAAGACAATTTCAAGTTCCATACCAGGACCATATTTTTTTTTAAAGAAAGAACTGCCAGGTAGTAGTGGTGCACACCTGTAATCCCAGCACTTGGGAGGCAGAGGGAGGTGGATCTCTGAGTTTGAGGCCAGCCTGATCTACAGAGCAAGTTCCAGGACATCAGGGCTGGCTACACAGAGAAACCCTGTCTGAAAAGGAAGAAAGGAGGGAGGAAGGGAGTGAGGGAAGGGAGGGGAGGGAGGGGAAGGAAGGGAGGAAGGAAGGAAGGAAGGAGAAAGGAAGGAAGAAGAAAAGAAAAGGGTAAACTGGGCACGATAGCACACTCCTTTAATCCCAGCACTTGGGAGTGAGAGGCATGCTGATTTCTCTGAGTTTGAAGCCAGCCTGGTCTACATAGCAAGTTCCAGGAGAGCACTACATAGACCCTGTCTCAAAAAATAAAATAAATAAAAATAAGAAGGAATGTGAATGCTTTTGATGGTGATGTGCTATGGTAGTAGTCTTTTGAGGCAGCCTTGTGTAGTCCAGGTTAGCCTGAACTGGCTATGTAACAGACGACCTTGAACTCTTGGTCCCTGCTTTTCCAAGTGGTGGGATTACAGGTGGGTACCCCAGATCAAAGCTCTTAGCTGAGGGCCTAGCACTAAGTACAGGCTCCACGACATGGACTCTTCCATTACCCCAGGCACAGGCTCAGGAGGCCAGGGACCACCTCCCAGAGAAATGGGCTCCTATGCTCAGACTACTCCTCCTGAAAGCTCCTGGGGAGACAGCAACTGTGACAGAGTCCTTTCGGGAAAGGAGAAGGGAGCAGAGACCAATGCAACAGAGTCGATGCCTGCCTGTCCCTTAGTGCCATTACCCTCCTGGGACAGCAAACAGCCTCAGAATCTGGCTGCTTATGTCATTCCAGACACCAGAGTTGGTTTTCCACCAACTCCTCTCAATATGACAGCCTAGCTATGAGTGGACAATTTCAGTCACACTTCCCCTTGGCTCTGTGCCACCTGCTGCTTTTGCAGGAGTTGTGAGCAAGCCTAGAAGGGCCTTGATGTCTGGTGTTGGGGCAGACTGGGCTGGGTTCTAAGAACCCTCAAAGCACAGCACACGGACCACAGCAAACGCCCAACCGTCTGCCCTCAGCATGGCTGCTTCCCCAGCGCTGACTCGGAGCTCAGCACATCCTGGACAAACCACAGCTCCTCTGAAGCAACCAGCAGTGGGAAGGAGAGAGAAAGGACACTGGTTCCCACAGCCAAGGGGCTGGCACCGTGCTCAGTGTCTCAGCCTGGCCCCTGGGAACCCACTCAGGCAGGGCAGAAGGCTGGATCCTAGTCAAGAGACTAGCACTGAGCCAGACTGTAACCCTGGGGATTCACCCCCTTTCTGGACCTGACAGTTCAGCACAGAGGAAAGGCCAGAGCAGATAGAGACAACCATTCCCAGGCTGAGGGCCTGGAGACAAGGAATGCAGGACATGTAGCATGCTGCTCTCCAGCACCTTTCTGATGCTGGAGACAGGACGGTCTGGAAAGAGGGAGTGGGCTGAGCTTCCTTTCAGGGTTCTAAGACACCCACTGAGCAGAAGGTAGCCCACAACCAAGGATGCTTACAGTTCAAACCACAATACCGGAGAACTGTCTGCAACATCTGTGCTCAGGTGAAACTGTTTGAGGAAAATGGTTAGTTTGGGGACACATTCTACTGTTCAGCCAATTCTGGAGAAGACAACCTCAAAGATAGGGAGTGTGCCAGCCTGGGGGGAGGGGGAGCCAAGCTCTCAGGCCATGCCTGCAATCCCATCACTTGGGAAGGGAAAGCAAGAGGATCAGGATTTCAAGGCCAGTGGACTATATGAGATATTTGTTTTATATGTATGTAGGTGTTTTGACTGCATGTATGTCTGTGTGCCTGCTGTCCATGAAGGCCTGTGGTGATATAGTATTTATGATTTATTAAAGCTCGCCTGAGGATTCAAAAAAGCAAAGTCTGTCTCAAGCTATAGAGATCAGGCAGTGGTGATACACACCTTTAATCCCAGCAGCAAGAAGCTAGGAAGTGGTGGTACACACCTTTAATCCTAGGACTCAGGATTAAGGTAGATGAGTCTCTGTGAGTCCAAGGCCACTCAGATCTACACAACATTGATCCAGTACTTAAGAGAAACAGCTCACACAAAGATGATCTCAGTATCTGGGATTACACGCCTTTAATCCCAACATCAGGGAGGTATATAAGACAGGAGCAAGGTCTCAGTATCAGGCATTCATTCTCCAGCCACATTGAGAATAGGAATGTCCCAGCCCTGTCAGAGATAAGAGCTCTCTGGTAGCTTGGCTGCTTTGCTTTCCTGATTTTCAGGTTAAACCCAGCATCTGTCTCTGGTCTTTTATTTTTCATGTCACAAAGGCCAAAAGAAGGTGTCAGATCCCGAGACTAGAGTTACAGGCAGTTGTGAACCACCATGTGGGTAATAGGAATTAAAACTGGGTCTTCTAGAAGAGCATTCAGTGCTCTTAACCACTGAGCCATCTCTCTAGCTCAGTTACAGGCTATATTCAAAAAAAGCAAAGGCTTGGTATATAATAATAATTGTAACAACAACAAACAGAGGGGAGACCTGAGTTTTCAGAGGGTAGGAAAAACCCTCAGACAGCTGGCTGGGGCTCAGCTCTGACACCGGTGTGTTCTAGCACATCAGCTTCCACTAGCCCGCCAATGGGAGTCCAGGGATTTGGGGTACATGACTGAGCACCTCCCTCACCTGTTTCAGTGCCCTGCTCCCTGGTCCCAGTCCTACTGGGCAGTAAGGACCATGTTGTACGTGGCTCTGCTTCTCTGACCTACTCAATCTGCTCCTGGCCACAGCATCAGGTGGGGTTCCTCCCAGCCTAAGATCTTAGTCTAATAATGCTGAAGTCACAAGCTACTTCCCAGAGGAGGAGCTAAGACCCTCCTAATAAACAGACATGGACAGAAGGAACTCAAGGTTTCCCAGAGGAGGAGCTAAGACCCTCCTAATAAACAGACAAGGACAGAAGGAACTCAGGGTTTTCCAGAGGAGGAGCTAAGACCCTCCTAATAAACAGACAAGGACAGAAGGAACTCAGGGCTTCACACTCGGTACACAAGCATTCTGCCACTATGGGCTGCTACACCTCCAGTCCTCTTTATTTTCTACTGCACAGGCCTTGAACTTTTGATCCTCCTGCATCAGCCTCTAAAGATGCTAGGATTACAGGCTTATGCCACCGGGCCCAGGTCAGAGAACATTAACTTCATATGTGAGCCCCTAAAGCTCCTGGTGCAGTTTCAATACTCACTTCTTCACCATTTTCAACTCTAAAAATGAGCTGAGTATAGTAATACACACCTGCAATCCCAGTATTTAGAAGGCAGAGGCAGGAGGACTGCTAAAAGTTTGAGACAAGCCTACATTCTCATTCTCTCTCTCTCTCTCTCTCTCTCTCTCTCTCTCTCTCTCTCTCTCTCTCTCTCTCTCTCTCTCTCTCCTCTCCCTCTCTCTCCCTCTCTCTTTCTTACACACACACATTAAATTCAAACAAAAATATTTATGAAAGAAAAATCACCTCCTACCACATACAAGTAGTATAGTAAGTGCTTACTGAGTGTCCAGCACTGAGCATGCTCCACAGACTGATGGGGTCACTACAGTACTCACCAGTACTCCTCCTGCCTGCATGGGTGACCACAAGTCTCTCTCAGACCAAGCGCTCCCTGAGTCCTCACTATGAGCCTCCAGGACATGGGCAGTGAAAGATCAAGAAATAGAGGGAGGGGTGACCATAAGACCTTCTGGGGATGATCACATAAAAAAAGCAAATGCCATTTACAGGAGCAGCTCCCAGGAGGTCTCACAGGCATAAGCCAATCTGGCAATCTCTTCTCACCTGTTTTTTTTTTCCTTCTTTCTCTCCAAGCTTTCTCTGAAAACTGGGTTTTAGCTTTGGAGCCAAAAGGACTATAGAGAAATAAGTATGTGAGATGCGTGAGGAGTGGACGCCTTTATCAGAGTGTCTACATGTATTTCTAGATCCTGGGGGAGGCAGAACTGACGGAGAAGCAACAACGGCAGAGACGTCGATGGAGCTGCACGCAGAGGGCAGCTGTGGAGAAGGAAGGCGGAAGGGCAGGGGCCAAGGGTGGGGCACCCGGCTGACCTCTGAGGGCAGGAGAGAGTGGACACTCCCAGATAGCACTGGCAAAGCCAGCTGATCCATCAGACCCAGAGCCTCAGCCTCTTTGCTAAAGAGACAAGGGCAGGGGCCTGCTGGACAGACCTTCGCCCCAGAGTAACAGATTTCCTTGTACGGTGCGATCTGCAGCTCAGCAAACTGGGCGCAAGGCTGGAGGAGAGACACCAGGAGTCACTCACAAGTAAGTTGTCACAGATGCCACTGGCAACCTTCCCCAGAGTGTTGGCATCAAGGGGAGCCACTAGAAGGAGGTCAGCCCACCTTCGCAGGTCAATGTGGAGAACTGGGTCAGAGCGGCGCTTCCACATCTGCCAAAAGAGAGAATCAACCCAGTCACTCTCCGTGTGTGGGGGGAAGGAATGATGGCCAAATAGGCCAGGTACAATAAGTTGAAAAAACCCAAGGAAACCACCTAGCTCTCCCTCAAAGTCTTCCACTGTCCCCTCTCACAGTGAAGCTGGCAAGCTTTGGCCATGGAGCCAGCAGCTTGACAGAAACCAGGCCTGAGGAAACAAACGCTCCTTGTCTCTCTGAGCTTATTCCCTTTATGGTTTGGTTTTCAAGAGAAATGACATCTGGCAGGGAACTCCTGGCCTGTCTGCTTGAGGCGGATGCTTGGGTTGTCCAAGCCAGTAGAAGGGCTCTGGGGCGGTGAGAAATGAAGGGGGAGGGGAGGGAGGGGAGGACAAGCCAGCCAGAAATGTTCGAGGCTGAGAATGTTTTAAAATGCCTGGCAGGGAAGCCCTATGAGGCCCACACTGCTCGCCTGGCAAATCGGCTGATGCCCACCCCTCTGCAGGAGGGCAGAGGCATGGCCAGCAGCCATGAGAAGTGAAACACTCTGGATAGCCTTGACGCTGGGAGCCACATGGACAAGGGTGGTGGGAACAGAGCTCCTCTGTGGTTTCATCAGCCCAGATAAGTACAAGGACACTCAACCCCAGGCACTGGGCCAAAGCTGAGCTCTGCCTGAGGAAGGCGGGACTACAGGCCTCCCCACAGGCCAGAAGCTAGACAGATGTTTTCCTCATTGCTTCTACCCAGATGGCCCTGACCACTAACTTGAGCCCAGACTGTGTGCTCCAGCAGCCAGGACCATAGGCTGCAAGGAAGATAGCTCTGTCCTGCTGGAAGAAAAGTAATGGGCCCACACTGACCTCCCATTCATCAGCATCACTGTAGAGGGTGACAGGAACATCCTGAGGGCTATAGAAATGTTTGGCTCTCTCAGTTGTTACCACTGTGACTTCCAGCTGTCACCAAGAACGTGGAGGGAAGGAAGAAGAGAAAGAAAAAAGTTACTAGAGTCACAGGCCCACATGAGGGCCAGTGCAGGCAGATGTGCTCCTCAGCGTGGTGGTGAACAGGATTTCCCCTTAGCAATGAAGCTCATGTTTACACAGCTACTTCCGCTGTCACTCAAAGGTCAGGCCCTGCCAGGTGCAAACATTTCACTTCCCTATTTAAGGGGCTGCTGAGAAATGAGTCACCAACTGCCTCGCAGTATATAAAGCAGCAGCACTTGCCATTCGGGCAGGAGAAGCCAGAGGCAGTGGAAGGCAGACGATGAGAGAAAACTCAAGTCTACCATAGGCAGCAGAGGCCAGCCAAGGAGACTCACAGGACCAAGGTCTGCGCCAACAGCTTGCTAGCTACAGGCCAAGGCCCTGACAGACGCTGTGTGCATGCTATGTCGGTATTCTGTGTCAGTGAGAGAGCAGAGTCCCCTCACTCACTTCAGGAACAAAGCCTGGGTGTGGGAAAGGACCTCAGGCTACAGGAGTCTGTGCCCTCATATGGGGGAGAATGAGTATCTTCACCTTATCCATGACTGAGGAAGCACTGATGCAAACACAGAGGGTGACAGAACACGGCCTAGAGAAACAGCCCAGGAGGAAGTCACTGAGCGGGGAAGGGAGGAAAGCCACACCTTAGGAGAAGCCACTGAGTCAGGAAAAGGACATTCATCCAGGAGGACGACTAGTAAAGAGTGACAGCATCACTGACCACCAGGGCTGTGGGCAAAGGCCGCAGTGTCTGACCAGAGCTAGCCACATAGCCGGGACCAGAATATAAGCAGGGATATAAGTTGGAAGATTCCACACAGGAAATTCAGCTTCCTGCCCGCTACAGAAACACTAAAGGCTCGATGCTGTGGATCCACATTCCTGCTTGATAAGAACTTGGTGATATCAGGTCAAGGCTGCCTCTTGGGACATGGTCTAGTCACCACTCCTTCCCATCGAGGATGTTTCTCCCTGTTGCACAGACCAGGGCTCAATAAGTCCCACCATGAGAAGAATGTTACACAAACTCAATCATGCATAACTTTCCAAGTAGGAGAAAAAAATGAGTCTACTCAAGGAAAGAAAGAAAAGGAAAAGCAGCAGAGAGAAGATGCATTAAATAAAACGACAGAAGTGGCCGCATGTGGGGACACATTCCTGCAACCTCAGCACGCAAAAGGCAAAGGCAGGAGGATTACGAGTTCCAGGCCAGCCTGGGCTACATAGTGAGACTCTACAGAGGACTCCGGCTGTAGCTCAGTTGGAAGAGTGCTTGTCTAACTTGCACAAAGCCCTAAGTCTGATCCCCAAATGGCATATAGTCAGGCATGATGGTACACACCTATAATCCTCCACTCAAGAGGTGGAGACAGAAGATAGAAATTCAAGGCACTTTTGGCAATAGTGATATAGAGTTCAAGACCATCCAGAGATACATGAGACTGTATCAAATAAAAAGAAAAGGAGGAGGCTGGGGAGAGGAGGGCTAGGGAGTAGGCTAAGTAGTTAAGGCATGGGTTCAATTTCCAACACTGAAAAAATACAGACGGCAGAATTAAGTCCAAATGCAATAAGCATAAATATATAACAACCTATACTTCTGATCAAAATACACATTTTCTGGGCTGGCAGGATGGCTCAGTGGGTAAAGGTGTTTGCCACTAACCCTAGACATGAGTTCAACCCCTGGAATCTGTTGGAAAAAGAAAACTGACTCCCTCAAGTTCTCCTCTGATCTCCACATACATGCAATGCATGTACACTCACAAGATAAATAAACAAAAAAATGTAAAGACAAACTCATTCAGACTGGGTGCAGTGGCACACGCCCATAACATCAGCTTTTCAAAAGCTTTTCAGGAGGTTAAAAAGTAGCCTTGGGAACTTAGCAAAACTGTCTCAAAATAAGATAGAAAAGGGCTGGCAGCTCAGTGGCAAAGTATTTGCCTAGCATGTGTGAGCCCTTTGTTTGATATCTAATACTGCAAATAAAATAATAATAAAATAAGCTTTCAGCCAAGTAAAGTAAATTAAACTCTCAAGAACAGAGGAGGGAAATGACAGCAGTTAAGACTTGTCAACACAGTTTTGGAAAATTAATGTGGAAGGAAGCAAATGAGATTAGAAGACCAAATACTAGGCGCCCACAACACCACTGAAAACAAGCCCACCGGAGGAAAGGAGGGGACAGCTCAGAGACCAGGAGCAGGGTACCTTGGAGGGCAGGCAGGAAGTGGAGCTGAATGCAGGACTGTTCCACCACCTACAGGGCAGTTAAAGCCTCCCAGCCTCCATCCCAAGCCAGCAGTCAGATGTTAACAGCCATCTGAGCTGTCACACAGAGGCCAAGCAGCCCTGGGCTAGAAGTGCATCTACAGAATGCCCAGACACTGGAAGACTTCTCCAGCTGAGCACTCGACACTGTGTCTGCAGGCAGGAGACCTGTGAGGACTTTTCTGGAAAACTCAATGGTGCCGGGACTATTTGGTGTCTGAGGACCCCCAACACAATCATTCATTCTCAGCTGAGTCATGGCAATGGAGAGAAGTTTCCACCCAGCTTTTCACAGCCAAGTAGGTGCAGTCAAAGAACAAGAGACAATTGAAGAAAACCCTCTAGGTCAGAGAACAAGATTAAACAACTGAACAGAAAACAGAAACTCATAGACAATGCAGGGAGAAAACTTACAACTGAGGGATGCACCCAGGAAACAAGAACGCAGTGCTATTTTTTTTTCTTTTTATGTGTATGGGTGTTTTGCCTGCATGTATATCCATGTACCATGTGCATGTTGTGCCTTCAAAGACTAGGAAAGACTGTCAGATGTCCTAGGACTAGAATTGCAGACAGCTGAGAGCCACCGTGTGGGTGCTGGGAATTGAAACCAGGTCCTCCACAAGAGCAGCCAGTGTTTTAACTGATGAGCCATCTCCGCATTCAGGGAACAAAAGGGACTCTGGCAAATTAAAATTATAGTGAAATTTAAAAAAGTTCCGTGTAGCTGGGCATGGCAGCTCACACCTTTAAGGTTAGCACTTGGGGAGTCAAGGAATATCTCTGGAAGATCAAGGCCAGCCTGATCCATGTAATGAGTTCCCGTGCAGTTTACATAGTAAGACTGTCTCAAAGAGCGAAAAAGTAAATTTCAAAAAAAAATTCAATTCAATACAAAGCTAGGAGTGGTGGTGTGTGCTTGAACAAAAACATAAAACTATGAAAACAATCAGAAGACCAATGCAGGGGAGCTAAATCTGAACAATAAAGTCCACAGGGAAACAACAGAAAAGGGAGGCAAAAACAAAAATAAAAACACAAACCAAAAAAAAACCTGTTTAATCAAGCCAAATGTGACAGCCATGGAAAGCTGAGGCAGGAGAGCATGAGTGTGAGACTAGCTAGTGGCGCACAGTGAGACCCTATCTCAAAAGGGGTGGGGCGAAGGAGCAGGGACAGGAGGAAAAAAGAAAATGAATGTACTCAGGAAGCTGAAGCAGGAGGACCATGAGTTCCAGGAAAACCTGAGATACAGAGAGAGCCTGTCTCAAAAACAAATGCACAACACAAACCATAGCCCTAAGAGCCTCCATGCGCAGCAGCAATTTGTAATTGGCAAAAACTCACAAAGGCCTCATCCATGCTACTGCTAAGTCCACATCCAGGCTTGTGATGCCTCGGGTTCTTGTAAGACCCACACTAACCAGAGTTGGCTCACGGCTTGCTTGCTCTATGGCAGCTCCTAAAATCTTAACCCTGCTGCTCGTCCTGGCCTACTCTCAGCTTGTACCACCATTAGCAGCCCCCAAAGACACTGATGAGTACAAGAGACCTTCCACAAGGCCCACAAGCTAGAGGAAGGGAAAGAGGGATGAAAGAGAATCAAGAATGTACCCCTTGTGTGTGTGTGTGTGTGAGTGTGTGTGAGTGAGTGACACGAGGTCTCAAATATCCCAGTCTGGTCTTGAACTCCCTATGTAGCCAAAGATGAACCTGAACTTCTAACCCTCTGAATGCTGGGACTATACTTATATCATCACACACATTTTACGTGGTTCTTGGAATTGGCAAAGGCCTTTGAGCAGGTACTCTATCAACTGAGCTATATCCCCAACAAGAATGACCTCTTTCACTGGTTATAAACAGCCTCACAACATCTCCAGATAGTCAAGGAAGATGTCCGTTACAGATGCCATGTAGGGTTAAGAGATACAGCCAGTGACAGAGAGTTTACCTAACATGTATGAGATTCTAATCCTAGGTCCTAAAGCAAAAGAAAATACACAAACAAAACTTCACCTAAACCCAAAAATGCTGTCTCAAATCTTAAATTTAAGATACAACTAAAGGTTAGAAAGGGTTTGCTGCTCCAGCATGGCATCTCACAACTACCTGTAACTCCAGTTCCACAGGATCCAATGTCCTCTTCCGGCCTCTGCAGGCATATGCACACACTAAGACATGAATAAAATGGACACTGCCATGCCTATCCTCAGTGAGCACCTATAGAATCTACCTACTTATTTATTTATTCTTTTTTGAGACAGTGCCTCACTGGCTGGCCTGGAACTCAGGCACCCACCTGCCTTGTTTCAAGACGAGGTTTTGGGGCTGGAGAGATGGCTCAGAGGTTAAGAGCACTGACTGCTCTATCAGAGGTCTTGAGTTCAATTCCCAGCAACCACATGGTGGCTCACAACCATCTATAATTCAATCTGGTGCCCTCTTCTGGCATGTATATGTAATAAATAAATAAATCTTTAAAAAAAAAAAAAAAGACGAGGTTTTGTGCAGCCCAGACGAGCCTCAGACTTACACATGTGGTAAAGGCTTTTGGCTTCCATCTCTTAAGAGCTTACCACCCATCCTGAACACTGGGTCCACCTTTCTCTACTCAGAGCTCTTGGAAAGCTGCTGCTTGAAGCTCTAAAACCCTAACCCTAATACCCAAGCCTCTTGCCAGCTCTAAGGAAAACCCTGCCTAGGGCTAGCTCACAAACATTCCCAAATCGGCACTGTCCTTGTTCAGGTCTGCTGGCTCTGCTGGCTCTTCACTTGCTTCCCTCTCTGCAGGGCATTCAATGTCCCGGAGCCTTCATGGTGCCCCCACTTCCCCACCACCTCCTGAGGATCTCCAACCAGGCATCCTTGAGGCCTCTTACCCTAAGCAACAAGTCTACTTGAGACTGTGAAACCCTCCAGGGTATACAGCCACACTGCTGGGAGCCTCCTGGGACAATGCATTCATCTAAAGAGTAATGTGAACAACATGTGACAGGAAGGTCCTCCACATGCCCTTCCCCAAGCCTAATGCTATTGGGCAAGCCCAGGCTAGTTTTCTGGTTTTAAAGAGATGCCATTGGTCTGACTCATCAACCCTATGGGTTTGGTTATTTCATTTTCATTCAGAAGGTCCTGAGAGCAAAACGCTGGGTATGTTCTGGATCAGCACTACCTACACACACACACACACACACACACACACACACACACACACACACACACACACACACACACACACACACAGGACTACTCACTCATTCATTCATTTGCATAAGGCAATAAATGCCAAGGAGTTCTGGCAGGGCAGAAAATGCCCTAAGGGCAGGAACCCCGCCAGTGCTTTCTCTGAAATCTTTGTGGGTTCTAGTGGAATAGAGCTGGGCATTAAAGTCTTCTCTCCCACACTGTATAACTCCCGAGTCAGCTCTGTGCTTGGTACCCACTGAGATCCCTCTAAGATTAGGTTCATATTGAACATTTTAACCTGTATTTCTTTGTGTGATGTGACTGAAGCCTGGCCAGACACAATTGCATAAGCTGTCTACATCTTGTCTAGCCTTTATAGAGATTCCTTCCTGAAACCAGTTCTCAGGTCTGGTTTCCTTTTCTCTGCTGAATCTGGAATCTGGGGCTCCTGGAGAGTTGGGGGCCAGAGGTAATGGGAACAGAATTTTGCAGTGATGTTTCCACCTCTACTTTAGGCCCCTGGTCTTGTCCAGGTTATGGTAGAGGTCAAAGAAGCCTGTGTAGAAATACTTCACAGTCACAGCCTGAGAGAAATCCCATGGCCAGAGTCTCCACCTCTATCTCTGTTCTCTACTAGAAGCCAGAAGCAAGACCATCCCTAGTTATGACAACCAAAACCTGTCACATAGGTTAGAAAACAAAAATTTAACAGAATGATACAAAATGAAGCCCATCTCCCTCCACAACTACCTCCAAAGAGAAAAAACTGCAGGTAGTCCTAGATACGTAAACATTTAAAGGCATCATGTTACATATATTAAGAACCAACAAATGTTTTTTATCATGGTTGGAGACTCTGAACTGTGTCCTAACTGACACGCTCAGAGGCAGTCACAGGCAATGCATAGGTTGGTTATGCAATTATGAAAAACAATGCATGAGATGGGGACGTGCTCTGTATATGTGTGTGGTCAGAGGACTTTATGGATTTGGTTCTTTCCTTCTACCTTTATAAAAGGATTGAACTCAAGGTGTCATCTTGTATTGTTGGGCCATCTTACCTAGACCATCACTTTTAAATTTGGTGGGGGTTTTTTTGAGACACGGTTTCTCTGTGTAGCTCTGACAGTCCTGGAAATTGCTCTGTAGAGCATGCTGGCCTTGAACTTGGAGATCCGCCTGCCTCTGCCGTCCAAATGCTGGGATTAAAGGTGTGTGCCACCACCTCCCAGCTAAATATTTTATTTTAAAATTTTTAATTGTTGGGGCTTGAGAGATGGCTCAACAGTTAAGAGCACTAGCTGCTCTTCTAGAGGTCCTGAATTCAATTCCCAGCAACTACATGGTGGCTCACAGACATTTATACTGGGATCTGATGCCCTCTCCTGGTGTGCAGGCATACATGCAGATAGAGCACTCATACATAAATAAATACAACTTTTTAAAAAGCTTTAATTGTTAACTCTGTGTGTGTGTGTGTGCTTGTGTGGGCGTGGGCGCGCACACGCTCATGCAGATTCACAGAGGCCTGATCTGATCCCCAGAAGCTGAAGTTACAAGCAGCTGTGAGTCACCCAACATGGAAGCAAACTCAGGTCCTCTGGAAGAACAGTGTGCACTCTTAACCAATGAACCATTGTTTGTCCCAAAGATATGAGGAGAAAGACCATTGACCCAAATCATCACAGCCAAATTAGTTAAAGCAAGCTTCTTTATTCATGTACATGGGCTGCCTCCCCCTAAGGCAGGGTTTGAGGTGTCAGCATTAGATGTGAGGAAGACAACCTTTTGATAGCTCAGGAGTAGGGGACTTCCAATGTGGGATTTAATGGGCAAAATAGGCGGGATTACAGGAGCAGACCATCGTAATAGTCCTAATGACCTCCTGAAACAAAGATAGGGTTGCAAGGTGGCCTTAACAAAAGTTAGTCATAATAAGGTTGCTATAAGAACCCTTTTGAAACAAAGGTAGGGTTGCAAGATAACTGGTTATTAACTTTTTGAAACAAAGGCACAATTTCTGTTCCTGGAACAGGCAGTATATAGAACCACTTATGGTTAAAGGTGGGGCATAGCCCAATCCTATTTTCCTCCTCCTATCGCTGGGATCATTTCACTGTTCTAATCCACTTCAGTAACCCACTGAGAGTCTGCACCATGAGTATGCCATAACTCTGTGCTCAGGGTTTGTTTTCAGTTGTTTTGAAATCACCAACAATGCTATAATGAGCATCCTTGAACTTCTGCAACCATAGAATGTAATTGTAGAAACGAAACAAAGGCTACGAGCATTTAAAATGTTTCTGCATATTGACAAACTAGCTGGAAAGGCAGAATCTACTTCATAAGGTTACTTCCCATCTTCGGCCCTGGGTGTCCTGATGGGAATGCTAGAAACTTACCTTTCCATAAACCCAAGGACTACCAACTCCCTCCCTCTGGCTCTCAATCCTGATGCCACCTGCACAGAAAAGTAACTCTGCTGTCTGTTTCCTCTTCCCGGATCAGGTCAGACTTGCCCACCAAGGTGCAAACATAGAGCTGACAACCTGAATGAAAATGGTGCCCACATACATAACAACTATGGAGCTGCAAAACATTCTCCTAGATGGCCTTTGGGTCCTAGTCCCTTTTGTCTTCACATCTAGAATCTTCTAATACCAGAGCCAAAAAGACCCTCAGGATAAATTACCTGCAAGCCTGCCTTCTCGTCACTGCATGGATAAAATGACTAAGGCTAAGAAAGGAGACAAAAACAGAAGTAAACCGGCTCAAAGTCCCAGTGCCAGGAACTTCTATGCTTCTTTCCTCTTTTTTTTTTTCCTTTTGAGACAGGGCCTCACACAGGCCTCAAACTGGGTATGTGGCTGAGGATGGCCTTGAACTTCTGACCTTTGTGCCTCTGCGCTGGGATTACAGGCCTGTACCACTACTCTTGGTTTTATATGGTGTTGGAGACCACAAGTCCAGGACTCTGAGCATGCTAGGCAAGTAGTCACCTGAGCTACATTTCTAGTCTTTTTTTTTTTTTTTTTTGAGGCAGGGTCTGAGTTGACCCTCAGTTCTTTTCCCTCCTGCCTCCACCTCCCAAGCGCAACAGGTGTGTGCTCCCAGGTCTGGCTCAGAGCCTCTTTCCTCCTACCCCTTACTGTTTTACTCTTCAGCCTCACAAAGGTGCCTGGGCTTTGCTGGTGACTTCTCTCAACTGTTTATGTGGAAGACCAGCAGCTACGTCCACCACTTATGCCTGCTTACTCCACTTGGCCAAGGCCCTCACATCCCTCTGACCAGCTGTGGGATGACAGCACAGCCTCCAGGCCAGCGGCTCTCCAGGACACCTGCACATGCTGGCACACCAGGTGTGTACGCAGAATGGCCTGGCTACCTGCAACCCACACAGATGCCTGCTGACTAGTCACAAGCTGATTGTCCTCCAGAGAACCGGGAAAACCTTGTTCACATGAATGATCAACCCAGCAAAGAGCTGAGGGCGATTGCTCCAAGTGACCTAGACTCCACTATACAGGGGCACTGGGAAGCTCAGTACCCCCAGGGAAGAAACTGGAGGGAAGAGCAAGCGCTGGGAAGGCGGGGAGTGGCCACCACATACACTAGGGTCCACCCGATTACCATGGGCAAAGCTAGGTTTAGCCAGCTGCCAGCCTTCAGGATGAGAACGTGGGGAACTTCACGTACAAAAAAGGGGCTGTAGTTCCAGGGGCTTTTCCCATGTTGGAGTCTCAACAACGTCAGTAACTCAAGCCATTTGGTGGCCCAAAGGCTATGACACAGAGCAGAGGAGGGGTGCCAGACAGGAAACACACACTGTTAAGTGCTTCCACGTGTCAAGCTCTGAGCCAAGTTGTTGTCAAACTGTGTCAACGGCCCACCCCTTCCACACCTGGGGGTTGGGCAGAAGGACTCATCCCTACTTTTGAAACAAGAAAGGCAGGAGAGGTTGGCCTCCACAGTTCAGTGCCCTCTGGCTGCCTCTCTTGGGCTCTAACCCCAGCCAGAGAAAGAGTCAGCGGGCAGAGGCCTGCTCCAGACATAGCCTGTCCTCCCTCCCAAGGGCCCAGGCTAAAAAAGCCTGGGGTGGGTGGAGCCACCACCCAGCAGGCAGCCCTTTCCTCACACCCTCACACAAGCGTGGGCTGGGAGGAAATGGCGGAGTTGCCATTCCCTTGTGCTCTGAGGCTGCCCATCTGTTTCCTGGGATAGGACTCCCCACCCCCACCCTCCTACCCGGAAACTCACTTGCTCTAGGGCTATGGGAAAAGGAACTATGAGTTCCTCTCTCCCCAGGGGGTGGTAACCCTGTCAGAACCCCTTTCTTTCCAGGCCTCCTGCCCTCCAGGCTCTAGCTATTCAGCTGCTACCAACAGCCCTGAGCTCATGAAGTAGACAGCAGCCGTAAGATTCTCCCTTTCCCTGACTGTGGCATGGTTGGCATCTTCTTCACTTACTTCAGCCTAGGAGGGGAGGGGCTTACAAAGAGGAGGTAACATTCTGGGTAGAAGTTAGTAGAAAGTAAAGAAACAAGTCTTTCCAGTCTCCCGCTGGAAGGCCCAACAACATCCGTGTGAAAGGAGTGCCCTCTGCTGGACATGAAGAAAACAGCCACTGGGTGGCCCCGCCTCAGGGGCTATGCTAACACAAGGAAAACAATCTGTCTTAATGTCTGCCCCACAAAACTAGAGTTGGATTAACATAGGCTGTGTCCAGTGCAGCCTCTGGTTCTATGTCAAATGAGTTTAAAAAGAGAATAAAACGACCTAGGTTGGGACAGGCAGGGAAGGTGTATTGAAAGGTGAAATGGGCAGTTACAGGCAGGGGACAACCCAAAGCAATGGGCATTAGGAGGAACACAGGAGCAGCAGGAGGCTACACAGCCCACAGAGGACTCTGGAGAAGTGAGGTATCTACCCGCTAGAGCTGACAATATTCCAGTCTTTGAATTTCTGCCCCTGAATCCTAACATATAAAACTAGTCAAAGTGGACGTGGCCTGGCCAAGAGGGAGAAAATCACCCATTCTGCTGCACTACGGTGGCTTCTGGAATATCTCTGAGCACCAGAGGGAACCAGGTTCAAAACAACAAGTTTGGGCAATGAATGGCCCCTGAGGCTTTCAGTGCATTTGGCAGGACAAGCAACATAGCTAACAAGGATGGAGAGCAGAGCCTGGGAGCTCAGGGAAGAATGAAAATGGAGTGCTGAAACCCTTAGCCCTTCTCCAGACCACTTAACTACCACAGGGTTTCGTGGATCCAAACTTTCCATCCACAGTGCCCGTCCCCTGTCTTCCTCACACTGTTCTGCCCGCACTATTTCCTTCTTACACACCACGCTTAAGGAAAAGAACAGGTCAAGCACTGCAGAAGTAGGCTGGCCCAGGGGCACTGACTCCCTAGTGCCCGAAGCCACTAGGCTTGCCTTGAAAGGTACTCACCCCAGGAATGTCCAAAAGCTTTGACACCAGAAGAGGCAGCTTCAGGGCAGCGACGCTTCCAGTGACACCCACAAGAACATGGAATTTTCTCTCCGTTGAGGGTATGGCAGCTGGGCATGGGGGCCGTGGTTCCATGTGGGGCGTGGAGGTTTTCTGGGAGTGTAGAAAGCGTGGGTTTAGAATCTAAAACAGAATAAAGGGCACCCTCTTCACTCGCATACAAGCAGTCTGTGGAATGCCCTAGACCATCTAGATGCTGGGGTTGCTGTGGCTTTCAACAGTCCCAGCTTCTGGGAGAAGACACTGTGATGATCAAGTCAGGCCTCTTCCCCACATGCTGCTGTAAGCGTACCTGTGCCATGGCTGCCCAATGACTGTCCCAGAGATATGTTACATAAAGATGTCATTCAGGCCGAGTCCTGAAGGGTGAGCACTTTTCCAGACAGGAGGAAGTTATTTCAAAAGGAATAACCCTGCCAAGTGAAGAGGTCTGAAGGAGAATGGCGGACCTGGGGAACAAGACATAGGTTGAGTGAGAAGCTGAAGACCCGTGAGAGTGTTAGAAGAGCCAGTCAGGCTGCATGATCAGATCTGCATCAGCCATGGTCACTGAGGGTTGACCTGTGGGCAGAGAACCGTGGAGGACAGCTGCCTTTAGAGACTCTGGGGATGAGTCTGAGATGACCCTTTTCTAGAATGAACCTATCCAATGATTTCTTACTCAGTTTACACATCGGTTCCCTTGGCCTCTTCCCCTACCAGAGACTTCCCTAAAAATCACCAACCACCTCTCCCCTCACTTTCACAGTCCTGAATATCTGCTAAATGAATAAATTGCATACATACTCCTGTAAGGCAGGAGGCCTGGGTTTTGTCCAAGGTAGTACTCCTGACCTGCTGTATGACCTTGGGTCAGAGTCATTCCCTCCCCAAAACTCTTTGCTCATGTGAAAAACACAGGGATAGAGGGGCTGATTCTGAAACTTTCTCCAGTACAACCTGAGTCAATGCAAAAGACAGCAGTGAGTGGCCCTTTCTACAAGACAGACAATCCTAGAAGACATACTCCAAAAGGTCAAGACAGCCATAGAAGGAGAACCCAGTAACCCCGGCTCCCTCTATGCCTGAGTACCCACAGGAGCCTGTTTGGCACTTGCCTGTAACATTTAGACATAATTCATAAGAGCTGAGGGGACAATGGCTACCCCTCTCAAAGGTCTCAAGCACAGACTGGTTCCCTGGGCACGATTCCCACCCCTAAAGTTCAATTTACCAGCATTCTTTAAAGATTTACTTTACTTATATATTGACTGTTTATGCATATGTGTTTTGACTGCATGTATGCTGTGTACAGTGCCCACAGAGGCCAGAAAAGGATGTCAGTTCCTCTGGAACTAGAATTACAGATAGTTGTGAGCTGCCATGTGGCTCTAGGGAATGGAACCCAGGTCCTCTGCAAGAGAAGTATGTGTTCTCTTAATGACCGAGACTTCTCTCTACCCCCACCCCCAGCCACCAACACTTTAAATCTTTTCTGTAATTTGGAGCCTCAACTAGGACCAGGCTTGTTACAGAAATGAGTCCACCAGAAAGTTAACAACTGACAAAGTCCACGGGACCTACTAGCCAGCTTCCCAGAGCACATCACTAGTAGGTGAGAGACACGTTTGAGGTTTTGTTGTCTAATTATTTTTAACTATGTGTATGCATGTGACTATGTGTACTTGAGAGCAGATGCTGAGGCCAAAGGCATCCCATCACCTTGGAGTTGGAGTTTGGGGCAGTTGTGAGCTGTCCGGTCCAGGTGTGCACACGGGTGATAGGAATGAACTGGGGTCCTCTACAAGAGCAGCACGTGCTCTTTGCCACTGAGCCACCTCTCCAGCTCCCTGAGAAGCACATGCTTGACTCTCCAGCAAACTTACCTGTCAGTCCTCAAACCTTGGCCCTCTCCTACTTCAGTCAAATGGTGAAAAACAAGGAGAGTCCTGCAAAACAGAAGCACAGCTTCATCTCCGCAGTCCCTGAACCTCAAGATAAAATTCCCAAGAGTCGTGTTACAGAAAGCTGTCAATCAAACTGGAGGCAGGACTCTGCGCTGCTCATTCCAACCCAAGATACACTGCTTCATCTGCTAACCAAGCTTTGCTCAGGAGCAAAGCCATTCATCTGGGGGGTTGGGGGAGAGGGAGAGAGACTGATTTATAGTTGTAGAATAGAAACTAGATTATTTAACCAATATTTGGAAGCGAAGTCAAATATGCCCAACCTGAGAGTCCCAGAGGAAGTGACAGCTGGCCAGAGTTTGCTCTCCAAGGTCAAATTCTACGCCAATTAAGTCTCTTCCTCCACCTAGATCCTATTACAGACTTTTGAAATTTTTATTCATTGATAGTGAGGGTGACTATAGGCAGCACCTCACTTCCCTGGCTCCTGCCACTCACAGGAACTGTGAGCAGCAGAGCAGAGTGGACAAGCAGGCAGCAGGTCATGATTGAAAAGCCATGACTTATCCAGAGCTCAGGGCACCCAGCCGTGTAGAAGTGCCGCCGCCAGAAAACTGCACTTTCTTTGTCCTTCAGAAAGATAGGAGGATCTTTTGCTTCCATAATAAACATAACCTCCAAACCACAGCAAGAAGAGAGCTCTTTTTACACTTTAAAATGGCTCACATTTGTGTTTCTTGCTAGCTGGTGGATGCTGCACCTCCTGACGCTCTGGTGTCTGCAGCACAGGTTTTCCAGCACAATTCTTGTGGCTCTGGAGGGAAGCCAGACAGCTAGCTCTCCATCCTAAACACGGACCTCACTGGAGGGCAGTCAGACAGCTAGCTCTCCATCCTAAACACGGACCTCACTGGAGAGCAGTCAGGACAGCTAGCTCTCCGCCCTAAACACGGACCTCACTGGAGGGCAGTCAGGACAGCTAGCTCTCCATCCTAAACACGGACCTCACTGGAGGGCAGTCAGACAGCTAGCTCTCCGCCCTAAACACGGACCTCACTGGAGGGCAGTCAGGACAGCTAGCTCTCCGCCCTAAACACGGACCTCACTGGAGAGCAGTCAGGACAGCTAGCTCTCCGCCCTAAACACGGACCTCACTGGAGAGCAGTCAGGACAGCTAACTCTCCATCCTAAACACGGACCTCACTGGAGGGCAGTCAGACAGCTAGCTCTCCGCCCTAAACACGGACCTCACTGGAGAGCAGTCAGGACAGCTAACTCTCCATCCTAAACACGGACCTCACTGGAGGGCAGTCAGACAGCTAGCTCTCCGCCCTAAACACGGACCTCACTGGAGAGCAGTCAGGACAGCTAGCTCTCCGCCCTAAACACGGACCTCACTGGAGAGCAGTCAGGACAGCTAGCTCTCCATCCTAAACACGGACCTCACTGGAGAGCAGTCAGGACAGCTAGCTCTCCATCCTAAACACGGACCTCACTGGAGAGCAGTCAGGACAGCTAGCTCTCCATCCTAAACACGGACCTCACTGGAGAGCAGTCAGGACAGCTAGCTCTCCATCCTAAACACGGACCTCACTGGAGAGCAGTCAGACAGCTAGCTCTCCATCCTAAACACGGACCTCACTGGAGGGCAGTCAGACAGCTAGCTCTCCATCCTAAACACGGACCTCACTGGTTTGAACTGACGAGTCAGTACATGTCTGTGTTCCCTGACCTCTACATCATGCTTGTCCAGACATGTATAGGAGCTGAACAGTGTAATATCTAATTCTCTCCCACCACTACTAACTTCCTGAGAAAAGACTCAAAGACAAGCTTGTTTTATCATATGGTTCAGCGTTCCCTTTAGACCTCCAGAGCCAAACTTGAGTTTCTCTTGGCTATCCTTGAACTCAGGGTTAATTTTTCTTTCAACTCCTCACAGACTGAAGTGCAGGTACAGGGAGATGCCTATATTTCCAATGTGCTGTCTACAGCTTATTGCTAGACCAGTCTTTACTTTAAGCAGCATATGCAGAAAACACGTTTTTCCCATTCTTACTTGACCTGTATTATAACCACAGAACTTAAACTTACTCCTATGTGTATTTAATAAAAAGTGGGGTGTGATGGCACATGCCTTTAACCCCAGCACTTGTGAACAAGCAGGCAGATTTCCATGAATTCAAGATCAGTGTGGTCTACATAGTGAGTTGTGGGCTAGCTGGGGATACACAGAGAGACCCTGTCTTGAAGGGGGGAAAAGAGGAAAAAGAGAATTTAAGACAGTGAAAACACACACACACACACACACACACACACACACACACACACGAGAGAGAGAGAGAGACAGACAGACAGACAGAGACAGAGACAGAGAGAGAAAGGGCCTCAGCGTATGACATGTAAATCTCTCTGTTTAATCAAGGTCAAAGTTTAACTAAAGTTTCAGTTTCATGGATATCTGCCAGTAACAAAATGGGCTATGTAGCCAGGAAAATGTAACCACCCTACACCAAAACCCATACCGCCCAGCACCTAAACAAACCCCTTTCAAGGTGTCAGGAAAAGCAAGGAGTGCTCGTTCATTCAAAAGGCTTGGCATTCTAAGGGACTTCCCTCAGCCCCAAGCAGGCATGTTCGGCTTTAAAGCTCCTGCAGTTCATTTGGGTACCTCCGGAGGGAAAACGTCGGAGCAAACCCCCCAGCTCCCAAGCACCCACCACTTCCTGAGGCTCTCTCCTGCCCATTAGCTAGTTCTGGCTCCCAATATTTGATCAGGAAATTTTGTTCTGACAAAAAACTGCCCTCACTCTAACTTTTAAATGCCGCTCGGCAAGTTTGGGGATTCAACTAAACACTCCCAGGGTTTTCTTTCTCTAGTTTATTAGTTTAAAATAGTTTGAGGAAAGTTGGTTCAGTAAGGTAGCTTGCAGCCAAGCCTGGGACCCTGAATTCGAGTGACAGGACTTACATAGAGGAACTGAATCCCACAAGTTGTATGATCTCCACACGCAGGTCGTGACAGCACCCCATCCAAAACAAATGTGATTTTAAAAAAAAGTTTTCACCAGCTTATGCTGCAGTTTTTCAAAGGTAAAGCGTCAAGTGTGGGTGTCCTGATTGCGTCGCCTTTAAGTAAATTCAACAACTCTTTCAAGGATAGAGCATGTCAGCGGGCTCAGGTGCCGATGCTATCCCCAACCCTGAGCACGAGGGCACACCCGTGACCCCACATCGCACACATAATAACATATCGACCCTCACTCCGACCCACAGCCAGAAGAGCTTCTCCCCACATAACGCCGAACCCCGGGACATGGCTTTCCAGCCCCTTGCACCGCTCACCCGCGCCAGCTGCCCCAAGTATCGCGGTATCTAGGCGCCCTTTCCCTCCAAGTCTAAAGGACACGCGAGAAAGCTACGTGATCGCATAGCCTTCTGGGAGTCGTAGTCTACTCTGCCTTCTGGGAGTTGTAGTCACTGGAGCTCGCGCCAGCACCGACATAATTGTGTGATTCACCAACTACCCCGCGCACCCTGTTCAGAACTTAATTCTATTTACCACGCCTGTTCTAAAAGGCAGTTCGGCTCTTGAGACAAACAGGAATGCAGAAAATTCGAGGCTAAGAATGAGGAAGCTGCAGGATCTAAGCCACAACTCTAAGCAGGAAAGCCATGTCATTGAAGTGATCACTTGGAGAATTTTTTTAAAGCCCTGGCTGGTCTGGAACTCAGAAATCTGCCTGCCTCTGCCATAATGTAATTAAAGGAGTGTGCTAGGGCACCCATGGCTACTTGAGAGGTATCTCGAGGAGTGACCAGCACAGAGGATCTATCTGGACAGCACAGCATTCCTAGTAGGCACACTTTTGGCAAAGACTCGGCACATTGGAATAGTTGTCGTCACCCTGAAGCAATCACAGGTCTCAAGAACCTGTGTGCATTGAGGCCGCTGAATTAACTTCAGGTGACCCACCATGGGAGCTGAGGAAAGGCCTGTGTTCCGATCCTACCGTGGCCGGCAGTAAACCATCAGGACCCTTCACTCGCCGTTACAGACCACTTTATTTCTTCTTCTTAACTGGTAGCTGTGGCATTTACTTCATGGCCCTACTCAAGGCTGCTTTAGGGAAAGGATCACAGAGAAGCATATGGTTTTGGGCATCACAGAATTCCAGGCCACAGATCCACTCAACCCAGCGCTACGCCCCTGCCTCACATCCCACACCAAGGCTTCTTCATTAGGCCCCACATGAAGACAAGAAACACAGCAGAACAGGCAGGGTCAAATGATCCCTTTTATTATGGTTCATCCAGTTACCACAGATAGACACATTGGCTCAGGCAGGTCAACTGCCAGCTAGGGAAGAGTTTGTGTCTCTCAGAAACAAGGGGCAGTGGGCACCAGGAGAATGCAAAAGCAGGTCACTGGCTGGCAGCTGTCAGGAGGATCCCCAGAACCAACTGGGCCCTCCTCCCAAACCCCAAACTAAGCCATCTGTGCCCAGCCCCCTTTCTCATCCTGGTTCCCTCCTCGTGAAAGTGCATAGTTGCCTGGAGATGCAGCATTCCAGGGCCAGACACTGGTAACAGGCTTTCCCAAGGGCAGCGCCAGGCACGGCCAATAGGTCTGAGCCAGGAAAGAGGAAAGGGTAGGTAGGGCAGGAAACTGGAGGTAACATCCAACAGCTCGTGGATGCTGGGCTGGCAGCTGGATCATAGCCCTCCTGGAACTTCCAGAGGACCAAGAGAAAGGGGAAAAAGAAGTCTGGGGTCAGGAGGAGGGTAAACAAGGGAGGGCATAGCCCTGGGGTCTCTTTAGGGTACCAAGGCATGTGGCAACTGCTCTCCACAGGGAAAACAGTGGGGGAGAGAATCAGCTAAGCCTAAGGGGTCATTAGGAAGGGAACTTTCCAGAGATTCTTGGCTTCTCTTACAAGGAAGAAGCTAAAAATCGAAGCTCAAGGTGACCTGGAACCAGGTAGGTCCCAAGATAAACCAGCCTAGAATGGCCGGGTGGGGTCTGGCTCTCCAGTCTATCTAGCCCAGGTGAGTTTCTGTTGGAAGGAGGTGAGAAACAGGTAACTGCTCCTTGTCGAGGCCTACCCACCTCAGGCCTCACACACAACCAGATCCTCGACCAGGCAATGTCCACCCACTGCTTGGAAGAGACAGTCCTGGGGACTGAGATCAGTCATCAAGGAGAGGAGGGTTCTAACAGAGCTAAGAAAAGGCCAGGAACCAAGTCCTGTAGTTAGTTCTCAAGAGAATGGAAGAGGAGGGAGGGGCCAAGCCCACAAAACTAAAAACTAAAGGCAGAATCCTCCTTCCCTCCCTGTCAAACAGGAACCCTGCTCAGAACATTGTGCTTGGAGCTTCAACTGGGCCTGGGAGCATCCACACAGAAATCTGTCTTGTAGCCAAGGGCAAGTGGGACTGGAGAGGTAAGCTACCCTCTCAATGGGCTTCTCTTTGACTTCTCTTTTGATCCCTGGCTTCAGACCTGGCCCTCTAAGCTCTGTCCTTTCTGCCATACTCAAACAGAGCAGCTACTCCTCCCAGGATTCCAATGGTTACTCTGAGACACCTAGAAGCCCTTGTGGGCTGGGGCCAGCCACACCTCCCCCAGGGGCCAATAATAAGTTCCATGCCCCCTGTTCCAGCAGTGGCCATACAGCTAACAAGTCACAACCCAGCTCCACAGGAAATGCAGAGTGGCTAAAGGAGGATCAGGGGAGAAAGGGGAGGGAAGTCAGAGAGGGAAAAGAGGCAGCCTGCCTCTTCTAGCCAGGCTTTCAGAACCAAGGAGGAAGGCCTGCATTTCCATTCCCTGGGAGTCAAGTACCAAACAGGCTCTCCATCTCCAAGCGGTGTGCCCCTTCCACATCAGGCCTGGCTCATCTCCCATGTCAGCTTCCCTGAACTGGGGAGCAGATCAGAATTGGGGATCTGGGCAGTCTTGGAAGCAGACATAACTGGGACACTCAGCCTTAGGAAGACAAAGAAAAGTTACATGGGGAGGAGAAAGATCCTGGAAGAGTCAGCTAGGGAGGAGAGAACAAAGAGTCTAACAGAGAGGCAGAAACAAGAGGAGAAAAAGGTTGAGGGGAGCAAGGAAACATCCTCTCCATCCCACGCTCTAGAACCTACTTATCACCATGAATGCAAAATACTGTTGCTTCCCAATGGGACCAAAGGGGGATAGCTTCAGCTCATAACCCTGCACAGGGTGCCAGGCTCTCTGCTAGGCCTCCCCCTGCCCCACAAGGAGTCCCTGGGTCAGGGTCAGAGGGGGCAACCTGGTGGACAGGGTGGAGGGGAGCTGGTTTAGTTCTAAACATACATCTAGCACCACAACAAGAGATCTCCACTGCACATTATTTCACAAGGGGACGTGAACTCAGCTACCAATGCACAGGACCACTCCTTGTGCAGCCCACAGCTCTCGGAGTGTCAAGAGCAGGACCCAAAAGGTGGGGGCAGGGGATAGACATATACATATATACACACACACACACACACACACATATATATATATATAACTCTGATTCTTTGTACAAAGTTGGGGAGGAGGAAAGGGAAGGGGGAACCCTGCTTGGTCACCACACAGACGATGTGGCTTGAGCCCCCTGTCCCACTGGCCCCCAGCCCTGCCTCCTGGTAGGCTTGGCTGGCTCACATCTCATTAGAGTATGTGTAGTTGGGGGTGGCAGAGTACTGAGTCTGCGGCTGGTTCATGGCACCCTGTGCAGCCCCCATGGCTGCATTCTGGGCTGCCTGCTGCACATGTGGGTTCTTCCACGCTCCAGTGGTCCATTCCTCTTGAGCTTTGCTGAAGCTGCCCCCACTGCCCCGGTAGAACTTGTGAACCTGTAGGAACAAAAACATAAGGAAGGGTTAGTCAAAGAGGAAAGCAAACACGGTGTTACTGCATGCCTGCAATCCCCGAAGAGGCAGGAGAATCATGATTCATGAGGCTGTCTAAAAAACCAAAAACAAAAAGCCAGGACAGTGGCACACGCCTGTAACCCAAGCAAGTCCTTGGGAGACAGTGTGGGATGATCAGGAGTCCATGGTTTTCTTCAATACATCTTGAGTTTGGGGCCAGCCTGGATTTCATAAGTCCCTATCTCAAAAAACAAATAAATAATTAAAGCCGAGGGTGGTGGCACAAACCTTTAATCCCAACGCCTAGGAGGAAGAGACAGGCAGATCTCTGAGTCTGAGACCATCCTGATCTACAAAGTAAGTTCCAGGTCAGCCAGGGCTACAAAGAAATCCTGTCTTAAAAAGTCAAAAAGAAATAATTTTTTAAATGGAGTAGGCAGCCATTCAGGAAACAGATGGGATCCTTCTGTGAAAAAAATCAGTCCCCAGAGTATAAGTAAGTCAAAAGACTTCTGGGCCCTCCTTTTAAAAAAAAGTGTGTGTGTGTGTGTGTGTGTGTGTGTGTGTGTGTGTGTGTGTGTGTGTGTGTGTGTGTTCATGTGACTTCAGGTGTCAGAGGATAAGAGGTGTCAGCTCTTGCCTTCCACCTAGCTTGAGACAAGGTTTCTTGTGGTCCTGCCACTGTATGCATCAGGCTAGCTGGCCCACAAGGTCTCCTGTCTCCATTTCCCACCTTGCCATAGGAGCACTGGGATTACAGATGCTTATAGTGCCTAGTTTACATGGGTTCCTGGTATTCACACTCAGATCCTCACACTGATACAGCAAGCGTGTTTTTACCCAGTGAGGTATCTCCCCAGAACCCCACTTGTGCGTGTTGTATGCAAAGCAGGAAGGGGTGCACTTGCCTGTGCATGACATGTAGAGGTCAGAGGTCAACTTCAGCTACCTTCTTCCACTGTTCTCCACCTCATGTTTGGAGGATGCCCCTCTCTCCAAATCTGACGCTTGCCACTTCAGCTAGACTGGCTGGCTGGCCTCTAGGCCCGGAATCTGCTATTTCTGCTCCCAGCTCTAGGGTTGCAGCCATCTGCCACCATGTCAGGCTGTGGGTTCTGGGGAATCTAAACTCGGGTCCTCTTGCTTACGCTGCCAGCACTTTACCCACCAGATCCCCAACCTCCTGGATCCTCTTTTTTCTTTTCTTTCTTTTTTTGTTTTGTTTTGTTGGTATTTTGTTTTTGTTTTTTGTTCTTTCAAGACAGGGATTTTCTGTGTAACAGCTCTGGCTGTCCTGGAACTCGCTTTATAGACCAGACTGGCCTCGAAGTCAAGGAGATCCTCCAGCCTCTGTCGCCGCCACCACCCAGTACCTGAATCCTCTTATAACTTGAATGAAGGGTAGTTTCAAATCACAGAACCCTCCCAAAGCCACCCCCTCACCCTGGAGGTTTTTACACATACCATGCTAAGGGCGATGAAGGAAAAGACGGCCACAACTGTAAACATGACCGTGGGAATGAGCATCACCACCGCTGAGCCAATGTTTGTGCTGAAGAAGGAGATGGTGGCGATCCAGCCACTGTAGGAAGAAGCCAGTTGTGGAACTATGTATGTAGGGAAAGGGGACCCAGGAACCACCCCCTTTGATGTCGCATCACCACAGGGAGGACTACACCACTAGCCACAGAGGGACCATATTTCTGATACCCTTTAGCCTGTGCTCCCAGAGATCATGAGCCAGAAGGCTTTTCCTCCCCAACTTTCACACAAAGTCTGGCTCTCCTTGGCCACCCACACACCCCTTCCCAGTCCTCCTTCCCCTCTAAACCTATGGTGAACACTACTCTACTACCCCCAAACCCCATATTCTACCCATAACAAGCCACTTGGTGTCTGTAAAAGCAAATCATCTTAGTACAAAGGTAAGCAAACAACCCAAATGTTACTCCTCCTAGCCCCAGATCATCCCTTTGCCTCTTACCAGACACCCCAGCCTGGAATTCCCACAGCCTGGATGATGCTGATGACCAGCTGGGCCATGAAGGTGAAGAAGAAGGCCATGAAGCTGAAGGAGCTGTCTGTCCTGTGGCAGAGAAGATGGAATGTCAGCTGGGCAGGAGCACTGGTCTTCCCTGAACTTATGAACCCAAAGCTCCTTGGGGCATAAATAACAAGGGTATTTAAAGGCTTTAACTGAGAGTCCAAATAGGATGGCCCTCATCCATAGATCTTTTAGGGTTTTGGGGAGTTATGCCTGTGTATAAGAAAGGTATGTTCTCATGAAAGGACCACCCATGACACATGGATCAATGATCCTATTGGCATAGAGACAGACGGTTCCACTGTGGGAAAAATAAACAGCTCCATCATCAAGGGACTGAAACAGGGACGGATGGCTCTATAGACATAGAAAATCTCAGTTGTACTAATATAGATACGTTATTGGCACCACAACAGTAGCTAATTGGCACATAATGGTTAGTCCTATTGACAAAGAGATTTAAGGCTCCACTGGAACTGAAGTGTATATTCTGCTGGCATCAAGACAGCCTTGTTGCTATGTGTAGCCTTAATGGTACAAAGATTGAAAATCCCAGTTGACACTAGGTAGACACTCACTGGCACCAAGACAGTTAGCCCCATCAATACATAGATAGGTATTCCCTTTGGCACAGAATTGGATGACATCATTGGACATGAATAGTGTCAGTGGTTCTTGGATGGCTGGTTCCAGTGACACATGAATAAAGGGTCTTCTTGGTACCAAATCAGTCATTCCCCACTGGTACATGGATAGGCAGCTCCACCAAGACAGCCCCATGGGCAAAGTTTGACAAGCACGATAGACTGGAAGGAAGGAAATAAGAAGGGTCCCACTCCCAACCCTTCCAACCCAGCCTGGAATTCCCAGGAAGCCCACGCCCCACCTGACAGTCCAGTCAAAGGTGAACAAGGAAAACAGCAGGCAGAGTTTGGAAGGCAGCAGACAGAGGGAAGTAGGGGTAGCAGCTGGGGTCAGCACCAACCACTTACTTGAAGGCCTTGTAAATGGGCCGAAACCAGCAGACGTAGGAGCAAGGTGTGAAGAGGATGAGCCAGAGAAAGGCCAGGCCAAAGTTGGTGGCTCCCCCGCCTCCGATGAGCCACGCGAGACAGCCCACCAGGTTCACGGCCAGCGTGACGCTGTTCACTGCAGACCCAGGAGCACAGGCACGCACAGAGATAGACACCAGATACACAGAGACCAAAGTCCATACAGAGATGTGAGTATCCAGACATGGAGACACACACCCAGGATTCCATAAAGGCTCACAACCAAATACACAGCAACAACACAAACAAGCAGCAAGACATAGACATACACACACAGGTGCAAACACACAAAGATGACCCACAAGCCATACCAATGAACACACAAAGACACGTGCGCGCGCGCGTGCACACACACACACACACACACACACACACACAGAGGGAGTACAGACTGTAAGAAAGAAAGCTGGGAGCTTGGGTTCACCCTTCCCCAAATCCACCCCTAGGAATCTGAGAAATCCCAACAGCCAAGAGTCTCTAGAGCAAGAACCCAGAGTTTCTGCCCAGAAAGCCCCTGGAAGGATCTCAAAGCCTCAGGGTCCTGTCCTTGTAAGAAAGGCTTCCAGGTGGGGGTGGAGGTGGCTCAGTATTAGAATTGAGCTTAGCATGCAAAAGGCTGGGATTCATTGCCAAGACTAGAACTCAGTCCTTGGTCTTCCCAGGCCCACAGCAATCACCAATCACCAGCCCCTAGGCAAGAGATCCATTATATATTTTCTTACGAAGTAGGGACATGAAAGCAGGGAAGAAAAAGAAATTCTGGAAGCTTCTCTTCAAACCACTGGACCATGTGCCTGGTGCATCAAAGGGGGCAGACAGCGGAGGCTGGGAGTGCAGTCCTCATTTAGTCCTTTTTCAGACTATCACTGCTCTTCCTCCTCTAAGGTACCTTCCTCACCTGTCTCACTCTCCTCTGACCTGTGTGTCCTGTGCAGTCCCCAAATATAATTCCAGTCAAGCATCCAGACTAGATATCCCTCGGCGGTGAGACCCAGACCCCTCTCCCTCTTCTCCATCCCCCTAGAAGATCACAGGACTCATGAGATCACCGAGTCACAGCCAGCAGAGGTCTAAGGACTCTTCATTTTACAGATTAAAGACAGACATTGGCACTAACATACACCTAGATCTTATGACCCCAGGCATCTCCCTTCCTTGAACATCAAGCTGAGTCCCCCAAAGACCTGCTGAGTTAACCAAGGAAGGTGGGCTCAATCTTGGCTTCAAGCAGTTTAGATTCTACACTATCTCCTCAATCTCAAACCTTAGATACATTGTTTCCGGACCAAAGAACCTGACAGTCACCTAGTAAGGACTTAAGGAGGTATTTATAGCCCTTAAATCCAGCTTCTGGGCCAGATCTTCTCATAAGGCGGAGTTCCAGGAGCCTAGGGTCAGGCAGAATGCTCCCCTAAGCTGGACCTGGCCTGATAACTATGTCACCTGTGCAGCTACACCCATCTCAGCCCTCCCCCTCCCCCATAACAAACATGGATACTTCTTGTATATTTCAGGTGTTTCCTTCCATTCCAGTTCATTGCTTCAAAGTTTCCTAGAGCTGTTGTTCTTTCTGAGTGTTCTTTAAAAATGTGTTTGTGCCCCCCTCTGTCCCTGTCCCTGTCTCTGTCTCTGTCTCTCTGTCTCTGTCTCTGTCTCTCTCTCTCCCTCTCTTGTGTGTGTGGGGTATGATGTGTCTCTGTCTGAGCCTGTGTGTGTCTGTATGTGTGGTGTATGTGGTATGTATGATGTGTGTATAGTGTGTGGAGTGTGTATATGGTGTGTATCTGTGTATGTATATGGTGTGTGTGAGTGGTGTGTGTGGTGAATCTGTGTCTATGTTTGCCACAGTGCACAAAGACAACATAGTGCACAGAGGACAACCTCCAAGAGCCATTCTCTCCATCTACCCTACTAGTTTCTGCACTTTGTACTCCACACTCAATCAGGCCTTCCTAGCTCCCAGAGGCTTGTCTCCTGTCTGGGCCTCCCATCTCACCCTGTACTGGGACTACAGGTATATCCCACCACATCCAACTTCTTACACGGGTTCCAGGTATTGAACTCAGGTAATCAGGCTTGGGGCTAGCGAGTCCACTCCACATTCATGCACTGAGACACCACACTAGCCCAAAACAGTGTTCTTTCCTTCCTTCTTGACACAGCTGAGTGCAGGTCTGAGTCAGGGCAGTGTCACCTCTAACAGATGTCCTGCAGTCACCCCACTCCGCTCCACGCCTAAGCAGCGTCTTCTGACTACCCTGAGCCAAGTCAAGCCCGCACACCTCCTGATGGCACCACTCCACTAACCTGCCACAGAGCACCAGAAACAGGCCCCTCTGAATTCTCATCTTTAAACCCTTAGAACTCTGGGCCCCTAGACCATACAGCTACCTGGAACTGCAGCTCTCAGTGAGCCATGCCCTCTTTTAACAACAGAGAACCCACTGTTGGGGAACTAGAACAGACAAACTGGACTCCATGTCTCCTAACTCCCAGCTGAATGCTCTTCTCTTTGAGCAAAACATCAAGAAACATGAGGCTTTAAACGAAGGATTCTTCTCTAAATCCAGAGTCTTGGCAGTCACCACGGGCTCCCTGGAAAAGTACTCCAGTGGGTCAGGGTAGAGAAGCAAAAAGACAAATAACACTGCAAAAAGAAACCCTGCTCGGAGGCTCTGTGAACGAGAGAGAGCAAGGAGGGGAAGAAGAGAGGCCTGTCTGAAAGAAACTGGGGCCCAGCTGTGGAACCCACCAGTGGCAGTGAGCTTGCCGAGGACCAGGGGACCAGCAGGGGAAAGATTTCCCAGGCGATGCAGATGCTACAGTTGAAAAGCAGGATGTGCAAGCACCCCCACCCCCAAGGCCAGCACCTCCCGCTCACCCCAAAGTACTCACACATCCAGAGGTAGTAGAGGCGCTTGGTCAAGCTGAGATGCTGAGGAGGGATGTCTGCCTCAAAGTCTTGGTAGAAACATGGCTTCAGTGGGATGAATTTGGGCAATGGTGGGAAGTTGTTCACTTTTTCTGTGGGCGAGATACACTGCAAGCATCACCTCGGATGTCTCTCCTGGCCTCCCTTCTTGGTCCTATAGGTTCTATATGTGACCCCACCCCCAAGCCAGGCTGCCTTTATCTCCTATATACTCCTGGCCCTATGCCCTGGCTGCTTTGCTATCCCCACCCAACTGTCTCTATTTCCTGAATCTCCAAGATTTGATCCCAAAGTGATCAAAGATGCTAAAACAGCATCTCTCAAAGAAACACAAAAATCACAAAAGCTGCCTTCAGGGTGAGGTGCTCTCCACAATAGAGAGCAAGTTCTATGGCATGGGTGAGGGTCTGCTGATGTAGGTCTTGGCCTCCACTCCACCATTAGTCATTCAATTCACTGGCCCTCTCCAGACCTCAGTTGCCCAGGAGTGGAATCTGGGCTACATGGTCCTTAAAGTTCCCTTCAGCTTTGGCACCGTGTACCTCTCGGCCTTTAGAAACGGGAGGAAAACGTCTGAGTACAGTGGTGACACCAGGGACATGGACAGGCCATCCATGTTGCTACTCTGTCAGCTCAACTCAGGTCCCCAGGCTCAAAATCTGACATAGGACTAGATGGTGCTATAAAGTCCTCAGGTACTCAAGCCACAATGGGGGTGGGGTGGGGTGAGAAACCAGGAGACAAGAGTGCATACAGAAAGAGCAAGACTTCTGACAAGGGCCAGCTACTTCATGCTTTTTTCCATGTCTACCCCGACGTGGCCCATTTCTCCTTACCCGCCATGATGGACCAGCCAGGCCAGCAGTCTGCTCACACTTCCTTGTTCTGAACTGGAAGGAAAGAAAAACTAGATGAGAATGAGGATCAGAACACTGTCTACTGCAGTTCCCCTTTACACTTGGGCTGTGCTTCACGCTTTCTAAGGCACGACAGACTCCTGTTCCCACTGTGGAATGAGCCCGAATGGAGCAGCTCTTCGCCTGGAGGAGTCAACACAGCATCATCCACACCCTTCTAGCTATTTCCACCATGCTAGCTAGTTTTGAATGTCAGCCTGCCACCCTCTATAGTCACCTGGGAAGACAGCGTCAATTGAGAAGTTGCCTAGATCAAGTTGGTCTACGGGCATGTCTGTGGGGGACTGTCTTGACTGTTAATTAATGTGGGAAGTCCCAGAACGTTGTTGGAGGCACCATTCCCAGGGCAGGTGATCCTGGACTATATAAGTGAAGAAAACTAGCTGAGTACAAACTAGTAAGCAAGAAGCATCTATGTGCTTCCTTCTCCCTGACTATGGATGGAATGTAACTGGCTGTTTAAGATCCTGCTTGACTTCCCCTCAGTGATGGACTATAACCTGGAACCATATGCATCACAAACTCTTCCCTCCCTTAAGTCACGTTTGGCCAGTGTGTTTTGTTTCATTGTTTTGTTTTGAGAAAAGGTCTGGTCTGGTGGAATCCCCTCTGTAGACTAGCCTGGTCTGCAACTCATAGAGATCCACCTGCCTCTGCCTCCTGGATACTGAGATTAGGGGTATGCACCACCAAACTCAGTTGAGCAGGGCATTTTAACAACAGAAATGAAACTAGAACCACCTTTTGCCTCAAGGTACAGTCTATCCACAGAAAACCCCACCCAGGGCTACTGAGATAACTCATCTGGGTAAAAGCTGCACACATCTGATAACTAGTTAGATCCCTGAGATCCACAATGGAAGAAGAGAACTGACTCCCAAAACTTGTCCTCTGACCACATGTAGCACGCACAATAATAAATAAGTAAACAAAAACAGAAAGAAAACTCACAGAAGATAGGAAAAGACATACCATTCTCTGACCCTCTTATGCTAAATTGGCCTTCCTCCTGCCATATGTTCACTTATTAGAACATCATTATCTGCCAGGAAAGACACTGAGCAAGGCAGATATGAACCATGTCCTGCACATGAAGCCGTCACAGGCCCTGCAGTCAGTCACACAAGGGAAACAATCCTGCCAGGCTGGTATACACTTGCAGCCCTGGCACTCTGGAGTTTGGTGCAGGATAACCACAGGCTCAAAGCCAGCCTGGGCCACGAGAGTGAGTCTGGGATCCCTAAGGCTATTGTGAGGCAAGTTACAAGGGACCTGGAGGAGGATGTGTGGAATAGAAGGAAGCCATCAGGCAGACTCCCAGCCACTTAGACCACCGGGCAAATGATAATGGCCCACAACCAGCAGGGTGTGTGAGAAGAGGTACAGGGCTCAGGAAGACCAGCTGTGTCTTGGGCACGGTGGGAAGACTGCCAAGCAGGACTGCGTGCCAGCATTTGGAGCACACAGGGTCAGAAATCCAGCAGAAGTCTCGCTGGCACACACATTAAGGAAGAGCACAGGAGAGAGTCAGCTTGGGATACAGGAAGAGCACAGGAGAGAGTCAGCTTGGGATACAGGAAGAGCACAGGAGAGAGTCAGCTTGGGATACAGGAAGAGCACAGGAGAAAGTCAGCTTGGGGTATAGGAAGAGCACAGGAGAAAGTCAGCTTGGGGTACAGGAAGAGCACAGGAGAGAGTCAGCTTGGGGTACAGGAAGAGCACAGGAGAAAGTCAGCTTGGGATACAGGAAGAGCACAGGAGAGAGTCAGCTTGGGATACAGGAAGAGCACAGGAGAAAGTCAGCTTGGGATACAGGATGAGATGGGAAGAGATAACGGGACCTTGGATAAAGCTCAGTGGTGGATCACATGATTAGAAAGGTACAAGGCTTGGGCAGGCAAGATGGCTCAGTGGGTAAAGTGCCTGAGACCAAGCCTGCTGACCAGAGTTCAGTCCCTAAGCCCCACACAGTAGAAGGAGAATCGACTCCCACAGTTCGTTCTTTAAACTTCCACAAGTACTCCATGAGGTTAGCCTGCCTATGTGCCTGCACACACACTAAATAAATGTAAGAATTTTAAAAGGGGGCTTGGGAGATGGCTCAGTGGTTAAGAGCACTGGTTTCTCTTGCAGAAAACCCAGGTTTGGTTCCCAGCACAGACATCACAGCTCAATACAGTGTGTAACTCCAGTTCCCAGGGATTCAATGTCCTCCTCTAGCCTCCATAAGCACCAGGCAGGCACACGGCACACAGTACCCATACATACATGCAGGCGAATCATCTAGACCCATAAACTACAACTAAATCTTTCTTTAAAATAAATGATGAATAGAATGTGCAAAGCCCTGATCTAATCATCAGCACCTAAAAAAAACAAAGTGAGTATTGGGTGGGGGAGGCAAGGTCCCTTTCTTCTTTCTTTAAATGTGTAGTATTTTATGTGTCTAAAAGTTTCACCTGAATGTAAGTCTGTGCACCATGTGCGTGCAGTGCCAGAAGAGGGCGCTGAATCCCCTAGGACTGGGGTTATAGATGGTTGTGAGCTGCCATGTAGACACTGGGAATTACACCCAGGTCCTCTGGAAGAACAGTCAGCACTAACACCACTGAGTCACTGCAAAGTTCTTTTGATGAAGTAGAAGGAATAACAGAATTCTTAAAAATCACCAATCTGGGGCTAGAAATATCACTTGGTGGCTTTCTGCGCAAACACGAGAGACCTGAATTTGAATTCCCGGTATCTAAATAAAAAGCTGGATGTGACTACGTGCACCTGAAACCCATTGCTGATGGCATCAGACATCAGGGGATCACTGGGGTTGCCAGTCCGCCTAGCTGAGAACAGTGACCTCCAGGAAGAGATCTTGTCTCTAGGGAATAAGGTGATAGAGTAGGACACATGACATTCTCCTCTGGCCTCAGCATGAACTCACATGAGCATGCATGTGAGCATGTGGGCATGCACACACACACACACACACACACACACACACACACACACACACAGGTAAGGATACACACCAATATATCACACATACTACACAGAAAGCTCCTCCACTCTGCAACCCCTTACACAACAAGGGGAACAGGCAGGGATTACTTGGCTACCAAAACCACTGTGTGAAGGTTGCTGTGGAAAAGCAACAGTGTGAGTGTCACATTTCAGACTGCTATTGAATCTTGAGAGAGAAAAGATATTTCTAAATGAATCTGGTAGATCAAATGATCAAACTTAGCAAGCAATAACAGAAGAAAAAAGCAATGTGTACACAGGACACATACTCTTCTGTGTAATATTATTGCCAAAAAAAAGTTTAATTTGAAAGTAAGTATAAGCCAAGCATGGCTGAGCATGCCTGTAGTGCCAGCAATAGAGACAGAAGCAGTAGGATCAGGAGTTCAAGGCCAACCTGAACTACCAAAGGTCCTGTCTCACAAGGGGGGAAAGAGGGGCAGTGGTTATTAGAAAAGAAAAACAATTGTTCACAAAAAGATAGCTCCCTTAAGGGTCTACTTACATGAGATACTGAGTCAAATTCACAAAAATAGAAAAAAAAATTAAAGGAGGTAATAACCAATGGAGGAAGAAAAACCTAGAAGGGGGAGTCTTGGGGGGACTCTGGTGCAAGACGGTGATATGAGCCATGAACTCAGTAGGTGGAAAGCAGCAGGCGCAGGCAGGCGTGGGCACTGGAATACCTCAGGAGAAGGCCACATGCTCCCCCGATACTGTAGGACAAGTTGCAATGAGAGGGAGGAGGCAAGAACAGAGCACGCAGTTAATGGGCAATTGCAACACAACCTAAGTGCTCTGTGACAGCACACACGGGAAGCTGGGGGAAACAACACCTCGCTGGTACCTGCCAGTGATGCCAACAAGGGCTCCACAGAGGAAGCAAGCTCAGATCTGAATATGCAAAGGTCAAACAGGCGTTAGCTGGGCAAAAGGAGTAAGGGAAACAGAAGAGGCCAAAAGAGCAACACGTCCCTATCCAAGGACTACAGAGGCAGACTGAGCAGAAAGCCTGACGTGGAAGGAGGAAAGGAAAGGCAAAAGGGTTGCAAGGGCTGGAGAGAGGGCTCAGTGGAGCACTTACTGTGTTGAAGAGGACCCAAGTTCCGTTCCCAGGCAGCTCACAAACATCTGGAACTCCAGCTTCAGGAGATCCAACATCTTATTCTGGTCATTCTGGTCTCCTTGGACACATGTACCCTCATGCACGCATCCATACACAGACACACACATACACATAATTAAAATATTATTAAAGATAGGGAGAGGTGAAAAATAAATGGGCTTATCCCTTCCTTGAAGGCCATGGGCAGGATCTGGTTTTGCTCTTAAAACCATGGGACACAATGAAGGATTCTGTCCTAATAACAACATCAAAAACTCCTCAGTCTACTTTGGGGGGTTAGGTGGGTTGGTTGGTTGGTTGGTTGGTTGGTTGGTTGGTTGGTTGGTTGGTTTGACACAGGGCCTCACACTGTATCCAAGACTGGCCCAGAACTATGTATCCTAGGATAACCTAAATCTCATGACAATCTTGCCTCAATCTCATGTGTGATGAGATAACAGACATTCACCAACAGGCCCAACTCGGACATTGTTTTATATATATGCCAAAAAACCTGTAATTTTCATCATAATAAATAAATAACGCTTTGAGGGCTGGGGAGATGACTCAGTGGACAAAGCATTAGCTGTACAAGCCTGCAGACCCAAGTTCAATTCCTGGACCCCTTACAGCCAGATGTGATGGCTCACACTTGTGATCCCCTTAGAGCAATTGGGGAATAGAGACGGAGGAATCTCTAGAAAGCTTGAAGCCCAGCTGGTCCAAAGTAGGCAGAGCAGAAAAGCAGGAGAGACCCTGTCTCAAAAACAAGGTGGATGCCAGGTATGGTGAGGCAGAGGCAGGCAGATCTCTGTGAGTTCGAGGCCAGCCTGGTCTACAGAGTGAATTCCATGACAGCCAAGGCTACACAGAGAAACTCTGTCTCAAAAAACCAACACAAATAAATAAATATAAAGGAAAAAGCCTTCTGTGCTGGGGCTACAGCCCAGTATATGAAGCACTTACTCCAGAGCTTGAGGATCAGTTTAGACCTCTAGCGCCCATGTAAATACCAGGCAGAAGTGGTAGCTTACCTGCTCCCCAGCTCTCCCATAGCAGCGAAGGGGGCCCCCAGAGCAGGGTGGCCAGTGAGTGCAAGCAAAAGACCTCAATACATGGAGTGGAGAACAATCCAGGAAGGCATCTGATGCCAACCTCTGCCTCCAAATGCATACATGTGTGCTCCCACACAGGGGTACACAGATACACAAGCACATACATATACATGCCAGAAAGTTAATAATGATAACAACAACACTCTGAGCTGAGTATAGTGGTGCAGGCCTGTAACACCTGGACTTGGGAGACTCAGGCAAGAGAATTGTCATTATTTCCAGGCCAGTCTGGAATACATATTAAGATTCTGTCCTCCCAACCCTTCCAGAAAAGTAAAAATAAAAATATTGAAGCTAGAGAGATGACTTTGAGAATAAAGTATTTGCCACACAGACAAAAGGAAAAGAGTTTGGGTCCCCAGCACCCATGCAGAGCAGACTGGATGAGGGGGCATGCATACAATTCCCGAGCTAGGAGGCAGAGACAGGCTAACGACCCTGAAAAATCAGCAAGACCCTGCCTTAAGTAGAGAGGAAATGAGGAGAACACCTGATATCAACCTCTGACCTCCACACACATGCACACATGTGCATCCACATACGCGCACGCATACTCAAAAAGAAACCCTTCAAATTATACAGTAGGGGAGCAGTGCTCACCTATAACCCCGGTTCTTGGAAGTAGAAGCAGGAAGATGCAAGTGCAAGGTCTCTGGATATATCACTGTGTTTGAGGCCACACTGGGCTCTGGGAAACCCTGTCTTAAAAAACCAAAACGGAAAAGAGCAGGACCAGAGAGATGGCTCAGAGGGTAAGGATGCTTGCCACCAAGCCTGATGATTTGAATTCAGTCCCCCAGAGCCACAAGGAGAGAACCAACCCTCTCAAGTTGTCTTCGAACCTCCACACACAAGCCAAGACATAAGCATACATACTCCCCCCAACACACAAATGAATAAATCTAACTTTTAGACATAGTCTTACTATACAGTCCTGACTAGCCTAGAATCACTATGTAGACTAAGCTAGTCTGGAACTTGCAGAAATCTGCCTATCTCTGCTTCCTAAGAATTAAAATTAAAAGCATATACCACCACACCGGGGTAAAAAAATGTTTTTAAGAATTTTATATGAGTACTATATTTACATTAGTCCCTCTTCCCCCATACCCCTTTATGTTTACAGCTTCTGGAATCTGGAGTTACATAGGGTTCTAAGCCTCCTTGTGTGGATTCCAGAAGTCTGGCACCTCCAGCCTCCAAAGGCATCTATGCTCACACACACACTCACACTCACACTCACACACACACACACACACACACACACACACACACACACACACGAAAATTGTAAGAAGCTCACACCTATAGTCCCAGCACTTTAGAGAGAGGCTGAGGCGGGTGGTGAGTTCAAGACCAGCTTGGACAACCGCAACTAAGAAGCAAGACACTGCCTGAAAAGACATTGAAGAGAGACAGAGAAAAAAGAGAAAGAACAAATAATGGAGAAGCTGGGCATGGTGGATATCTCTTTAATCTCAGCACTAGGGAGGCAGAGGCAAGTTGATCTCTGTGAGTTCAAAGACAGTTTGTCTACATAGGGAGTTCCAGGTCAGATGGGGATACATAGAGTACCTGTCTTGAAAACAAACAACAGCAATGGAGTAATGCGGAACCCAAGGATTTCAACCCAGCTTCTTCGGTCATTGAACATAGCCAAGTAAGCAAAAGACCCAAGATGCACCACTGTCCATAATGGACCTCACAGCCGATTCAACCCATACGTAAGCTCCCCTGCCACACTGAGATGATTCTCACTGGGGAGGAACAAAATGTCCCTAAGCCAGGAAAGGAAGCAAAAATGTCTCCCTGAAGAAACAAAACTTTATTGCATGCAAACAAATTCAATGTAAAATAAATACAAAAGTAAAATAAATATAAATCCTAACTTGGCTTCAAAAAGGAAGAGGAGGAAGGAAGGAAGGAAGGAAGGAAGGAAGGAAGGAAGGAAGGAAGGAAGGGGCTTGACATAATGGCTCAGTGGATAAAGGCACTTGTCCCCAAGCCTGACAGCCTTGGTAGAAGAAATGAACTGATTCCTAAAAGTTGTCCTCTGACTTCCATAAGTACATGATGTAGCACATACATGTACACACAATAAGTAAACGAATGAAAAGAACTTATTTCAAAGTGATTTATTTAATGCTTGGTGTTTTGCCTGCATGTATGCTTGTGTGCCATGTACATACAGTGTGTGAGGAGGTCAAAGTGAGTATCGGATCCCCCCTGGTGCAACAGTTACAGATGGCTGTAAGCCACCATGTGGGCACTGGGAACTGATTTGCTACGGGTATGCTGTATACCGCATGAATGTCTGGTACCTTCCACAGTCAGAAGGCAGCACTGGAACCCCTGGAACTGGAGTTACGGATGATGGTGAGCCATTGTGTGGATGCTGGGAACTGAACCGAGGTCCTCTGGAAGAACAGCCAGTGCTCTTAACTGCTAAGTCTCCTCTCCAGCCCCAAGAAAAATATTTTTAAAGAAGGAAAGGAAAACTTTCCTATTAATAAGTACAGATCTATCTTAAATCTTTTTAAAGACTAGGTCAACAACGGCCATGGCCATGGAGTAGTCAGGTGTGACATGGGCTGACCTAACAGTCAGAAGGTCACTGCTTCAAGGAAGCAATAGAGTAAAAGCCATGCTGCCAAGAAACTAGGAAAACATGAGTGAGGAGTAAGTCTAGCAGCTGAAGGCTGGTGGTTAAGAATACACCAACTGGCTCACAACCTACAACTCCAGCTCCAGGGGATTGACACCTCTGACCTCCACAGGCACCTGCACTCACGGGCACATACACATGCAGATATACACGCCTCCACATAATCAAAAATAAATCTTTTTTTTTTTTAACGTCCAGGCTTGATGGTGCGTGCCATTCACAGCAGCACTTGGGAGGAGAAAGCAGGAGGCCAGCCTGGGCTACAGAGCAAGATCCCATATCAAAATCAAACAAGATAAGGGCCGGGGCTGTACCTCTTTGTCTGTATGCACAAGGTTCAGAGTTCAATCTTCAACACCCTACAAAATGGGTGTGGTGGAACACACCTGTAATTCTAGCACTTGGGAGGTAGAGGCATGAGGATCAGTTCTAGGTCATTATCGGTCACACAGTGGGTTACAGGTCATCCTAGGCTACACGAGACCATCTCTATAACCCCCCATCACCTGCAGAAAAAGGAGACTAAATTTAGCCTGAGCTACAGTGTGAGACCCCATTTCAATAAATGAACAAAACTACAACAGATATGACACTGGGCTAGAAAGCTTTTTTCCAAGCCAAGAAACTTAACCACATTTACAAACCAGGAGGAAGATCGCAAAGGAAGCAGTAGAGAGGTTCGAGATGCTGTAGAGGAAGGAAATGAGTGATGTGCAGTGGTACTTCGGGAGACACAAAGGGTCAGTATCCACAGTACGGAGTACAAGGACATTCCTTACTAGAACTCCAGAGAAGTATGAGGGCGGTGGTGGCGCACGCCTTTAATCCCAACACTGGGGAGACAGAGGCAAGTGGATCTCTGTGAGTTCAAGGCCAGCCTGGTCTACAGAGTGAGTTCCAGGACAGCCAGAGCTACACAGAGAAACCCTGTCTTGAAAAATTCAAAAGATAGAGACAAAGAGGAAGGTGGAGAAAGAAGGAAGGAAGGGAAGGAGGGAAGGAAGGAAGGGATGAAAAGATGATGCAGATGTTAAGAACAATGCTGCTCTTCCAAAGGACCAGCACCCACAGGGCAGCTCACAACCACCTCTAAATCCAGTTTAGAAGATTTAAGACCCTCTTCCGGCCTCCTAAGGCACCAGGCATGTAAGTGGCACACAGATACATATGTAGACAAAATACTCATATACACAAATAAAATTTAAAAATTTCAAAGCTCTTATTCTAAAAAAAGAACACATGGACAGGGAGAGGGGCAGGAACACAGGTATGGCTCTGGCTCTCTAGGCACACCCCGGTCACCCTCTACCTGAAAAAAGGACTTTGAGACAACAATCAGGTTGGAATATTCCTCCCATGGCACAGAATGCAGAGCAGATGAGAACGAGGGAAGAGTTTCTAGGCTTTTTAGGTGACACAGAGTGACAACTAAGATAGGCTACGCTGCTGGAAGCAGTCAGACTGCCCTGGTCTGATGGTGTCTCCAGCAGTTTTCCTCATCCTGGGTGCAGAATCCAAACTGAGGTCTTCTGGGCAGGGCACGCAGACAAAACAGCCCAGTGATGGAGGGAATGGAGCCTGAGGACACAGAGCAGCACTGCTCATGCAATAGAGACGTTAGAAGACAGTAGGTCCCCTCTCTAGCCCTGACACCCACAGCAGGTAAGTCCCTGAGGTTGGGGAAGAAGTCAAAACTGCGCAAGTAACCCTATGCCAATGATAACAAGACTGAAGGAGGCGGAAGGAGGCACTACCTTCCCCAAACAGAATGGGATATGGAATGAGAGTCTGCTTCCACAATGAAGTCCTCCAGAAAAAAAAATGTGGAAAAACAAGCAGGAAGAGGAGGTTAAAAACTAAGTTATAGGAGCTCCCCTATTTCTGGCTCCAGCCTGACCCTTTTCACAGACCCCAAAGGAAGAGGAGGTTAAAAACTAAGTTATAGGAGCTCCCCTATTTCTGGCTCCAGCCTGACCCTTTTCACAGACCCCAAGTTGCTTCTCAAAGGTGAGCTCAGTGACAGAGAAGTCAAAAAGTCACATGGAAATGGCCCAAGGCAGAAGTCTGGTTTGCTGCTGAAGGTAAAGGCAGAGGTAATTTAGGGCCCAGAAGGGTTGCAGGAGGCTGAAATCACAGAAATGGAAGTCTACAGGGTTCTTTGTGCTTATGACAAGGCTACCTTCTTCTTGGGGGAATGGGTGGTATAGGAGATGGAAGAAATGGCTGGCTTTTGTAACCAAAGTTCTTACGTGGAGAAGCAGCAGCAGTGTGTTCCCCTTTGCAATTGGGACCATGTTAACGTTGCTCCTGAAAAATACAGGCTTAATAAAACATCTTACTATCAAATAAGATACCATATATAATCTGAAATTTTTTGTTTTTTTTTTTTAGCTTGTTTTGCTGGCTGGTCCGAAACTCACTATTAGGTCGAACTGGCCTTGAAATTCCAGCAATCCTACTTCAGCCTTCCAGCTGCTGAGATTACAGGTCCATACCATTACACCTGACTCAAATAACCTGGACTGTAGCTTATTCAAATCCTTACTGTGACTGGTTCTGCAGCAGGATAGATAGAAGGAAGTCAAACCTGGCTTCAGGTCCAGCCAGGGGCCTGAGATTACCTATTTCCAAGCCCTCTCAGCTTGCCAGCAAGAGTCCCTCATCTTCTGGCACAAAAACAGTCATTCTTCTACTCGACCACAGCCTACTGGCTAGGATGGAAGTTTCTCCTTCCTGGTCTGCCTCTACCCGAGCATCCTTATCTGTAGTCTATCTAATCCATCTGTAGTCCCAAAGCCCCAAAACTGTGAATCACCCTCAGCAAACAGCACTCTCCTGGCCGCACTGCCATGCTGATGATGATGCTGAAGTAGCCTCCTACAGATCCCTCACCTGGCACTGGAAGCCTTATGCTAATCAGCTACAAATACCCCCTCCTGATACACTGTTTCTCTACCACAGGCTGACCAGTTTCTATACACCCAACTTTACGCAGATTATCATGTCTAGCCACCTCTGTGGCTTCTCACACCTCCTCCGTGAAGCCTTCCTAGACATGCCTGCTCCGCAGCCCATTGCATAAGTTCTAAAGCAGTCACTGGATGCTTAGCTCACTCATCCAGTCTCTTCTTTATGCCTCACAGATGGAGGCTGTTTCTGATACAGCCTTGCTCTGTCGCCCAGGCTGACCTTAAATTCCCAGCAATCCTCCTGCCTCAGCCACCCAACTGCTGGGATTACAGGCATGTGCCATCGCCATCCTACGGAGTTCCATACAATCTGGAGGTTGAACCCAGATGGTAATTTGTTCCACCCCTTAGTATGAAGTTAGTGGAAACAGGTCCTGCAGCAGGGAAGATCAGGTCCATGGTGGAGTGAAGGTTTCAGATCAGGCACAGTCAACCCATATTTAGTACTCAAGACTTGGATGCCCTCCCAAAGTATAAGAGTGGGAGGATGAATGCCTTCCCCTAAACAGGCTAAGGCCAGCACTTCTGTTAACCCAGGCACATCACACTTCCTTCAGGAAACTGTCAGACTCAAGACTAACAGCAAGGCAGGAAGTGTAGCATGGAGAGGAAGTCTGGTGGGGAAGCAGCCAGATAGGCAGAGAGACGAAGGAAAAGGAGGTTCTTCTAAAACACACACACACACACACACACACACACACACACACACACACACACCATCTCCTCAAGAGAGGTCACTACTTAGTCCATTTTGTCCCTAGAGTAAGTGTTAGCAGAAAGATACAGAGAGGAGAATCAAATTGTTCAGCAGTGACCATTCTGAGAGGGGGCTACAGAAACAGCTACACTGGGGCTGGAGTGATGGCTCAGCTGTTAAGATCACTGGCTGCTCTTCCAGAGGACCCAAGTTCGATTTCCAGTACCCACAAGGCAGCTCACATCACAACTGTCCATAACTCTAGTCCCAGGAGATCCAAAGCTGTCTTCTGAAGACATCTCACACACACACACACACACACACACACACACACACACACACGCACGCACGTACACACACAGTGCACATACATGCAGGCAAAACACCCATGTATAAAATAAATACAATTTTTAAAAAACTTAAAAGAAAAAGAGTCACAAAGCCCAGGACTCCCAATACAGAGTTCCCCTCCACTAACACTCCATTTTCTGTGGCCCATTCAGCAATAGAGAGTTGGCTCCCAAATTCCCACACAGAACCTAAACTAGCAAAACCAAGCAAAATCTCTCTGCAAAATGTGCCCCTGCCAGAATCATCTCTCTTTCAAAGTCCTGATGCAGAAGACATATAATAGGTAAAGCACGGGTTGCAAATTTCTCTAGACCACCCCTCCCCCAGACACACCACAGACAGGCTGGGTGGAGCACCTGTGCTTGGTTCCCACCTCCGGACTTTGCCCATACCACCTCCCCAAGATGCCCTCTCTTGCCTCTGCCTCCGTCCAAACCCCACCTCCAGGCAGTATCCTACTGACAGCTCCTGGTTCTCCTCTTGTCTCCTGCCCAGGCCTTTGCTGATCTCCTCAAGCGGAAACATCACAGGTTTAAGAGCCTTCACAGCCAATTTTCAGTCCTAGCCTTACTTGACTCCCCCGGCCTCCAGATCAGAAGAACCCCAAAGCAAGGACAGAGATTGCTTCCTTCACTTCTCCCCTCCTTCCTCGTGACCGACTGATGACAACGTTTGGATGCACTACATTCAGCAACCTATCCCACTACCCAAAGCTCGGACAGTATCTGGGCCTTAGCCAGTGCACCCATCCCCCCCTCCGAAAATCAGGCTGCTCAGACCCGCGGTACAAAGGTCGGCCGCCCAGGGGTGAGTACAACTTGGTTCCACCTGCAGGCGCCTTTGGTGACACCACGATCACCAGATTCCAGTCGCCCCCCCATCCCTAGCTGCATGCGCCATCCCAAAAGGAGGAGACCGGTTTCCAGGGAATACCAGGTGGGACTGGGGGGTTGTGGTGTGGAGGGCCCAGGCTCAGACTCCAGCATCCAAGGTCTGACGTCACCCAAATCCCGGGCTCCCTATGCGGGGACAGAGGATGAGGAAACAGGGGCTGGGGAGGAAGGTTTAGGAGTGCCCAGGGAGCTCTTCACCTCCCCGAACAGGGAAGGTCACCTCGACCCCCCCACTTCTCCAGCACCTCGGCCTGCCTACTCAAAAGCAAAGGGACGCTTTAAAGGCAGAAAACTGGAGCCGCGGACGCTTCTCCAGCCCAGATTGCAGTTTCCCTGCAGAACCCTCCTTGGGTCTCCAGACCCAGGACTCACCAGCCCGGATCGCTCAGCTGCAGGAAGGAAGTCACGTTGCACCGCGCTGAGATGCTGTGCACCCGGCGAAGAGGCGCGGAGCCGGCGCGGCTCCCGGATTGGGGACGGGGAGCGTGCGCGCGCGTCCGAGGCGGGCCCTGCGCGCTCCCGCGCCGCTGTGCCTGCTGCAACCACTCTCGCGAGATTCCTACTCAGCTCCTAGGGCCAGTCCACTAGTGCTCGCGAGAAGAAAGACGCAGGCGTTGCCCCCGCCCCACCGCCCGCCCACCTCACCTTGCAGGAGCTGTCCAAGGTGCTAGATCATCTGCCACTTCTCGTTCAGGTTGTAGGTGGGCATCTTGGGGGACAAGAGCATAGTGAGTGCATAAAAAGGAGAGACCCAGAGGCGGGAGCCTGATACCAGCAATCAATGCCTCAGCTTCCAAATCTGTAAAGTGGGGAGAATCACCCTCCTTCCAATCTCAGGAGCCTCTGGGATGTACTTGGAAGGAGTAAGAAACAGCTTGATGAAGGGCTGAAGAGATGGTTCAGTGGTTTAAATGTCCTTGTGCTTTTGTGAAGAATTAGAGTTCTATTCCAAGCACCTATAGGGCGATTCCAAAACCCCAGTTCCAGGGGATCCAACAAGAATGCACGTGGTGCACACACATGGATGCAAGTAAAACATTCATACACATAAAATGTAATAAATATTTTTAAAAGAACCAGATAGCTTGATGAAATAAGAAATAGAGATAGGTGGTGTATACCTTTAATCCCAGCACTTGAGAGCCAGAGACAGGCCGACCCCTGTGAGTTTGAGGGAAGCATCATCAACATAGTGAGTTCCAGGATGTTTGGAGCTACATCGTAAGACCTTGTCTCAAAAGAAAAAGGGGGGGGGCAACAAGTATAGAAAGTTACCTAAAGAAATAGAAAGAAAGCAGGTGTGTTGATTCCCACCTACAATCCTAGCCTTTGCAAGACACAGGCAATGCAATCAATGAAGTTTAGAGTCAGTTTTACCTACACAGCAAGTTGCAGGCTACCGGGATACACAGTGAGATACTGTCTCAAAATAGATAAAATAATAGGAATAGAAAGATAGGGAATGGCTTTGAAGAAAGACTGAAAAAAAGAAAGATGATGGTAATATACAGATGTGAACAGCAAGAATGAGAAAAGACCAAGGTAAATGCTTAGGAGAGCAGGACTTGTGTGGCTAGGAGACTACTTGGAGACGGGGAGCTGGGAGTAGGAAGACAGGCGGTTATTGTGAGTGGTGTTTACATAGTAAACCCCTGTGGGTCCTCCACAGCCAAGGCCATTCCCCGTCAACCAATTGCTTCTGCCCCTCACCCACACCACCCTGGGACTGGAAGAGGCGTCAGTGGGGTGGGTGGAGGGGACACACTGCAAGGATTCTTTGCCCAGAATAAGGGCCCATTGTCTGGCTCTGGGCTGCCAGAGCCGGGGCCTCACTCCCACAGCTGGCATGAAAGGGGAGGGAGAAAAAGAAGAGCAGACAAGAGCAAGTGCAGAAGAGACAGATGGCTGATGGGGACTGAGCAGGAAGAATATGAGGTCAACCAGAAGGCAGAGTCCTGGGCTACAACTGGTTTCTCTTTTAGTTCTGTCCTCAGTCCACCCACATGGCCCCTTATTCTGTATAGCCCAAAGAATGTTCTATGATAGCCACGCCCGTGTGTGTGTGTGTGTGTGTGTGTGTGTGTGTGTGTGTGTGTTGTGTCTGCATTGCATCATATACATGCAGTAGCTGTAGAAGTCAGAAGAGGATGTGGGATCCCCTGGGACTGGAGATGGTTGTGATCTGACACTAGGGTGCTAGGAATTTGACCCTGGACCTCTGGAAGAGCAGCCAGTGCTCTTAACCACAGAGCCATCTCTCCAGTCCCTGTACTTTCAGTTCCAAATGAGTGAGTATATTAAGCAGGTAGCAAGCAAAAGTAAAAGAAGAAATGGCAAGCTTCAGAAGATAGGGAGTAAAACATCATGAGATCAGACGATGACAATATCTAGCAGAGACCTAGGGGAAAATGGCCATGCTACAGCTTGCCGCACTGACAGTGTTTCCATCAAAGAGCTTCTGACTTCCTGGTCACATTGTAGGCAGATTTGAACCACTGGACAAACAATGGTAAGGTACATGGGGAAGGCTTACCTTCCAGCTGTTCTCGGGATCACAATGTTTTAACTCTTGGACTGTTTTACTCTTCTCTCTCCCTGTCACAGAAGCAGGGGCCAGCCTGACCCAGATGAGAGTCTTTGGAAGACACTTTATATAATAATGCTTGGGTCAGAAATGCTGCAGGGGTGTCTACCTGCTTCCAGTTCCTCAATAAAGTTTAACAGCACATGACAGTGTATCAGTATGCTATATATTACATTGCTGCTGTTTATCTCTGTAATACAGCAAGTTTATGCAGGTTTTCAAAGCCATGGGGAAAACCAATGAACTTGTGATAAAAGGGAACCTGTAGAGATGATAAAACACTGCTCCCTCAGGAGAAATACCTAGAATCCACATGGAATTTGTAAGCAATAACTTGTGGCTCATGTGGGCCCTACAGAAAAAATGTTGGTGTTCAAATATAATAACTACACTAATAAATATTTATTAACTATGCAAAGATGTGTTGCATTTGTTAATTATGTAAAGATGTGTTACATTTGTTTCATTATGTAAAGATGTGTTGCTGTTTGACCTTTCTGCCTGATCTAATAAAAAGCTGAATGACCAATAGTGAGGCAGGGGGTATAGGTAGGACTTCTAACCAATGAGAACAAGTAGGAGGAGAAACTTAGGTAAAGGAAGAAAGAAAAAGAGACACCAGGGGCCATCCAGCTGGACGTGGAGGAAGAAAAAAATAAGACATACAGAATTTAAAAAAGGTATTTTTGTTGTGAGCCTAGCCTTTAATGGCTGAGCCATCTAGGTGGTGATGCATGCCTTTGATCCCAGCACTCAGGAGGCAGAGACTGGTGGATCTCTGTGAGTTCAAGGCCAGCCTGGTCTATAGAGCGAGTTCCAGGACAGCCTCCAAAGCTACAGAGAAACCCTGTCTGAAAAAAACAAAAACAAAGGTAAAAAACCCCAAAGCAAAATGTAGATGAATAGAAACAGATTCAATTAAGTTAAAATAGCTAATGGGACAAGCCTAAGCAAAGGCCAAGCACTCATAATTAATAATAAATCTCTATGTCTTTATTTGGGAGCTGATTGCTAGCCCAAAGAAAATTCCAACTACATAAATAATTTTCCTGACCTATAGAGACAGATCAGTGATTAAGAACACTGGCTGTCAGCTGGGCGGTGGTGATGCATGCCTTTAATCCCAGAACCCGGGAGGCAGAGGCAGGTGAATCACTGTGAGTTCGAGGTCAGCCTCGTCTACCGAGCGAGTTCCAGGACAGCCTCCAAAACAATACAGAGAAACCCTGTCTTGAAAAAAACCAAAAAAATAAATAACTCCCCCTAATCCTGCAATGGAGACTCTTATCAGTTTAGAAAAAGTGAGGGCAGATTGGGATGGAAACATAACCAATCAGGTTGGGGTCGGGCAGAGGGGAGAATTCTGAAAGGAACTGTTGGAAAGGGAGGCATTTCAGGGCCAGGTAAAAATCTGACACAAGGGAATCTCCCAGGAATCTAAAAGAATGACCCCAGCTAAGACTCCTAGCAATAACAGATACATAGCCTATACTAACCATCTCCTGTGATCAGATTGGTGCTTAGTCTAATTGTCTTCACAGAGGCTTCATCTAGCAACTGAAGGAAACAGATGTAGACCCACAGCCAAACATTAGGCAGAGTTCTGGGAATCCTGCAGAAAAAAGGGTGGAGGAAGGATTGTAGGAGCACACCACAGAATCAACTAACCTGGGCTCATAAGGGCTCACAGGAACTGAACCAACAATTAGGGATCCTGCATGGGACTGACCTAGGCCCTCTACATGTATGTGACAGTTGTGTAGCTTGGTCTCCTTGTGAAACTCCTAACAGTGGGAATAGAGGCTGCCTCTGACTCTTTTACTGGCTTTTGGGTTGCCTTGCCCATCCTTAATATATGGAGAGGTGCTTAGTTTTACTGCAATTTGATATGCCATGTTTTGTTGGTACTCACAGGAGGCCTGCCCTTTCCTAAACAGAAACAGAGGGGAAGTGGACTGGGGTGATGGGAACAGAGACTTGGGGGGAGGGACTGGGAGGAGAGTAGGAAGGGGAAACTGCAGTGCGTGTAGAATAAATAAATAAGCAAATTTACTAAAGTAAAAAAGAGAGAGAAAATAAAAGAGGAAGAATGACCAAGCCCAAATTCAGAAAACAAGATAAAATAAAAACAAAGTCAGAAAATTGTACCCTCTGCACTTATGTGAACAGAGGGGGGAAATGGTGTAGTGATGACAATCACTTAAACAAACACTTATCTGCAATGTGAAATATAACCACAGGGTCACACTTCAGGGTTTTGTGAACATAAAATGAATTAGCACACTGTCTCAGTTCCTTTGCTTGTTGCTGTGATAAAATACCATTCAAGGACAAGAGGGATGGACCAGTCAGTAAAGAACCTTGCCACCAACCCTGAGGACCTGAATTCAATGCCCAGAATCCATGGAGTGGAGGGAGATGACTGCCTCCCAAAAGTGGCAGCACGTGCATGTGCGCACACACAAATAAATAAATGTTTTAAATATGTATTCTGAGAAGGGCTAGAGCAATGGCTCAGTGATTAAGAACACTGGCTGCTTTTCCAGAGGACCCAGATTCAATTCCAGCATCCATATGGTGGCTCACAACCATCTGTAACTCCAGTTCCAAGAGATCTGATGCCCTCTTCTGGACTCAGGGGGTGGTAGGCAAGTATGTGGTACACAGACATACATGCAGGCAACACACACACACACACACACACACACACGCGAGAGAGAGAGAGAGAGAGAGAGAGAGAGAGAGAGAGAGAGAGAGAGAGAGAGAGAACTGGACCACAGTTCAAGGGTACCTTCCATTATGGCAGGGAAGTCAAGATAATAGGGCTTGGAGCGGCTGCTCACTCATGAGCACAGCCTGAGACCGCTCCCCTACAGAGATCTCCTGGACCCTCAGAGATCAGGTACCTAGCCTCCTCTTCATTGGCTGCATATAATAAATATGCTAGATTTCTAGGCAATTGTTGGTGTGTCTCCAACAGAATGCACAGCCTACTAATCCCAGCTTCTCTGTATGGGTGTCTGTCATTTCTTCATTCCCCAGTTAGGTCAGTCTTTAAGCTGTGCAGGTCATGACACATGTAAATAAAAATAACTAAAATAAATATTTTTAAAAGAAAGTAATTCCCCACAGGCATGCCCAGAAGATCATTTCCTGGAGAATTCTTGGTTCTGTCAACATGACATTAACACTAACCATTACACACATGTAGACATATGTTACATGTGAGACAATGTCTGATACATAATATTCAATATTTAACTCCTACCGTGTACCAGCAGTGGGGATGTGTGTTTTGTATGGGCAGAGTGGGATAGCCTGAGCCAAACCAGGTAATCACATTAACACTTCAAGCTTGAGGGACGCCACACCTGCTCCCATACCTTTACTCAAAGGGTGTCATAAAGTTAAACCCCAAATAGGTCCAGATAGGAATGCTTTCCGTACAGGATGATGAGGAAAGTCACACGACAAATGGTGATGTTCAATCCCATTATAGGAAGATATAAATAAACGGGGGCAGTAATCTAGCCAGTCACCCACACGGCCAGCTCCAAGTTGCTTGTGTTCCCTGTCTACCTATGGCCAAATAAGGCATTTCCACCCAAGGATCTCCAGGACAACATCTAGGTTACAGGTCAATAAACAAGTGAGAATATCAGCTTGTACCAAACCTTTGATTCATCAAAGGAGATGCTAAGTCTTGTGACTATCCTATGAAGCAACCACCATTGTCCCTATTTATAAATGAAGCCAGTGAGCATCAGAGATGTAGTCAATCCACCTAAGGAAGTAGAATGGATGGATCTAAGAAATGGATGATGTGTTATGCTTATTTAGATCTTTTTATTTTATTGTATTATGTATATGTGTTACCTGCATGCATATCTGTTTATCACATACATGCCTGGTGCCCTTGAAGACCAGAAGAGGAGGGCATCAGATACCTTGAAACTGGAGTTACAGATGATTGTGAGCCACCATGTGGGTTCTGAGAATCAAAACAGGGTCCTCTGGAAGAATAGTCAGTGCTCCTAACATCTGAGCCATCTCTCCAGCCCTAAGATCTGTTATCTTTAGGCCGGGTGCAGTGATTAGTGTTACTCGTCAACCTGACGTGGTCTGAAATCACTCAAGAAGGGAGTCTCAATGAAGGATTGTCTAGACCAGCTTGGTCTATAGTCATGGCCATGGAGGAGTGTCTTGATTCTGTTAATTGAACTGGGAAGACCCATACACTTCGGCACCATTCCCTAAGCAAGGGATCCTGAACTAAGAGTGGAGAGAGGCAGCCAAGCAGTAGCATACATGCATTAATTCGTTGCTTCCTGCTCTTGAATGTAATGTGAATAGCTGTCTCCCTTAAATTGCTTATGTCCTGGTATTTTTATCACAGCAACAGGAAATGAAACTAAGATGCAGACTCTGCACTAAAGGAGTAAATACAAATTATCTGCTTTAAACAAAACAGTGAAATGAAGGAAACAATGTAGGAAAAAATAATGAGCTTGTTACTAATGTGGGCAACCAGGGTCTTCAATACAGGAGACAATTCCTGCATCCCACCAAAGGAGTGTGCACTCCTGGCACTTCAGAGTGGAGAATGTTCTCAGGCACAAAGTACCAGGAACTTCAGTAAAGAATCATGAGGAATGACTAAGGGTTTGGAGCGGGAACTCCACTCCCTTCATGGCAATCCTTGAAAACTAGCTATTACCCATACCCTTAGATGTTTGCACTATGGAGTCTCCTCTCTCTCTCTCTCTCTCTCTCTCTCTCTGGGAAGGAGCAAAAATGCTCATTCACATAAATAAAATAAAATAAATCTTTAAAAAACTCTTTAAAAAGTGGAAAGAGGACTGGAAATATAGCTCAGTGGTGGAGCTCTTGTCTAGGACACACAAGGTCCTAGGTTTAATTCCGGCATTCTAATATATTAGGTGTTTAATTAATTAAAGTGGACAAATGGGCAAATAAGAGGCCTGGGAATGTTGCCTAGGTAGCCCAATGACTTCAGATCAATTTCCAGCACTGCATAAAATGAGGTGTAGTGGTTTAGACCTGCAATTCCAACACTGGAGAGGTGATAGCAAGTCAGTCAGAAACTGAAGAGGGTACTCAGAGCACAGCAAGTTCGAGGCTAGACTACACAAGCTCTGTCTCAAGACATCAAATAGAAATAAAGCTGAAGGTGTGTATCGACGGTAAAGACCCTGCCTTGCATGTTCCAGGCCTTGAATTAAATTCCCAGAAAGGAGGCATCAAGAACAAAGAATCCAAGTAATCTGAATAAAAATCTATCCAAAGAAGATATAGGGGGCGCTGGAGAGAAAGCTCAGTGCTTAAGAGCACTGGCTGGTCTTCCAGAGGTCCCAAGTTCAGTTCCCAGCAACCACAGGATGGCTCACAACCATCTGTAATGAGATCTGGTGCCCTCTTCTGGCCTGCAGGGATACATTTGATCAGAACACGGTATACATAATAAATAAGATATAGGCTGATAGCCGTATGAACACATGCCCAACTCACACTCACTAGGATGGTGCTAGCTCACAATCATGTAACTCTTGGTGGGGAATGGGGTAACCACACATGCGGGGCTGACAACAGTAAAAGTGGCCCACCACTCTGGAAGATGGTTTCACTATTCCCTAAATTTAATTATTTCTTTGTGATGCTAGGAATCTAACCCAGGGTCTGGTACATGCCAAGTACATGCTTTATCACTGAGCTGCTCTCCCAGCCTACCCAAAAAGAGTTAACATAGGGTCAGGTATGATGGACACCTGTAATCCCAGTAATTGGAAACAAAGGCAAGAGGATCATCAGTTTGAGGTCTATCTGAGCTCTAAAGGAAAACCCTGTCTCAAGAAAGGAAGAAAGAGCCAGGCGGTGGTGGCGCACGCCTTTACTCCCAGCACTCGGGAGGCAGAGGCAGGCAGATCTCTGTGAGTTTGAGACCAGCCTGGTCTATAAGAGCTAGTTCCAGGATAGCCTCCAAAGCCATAGAGAAGCCCTGTCTCAAAAAACCAAAAAAGAAAAAAAGAAAGAAAACCATTGACCCAGTAAGTATAGTGCCAAGAGAAATGAAAGCATAGACAAAACTATCATTAATAATCATTGCAAATTTTTAAATAGTACTTAAAAACCAGAAACAACAATCAACAAAAGAATCAGTTGTCACATATTATTTAAAATATGAGTCATTGCTCTTGCCAAGGACCCAGGTTCAATTCCCAGCACCATATGGTGGTTCACAACATCCATAACTCCAGTTTCAGGGGATCTGATGCCTTAATGTGACCTCCTCAGGCATCAGGCACACATAGTGCACATCTATGGATGAAGGCAAAACACTCGCATACGTAAGATAAAATAAATAATCTAAATTAATTAATTAAATGTGGATCAGGAATTGTGGTTCCTGCTTTTAATCCCAGCAGAGGAAGGTGGATCTCTATAAGTTCAAGGCCCTTCTGGTCTACATAGTGAGTTTCAGGACACCCAGGGACTCATAGAGAGACACTATCTCAAAATAGAGCAGTGGTGGCGCACACCTTTAATCCCAGCACTTGGGAAGTAGAGGAAGGCAGATCTCTGAGATCAAGGCTATCCTGCTCCACAGAGTGAGTTCCGGGACATCTGTGGCTACACAGAGAAATATTGTTTCAAAAAACAAACAAATAGATAAATAAATGATAATATAAAATAATAAAATAATCGTGTATTATTGAAAAGTAGAATTCAATGAACAATGACACAAAATATAACTGAATTACAAAACCAAATTGGACAAAATAAGCCGAATCACAAAAATAAATAAATGAAGGATTGAGGGGTGAGGCTTAGTGGCAGGACACTGGTCTGGCATGTGCATGGTCCAGGTTCCATGCCTAGCATTGCAAAAAAAAAAAAAAAAAAAAAGAGGGAGGGGGAACTCTGAATAAATAGAGCTGAATACAATGGCAAACACCTATAGTCCCAGCTATTTGGGAGGTTGAAGCAGGCAGATTGCAAGTTCTTGAACAATCTAGGCTACATATGAGACCTTGTCTCAAAAGACAAAAAACCAGAAAGAAAAAGAAGCTGGGAATCCTGCTCACTTAGCATAGTACTTGCCTAATATGAATGAGGCTCCAAGTTCTATCCCCAGCACTGTAACCAGGCATGGTAGTGCCTACCTGTAATCCCGTCACTCAGAGGTGGATGAAGAATTGGAGGCGATGCTGTGGTAGTCCTAAGCCAAGTCAGGTTATATGAAACTCTGACTCAAAACAAACAAAAAAGATAAGTGCATTTTACTGTAAGTTAGTCTTACCAAAGTAAGACTGCTATTAAAAAAAAAAAAGTGGCCTCCAAACAGCAGGAACCTAGGAAACAAGAACAACCCCAATCCCACCTCCTACTTATTCAACAGTGTTTCCCCTCTACTAGCAGTGCCCACAGTGAACCACTTGGGGGCATGCAAGCCTACAGTGATCAATGCTTGCAGAGCTAAATCTCCACTGTCACATCTACTGCGCAGGCAACCAGAAGTGCACGGTGTTAGGCAGGATCCAGATTTACATGCAACCAACCATAATCACCATCATGTTTAGCCAGCAGCTCTGATCACGGAATCCAGAGCACAGCCTGCTGCTCACACATTCAGTTAGAACAGGAATCCCGCAGCTAGCAGTGTCCATCCAAGCCTGGTCCTACAAACCTCCCACACAGAAAGAATGTCCTCCACACACCCTATCCTACCTTGGTAAGCACTGACTTTGGCCACCAGGCGAGCTCGGAGAGGTCAAAACCACAAGATACATTCTGGTCTTCACCTGCCTGATCATTCCCGCCCCCACTCTATCCTCCCTTCTCAGCCTGACTGACATCCTCTGACAGCGCTGCCTCACCAGGTCTTCAGAGTCATCAGCAGACCCCAGCCCCGTTCCTCTGGCCAGAATGTCTTACTTTTTCATCCTTTAAAAATATGTTTGCATTTGTTTATTTATATGGGAGAGGTGAGTGTGCCACAAGACACAGCTTGCAGGAGTCCATACTTTCCCTTTCACTTTGTGGGTTCCAGGGATCAAACTCAGGTCATCACGCTTGGCAGCAGCCACCCCCCGCCCACGAACCATCTTGCCAACCCATGCCCTACTTTTCTTTTAGGAATAGTGTGCAAATACCCTCAGAAACAGAGCTGCTTCTTCTCTACCCTCCTGTAAGAGCCACAAGGCTCCTGGGAGTACCACACACAGATCCCTGTCCCTGAAATGTCTTCAGTTCCTTTTCTAGACCTGAGTGTTCTCTCACTGCCCATACATTAGGTGGGGGAGAGTTCATGCAAGTTCCAGCTACAGAGGGAACTCCAGGCTTCTTGGGTTTTGAGTGAGAACACCTGAGACCTGGTCAGACTTAAACATTCGAATTGTTAGTTTATGGTGTCTACAGCATGGGCATGCAGAATACAGAATCTGGTCTCCTGGATGTGGGAGCTGGAATTGAGGCTGTGAGACCTAACCATCTCCCCAACCCACAGGGTCAACTTTTAACCTTAATGTTTAAAGGCGTTTTTAAACCTAATGTTCAGTTGGCCATTTTGGGTTGGCACATTAAAGAGTAATAAAGTGGTATTCTCTTGGAAGAGCACGGGGGGGGGGGGGAGGGATGTGCTGACCAATGTTTTTGTTGTTGTTTTGAGTGCCCTATTGTGCTTGCTTTTTTTTCTTTTTGTCAACTTGACACATCTTGGAAGTGGAAACTTCAACTGAGAAAATGCTCCCTTCAGGTTAGCCTATAGGCAGCCTGGTGGTGGAGGTGCACATTCTTTAATTCCGGCACTCAGAAGGCTGAGGCAGGTGGATCTCTGTGAGTTTCAAGCCAGCCTGATCTACAGAGCTGTCCTCTACAGAGGACAACCAGGGCTACACAGAGAAACCTTGTCTGGGAAAAAAATTAACCTCTAGGTCAGTTTATGAGGTATTTTCTTGATGTGGAAGGGTACAGCTCACTGTGGGCAATTCTGTCCCTGTGCAGGTTGTTCTGGGGTGTATAAGGGGAACAAGCCAGTAAGAGTGTTCCTCCATGGCCTCTGACTCTGGATCCTGCCTCCAGGTTCCTGTCTTGACTTTTCCACAGTGCTGAAGAGACCTGAAAGCTGTAAAATGACACAAAACCTTTTCCTCCCAAAATTGCTTTTGACCACCGTGTTTTTTGCAGCAACAGAAAGCAAACAAGGACACTTCCGCACTTGAATTTTGCCTGTGACAACTGGGCTTTTTCCTCGGATTGGCTGATTCCTACTCCCCCTTGGGTGTTTGCATGGGTTTTCTTGCTCAGCACACCCCCCCCATGAACTGGATGCCTTTGCTTGTTCTTTGCCTTTCCTTCCCACCCCCCAGCACCATGACTTAAGAATTGAGTTTAGAATCAGGCATGAGGCTCAGTCCACATCAGTATCATTCTCTGTCACAATGCCAGTCTCAGACAATGGAGATTGTGGCCATGACATGTTGGTAAGCGTCTAAAATTGGTTCTTCAAAGGAAACTTTAATGTACATAAATAGATGTGTATTTGTTATTAATCTTCCTGATATAAAAACATTTAAGGCCAGAAATATAGTATATGCAAAGTCCTGAATGTGGGAGGTGTGTGTGTGTGTGTGTGTGTGTGTGTGTGTGTGTGTGTGTATGTGTGTGTGTGTGTGTGTGTGTACACCCAAGTACTTGATTACAGGCATGTGCTGCCATGCCTGGTTTGAGATCAGTAAAACAGTATCTTACTTATTAGGTGTTGTGTTTTCTTTTTGTCTTTTTTTGGGGGGAAGGGAAGTAGGGTGACAAGGTCTCATTATGTAGCCCAGGCTGGTCTGGAACTTGATATGTAGACCAGGCTGGCCTCAAACTCAGAGACCCACCTGCCTATGCCTCCCAAGTACTGGAATTAAAGGCAGTTTGTTTTTTGCTTGTTCCTTGCTTTCTAGACAAGGTCTCATGTATCACAGGTTTCAATGCTATATAACCAAGGTTGACCTTGAACTTCTGACCTTGAACTTCTAGTTTCTGAGAGCTGGGATTATAGGCATGTTCACACCCAGTTTGGGGACTTTTACTAATCTCCAAAGTGTAACAGACTTCCTCTACAGATGATTAACTTCAAGAGAATGAGCGATGGTAGCATGTGGGCCTGAGATGGAACTCAGTTGACAGAGTACTTGCCTAGCAGGCACAGTGCTCTGAATCTGAGCCCTGGTAACAAATAAAACCAAGAGTTTTGGTTTAGTATGTGTAATGACAGCACTCTGGAGGTAGAGTCAAGAGGATCAGAAGTTCAAGGCCATCCTTGACTATATAGCTAATTCAAGGCCAGCCTGGTTAGTATGAAGGAGACCCTGCCTTAAAAAAATAAAAATAAAAAGTAAGAAAGTTATTAGTGTGATGAGTTTCAAATATTCATGTACTAAACTTTGAATGTTTGTTTTAATATATTTTATTTAATTGTAAGCCAATATAATTAAATTTTTAATAATGTCTATGTTTAACAATCAGATCATAAAATTAAACATTTAACAGTTGATCCTCCCGAGCCATTATGAGTTGCTGAAAGCATACCACAGCTTGGTCCCAGGTTCTTTCCTAAGCCCAATTCTACTGAGAATTCAAGAGATTCTATTTTTCAAACATTTATTTAGTTTACTTTTAGATAGGAGCTCACATATCTCAAACTAGCTATGTATCCAAGGATAACTTTGAACTTCTGTTCTTCCTGCCTGTGATGGTTTGTATGAAAATGGCCCCCATAGGTTCATAGGGATTGGCACTATTAGGAGATGTGGCCTTGTTGGAGGAAGAGTGTCACTGGGGGTGGACTTTGGCGTTTCAAATGCTCAAGCCAGGCCCAGTGTCTCTCTCTTCCTGCTGTCTGCAAATCCAGGTGTAGAACTCTCATTCCTTCTCCAGCACCACGTCTGCCTGCCCATCGCCATGCCTCCTGCCAAGATGGTAACTGACTAAACTTCTGAACCCGCAAACCAGCCCCAATTAAATGTTTTCCTTTATAAGAGTTGTCATAGTCATGGTGTCTCTTCACTGTAATAGAAACCCTGACTAAGATGCTGCCTCCATTTACAGGCTTGTAAATCCTGTAATCACATGGCCAGTTTATGTGACTGGTTATCAAACCCAGGGCTTCATGCATGCTAGGCAAACACTCTACCATCTGAGCTACATCCTCCAGCCCTCAAGAGATTTTTCTCATTGGATACCTACACAATGCCTTGGGTTTATGATTCCTCTTTAATTCCAGAGGTCCTTGTCTCTCTGCCCGACCTGAGCTTCTCCCCTGACCTCACCTACGAATCTAAATCCTACGCACTCTCTTTAGACTATGGCATCCTCTCCTCCCAGCCTTTGAATAATGCCTTGTGTGTCTTTCCACCATAAGAACATCATTCCCTGAGCACTCACTAAGCCGCCTGGTCCCTGAAACAGCTCTTCCTTGCTTGTCCTTCTGCTAGATTGACTTTCAGGACTTTTACCTGGACATAGAGTAACTGCATAGTGAAGCGATTTATGTTTACTAGTATCATCTATTATTTGTATGTCTATGGGTATTTTACCAACAATGTATATGTTCTACGTGTAGGCAGTGCCAAAAGGGGCCAGAAGAGGGCCTTGGATCCAATGGGACTGGAGTCACAGACAGTTTTTGAGGCACCATGTAAGTGCAAGGGATCAAACCCAGGTTCTCTGTAAGAGCAGCTGGTGCTCTTAACCACTGAACCATTGCTCCAGGCTCACTAATATTTCAGTAGATGTCCTCTTACCTGCTGCAGATAAAGCAGAAGTCGGTCAACTAAACAAAAAGGAAGTTTAATTTCTTCAAAATTAATTTATTCTTTAATTATGTGTGTATCTGTTGTGGGGGAGTGCATACATGTGAGTGGAGTGAAGGTGCCCTCAGAGTCTAGAAGAAGGCATCAAGTCAATCCCCTGGAGCTGGAGTTACATGTGGTTGTGAGCCAATAAATGTGGGTGCTTGGAACCGGATTCAGGTCCTCTGCAAGAGCAGTACACACTCTTAACCCTTAACCACCGTCCTAGTTAGGGTTCCTGTAATAAGACACCATGACCAAAGCAAGCTGGGAAGAAAAGGATTATTTGGCTTATCACAGTTCATTGAGGGAAGCCAGGCAGGAACTCAAATAGGGCAGGAACCTAGAAACAGAAGCTGATGCAGAGGTCACAGAGGGGTGCTGCTTACTCGAGTGTTTGCTCAGCTTCTTTCTTTTAGAACCCAGGACCACCAGCCCAGGGAAGCACCACTCACAATGGGCTGGGCCCTTCCATGTCAGTCATTAATTAAGAAAATGACCTAGCGTTTGCTTGCAGCCTGATATTATGGAGACATTTTCTCAAGTGAGGTTCCTCCTCTCAGATGACTTCAGCTTGTGACAAGCTGACATGAAACTAGTGAACACAACCACTGAGCCATCTGTCTAGCCCCCCAAAAAACTAAGTTTAAAAGGATCATTAAAAAGTTATGTATACTTGGGAGTCATGCATGGTGGCTTCCAGCACTCAGGAACTGAAGCAGAGCATTGCTAGTGTTTGGTGAATGGCCCAATGTTTTCAGGCTCTTGGCCTCTTAGCCCAATAGTTGAAAATAAGGACTCACACTGACTTGCCAAAGCAGCACAATCACTTTATTTGGAGTGAAGCAATAGACAACGAGACAGGGACAACTGGGCAGCATGACTGAGGGTGTCCAGGATAGCCAGGGCTAACACAGAGCAGCATGACTGAGGGTGTCCAGGATAGCCAGGGCTGTGACACTGAGAAACTGTTTGAAAAAAATCTGATTTTAGCCAGGCGTTGGTGGCGCCCGCCTTTAGTCCCAGCACTCGGGAGGCAGAGGCAGGCACATCTTTGTGAGTTTTAGGACAGCCCAGTCTACATAGAGAGTTCCAGGACAGCCAGGGCTACACAAAGAGACTCTGTCTCAAATATATATATATATATTTTTTTTTTACATGGACCCTTGGATTGGTGGTTCATCTTCATTGGCTCATTCAGATCTGGCACCCATTACCTCACCAGAAGCTTTTCCAGACTAACCGCCTGCACCACAAAGCTCTGTGAGTTTTCCCAACTCAAACAATTTAGGGCAGGGAGGGATTCCAGACAGGGTTTCTCTGTGTGGCCCTGACTGTACTAGAAAACACTCAGTAGACAGGCTGGCCTTAACCTCCCAACATCCTCCTGCCTCTGTCTCCTGAGTGCTGGAATTAAAGGCGTACAGTACCACTGCCCAACTGAATGTTTACTTTTCTATGGAAGATATCATGAAGAGAATAAATGGACTGGCAACCCTCATCTATACTTTCCCAGGGCTGTATGGAACCATTTTACTAACCACCTCTCTCAAGTCATTTGTCTGTACTCCTTGGGTCATGATTCCCATTATCTTCTTCTGGATCTGGCAGATCTGTTGGTGTGGGCATACAACCCTATAGCCTGGGGTGGTGGTGTATATCGCAATTTCAGTACAAGAGAGGGAGAAACACAGGGATCAGCAGTTCAAGGCCACCCTCACTTTACAGTGAATTAAGGCCAGCCTGGGCTGCATGAGACTGTGTCTCTAAACTCAAAGGCTTCATTTCTAATAATTTAGAAATAAAGGGACCAGACCCTCACTCAGGCCCCTGTTGTAGCAACCATGATAGGCTACAGAAAAGACATATAGGCCTCCAACACAAGGAAACTCCAGAACTTCAGGCCTCCTGGAGCCTAGGGCCAAATCTGAACACAAAGAAACTCCAGCCAGACCCCACCGGCCCCCAGCCTCCTAGATACTTGGTTCCTGGGAACTGTTTGGCCACAAAAGAAACTAGGGGAGACCAAAACCTCCCCTGTAGTCTCCAGGATGTAGTTCTGAAAACTATTGATATCTATGTACAATAGGCCACCTACAAATAACAAGACAATGCCATAGAAACCACTGAATGCTCCCTCTCCGCACTGACCAATGAAAATAATTGGTACACAGGTATTTCATACCAAAATATGACTTTGAGAAATTCTCCTAATTGTTCCCAAATGTCAAACAATCAGCAACCAGCCTGTATCTAATGATGTAATCCTGAAACTTTTGTTTTTAGAACCTAGCAGTAGACAGGGAACTTCACTCCCTCTTGGAGGCTGCTGTGACAGCTAGCCAGACAGGGTCCCTGTCATGGTTGGATGAACAATCAATACAATTAAAACCTTGATTTTACAGTTTGGTGAGTCTGTCTTCCTGGTGGTCTCTGGGGGACCTTTGCAACTTGGGCACAACACCCTGAAAGCTTGCTGAGTTCAATTTAATCTCCAGAACGGACCCTAAGATGAAGACAAGAACAACCTCCACAAAGTTGTCCTCTGGATCCTACATGAGTGTGCAGAAGCACGCACACACATACACACACACACACACACACACGCACACACACACACACGCACGCACGCACGCACACACACACACAAAATGAATGATCATTTCTTGAACAATTTATTGAAAAAATGATAATTTTTGAACAATCAGATGAATAACAAAAACAAAACATGCAGTCAAATGTGTTGCTTCCTTCTCCAGGTATATCCAGTGGGATACTCCTCCTCCTCCTCCATATTCCCACGTCACATTCTCTTGCAATGAATACCTTCAACTCCCTCAGGGAGAAACATTTACTAGAATACTCCTATATCCCTCCCTCCTACTTGTCTCAAACAAAAAAGGTCTCTCCCAGCACCTCCTAGGCCGAGGCCAGTCTCCTGACCATGCTAATCCCCACCTCTTCTTACTGGTCTGTCCACTGCATTCTTTCCCCAATGACTTCTAAACTCCTTCATTCTTTTATTAATACTTCAAGCCTCTCCCAGTAGAAAAAAATAGTTATTCCTTAGTCTGTAGCTCAATTTAAGCCATCACTTAAATTCTGAAAGGGGAAAGAAACCAAATCAAGCTGGGCATGATGGTACCTACCTTTAATCTCAACTCCTGGAAGGCAGAGGCAGGCGGATCTCTCTGAGTTCAAGGTCAGCCTGGTCTACATCTCCAGTTCCAGATCAGCTAGAGCTGCATAGTAAGATCCTGTTTCAAAAAAAAAAGGAAGGAAGAGTAGGAAAAAGGAGAAAAAGGAGTCGGAGAGAGGGAGGGAGAAGAGGAGGAAGAAAGGTCTCTTGTAGGTCATAAAACTCCCTTCCTCTGACTCAAGGCCAATCACTCACAGCTCAGCTGTTACTGTCATTGTAAGGACTCTTCTTATGGACATGGATACTCACGACATGACTCCTGGGTGCTTTAACAAATTGTATCCATTTTATTCAAAGGTCAATTACAAGGTAGTTTACTATGCATCATTCTCCTTTTATGAGACTGAAATTGCACTGGAGCCTTGGAGTAGTGAAAACCAAGCACTTTGTGAGTCTGCAAGGCAGGTATCAATCCAGCATAACCGTCATGCTAATTGAGTGCAGAGAAGTTTGTCTTGCCCTGAACTTAGGTCCCATCCCCTCTTTCTTCATTGGCTGAGTAATCAATATACATTCTTATGTTTCATCTAAGTTAACTTTCCTTCTGACACTTACTTTATCTGTTTCTTGCCAAAAGTCATGTGGGTTCATCTCTGTTTTACATCCCATTTATTTTAAAGTTTGTCAGGTGCATAGTCTTGTCATGTGTGCAAGTCCCTAGGCAAGCTTGACTGTTAGTTATTTTCTGTCCTAAACTTTTAGTTTGGGTGATGGGGATAGCAGAACAGTAGAGTTTGAGTGAGGGTTCTTAGCAGGCTGTGTGTTTCTTATTTGCCTACATTGGGCCTAAATCAACTCAAGGGACTTTTATTCTGAAAGGAAGCATCACATGTTATTTGTTATGCCTTTGTAAGCATCCATAATCTAAGGAAAAAGAATATCTGTTTGTCATTTTCTATTTGGTGGTGGTGGTAGACTTTTTGTGTTGAGTAATTTCCTGGGTCAGATTGGAATGTGGACATGTTTATGGGGATCACCTTAGTTGTTAATTGATGCGGGAGAGCCCAGCCTGGCTGTGGACAGCACCATTGCCTGGGCAGATGGTTTGGGGATCTATAGAAACGATAGATAAGCATGAGGCTGTGAGCAAGTCAGCAAGCGGTGTTCCTCCATGACTTCTGCCTCGAATTCCTTCTTGAGTTCTGCTGCAACCTCCTCAATGATGCACTGTGTCCTAAATAAAAGTCAAATAAGTCCCTTTCTCCCCTAAGTTGCTTTTGGTTGGAATGTTTCATCACAGCAACAGAATGGTACAATGAATAGCCAAAAATAGCCTGGAATTCCCCTAACTCTAACTGCTTCTATTACAAGCTGGCATCAGTGTGCCATGCTTTCCTGTTTGGCTTTAAACCCAAAAGCTAACTAATTTACATCAATATCAATGGCAGGTGGGTAGACGGGCATGCGTGTCTGTGTACACATTCATAAGCGCAGGGAAGCCAAAGATTGATAGCAAGTGTCTTCCTCTATCACTCAAGACCTTTTTGTCTTGCTTTTTTGAAATAGGGCCTCACCTTGGCAGACCTGACACTTATTATATAAACCACACTGGCCTAACAGGGGTCTGCCTTCCCCTACCTCATGTGTGCTGTGATTAAAGGTGTGTGCCACCATGCCTGGTTAAGACCTGTTTTTTTTTTTCTGAGACAGGGTTTCTCTGTATTGTTTTAGAGGCTGTCCTGGAAGACCTCTGTAGACCAGGCTGACCTCGAAATCACAGAGATCCACCTGCCGCTGCCTCCTGAGTGCTGAGAATAAAGGTGTGAGCCACCACCGCCCAGAGAGACCATATTCTTTCAGATGGGATCTCCTACAATCAGGAGCTCCCCGTTTTGTGTAGGCTAACAGGGATGGCTTATGAGAGAGTGGCAAGTGGGATCCTACACTTGCCACTATGCCTAGTTTTTACACGGGTTCTGAGCGCTGGGGCTCAGGCCCTTGAACTCACACAGCAAGTGTGTTACCCACTGAGCCACCCCTCCAGTCCCCAGTATTGTGTTCTTTGATTCTGTTTTCAGCTGTGATTCTTTTATTATTACATTGCTATGAATATTGCTCCACGAAGCTGGCTCTTTTTAGATAAGTCAGGGAAGGAAATAAAGCAGGAGCGGAGGCAGCGACCATGGAGGAATGCTGCTTTCTGTCTCCTTCTTCATAGTTTGCTCAGTTTGTTTGCTTACACCACCCGGGACCACCTGCCCAGCACCGTCCACAGTGGGCTGGGCCCTCCCACAGTCGTCGTTAATTTACAAAATGCCCCACAGACCAATCTGATGGAGTCAAAGTCTAGGCGACTCTAGGTCCTGATGAGTTCACTAAAGGCCCTTGTCATGGAGCTTGAGATGCATCCCTGGGATCCACATGGGTTGTCCTCTGACCCCTCTCTCTCTCTCTCTCTCTCTCTCTCTCTCTCTCTCTCTCTCTGTCTCTCTCTCTCTCTCTCTCTCTCTCTCACACACACACACACACACACACACACACACACACACACACACACACACACACAGGTAAATTTTTGAAGAGCACTTACTACCGTGGAAGCCTGGCAGCCTGGGTTAGATTGTTAGATTTCTGGAATCCACATAAGTGTGAAGGAAAGGACCAGCTCCAGAGAGCTGTCCTCGGACCTCCACATGCACGCCATGACAAGCACGTACATCATACTGTAATATACATACAATAATAGTAAATTTAAAAAAAATGATGTCTCTCCTGAGGTAGGAGTGAAAGTCACTGGGTAGACCATTAATCACCAGGCATTTTGGGGCAGAGAGAATTCTCCCAAGAATTCTGTAAACAAAATATGTTTTTTCCCATTGATGAAATATATAAAGCATACTGTCTGCCAGAACAGGTCAAGGTGCTTGGTGATTTTCTTCAGAACAGTAGGCTTGATTAACTTCATCTTTCACTAGAGAGAAGGAAATACAATTAATTACGCGCTGGTGGCTGGAGACACTCACTGCCATAAAGGAGACCTGAGGGAGGATCCTCCTGAACTAGGAGGAGCTTGCTTTGGGACTCTGCCCTCGGGTGGCAGGCTGTGAGATGGGGCTGTCAGGGATGGCTTATGAGAGAGCTGTCTCCATCCTCAGTATCCAAGAGACAGGGGCAACTGGAATGGAGAGACGTGACCCCCATGAGGGAGACTTTTTTTTTTTTGCAGGTGTCGTCTCAGTACAGCAGACCCTGAGGGTCTGTGCAGCAGTGAAATGACATTGTTTATCATGAGCCTGACTCAACAGGATGTGAAGGAGAATGCTACACATAGAGCATTCAGAAAAGCTGATTCTGCCACTCTACATTGAAATGAAGCAGAAAATGTTCAATCACGCAATCAAAATAAAAGCACTGGGCCTGCATTCCAGCCTGTCAACAGCAGCTGGGCCCTGGGCTCTGAGTGCCGGGTAGAGCCACCCTGCTAGGCCTTAGCTTCTTATTCCCTATCCCTCACCCCTCACCCCTGCCAAAAAAACAACTGTATTCCAGGCTTGCTTACAAGCTTCACTGCTCCACAGCTAAGCCTGTGGGCCAGGTACCTGGAAGGAAGAGTATCCCGGCCTCCAGAGGCTAGGGGAATAACATGCGACAGTTCTAAGAGATAGGCACTGTAATCATTTCCTTTGGGGGTTGTTTGTTTTTAATTTTTATATTTTGTTTATTTTGTGTATGGATGTTGTGCCTCTATGCATGTCTGTGCACCACGTGTGCCTGGTGCCTTCAGAAGACAGACGAGAGACTTAGATCCCTGAGGACTAGAACTATAGACAGTAGTGAACTACCATGTAAGTGCTGGAAGTCAAGCCCAGGTTCTCTGTAAGAGCAGTCAGTATAACAGCTGAACCATCTTTCCAGCCCCCATAATTTTGTTGTTGTTTTGTCCTACTGTGTATAGCAAAACCTGGCTTTGAACTTGCTATGGTTCTTTGTTTTAGTTTGGTTTGGTTATTTTGATTTTTCGAGACAGCATTTCTCTGTAGATTTGGAGCCTGCCCAGGAACACTATCTGTAGACCAGGCTGGCCTCCAACTCACAGATATCCACCTGTCTCTGCCTCTCAAGTGCTGGGATTAAAGGCATGCACCACCACCACGTGTTAAACTTGCAATGTTGCCTGTCCTGACCTTGAACTGGAAACCCACTTGCCTTGGCACCAGTGTTGGGATTACGTGCATAACCATTTTACCTGGCATCATTCCCATTTTACAGGGGAGGAAACTAAGGAACAAAGAAGTTCCTTATGGGCTGGAGATGTGACCTAATTGGTAGAATGCCTACTTAGCATTCATGAAGCTCTGAGTTGTAGTCCCAGAACCACATAAAACTGGGTGTGATAACACATACCTGTAATCCTAGTGTTTAGGAAGTGGAAAAAGAAGGATCAGAAGTTCAAATTCATCCTGGGCTACATAAGGTATTCCAGCAAAGGGCTTGCCTCAAAAGCCTCATAATCTGAGTTTGGTCCCCAGAATCCACACAGAGGTCGAGAAAATGGACTCCACAGAGTTGTCCTCTGCCTTCCACAAGTGCACTATTATAACATGTGCAGACAGTAAATAATAAAAAAAAGTTTAATTGAAACTCCACCAAGGCTCAGGGAACGTGGAGGAAGAAAGAGTGTAAGAGTTGCAAGATGGGAACGATTGCTGCGAAACACTGTCTTCAGGACACGGCCTGGATTTTGCACCTGTGTTACCTGCACAGGATCAGACCAGTCACTATTTTCAGCATGAGTGAGGCAAGAACCCCCAAGACCCCACGGGGAGCTGGGGCGCTTTTGGCAGTTGATCGCTGCTGAGAAAGGGGGTTATTTTCAGTCTTTATGTTGGGAGGAGGGATAGGTGTGGCTGCAGATAGGCTGCCTCACCCTGGTGCAGTACAGGCAAATCCAGTTTGTTACTTTTCGTGTGTTTTGGTTCAGTTTTTTGAGACAATGTCTCACTATGCAGCTCTGGCTGCTCTAGATCTCAATATGTAAACAGGGCTGGCCTCAAACTCACAGGCATCTGCCTGCCTCTGCTCCCCAAATGTTGGAATTAAAGCTGTGTGTCACTATTTACTCTTCAGGTGTATGTGGATGTCAGGTGTGCATGGGTGCCTGAGGAGGCCAGAAGAAGGTGTTGGACTTCCTGGAACTAAAGTCACTTGTGAGTCACACAGCCTGGGTGCTGGAAACCAAGCTCAGGTCCTCTGGGAGATTAGCAAGCTCTGAGCCACCTCTCCAGTCACTGTGAAAATAATTTATCACAACAACAGAAAGGAAAACTCTCACCTACCAGCTCACATCTTTCCCCCAAGGTTTTTCAAACATCTGGTTCTTTTGTCTTCCATTTATACCTTGGAGCTAGGAGTATGATTTTCTTCAGAAGGACAGGTTGCTCTGAAGATAGGAAGCAAGGCTAGTATGGGCCACACACCTGTAATACCAGCACTCAGAAGGGAGTCACAGAATGAACCCTGAAAGTTCAGTGTTAACCTGTTCTACATAGTGAGTTCAGACCAGCCAGAGCTACAATAAGCAGGGCTGGAGATGTAACCCCATTGGTGGAGTGCTTGCAGAGTGTGCACAAAGCCAAGGTGAGATCGCCCAGCACCCAGGAGGCAGAAGCAGGAGGACGGAAAGTTCAACATCAATCTGTGCCACACAGTGAGTTAAGGAAGCCCAGTACTCTCCTCTGGGGACTCAACTTTACTCAGGTGAATGGCGCTTTAATGTACCTGCCTCTGGAGTCTGGAAAGATGACTGCATCTGCCTCCCTTTCTGCCTCCCACAACCCTCCATTCATGTTAGGCCCCACTTTTCAGTACCAGGGACAGCAGAAAAATAGGCACTGGCTGGTGGGTGGGTCCTGTCATGGCTGTCTCAAGAAGAAGCAATGCACAGAGGCGCAAGACATGAGCCAGAGAATGAGCTGGGACAGAGAGATGGAATCAGAACACCTTTGAGCCTGAGACTCTGTAGTACAGGTCAAGGAAAAACCTGGACTCCGGTAGGACAGATCCTCCTGGCCTCCCAGGCCACCTCTGCCTCTAGGCATCATCTTAGCACTGTTAAATTGATACAGCTCTGATATCTGTAGTCCTGCTGAACCCCCACCAAAGCCCTGCAAAATACACCACTTTTGTGTCCATGGAAATAATCTCTGTATGTCAGGAAATAAATTCAGCTCTCCTGATAGAGGGCAGTGCCCTTCTACACCTTTTCACGAATCATCCCCTGCTTCCCTCCCCTCCCAAATCTGCTTATCAGACGTTTCAGATCTGTTGGGATTTTGGGATATCCATAAATATTTTATACCTTCTCTTGAAGAAGAGAGTTATTTCTCCTTAAATGTAGGTTAGGCTAAGATGACCCCTAACTAATTGAACTGTTAGGTAGTTCTCTCTCTCTCTCTCTCTCTCTCTCTCTCTCTCTCTCTCTCTCTCTCTCTCTCTCCACTCATCTCTGATGCATCTTGAGGGGGTTAGTAGAGGGGATGGGGGGCCTATAAGCTTGGAGTTAATGCCCCAGCCTAGTCAACAGCCTGACTGCAGCTTCATGTGAGATGCTGAGTTGCGAGGTCTACCTTTACTGGCTGAACTTGAATTCCTGACATTCAGAAATTGTGTGACATGATAAGTGCTGATGGTTTTAAGCTGTTAAATTTGAGGGAATTTTTAATGCAATAACAGATATCTACTACATTTTCCTTGCCCTGAAAACCTTATCCCTTCACAAAGTCAACCCACATATTTCTTTTCTTTTTAAGGTTTATTTATAATTATGTGCATTGGTGTTTTGCCTGCATGTATGTCTGTGTGAGGGTGACAGGTCCCCTGGAACTGGAGTTATAGACAGTTGTGAGCTGCCATGTGGGTGCTGGGAAATGAACCCAGTTCCTCTGGAAGAGCAGCCAGTGCTCTTAAACCCTTAGTCACCTCTCCAGCCCTATTTCTTTTTAAATAAATTAGCTGGATGTGATAACATACACCCTTAATCCCAGCCCTTGAGAAGCAGAGACAGAGACCTCTGAGTTAAGGCCAGCTTGATCTATACAGCAAATTCCAGGACAGTCTGACTTACATAGAAATATCCTGTCTCAAAAAGTTATTTTATTTTTAATTGTGTCTTTGTGTGAGTATGTGCACATATGTGTAAGTGTTCATGGAGGCCACAGACTTCAGATCCTCTGGAGCTAGAGTCACAGGTATTGTGAGCCCCATGATATGGGTTCTGGGAGTCAAACTCAAATCCTCTGGAAGAGCTAGCACTCTTAACTGATCCATCTCTCCAGCCCCCATTTTTGCTTGCTTTGCAGTAGGGCTGGTGTGTCCCAGACTTCCAACTATGTAGCCAAGACTGGCCTTGACACTCCTTTTTTGCCATCTCTCCAGAATTATAGGTATGAACTAACATACCTGGCTCTCAACCCATACCTTTCCTACCTGGGTAGCTACAGTCATTTAGATTGTAGGTGCCAAAGAAATGGCTCAGTGGGTAAAGCGCTTGTCACCAAGCCTGATGGTCTGAGTTTGATCCCCTGGAACTCACATGGTAGGAGGAGAGAACCAAATCCTGCACATGTGTCTTTGACAATAGAAAAAGTTTTAGGAGGTACAGATGGCATCTTACGGTAATCGAAGCAATCAGTCCAGAGGGCATTTGGAGGATTTTGAGTTTTGGGCCAGCGAGGACTACAAAGTGAGATCTTTTCTCAAGATAAGTATTTATTTTTTCTTTTGTCTGGAGACAGGGTCTCACTGTGTAGCCCTGACTGACTTGACTTGCAGCTCTCTATATCGATCAGGTTGGCCTTGAACTCACAGAGATATGCCTGCTCTGCTTCACTAAGTTAAGGGCCTCATTTCTTTCCTGCTCCACGAGCCAGAGGAGGATGTGCTGCTGGCAAGGGCCTTTGCAGAGCACAGTCTGATTCAAGATCCTGGGCTTGGCCTCCACAGGAGGGAAATTGCTTTATCTAAGGCTTTCCCTGCCTCTGTTCTTCCCCACCAGCTTTGTTTCCCCTCATGGGCCTTTCATGCTTTGTTTTGTTTTATAATATGGGGTCTTGTGTAGCCTACGATGGCTGGAATTCACTCTATTGAGAAGGAAGACCTTGCACCTCTGATCATCCTGCCTCCACCTTCTTAGTGCTTGGATTTCAAGCACAGACCAACCCACCTAGTTTCTGTGGTGCTGGAGAATCAAACCTAGGGCCCTATGCATGCTAGGCAAGCACTCTTACCAACCAAATTACATTCCTACCCCTCCTTTTGCAATTTTTAAATTTTATTTTAATCACAACTTATGGAAAGTAATAACAATCATTATGTCCCTAGAACTCAGGAGCACCGCACGCAGGTTACTATAATTAGCCTCCTTTCACAGGTGACAAACCAAGGCACAAGGGTTAAGTCGACTGTCCGAGGTCACAAGAGGCAGAAAGAGGCTAACGATGCTTGGGCTGCCGGGTCAGTACCTCAATTATACACTCTTCCAGGACTATACGCTTCGTTACTTAATTGCCTATTCGTATTTTGTAATCCTTTCCTTAAAGAGAGCAACAAAATCTGGATGTGGCTGCAGAGGTAACAGATGCCAGTGTGCAGTTTTCTTGTAAGTATTTAAAAATACATTTACATATGCAAACGTATCCGCAGGGTTTGGCGGGCACCCAGCTTTTTTCAGCGTGCCGTCCTGACTGCCTTTTTAACTGTGGTGTCGTGTGCAGCAAAGATAGTACCTTTATTTGCCCACTTTACCCAATTGAACCCTCTCTACCCTCCCTCTGTCATCCGTCCCCTTCCGAAGGTTCCTGCCCGTTTATCACGCTTTCTCTTTTGGCCTTCTTCCCATCCTGGTTTCTTCTTTCACACTACCCCTTCCCCTTTATCCTCGCTTCCTTCCCGCGTTTCTCCCCTCTCTAACACCACGGTTTCTTCACGGTTCAACCGATTTCCTCAGCTCACTGCCCCTCTGCTGGTTCCCGGCCTTCGGCTTCCTGGCAACGCGCAGTCCCCTCATCCTTCCACCGCCACCCTCCACCCCCGCTACTATCCCCCTCTCCGGCCGGGAGGGAGCGCACAGCCGGCGGGCGACGCGACGGAGCTAGCTGACAGCGTAATGAATGGCTTCAGCTGTAATTAGCGACCCCGCGGCTAATCACGATGTGCATTTACATTTTAAGTGCTGCAGAGGGAGCTGGAAAGGAAGCGACGCGAGGGCGGGGAACCGGGCCTTTTCTGCGTTCTCCCTCTACAGACTCCGGAATAAAGTGAGTGGGGGAGTCTATGGCAGAGGGTAGTGGTGGTACTGGGAGTGGGTGGCGGTGTAAAGACCAGCTTGCCAGCCTGGGTGGAACAAACCCGCAGCCCCCAGGTCTCTGCCCACATCCAAGTTGTTTTAGCCCAGGTTTGAAGACTCCTAGGGACACAGCTTCTTTTCCGACCAGTCCAATCTTTCACAGCTTCTAGTCTTTCTGGAACTTTGTCTCAGGCCAATCCGAAACCGCCAAAGCAGGCTGCACAACCACAGAGAGCAAGCCTGTATACAGAGTTCTTTGTGGTTTCTGATTCAATTCCCAGTTTCAGGTTCCTGCCTTGATTTCGTGGCCCGCGTACACTGCGTGCAGTCTTGGTGTCTTCCCAAGGCGGTGCCTCCCGAACCTGCTTCTCCCTGTGAAGCCTGCAAGAGCTGAGACCAGGCCAGAGATCAAGTTCCGGGCACAGTCCTAGGGTACCAGCAAGAGATTAGAGTCAGTCACTCACACTTCATTAGAAAAGGGTCCAGGAGGAGCATGCTGCAGACACCCTCCAAAAAGAGATGAGGAACCCGGTGTTGTGAGCTGCGAGGGGCCGAGAACTGTCACGGACGGCTAAGAGTTAGAGGAGGGCCGGGCAAGCCTGCACCTAGACTGAGGCTGTGCCACCCAGGTACTATTGTGCTCACGATACTGATACTCTCGGGGTCACCTCCTCCCTACAGCCTTCGGGGCTTCTTCCTTGCCCGCGCTTTAACAGATCTGTCTGGATTCCTGCATTCTGCAGAAGCCGGGATGGAGACTGAAGGACATGGTCCCTCACTCCTTATTAAAGCATCTTCCTCCCACCAGTCCTTTGTCCCTAACTTTATCTTTCTATTGTTCATCTCACTTTGCAGCAGAGCCCGAGCCTCTTCCTAGGTTCCCTGGAGTTTCCAGAAGTTACCCAATATCCCAAAATCCGCCCCCAAGACTTAACAACTCCACCCTGCTTCCCATCTCTCAGGACCTCCTCTCAGTCTCCTTTCAGCAAAAACAGCCCTCTGGATTGCTAGGAGCCAAGGTTGATCCCTCCTGGGTTTGGAAATGATAAAACCGCGCCAGCAGGGATTGAGCCAGGCAGATAAGAATGCGTGCAGCTCTATTAAAGGACCTTCAGGCATGAATATAAGAACGCACCGCCTTGGAAAAAATGGTCTCGTTTTCTTCCCATTCACTTTAGGTTGGCCCTGAGCATCACTTCCTGCATTTCAGGGGTTTGAGGGTACCAGGAGCCTGGAGATCTGATCAAGAGGAGCGAGGCTGAAAACTAGGTCTCTCTAAGCAGCTACTCAAAGACCATGCTGCGACGTAGCGGTCTGAATCCAAGGAAGGCGCAACGTGTAGCGGCAGCCAACTCCTCTCACACCCTGCTGACCATGCACTGGCTGTCCTTGAGGCAAGAATACTAGGGAGAGGGAGGGGGTCTCTGGAGAGTTGGAGGAGCGAGGACCCGGGAGGTGGTTCGGAAATCTCTTACCTAGGAGGGGTCTAGGGATGCCCTTGAACTGGAACCCCCAAGTCTCAGGGACCAGGTTTGAATCCGCGTTTGCACCTCAAGCATGTTTTTTTTTCTTTAATTTAGGTTGCTCCTACGCGAGGGCTGGTTCAGGAAGGACTGATGATTACTTCGGGGAACTTCGCCTCCCAAATAACCCCTGGCTCTGTGACCCCAGCCGCTGAGCACCAGCGCTTGATCCCAAAGGCTGGCTGGGCTGGTACTCGGACAAGTCACGCAGAGTTGGGGCGGGGCCTGGGCGAAGGGGCGGGGCCTCTCCGGCTCCCAGGCGGAGCTTCTGCTAAAGGCGCGGAGCACAAGGCTCCGAGGGCGCAGAGTAGAGCAACACCACCCGGTAGAAATCTGGGCTGGAGACTGCGTGTCCACAGCCCACCCTCAGCTTCCACTCGGTGCCGGCATCCCAACCCTTACCGGCCGTCGCCCGGCGCAGCCCGCGGCCATGCAGCCCCGGGCTTGAGGCGGCCCCATGGCAAAACCTGCGATCCCAGCGACGACGGCGCATGGAGAACTTCCGTAAGGTGCGCTCGGAGGAGGCGCCGGCGGGGGACGGTGATGAGGGTGGCAGCCTGAACTCTGGCCCTTTCGCAGATCTGGCGCCCGGTGCTGTACACATGCGGGTCAAGGAGGGCAGCAAGATCCGCAACCTGCTGGCCTTTGCCACCGCCAGCATGGCGCAGCCAGCCACGCGCGCCATCGTCTTCAGCGGCTGCGGCCGGGCCACCACCAAAACCGTCACGTGCGCCGAGATCCTCAAGCGCCGCCTGGCGGGCTTACACCAGGTCACGCGGCTGCGCTACCGGAGCGTGCGCGAGGTGTGGCAGAGCCTCCCGCCTGGGCCCACGCGGGGTCAAACGCCTGATGGTCCGGCCGCCAGTCTCAGTGTACTTAAGAATGTACCGAGTCTGGCTATCCTACTTTCAAAGGACGCATTGGATCCACTACAACTTGGCTACCAGCCTCCGAATCTCAGTCCTGGTCCTTCGTCCACTGCTACGGTGTCGACGTCCAAGAGGAGCCTGGGGGAATCTGCTGCTGGAGAAAGCACTGCTAAGCGGTCTCAGCCTGAGCCAGGGGCTGAGAATGAGGACCCGACTGCCTGAGAACTCCTGGCTCTGAGCCACCTAGACCGACTGGATCAACACTCCTACATCCACATGCACTTTCATACCTGGGTTTTAAGGGACCCATGTTCCTGGACTAGAAGATTGACAGCACGGATCCCAAGGCGACCGAAGAAGGAGCTCAGGATTAATAAGAGGATCCCCTGAAGTTCAAGGAAACTTTGTGGGATGTGTTGCCAGAAGTCACAGAACTCCACCCCCACTTTTTTCTAGGCCATACTGGGATCTTTTTTAGGGAAGCATGATGGATAGTGAAACTCTTGATCCTTCTTGGGGGCCCAGATTTTAAAAGCACCCAGGATGCATGAAAACTGGCAGTTGAGGGTCTTGAAATCATTCTTGCTATTGACTGAGGGCCGGGGCTGTGAAGTAGATTCCTTGAGGGTGGTCACGTTGGAAACGTTAGGACCCTATTTTGCCCACTCACCGCCTGGCAATTCCCCTTGTTACCTTTTCTTCCTTTCAGCATCTCCCCTTTTGCATGGTGGCGGAGAAGAGACCCAGGACAAAACTTTCCATGCCTCCTCCCCGGAGTCCTACTGCTGGAGTCTTGCTTCAAATAAAACAAACATGAAAATGGCTGTCCCCAGAATTGTTTGTTTTGTTTTTTTTTTTCCTTACCCACCCGCCTGTGCAGAGACACTTTGGCATGCTTGCCTTCAGCCTTATTAGCCTTTGGAGTGTTCAAGGTCAGACACAGCGACTCGGCAGCCTCAGGAACTCGTGGTGGAGCGGGTGGGGGTTTGTGTCCCTGTTGCTTCCCCACAAAGGGAAAGGAAGCAGTATTGCTGCTTTTCTGGGTTGGGAAGGAGGGAGAGCGTTGGTGAGCTGAAGGAGGCAGCCTGCCAAGGCTGGCAGACCATGCTAAGGTTCTAACCTTGTACCCTCCTCCCGGTAGACATCCTTACCCAGAAGGCAGGCAGGCACAAAGCCCCATGAGTAGGAGCTCCCCTTCACTGCCCTCTCTCTGCAAAAGGACAGCACACCCTTGGGAGAGGGGGAGGAGAGAGGCAGCACAAATCCACTGCTAGAAATTACTATTCAGCAGAGAAGCCTGGACTGTGAATCACTGCAGGCTCCCTGATAAGCTGCTGCCTCCAGTCCTGCACAGCTGTGTGGTGAGAGATAACGGCCTCAGATGCCTCTCTGCCCAAGTCCAAGCCGGCGGGGGTGGGGGTGGGGGGTGCCGTGTGCTGGAAGTCGAATGGGGAGCTGTGCAGCATATAGCTCAGGCTCTTCAGAGCAGATGCCGCCCCATGGAACTCAGCACTTCTGGAAAGGAGATGGGAGGGAATACATTTGTAAGTCACTTTGCTTGCAGAACCTTGAAATAAATTCTACTGGTGAGGAGGCTGGCTTCTGCAGCTGATGGAGGGGTTCCTTGGGGAGGCCTCTTTTCTCCTTCTAATATCTCTGCTTGTGCTTTGGATCACCAAATCCTGTCATGCAGACTGTCATTCATTGCCCTCCACCCTCCCCTGACCTATTTATTTTTAGAGATGATCTTGCCATGTAGTACAGGCTGGCCAGAAACTCATCCTCCTGCCCCAGCCTCCCAAATGCTGGGATTACAGGTGTGCATCTTATCCAGCTCAATTTCTTGGTCTTGAGGAATCTCTACGGAGAGCCAAGGGATTTAGATGTGTTTGTTGGCCCCTCTCTGAGATGGAGCAAGAGATATGGAAAGAGTGAAAACTGGACTAGGGATGTAACTCAGTTGGTAGAGTATTTGCCTAGTGTGTATAAAGTCTCATTTCTACTTCCAACACCACATAAGCTTGCAATGGTGGCATATGCCTGAAATACCAGAACTCTGGAGGTGAAGGCAGGAGTATGTATCAAAAGTTCAAGGTCTCCAGGCTGTGGTGGCACACGCCTTTAATCCCAGCCCTCTGGAGGCAGAGGCAGGCGGATCTCTGTGAGTTTGAGGCCAGCCTGGTCTACAGAGCAAGTTCCAGGACTGGCTCCATAGCTACTGGGAAAACCTGTCTCGAACCACCCACACACACATACACACACACAAAAGTTCAAGATCATCCTTGGCTACATATAGTGTTTGAGGCCAGCCTGGGCAAAGTATCTCAGAAAACAGTAAAATATCCAGGCAACAGAGGTGCACTGTACTGCTAGGCTTCCAAAGATAAAGAAAAAGATAGCCGGGCGGTGGTGGCACACGCCTTTAATCCCAGCACTCAGGAGGCAGAGGTAGGCGGATCTCTGTGAGTTCGAGACCAGCCTGATCTACCGAGCGAGTTCCAGGACTGGCTCCAAAACAATACAGAGAAACCCTGTCTCGAAACCCCCACCCAAAAAAAGGAAAAAGATAAATTTTACAAGTCTTGAATGCTAGACGCCTGTGGAAGACTTGCCTAGATCACTATCCTGGTTCCAGGACTATGCAAGCAGAGCCTGCTAGGCTTGTCAGGAAAGCAAAGCTATGGAAGCTCTTTGGATGGGCCAGGTGAGTGTCCTTCCAGCCTAGAATCACATCCTGGGATGGGGAAGAAGGACACAGCTTCCTCTAGCTTCAGTTAACCTGCTCCCTTGAAAGAAAACAAGCCATGGGTGTTGGTGGCGCACGCCTTTAATCCCAGCACTCGGGAGGCAGAGGCAGGTGGATCTCTGTGAGTCCGAGGCCAGCCTGGTCTACAGAGCGAGTTCCAGAACAACCTTCCAAAGAAATACAAAGAAACCCTGTCTCAAAAAACAAAACAAAAAAAAAAAAAAAAAGGAAGAAAACAAGCCACAAACAGGCCCAGCATGTTTGGTACCAAGGCTGATCAGCTGACTGGCATCCATGAGCACCCCGCTTCTGCCTTACCGATCTGCTGTCCCTGCTGTCCCTGCTGTCCCTTGAGAAGTTTCCAAAGGAGGGGCACATGTCTCTGTGCCTCTTCGCTCCCCATAACATAAGCTGAAGTGGGAACTTGAGAGGTACTGGCTTAGGGAGAGGACATGGATGGAATTCCTCAGAAGTAGTGTCCACTTCAGGAAGGGACTGGTGGTAAAGTAGGAAATCTCTCTGTGAGACCTCCATCTATTCCAGTATTGGCCTATTTATAAATTTGCCCTGGTACATGGTAACAAGCCTCTTGTCTTATGGTTTTTATTGCTGAGAAGAGGTACCATGACCATGGTAACTTTCATAAAGAAAACACTTAATTGGAGTGGCTCAGAAGTTCAGTCCTTTATAACCAAGATGGGGAACAAGGCTGTGTGCAGGCAGATGTGCTGAAGCTGAAATGCAGATGTGGTGCTGGAGCTGAGCATGCTACATCTTGCAGGCAACAGGAAGTCAACTGACTATAACACTGAGGGAAACTTGAGCAAAAGAGACCTCAAAGCCCTCCCCCACAGTGACACACTTCCTCCAACAAAGCCACACCTCTTAATAGTGCCACTCCCTTTGGGGGCCATTTTTTCAAACCACCACACATCTACTCACCCTAGATAGGGTACCAGAGATTGATGGGAGTTGCTATTCTGTAAATCTTTATTGGTTGTTGAATAAAGTACTGTTGGCCAACAGGGAAGCAAAATAGGTGGGACTAGGAGTCCAGGAGGATTCTGGGAAAGAGAAGCACAGGAGACATCATGTAGCCGCCATAGGAGTAACGGGTCTGGACCCTTTTTCCAGTAAGAGAAATACTCAGATTAGCAATTATGGGGTAAGTACTTAAATCAGAGATAGCCAGTAAGAAACCAAGCAAACGGCCAACAGCTTCATAATTAATATAGCCTCCTGTGTGTTTATTTGGGACTGATGCGGCTCTGGAACCAGGCTGGCGGGAAGGCTTCACTCTTCAAGAGATGAGTGCATCCAAGTCTAACTCGGGGAACCAATTAGTTTATTGGGCTTACTTACAGATCATGGATGTGGGGTTACTTACAGGAATGTGGGTGAGCCCAAGCAGCCACACCACTGAAAAGTCTCATCCCAGCATGGATGACAACTACGGAGCTGCACACATGCTGTCTCCCTCCATTTAACCTTATATATTCTATGCAACCTATGACCTGCTAAGACCATGAAAACACATGCAACTGGGAGCAGGATTGGATACTCTGGAAGTGAGATGCAGAAGGAAGGTTTTTGCATCTCAAGTGAAGGATCTGGTAACAATTCTCAGTCCCCCCCCCCATGAGAGAGTGTCAACAAGCACAATCTGAAGAGTTACTAATATGCTGCTTCTGGTGATGACGGTGTGGTAGTTATATTTGGAGGACAGTGTTTTCCCCAGCAGGGTGCTTGCCTCCATTCCTGCGGTACTCACGTCACAAAATCAAAATCCATTTGGGAACATAAAAGTATATAATAAATACATGGTCACAAGGGTGGTGGGCTTCCAATTAGGCTTTTATTCATTCAACTCACTTTCATTGTTTTGTTGTGTCAACTTTCAGTCTAGGTGGAAGGTGTGGCCAGGAGTTAAAATCACAGAATAATCCAACATTTCTTCAGCAACCCCCCAAAGAAAAACCACCCCAAAACAATAACAACAAAGAGAAATCTATTGCAGAGAAATAAAAGTAACTTATGACCAATTTTATTTATGTATGTCTGTAATACCAGCTCTCAGGATACAGAGAAAGGTGTTCGGAGAGTTCAAGGCTAACTTAACCTAAACAGTGAGTATGAGGCTAGCCTGGGCTATACAGTAGGACCCTGCCTCAGAAAAAAAAGGGGGGAGGTGGGTAAATAAAAATATAGTGATGTAGCCGGGCGTTGGTGGCGCACGCCTTTAATCCCAGCACTCGGAAGGCAGAGGCAGGCGGATCTCTGTGAGTTCGAGACCAGCCTGGACTACCAAGTGACTTCCAGGACAGCCTCCAAAGCCACAGAGAAACCCTGTCTCGAAAAACCAAAAAAAAAATATATAGTGATGTTTATAGCCGGGCGGTGGTGGCGCACGCCTTTAATCCCAGCACTCGGGAGGCAGAGGCAGGCGGATCTCTGTGAGTTCGAGGCCGGGCTGGACCGATAGCCTCAGAAACAATACAGAGAAACCCTGTCTCGTAAAAACCAAATATATATATACATATATATATATATATATAATGATGTTTATGTACAAGCAGGTAACAATGAAACCTACTATGTCAGCAGGTTGATGGTGGTACATGCCTTTAATCCCAGCACTCAGGAGGCAGAGGCAGGCGGATCTCTGTGAGTTCGAGGCCAGCCTGGTCTACAGAGTGAGTTCCAGGACAGCCTCCAAAACAATACAGAGAAATCCTGTCTCGAAAAACAAACAAACAAACAAAAAGCAGTTAGAGCTTGAAAGCCATAGGGAGGTAGGAATTGAGACTCTCTGGTCGTGGGGATGGAGATAAGAGTGTACCTTAGAGCTACCAAGCTAAGTGGTCATTATCATTCCAGCCAGGAAAAAGAAGGCCTTCTGAGCATTTTTGCTAGCCTGGCCAGGTTCTGGTTTGCCCTTCTGGGATTCCAGGAGTGACACCTTTTAAGGATCAAATAGTGAAGGGGCAGGAGTTGTGGTTGCATAAGCTTCAGGAGCTGTCATTAATTGGCTATGAATCTGCCAAGGCGTATTCGATGTCTAGCTAGCGAAGATGTGCCAGACGTGCTCACCTCCATCCTTTGCCCTCTGTTTCCTAAGCTCATTACTTGGCTCAGTTTTTGTCATTATTCTAACCAACAGGGAAAATCTAATCCCCTTTATTTCACCTACATGTTAGAATACATAGTTATCAGAGAGGAGTAATTGAAGAAAGAGAGGCTAGGAGGCAGAACTCAAAAGGTGGGTCAGGGGTTAAATGTGCTCACTGCTCTTGCAGAGGACTCACAAGGTGGATGATAAAGGTATGTAACTCCATCTCAAAGGGATCTGATGCTCTCTTCTGGACCCTCCATACATGTAACATCCACATACATGTAACCCCCTCCACCATCACACATCATTTAAAAGCTTTCTTTAAATTATGTAGTGGTGGTGCATGTGTTTAGTCCTTGCACTCAGAAGACAAAGGGCAGGCAGATCTCTGTGAGATCAAGGCCAAAAATAAAGTTTTCTTTCTTTCTTTCTTTTTTTTTTTTTTTTTTGGTTTTACGAGACAGGGTTTCTCTGTATTGTTTTGGAGGCTGTCGGTACAGCCCGGCCTCGAACTCACAGAGATCCGCCTGCCTCTGCCTCGAGAGTGCTGGGATTAAAGGCGAGCGCCACCACCGCCAGGCAAAAATAAAGTTTTCTTTAAAAAAAAAAAACAGGAGCCGGGCAGGGGTGGCGCTCGCCTTTAATCCCAGCACTCGCGAGGCAGAGGCAGGCGGATCTCTGTGAGTTCGAGACCAGCCTGGTCTACTGAGCAAGTTCCAGGACATGGTCCAACAAACAATACAGAGAAACCCTGTCTGGAAAAACCAAAAAAAAAAAAAAAAATAGGGATGAAGAGATGGCTCAGAATTTAAGAGCATGTACTGCTCTTGTAGAGGACCTAGATTCAGTTCCCAGCACGCACATGGCAGCTCACAACTGTCTGTAACTCCAGTTCTACAGGATCCAGCACTATCTTCTGGTCTCCATGGGTACCAGGCATGCACATGGTATATTTACATGCAAGCAAACATTCATATACATGAAATAAAAATAAATAAAATCTTCCCAGTGGCGATGGTGCACATCTGTAACCCCAGCTCTCAAGAGGCAGAGGCAAGCAGATTTCTGAATTCAAAGTCACCCTAGTCTACAGAGTGAGTTCTAGGACAGCTAGGGTTACACAGAGAAACCCCGTCTTGAAAAACAAACAAACAGAATCTATTAAAATAAAATAAAAATTTAAATAAAATAAAGAGTTGGGGAGGGAGAAAGAAAACAAAATTCATCACAGGATTGACTCTCTCAGAACACAGTTGTCACTGTGCCCTGTGTGATCTGTATCACTGTGATCTTTTGGCTGGCCTGGCAGTCACCCTGCTAAAAGCATGTCTATGATTGAATGAATCCCATTTGCTTTGTGCCCTGTCCAGTTCCTGGCACTTAAGAAGCCATTAGAGCATTGTTAAGTGAATGAATGGGGACTCTTTGAGCGAGGTTTTTCAGCTATTCTTCTGTCACATTAAAGTCCATAACTGGGGCTGGAGAGGGGGGCTTAACAGTTAAGAGCATGTGCTGTTATTCCAGAGCACCTGAGTTCCATTTCCAGTATCCATGCAGGCCAGCTTATAACCGCCTGTAACTCCAGCTACAGGTTATCCACAACCTTCTCTGGCCTCTGGAGGCACCTACACACATGCAGCATATACACACCCAATAATAATAAAATAATAATAATAATAACAAATATTTTCAAAGTCCACAACTGCTCAGTCCCATAGACAGTGTCAGATCTGCCCCTAACTCTACCACAGGTGTCTTGACTCATCTGGGCCCTCTGGTCCTCCTGCCCTGCCCAAGTAGGGTCACCATGGGTCTCTAGCTCCCAAAAGACTTGTTAAATGCCTAACCGCGGTAACTGTAAGTAGGACCTAATCTGGAAACTCATTCTTCCCATGTTAAGGGCCTTTGCCTTCAAGATGGCTCATCAGGTAAAGATGCTTGCTGCCAACTTTCATTATCTGAGTTTAATTCCTGATGTCCAAATGGTTAAAGGAGAAAACCACCTCCTTTAAATAAATAAATGTAATATATTTTTAGAGATATAAATTTAGAAATTGTGCTGTAGTTGGGCCTGGTGGAATCCTAGGAACTCCAAAAATTGAAGCAGGCTCAGTTAACCTGTGCTAGAGTGAGTTCAAGGCCAGTCAAGACAACTTAGTGAGAATTTGTCTCAAAATAAAGAACAAAAGAAGGCTGACGTTACAGCTCAGTGGTAGGACACTGACCTGATCTGTCTTGGCTGAGTGCGGGGGGGGGCGCTGGAAGTGTTGCTCAGTAGTAGAGGTCTTGCCTAGAATGTACAAGACCTTGGATCTTGTGGTGGTTTGAATGAGAATAGCCCCCATAGACTCATATGTTTGAATGTTTTATCCCCAGTTAGCGGAACTGTTTGGAAGGATTAAGAGGTATAGCCTTTGTTGGAGGAGGTATTTCACTAGGTGTGGACTTTGAGATGTCAAAAGCTCATGCCACCAGGCGGTGGTGGCACACGCCTTTAATCCCAGCACTCGAGAGGCAGAGGCCAGGCGGATCTCTGTGAGTTCGAGACCAAGCCTGGTCTACCGAGCGAGTTCCAGGACAGGCTCCAAAACAATACAGAGAAACCCTGTCTCAAAAAAAAAAACAACTCATGCCATTTTTCAGTCCCATCTTGTCCTGTGTCTGTAGATCAGATGTAAATTCTCACACTCCAGTGCCTTGCCTGCCTTGCCTGCCTATTCATATGCTCTCAGCCATGATGGTCATAGACTCACTTCTGCAACTGTAAGCAAGCCCCAATTAAATGCTTTCTTCTATAAGTTGTTTTGACTATTGTGTCTCTTCACAGCAATAGAAAATTTACTGAGACAGGCCCTATCCACAGTACAGCAATTAATCAATTATTAAAAGTAAAATTGCCATGTGGTGGTGACACATAACTCTAATCCCAGCACTCAGGAGGTGAGACAGGTGGATCTCTGTGACTTCAAGGGCATCCTGGTCTACAAAGCAAGTTCCAGGACAGGTAGGGCTGTTACACAAAGAAACCCTGTCTCAAAGAAAAAAAAAAGTCATGCTAAATTAGGACAAGCCAGCCAGGCGTTGGTGGTGCACACCTTTAATCCCAGCACTCGGGAGGCAGAGGCAGGTGGATCTCTGTGAGTTCGAGACCAGCCTGGTCTACCGAGCACAATACAGAGAAACCCTGTCTCGAAAAACCAAAAGAAAAAGAAAAAAAAAAAAAAGAAAGCCCTCAATCTAAAATGTGGTCCTTGCTTTGTCCAAGTCTCGAGGATCCCCAAAGACCCCCAGGGAGACAGACCCACTGAATTTCAAAAGCAATGTTTATTGTTCCATTCAACCATGACAGGGACTTCATCTAGCTAGCTGACGCAGCAGCCACCAGAGAAAGTGACCACCTAGTCTACTGCAATAGTTTTAAAGACAAAAATCACAGGATTACATCAGTAGGTAGGGAGAGGCACGGGTTGGATCCTGATTGGTGGACATTTGGGGAACAATTAGGGGAATATCTCAGAGTCAGGGCAACTGGTCTGTTAACATTTTTGATTGGTTTGCTACAGATGGGAACATTTGATGGTTTCTATGGCTTTGTCTGTTACTGGCAAGTTAGCCTGTTTTCATTGATTGGTGCTGGGAGGTAGCATTCTGTGATTTCTATGACTTTGTCTCTTGGAGTCTTTTTGTGGCCAAACACAACCTCCAGGTACTAACTAAATCTAAGAGGAAAGTCGTCTTGGAGTTTTTGTATTTAGTTTTGGACACATACAATGTAGTCTCCAAGAACTAAGTCTCCTGGAGACTAAGGGGGAGGGTGGACTGGGTTTATTCTGAAGCCTTTTTGAGTTTAGTTTAACCCTTTCAGTCCTGGGAAGATAGCTTAGCAGTTAAGAGTATGTACTGCTCTTGCAAAAGACCCAACTTCAGCTCACAACTGCCTGGAACTCCAGATCCAGGGGAATCTAATACCTCTGCCCTCCAGGAGCACCAACGCTCACATGCACAAACACCTCAGATACACATAATTAAAAGTAGTAAAATCTTTAAACTATGGTCCACAAGAGGAGAGATACACAAAAAAATGTATGAAGATGGAAGAAGAAGAGCATATAAAGATGGAGACAGAGACTAAAATGAGTTACATACATCAACAAGCCCAGACGTCCAGAGGATTGCCAGAAAAGAATAGAAACTGAAAAGGACACAAGGAAGACTCTTCCCTAAAGATTTAGAGTACACAGCCCTGTGGTGATTTCAGCTTGTTGTAAATCAGTCAGGCTGACCTCAAGTTCAGAGACACCCTCCTGCCTCTGCCTCCCAAGTGCTGGGGTTATAGGCGTTTTATTTTCCACTACACCTGTCTTCTTTGAGTTTTAAGGCACCAGCCTAGGGTACTTTGTTACTGAATCTGTAAACAATGAACAGTAAGTTCTCTCACTGCCTCTAGTGAAAAACAGGGAGAAGGAACAAGGAATATTTGCCAAGGCACCTGTTATTAAAATGTCCAGCCCTACATGGAAGGTTTATTCTCTGTGTTAAGTTAGCAAGTATTTCTGGTGTCGTGTCAATCAGGGGCATTAGAGAAATTAAGCCTGTGATTTGAGGCAAGTTACTTCTCTGAGCCTCAGGCTTCTTAGTGGCAAAGTAAACTGCAGATCATTGAAGGAAGAAAGGAGGTGGTAACACTAGGCTATCTTGGCTCTTGCAAACAATGGTCTGAGAACTGTCAAGATGGCTCCTTGGGGAAAGGTGTTTGCAACCAAGCCTGATGACCAGAGTTCAATCCCTAGAATCTAAAGATGTAGAGAGAGAACTACCTCAGTTTCTGCTCCAGCCTCCACCCACACCACAGCACGCACATGCCCACCCCCCACACAAAGTAAATGTTATCTAATTGTAATTTAGCACTGGCTGTCCTGGAACTTCATATATAGAGCAAGATGACTTTGAATTCACAGAGATCTTTCTGTCCCTACCGCCCAACTGCTGGAATTAAAGAAAGGCCTGTGTCACCATCCTCAGTCTAATTTTAAAAAATAATAAATAGGGAAGTATCATCTGTGGCATTGCTTAAAAATACAAGTGGCCAGGATTGAATCCAAACTATGAGGAATGGCTTCTCTCAGAAGCAGGACTATGGTACAGCTTAGTGGTAGAATACTTGCCTAGATGAGAAGTCCTTCCTGGGTTTGGTCCCCACTACTGAAAAAATAAAAACTAAGTTTACCAAGAGCGACCTGGGAATATGCATTTTGAAATAGTCTGTGTTGAAGCTGAGGATTAGTTGAGGCTCATTATTTTCTGATAAATAGAGTTGTGTTCATACTGGCAAGAAAGACAGCATTGAATCACCCTTCAACAGAGCTGGTAGATCACATTTGAAATATAAACATTTGTTGTGTGGGCATGGGAATGTAAGCGCAGGTCAGTCTTTTATTGTTAGTAATGGTAGGTTTTGGGGGTTATTTTGTTTTGTTTGGTTTTGTTTTTATTTTTCGTAACAGGGTTTCTCTGTAACAGCCCCGTCAATCCTGGAACTCGCTCTACAGACCAGGCTGGCCTCAAACTCAAAAAATCCCCTTGTCTCTGCCTCCCAAGGGCTGGAATTAAAGGCGTGTGCCACCACTGCCCGGTGGCTTGGGACTTTTATTTTGTGTTCTGTTCTGGGATTGGATCTCGGGTTTCATATCTGCTAGGCAAGCAGCCTTGTCACCAGGCGGCAGTCATGATTTGATACACATTTCTGTAGAGAAACTCTTTGTTGCAGAACCGCTCTGAGCTGCCCTCTACAGGTCGTTCTGGGAGAGGCAGGTCCTGTGCTCATTTGAAGAGCAAGACGGGATGGAAACTGTTTCTTTTAATAGGGGTGCTAAAAAAACTCCAAGCGCAAAGCTAGGTCCTGTTTCTGAACAGAAGTCGAGGGAGAAGGACCCGTCTCATACAGCACATCCCTACAACGATCCGTCTTTTCACATAAGTGTGTGTCTCTGTATACTTACATGGATAGTGCAACCTTCATATTAGAACAGCTGTTTTGGTAAACAGTCCCACAGAAAAGCAAAGACTTGCTAAACAGTTCATGTGATATTTTAGACGTATGTTCAGAAGAACTGAAAATGTGTCCACACACACACACACAAAAGATGTGTAAATGACTGTTTTCAAATGTGCTGATGGGAATATCCTGAACAATGTTAAGTAATAGCAATAATATATTCTTGTCTTGCCTCTGGCTTTCAAGCTATAAAACATCTCAGGATCTGTAACCATGAAAATTATGCTGACTTACAAAATTGAAATAAATTAGAACACATTAAAACGTAAGCATGATTATTCAAATCACCCTGTTCATAATAGTCCCACAGTGGAAATAACCTAACTGTCCATTAGACAATTAATGGATTGGGTCACAGAGACGACTCAGTGGAAAAGGTGACAGAGATGACTCAGTGGAAAAGGTGATTGCTTTCAAGTCTAGTGACTTGAGTTTGATCTTACCTGACCCCTCCTCCAAGGAGAAGAGGGCTAATCAATGAAGGTTGTCCTCTGACCTACATGTATGCCATGGCACCCCACCCCCAATAATTAAATGTAACTAAAAATTTTTTTCAAGTCAAGTGGTGGTGGCACATGCCTTTTGTCCCTGCACTCAGGAGGCAGAGGCAGGCAGATATCTGAGTTTGAGGCCAGCCTGGTCTACATAGCAAGTTCCAGGACACATGGGGTCTCAAAACACCAAAACACAAAACAAAATTTTAAAACCTCAAAAATTTCCAGCTTGCATGTTGATGTAGTGGAATAGAAATCTGCCAAGGGCCGGGCGTTGGTGGTGCACGCCTTTAATCCCAGCACTCGGGAGGCAGAGGCAGGCGGATCTCTGTGAGTTCCAGGCCAGCCTGGTCTACAGAGTGAGTTCCAGGACAGCCTCCAAAGCCACAGAGAAACCCTGTCTCGAAAAAACAAAAACCAAAAACAAAAAACAAAAGAAATCTGCCAAGGGGAAGAGTAAGAACAGATTAATGTTATGTGGCTAAATAGTGTTTCTCTAAAATTCTTTTTTTTTTTTTTTTTTTTTTGGTTTTTCAAGACAGGGTTTCTCTGTGGCTTTGGAGGCTGTCCTGGAACTAGCTCTTGTAGACCAGGCTGGCCTCGAACTCACAGAGATCCACCTGCCTCTGCCTCCCGAGTGCTGGGATTAAAGGCGTGCGCCACCAAACGCCCGGCCTTCTCTAAAATTCTTGTGTAGAAATCCTAACACTTAGTACCATGGCAAGTGGCAGGCACCATCTACAGATAGGCCTTTAAAGAGGTAGTTAGAGTGGGTGTGGTGGAGCATGCCTACAATCCCATCCCTTAGAAATATACTGAGGAGGACTGGGGCTGGAGATATGCCTGGATCATGCAGTGAGACCCTAAAAGGAAAAAGACCCAAAAAGCCAAATACCACATTATGTGATTTCCTATGTGTGAAATATCCATAGAAGGTGCTGTGGAATAATCCTTCACGCTGTAAATTGCACTAATTGGTTTAATAAAGAAGATGACTGGTCAATAGCTGGACAGGATAAGGTTAGGTGGGAAAACCAGACTAAGGACACTGGGAAGGAGGAAGGCAGAGGCGGAGGTGTCTTGCAAGACACAGAGAGGATGCAGGAGGCACAAGATGAAAGAGAGACAATGCCACATGGCAGAATTAATAGATTAATAGAAATGGATTAATTTAAGAAATGGATTAGTAGGTTACTTAAGTTGTAAGAGCTAGTTAATGATAAGCCTGAGCTATCAGCTGAGCTTTCATAATTAATATTAAGTCTCTGTGTCAGTTATTTGGGAACTGGCAGATGTTGTAGAATATTCGTTTAAGGTGTGTTACTTTTGTTTATGCTCTGAAACATTTAATGATGCAAAGATGTGTTTGATTAAATAAAATTCACCTGTGGTCAGGAGGCTGGGTCAGCAACTAACTGATAGGAAGTTGTAGGGAGAAGCCAGGAGGAGAAGGGTTTATAAGGAGGGGGGGCGAAAAATCACGAGGACTTGTTTGGAGGCTCGCTCTCGGAGGTGAACTAGGTGAGCTGCTTGCTATTCAGCTTCGCTGGGAAGCCGGATTCTACCTCAACCTTTGAATCTTGAATTCTTTATCGGGACAAAGATTTAAGTAAGTTTTCTTAGTAGCTCTGAAAGAGTCAGTTCCCTCAGGCGTCGGCTCTTGTGGCCTAGCTGCTGCTGGTAGTCTCAGAGTGGCAGTTGCCGAATAGGACGTTGGTAGCTTAAAAGGCAAAACGATTAAAAAAGAAAAGCCATAGGCAGGTGGGAAAGAAAAGTTCATCTACAACAGGGCAAGTCATTGCTGCGCCTAGTCCTGCAAGCCTGTAGACCCAGCTACTTGAGAAGCAGAGATAGGCTTATGGTAAGTCTGCCAGGGCTAAAGAGTAAGCTCAAGGCCAGCCTGGGCAATGTAAGGTGACCCTGTCTCACTAAGGAGTTACGGATGCAGCTCAGAAGTGAAGTGCATGCCTAGTTTCAATCCCAAGACTGAACAATGGATAAAAAGAGAGGTGGCTCAGCAGTTAACAACATTTTTGGGTTTTGTTGTTGTTGTTGTTGTTTTGGTTTGGTTTGGTTTGGTTTGGTTTTTGGTTTTTTAAGACAGGGTTTCTCTGTGGCTTTGGAGGCTGTCCTGGAACTTGCTCTGTAGACCAGGCTGGCCTTGAACTCATAGAGATCCGCTGCCTCTGCCTCCTGAGTGCTGGGATTAAAGGTGTGTGCCACTACCACCTGGCCACACTTGCTGTTCTTGAAAAGGACCCGGGTTTGTTCCCCGAATGCACATGGTAGCTCACAACCATCTGTCACTCCAGTTCTGGCAATCTGATGGCCCCTTCTAGCATGCATGTGGTACACAGATATAAGGTAGACAAACCACTCGCATACCAGAACAAGATTTTTTAAAGCCATAGCAGCAGAAAGGAAACCAAGTTGCTTACAGGGGTGGGGTGGGAGTAGGGCTCATTATTCTTAGACTGATTTTATTTCTGGGATAATGGAAAATTCTAGAATAGCTATAATGAACTATAGCTATAATGAACACCAACTGATTCTGTATCTTTAAAAGGGTGAGTTTTATAGTTTGAGAGTTATATTATTCTAGACAAGTACTCTACCACTGAGCCACATCCCTAGCCCATTTATATATAACAAACAACAAAAACACTTTTCTCTGTTATGTTGTTTCTGTCAGGTATTTTGTCCTATCAATGAAAAAGTAACCAAGGGCAGGTGTGGTGGCTTCTTTAACTCCAGCACTCAGGAGGCAGAGGCAGATGGATCACTGTGAGTTCAAGGCCAGGCAGGGTTTCTTTGAAACCACAGTGAAATCTTGCGTTTTAGTCTTCTATTGCTGTGAAGAGACACCATGACCACAACAACTCTAATAAGAAAAAGCACTTAATTGGAGCTTGCTTACAGAGGCTTAGTCCATTATCATGGCAGGAAGCGTGGGAGCACTCAGGTTGGCATGGTACTGAAGAAGTAGCTGAGAGTTCTACATCTGAAGGCAACAGGAAGAGAGAGACATCGAGATTGTCTTGGGCTTTTGAAACCCCAAAGCCCATCCCCAGTAACATACTTCCTCCAACATGGCCACACCTCCTAATTCCTCTCAAGTAGTGCCACTCCATGATGACCAAGCCTTCAAATATGTGAGCCCATGGGGCCGTTCTCATTCAAACCACCACACCTTGTATCAAAAACTAAAAAAACTAACACAAGTCCCATACCTGGCACAGAAAAGTCAAGATGAATTTGGACAGACCTAGCATGGACTCATACTCCTTCGGTCAACTTACATTGTTCTTTCTTATATTTTCTTTTTTACATTCATGTATTTATGCATCCAAAAATTCATTTAATTCTTTTAAGGCTTATTTTAGGTTTATTTATGTGTATATATGTGAGTGTATACCACTGTTATGCCAGGTTCACAAAACCCCAAAGAGACTTCCACAAGGAGCCCACATGCCAATGCAAAAGCAAAGGTTTCTTTATTTTCAAGCTGGTCAGCCAAGATCTCACTCCATCGGGAGGAAGTGAGACCCCAATCAGCAATTAAAGGAAGCTTTTAAAGGGAAAGACCATAAGGCTGAAGGCCACAAATTACAAAGTTTCCATGGTTACTCAAGGTCTTTACAAAGTACAAAGTAAAACAAAAACTATATATTTTAATAAGATACATTTCAGCAAGATAGAGCAGGGGCATGGAGTCCTGGGGGAAATGGGATCATGAGTTTGTCATGGGCTGGGGAGCTTTTTACAACAGGCAATTAATGCTTATCTGGTTTTCTTTAGAACAAAGAAATGTTGAAACAGATGGTGGTGAGCTAACTCCCTTTCTCCAAGAGCTGGACTCAGGCTCCTAATCATGTACTCCTGGTTAGGGAGTCAAATTTTAGAAGTTCCCTTTTTCTCTGCATAGGTTCAGCAGCCCAAGTTTTTAAACTTTTATTAGTTTTAATTTTCGGTCTCTCACCATCGTGTCGAAAAGGATGTCAAATCCCTTTGGAGTTGGAGTTACAGGCAGTTGGGAGCCACTTGATGTGAAATAAACTTGAATCCTTGTGTGATATTTTGTGTTCTGACAAATAAAACTTGCCTGGAGATCAGAGGGTAGAGATAGCCACTAGTTAACCACAGAAGCTGGACAGTGGCTCACACATTTAATCCCAGCACTCGGAAAGTAGAGACAGGAAGTGAAGTGGGAACAGATCTCAGCCCTTTTGGAATGAGGAATGAGACTGGTAGGAAGCTACTAGAACTGTTCCGGTTCTCTGATCTTCCAAGTTTTCACCCTGATACTTGACTCCTGATTTTTTATTAAGATTAATTAGATTAATGCTTCAAGTCTCTGATAGAGCTAAAAGCATTCTTAACTATGGAGCCATCTTTTTCCTGCCCAATATTTATCGTTTCGTTGTTGTTGTATTTTCTGTGACAGGGTTTCTCTGTATAACACCTCTAGCTGACCTGGGATTAGCTCTGTAGACCAAGTTGGCCTCAAGCTCAGAGATCTTCCTGCCTCTGCCTTTCAAGTGCTGGGACTAACGGCAGGCATCATCACACCCAGCATTTATTGTATTTTTAAGATAAAAATTTCATTCTGTAGTCCAGACTGGTCTGGAATTCACTGCTGTAGCCTAGGCTAGCCTCAAACTTTGTGACATTCCTCCTCCCTCTGTCTCTCCAGTGCTGAGATAACAGACACGAGTCATCAACTATAACTTATCCAATCACATCACTTATTTATTTACTTATTTAATACATTAGGAATTAAAATTAGGGCCTTGAATATAAGACACAATTGCTTCATCAGTATCCCTGGACTTCCCATCATATTCCTTACAGTTATCCATGCTTTGACCATATATATATATAGTGAAAGTTTTATTTAAAAATAAACAAACATGGTTAGGTAGTAGTATCACATGCCTTTAATCCCAGCACTCAGGAGGTGGAAGCAGGCTGATCTCTGTGAATTCAAGGCCAGCCTAACCCACACATTGAGTTCCAGGACAGGCAGGACTACAAAGTGAAATTCTATCTCAAAAAACCGAAAACAAACAAGAAAGACAATTGTTTAGAGAGCTTCAGGACAGTTGAACAGATGGGGCTTTAGGAAAGGTACAAGGATTATGGTATTCCCCTGAGTCTTATGAGTTTCTCTACCAAATTAATAGAACCCAAGAAAGGAGTTATAGGAATGCTTATTGGAAGCTGACTGACAAGGAGTGCCAGAGGCCTTGCCTTGAGATTCATGTCTGAAGTGGAGGATAGTCTTGGGGATTGAGTATATACTTGGATAGATAATATCAGAATTTAATTGAATTTGTAGAAACTGAATTAGTTTTTTTTTCCAGAGTTAGTCAAAAGTTTACTCAAAGTGGACCTGAACTAATCCAGTGAAGACTATATATGTATATGAGTTTTTGAGGTAGAGTCTTGCTGTATATATAAAACCCCTACCCAACCTGGAAGTCACTATATAGGTCAGGCTGGCCTAGAACTTGTAGTGACCTCTTTCTGGTTTTTTTTTGTTTTTGTTTTTGTTTTTTGGGTTTTTTTTTTTTTTTTTTGTTTTACGAGACAGGGTTTCTCTGTATTGTTTTGGAGGCTGTCAGTCCAGCCTGGCCTCGAACTCACAGAGATCCTCCTGCCTCTGCCTCCCGAGTGCTGGGATTAAAGGCTTGCGCCACCACCGCCCGGCTCCTCTTTCTGCTTCTTAAGTGATAGGATTACAGGCTCATGGACCATTTACCATCTTAGAGGGGTTTTGGTTTGTGTGTGTGTGTGTGTGTGTGTGTGTGTGTGTGTGTTTTGACAAGGTCTCACTGTGTAGACCAGGCTAGTCTTTAACTTAGAGATCTGCTTGTCTTTGCCTTCTGAGTACTGAGATTAAAGGTGTGCACTGTCGGGCGTTGGTGGCCCACACCTTTAATCCCAACATTCGGGAGGCAGAGGCAGACAGATCTCTGTGAGTTTGGCCTGATCCACACAGTGAGTTCCAGGACAGCCTCCAAAACAATATGGAGAAACCCTGTCTCGAAAAACCAAAAAATAAAATAAAGGTGTGCACCACCATTGCTCAGTTTAGAGGGGTCTTTATGAGAGGGTGAATTTATCAGAGACTCTGCTGCTGGCCTGAAGAAATAAACTAAGGTATTGTGAGATAATCTGGAGGTGGGTTATGTGAGGACACAAGTATTCTTGGCTGGTATCAAGAAACAAGCCCTGAACTGCGCCAACAACCTGAATGACCTTGGAAGAGGACTCCAGGTTTCAGATGAGACACAGACACAGCTGACACATTGACTTCAGCCTTGGGAGACCCTGAGTAGGCAATCTAGACATTCTTTGCCTACACTTTTGAGCCAGAAAACTGGAAGGTAATGATGGGTTGTTATTTATTTATTTATTTATTTATTTATTTATTTATTTATTTATTTATTTATTTATTTGGGCTTCTCTGTGGCTTTGAAGGCTGTCCTGGTCTTGAACTCACAGAGATCCACCTGCCTCTACCTCCTCTGCTGGGATTAAAGGCATGCGCCACCACCGCCCGGCTTGCTGGGGTTATTTTAAGCAGCTAGTTTGTGTGATCCTGGCGCTCTTATAAGGAGTGAGGCAGGTGTTTGACCATAATCACCCCGGTGAATCCTCAGAGCTGGGGATGCGATGAAGAATCCAATTGGCATCATACAACCTAGTGTGTGTACGTGTGTGTATGTGAATGTGCACGCACAAGCGGACACCAGAGGTTGACGTCAGGTCTTCCTCTATCACTTTCTACCTTATTTCCCAAGAGGAATCTCACTAAGCTTGGAGCTTGGACTAGATTGGCTGGCTGGTCAGCGAACCTCTAGGATCCACTTATCTCCACCCCAGCACTGGCACCACAGACTGGTTTTTACGTGGATGCTGAGCAGTCGTGGCATCTGAACTCTGAGCCTCATGTTTACACAGAAAGTACCTTATCCATTGAACCATCTCCCTAGACCCTGAACACTGTAATTTTCACTTTCCTTATGGGTAAAATGAAATAATTGGGCTTTAAAAAAAAAAAACGGGATCATGTGATCCCCGGTCCTTCTGCCGAAACCTCCGAAGTGCTGAGATTATTGGCCTGATGAGCCACGCCCAATACGGAAACAAAAAAATTTTGAGACACAGGCTGCAAAGGAGGGTCTGGAACTCTAAGCCCGCAGAATGCTGGGATCATAGCACGCACCACCACGCGAGGCAAAGCAGCTATTCTTTGACACTATCGCCACAATCCCAATTTTTGATATCTCCTTCGTTGTCGGAATCCAAAATCCACAACGTCCATTGCTCGCTCCGCCTTTCCTCCCACGCCAGGACGTTCACTACAGGACTCAGGTCAACGGACCATCATCCTCGAGGCGCCGGCGTGGTTTGTCCTCAACGCGCCGCCGTAGCCGCCCTTAGTTCAAGGATACCACCCGCTTCCGTAGGCGCGAGATCCGCAGTAGGCGGGCCTTGTGCTCCGCCCAGTGTGCGTCGGTGCGTGAGTCCGGCCCCCACGAGCTGCCGAGCCGCCCGCGAGCTCTCACCGGCTTCTCTCCAGCCTCAGCCAGTGTGCTGCGGTCGCCGTCATGCTCGCCGCTGCCCTTCGTCGCTGTACCGCAACCGCGGCCGCCCGAGGCTTTCTGCACCCGGTCTCGGCCCCCAGCCCCGCCGCCGGTAAGGCCCGCGCCCGCCACAGCCCGCGCCCGCGTGTCCTTGCTGTGACCTGGGCTCCCGCCGCCACTCGAGGGTAGGCTCTCTGGCGGCCTAGCCTTTGCCCTGCGAGCCGGCAGCCGAGCCCGGTGACCGCAGTCCGTCCGCTGCCGTGTGGGAGAGTCAAGGAAGCGCCCCCCAGGTCTCCCTCCTGCACTTCCTGGTGTCGGAACCACGACCGGTGAGATGTGGACCTGCCGGGGTCGCTGAGGACCGGGCTCAGCGCTCCTTTTCCGTCTCTGGGCCGTGACCGTTCCCGGCGCTGACCCCGCAGCCACCTGACCGGGAGTGGCCCCGCCGGCCTACGGCGTCTTGGCGAAGGTGACATTGAACCTCCGGGCGCGCCGCCCGCCTCTGTGTTTCCTAGAACATTATTCGATTTCCCAGTGGGACACAATACACTTTTGGTCTTAATCCGGCAGTTCTCTGCTGGTTTTTTTGTGTCACCTTCATAACTCGAGTAGGGTCACGTTTAAGGACTGTTGAGCCGCTTTGTAATTCCACATTTAAAAGAGGTAAACGTGTGTGGTGGGTTCTTACGGTCTGCAGGAGAGCCTGGATTTTGATAGGTATTAACCACAAGAATGTTAACGTTTCCAAAATTGGGTACCAAATACCCAGGACTACCGGGTGTATAGACATGGCAATTCTTAATGGTTTCCCACTTGGCCCATTTAAAGTAGGATCCTGAACGCTGGCTATGAAACGTTAGGTTTTGTAGCTTTGTGATCTGGAGAGTTTGTGTCCACTGCCCAGTGCTGGGGAAGGACCCAAGGTCTCCTGCATGCTAGATAATTGCTCTGCCGCTTAGTGCATTTTAGCCTCCTCCACTAGCACTGTAAGTTTCCTTTTTGTTAGATTTTGGTGTGTCTCACTATGTAGCCCTAGCTGTCCTGGAATTCTGTGTAAACCAGGCCAGCCTCAAACTCAAATATTCGTATTTTATTTTTGAGATAGGGCCTCTTTCTAGGCCCAGAAGGACCTAGAACTCATAAAGGCTAGCCAGGCATTTAGTGCATTTCTCCTGCCTCCCAAGTGCTGGGATTAAAGTGGGAACCACCACATCCAGCTCAAGCAAAGCACTGTGTACTTTTAATTACGGTAGTTGTACTTGGATCCTGGTCTGTGATGGTAGTGCATACTACATTACAAAATTTAGTTCCTGTGTGTTAATATAAAAAAAAACTAAACCAGGTATGGTGACCCAGCACTCATAGGAAGGCAGCAGCAGATGAATCTCTTGTGTATTCCAGTCCAGTGGTGACTACGTGTGAGACCCTGTCTCTAAAAAGTAACTCAAACACTCCAAAATTTTATGTTTCCTTCATTATTTGAACCTAAAGAATATTTTTGCTTCATTTAATTTGTCTTTTATAATGTATTAGCAATATAAGAATCAAGTATAAGGGTTTAGGGTTTTAAAAGGCCCAGGGGTACAGGGCTCACTTGTTCTTGCAGAGGACCCAAGTTCTATTCCCAGCACCCACATCCAGAGGATCTGACTTCCTCAGGCACCCCATGATGTACACATGACATGCAAACATTTGTAAAAAATAAAATGATGGAGATGATCTTGTTTACAGAAGGAAGCAGCTGAAGCCTACTTTGAGTAACTGACCTTTTTGTTAGTGGTGGAGCTGTTTTCTCTTTCTTAGTTAAGTTTGGACTAACCTGGTATTAAAATGCTGTGTTGTTCTTGTTTATTTCACATAGAAAAATACCGAAGAAAATTGCTTTTTTGTCTTGGGCTTTTGAGTTGAGGTCAATCCATAGAGACCTGGCCTGCCTGAAATTTACTGTGTGATCAGACTGCTCTGGAGTAACAGCTCTTCTGCCACTGCCCCCTGGGTCCTGAGATTATAGGTGCAGGAGAGTGGTTTAAAGGAAATTTTCTGCTTTTTCTTCTTTTTTTTGGGGGGGGAAGCATTGAACTTCAGCAGTTTGTTGTGTGACGGGAATTTCCAGCTTTTTTTTTTTTTTTTTTTTTTTTGGTTTTTCGAGACAGGGTTTCTCTGTATTGTTTTGGAGGCTATCGGTCCAGCCCGGCCTCGAACTCACAGAGATCCGCCTGCCTCTGCCTCCGGAGTGCTGGGATTAAAGTCATGCGCCACCACCGCCTGGCAATTTCCAGCTTTTTAAAAGAAGGTTTGGAAAATGTTAAAAGGTTTATTGTTGTTGGTTGAGCGGTGGTGGTGCACACCTTTAATCCCAGCCCTTGGGAGGCAGAGGCAGGCTGATCTCTGTAAGTTTAAGACCAGCCTGGTCTACAAAGTAAGTTCTAGGACTACCAATTCTGTTACACAGAGAAACCCTGTCTCAAAAAACAAAACAAAAAATGTTATTGTTTAAGGAAACCATAGACTAAAGTTCTCTAGTTTTATCTCTGAGGCTTCCTACTGGTGTGTAATTCAGAAACCAAAGGCTTCCTTTTAGATTGTTGTACCATATACCTAAATACTGCCACAAGGGGGCAGAATTGGTTGCAGATGGTGTCTGGTCCTTTTTAGCTGTGTGATCTTGTACATACTCATTGATCTTAAGCTTTAGTTGCCTTTCTGCAGTTGACATAATGTTTTGGGTGGCAAACGCTTTTAATCTCAGCCCTAGGGAAGCAGAGGCAGGAGGAGGGTCTCTGAAGTTCAAGGCCTGGTCTACAGAGCCAGTTCCAGGACAGCCAGGGCTACACAGAGAAACCCTGTTTTAGAACACCCCTCCAAAAAAAAGAATGTTTTGGTATCTGTAGGTTTAAATTAGGTAATGCAACCCTTGACAACTTGTCTGGCACAAAGGCAGTCATGCTCTGCTAAGTAATAAATTGGGGTCTGGTAAGTACCTCCTGCACATTAATCAATTTGTCAGCGGACATCTTAGAGCCTATTACATACTAGGCCATGAAGTATTGTCCACTCATCCTATATCTGGTTGATGGTTGGCAGAAATGTGCAAAGCATATTTGGTTTGTTGTGATTCACTTCATTTTTTTGGTTGACATTTATTATTGGTATGAGATCATACATTTTTGTAACTGAAAGTTAAAAAGAAGCTGGGCAGGCCAGGTAGTGGTGGCACACATTCCCTTAGTCCCAGCACTCAGGAGACAGAGGCAGGCAAGTCTCCAATCTGGTCTACAGAGTGAGTTCCAGAACAACCAGAGCTACACAGAGAAGCCCTGTCTTTAAAAAAAAAAAAAATGAAAAAGAAGAACCTGGGCATGGTGGCTCACAGCTAGGAAGGGTCACTAAGAGTTACAGACCAGTCTGGGATGCAGATTTGGAACCCTAAAAGGGTATGTGGGGGCTCCTGGTTGATGTAGGGGTACATCGTCTACAGTGGTGGTTCTCAACCTTACTAATGCTGTGACCCTTCAATGTTTCATGTTCTGGTCACCCCAACCATTAAATTATTTAGTTAATACTCCATTGCTGTAATTTTGCTACTGTTACGAATTGTAATTAAATATCTGATATTCGGCCTCCAGGTTGAGAACTGCTGCTCTATAGGTCTTCTACCTTCCTTAAACTTGCTGACAGGATTAATCTCCCTAGTCAGTTTGTTCCAGGGTCCTCTACCTTCTGAGGGCAGAATTATAGTTGGGGGACAGCATGTCCACACAGCATTTTATGTGGGTTCTAGGACCCAAACTCTACTGGGCCATTTTTCCAGCCCCTGATTTTGTTTCTTTATTTAGAGGCAGGGTCTCTTGTAGCCCAGGCTAACCCTGAATCTAAAGATAACCATAAACTCCTGATCCTCCTGCCTCCACCTCCTAAATCCGTATTTTAAGTAAAACTCTAGGCCGGCGTCCTTGGCACACTCCTTTACTCCCTGCACTCGGGAAGTTTTAGGTATGTGTGGGAGAAAGAGCTGGACCTGATATAATTCCAGCTTTTGAGCGGCTGAGACAGGAGGATGGAGATCTGAGACAGGGAGATGCTGTCTCAAGAGAAAAATAAAACCTACGTATCAATATATACAAATAAAACATTGTCTTAATCTTGAAGGATCTGGAACTCATGGAGATCTACTTTGCCTCTGCCTACTGAGTGTTGGGATTAAAGTGCCACCATGCTTAGCTCTAATGATTATTTTATTTTATTTTTTGGTTCTTTGAGACAGGGTTTCTTTGTATTGTTTTGGAGACTGTCCTGGACCTTGCTCTGTAGACCAGGCTGGCCTTGAACTCACAGAGATCCACCTGCCTCTGCCTCCTGAGTATTGGGATTAAAAGCGTGCACCACCACCGCCCGGCCTAATGATTATTTTATAAGGGTATGTTTTGTTTTCTGAGATTGGATTTTACTCTGTAGTTCAGGCTGGCCTCAATTTCCAAAGTGCTAGTATTACAGACATGAGTCACCATACACAACTTTTCTCCCCTTCATATAATAGTTTTTAATTTGTATTCTAGGAAGGCGTAATCAAAACTTTGAAGGGCATGATCATCTTAGCTTGCATTTGCAGTTGCTTGTTGTCTGTTTTTACAGTTAGAAAACAAAGCTAGCAAGCACTCAGATACACACACCTTGGCAAAAGAAATTGGCTACCATGAAATGCTTTTCTAGGTTGAAGGTAAACCTAACAGTTAACCCAGAGTTGAAGGCAGGCACCGGTCGGTAGTGTTGCACGCCTTTAATTCCAGCACTTAGGAGGCAAAAGCAGGCAGATCTCTGAGTTCAAGGCCATCCTGGTCTGCAGAGCAAATTAATTCCAGGACAGCCTCCAGAGCAGACAAGCAAAAAACTTACTTCTAGTAGGATGTACATATACTTTGATTTTTTTTTTCTTGAGTAAATACTTGGATTTTACTGTAGCTATGTTTTGTTTTGTTTTGATGTGCTTTGATGTCTTGCCTGCATGTATGTCTGTGTGAGGGTGTCAGATTTTGGAGTTACAGACCATTGTTAGTTGCCATGTGGGTGCTGGGAATTGAACCTGAGTCCTCTAGAAGAACAGTCAGTGCTCTTAACTGCTGAGCCATCTCTCCCAACACTGTAGCTGTATTAACTTGATGGGAAATCATTAAGCAGTCTTTGAAAGTGGTTATACCATTTTATGTTTGCACTTGAAGTAAGGATAGCTTTAGTTTTTGAGAAAGGTAGCTTAGAACTTCTAGGTAACCATGAGATAGAGGGTTACTACAGTATGTGCTTAATAGTATATAAAATGTTTTAGTCTTCTGAGATACTATGTATAGTTTAGATATCAGCTACATTTAGGTCTATAGATCTTTTTCCTTGTCAAAGAAGTTAAAACATACCTACTTTTAGCCCATTCATACTTGTGTTCCAGTTTGTTTGGGACCAGGGTTATGCAGAAATTTGTCTCTGGAATTGGGGCTTGGGTTGTGATCTTCTGGGACTAATGGCAGGTGTTTTGCTCAAGGTACAAATCCTTTCATTGATTCAACAATTCTTTTCCTAAAATGATTATACATTTTGTTCATTTTTCTCCTTTTCTGTTATCATATTAAGGCTGTAATGCATTGTAAGAGCTGGAGAGATTGATCACTCATTGGTTAAGAACACTTACTGCTCTTGCAGAATATTACCTGAATTCCAGTTCCTAGCACTCCTATCAGAAGGCTCACAATGGCCTGTAACTCCAGCTACATGACATCCAATACCTCTGACTTCCCAGGGTACCTGCATTCATGTGGATATACCCACACACAGACATTGACACATACACATAATTAAAACTTACTGTTGAGTGTGTGGCTGTTGATCTGTTCGTACCACAATGTGCATATTGGAGATCAGAGGACAACTTCAATTGGTTCTTACCTTTCTGTCTTTGTGTGTTCTTGGGATCACTCGGGCCTTTAGGTTTGTGTGGCAGTTGATTTGATACACTGAGCTATCTCACTAGCCTGAGAGGGGGTCTTTACTATATAGTCCAGGCTGAGCTCAATCCTCCTGCCTAAATTTCCAGAGTGTTAGGATTATAGGAATGTGCCATCACACCTAGATGTATAATACTATCTTATTTTTGGTAGTATTTAAATTTGTTTTTCTTGCCTTTTGAGATTCTGCGGCCCAGGCTGTGCCTAGAATTCACTGTATAGTGCCTAGGCAACATAGCAAGATCTGTCTCAAAATGAACAAAAAGACAACTTAATGCATTAGATAGTATATGTCAAGCATTCTTTATACATTTTGTCCTCTTTGTTGTTCTCTCTAGTCTTCTGCCAGTTACTATATTAAGGACAGGATATAACATTTACATTTCAAAATAGTCATACTATTGAAGTCGTTGTTCTTTTCCTTTGTAGCTGTCCAGTCCATTCGCTGCTATTCTCATGGATCACATGAGACAGATGAGGAGTTTGATGCTCGCTGGGTGACATACTTCAACAAGCCAGACATCGATGCCTGGGAATTGCGTAAAGGTAATTGGAACAGGCATATCTACCTGTTTGGGTGTGTAAATATGAACTATTTCCACTACTTTATTGAAAGCAGCTAGTTGGAAACAAACTGTGAGCTGGTGATTACCATACAGCTTGTAGTTAGTTAGGAAAGCCTACAACCTTTTCCTATAAAGTATGAGTTTTAAACTAGACAGCAGGGCTGGAGTATAATAGTCAGTGATTGATAGAGCCCTTGCCTAACATGCATAGGGTTTGGTCCCCAGCACTGGGAAGAAAGAGGGGAAGGAGGAGGGAACATGTGAACTATTGACATTTGGGCCAGAAAATTCTTTGCTGTGAGGGGCTGTTCTCTGAACTGGAGGGTGTTTACTAGCATCCTTGGTCTCTACCCATTAATAAATATACCACAATTATGAAAACCAAAAACATCTCTAGATATTGCCTAGTGTCAGAATCACCCGAGTGACAAAACCACCCTCATTGAAAACCACTACTAAAGATAATTGAGCAGAGTTACTAGTTTTGTGCCTTCAGATAATTTACATGAGCAATCATTTGGTTCCCACACCCATTTGAGGTTTTGTTAGTTTAAGTTATGAGTTGCAGTTTTGTTGTTTTTTTTTTTTTAAGCAGGAACAAATAGCATTATGTTAACCAGTCATTAATTGTATGTGTGCTAACTATATAATTCATCTCAGACCATGAGTCTGTGGCTGTGGGCATAGTTGTTACTTGGTTGTGTTTTTTGTTCAAATATTTTATAATAACAGAAGCAAGAAACTCAAGTGTTTTTAACTTCTCTGCTGGGGAAGTTCTTACTGAATAACCTGAAAATCTTGGTGGCTGTGAAAAACAGTTCTGCATTCTCATCAAGTCTTCAATTTTGATAATTTGTTGTTTTGTGCAGACACAAAGTAATCATGCCCAGTGTTTTTTGGTTGAATGTTTTTGAGTCTGTACACTAATATTTCTGTATAATATCTTGATGTCCTGATTTGGGTCTCATTGTCTCTCCTTAGGCATTCGAGTAGTTTTTAGATGATTTTAAAATCATTTATATTGTAGATGTATTACATACAGGTAATACAGTTAACCCTATGTGTTAACAGTTAAGCATGTAAGTTGAAGAAAGTTCTATAATTCTCCTAATTCTTTGTGGATGATTCTTATTAGTTTGTTATAGGTAGATTGTCATTTTACAGGTAAGAGAACAGTGGCCCAAACAGATGAGGTCATATGCTCATGATTCAGTAAGAATATGGAGAGCTAAGCCATGGAAAGTAGATAACTAAATTTTAGTGTTAATTAAGAAGGATATCTCAGGTTAATGTGACTCTTCTTTTTTTAACTTGACAGGGATGAACACACTTGTTGGCTATGATCTGGTTCCTGAGCCCAAAATCATTGATGCTGCTTTGCGTGCATGTAGACGGTTAAATGATTTTGCTAGTGCTGTTCGCATCTTGGAGGTTGTTAAGGTCAGTAAGATAATGAATGATGCTAAGATTGTTCCAGAAATAGGTGGGCCATATCACATAACAGCATTGGTTTAACTTCTGCACATAATATCCTCTAAGTACAATTCTCCATGAAAGGCCATGTTCTGTAAGAAACTTTTAAGGAGCCAGGTGTGGTGGCACACGACTTTAATCCCAGCACTCAGGAGGCAGAGGCAGGTGGATCTATGTGAGTTCAAGGCCACCTGGTCTACAGAACTAGTTCCAGGACAGCAGGGCTACACAAAGAAAACGTTTCTCAGAAAAAAAACAAAAGTTTTAAGTTTTATGAGGGGGAGAATGACAATACTGTATCCAGTCATTCAGCACTAGTAGTTAATTCAGTTAGACCTTTTTAAATTGCAAATTTTAAAACTTCCGTTGTGTTAATTTAATTTTTCTGATGCCTGATGGCATATTTAATTACCTTTTCTTCTGTCATCACCACCTTGAACTTCTGATTCTCCTGCCTCTAATTCTGAAGTGCTAGGATTACAGGAGTAAACACCTAGTTTTGTGGTTCTAAGGACAGAACTGGAAGGCTTCAGTAGAATGCTTAGTGGGCATTCTACCGAGTATAACCCCAACCCTGCAAATGTGATTAAAAACTTGTAGTTTTTGTTTGTTTGTTGTTGTTTTTTTCCGAGACAGGGTTTCTCTGTATTGTTTTGGAGGCTGTCCTGGAACTCACTCTGTAGACCAGGCTGGTCTCGAACTCACAGAGATCCGCCTGCCTCTGCCTCCAGAGTGCTGGGATTAAAGGCGTGCACCAACAGCGCCCGGCTAAAAGCTTCTAGTTTTGTTTGTTAATAGAGACTATTCTTTTGCCAACAGGACAAAGCAGGACCTCATAAGGAAATCTACCCCTATGTCATCCAGGAACTTAGACCAACTTTAAATGAACTGGGAATTTCCACTCCAGAGGAACTGGGCCTCGACAAAGTGTAAACCCCTCTGTAAGTACTGTGTCCCTGACCAAGGAAGGAGCAGAGTCAGTTCAGAAAATGGTGGGTTGATGACAGCACTGTTCTGCTACATTTATTTATTTGTATGTGGGGTGGGGCATGCTTGTGTCACAGCAACTGTGTGGAATTCAGAGGACAGTTTGCAGAAGTCAGTTTTCTCCTATCATGTGGGTTCTAGGGATTCATCTCATGTTGTCAGGCTCAGCAGCAAGAGCCTTTACCTGCTGAGCCATCTTGGTCAGCCCCAAAATTCCTATCAATTGTTTGCATTGTTCTGAGTGCTAGGATTACCTGGTTCTAAACACTTCTAATCGAAAAGGCAAACTAAGTCCCAGTGCTGAAATTATGAAGAGGCCTCAAAGCTAGTCTCTGTAAGTTGGCTGGAGCTGTATTAAAAATAGAAAGTGTTCTACCGTGCTAGTGATAAACTCCTGGAACTGTAGTTCCAAACATGATTTTAAATAAGACAACTTCCTCTCTGCACTTTGCTGATTCTTTGCTTTTTTTTTTTTTTTTTTTTCTCCACAGATGGGCTTCTCAAGGACTTACTGTTATACTACTTGATTGAAACAGTCACCTGGAAATGTTTTATTTGAACAAATTTTCCTTTGAGTATCAAACCATGTAATAGTAACTTGGACTTTAATAAAGGGAAATGAGTTTGAACTGAAATTACATACTGTGCCTCTTTTTTTTTATTTTTTATTTTTGCATTGAGACTGAACTGGGCATGGTGTTACACACCTTTAATCCCAGCATTCAGGAGACAGGTGGGTGGATCTCTGAGTTTGAGGACAGCCAGGACTCCACAGAAACACCCCATCTCAAAACCAGAGTCATCAAGGTGGTCTGGAGGATGTGCTGTGTAGCAGCCAGCTCTTCTCAGGGCCTGTGCCTTCCCTCCCTGCCAGCTCTAGCAACTGTGAGCTTAGACGTCAGTATTTGTGTTTGCTGTGGTTGGTTTGGAGGCCGGCCTTGTGATTAAAGATTAGAGAAATGGGTTTACCCCTTGAAAGAGTTGAGAAAACAACCCCATTTTACTTCAGAAGCCCCATAATACTGGAAAGTATCTCCCTGCTTTCTGCTTATAGGTCTGGGTGACAAATGTTATAGCCAGTCAGATTACTATAACAGGAAAACAGTAGTAAGTTGAAATTCAGATGCCTTGTGTTCTAAAGCTATGCTAGTTGTTAGTAAAACTAGTTTTGATAAGTTTGATTTTTTTTTTTAAGATCTACATTAAACCCATGTATGTGTTCAATCACTAAACCCACTTTGGAAGGTTTTAATATCACCTTTGATAAAACTTGATCCCCTACCTGGAAACCTCTCATCCCCTCAATAAGTAAACCAAGGCAGTGAGTACACTTATTTTGTGGATAGCTAGTTGTACTCAAAATGGATTGCTTTGAGAACCATCTCTTTCCATAGCTCCAGTCTCCTAGCCAGACCCCTATCATAGCTTTCTTAGCTTCCTCCATTGCGCTCTGTTTCTTTCAGATATTATTTATATGACTCCTCCCAGGGACTCATGCTAATGTCCTGTCCTTTGAGGATCCTATGGACATGGCAAGAGATAGATTAGAATAACTCCCTAATATAGCAAATTTAAAAGTTCTGAACATACATACAGTACATACAGGTACTATGAGGTAATAAGAGACATTTAAGAAAGTGTTTCTCCCTCCCCCAGACAGGGTTTCTCGGTGGCTTTGGAAGATAGTTACATTTTAGTTAAAGCCTCAAGAATTGGGATAGGAAGCCGGGCGTTGGTGGCGCACGCCTTTAATCCCAGCACTCCGGAGGCAGAGGCAGGCGGATCTCTGTGAGTTTGAGGCCAGCCTGGTCTACAGAGCTAGTTCCAGGACAGCCTCCAAAACAATACAGAGAAACCCTGTCTCGAAAAAACCAAAAAAAAAAAGGGTGTTGTTAGCCCTAGACCCCAAAGGTAATTTTACTTAATTTTCTTATGTTTGACCTTTTTACCACTGGAGTGGAAAGAAAGGATTTTTTTTCCTCCTGCCTCATCACACCCATTGAGGCTCTTAATATAGAAAAATGCAAAATTATTAAAATGGCCACAGGAAGGAGCCAAGGAAGGAACAAAGTTCACAACTATCAACCAGGTAAAACTGTAATGGTCCTCATACTACATACATTGAATGTCTACTGAACCAGAAATTATAGCAACACTGATAATAGAGCAACAAACAGGAGCGGGAAAGCTGAAGGAAAGGAAGGAGGCAGGGCAGAAGGCTAAGCGACTGTACAGTAACAGTGAGGGTGCTGGATCAGGGTGGCAGCAGTACCAATGGAAAGCATTTTAAGTCTCTGACTATAGTTGATTAGATGGAGAGTGAATTCTGAGAAAACACGGAGGGAAATAATGGTGCTTGGCTGAGGAAGAGAAAGCACTCTGTGGGCAGGAGTCTTATCCTATGAAGAGCAAAAATAATGAGAGGGATTTGAAGTTTGAAGCTGTACAGGGAGAGTCCTTGGGGTATAAATTAGGCTGAAAGTTGACTTGGTGAAAAGAGAAGGGTATCTTTATGCTGTGATCATGGTTCTCAACCTTCCTAATGCTGCCATCCTTTATAATACAGTTCTTCATGTTGTGGTGACCTCCAACCATAAAATTCCTTTTGTTGCTACTTCCTAATTTTGCTACTGTTACGAACTTTAATGTAAATATCTATTTCTGATGGTCTTTGGCCACCCCTGTTAGAGGGCTGTTCAGTCCACAGGGTTGCAACCCATAGCTTGAGTATCAGCTCTGAAAAGTGTATGCTTCCAGGCACTGGATGATGCAGTAGGCAAGGGTGACTGCTATGGAACATGAGTTTGATTCCCACAGCCCACACAATGGAAAGAGAGAACAAATCCCAGAAGTTACTTTCTGACTCACACTAGAGCATGCGCACGCGCGCGCACACACATCTTTGGTTTCTTTCGAGACAAGGTTTCTCTGTGGCTTTGGAGGCTGTCCTGGAACTCACTCTGTAGACCAGGCTGGTCTCGAACTCACAGAGATCCGCCTGCCTCTGCCTCCCGAGTGCTGGAATTAAAGGCATGCGCCACCAACGCCTGGCCACACACACACATCTTTAAAAGTTGTTTAGCATATGATAGAGTACTTTTCTAGCATACTTGAGTTCCCTAGGTTCAATCCTTAGTATCCATCCCACCTTGAAAAAAGCATAAGACATAGTTCATATTTTTGCAGAGTTCAGTCCATTGTAGAATATCCCATACATTTTTGGCAAAAACGCTATGCTATTTTGGACATGATGGCACATATGTTTAGTCCCATACTCCTAGAGGCAGAGAGACATGTAGATCACTGAATTCAAAGTCAGTTTTGTCTATATAGTGAGTTCCAGGCCAGAGAGCTACAAAAAAAGCCTCTAAACTATGTGAAATATCAGGTGTATCCCTCTCAGGAGGGACATGATATCCTGTGTGCAACATGTCATTCTATCCTAGCTTTTTATTGTTTTTCAAGACAGTTTCTGTGGTCCTGGTTGTATATAGAACTTGCTTTGTAGATCTGACAGCCCTGCCTCCTGAGTGCTGGGATTAATTGTTTGCCAGACTGGATTCAACCCCAGCATTTGGGAGGTAGGTTGATCTCTTGAGTTTGAGGCCAGTCTGGTGTACAAGTGAGTTCTAGGACAGCCAGGGGTACACAGAGAAACCCTGTCTGGGTGGGAGTTGGGGGAGTGTTTGCCACCACACCAGACTTAATCTAGTTCTTTTTTTTTTTTTTTTTTTTTTTTGGTTTTTCGAGACAGGGTTTCTCTGTATCATTTTGGAGGCTGTCCTAGAACTCACTCTGTAGACCAGGCTGGCCTCAAACTCACAGAGATCCGCCTGCCTCTGCCTCTGGAGTGCTGGGATTAAAGGCGTGCGCCACCAACGCCCGGCTAGCTTTTTTTTTTTAATTTCATTTGTGTCTATGGAGTTCAGGGACAATTTACAAGATTCCATTCTCTTCACTGTATAAATCAAACTCAGGTTTGGCAGACACTTTTACTGGCTAAGTCATCCTGTTCTAGCTTTTTACATTTTCCTACCAGATTATGGCAAGCCGCAGAATGTAACAGTAAAATGGGAAATGGGGTTTAGATTCAGACCTGTGTCCAAACTCATCTGCCAAATAGCACTTTCTCAGACAAAATTACAACTTAATGATGGGGTGGGGGGGTGGGAACTGCCTCCACGGCAAGTGTTTTTACTGCTGACGGCATCCTCGACCCCTCCACCACCTAAATTAGGCAGCGTTGTCTTCCCTGTTCCCAGAGATGTTTACAGGCCAAAGGTTTAGAAACAAATGAAAGGATGGACTGGGCATTTAAATTGCTTTCCTTACAAGTCTAGGGCAGAGAGACAAAAGAAATGAAACTGGCCAATACAAGTAACTTCAGGTAATTTTTTTCTGTGAAAGAATTGAGGTATATATAAAGCTGGGCAGTGGTGGTGCACACCTTTAGTCCCAGCACTCAGGAGGCAGAGGGAGGCAGATCTCTGTGAGTTTGAGGCCAGCTTGGTCTACAGAGCTAGTTCCATGACAGCCAGGGCTGTCTAAACCCTATTTCAAAAAACAGGAAAAAAAAATGAAGATTAATTGCCTGCATGTATGTGCCTGCTGCCTGCAGAAATGAGGAGTGGGGATCAGATCTCCTGAAACTGGAGTTATAGGTGGTTATGAGCCCCCACCTTTTGTATTGCCTTGTTACTGTTGTGAAACAGTTTTACTGTGGACCTGAAGCTGGCCTTCAACTCCTGGTCCTCTTCTCTCTACTGAACTTAAGGCACATACCACCACATCCAGCTGTGCCATTTGTCTGAAAGAGCAATTATAAGTTTGTTTGTTTTTTAATATTTATTTATTCATTATGTATATATTGTGTTCTGTACTGCAGGCCAGAAGAGGACACCAGATCTCATTACAGATGGTTGTGAGCCACCATGTGGTTGCTGGGAATTGAACTCAGGTCCTCTGGAGGAGCAGCCAGTGCTCTTAACCTCTGAGCCACCTCTCTAGCCCACAAGTTTCTTTTCAGCATGAAAACTGAACATTAAACCAAGTCGAGTGTTCCTGGAAGTAAACCATTCCAGTAGCTAGGAATGGTGGTGCAAACCTATTAATTCCAGTACCTGGGAATCCAAGCATGGAGGTTTGTGAGTTCAAGGCCAGTCTTGGCTACATATGGAGAATCTGCCTAAAATGAAAACAAGTCCAACAAATAGTATAGGGTGGGGGCTGGAGAGGTGGCTCAGTGAGTTAAGAGCACGGGCTGCTCTTCTAGAGGACCTGGCTTTAATTCCCAGCCACCACATGGCAGCTCACTACTGTCTATAATACCTGTTCCAGGGGATCATAACACCAGTGTACATAAAATACAAATAATTAAAAAAAAACTTACCTAGCCAAATAGTATAGGGTGGAATTCACAAAAACAACACAAACCCCCAAAACTCTAGCCCCAAATTCATTTTCTCTTACCCAGCATTTTTCTGCTTGTCTCTGGTGGTTTAGGCTGCACAATATTGACATACCCTGTGACAGTATGTTAGCTGTGGAACAGCCTTATGGTATTTGGCAGTTTCTACAAGGATCTGGAGCTTATTTCCAGCCAGACACAAGGACATCCCTGGGGGCTAGAAAAGTCAAGTCTTGACACAACCTTGTACCCTGCCACACACAGACTCGAGTGCACTTTCACCCTGCGTTCTAGCATCTAGTTTATTTTTGTTACTGTAGGACATTCATTCTTTTTTTCTTTTTTCTTTTTTTTTTTTTTTGTTTTTTTTTTTTTTTTTTTTTGAGACAGGGTTTCTCTGTGGCTTTGGAGTCTGTCCTGGAACTCACTTGGTAGTCCAGGCTGGTTTCGAACTCACAGAGATCCGCCTGCCTCTGCCTCCCGAGTGCTGGGATTAAAGGCATGCGCCACCAACGCCCGGCGACATTCATTCTTTTTAAAGACTCATTTATTATGTTCACAGCATTCTGCCTCTATTTGAACGTGCATGCCTGAAGAGGGCACCAGATCTCATTACAGATGGTTGTGAGCCTCTATGTGGGTCCTAGGAATTGAATTCAGGACCTCTGAAAGAGCAGCCAGTGCTGTTAACCTCTGAGCAATCTTTCCAGTCTTCCTTCCCTGTTCTTTTTCATTATTTTTAAAAGGACTTACAGGCCAGGCTTGTCTTGAACTCTGGGCTCCGCCTCCCAAGTCCTGGGCTCGCAGGTGTGTACCATCATGTCTAGCTTCCCATTTTACCTTCTGTTGTTGTGTTAAGAGATCAGCACCTCCACCCAAAATAATCAATAAAAGCTCTGTGCATTCCAGGGAAGGACTTTACCACCGCCTATACTTCAAGTCCCAAGGTTGTATTTAAGTGTAGGAACATGCCTAAAGAGGGTCACCTGTGACCTAGGTCTCCTGCAAGCCAAGTGTTACAAGAAACGGTAGACTTTGGGTAGGATACCATGGTTGATCTACGTTGTTTTACAGCAGCTACAGCTGAATCTACTGCTGTTTCAGCTACTGACAAGGCCTAGTCACTGCCTGCTGCTCAGGCCGAAGCCCAGCAGGACTTCGGTGTCCCACCAGAACCACTTCTGGCACTGCAGTCAAATGTCGTTTTTAATTAAATATCTTATTTTACCAATAAAGACTCTAGCATCAGATGCTGGGGTGAAAACCTGCTGAGAAGCAACTAGCTGACCTTCCTCCTTTTCCAGTGACCAAGCATGACGTACTCTTTTCTACTATCTCAAACAAAAAGGAGAAAAAAGACCACCACACTCAAAGTCCCTCACTACTACTTCCTGTGTTTCCCTGTTCATTTTCTGACTTCCTCTAACTCTCTGACTACTTCCTGTCAGCTAGCTGCTGGCTCAGCCTCTTTACCCAAGGTTTTATTAATTAATGCAAACTGGGGGTTCACAGTATGATCAAATATCCCACATCCCCCTTTTGTCTAAATAGAAAGGAAAAGTTTTAAGTCTAACACAGTGAAACTATATACAATAAGAATTATCAGCCGGAGCCGGGCGTTGGTGGCGCACACCTTTAATCCCAGCACTCGGGAGGCAGAGGCAGGAGGATCTCTGTAAGTTCGAGACCAGCCTGGACTACCAAGCGAGTTCCAGGTCAGCCTCCAAAGCCACAGAGAAACCCTGTCTCGAAAAACCAAAAAAAAAAAAAAAAAAAAAAAAAAAGAATTATCAGCCGGGCGTTGGTGGCCCACACCTTTAATCCCAGCACTCGGGAGGCAGAGGCAGGCAGATCTCTATGAGTTCGAGGCCAGCCTGGTCTATAAGAGCTAGTTCCGGAACAGCCTCCAAAACAATACAGAGAAACCCTGTCTCCGGAAAAAAAATTATCAGGTAAGAATTACATGCACAATGACCAGTCCATTTGTATTTGGTAACTTTGGAGAAAGTACTCTATTATCTATCCTATCTGGGTGAGTTCAAAGTTTTGTACCTTAATCACTTTCTATCAGAACTTGTATTACCAGCTAAAAATATCTTTTTAGAAGTTTCATTTTCTTAGATTAAACAACTTAAGCTTTTATGTCTCTCAACCTTAATAACTTACATCTCTTTTGTTTCTTTTTTGAAAGTGATTAACAAGGAAAACTGTAAAACTATAACTTCTAGTCTTCAAACCAGAGATCTGAGAAGGATAAGATATCTGAGTAATATTGTCAGGAAATGCAGAGCAAGCAACTTCTAGAACTATAGAAATGACAGAGACTCTGCCTGGACAGTCACCCAAGGTTCCTCTGCAATGTTGGGGCATCCATCTTCAGCCTACAGGCCTAGAATATCTGACAGACTTTCCTGTAAAGCAGGAATTTTGAAAGACTGACCTACCTTGTCTTGGCAAAGTTTACCAGTCAGTTTCCTTTGTGTCCTATTTGTCCAACTTGGACAGCATACTATCAGCAGTTGAGGCAATGGCAGTTTCTTGCCAGTGGCTAGCTAGCTTTGCCAAAACTCTACACAGAGGTTCTTCCATGCCTATCATGTTCTTTGAAGCATATTGGTTCTGCCAGGAGCAGACATATCCCACCATCATGAAAAGCTTTATGCTATGAAAACATCTTTTTTTTTCCTCCTGGTTTTTCGAGATAGCCTTTCTCTGTGGCTTTGGAGGCTGTCCTGGAACTAGCTCTTGTAGACCAGGCTGGTCTCAAACTCATAGAGATCCACTTGCCTCTGCCTCCTGAGTGCTGGGATTAAAGGTGTGTGCCACCACCACCTGGCTGCTATGAAAACATCTTAAATGTCATATTCTGTAGATTGCCAAAGTGTCTGAAGACCACCTGTCTATCTAAAATATATGTTTGATCTTGAAAACATACCTAACATGACAAGTTTGTTATGGGTGCCTAACTACTGACCTACGTTTCTTAATTATCCTAAACAGTTTGTAATAGTAGCTTTTAAGGACTAGAACTTTATATTACATTTTTAAATGAGTTGCAGAGGTACAATACCTTAAACAAGAGTAGAAACATATATACAGCATGTTGTAACAAAAATAACCTTAAATTTGTATCAATATACAAAACTTCATACCAATGTAAAATATTTGAGCAGTTGCATTTTAGTTTAAAAGTAGATTCAATAATCTATAGTTGGTATATCCCTCCCTTTTTCTTTTGATTCCTTGTCCTCCACCCCTTTTTCAACACTAAATAAGAGAAGGTCAGAGGAAAGAAAAAGAAAGAAATCCTTGATGAACTCCTTTGCTTAGTTTCCTCTCTGACCATGGCCAGTAACAACTTGAAACAAACTCCCCAAATGATGACAATATCCATAACCCACTGACCACCCCACCTCTTGGGAATGTGAATCACCGTGTTCTTAAAATTGCTTCCTGCTGTCTGGAGCTGAGGGCATCTTTAGGGAACCCTGAGGAAATTGAGATAATGGTCAAGTCCTGGGACACCCAGCTGTATCATTTGTCATCCAGTCTCTGTGTGATGGGAAGGTACAGGGCTTGACTGAAGTCTGTGAGACTCGACCAAGATTTAAGATGTCTCATCCAGTCTGAGCTGTTCTCATGTAAGGATCAACACATATGTCACTTGTCTTATAGTTTTTCTTGGTTTCTTCCTTCATGTCTGCAGCCAATATTTTCAGGTCTTTCCCAGTCAAATACGATCTTTATTAATTTTGAAGGAATCCATAGCTTTTCATTTCCTGTGGAAACAAAGGCATGGCCTCTCCCCAACACAACATATTTCCTGACTTCCACCCTAAAGTTAAGACATCCTTAAAAATATAGAGGCTGAGCCAGGCAGTGGTTGCACACACCTTTAATCCCAGCACTCAGGAGGCAGAGATAGGTGAATCTCTGAGTTCAAGGCTAGCCTGGTCTACAAAGTGAGTTCCAGGACAGACAGGGCTGTTAGACAGAGAAACCCTGTCTCAAAAAACAAAAAGTAAATAATATTTAATTCAGTTTTTTCCCCCACAATCTAGTATCTCTCAGTGGCTGTTGATTTTTGTTCATTAGCATTTAAAAAATTTAAACTTAACAAAGCACTATGCAATCTGTCTCTGGGGGTCTCTGTTACCACCTTCTGTTTAATAAGCATACCTTTTAAAGTATGATTAGATCTTTCTATAACTGTTCTGTAGGATTGTGTGGTATACCTGTGATATGCTTTATGTTGTAATATGCAAAAGAAACATTTCATTTTCCCTTGTTCATCTGCATTCATTAGTCTAATATCAGCCTTTGTCACATCTGCATACTTTTTGAATTATGTCTAGGAAAAAAGTATTGTTTCTAAGCCGGGCGTTGGTGGTGCATGCCTTTAATCCCAGCACTCGGGAGGCAGAGGCAGGCGGATCTCTGTGAGTTCGAGGTTAGCTTGGTCTACAGAGCGAGTTCCAGGACAGCCTCCAAAACAATACAGAGAAACCCTGTCTCGAAAACCAAAAAAAAAAAAAAATATATATATATATATATATATATATATATATATATATTGTTTCTAGGAACACCTTGCCTACATTCCCTTTAAAATGACCTTGCCTGCCACAACCAAGACATTTGACAGTTTGTCTTTTCTTAAAACCTTTAGAGATTACCTCTCCTAATAAAGTTGCATCACAAGTGTGAGAGCCAATATGAGCAGTATTTCTAATCCATTCCTCTATTGGTGCCACTATTGCCTTTAGAGGCCTGATCACCTTTTTTCCTGGATCTGATGCTATTCGATTTACAGCTGAAGTCAATCTTTGCAAAAAACTCAGTTTAGGCTTCTTTTGGGCCTTGTATAATCTTACTTAATGACTCAGAACTCATTTCTGGTTCTTTAACCTTATCCCAAGCACTTAAGGCTGCAAACCGACTTAGCAGCAAGGTGTTGTCATCAAATTCAAATTGCCTTTGCAATTCAGCATACTGACCTTCACCCAGCAATTGACTTGGGGAAATATCGATACATCTAGCCCTATTTTTTCTTCTATGGCTCTAGCTTCCTTTCTCCACCATACATGCCCTTGTAGCTGAGGACCAGCTTCCAATGTTACTGATGCGAAATCTTTCCAGTCTTGAGGGATAATTCTGTTCTGAGTTGCCCATGAATTTAATATCCGCTTCACATAGGGTGAATGCACACCAGATGAAACATCTTTAAATTTCCTCAAATCTAGTATTTCTATAGGATCACATTAATGTCTCCATAGCATAAGGTTGGTTTTCTAATAACCCTGGGCAGCCCTTCTTCAATTTTCTCATGTGGTGGCACAGGAGGTTCTGCTCATTTTCATTAACAAGTCTTTCTAAGGCTTGTATCTTATCAGTCAAATGTTTTCTTATTTTCACTAGTAAATCTTTCTAAGGCTTTGTTGTTGTTGTTGTTTTGTTTTGTTTTTTTGAGACAGGGCTTCTCTGTATTGCTTTGGAGACGGTCCTGGAACTCGCTCTGTAGACCAGGCTGACTTCGACCTAAGACTTGTATTTCATCATTTAACTTTTCATATATGGCACGATTATCACACCACTTTTTATATTTGGCACAAAAAAACCAAAACAAAACACTGTAGCTATTAAGGATAAAATACGAATTACCATACAGATGTTTACAGTCAGCATTATGCCAACCCAGCTAAGTTGCTTAACCCCTCATTTACTGCTTCCGTTTTCAAGTAATCTTTAGTAGCATTTTACAGGGTCTTAACTCCCCGCATTGTGACATTTCCCATCCTTAACATGGGAAAGATTGTTCTTTCTAATACTACTTAACTTTCTCCTTAAGGACTTCCCAGGTGGCTCACCAAATCTAATGACTTCTCAGTTTGTCCACCGCTGGTGTGATTTCTCTGTTGTGTGGTTGTGCCACGTAATGGAGCACCAAATGTTGTTTTTAGGTACAGCAGATGCATCTGAACCTACTGCTGTTTCAGCTCCTGCCAAGGCTCCACTCACAGTCCGCTGCTCAGACCTCGGCCGGGCAGGACTTCTGTGTCCCGCCAGAACCACCTCTGCCGCTGTGGCCAAATGTAGTTTTTAACTAAATCTCTAGCCTTCTGCTTAACCAATAAAGATTCGGGAGTCAGATGCTGGGGTGAAAACCTACTAACAGACCTTCCTCCTTAGCGGTCGACCAAGCAAAATGAACTCTTGTGCAGTCCCAAACGTGTTTCTCTGACTCCCTCTAACTTTTTTTTTTGTTTTGTTTTTTGTTTTTGTTTTACGAGACAGGGTTTCTCTGTATTGTTTTGGAGGCTGTCGGTCCAGGCCGGCCTCGAACTCACAGAGATCCGCCTGCCTCTGCCTCCCGAGTGCTGGGATTAAAGGCATGTGCCACCACCGCCCGGCTTCCCTCCAACTTTCTATGACTACATCCTGTCAGCTAGTTGCTGGCTCCGCCTCTTGACCTAATGTTTTTTTTTTTTATTAACGCAAACTCGGTGTTCACTATGTGATCAAATATCCCACGATAAATAATGATTCTCGGGCACTCAAGGCACACCGAACGAGCCCTTGGGTCGGCACACAGCCGCCACCCTCCATAAATGTTATTTTACTTAGATTATAGACTGAACAGAGATCCTTCTCATCATCAGGCTTAAATGGACTTCGGGTTTCAGAGTGCCGGGAGGCAAGACCTGGGCTGCCTCGCTCCTGACCGTCGCGCGGAACCTTGATGCTCGCCCTCCTGCAGGTCGCGGGGGAACCACCAAGGGAAGCCCGAGCCTGTGCGCCACCATCTTACTAAAGGAGTGTATGCCCCGCCATTCGTTCTTCCCCACGCTGGGCTGGCCGCTGGCGGGGCGGGGCGGGGCCGGTTATGGCGGCCGCAGAGCTCCGGGGACACGCGGTGCGGATGTCCACCCAGGGACCCCGGCCTGTCGCGGCCCCGGACGGCGTGGCAGGAGCCGCAGGCCTGCCCTCTGAACGGGGTGGCGGGGCGGCCCTCCGGCTCGGGGAACGCCCGCCAGCCACTATGGAGAAGCGGGGACCATACATGGTGACGCGCGCACCTTCCATTCAGGCTAAGCTTCGTGAGTGCAGCGGGATTCGTGAGAGCGGGCTGCTGTGGCCTGGGGTTGGGCCCCTAAGTCCCGTGATCTTGTCCCCGGAAGGGAAGGGGTTTAGGTGCAGCCCTCACCCGCCACCGAGAGCCCGGGAAGAGCGGAATGGGGAAGACCCGGCTGACCCAGGACCTTTTGACTTCCAGAAAAGCACCGGGACCTGGCCAAAGCCGTTCTACGGAGAAAGGGCATGCTGGGGGCCTTGCCGAACCGCCCCGATTCTTCAGGGAAAAGGTCTCAGTGGGCCCCACCTCCTCTGTGTCAGAAGCTTCCGAAGAAGGCCTTCCTTTAGCCTCCTGCCTGGGAAGAGGGCGCTGAAGTTTAGCTAGCCAGCTAGTCTGCTGACAGGTTCACCTTAAGAATGGAAACTGGAGCCACCTCTACTCTCCCTTTAAGGCCGTGCTAGTATCACGAAATAGGCTTTGAAATAGGGGAGTTCCATCAGTGCATAGATAAGAATTCATTAAGGGAAGAGATGGTGGAGAGAAGCAGCTTTGCCTGGTTAAAAAGAGGGAGGTGTATTGTTCCTAGGAGCGGTCAGTGGAGTGGGCTAGAGCGTCATTTGAGGAGCCAGAGCCACCTGCACACAACATTGGCTTGTGGCAGATGCGACTGAGTAGAGGGGAAGTCTGGAATGGTCCAATTGGTTCTTTCTGCATAGGGCGAGCAATGCCCTTCCCGGTGAAATGCCCGTGCTTTCTCCCCTCCCCATCTCTCCTCAGGTCAGTGAAGTTTAACAAGGGCTATGCTGCTCTTAGCCAGAGTCCAGATGAAAACCTGGTGTCCCTTGACTCTGACAGGTGAGTACTTTCCTTGGAGATGGTCGGGAGTGACTTGGATAGCACTGCAGATTGCTTGGTACCCTTGCCTGGTGCCTATCTCCTCCAAGGCCTTTCATGCAGAGGGCTGTCCTCTTCTGAGTGCTGTCCCTTCCGGGGATGGCATGGCTGGATGGGTCACCCTGTCCTGTTGTGCCTGCACTGGAAGTGAGAATGACTGTTTCTGCTGAAGTCAACTGAGGGAGCCATTGGTACTCACTAGAGACTCTGGGCTTGAGTTCTGCGGTGTGCGGTCTTTGCTTCATAAGCCCTTCAGACCCCTTGCATGTCCCTCCTTGCCATTTGCAGCTGTGCTCCACAGATGTCCCCTGAACTGATTGTCTTCCTCTTCTCCTAGTGATGGGGAGCTGGAATCCAGATACTCCTCCGGGTATTCCTCTGCAGAGGCAAGTCCAGAGCGCCTGTGTGTGCAGTGCCAGGCTGCAGTCAGCATCACCACTGTCCGAATGCTTGTTTGGTGCCTGCTGTGTGCACAGCACTGTGCTAGATTCTAGTCTGCCCTCTAGTCTGCCACTATGCCCTCCCTCTTCCCTTAGCACAGATAGCAGGTGTCTTAGGAGGGCTGTTGAAAATTCAGGAGACTATATATCCTCAGGATAGAAATGATCTCAGCAGTCTATAATCTAGGAGCCATCTTGATAAATTGCAGCTAAGTGTTTCCTAGCCTTTGTGTGCTGGGATGCTTCCTGTGATTGGGCACTTTGTACATCCAAGAAGCATTGCTTGCTACCCTCCCCCAGCAAACATACAACTCCTTCTTTGGGTCGTTTACAGGTCTTCCTGTTTCTTGCAGCCTGGACCCTCTGAGTCAGCATTCAACCCTCCCCTACCCATCTTCCCCAGAGCCTGCTTTCTTCAGTTCCGTCTCTGGGCAGTTCTGTCTGAGCACGCCTCCTGGGCTGGTCTTTCAGACATCTTTCCAGAATGACTGTCCCAGGGAAAATCACAGGCAGAATAGCATGTGGCAGGACAAGTACAAGAAGCTGAAGTGGGACATGGCTGCACTAGGTCTGTCTTCCTCATTCTCCAATGACTCTTTGGCTAATCTCTCAGTTTCTGCAAATGAGAAAGCAGCTTGCATAACTAAGATTGTCAAAATTAAGAAAACTTGCCGAGTGGTGGTAGTGCACGCCTTTAATCCCAGCACCCAGGAGGCAAAGGTAGGTGGATCTCTGAGAGTTCAAGGTCTGCCTGGTCTACAGAGTTCCAGGACAGCAGAGCTACACAGAGAAACCTTGTCTTGAAAACAGGGGCGGGGGGACCTAAGAAAACTCTTCCAAGAATCCCAATTCTTAAATTTTCCTAGCCTCCCAGCCTGGACTACAGAGTTCCAGAACAGCCAAGGCTGTTAAACACAGAAACCCTGTCTTGGGAAAAAAAAATCCTAGCCTCATTAACTTTCTGCTTGCCAGTTCCCTGATGAAATCAGGCTGACTGGTGTACTTCGAAGTAGCCCAGCCCTGCCAGCAGGGAAGGTAGTAAGAACTTGCAGCGCAGACAAAGATGCTCCCTCCCCCTTTCTGCTGTACTACATATATCTTTAATACTCAAGCCCATGTTTTATTCTCTCTCTCTCTCTCCCTCTCTCTTTCTGCTGTACTGCATATATCTTTAATACTCGAGCCCATGTTTTACTCTCTCTCTCCCTCTCTCTTTTGAGACACTTTCCTCTATATTCTCTGGCTCACCTGGAACTCACTATATAGATCAGACTGGCCTTGAACTCAAGAGAGATCTGCCTGCCTCTGTCTCCCAAGTGTTGAAATCAAAGGTGTGTGCCTCCACACACAATTGGACTGTATTCTTTAAATCTTGACAGGGATATCTGGAATTCCAGTGGGAAAAGTCAGTACAGTGATTTGAACTTGCTCTGTAGACCAGGCTGGCCTTGAACTTACAGATATCTGCCTGCCTCTGCCTCCCGAGTGCTGGGACTAAAGGCGTGCACCACAACTGACCAACTCGGTACAGTGACTTTTTAATGTAAAGCCTGGATACTTTTCAGTAAGCCTCTGGGGAGTTCCTCACTGCTAGAAAGTTGGGAAATGGTGATGCTTCCTTTGTAATCCAGGATGTGGAGTTGGCCTGGGGCTAGGCAGGGCAGGGACAGGAAGCTCAGATGTGACAGGGGCCTGCCTTTGGGCAGCAGCTCTGCTGCTTTGCATCCTGACTTACAGTCCTCTCCTCTTCCTTCAGCAGGTGAGCCAGGATGTGAGCAGGCAGCTGCTGCAGGATGGTTATCACCTGGATGAGATTCCAGATGATGAGGACCTGGACCTCATTCCCCCTAAACCTATCGCCTCTTCCACATGCTCTTGCTGCTGGTGCTGTCTTGGAGACTCTTCCTGTACCCTCCAGTAGTCATAACCCTCCAGGATACACCCTGCTGGTCATGAAGTCTGCAGAGCCCTGATGGCCCTTCATGGCCCAGTGCACTAGATCCTGCTGCCAGCCTAGAGTCATGGAGGCGCTGACCTACAGGCAGCCCTCACCTCGTGCTTCTGTCAGAGCCCCTGTCTGGGTCACAGGCAACAGGTGAAAGTCTGCAGTTCTCTGTTGGGGCAGTTTCAGGAAGCCACTTCAATAAGGGCAGGAGTAAAGGCTTTCTGTGGTTCTTATGCTACTGACAAGGGTTGCTAAGAAAACCATTTGCAGACATTCTGCCTGCCATTTGTTGGGGTGCTCTGAGGAAGGGAAAACAAAGCTCCTCTGCCTAGGCTGTGCTGGGTGGTGTGGTAGGAGGCAGAAAATAGCACTTTTTGGCTTGCAGTAAGAATCTAAAAGAATGTAACAGACTGATTCAAGAAATTCTGTTTTTCTTGCTCCAACTCTAAGGTCAGTTAACAGGTTTGAACTTCAAGAAAGCACAAAGTGTGTTGTTACTTCAGGTTACATCTGTCTAGTTATGACAAGGAATATAGCTTAATGATGATGTGGAATTCTGGCTTTTGGAACCTCTGGACTTGGGATATTCTACTGGTCCTTCTGTATGGATGGGTTTAGTAACTGGTCAGCCTTTCCCTAGTTAAAAGGAAACTGCTCTATCATGTATATGTACATTTATCTATAGTTCCTTGACATTGGCTCGTTTTTTCTACCTGTTTTTTGTTTGTTTTAATCTAATAGTTAATTGGTTCCTGGGGCTGGTACCAGAAGCCTGCAGTTTTGTGATTACCAGCAGAGGGAGCTGCTGGGCAGTCAGTGCCTTCTGTGCTTAGATTTTTAACTTTGAGAACAGATGTCCTGGTGTAGCTTTGGCCTACATGGAAATGGTCAAACAGGATGGGGAGGAGAGACCTAAGCCAGCTCCTGGACCCCACTTGAGATAGATCAGTTTGCAGTGGAAGGGGAACGTCCCCCTTCTAACAAGGTTTATTCCTATGGCACATGCCTCTGCCCCAGCACAGAGCTCACAGGCTGAAGGCTGTGTATACTCTAGTAGAACACTTGCCTAGCATGTGCAATGCTCTGGGTTCCAGTCCACTGGGGGCTGGGGGTATGGAACACAGCAAACCTGTGAGTGAGCACAGGCTTTCTCAACCCCAAGCCTGAACACAACAAATACAGGGGTAATTTTTCTTGCAATACTATGCCTTTCTGGAATTTCGTTTTCCAGGATGTCTCCCCTACCTTTCCTTTATCTTACCCAGGTGTGTGGTGTGACTTGGAGTGGAAAGGGTTCCCAGCATAAAGGGCACAGTAGTCAGGATTAGGGGTTGGGCACAACATGTCACTGTCATGTCCAGTGACTACTAGAGGCATAGGAGGAATGATGTGCCACCTATGGTAGCAGAAAGGGTAAGATCAAAAGATAAGTCCTTCACTGTTACTTGGCCACAAACCTGTCCTTGTGCTAGCCTGCTAATACCCAACAGGCTTTTCTTCTCAGGCAGCAGAAGGTTGAAGAGACCATGTCTAGGGGCTTTTTACTCAACTACTGAGCAGAATCATAGGAGGGGATGGGACAGCAACCAGAGGCACATCTGCTTGGTTCCTGGGACTGGGTTATAGATGTGAATTACGTTCTGCAGAGGGACTCTGCAACTCTAAGCAGATATCTCACATTCTGAGCACCTTATGTTAAGGCCTGCAGGGAAGGACCACAGACCACATCCAAGCCTTTTGGAGCCCTGCAGAGGTGAAGCACGTGTGGAAGGGAAGAGATGTGGTTCAGTGTAGAGAAAGACTAGATGGTGTGGTTCAGTGAGGGCCAGGGATGCCTGTGGAGTCCTAGTTCTGTTGGGAGTTGGTCAAGACAGAGTGGTTTGGGCATTTGGCAGCTGGGGGGGGGAGTAACCCCAAACCACACCCTTTGGGGTGATTGTTGCTGTAATCAACTTTGAAGTACTTGGCTGGAACAGTCCCTAGGAGGGAAGTTCTGGAGCTGGGCGGCCTTGTATGGGAAAGCTCAGGGATGTGGAGCAGGTGACAGTGTCCAGTTAGGAGGGCAGAAACAGCTGTTAGGGGATGGACAAGATAACACCAATAAAGGCACACTGGTAGCTAGATTCTAACTGCCCAATTCAGAGTGCTGGGTGTCCTGCAGGAGGCAGTCCCTGGGAAGAAGTGTATCTGAGCTTCTTCAGGAATGGTTCCACCTAATGTTTACAAACCACTGCTCTAAGACCTCTTGGCTTGTACTTCTACAGTCTGTTATAATAAATGCAGTCATGGTAGTTGACCTGTATTGTATTGCATTGGTTGGGGTGGGGACACTTTTTGAGACAGGATTTGTTTGTATAGCCCTGGCTGTCCTAGAACTCAATCTGTAGACTAGACTGTCTGCAAACTCAGAGATCTGCCTGCCTCTCCCTCCTTAGCGCTGGGATTAAAGATGTGTGCCACCATATATGATTTGCTTTGGGAGGTTTAAGAAAGGCCTGCATATGCTGAAACAATAACTTAGTCCGACCATGGCATGCCTCCTGAAAACTTTTTCTGCTGTTCCCCAAGGATATTATTTTGGAGGCTGTGAGTAGAATGGACCCTTGGCTTTAGAATGGGTGAGCCTTTAGCAGACCCTCTTCAGACTATTATTGTTTTTTGTGTGTCTGTGTATACATGTAGGTGTAACATGGCAAATGTGTTGATCAGGGAACAACTTTCAGGAGTAGGTTCTCTTTCTACCATGTAGATCCCAGGGGTTGAATTTAGGTCATCAGGCTTGGTGGCAAGCCCTTTTACTCCATGAGCCATCACTCTGGCCTCAGCTGTTTTTGTGGGGTTTTTCGTTTTGTTTTTTTAAGCCAGAGAAATTGTGTAATACGTGCTAAGGATGGTGGTGCATGCCTATAATTACCTGGGAGGTAAAGGCAGGGATCTGTTCAGGTCATCCCCCAATACATGGGGATTTCTTTTTTTTGTTTTGTTTTGTTTTTTTGTTTTTACGAGACAGGGCTTCTCTGTATTGTTTTGGAGGCTATCGGTCCAGCCCGGCCTTGAACTCACAGAGATCTGCCTGCCTCTGCCTCCCGAGTGCTGGGATTAAAGGCGTGCGCCACCACCACCCGGCTCAGGGATTTCTTGTTTGGTTTTTAAGTTGTATCTTATGTGTGTGTGCGCGGAGTATATGTTTGTGCATCATTCGTATGCAGCTGCAGGAGCCCATGGAGGTCAGAAGCATCACATCTCTTAGAATGAGTTACAGACAGTTGTGAGCCACCACATGGGAGCTAAGAACCAAACCTGGGTTCTCTGTAAGTACTTTTAGCTGCTGAGTCATCTCTCCAACCTCCAATACACAACATTAGCCTGAGCTATATGAGAACCTCAAAAATATCTAAAAGGGACTCAGGTGGCTCAGTTGTTAAAGAGATTACTGTGCAAGCATGAGAACCTGAGTTCAGATCCCTGACCTCTCCTCCCCCAGCACCCAAATAAAAAGTCAAAGGCAGCGGCACATACCTGTAATCCCAGTTCTGGGGAGGCTGAGCCAGGAGGCTCATTAAAGCTTTCTACCAGTCAGCCTAGCTGAATTAGTGAGTTCCAGTGGATGGCTCTTGAGTAGTAACACTGAGGTACATGTGCACATACATAAACATGTTCACACACCAGAAGCCATCTGAAGCTGAGACAGAAGTACAACTTCAAAGCCAACCTTTGGAACACAGCAAGATAGTCTCAAAAATAAGTACACTAGAAGAGCAGCCAAGGCCTGCCTGCGGGCTGTGCATCTGAGGCTGAGGCTGGCTTCCTCTTCACCCTGTCCTATAAAAGGATTCTGGAATCCAGCCTGCCCACCCCTAGGAAGCTGTATCAAGCAGAATCAAGACCAAAATTGGACATCAGAGAGCTCTTTCTGCCCACATCAGGGGCAGGAATACCAACTGCTCTTTAGTCCTTATCCTTGACACAAGTGATCTTTAATTACTTTGACAGAACTAGGGGGAGTAAGCTTCATTAGTCCACTGGCCTGTCACTTAGATGGATGCTGATCTGATGCTGGGTCACAATGTTTTGTTAGTTGGGGCAGAGTTGTTGCCTCCTGAATAGACACATCTGACTCAGAGGTAGCAAGGAGTGTTGAGAGAACAGTGGAGTGGAGTGGTAGGCCTCAGTCTTCACATAGACCCCTCATCCTGAAGATAGTCCAACCTGGGCATGCTCTGGAGTCACTAATGCCAAGCTCTCTACTATTCCAGCATGCACCAAAGAGTGCACAATAGGGACAAAGATTGGGCTGAACCTGAAAGGTGGAGCTGGCCAAGATATAGGTGATGGGCAGAGAGGGTGGAAAGGCTGGTCTCTACAGCAGACAGCAGGCCCGGAATATCAGCAGATCCTTGGCCACAGTAAGCTTCAGTGAGACACTCTCATTGGCCCCAATGAAGAGCACTCCACCACGCTGCAAAGGGATCTCTCCTTGAACTGTGGGTGTGGTAGCTGTCACTGTCCCTTGGACCATCAGAAGGATGCTGGCAGAGTCTACTGCCAAGATCTTGTATTCAGTGACAGAGCCAGGGACCTGGTAGAAAGAAGTGATGGATACTATAGTTTATACTCTGCCCCTGGGTGCTAGAGACACCTCAAGGGCCCTGCTGCCTCCTTCCCCACTGTTGAGGCTCTTGGCACCATGGAAACCCACATCTGGTCCCTGGTAGAGAAGTAGATGAGTTCTGTGGCTGCCATACTAAGTGGGCTTGACAGGAAATCCAGCCCCAGGTATAGCCCTGTAGGTTTGACATGTTACACAAAGGATACCCACCTGGCCCATGTACTCACCTCCATCTTCATAACAGTGAAGTCTGGCACAGGGGGGTCATAGATGGAGAGATAGGGGTCATCTTGACTCCGTGTTGGGGTAAACAGCCTGTCCTTGCTGGGGCTAGGTGTGTAGTTGAGCATTTCACATAGGGTTGGCACATCAATGAATTTGGGTGTCAGGCCAGCACGCACAGTATTGTCTGAACATGCCATGCATTCCACACAGTCTGAGAACAGATAAATCATGTGCTAAGATGGTGAAGTAAGCCATGGAGTTTGGCTCTCCAGGGCTGGGCCTACTAACTTAGGCATATGCATGCCCTATAAATCAGTTATGTGAATAGAATTGTGGGAGAATATGATGAAGGTAATAGGCATCAAATTGTATTAACCCCTAATGTTAACATGACTTCTGCAACAGAATCCTGTGAGTGGATAAGCTGTCAAAGTCAAATGGGAGGCCAGTCAGATCTGGTGGTCATGCCTATAATCACAGAACACACAAGGCTGAAGTAGGAGGGTTGCCATGAATTTGAGGCTAGCCTGGGCTACAGAGTGAGACCCTGTCTCAAAACAAGAATAGCAACAAAGAGGATGGTCAAAGTGGGTAAAACCATTTGCCATGCAAACATGTGGTCCTGTGTTCAAAGGCCAAAGACACATATTAAAACAAGTGTGTAGTACAAATAGTTGTAATCCCATTCCTATGGGAAGATACAAGAATCTCTGGAAGTTCACAGGACAACTAGATGGAGTATGTGTCAAAAAAAGAAAAAGAAAAAAGAGACCTTCATGCAAACAGAATGAGGCCCAACCCTTAGCCCCCAGGTTGTCCTGGTCTCCACATGCACCCTATGGTACATACATTCACAACAAGTGACATCCTTCTGTTGTATCACCCATATTGTAGTGTAAAAGTCTGCAGGCAAACACCAATGATAGGACAAAGAACAGCAGCTTTGTCTAGTGTGGCTTGGCTCAAACTGATTTCCACACTCATCAAAGGGGCTTAACACCAGAACTTGTGGCTGGTAGCAGGTTTTAAGCTATGTCTACCACCCAGCTGGCAGCCATCATCCATATTGGCTCAACCATCCTCCCAGGTGCTTACAGAGGCCTCACCAACCACCCTCTTTTATCGACACACACACAAAAAAAAAACAAGGTCCATGGGGGATGGCAGTGGGGCATACTACTAAAATGGGGCTCACCTCCCTTCAGGTAGGCATGGGGCACATTGGCCTCCAGAAACATGGCTTCCCCCGGCTTTAAGGTGAGCAGGTTCAGGAAGTAGATGGCGAAACATCCAATATCACCCGGGTACTGCTGGTGCAGCTGCAGCAAGAGCTTCCCACAAATGTCATCCATGCTGTTTCCGGCAGATACTGAGGGTCACAGAGCATCCCAAGGCCACTAAGACACACGTGGTAGTCACAGCTTCACCCTGATGAGGGACTCTTGGGGAACAGTTCCTGCCCCTACGAATGCAGTTGCTATGCCAAGCCACTTCTAAACATCCATAATATGCCCCATCTTTGATGTTCAGTCATCCTCACTCAGTCTTTCTGTTTCACAAAAATGCCATCTCTCACCCCCACCATCTGCATGACTGGCCTGACTACAGCAGCTGGGCATTGTGATGTACAGCTAACATCCTAGCACCAAAGCAGAAGAATCACCATGAGTGAAGGGTAGACTGGACTATATACCACACTCTAATACAGTCTGGACTGCAAAGTATGGCCCTGTCTCAAATGACACAGGCTAGGGATGCAGCTCAGTTGGTACAGTGCTTGCCCAACATGCATGAAACCCTAGGTTTGGTCCTAGCTCCACAAAGACAGACATCGTGACACGTACCAGTAATCCCAGCACACAGGAAGTACAAGCAGAAATGTCAGAATTTGGCTATCTAATGAGTTTGAGGCCACTCAACTCATTGGTTACAAGAAACCTTGTCTCAAAGAGAGGTGGGAGATAAAATTGCATGAGAAATATTTAAAACACAGATACCACTAGCATCTCCAGTTTAGATTTTGACAAAAATACCTCCAGACAAAAACAGTCTCCTGGTTAGGGACCACTCACAGTTCTTGAGCTCAAAATCTATTATAGGTAAGTAGATAGCTCAAAAGCTTCATGAAAAGCGTCAAATTTCCTATAAGTCAAGGACTTCCCCTTTGTCAGCACTGGAACTCCCACGTCTCAAGAAATCTGTTCATCTTAGACAAACTGGGATGGTCGTCTACCCCAGAGAGCACAAGGTATAATGTGCTCTGGGCTAAAAGGTACCCTGGAGACAGACTGAGGGAAGATAAGCTCAGCCTGGGCTGGAGACATGAGGGAGGTTTCTTGGAAGGGCAGAGGCAGGGGCAGGGTGATCTGAGTTTCCTGGAGCATGCAAAGAAGTGGGGAGTGCATTCAGAATATATAGGAACCACAATAGAGACAGCAGTGTTCCAAGTGGAAGGGTGGTTTGTTTGGTCTCTATACAGAGACTTGCTCAATGGCTACTCTGCTAAACTAGAGAATGCCAGTTTTAACTAATGAGCGCATAAGCCTAAGGGATCACTGCATACTTGGATGTCAGACAGAGCTCAGGTCAGGGTTCTCCAAGAGCATGCAAAACCACACAAAACAAGAGGCTACACTCAGGTGAGAGCAAACAGCTGTGGTGCAAAGGCAACACAGCAGGGACTTAGGAAAAGAGAGGGTTCTGGGGCTGCCTGGAGAAGAAGGACCTCATCAACTGGCACACAGCTCCTGAGTCTATCAATCTGGCTTCTCACTGGCTGTACTGACTCTTCAGGCCAACAGTGACACAACCACACCCACCATGGTCATTTCCTGAACTCTGTTAGCACAAGGTTGGGCACCTAGGAGGGCTTTAAGAAAGAACTAATGGTTAAGAGCACAAGACTTGAGTCCTCTAGAGATGAGTGAGCTCCTTGGTCCTTTCTTGCTCCCTAGTCCCCCAAGTGCAAGTCTGTCCCATGGGAAGCAGCTGGAGGGCTGGAAAGAATCTGGAAGTGCCTGGGTGGAGGGCATTGGTAGAATCCTCTAGGCCAGTCAGCTTTTAGCCACCTACAGAAAACCAGTTAGGAGGTAGCACCCACCCAGGGGCCTCATTCCACAAAGGCTAGGCAAGAAACGGCAGTAGCCGATCTTAGTGCCTATCTAGATTCCACTTGGGGAAAGAGGCTGGAACCCTGTATGCATGGCCTCGTCTCTGCCTGTGTCAAGAGTCTAGGCTAGGGCACTGCATCCACCCGGGTCTCTGCCACACCCACCTTGCTGGGAGATCCGTTTCACCAACAGGTTAAGCTGCTCCACCACTACCTTCTTCTCAGCCTTCATCAGGTGGGAGAAGCAGTTCCTCAGAGCAGAGGCCACAGCCTCAGGACCCCCACTCATGCTCTGCTTTAGCTGTTCCGTGGCATCCTCTCCAGTCAGGGACTGGAGCTCAGGCACCTCTGCAGTGGTCAGGCCAAGGAGATGGAAGATGAAACACTGAGAAGTGAGGACCTCCCACCGTGTCCCTAACCAAAGACCCTGCCGTGTAAACATCTGTTCACCCCCAGTCCTCAGCAACCACACCTGAGTCTAGTCTCACTATCTGCCCACTGCCCCCCAAATTGCCTCATTAGGCCAAGATCCCTTTAGTTCCTATGATATTCAGCCTCTGCTCTCTGTCTCTGTTTGGCCCAGGTTCCTCATGCATCCCAGGGCCAGTACATATGCCCTCAGCATTCCTGTCCAACCTTACTCTTCAGGAAGGTCACAATCTCCTCCACTGGCCGGAAACCACACAAGCCCTGGAAGGAGGTGAGGGCAATGGCCATTTCTGGCTTGTGGTTGGCATCAGGGTAGTGCTGTGGAGCCTGGAGGTGCAGCTTCTCTGCCAGCTCCTGTGGGCAGGTAGGGAAGGACAACAGCTGGGGTACAGACATATCAGCAGGATTACTGGTCTCTGGAGCCCCTGCTGCCCAGCCGTCCCAGCTGCCAATGACAATGAAGCCAGTCAAGGCATCATGCAGAAACTTGGGGTTCAGCTAACCCAAGGCAGAGAAATGGCCCAAATCTGGGGTGGGGGAACTAGGACAGACTTAAGAAATCTGGCCTGTGGCACAGGAACTCCAAACGGCAAACATAGCTGTGTGACTTGGGTAATGATTTTTGGGGAGGTAGAGTTAGGCATGTCTAGAGTATTAGGTCATCCTCAGCTACACAATCAGTTTGAGGCCAGCTTGGTCTACAAAAACCCCAAAATTATAGGTTGGAAAAATGGCTTGGTAGTTAAGAGCACTTGTTGCTCTCGCAAAGGGCTCAGGTTCTTTTCCTAGCACCCATATGGTGGTTCACAACTATTTGTATCTCCAGTTCCATGGGATCTGAGGCCCTCTTACTTCAAAAGGCACCAAGCATGCATGTGATATACATACATGGAGGCAAACACTCATGCACATATAATAAAATAATCTCTAAAAATTTTTAAAAAGCCAGGTGGTGGTAGCTCATACCTTTAATCCTAGCATTCAGGAGGTAGAGCCAGGAGGATCTTTGAGTTCAAGGTCAGCCTGCTTTACAGAGTGAGTTCCAGGACAGCCAGGGCTACACAGAGAAACCTCGACTCAAAAAACAAACAAACAAAACAAAACAAAAAATTTATTTTTTTCTTTAAAGGGGTTATGCTAGAGCTATAGCTCAGTGGTTAAGAGCACTGGTTGCTCTTCTAGAAGTCCTGGGTTCAATTCCCAGCACCCACTATTGCTCCAGTCTGAGAGGACCTGATGTCCTCTTCTGGCCTCCCAAAAAAACTATACTCATGTAATGCACAGGCCTATATGCAGACAAAACACTCACACACAAAAGAAAAATACAAAAGTGTTAAACATTTTTTAAAAGAGGAGTTTAGACAGACTGTTTAAGCTAGGTTGGGTCATGTTCAAGAAAATTATACAACAGGTGCAGCCAAAGCAACAGCTGGGGTGCCTGCCATGTCCTGGAATTCTGATATTGAACTCTCCAAGAGAGCCAGGCGGGGAAATGGCAGATATGAATAGACCTAGGCTGGGGGAGGGGGAGCCAAGGACGGATGTGGAGAAGCTCTCTTGGCATAGGCCAGTCAGTTGTCCACTTAAGACTTAGCTTCTGCACATGTCACCAGCATCTGTCCCTGAGCAGGCAAACTGCGATTAGTAAGACTTGCTTAGATTTAGCCCCGAGCTAGAGCCTAGTGTGGACAGGGTGTAAGCAGGGATAAATCTATGGGTAGGCCCACCAAAACCCACCCTACCCTGACGTCTGCACCCCCTGGTCCTCTACCTTGTTAGGGTGTGCCTGGATAGACAGGGCTGTTTCCACAGAGAGCACTTTGAAGAGGAAGGGCAGCTTGCCATTAAAGGTGTCTTTGACCTTTGTGCCTAAGCAGTTCTGGTTGTCAGCAATCCACTGGCCTAAGGTCTTCTGGGAAATACTGTTGTCAAGGATCCTGGCATCTCCCCGGGGGTGTGTCCCCATCCACAGCTGGAAGGACGGGAAAGTTGAGAAAGAAGGAAGCAACTGACATCCCAGTATGTATGAGGAGGCATGTACCAGTACAATGGTGTATGGGTACTGGGGATCAAGCCCAGCGCCTCACATATGGAAAGTCAGTACTCTACCATTGTCTGTCCAATGGGGAGAACGACACTTCAATGTCTCTGAAAGCATGAGTCTCAGTGACAGTTCTGTGAGGGGTGAACATTCATCATTTCAGTCTCAAAAGACAAAACCTCCCTATGCTTTGACTTTTCCCTTCTCAATAGAAGGAATGAATTTGGGGTTAGTACAAATGAAAAATCAGGGAGCTGGAGAAATGGCTCAGTGGTCAGAGATCTTGTTGCTCTTCCAAAGCATCCACCGTCAGTTTCCAGAACCCACATCAAGCAGGGCTCACAACCTCCTATAACTCCAGCTCCAGGGGATCCACTGCCTCTGGCCTCAAGCACCTGCTCTCACATGCAGACATACACACATATGTATTAATATACATAATTAAAAATATAACAATGTTTATAAAAATAAATGTTAAAGAGAAAGGTTAATCAAAGTTAAACATCTATTTTTGGCCAGGAGAGGTGTTTCATGCCTATAATCCTAGCACTTAGGATGTAGAAGATGGGAGACTGGGAGTTCGAGGTCATTCTCAACTCCACAGCAAGACTGAGACCAGCTTAGGCACCGTGAGACAGTCTCAGAAAAATCAAACAAATGGAAAAGATTCGGTAAGTAGCCGGGCGTTGGTGGCGCAAGCCTTTAATCCCAGCACTCGGGAGGCAGAGGCAGGCGGATCTCTGTAAGTTCGAGACCAGCCTGGACTACCAAGCGAGTTCCAGGACAGGCTCCAAAGCCACAGAGAAACCCTGTCTCGAAAAACCAAAAAAAAAAAAAAAAGATTCGGTAAGTGCCGAGAGCTGTCCTGGAAAGAAGAGTAGCACCAAGGTTCAAAAAACCCCAGATGCTGGGCATGGTGGCGCACACCTTTAAAGCACTAGGGAGGCAGAGGCAGGCAATCTCTGAGTTCAAGGCCAGCTTGGTCTGCAGAGCTCTTTCCAGAACAGTCAGGACTACACAGAGAAACCCTGCGTCTGAAAAAAAAAAATCTCAGAAGTTTTATCTTTCTCTGTATGAGACCGAGCTTTGATAGAGACCAGGCAGATCCTTCTGCCTCAGCCTCCCCCAGTTCTGTAATTACAATGCTCTGCCTACCGCTCTCTTTGTGCACTGCCTGGTCTGAGGAATGTCTTCTGCGGGCTGCAGAGATTTTTCTCAGCTGATCCACAAGGCCTGTTCCAGGTCCTCTGGTCTCACTTAGGGTAAAGTGGACTGCTGTGCAGCCAGGGCCTTACCTCTGCGTAAGGCTTGTCCTCTGAGATCTGGGCCAGAGGGTCACTGCTGGCCAGCAGACACGCCACTTCACTGTTGGAGCCCATCTTCCCCCAGGCATACTGCTGCACCACACAGGAAAGTGGGAACACTGGGGACACAGACAGAGGGTCAGTTTCCATTCCACTCTTCAGACCTGGCCCTAGTGCTTGGGAACAAGGAACGAGAGGGAAGTTCTAAGGGCAGAGCCACACGAGTCTATGAGTTGTGGGATAACACCTCTCAGTTCCGCAGTTCTGGATGCTCCCATCTGTAAGATTGGCAGATACGGATCTTGTCTACCATGGGGAAGAAATGGGTTCAGGTGATAGGGAGGGAAAAGGAAGTAACTATTCATCTCTCCGCACTCGATCGGTCCCGTAATGATCCAAGCGCACCTAGGAGCCCTAGTCAATCGACCCCCGGTTGCAATCCCCACTCCAGATACCCTCCTGGGCCCAGAGTTCGCGGGAATGGTGGCGACCTGCCATGGCGACCCTGACAAGATTAATCCCCAAGACGCGACCACCACCAAGGTAACCAGCACCGGACAACGGCTCACCTCGCTGGCTCGCCATCCTAGCCGCCGGAGACCCGGCTTCAGGCACGTAAGCCCTTCCCAGCAGCCTCCGCTGCTCTAAGCGCAAAGCTTGTCGGGAAATGTAGTTCACAGAACCCACCGCCTCCTACATCTGCAGTCAGGAACCCCCAGTTGCCGAAAAGTATTCCCCCTAATACTTGGTCAGACCACTCTGCCTTCCAATTCTTTTTATCCGTATGTAAGTACACTATTAATGTATTCCAAGTATACATCAGAGAGCAAGAAAACACTACTTTTAACAGTGTGTCTAAATAACCAGGCGTAGTAGCACACCCCTATAATTCCAGCACTTAGGGATCCGAGGCAGGAGGATTGTCTTGAGTTCCGAATCAGCCTGAGGCACATAGTAAGACCCTGTCACAAACAGGCCATCTGGGTAAGCCCCACTAAGAAGAAGAGATTTGAGGAAGAGTGAAAAGTGTTCCTGGCAGAAGAAAGAGTTAGCAAGAATCCTCTAGTGCTGGAACTTGTGCCTACACTTTACACAATTAAATATCAAAGAGATCAGTGCTGCATGACAAAGGGACACACACACACACACACACACACACACACACACACACACACACACACACACACACACTGAAGGGAAAGGAGTCAGCAAAATAGAAAGGAGGAGTTCATATGCTGTCATTTGGATCTCAGGTTTTCCTCTAAGTGCCCAGTGGTTAAAAGGTTATTGATGTGATGTAAGTATGATGATGATGATGATGATGATGATGGCAGATGTCACTCGCAGCCCCTTCACTCCTCTAAACTTGTTTCTTACTCTGTAGATCTGCCGGGTTTATTGCAGGGTCTGTGGCGATTTATAAAGCAGTCAGTGCTCTGTGTTCCTCTGCCCCTCTCATCCTAGGTCTCCAGAACCTGTCCTTCTTCAGTCTGAGCTGCCCACAGCTGTGACAGGAAGGGAAGTCACCAGGAGCCCTTCACAGGGAGGCTAGGGATGGAGCTCTGCTGCGCAGTAATCTTGTCATACTCTGTAGAAAGCCTCCCAACCTCCTTAGCAGCCAGCTGGAGACCCAGAATCACAGCTCTCAAAGCTCCTGGGAACATGAGAGAGGGTTACAGACATGGGAGGGCTCTCTAACAGACCCAAGCATTGCAAATATGGTGGTAGCAGGTCTTGTCCACTCCCCTTCTCTGTCCCTTGCTAAATCATTAGATTACATTCCTAAAGCTAGCCACCAAGGTACACTACCCTTTTGCCTAACTCATTCCTGAAACTGATCACCAAGGTCCAGCTATCAAAACAACAAGGTCCAGCAGACAAAATTCATTATTTGGTTACTCTGACTATCATGTCCAATTAGGACTCACCAACGCATCCTAGCATAGACTTCTCCTTTTTCTCCTTAAAAACCACTCCTGCAGAGACACCTTTGCCTGATCTGCTCTTTGCCTGATCCAGAGGAATCCCTCCTCTCCATTGAATGCTCTGGGGTAAATAAATCTCCTTTGTTCTGTGCCAGCTCCAAGGCTCCTCAGACCTGACTCCACCTTATACACACAGGGTGTGGGGCTAATTTGCACATATGTCCAAGAAAAGGGGAAGGGTTTCTCAAACTTTATTTCCTAGGTGTGGCTATCAACCCCTCCTGGAGTCCTCTTGTTTATATAAATCAACCTGTATTTCTTTTTTTTTCCTTTTGGTTTTTCAAGACAGGGTTTCTCTTGTTTGGTAGACCAGGCTGGTCTCGAACTCACAGAGATCTGCTTGCCTCTGCCTTCCAAGTGCTGGGAGTAAGGTGTGCACAATCAACCAGCCAACCTGTATTTCAAAGGAAGTTTTCTCATATCAATAAAATGGAAAACAAAAATCATGTGCTTGGCAGCTCAAATACCTCCTACTTGGAGTACTATATCTTTCCCTCACCACTATTCCCCAAGTCATACTAACTTGCTGGGATAAGACTTAGATACAGGAATGGGGCAGGCATATCAGAGACAGAGACAGAGAGACAGAGAGCGAGAGCGAGAGAGAGAGAGAGAGAGAGAGAGAGAGAGAGAGAGAGAGAGAGAGAGAGAGAGAGAGAGAGAGAGAATTAGACACAGGATGGGAGAGATAGTTCACAATAATAACACTGCTCTTCCCAGGTTCTGTTACCAGCACCAACATGGCAGCTGATAGCCAACTGTAACTCCATTTCCTGGGGTTCTGACACCTCCTGGAAACCACAGGACCAGGCACACACATGGTGCTCAGGCACAATGCAGGCAAAACAGGAGCACATACGATTAAAAAAAGAATTAGACACGGAGTTCAAGAGACACTTCCATTTGCCACCATAGAAACCAGAATCAGAATCACTTCCACTGAGTATCTTTTGCATAAGAAAGAAAAGTCTTTTTTGGTTTTTCTTTTTGCTTTTTAGGTTTTTCTTTTTTTTTTTTTTTTTTTGGTTTTTCGAGACAGGGTTTCTCTGTGGCTTTGGTGGCTGTCCTGGAACTCACTCTGTAGACCAGGCTGGCCTCGAACTCACAGAGATCCGCCTGCCTCTGCCTCCCGAGTGCTGGGATTAAAGGCGTGCACCACCAACGCTTTTTTAGGTTTTTCAAGATAGAGTTTCTCTGTGGCTTTGGAGGCTGTCCTGGAACTATTCTTGTAGACCAAGCTGGTCTCGAACTCACAGAGATCTGCCTGCCCCTGCCTCCCAAATGCTGGGACTAAAGGTGTGCGCCACTAACACCCAGCTTGCTCGTCTGCCTCTTGAAAAACAGTTTACACTGTATTATTCAGGGACTTTCTGCTCTCTCTCTCTCTCTCTCTCTCTCTCTCTCTCTCTCTCTCTCTGTCTGTCTGTCTGTCTCTGTCTCTCCCTTCTAGACCATGTCTGACTCTGTTTCACGTTACTTTGTAGGGTCTTGTGTTTTTTTTTTTTTAGACTGGGTCTCACTATGTAGCTCTGGCTGGCCTAGAGCCCACAGAGATCTATCTGCCTCTGCCTCCTGGGTTCTGACATATAAGGTGTGACCACCCCACTCAGCTCTGCTTCACATTTCTGCCAGAGCCCTGCTGAGAATTCAAACTGAGATAGCAGCTGTCATTCTTACTAACCTACATACTGTGTTAAACCCTTTCCAAGAATTCTCTCCTTTTATGACCGAAATATTGTAGCCAGTAAATCTTTTAGCTTCACTTGCTTTAAACTTTTTTATTATGTGTAAATTTGTGCCTGTATGTGGGTATGTAGACATGAATTCAGGTCCCCACAGGTGAACAGGGCTTCGGATCTCCATGGAGCTGGAGTTACAGGTCATTCAACGTGAATTCTCTTCCAGAGCAGTACTTGCTTTTAACTAGTGAGCTGTCTCTTCAGCACCTTCACTTGCTTTTAATTGACTTTAGCATAATCACTAATTTGAGAGTCTTGCCGGCACAGACCTGTAATCTTAACTCAGGAGGCTGATGCAGGAGGGTTGAAAAGCTAAGGCCAACCTGAGGAGGTACGTATTAAGTTCTAGACCAACCTGGGCTACAATGAGACCTTATCTTGAGAGAAAGAGAGGAGTAGGGACTGGGGATCTAGCTCAGGGGCAGAGCACTGCCTCGCATGTTTAATATCCTCAACAACCCTAGTATGTCAAAAAATTAAAAAAAATAACTAATTTGAGCTGGGTTTAGTGGTACGTAACTATAATAGTAGAGCTCTGGAAGCAGAGGGTTGTGAGGTGGTCACCAGAGAAGACTGTCCATACACAGGTATAAGCCAGTAGAAAGTCTTTTTGTAGCTGGCTGGCTGGCTGGCTGGCTGGCGACTATACTGGGTGTTTGGGATCCCAGGGTAGCACTAAGCCTTTCTCAGGGTGAAGTTTTAAGCATAAAAACCATGTTCTGGGTTGACACACTTCAGTTAACAAAAACAGTTAGCCAGAAGCAGAACTACAGAAGCCAAAAAGCAAGATTAGCACATTTAGAGACTTTCCCAGAATGATGATGACTTTGATGGATTAGGCCTTTGTCTTTCTTTTGGCAGGTAGTAACTTCTGCATGCTGAGTTTTATGGCCTGAATGGTACTTCTATCATGGAGTCAGTTTGATAAGGTCTGGGGCCCTGTTACAGAGGCAAGAGGGTCAGGGGCTCAAGGTTATCCTTGGCTTATGCACTGGAGACTAATTGGGGCTATATGAAGCCTCACCTCAAGAGAAAGAAAGGAAGGAAGGAAAGAAGAAAGGAAGGAAGGAGGGAAGGAAGGAAAAGAAAGATTAAAAAGAAAAAAAACTAACTACTCAAGAGTTCAAGGCTAGCCTAGGCAACTTAGTGAGACTCTTGTTTCAAGATAATTTTCTTTTTACCCCCACCCCGACCTCACCAGCCCCTTCTTTTCTTCCTTCCTCTTTCTTTCAACAGGGTCTGACTCTGTAGTTCAGGAAGGCCTGAAACTCAGGCTGGCCTAGAGCTAGCAGTAATTTTTCTGTCTCAGTTTATGAAGTGCTGGGATAACAGATATGAGCCACCATACCCTATGAAATAAAAGTTTTTAAAAATCAGTTAGCAATATAATTCAATGGCAGAGCACTTGTCCAACATGCCCAAGATCCTGGGTTCCATTCCCACTATTGAAAAATGTGTAATTAATTTGGAAGGCATAGAGCTAAGCAATGTATTACTAGTCTCCCACCAGCTTTGCTGTAAACTTCACCGTCACCGTAAACTTCACTGTTGCCTTTGACTAAAATCCCCTAATGGGTTAAGAATGTTCTTTGGCAAAAGTTGCTTTCGGTTCTCTTTCCCCATCTTAAACTGCAAGGTTAGGTATTCCCAAGAAAAGGAACTAAAAAAAAAAGACAAACAAAGTCTTCTAAGGGTTCAGAAAGTCAGTTGGGTGGTGGTGGCACAAGCCTTTAATCCCAGCATTCAAGAGGCAAGCAGATCTCTGAGGTCGAGGCCAGCCTGGTCTACAGAGTAAGTTCCAGGACAGCTAGGGCTACACAGAGAAATCCTGTCTTGAAAAACCATTTTAAAAAAATTCAGTAAGTCTTTTTTTTCCCCCTAGAACACCTCTGATGGGCTTCACAGAACATTAAACCACTGGCCAACAATTCGCTGATCTTATTCTTTGATTACAACAAGTAAAGTCATTTGGGATGTTACCTGCCTGTAATTCCAGCAGTTGGGAGGTAGGGGCAGGAGCATCAGACATTGAAGGGCATCTTTAACATAATAGCTTGAGGCCAGCCTGGGGTATGTGAGATCCTGTCTCAAAAAATTTTTAATTACATTAAAAGTGGAATAATGTTTAACTTACAAGGAAATAGTACATTTGCCTAAGAATCAGTGGGTGAGCCCTTGTTTACCATGTGCAACACATGGTTTTCGTGTTTTATTTATTGTGTTTGTTTTTAGTTTATTGCTTGTAAACACATATTAGTTCATGCAAGTGTGGAGGGCAGAAGTTGGTGTTGAAAATAAGACGTCCTCCTCTATCCTTCTCTGCCTTATTTTTCAAGGCAGGGTCTCTTACTGAATCTGGAGTTTACTAATCGCCTAGGCCAGCTAGCCAATGAGCTCCCAGGGTCTTCCTGTTTCTCCAGCATTAGGACTACAGACACACCTCCATGTCCCACTTTTTACACAGGTATTGTGTCTCTGAACTCATCTTCATGTTTGTATAGAAAACACTTTACCAACCTGGCCTTCTCCCCTCCGCTTTTCTTTCAATTTGTCTGTCTATCTTTGAGACAGGTTCTCTGTAGCCCAGACTGGCCTTGAATTCCATGTGGAGCTGAGGATGACCTTGACCTCCTGATTCTCCTTTCTGTGTTTGGGCGCTTTGCTTGCATGAATGTCCATGAGCCATATGTGTGCTGGGGGAAGCTAGAAGAGGGCACTGGATCATCCCCTAATACTGGGGTTAGAGATGATTGTGAGCTGCCGTGGGTGCTGGGAATGAAATCCAGATCTGCTGCATCAGCAGCCTGTGCTCTTAGCAACCAAGTCATCTCTCCAGCCCCAGGAATATTGGCTTTTGCTTGTCAAGCAAACGGACCTGAGTCTGGTAGCAATATTGAAAAAACATACATCTCCCTTTCTTAGCCCATAGTTCCTCAGAATCTGTTTGTGACAATTTTTTTAAAAAGCTGAATGTGGTATCAGAGATCTCTAACCCCAACAGGGGCAGGAGGATCAGGAGTTCAGACCTAAACTACATTAGACCCTGTCTAAAAATAAGCAAACAACAAACAGGGCCAATGAAATTTCTCAGTTAGTAAAGGTGCTTGCTATCAAGCTGTACAATCCAAGTTCAATCCCTATGATCCACATGGTAGGAGAGAACTAACTTTGGGAAGTAATCATTTTGCCTTCCCAAAACACACAGGCCCAACCCTCCCCACATGAAAACTGGTGTCTCACATTGACAGAATTGTGGGCAGTCTCCACATTGGTTATTATTAAGTTTTATTCCCTCTTCACCAATTCAGCATGCTACTTAGCCTTGGCACTGTACAAGAGGAAGTGGGACAACCTCACACTGTACAGACTCGTGTCCTCGCAGGATACAGACAGCTAAGATTTCTGCCCTTGGAGTTGTATCTATAGGGGCTGAGGAACAGAGGACCACACAGATGGGTCCCTTTCTCATTCTCTGAACTTTCAGATGTTTTCTGGTGGCAACGAGCTCAGCCTGAGTGGATAATTAGAACACACACAGGGTCGAGAAACGTAAAGGAAACTGATCATTGGAAACAGCAAGTGTTGACTACATGCATGCCATGTGCTTGGTACTAGTACCATGGTATATAAGTACCAGATATATAGTATAGCAGTCAGCAAAGCAGGCCCTGGAGGAGCCTTCTGTCTACTGGGGGAGACAGACATAAACAAACAGCCACCTAAACAAGTGTACAGTTAAAATCTGTACTATACACTAGGAAGGAAAATTGCAGGTAATATGAGTTTATGACATGGGATGATCTAATCTAGTGAAGAAAAGCCACTTCTGAGGAAACAACCTGAAGTTGGATTTGAAGAATTCATTCAGTGGAGTACAGGGATAAGGGCATACCAGTTAGAAGGTACAGCATGTACACAGGCCCTGAGACAGGGGAGTACAGGGGAGTTCCAGCAGTTGGGAAGGCACTAACGAGAGGAATGAAGAGGCGTGGGCCAAAGTGGGGGTGAGAAGAGATGGGGAAGAGAAATTCCAAAAGACCTGGAGGGCAAACTAAACATTTGGAACATACATGAGAATGGTTCTGTGGGCAAAGGGTGCTTGCCACCAAGTCTAATGACCTGAGTTCAAGCCCTGAAAAACACATACAGGTGGAAAGAGAGAACCAATTCCACAGTTATCTTCTGACACATGTCCTCACATCCATCCATACTTCATGTAGACACCAATAACTACTATTACTACTACTTTTTGTTTGTTTGCTTTTAAACAACTTATTTATTATTTTATGTGTATTGGTGTTTTGTCTATATGTATGTCTGTGTCAGGGTGCTCAGTCCCCTGGAACTGAATTTATAGACAGTTGTGAGCTGCCATGTGGGTGCTGGGAACTGAACCCGGGTCCTCTGAAGGAGCAGCCAGTGCTCTTAACCTCTGAGCTATTTCTCCAGCCCACCCCATTTTGTTTGTTTTGAGACAGGAATTCTCTGTGTAACAGTTTTGGCTGTCCTGGAACTTGCTCTGTAGACCAGGCTGGCCTGGAACTTGGACAAGGAGGGTGGGGCCTAAAAAGATGTGGGGGTTCATCTATGGCAGGTACTGGTGCACGGTCTTCCAACTTTGTCCTGGAGCACAGTTCTTCAAAGAACTCCTCTGACTGACATAGCACCCTTGTCATTTTGCTCCGGGACTTGCCGAACTTCCCAATTTTGCTCCCTAGGAATGCATGGAGTTTCCTGCCAGTCCCACTTTTGGAAGCTCAGAATAAACACAAATTGGAAGGAAGGCATGAGAAGACATCCTGCACAGGAGGAGGAAGTGAGTTTAAGGGCTGGGGGTGTAGCTCAGGGCTACAGCGCTTGTCTGTCATTTGCGAGGCCCTGGGTTCCACCTCCAACACCTTGACAGGCTAAAAATAGTAAGTGGATGGAAACAGAACGCTTATCCATCACTTTCTAGTAGGCTGGGCAGGGGGCGGAGCGGACCTCTGTGACGTTCAGAGCCACGCCCCCACAGAGGGCCCTACGCCTGCGCCAGAACGGCTGCCTCGCTCCCGGAAGTGGAGGTTCTACACTGAGTGCTGCTGGGTCTCTGAGTGACCGAAGGCAGTAGCGCTCGCGGAGATCGCCCGCTGGCCTCCGATCACCATGTCGGCCTTCGACACTAACCCCTTCGCGGACCCAGTGGATGTAAACCCCTTCCAGGTAGAGCCCCCAACTCTCAGATCTCTCTGGGGCCAAAGGCCGCGGCCTGGGCCTCTTTCGCCAAAGCCGGGGGACGTGGCGTAGGAGGGACGGGTGACCTGCCCAATGGGAGAATGGATCATGAAGGCTGGCCTATCATAGTTTGTATGGGGGCGGGAGTTTGCAACAGGTGGAACTGCGGCAAGGGGGCGGGGCGCTGCAGCAAGGAAAGAAGAGGGCTCCTCCAGCACCCCCGGTGTAGCCGCTCTGACTGGACACTGCTGGTGAAAGGGGCAGCAGGCACGTTCTTACCTTTGGAGAGGTGACCTAGAGTCAGGAAGAGAAGGAAAATGTGGCTGTGACATTTCTGCAGTCTTGGGAATCTACCTGTCTTGAGTCATCTTAGAATGAAACATATTGAGGAAGTACAAGTCTAGTGGGGTGGAGATAACCTTATGCAGCAGTAGCGAAGCAAGTATCTAAAGTACAGGAGATCCCCTGTGTTTATCAAGAAAAGAAGGCTGAGGGAGGGTAGGAGGAGAGCCCAAGACAGAAAGTGGCCTGGGTCAAGATTCCACATGTTGGCTAAGGCCTTTGTTTGGAGTGAATTTGGGCCACAGGAGAGAGGGTTGCAGGGGTGGGGTGGGGTGAGGTAGGGTGGGGTGGTAGCGAAGGAGCTTGGAACACAAGGTACACTGGTTTGGCAAATCTTCATGGGTGGTTCCTGGCTTGACCTTTGGAACATTCAAGAATACAACAGTCTTTGAAACTTAAAGCCAAAACCTTTGAGTGCAGAACACAGGGATGCCCCCTAGTCTACGCTGAAAGACAGGAACTCGTCAGCGTGAAGGCACTTTTTACTTCTTCTTTCATGTCTGCCCAAAACCAGTTTGAGAGGAGGGTGCTGGTGCTGACTAGTGATTTATGAGCCCAGCTGTTTCTCCTGTGTCAGTATGTCACCAAGCACACGAACTCATTTTATTTTGGTCATCTGCAACTTCAAAGTTTTCTGCGGGTGTTGGAGAAGTCATGTGAGCTTTTCCACCATGGATCCTCCTAAGATTGGAAGCGAAGGCGCCCTGAACTAGGTGGCTATGCAGTCGGGAGAGTCGAATTAGTTGTTGTGTTGAAGTTTTGCAGTGGTGGGAATTGAACTATGACTTTGCACATGGTAGGCAAATCCACTACCACTGAGCATAATGTCACACAGACTGGCCCTGAACTCCCTCTGTGTCACATGCTGGTCTTGAGCTTGGAGTCTTTCCTCTACCTCCCAAAGGTTGAGAGTGGAAATGTTCTGCTTCTCTCTCAAGGTGACCTAGCTGATAGGAACCCTCAGGCAGATTTTGGTAGTTCATTCCTTTTTACACTGGGGAATTTAGAATATTCTTCTTACATTAATGTTTCTTGACAGAGACTTTGTAGGACCTTGTCTCTTTTGTAAGCCAAACAGTTTGTCTTTATTGAGTGAATATTTGAATTTGTGCTGCTAATGTCTCGTGCAAACTCCTTTGATACTGGGGTTTGGGTTTTATATATATAGCAAGGATCTGATAGCTTTTTGGAATATGTGGTGTGCAAAGATGTTCCTTTGCTCAGTTTTATTCTGTCAGAATAATAAATTGTTTGCTGCTGTCAGGGTCAGTCAGCTGTCCAACACTGCAGCAGAATCTTCTCCAGAGTCAGCAGTGGGCAGGATTCTTCTGCCCTGTATTAACAGTTGCTCCTTGAAAGTCTTAAAGTGCATCTCTGGTGGAAATGATTGAGCAAAGTGTGAGAGTAACTTTAGAAGTAACAGAAAGTAACTTCTGCACTGCATGCAAGTAAGACAGTTTGTTCAGGCAGCCTCAGAATAAGGTAGGGCAGGAAGCAGCTGTTGGCCAGCAAACCGGCAACATCTGGGGGGGAATCCTGTGTGGGAAGAAGAGAGCTCAGCTGACTGTGTGATAGGCTCTCCCTCATATTGGAATGGCTTTCCATTCTTGGCAGAAAGCTGTATGAGGAGGAGAAGCAGCCTTGCATCTGTTGCCTGGAGCGCCTTCTGGTCAGAGCTGCCCTCCCTTCCTTTAGGATGTGTGTGCTGTATTGCCGGGGTAGGGCATTGGGAGGGTGCAGTCCTTGGATGACTAGGTGTGAACCCAGTTTCGTTTACACAGGGTGTTGGCTCATAGCTCCAGAGGAGCAGGTGGAGAGGTGACAGACTCAAATTGTCACACCTAAGTCAGTCTGGAGAACAATTTTTTATTTTGGTCATACCGTATAATGGTGGACTGTAAAAATATCCTTACTATTTTGGCTGACAGAGGACTGTAAATGTTCTTGGAAGTCTGTTCTAACATCTTCAGTTCAGCTTTACAGAAGCCGAGACTGAGGCTGAGCCATGCTAGAGCAGCAGCAGCGTGTCGGAATTAGCATCCCAGGGAATTGAGACCTGGGTCTCACTGCCCACATGTTTTAAAAGACTTTTCAATCTCATGCATTTCTATTACGGGGTTACTCTTTAGGTCAGCTAAGGAAAGGCTGTGGTGTTGTCACTTTTTTACTTTTTTTTTTTTTTTTCTTTTTGAGACAGGTTCTTGCTATGTAGCCCTGGCTGGCCTGGAAACTTGCAGTAATCCTCTTGCCTCTGCCTCCTGAGTGCTCAGACTAAAGACCTGTACCACCACCTGGCTTGTTGTTGTTGTTTGTTTAATGAGCATTGCTGCTTGACCTGCATGTATGTCTGTGTGAGGGAGAACTGGACTTAGAGTTACAGATAGTTGTGAGCTGCCATGTTGGTTGTGAGTATTGAATCCACATGACTGGAAGAGTAGGCAGTGCTCTTAACTACTGAGGTGTCTTTCCAGCTCCTCCCTTTATAGGGTTTTTAAGGCAATATTTTAAGACAGTGTGTTTTGAACTTTTCTTCTTCTTCTTTTTTTTTTTTTTTTTTTTTTTTTTTTGGTTTTTCGAGACAGCCCTGACTGTCCTGGAACTCACTCTGTAGAACAGGCTGGCCCGAACTCATAGAGATCTGCCTGCCTCTGCCTCCCAAGTGCTGGGATTAAAGGCATGAACCACCACCACCCAATCATGTTTTGAATTTTCTAGGGTGCTCTGTGTTCTATGTTCAGGTAGGATTGAGAAATCCTTTCCTATTACATTTCTTTTGAAGATTGACAAGGCTTGCCAGTTTAGTTAAGGCCCTGAGAAACTCTACAATGAAGATATTTGACCCAGCATTCTCAAAGTTACTTAACCACAAAACTCTGTTTCTGCTCACACTCAAAAAAGCCACTAGCCGGGCAGTGGTGGCGCACACCTGTAATCCCAGCACTGGGAGGCAGAGGCAGGCAGATCTCTGTGAGTTCAAGACCAGCCTGGTCTACAGAGAGAGTTCCAGGACAGGCTCCAAAGTCACAAAGAAATCCTGGAGCTATGTAAGGCATTAGGTCCCCTGGAGCTGTTAACAGGTAGTTGTGAGTCATCTGATATGGGTGCTAGGAACTGGGGAGAATAGCAAGTATTGTTAACCACTCCAGCCCCTACTTTTGGCTTTTTTTTTTTTTTTTTTTTTTTTTGGTTTTCCAAGACAGGGTTTTTCTGTATTGTTTTGGAGGCTGTCCTGGAACTCTGTAGACCAGGCTGTTTTCAAACTCACAAAGATCCACCTGCCTCTGCCTCCTGAGTGTTGGGACTAAAGGCATGAGCCACCACCGCCCCGCCCTGCTCATTTTGTTTTTTAAAATGAGTTCTGGCCAGGTGTGCTGTCATGCCTTTAATCCTAGAACTGTGGAGGCAGAGGCTAGCAGTCCCTGGGAGTTTGAGGCCAGCCTGGTCTACAGAGTGAGTGTCAGGCCAGCCAGGGATATTCAGTGAGACCCTCTCAAAAAAGTTTTAAAAAGGGAGTTCTGGGGGCTGGAGAGATGGCTCAGTAGCTAAAAGCACAGGGCCAGGGTTCAATTCCCAGGACCTACATGGCAGCTCACAACTGTCTGTAACTCTAGTTCTGGGGTATCTGACATCCTCATACAGGCAAAACACCAATGCACATTAAAAAAAAAGGTGAGTCCACTTGAAATAAAAAGGGAGTTCTGGGTATCCGGCTCAGGTTTTCACACATGCAAAGACAGCCATTTACTGATAACCATCTCCCCAGTCTATTATCCAGCTTCTTTATGAAGCCCCAGTTTCCTCCGCCTCAAATTGTAATCACAGGCTTCCATCAACCTTTTCCTTGCAAATTGATATAATTGAAATTATTAGAAAAACATCCTGCCAAAAAAGAGTTCTAAGTGGAAAGTGAAGTCTCCAGAGTGTGGCAGAGGCTTACCAAACTCATAGGAGGAAGCAGGAAGCTGCAAGTCAGGCCTTAGTGATTTCACAACCTCCATCGGCTGCACCTTGGTTCCTCTGTTAATTCTGGATATTTGGGTCCCTGCACTGGAATGAGTTCAGGTTGTCTGTTCACAGATGTTTCTCATGAGTCTTGTTGAGTGATGCAGAGGTGGAAAACTAAAAAGAGGCATCATTGTATTATCCACCCCCCACCCAAGCAGCCCACTAAAAATCGGACCACCCAAGCAAATGCCAGGGCTGCTTGCCTCCGAGCATTCTGCCAGATTACAGCAGAGGAGGCTGGTTTCGGAGGGGGTGTGGAAGGGATGGTGATGCTGAACAGAGGACGTCTTTCAGGGCTTGGAGTTGCCAGTTCACACCATCTCTCGTTTCACACATTGCCTCCTTGCAGTTTAAAGATAATCTCAGTACTGTGGTTGCTTCCCAGGGATGCAAAACATTTCTCTCCAGTGGGAGATGGTGACAGAAATATGATTTTTGTGAACAGTTACACGACACTAAGGCCTGTGCCACTACCCTGAAAGGGTCAGCTCTAACTTGTCAGATTTGGGGATTCTCAGAATCACAAAGAGACCTGATATTATCTTCCTTCTTTTTGGGTTAAGGTGTCATCCCAGGCTGGCCTCAAGCTTGCTGTGTAACTGAGGCTGTCCTTAAACTCCTAATCTTCCTGCCTCCATTTCCAGAGTGCTGGGATTCCAGGTGTGCACCAGTTTAAGGACCTGGTAGAAGTTACTGTAGAACAGGCAGGAGCATTGTCTTAAGAAATTTGAAAGTGGGTCTGGAGACCCACTGCTCTCCAGACCTTGGTTTGATTCCTAGCACTCAGTGTCAACTCACATCTGTTTTAACCTTAGCTCCAGGGAATGCAACACCCTCTTTTGGCCTTCAAAGGGGTCAGGCATACACATGGTACACAGACATACATCGGGGTAAAATACCAGTACACATGAAATAAAAATAAATCTTTAAATTTCTTTTAAGAAAAAAAATTGAAAATGGCAAGAGTTTCACAACTTATTGCCACCTCCAGGTGGGTTCCCAGATGAAGGTGTCCTACCTTTATGCTTAGTACCTGGAGCCAGGAGGGGTGTTAGAAATTGGCTGGAGCCTGTCGTTGGTGGCACATGCCTTTAATCCCAGCACTTGGGAGGCAGAGGCAGGTGGATCTCTATGAGTTCGGGCCAGCCTGTTCTACAGTGTGAGTTCCAGGACAGCCTCCAAAACAATACAGAGAAACTCTGTCTCTCATAAAAATCGGAAAAAAAACAAAACAAACAAACAAAAAAAAAGAACTTGGCTGGAGATTCTGATGACCTTCTGCTAAATTTTCTCTACACTTCTGTTAAATTTTCTTTGGAATCACTCTGCATAGGATTATCATTTGTTCATAGGATGGTAATATTTAACCAGGATAGACTCACTCAGAGAAGGGTGGTGTCCACATTGCAAGGCGTGCCCAGGACCATCACATGCCCCTGAATTGCTCACACCTTTAGACACACCAGCAGCCCTGCCATTCCACCTGCTAGTGCCAGAGAGCACGGTAAATGAGCATGTGGTCCATGGCTGGCAGAGCTGAGGTAATGCTCATGGCCAAGGACAGTACTCTGTGGGTAGGATGAGGGCAGGGAGGGAAGTTGTGCTGGGACAGAGGGCCAGTATTTGAAAGAAAGAAAAGAAGGAAAAGGAAGTTCGGCTTTTCTGCATTAGGACTCAGAAAAGTGGGCAGATTGAACAGCTGCATGGCCATGGTCCCAAAGCAATTGTTTTTTGTTTGTTTTGAAACAGCTATTCCTAGCTGGCCTGGAGCTCAGTGTAGACCAGGCTGTCCTAGAACTTGCAGAAATCCACCTGCCTTCCAAGAGTCATGTGCCACCATGCCTGACTTTGTTGTTGTCACTAATTGGTTGGTTTTTCCATAAGACAATGTCTCAATTAGACCAGGCTGGCCTGGACCTCAACTTGGAGCCAAAGATGAACTTGAACTCCTGATCCTTCTGCCTCTACCTCCTGAGTACTGAGATTGCAGGCAATATGACCATACCCAGTACCTGTCTACTACACCCCGTACCTGACCTCTCTGTGAACCTGTGGAGCTGTCTGCTGCTTGTGTGACACACACTTGCCTGGCTTGACTCTCTCCAGGATCTCTCTGACTGATAACTTTGGCTTATCTCAGTCTGTTTTCATTTCCTGTCTCCTCCATTTAGTATTTCTGAGTGCTGTCTTGGGCCTGGTTCTCACTCTTCTGCCTCCGCCTCAGTAGCCTCAGAATAGCATCCTCACCCATACATCCTAGCTGTGTAGCTCTAGTCCTCAGCTGACTCTCAAGCTTTAAATGTTTCCAGCATCCATCCATCCACACCTTTCTAGACGTGCCAGCCAGATAGATCTACTCCACAGACATCACCTGGTGTGGTCCAGAATCTGCAGAGGTCCTCTCCCTTCCCACACAGTCTGAAAAAACAGTCTGCTGGCAACCTTTCCATTGTAACCAACTTTGAGTTGCTGAACGCTTGCTGAACCCGTGACATCTCCCCCAGGTCTCTGGAGTCCCTGACTCCTCCATCCCAAGCTGCTGCCCTGTAGTTTAACCCACTCAGGCCAGCAGTTGTGACCTGACATTGTCCTTCCTGAATATTGCATGCCCCTCTTGATGACCAGAATGGTCATGGTATATATGTCCTGCTCAGATTCCTGTGGCTGCATCTCCCTGCCACCGAGGTCAAGTCCTAACTGCTCCAGTCTGGCCTTCCCCTTGTCAGGCTGGTTTCCTCATACTCCAGGCTGTTTTCTCATTACACTCTCACCTCTAAGCCGTCATGACCTTCTTCCAGGCTGGGTGTGGTGGCACAAGCTTATAATTCAACACTTGGATGGTAGAGGCAAGAGAACCAGAAGACCAGGGTCGTCCTCAAATTAGAAAGAAGGAAGGCGGGAGAGGAGGGAAGGGGAGATGGGGAAAAGAAAGAAGTAAATGAAAACTAAGCAAACTGAAGAAAACTAAGCCAAATGTGGTGGTGCATACCTTTAACCCCAGCAGAAAAGCAGAGGAAAGCAGATCCTATGATTTGGAGGCCAGCAGGGCTACACAGTGAGACCCTGTCTCTAAAAAAAGAAAACTAGCCAAGCAAAATACCCAAGTACAGCCTTCTCATTCACAGGGCACAGCATATTCTTTTTAAAGCTTACAGACTCATGCCAGCTAAGGAACACCTATCTTGACACTCCCAACTCCCATGTGACACTGCTGCCTTTACTCTTCCCTGGGCTCAGTGTTGATCAGGTTTGATTCTCTGTACTGTTTCTTCCAGGAGCAAGAACAAGGCTTTTTCTTGATGGTCCCACCTCAGCATTTCATGGAATGGTTTGTGTAGGGAATGGATAAGAAGAATTGGGAGGAGAAAGCAAGTCGTACAAGTTGAAGATAGACCTGCTATAGGAGGTGTTTCAGGGCCTAAAGGGCCTCAGATACGGGACCAAGAAGTTCCTTGTGCTTTGTAGACCTCTCTGGACATCATTACCAGGGACAGGAAGAAGGCCCAGGGTTTGCCTAGGTTCTCAAGTGCTTGCCCCCCCACCTCCTTTGAGATATGATTTTGTTACCATCTTCTAGCCAAAGCTGGCCTCAAATTCGAGGCAAATCTCCCTGCTTCAGTCCCCTAAGTGCTGGGGTTACAGCCATGTAACACTATGATGGGCCTGTGTGTGTTTGCTTTTTGAGAAAGCATCTCATTGTATGATCTTGGCTGGCCCAGAACTCACTATATAAACCAGGCTGGCCTCAAATCCATAGACTGCATTTGGGATTAATGGTGTGTACCTTGAACTTCTGCTCATCCTGTTTCCACTGGAGTGCTGAGATTACAGATGTGTGCCATCCTGCCCAGCTTATGCTGTGCTGAAGATCAAACCAAGGGCTTCGTGCTTGCTAAGCGAGCATTCTACCGAAAGGAGTTACATCCCTAACCTTTTTGGCAACATGACCCTCCTCCAGCCCTTGTGTTTTAGGTAAAAGTGTCATTATCACAATATATAAAATTTGGAAGACTGAAAAGAGGTCACCATACTTCACAGTCTTGTTGCAATGTTCTTTTGATGTGTTTTCTGTCGGCCTAACAAAACTAACTTGGATTTATATAGTGAAACCTTTTGGTGTGACTTTAAGGCTATTTTGTTTTGTTTTGGGACAGGGTCTTACCGTGTAGCTTAGACTGACTTAAAACTCACTAGGTAGGTAGCCTAGGGTGGCTTATGGTGGTCTTCCTTCTAGCCTCATGATGCTGGAATTACACGTCTGCACTACTCTGCCAGACCTGAGGTGTTTAATGTGCTTTTTTGGAGCCTGGAACAGTCCCATACCAGGAGCTTGTGGGCGGAAAGCAGGGAGGTCAGTGAGGCTCAGAGCTAATCAGGAAATATGAAACACATGGAAAGAGATATCCTTCCAAACCAGGAAAGGGGTCCTTGTAAGCCACAACCAAGCCATGCTTCTCCCAGGGCCCTCACACCCAGCTGCATGGAAATACTCCTCTTACCTGCTGCTGGCCTTGCTGTCTTAGCCTTTGCGTGCCTTCCTCCTTTCTTTTGGAAACCCCACTAGTCTAGTTTCAGTTCTGTTGTGATAAAATACCCTGGCAAAGAGCAACTTAGGGGGGAATGGGGTTTATTTCAATTTATAATTCCACCATTACAGTTCAACATTATGGGGAAGTTAACACAGGAACTTCAAACAGCTAGGCTTCACACCTGCAGTTAAGATCAAAGAGCATGTGATGCGTATATGCTCACTTGCTTGCTTTTAATTTCTCTACTCTTACATATTTCAGGATCCCCCCCCCCGCCCCACTGCCTAGGGAATGGAACCACCCACAGTGGTTTGGGGCTTCCCATATCAATTAAGATAACTTCCCACAGACAAACCCACAAACCAACTCAATGTGAACAGTCTCTAGTTGAGACTGTTCCCAGATGATTATAAGGTTGAAGCAAGTTCATGATTAAAGCTAACCATCCCACCCACCCTCTTCCCAGCCCTCTGAGGGATCTCCTGTCCCTCCTGTCAATCACTCAGTACCTTGTCCCAGCGTGCTCTTGGCATGTGTCAACTTGTCTCAGTTACTAGTCCACCATACTGTGAAGGGAACTAGAGGGAAGGAGCTGTGTCCTCTTATCTCAGCGTGTTCCTCAACTGTTTACTGAATGTAAAGAATTAACTTTAGGAGCTTTTCTCCCCTCTCATAAATTCAGTAAAAGGTGTTGTTCCAGTCTGAACAGCTGAGGGGAGTTTAGGTTACTTCTGTGTCGGTGAAACTTAGATCTTACCATCCTTTTAAGTAACTGCTTGACTTAAGTAAGAGCCTTGTGCTTTTTTTGTTTGTTTGTTTTGTTTTTGTTTTTTTCCAGACAGGGTTTCTCTGTATTGTTTTGGAGGCTATCCTGGAACTCGCTCTGTAGACCAGGCTGGCCTCAAACTCACAGAGATCCGCTTGACTCTGCCTCCTGAGTGATGGGATTGAAGGTGGGCTTGTGCTCTTGAGTGGGAAAAGTTGATGCTAGTAACTTCATTTTGTGACTTGGAGTGAAAGCTCATGGTCCACATCTGATTTTTGGTTTTGCTTGTTTTTTTTTTTGTTTGTTTGTTTGTTTTTTTTGGTTTTTCGAGACAGGGTTTCTCTGTGGCTTTGGAGGCTGTCCTGGAACTCGCTTGGTAGTCCAGGCTGGTCTCGAACTCACAGAGATCCACCTGCCTCTGCCTCCCGAGTGCTGGGATTAAAGGCGTGAGCCACCAACGGCAGGCTTGTTTGTTTTTTTGAAACAGTGTTTCTCTGTGTAACAGTCCTGGCTGCCCTGAAACTAGCTCTTGTAGACCAGGCTGGCCTTGAATTCACTGAGATCTGCCAAGGCCTCCCAAGTGCTGGGATTAAAGGCCTCCACCGCCTGGCTTCATCGGTGTGGTCCTTACAGGAAAAGATGTGCCCAACATCCTACTCTTAGAAGCTCAGTAAGGAAGCCCTTGTTCATTCTTTAGCCACACAGTGATCAATAACCTTCTATTTGTCCTAGCATTGCAGTCTCAGGCTTACTGTCCCTAGAGTCAGACCTGGATTCAGAGTCTAGCTCAGACACTACTCTGAGACCTTTTTTTTAAAATATACGTGGGTGTTTTGCCTGTGTGTATGCCTGTGTACCATGTGTATGTGACCTGAGGAGTCCAAAGAGGGTTTCAAATCACCTAGAACAGGAGTTACAGATGGCTGTGAGCCACCATGTTGGTGCTTGGAATCGAATGTGAGCCTTCTGGAAGAGCATCAGGTACTTCCAACCAGTGAGCCATCTCCACCCTCCTGCTCTAGTAATCTTCAATAGCTACGATCCCACACTGAGCCTGGCCTTTCCCGTCTACATCAGGTGTACTTGTCTCTCATATGGCTGTGGTGAAGGTTATATGAGGAAGTTCGTGGTTGCCTTTTTCCGTAGAGCCATAAAACATAAAAGCAGACCACTTTGCCGGGCGTTGGTGGCGCACGCCTTTAATCCCAGCACACGGGAGGTAGAGGCAGGCAGATTTCTGTGAGTTCGAGGCCAGCCTGGTCTACAGAACAAGTTCCAGGACAGTCTCCAAAGCCACAGAGAAACCCTGTCTCAAAAAGCTTAAAAAAAAAAAAAAAAAAAAGAAAGAAAAAGTAGCTGACCATTGTATCTTTTTCAAGTCTTTACAGAATGGAATATAATGAATGCTTGCTTACGTCCTTCCCTCCTTCTCTTCCCTCCCTTTATGTGTATGTATCTGCATGTGTGGAGGTCAGGGACAACTCAGGTTCCTTCTCTCCTTTCACCTTGTAGGTTTCAAGGATCAAACTCAGGCTTTGGTGACAGTCTCCTTGTCTGCCCATTAATACATTATAGACACAAAGGAGAGACTCCAGGTCACTATGGAGCTGGGTGTGGTTGCATATACCTGTAATCCCAGCTCTGGAGAGGTCACAGTGGAAGGTCTGAGTTCACAGCCAGTCTGGTAAACAATACTGAGTTCCAGGACATGCTGAGCTACACAGAGGGATTCTTGTCTCAGGGTAGGGTTAAGGGGTCTGTAGGTACTAGATTCTGTAAGGCAATATGACATATGCCTCTCAAAAATAAATAAAAGCAAGATGAAAACGGCTGATAGCACCTTCTGGTGCCGTGACACGGTGATCAATTCTGGGTGACTAGAATTCACAGTAATGTCATTATGCGGTGAGCCTGGCACATAGTAGACACTCAGAAAATGTCACCTTCCCTTAGTTCTCCCTCCCTCCCTGTCCTCACCTAAGCTCAGCCTCTCTTGAAGCTGCCCACAGCTCCCAGATTTCCTTACATGAGAAGTACCCATATGTCATAGTGTTTTAGCTCATTGTGCCCAGGCAAGCAGCCTCCAAGTTCTTGGACCACTGTTGTGCTGCAGGTCCCGTAGCCTGAGGCAGTGCTTTGGGGAAAGGAAGCGCTACAGTATGGCATTTTCCCAACTGTTCCTGTGGCACTGCTCTGCCATAGGCCCCTCACCAACCCTCAAGGAGCCTGAAGGTGGACCAGCCCTAGATGCCCCAGCTGCAGAGCACACTCAGCTCAAGGGTAGGGACAAGCCAGTTAGGATGAGCCACACCTTGCAGACGTTAGAAGAAGAAGGGGAGGGGGAGAATCAGTGTGGACAGCATAGTCACTCCCATCTCTATCCTACCTCAAGAATCTGCTGATTGACTGTTACTGTGATAGAAATGGAATCTTGCCTTGAGCTTCAAGCTGCCTATTAAACTTGCACACCTTAGCTAGGTGTGTGGGCCAGCTGCTGAATCTGCTACCTGAGCTGCCCCTTGGTTCCTATGTCCTGTGGTGACAGACAGTAGTAGCCGGTTCCTTGACTGGTGGGTCTGGTTTCAGTGACTTGGGCTTGCTTGCAGGGGCAGGTATCTGCTGGCTTTGAAAGGGGGCAGATCCTGGGCCAAAGCCTCCCTGCAGGCTGGCTGGTTCTCAGAGATGACTGCTGGTGAAAATAACCTCAGGACCAATCCCCATGAGTTTTGGTGACCACCAGAACCTCACATTGTCACTTTCTCTGAGTTGCAGGAGTCACCAAAGCCGAGGTGGGTGTGGAACAGACAGGATGCAGTCTGGTGGAGGAGACTGGAAGGAGGTGCAGGGTCCCTAAAATGAGGCTGTCTAGAGACCCATGACCCAGCTGGTGATCCACTCAGGGTGTGGCACTGGGGGTGGTGAGACACAGCTCTACTCTAGGAACTGGTGGTCCCAGTGGGAAGACAGAACTACTGTATAGAAAAACCAGAGAACATATTCGGTACTGATACTTAGCTCTGTTAAGTTTCAGACTAGGAAGCCAGCTCCCAACACTTCACCATGACCAGTGTCTTTCCATACCTATGAACCGAGGGGCTTGCCTTCTGTCTGCAACACTGTATTTAAGAATTGAGTCGGTAGAGCAGATGTGGTGGTACACACCTATAATCCCAGCATCTGGGATGGAATCATGAGGATCAGGAGATAAGGCCATCCTGGTCTTTACAATTTAAGACTGACCTGAGGTATATGAAACCCTTGTCTTGAAATACAAAACAAAGTGCAGGTCTGGGAACAGACTGTAGAGACTCCAGCAAGTTGCACGGTGGCCTCTCTCATAGCTGTCCCTCCCAGAGTTTCTGCATGGCCGTGGAGCAAGACCAGGATGGGGTGGGTACCTGCCATGGAGAGGCAGGATGAAAACAAGCTGTGCTTGTCACCTAAAGGGCAAAGAGGAGGGTGGGAGCAAGAGGATGGAAACGCAGGATGAGACAAGATCTCATTCTCTCATTCTGTAACCCTGCCTGGCGTGGAACTCACTATGTAAGCCCAGGCTGGCCTAGAACTCTTTTGTTCCTAATCCTCCTGCTTTGGCCTCCAGAGGGCTGAGATCACAGACACACGCTACCACACTGAGCCATGAGGATTGTCCTGACCCCTGGTCAACAGCTAATGCTTCTTTTTCTCCTTCCCAGGATCCCTCTGTGACCCAGCTGACCAATGCCCCTCAGGGTGGCCTGGCTGAATTCAATCCCTTCTCAGAGGTTGGTGACTTTGTCCTTTCTCTTAGTCGTGCAGTCTTCTGGGAGGTGGTGGCATGTGTGTTAGTGGGAGGTGCCAAGGTGTCTGGGGCAAGGAACGTGGCAGAGAAGAACGGCCCTGCAGAAGTTAATATCCTCAGGGGGACAGTCTGAGTGTGGACTTGGGGTAAGGTAAGAATGGAGACATTGCCAGAAGTCACTGAAGTTCTCCTGTTGGTTCTGTGACGTGGGCCTCTCTTATAGGGCAATGCCAGAAAGCCTTGTATCCCACAAGACCAGGAATGTGGGGTAGGGGTGAGGGTTAGAGGTTACTGTCCTCCAAACCTAAGCCTTATTGGCCAGAAACCTGCAGAAGAGAGCCCGCATCAGGCCCCTCACTGGGGGTTTGCCACCGGTAGAACCCACTCACTTCCCTCCTTTGTCCCACACAGACAAATGCAGCAACAACAGTTCCTGTCACACAAGTTCCTGGGCCCTCCCAGCCAGCAGTTCTCCAGCCCTCAGTGGAGCCAGCACAGCCAACGCCTCAGGTACAGGTTGAGAGTTCTTTGGCTTCTCCTGTGCAAGTGAGAATCACCCAGGTCCATAGTTGAACCCATAGGGTTGGGGGCAGCCAAGGGCCTTCACCCCTGAGGTGGCTTGTGAATTTCTTTGGAGCCAACCTGTGGCCCCACCCCCACTCTTGAAGTAAGCACTACTCACCGGGCTGGGCCCCGTGGTGTCTGCAGAGAGCATCTGGCCTGTTGGCCACTCCAGGTCCTTCTTAGGGCCCAGACTCTGTCTCTTTGTTTTTTAGTTTGTGGCACTGTCAATCAAATCCAGGTCCTCACTAACACTCTGTCACCAACCTGCATCCCTGGCCACTCTCTTTTTCAACCTCATTATTCCTGCCTTCTATCCTATTGGCATTGTCTTGTCACTGAGTCTGGTGAACCTTGTCTGCTTGTCCTGATGCCAGCCTCAGTCACTTCCCCGCCCCCACCCCCACCCCAGGCTTCTCACTGCCCTGGTGAGCATGGCCCACAGTGGAGTTGTGTATTGCAGCTCCTGCTTAGGCAGGCCAGCAAGTTTCTGCCTGCCCGATTCCTGGCAGCGGGTGAGCCCTCAGAGAGGCAGATGCTACTAGGAGGAGATAGTATTCCCAGGGACAGCTACATGCGAAAGCTTCCGAAGGTAGGCCTAGTGTAGATGAGCAAGAGGGTGGGCTGGGCACCTGGAGCCCGCAGGCTGGGTCCTAGGACCCTGTGAAATGACATGGTCCCTACGTGCAGGGTGATGGGATGCAGAGACCCTCCCTGCCTCTGTTCCAGTGATGGCACAGGGAGATGAACCTAGGACCCTCAGTGTGACACTGTATGGTCAATTCTAATCCCAGTGTCTGAAGTTCACCCCCCAGAGGCAACCTTGGCTCTCTGGAGAACAGTTTTGGTAGAATGTGTATGTGTATACACGTGCCTAGTTGTCATCCTGTGAGATGCCAGTGTACTGCCTGATCCCTCAGAGAGGACCATAGTCTCATTCTTCAGGAGGAAGATGGGGCCAACAGTGGTGGCAGCAGCAGGAGCAGGACCATGGGCCCAGTTCTACTCAGCCTCACCTGAGAGTCCCTGAGCTGCCTCATTAGAAGGCTCTGCTCTGCCTTGGCCCCTGCATGCCATGAAAGTCAGGCAGAGAAGGGCCATACATCATGGACTGTCCCCAGGGCATGGCCAGACATTGTTCAGGTGGGCCTGGGAGGCAGCTCCTTGGGCAGAGTAGGGAGGGAGGCTGCTTTGGTGTGAGTTACTGAGGCTCTGGTGTCGTGGCCTGCCTCACATTCTCCCTGTTTGCCGCTGGCAGCTTAGCATTGTTTCCACTTTGTACACATGCTTTGGGTTCTTCCCTTTAGCTTCGGGTCTCTGGGTTTCTGGCTTCAGGCTGGGCTCCTGTGAGGTCTTTCCCCTTTGCTGTTACCCAAAGGACAATATACTTCAACTTAGTCTGGATTACAGTATGGGGACTAGACAAGCCATGGGGGAGGGGGAGGAAGTGGAGAGTCTTGGCAAGGACTAAGGGGTCAGAAGTAGGCAGTGGGTCACTAGGCACTTGGCATGGTATTCCTTAGAACCCAAGGCACTTTATTGAGCAGGACTGCCTTTGAGACTACCTGCTAGGTCTTCCTGCCTGGGTGAAGTGCCTCTGCTGGCCTGCCTGGGCTAGCACTGTTCCTTTCTCATTTCTGGCTGTTCCCCGCTCCTGTTCTCTCTAGGCTGTTGCAGCTGCAGCCCAAGCAGGCCTGCTCCGGCAGCAGGAAGAATTAGACAGGAAAGCCGCTGAGCTGGAACGCAAGGAGCGAGAGTTGCAGAACACTGCGGCGAACTTACATGGTAAAGCAGACTGTTGGGGTCTAGCCTGCTCTCCCTGGCACAAGGAGTGCTCTGAGCTATCTTCGTGGGGGATCTTGCAAGGCTGTCATTTTGGAAGCATATTGGTTTGGGGAGCTCAGCATAGTGGCAATATCTGTAAACCTAGCATGTGCAAGGCAGAGGCAGGAAGATTACTCCAAGTTCCAAGCCAGCCAAGGCTCTAATACAGCAAGACTGCACCCAACAAAAGGAAGGAAAGGTGCTGGGTCTGGGTTAGAGGGCAGTGAGGCAGAAGCTAGGAGACCAGTAGAATAGGCCTGACAGGTGTGGGTGATTTTTACATTCCTTCCCGGCTCTGAAACTCTTTGATTCCCTGGGCCGAGAGTTCCATGCTAAAATTTCTTCCTTAGAAGGGGACATAAAAGCCAGGTGTTGGTGGTGCACGTCTTTAATCCCAGCACTCGGGAGGCAGAGGCAGGTGGATCTCTGTGAGTTCGAGGCCAGCCTGGTCTACAGAGCCGATTCCAGGACAGCCTCCAAAGCCACATAGAAACCCTGTTTCGAAAAACCAAAAAAAAAAAAAAAAAAAAAAGAAGGGGACATAAACAAGGTCCCAATGACAAACTTCACTCTGCAGAACCAATGAGTTTCATGGGCTTCCTTACAGGGCATGGGTGAGGGGTTACTTAGAGGGGTGTGGGTGCTCCTCCTCCAACAGGATGTCCCTGGAAAGTCTTACCCAGCAGGAATGAGGACTTCCCTGTAGTGGTGTTGATGGAGCCCCCTTCCCTGTAGACTCTAGCTCCTCCCCAAGACCATGTGGAATTAAAGCAGAATTGCAACAACATGTATAAGGGAGTGTGGATACTCAAATTAGGGGTACCTGACCCCCCATGAGGGGAAGTAAATGGTCAACAAACCCAGCTGGGGTAATAAGTTTGCTAGAGGGCGAGGCTGAACTCCCCAAGATGATGGTTGCTTGACTTGGAGGATAATCATCCTATACATGATTATGATGACAACCCTGGTTGTCCTGCTTATGAGTTGATCATTAATAAAAAAATAGTTTAAAAGGCATGTGCTAGCTCACCCTTTTAATTCCAGCATTCAAGAGATAAAAGCAGGCAGATCTCTGTAAGTTTGAGGCCAGCCTGGTCCACATTGAAGGACAGCCAGAGCTATATCACTGTCTTGAAAGAAACAAACACATTGTTTACGTCACTGGTTCTCAACCTGTGTGTTGTGACCCCTTTGGGTTGAAAGACCCTTTCACAGGAGTCACTTAAGACCATCAGAAAACCATGTACTTATGACTCACAACAGTAGCAAAATTATAGTTATGAAGTAGCAATGAAAATAATTTTATGATTGGTGGGTCACCACAACATGAGGAACTGTATTAAAGGGTTGCAGCATTAGGAAGGTTGAGAACAACTGATTAGGATATTTAGCTCTAATATAGTTGGACTTCATTATCTTGGAGTGAACTTGTGGGTATCTCTCTGGGTCCCTCTTTTAACTCACTTCATGTTCCACGAAGCCCCGAAACTCCTGAACTCTTTGCAGGGGCACCTCTGCAAGCTCTTCTTTGCCTATAAACTGGGCCAGTGTGTGCTCTCCTCCATGCCACTGATGAGGCTGAACCCTTTTTATACAGTGAGAGACAACAACTGGCCGCCCCTACCCTCATGGTGCCCGGTCAAGCCTTGCTTCTATCAGGACTTCTCCACGGAGATCCCTGCTGACTACCAGCGGATATGCAAGATGCTTTACTATCTCTGGATGTGTGAGTTCCAGGGTGTATTGGCAATGTCCCGAGATCCCTGTGTTTACTTTGGGCTTTGCTCCCTGGGGTCAAGACCTCTCACCCACTCTATCCTTCCCTGTGTTTGGGCTGACATGGAGAGGTTCGTTATGTCTTGTCTGGGAACCTGCCTAAGAGGGCCAGCTAGACTACCTTGAAAGGGAGAGGGGACTAACCAGAGACTTCTGTGTTCCTATAGAGCTCACCATACTGAGAGGCTCCACTTGGGTGAAGGCCTCCCCTCACAGGCCTCTAGTTCCAGCAGTGATGAAAAAAACTGTGCAGCTCCATTGTGGGCCTTTAAGAAAGGGTTATTTCATTCCCTGAGGATTATCCCTGGGTCTGCACCTCACCATGCCTGTCCCTGAAACCTAGATCTTCCTAAGAAAGCCTGGTCCCTGGTGTGAGGTTCCAGAGAACCAGGACTGGAAGCTAAGCTTGCCTAAGTGTAGACTGACATCCCCTACTATCTTTGCAGCCTCCCTCTTTTCTAGGGAGGGGCTTGCTCTGTGGGCACCAGTCCTCCAGCCACCTTGGGTCACTTTTCTCTCCTTGCCCCTTCCCAGTGCATTCAGTGACACTGTTTCTAAACCTGCTTGCATGCCTGGCCTGGTTCACAAGTAATGCCGCTAATGGAACAGCCTTTGGCCTCTCCATCCTTTGGTTTGTGATCTTCACCCCCTGTGCCTTCCTTTGTTGGTACCGACCAATCTACAAGGCTTTCAGGTAAGTGGAGCTAGTACAAGCTCTGGGCCCCATCACAGTCCTAGTGGTAGGAAAATGGCTTTCCTTTTCTCTCTGAGTCAGAGTAGACAAATTAAGAGCTGTTTACCTCAGCCTAGCCTATAAGTGAGATTTGCTAGAGGCCTGTCCATGAATAAACACAGGCAAATGTGTGACTGGGAACACCCCCCCCCCCCACTGCTGTACTGTTCCTGGGCAGACTTGCTGGTGGGTAGGGGACTCAGTTGCTGTGATGAGGGAGCATCATTCTGAGGCTGGTGGTGCTGTCCTTCGGATGTCAGATGCTATCTGTGACTCATCTTTATGATCCCAGCACCTGTTGCCAATATGTAAGCTAGCTCTGGGAGCATAAATGGATGTGTCTCTAAGACCCCCTGGGGATTTGGAATTATACTTCATGCTCGATGCTTTTAGGGCTGGGAGTCTCAGGCAGACCCTGAATTTCCACAGTATGCTGATTCGCAAGGATGCAGTGGTCAAAGCCAGGGATGGGGCTCAGTTGACAGAGTGCTTGCCTACCACGTGCAAAGCCTGGGCTCCATTACAGCTCCACATAAAACTAGGTCTAGTGGCACAGGCCTGTACTCCCAGCATTTGAGAGTGTAGAAAGGAAGGTCATTAGTTGAAGGTTATATAGGGAATTAAGAGACCATCCTGGACTTTAGGAAACCTTTTGTCTGTAACTAAAACAAAACAGCACACTAGTGGACGTACTTAATTCTTGAGGACTTTTTTTTTTAAAGATTTATTATTTGTTATGTATTCAGTGTTCTGTCTGCATGTATGCCTGCAGGCCAGAAGAAGGCATCAATACAGATGGTTGTGAGCCACCATGTGGTTGCTGGGAATTGAACTCAGGACCTCTGGAAGAGCAAGCAGTGCTCTTAACCTCTGAGCCATCTCTCCAGCCCCTCTTGAGGACTCTTAACCAGCTTGCTACTCCACAGATAGCCTTTCTTCCACTGATGTCTACAGTGTGTGTGTGTGTGTATGTGTGTGTGTGTGTCTGTTGGGGGCAGTTTTTTTTTTTTTTTTTTTTTGGTTTTACGAGACAGGGTTTCTCTGTATTGTTTTGGAGGCTATCGGTCCAGCCCGGCCTCGAACTCACAGAGATCCGCCTGCCTCTGCCTCCCGAGTGCTGGGATTAAAGGCGTGCGCCACCACCGCCCGGCTTGTTGGGGGCAGTTTTAAAGATTTTTTTTTTTTTTTTTGGTTTTTCGAGACAGGGTTTCTCTGTGGCTTTGGAGGCTGTCCTGGAACTCGCTCTGTAGACCAGGCTGGTCTCGAACTCACAGAGATCCGCCTGCCTCTGCCTCCCAAGTGCTGGGATTAAAGGCGTGCGCCACCAACACCCGGCTAGTTTTAAAGATTGTATCAGTGTTTTGCCTGCATGAATATCTGTGTGTCATATACATGCAGAGGCCAGAAGAGGGCGTTGGAGTTAAGACAGTTGTGAACCACCATGTGGATCCTGGGAAGCAAACCCAGGTTCTCTGGAAGAGCAACTAACTAGTGCTCTAAACCGTTGAGCCATCTCTCTAGCCCTTTTTTGGTTTGGGTTTTGGTATGTGTGTGTACATTCACATATACATACAGGCCACAGTGCACATACATATGTCAAAGCACAGCTTGTGAGAGTTGTCTCCTTTCATCCTTCGGGCTCCAGGATTGAACATAGAACATCGGGCTTGGCAGCAAGCACCTTCCCCTACTGAACCATCTCATTGGCCCCAAGACCTCTTGTGATTTCACTTCTTTCTCTCTCCACAGGTCTGACAATTCTTTCAGCTTCTTCGTGTTCTTCTTTGTATTTTTTTGTCAAATAGGGATCTACTTCATCCAGATGATTGGCTTGCCTAACTTGGGGACCAGGTAAGACCTGAGGGTTCAACTTCCTTGCCATTTCCTAGCTCCTAGAGAGCCTGTTCAACCATGGTGGAGAAAGGGTGGAGGGTACCTTATGATCTGCCTTGGTTCTCTGTTGTGTGATGAAGCATCTCCTAGGGAGACACAACACACACATCTGCTCGCCCCAGATAGGGAACCCACTGCAGAACAAAGTACTGATGCCACCAAAGCCTAACTTGGTGAACCAATACGTTTTATTAAGGTTATTTACAAGGATATGGTGAGGGGTACTTACCGGAGCAGAAATAACTCAAAGACAGCTGCATCACCAAAGCCACCATAGCATAGGTGACAGTCCACAAAGCTGGGAACCTGGAGTACACTGCATAGCCTGCAGGCGGTCCCATAAGTTGAGTGTTCTTTTCAAGAAATTCTGTCTAAATCACTGGTAGGCATCTGGCCTGGTCTCAGAGTGTTCTTTGCAGCTCAGCTTCCTTCAGCAAAGAAGTCTCTCAGCTTTTATCACTTACTCTGGCAGAGAGGGGCTTAGTGAATCTGGTCAGTTTCAGGGACTTCCTGAAGCTATTTTGAATTGTTTACCTTCCTGCTTGAGATTCCTATAGGATAGAATGTTTCAATCTCTGAGGAAATTCTATGCAACACCTCTTTCCTAGTCATCTTTTTCTTTTTTGTGGTTCTAGGTGTCAGACCCAGAACCTTGCACATGCTAGGAAATGCTGTCCCCAGCCACACTCCAGCTTCCCATTATTTTACAGTAGCTACTGTCTTTCCTTGTTATCTACATTCTGTAGTGTGTAGATGAGTCTCACTCTGGCCTGGGACTTAACATATTGCACAGGGTGGCCTCAAATTCATGGTGATCTTCTTGTCTGCCTCCAGAGAGCTGAGATTTCAGGTGTGAGCCACCATGTCACTTTGGGCTGTGTCTGGCACTGTATGGAAACTTCTTGTTTTTCTCCTGCAGCATCCTCCTAGGGACTGATGGATGCCCTAGCCTTTGAAGCCCTTTACCTCCCTCAAACTCACTGTTATTCCAACATGACCTTAAACTTCTTGTCATTCTGCCTCCAAGCTGTACCTGTTTGTTTTTAAGATTTATTTATTATATATACAGTGTTCTGTTTACATGTATGCCTGCAGGCCAGAAGAGGATGTCAGATCTCATTACAGTGAAAGACCTGAGATTATCAGGCTTCAGGCTGAATACCCCGGTGACGTCCTGAGCTCAATAACCAGACAGTTGGATGCAAACCGCAAGAGGTTTATTTTTTACACAGGCGTCTGTGAGCAATTCAGCAGCCTTAGCTAACTGAACACGCTGAGCTTTAGGACAGTTTTCTTTTTATATACATACTTTTGGCAAGCAAAGTAATAGGGGTATTGTAAGAAGTGGAGCTACTGTAGGTGCAGATCTGGGCAAGCAATAGGGGTATTGTAAGAACTCGGGCATAACTCATCCTTCCTGGAGAAACCACAAGGTCAAGATTAAACTTATCTTAACAGCCTGCTGGTGTCCACTCTGGACCAGATGTTCTTTTTAATTTGACCTTGTTCCCTGTCTAGGGGAAGGGACCTTGGGGAATTTTCCACTGAGGCAACGTTCTGAGTCTCAAAAAGGGGGGAGGTGTATTGAGGTTTTCAACAGATGGTTGTGAGCCTGGGTGTTGGGAATTGAACTCAGGACCTCTGGAAGAGCTGCCAGTGCTCTTAACATCTGAGCCATCTTTCCAGCCCGATCTGTTTGTTTTGTTTGTTTTATGTAGCACTTGGAATGGAATCTAGGGCCTCTTGCTAGGCAAGCTACATCCTTAGCTTCCATTTTACTTTTTCTCTCAGGGCTTTGTGACTGTAGGAGATGGGGCCTGTCTCCTTGGAGAGGTGGCTTGCCGTTCTGGAGCTTGTAGCTGGCTTGAGTGTTTTGGCTAACTTAGTCTCAGTTCAGAATTAATTTCCAAAAGAAAAGCTGGTGGCTGACGTTTTCCTTTCTAGCCCAGCACACAGGGAACATTGTAAAGAGGTCATGCTGGCATAGGGCTGAGAGCATGAGCCTAGAAGGGTGTCACGATTTTGGTCCCTTCCCTATAGCAGTTAGCAAGTCCAGAGTGTGGGGAGAGGGCTGGCTGCAGTAGCATTGTGAGCCTGAGCTCACTGCCGCCTGCTTCCTTCTCAGTCTGCTGTTCCAATCTGGACTCTTTTGACGTGTGGTCCAGTTTCATCCAGTTTCATCTAAACTGGATGTTGTTAGGAAAGCTAGATTGGCCAAGTGTGGATGGCCCATGTCTGTAATCCCAGCACTTGGGAGATGAGGCGGGAAGATTGAAAGTTCAAGGTCAGCCTAAGCTATGTAGTAAGTTCCGGGCCAGCCTGGAATACATAGAAAAACTCTGTCTCAAAAAACAAATGAGCTGGGCCTGGTGGCTCATGCATTTAATACTAGCACTCAGGAGGGCAAAGGAGGATGGATCTCTTCATTTGAGGCCACCTTGGTCTGTATAACAAGATCTAGGCCAGCCAGGGTTCATAGTGAGATGGTATCTCAAATCAACAGACAAATTAAAAAGTGGTGACGGGGTGGGGCGTGCTATGATTAATAACTGCTGTGTGCACCCTGGACTGGGAACGTGGAGTTTTGACGTCTGCTGCTGGCCCTGCCCTCGCTGTCTTGCACTCAGTGAGCTCTGCTGGCTCCTGCCTGTTCTTGCCTTCCCATAGACCTGCGACCATTGTATTTTCTCTTTGTGAATGTGTATGTGCATGTATGCAAGAGTTCATGTGGGGAGCGTATGTATGTACTCCTCTGTGTGGAAGACAGGGTCGTTCTTCAAGCACCATCCACCTTGCTACTTTCTTACTTTTTTACTCTCTCTCTCTCTCTCTCTCTCTCTCTCTCTCTCTCTCTCTCTCTCTCTCTCTCTCTCTCTCTCTCTCTCTCTCTCTCTCTCTCTCTCTCTCTCACTCTCTCTCTCTCTCTCTCTCTCTCTCTCTCTCTCTCTCTCTCTCTCTGTGTGTGTGTGTGTGTATGTGTGTGTGTGTGTGTGTGTATGTGTGTGTGTGTGTGTGTGTGTGTGTGTGTGTGTAATGCGTGAGTCCAGATAGAGATCAGATGATAACTTGGAGGACTCTTCTGTCTGCCACTTGGGTTCCAGGATTGAACTCAGGTTATCAGACTTGGCAGCCCGCACCTTTACCTGCTGAGTCATTTTGCCACCTCTCATTAGCCTGAAGTTTGCAGAAAAGGCTAGTTAAACCAGCGGACTTCAGGGATCCGCCTGTCTCTGCCTTCCTAGTGCTGCCTGGATTATAAGCCTAGGCTTTTTATATGGGTTCTGGGGTTCTAAATTCAAGTCTTCAAGCTTATGCTGCAAGCACTTTACCAAGCTCTCCTTTTTCTTTCTTTTTCTTTTCTTTTTTTTTTTTTTTGGAAAATAAGTCTGCCTCCCAATTGCTGAGATTACAGGTATAAAGCCACAGCACTCAGCTTTAATACACAAAAGGTTTTGATTTTCCTTTAGTGTACATGTACATGTGTGCAGGGACCCACATGTGAGAGTCAGTTCTTTCCTTCCAGCATGTGGGTTCTAGGGATCAAGCTCATGTCAGGGTTGGTGGCAAGTCGCTTTACTGGGTAAACCAGGTTTCTCTGGTGCTGTAATTTTCTATTGTTGCTTGTGCTTTTGGTGTCACACTTAAACCATCAGCAAATTCAAGGTCATGGCAAGTTACTTCTGTTTTGTTCTAAGAGTTTGTTTTTGTTACTTTGAGACATGGCCCTTGCTGTCCTGGGGCTCCCTATGTAGATCAGGTGGTCCTAGGACTTATATTTTCCTGCCTCTGCCTTCTGAGTACTGAGACTAAAGCTGTGTGCCACCCTGCCCGGCTTTTCAAAGAGTTTTATAGCCTCCACTCTTACAATTAAATCTTTGCCCTATTTTGAGTGGATTTTAATATATAATTGAAGTAAGAACCAGGTGTCCCAGTACCATTTGTAGAGACTGTGAGTTCCCCTTTGGGATGTTAAAACCTTTTTTTTATTCCTTTTATTTATCAGGGTGGGGGGCACGTGTGCCAGGACATGATGTGAAGGTCCAAGGATAAAATCTTCCCTTCTCCCATGTAGGTCTCAAGTATCAAACTCAATTACCAAACTTGGCGTCAAGTACCTGTGCCCACTGAACCATCTCATTGCCCCCCCCCTTTGGTTTTAGCACCTTTATTTAAAAAAAAAAAGTTAGACTGGGGTAGGAGGGATGGCTCAGTGGTTAAGAACACTGCTGCTTTTCCAGAGCACCTGGGTTCAATTCCCAGCAGCCACATGGCAGCTCCCATCTGTCTGTAACTCCAGTTTCAGAGGATCTGTCACCCTCACACAGACACAACAATGCACAGAAAAAATTTAAAATTTTTTTTTAATTTTTATTTTTTTAATTAATTACTTTATTTATTTATTTTGGTTTTACGAGACAGGGTTTCTCTGTTTTGGAGGCTGTCGGTCGAGCGTGGTCTCAAACTCACAGAGATCCGCCTGCCTCTGCCTCCCGAGTGCTGGGATTAAAGGCGTGCACCACCAACACCCAGCAAAAAAATCATTTTTAAAAATAGGTATATCTGGCCGGGCGGTGGTGGCGCACACCTTTAATCCCAGCACTCGGGAGGCAGAGGCAGGTGGATCTCTGTGAGTTCGAGGCCAGCCTGGTCTACAGAGCGAGTTCCAGGACAGCCTCCAAAGCCATAGAGAAACCCTGTCTCGAAAAACCAAAAAAAAAAAAAAAAATAGGTATATCTGGTCTCAGAAGCCTGTGGCATTGCTCTGTCTTCATGCTGTTCCCACACTGTTTTGATTACTGTAGCTTTGTTGTAAGTTTTGAACTCAGGCAGCACTGAGAAAAATCCCTTTACAGCTAAGGCCACTGAAGCTGTGGGGAAGCTGAGGTGACAAGGTAAAGGCAGCAGGCTGGCCAGTGCTCTGCTCCCCAGAATCCTCTGTGTAGAGCCAGTGTCTTCCCTGTGCCCACCCTCAGTCAGCAACATACACTGACCCTTGGGCTGATCCTGACAAGACAGTTGTCAGTCTCCTTTCTTGACCTCCCTGGGCCAGATTTCCGTGTGAGTCCACCTCTGAGACTTCAGGAGAGATCATGTTGGAGCGGTGTGGGCCTCTCGGTGCTCACACCCTGGTCTTTCACAGAGGAAGGTCACTGAAGCACAAGCTTCCCTGGGCTGCAGGGAGATGCCCAGGTGACGGCCAGGACACAGCCATCTGGGAGAAGTGCTCCTCGTGGGAGCTTCTGAGACTCAATCTTACCTCACCTCTGGCTTCTCCTTTTGTAGTGGTTGGCTCGCAGCCCTGTCTACACTGCACGATGGGCCCTTACCTGTGTCCATCATCATGATGGTAGTGGCTGGCTTCTTTACCCTCTGTGCTGGGCTCTCACTCTTCCTCCTGCAGCGGGTAAGTAGGGTGTGAGCTCCCAGCAAACACAAGTAAAAGGTCCATCTCTCCTGGGTGAAGTCCTCAGGAGCCCAACACCTTTGTCCAAAGCTCCTGGTAAGCACCCAGACAGGGTTGAACTCTTGGTGAACCCCTTTGGGAGCATACTCTGATGGCTGTGATTGCTCTGGGCAATTCTCACTCCAGCCTTGTTCCCCAGGTACATGCCTTCTACCGCCGAACAGGAGCCAGCTTCCAGCAGGCTCAGGAAGAGTTTTCCCAGGGCATCTTCAGCAATAGAACCTTCCGCAATGCTGCCTCATCTGCTGCCCGAGGAACCTTCCAGGGGAATTAATCTTCCTGACTCTCCTTCCCTCACCCCAGCGTCTTCTCTCACCTGCCCTCTGAGCTGCACTTTCCGTGGGTGCCTTATATAGTGCTTATGTCCAGCACAGACCTGGCAGGGATTTTGTCTTGTTCCTGTTCCTTCCTCAGTAGTCAGTAGTCAGGGTCCCTTCCACATAGGGAAGGGGAGGAAGGGACAGGGACAAGGGAAAAGAAAAAAATAACAAAGCTGTCTTTCCTTTTCTAATGGTGGATTTTCTGACGGTAGGATTTTATCTGGAAGCAGTGGGGCTGCTTCCCCTGAAAACAAATGTACTCACGTGCATGCGTGTTCACATCCCACACAGGATCATTGGTGGGCCTGGGTTCGCTGTACCAGGAATTTTCCACAGGCACCCTGGACACAACTCCTCCCTCTGCAGGCTTGACCTGTATTGGGGCCTCCACAGTCTCACCTTTTCATGCTTAGGCTTCATAAGCCTCCCCAGGGCTCCACTTTAGGTGAGCTGTGTTCTGGGTGATGCACAGAGATGCTCCTCAAATGATGCCTCAGGTGGACCCCACATGTGCCTCACAATAGCCATGCCCCTCTATGCCTGCTCTGTCCCGTGGTGGAATAGCACCTTGTGCCCTCTGAAATGAAGGCTAGCCCTTCTCTTCAGGCTTCTGAGTGAGGTTGGTTGGGACTTGGGGATCTAGAGGGACTGAAAACAGTCCTTCAAATTGTCCTGCCCACCCTCTGGTAGTCTGCTGAGAGGGTGGGTGTCATTTGACCGGTTTGTTTTGGCTTCTGCCCTCCTGAGGGATTCTGCCTCTCCGCCTTAGCCTTATTCCTGCCCCATCTTCAGCAATACTCACCTCTTACAACTCTTAGGGTGGCTGGAGGATGTCAGACCAGAGCTGTGTCCTGCAGGCAGGACTGCTGAGCCATCTTTCGGAGGGTTTCTCCCATACCCACAGTGGAGTCTAGGTCCCTTTCCACTTGTGCTGGAGACTCCACAGGTGTGTCACTAAAGTGACACTTAGGTCACTGTTGAAACCTGAACTCTGTGCTGTGTTAGTGCTGCAGGAGTTCACCAAGATGGCCAGCCTCCTGCCTCTGGGAACTGGGGCCCTCCTGAGGCTACCCTCATGCTGTCATCCCATTTATCCCTAGAGCCACTGAATGGTAATGACAGCCACCAGGGTTTTGTTAACTTTCTGGTATTTTCCTCCATGTACAAATGTATATGTCATGTCTCAATTTTTGTGCTTAAATAAAAATAAGATTTTCGGACAACACTGGCCCCGATGTCTCTGGTGGACTTGGGAGGGCTGAGGGCCTACTAAGATGAGGTGACAATTAAGATCCTTGGCAGCGGGGCTGGAGAGATGGCTCAGAGGTTAAGAGCACTGACTGCTCTTCCAGAGGTCATGAGTTCAATTCCCAGCAACCACATGGTGGGTCACAACCATCTGTAATGAGATCTGGTACCCTCTTCTGATGTGTACATGGAGGCAGGGTGTTGTATTCTAAATAAATAAATTAAAAAAAAAAAAGATCCTTGGCAGCTGGACTGTGGGAAACTGTCAAGCCACTCAACTCTGAGGAGAAACCCCTTCCGAGAGTGAAAGGCAGAAGGGAGGACCCTGGTAATGGCAACTTGGCCTCTTCCAAAGGAATTAAATTATTTTTAGCCAGGCGTGGTGGCACACACCTTTCGTCCCAGCCACTTGGAAGGCAGAGGCAGGCAGATCTCTTGAGTTCAAGGCCAGTCTGGTCTACAAGGTGAGTTCCAGGACAGCCAAGGCTACTCAGAGAAACCCTGTCTCGGAAAAACAAATTTTTAGAAATATTCTACTGTATGTGTTGTGTGTGCTCCAGGGCGCGTGTGGTGATCAAAGAACAGCTTGCTGGAGTAGGTTCCCTTCACCCAGTGGGACCCAGGGATCTTCTTGCCCCTCTGCTTCTGGTCTTAGAGGGCAGAAGGCCAGGCTCTTCCTCCCGCCCGCAGTGTGGGTGGGCCCTAAGATGCTGTGTGCTGAGAGAGGGTTTCCCATGTGATAGTGTCCTCAATCCTCGACCTACTTCCGCTACGCCCACTCAAGCCTGAGTATCTGAAAACCGGCCAGCCAGTCCTTGGCAGAAGGTGTCACCAAGCCCGCGGCAGGCAGGGAGGAGCTTCGGAGGGGAGGCGTCGAGCTGCGCTTCCGGCGGGCGGCGCTGGGGCCGTGCGGAGTCCCGCCCCGCCGCCCCTCGAGCGCCCCCACTTCGCGTCGGGCCGGAACCTGCGCCCCGAACCAGGAAGCACCTGGCGGCGGGCGCGGGATGGCTGGGCCCGGCTGGGGTCTTCCTCGGCTGGACGGTTTCATCCTTACCGAGCGCCTGGGCAGTGGCACGTACGCCACGGTGTACAAGGCCTACGCCAAGGTGGGTGTGGGCGGGCCGTACCCGAGGTGTCCCGGCATCGGACACCCGGCTCCTGTGCCAGCAAGCCCGGCTGGGTGACGGGCCGGCTGGAGCAGGAGAGAGGCGACCGCCTGGTCCCAGGCGGGTGGAAGAGGCCGGAGCTGACCGCCCCTCATAGGTTTAAAAACAAACACTCCAGATTGCTCTGGAAGGGTGGGCGAAGACCTAAGGAACCTGGGTGTCAGCGGCTGAAGAACCGGCTCCGCACGGAGGTCGCCTTAGGGGCTGGGAGGAGTCTGAGACCAGAATCCCAGGAGGCAGGACCAGTTGGAAGGCGGAGTGGCCAGCTCTTCCAACAGTGACTTTCCTTTTTTTCTGGCCACTCTAGAATGTACTGCTGTAGGTTAGAAACGGGGATGGGTTGGGAAGGCAGGATTCCAGAATCCAGATGTCTCATTGATTTGAGAAGGGGAAGCTGGGAAACTTGGAGGCCTGTGGAGAGTGGATAGACCCAGGCAGGGGGAGGTTTGCAGAGGGACCCAGGCCCCCTCAAGACAGAGACCCCAAACTTTCTGTCCCACAGAAGGATACTCGGGAGGTGGTAGCCATAAAATGCGTGGCCAAGAAAAGTCTCAACAAGGCGTCTGTGGAAAACCTCCTGACTGAGATTGAGATCCTCAAGGGCATTCGGCATCCTCACATTGTACACCTGAAAGACTTCCAGGTGTGAGCCTGGGGCGGGGCTCCCTCCAAAGGAGGCTGGAGGAGGGACGCTGCCTACAGCTGTCTCTTTACTTCCAACCACAGTGGGACAATGACAATATCTACCTCATCATGGAGTTCTGCGCAGGGGGTGACCTGTCTCGCTTCATCCATACCCGCAGGATCCTGCCTGAGAAGGTGGCTCGAGTTTTCATGCAGCAGCTGGGTAAAAGCCCACGGCACGCCCCGTGTTCTCTTCCCTCTGCCAGAGCCTTGCCGTTTCCCATGTCCCTAGCACCTGTGGGGAGTTCAGGCTGCCACATGTAGAACATGATGTAAGAACCCTGTAGAGTCTTCAGGGCCCAGTAGGTGGAACCCAAGAGCTTTAGTAAGGAAGAATGCAAAGTCCTAAAGGGCTTGGGCTTCTCAGGAGGCTCCTAGAAGGAAGGGGGAGGGGTCCGACAGAGAGTGCAAAGAGCAGGCGTGTGGGAAAACTTAGAAGTGACAGAGTCCCAGGTGGCACATGCCTTTAATAGTGGCAGGAGCCCGTGCTTCTGTGTACTCTGTAGACCAGCCGGGGCAAAACCGCAGTAATGGAAGCCCTCTGATGGAAGCCTGCGGCAGGGAACTAGGCTCTGACTTATTTCCATGGGGCGGGCTCCCCAGCTAGTGCCCTGAAGTTCCTGCATGAACGAAACATCTCTCACCTGGATCTGAAGCCACAGAACATTCTGCTGAGCTCTTTGGAGAAGCCCCATCTGAAACTGGCAGGTCTGAGTCGGGAGCAGCAGGGTGACGTTTTAGAGGGGCAAACAGTGAGTTCCTTGCTGGGCTCCCAGCACCCTAGTTCCTAACCAGTCCCTCTGTTAGTCATTGGTGATAGGTCAGGAAATACAGGGCTGAGCCCATCACCAAAAGGTAGCACCCGTTCTCAGGCTGCACCACTTAAGCCCTGCAGTGTTGGTGGAGTTAGGGTTCACTCTGGGTCAGAGTTGGTCAGAGCCAGATCATTCTGGCTCAGTCTGGAAATGATGCCAGTGTGTGACCAGCATCCAGGGTCAGTCTGTGAGCAGTCTGTCATTAGGATTAGGTCTCACTCAGCCTGGACAGCTGAGGAGAATATGAGCGGAAGGGTGGTCGTGGCCTCTGAAAACATTTGAAGAATGGACTTGAGTTTGGAGGCCTGAGAAAATGACCTAGCTTGGTCCTGGGGCGGGGTAGGGGGGAACTCAGAGGGCTTTCAGTGTACTTTGTGTTTTGAGATGGGCTTGTTTAAGAGGCCATGTGCCACGAGGAGGGTTTCCACCCCAGAGGGTGATATAGGTCGAGTGCTGAGGGCCAATAGCACAGGGGAGGGGCTCTGATTGGAGTCACAGTAGCAGCTGAGATTTGAGCTCTGTGCCTGGCCTCTTTCCTGCAGACTTTGGCTTTGCACAGCACATGTCCCCAAGGGATGAGAAACATGTGCTACGTGGCTCCCCACTCTACATGGCTCCTGAGATGGTGTGCCAGCGGCAGTATGATGCTCGTGTGGACCTCTGGTCTACGGGGGTCATCCTGTATGGTGAGACCTTTATTCCCTAGCTTTCCACCCTGATTACTCTGTATTTGGGCAAGGCTTCTCTGGGCCCCTCCTGGGTTCTAATGAGAATTGAGGGATTTTGGTTCCTTTCCCAGGGGTGAGCGAGGAGAGACTTAACCCTGTTTCCTTCCAGCCTCCCCTCTGCCTTCTTCCACAGAAGCCCTCTTTGGGAAGCCCCCTTTTGCCTCCAGATCATTCTCAGAGCTAGAAGAAAAGATTCGCAGCAATCGGGTTATTGAGGTGTGTCTTGCAGGGCATTGGCATCCACTGGGGAATGAAGGATTCAAAGCCCTAAGGTTCTTTTCCTTTTTCTTTTTTCTTTTGGTTTTTCGAGACAGGGTTTCTCTGTGGCTGTGGAGGCTATCCTGGAACTCGCTTGGTAGTCCAGGCTGGTCTCGAACTCACAGAGATCCGCCTGCCTCTGCCTCCCGAGTGCTGGGATTAAAGGCGTGCGCCACCAACGCCCGGCAGCCCTAAGGTTCTTATTCCACTGGTACAGACTGCAGTCTAGGCTCCAGGCCTTTCATGGTGGTGGGGCGTGTTCTACAGTGGAAGCCTAGAGTCTGGTCCATTCCTGAAGTCCAGATCAACCACAGCAGGAAATAAGTGACCTATGGGAGAAAGGCCATGATGAGCCAGACCCAGTCTTATAGTCCAGGGCTGGAGGCAAATTCCCATTTGATAGGGGCCTGGTAAAGGATGCTTGGCTTTCCTGCTGCTCATCACCAGGACCTGCCATGTTCTTTCCAGGTCTCAGATAATCCACTTACAAACATAAGCGCCTATGGGAGTTCCTAAGGGACCTTGGGCTTTGGGCTCAGCTGTTGGAACCCACTGTGATGTGGCCTTGATCTAATCCTGTGCAGCTCCCCCTTCGGCCCCAACTCTCCCTAGACTGCCGTGACCTGCTGCAGCGACTTCTAGAGCGGGACCCCAGCCGTCGAATCTCCTTCCAGGACTTCTTTGCCCACCCCTGGGTGGACCTGGAGCACATGCCCAGTGGGGAGAGCCTGGCACGAGCAGTAAGCAGACCAGTGGAGATAGGGTGGGCTGGGTCTCGTTTGTCCTGGTGGCCGCGAGGCAGGTGGGGTTCTGCCTGATGCTGGTTGGTGTGGCATTAGGAAGTTCGGTCTGACTGTTGATCCTCCCATCCCCCAGACAGCCCTTGTGGTGGAGGCTGTGAAGAAGGACCAGGAGGGGGACGCTGCTGCCGCCCTGTCACTCTACTGCAAGGCTCTGGACTTCTTTGTGCCCGCCCTGCACTGTGAGGCCCAGACCATTCCTATAACCTGGGTGCAGAAGGGGCAGAAATGGGGCCAGACTCCCCATTCGGTACCTTAGGGGACACGATGCAAAGATGAACCTGGAACTTGGTGTCTGAGGATTGCAGAGGGCTGACTGTGGGTGGGGCAGGGGTTCCCATACAGATTCCTCATATGAACCCTTCCCCTTCCTCAGACGAAGTGGATACCCAGCGGAAAGAAGCAATTAAGGCCAAGGTAGGGTGATCTCCCTAGGAGGAAATGGATGGCCATGGAAGGAGAGGACCCAGAGATCACAAGCCTCTGACAGATGGCACTCAGATTCGGAACCTCCTCTCTCATAGGATAGGGCTGGGGGAAGGGTTGGGTCAGATCAGTTTGTTTGATGTGTGGCCTGGTTAGTGTGAGGCAGTCACTGAGGACCAGATGCAAACTTGGATATGGGCACAGGCTAGGGGAACAGCCCTTAGCCTCTTATTCTCTTACAGGTGGCGCAATATGTGTCCCGGGCGGAGGAGCTCAAAGCCATTGTCTCCTCCTCCAATCAGGCCCTGCTAAGGCAGGGCACATCTGTCCAAGGCCTGCTTCGAGGTAGGCTTCAGTTCCTGACCCATGCACGCGTCTTGGCAACCCCGCTCCATCTTGACAGGGAGACTGAGGTGGACTTTCTGTGCAAAAACCACAGGCTTCTCCCCTCATTCTGAGCCTTTACTCTCACATCAGAGATGGCCCGTGACAAACCTCGCCTCCTTGCTGCCCTGGAAGTGGCCTCAGCTGCCATGGCCAAGGTTTGTGCTTTCTGGGAGGAGACCGGGTGGGATAGGAAGGAAACCGAGGGACAACGTGGAAGAATGTGTTGCCCCTCTGACTGTAGGAGGAGGAAGCAGGCAAGGAGCAGGATGCCCTGGACCTGTACCAGCACAGCCTCGGGGAGCTGCTGCTGCTGTTGGCAGGTAAGGCCCCACACCACTTCTGCCCCTGCCACTGACGGCCCTGGCCTCACCAGCTTCCCTCTCCTTACAGCGGAAGCCCCAGGCCGAAGGCGGGAGCTACTTCACACTGAGGTACTCAGTGGGGATGGGAGTCAGAGAGTGCGCTTTCCTCTCTTTTTACTCAGCTCGTGTGTGTGTGTGTGTGTGTGTGTGTGTGTGTGTGTGTGTGTGTGTGTGTGTGCTCGTGCGTGTATATCCTCTTTAGGTTACATATGGAGTTCCCCTGCTATTGGGTATTCTAAGACCCAAGGCCAGGGCTCAGAATAGTAAAGTCAGTAACTCGGGACTTCGGGTCATTGGAAAAACCAAAAGTCTGCTGACCTCCTGCAGGAGGGCCAGCTTCCTGAAGGAGGGAACTAATAGGGGGATCAGAGACCATGCATTCTGATAAGGCAGAGGCTCTAGGGAGCGGCGGGGTGAGGAGGCACTTGACTTGAAGCCCCCTCACTCTGGGCATGCCTTCTCTGGGCAGGTTCAGAACCTCATGGCTCGAGCTGAATACCTGAAAGAGCAGATCAAGGTGGGCATGGATGGGCCACACTGGGCAGTGGGTTGTGGGTTCTTCCTCTTTGTGGTTGTGTGTGCACTGTGACTTCTGAGTCTAGCTGTCCGCCTTACCCCTTGCCCTACTTTATGGCCCACAGATAAGGGAATCTCACTGGGAAGCTGAGACACTGGACAAAGAGGGACTGTCCGAGTCAGTTCGTAGCTGTGAGTCCTGCCCTGGGGTCTGACAGCCCATAACAGGGCTATAGGTTCTGCCTCTCTCGCCAAAGACCTAAGCCTGACTTTTCCTTTTAACCTCTCTTAGCTTGCACACTACAGTGACACTGGAAGTACTGGTGGATGGAACACAAGCCTAGAGAGAAGCTATGTACCAACCCAGGTTCATGCCTGGGCACCTGGTACCTCCAAGATGCCCACATCCTAGTTCCCAGAGTTCTCTGAATGTTCTCCACCCCCAGAGGACCTGGTGGCTGATGGACTGTGCCAGGTGTACTAAACTCTGGGAGAATTACTCTTTTGTTTTGTTTTTTTGCTTTTTTGGGTTTTTTTGTTTGTTTGTTTTGTTTTTATTTTCGAGACAGGATTTCTCTGTGGCTTTGGAGGCTGTCCTGGAACTTGCTCTGCAGACCAGGCTGGCTTTGAACTCAACAGAGATTCACCTGACTCTGTCTCCCAAGTGCTGGGATTAAAGGTGTGCGCCACCAATGCCTGGCTCCTGGGAGAATTACTTTAATATGGCTGTTATTAGGTGACACTGACCTAAGCCTGCTGACTTCAGAACATCATCACACCATGTTTTTTGCTCTGCAGAGAGTACATCGTGCCTCTTCAGGGCACTTCTGTTCCTTCCCTGCTACCAGGAAGCTGCTGCACCTGGGCCAGCCCATCCTGGGAGCCTTTATTCCAACCCCACTCCCGTTTTGCACTGGAATGGACACTCCAATACCCCTCAGGGACTACCTACCCTACAGTATGCATTCAGCCCTGCAGAACTCTCCAGTCTTCCTGGGAGCACACACCTGCCATCCTTTCAGTACTTTAAGACAATCCTTCATGCATGAAAGTCCTGTCCTTTGTAGGAGTGAAGTACATGTGAGAATTCCAGACCTGTCCCTGCCTTGGCATGGAGGAAGGGTCCTCATCTCTCCTACTTACAGCGGTTTTTTTTTGGGGGGGGAGGGATATGCTACACTAGTCATATAGTGGGCCCTGTACTAGAGCTGGGGCTTGCTGGGCCTGGGTATTCCCTTCTGTCCTATTAAGCCATGGGTATTTCCACAGCTTATACCTGGTGTGAGCTGGAGCCAAATTTACATATCTGGAATTAGTGGAAGTTTCTTTTTTTTTTTTTTTTTTTTTTTGCTTTATCAGGGCTATGCTTTTAATTTTTTTTCTTTTTTTTTTTCCTTTTTTTTAAATTTTATTTTCCAGTTTAAATTTAGATAAGAAACAAGGTTGCTTCACAAGTCAGTTCCAGGTCCCTCTCCCATTCCCTCCCTCCCTCCCTCCCAAGCCCTCCCCCCCTTCCCCCCAGAAGTTTCTTTTTTATATCATTATGTTGTTTCAAATTTTTGCGTTGAAGGCTGACTTTTGAATAAGGAACTGGGGAGCTATTCTGCATCAGATAACTCCAAACCACAAGCTGTGAGAGTTTCCTTTTTCGTGTGTGTGTGTGTGTGTGTGTGTGTGTGTGTCTGTCTGTCTGTCTGTCTGTCTGTCTCAGGGGTTATTTCTAAAGTCAGAGACCATTGGTGAGTTCTAATCATTCTACCCTTAACTGCCTCCTTAGGGCAAAGTAGAACATTCTCCTTGCTGGAGGCTGGATGTATGTAAAGAATGCATTTATTGTTTCTCTATTAAATTATTTTCCATACTTAGACATCTCTTCTTGCCTTGGAAAAATGTGTGAAATGGCCCTGCTCCTAACCCAGGAAAAGCTGGGGAACCTGACTAGACTAGGGTGGTCCCCAAGGGAAGTGACAGTTGCATATCTCCCTTTCGTCTCTGAGGACCCACTGACTGCCACCATCCCTGCCTGCCACCAGTGTGTGTTGGGGGCAAGGGTGCACAGGCCTGGGAGCCCAGCCAGGCCCATGCTCTGCATGTCTCAGGTCGTGGCAGATGGCAAGGCCGCTAAAACCCTCTCCTCTCTACACCCCACACTGCACACTCCATCCTGTACCCGTGTCCCCGGACTCATTCCTCCTCGATACGGGCCAGTGAGTGAGCAACAAGCTGGATTTTAGGAAAAGGGAATCTTTTAGCGTTTCTTCTCATTCCCCCAAAGATCCCTTGACTGGGGTAATTTCCAACAGTCTCTTGCCTTAATTATTCTCGGGCCTATTAACCATGAGTCTGATACAGGAGGGGCCAAGTCAGAAAGCATGAATTTTTTGAAGCCTTTGGCCTAGCCATTGGGGGGCAGTGTGGAACAGTGTATAAAGACATTGCACGAGGACAATAAAGTTATTTTCACATGTACAGAGAAATACATATTTGGAATTTTCTCTGGAAGCGGAGCAGATGAAAAGTTTCAATAAGAAAAATTAGGGAAAGGAAGGGGGGCATGAATGGAGAAGATTGGTTGGGAGGGAGACAGGATAACAGGATAGGATAACAGAAGGGTAAGGGGAGGGACATTGTGGCTTTAGACCATTGCTTATTGTGATACCTGCACTGGCCAGCTGTCTAGGAGCAGGGGCAAGGGCATGGGAGTCTGAGGCTCTGGGAAGGGCTTCTCCTGGGTGTTGGATTGGTGTTCTCTGGGAAGGTCCTGTTGCTAAGCAACCTATGAAGCAGGTGGGAGGGGGCTCCAGAGAACTTTTCTGGTGGCACAAGCCTAAAGGAAGCTTAAGATCTGTTTTTCAAATGTTTTTCATCTGAGAGGTGGAGAACTGCTGCCACTTTGTGCCTTCAAGACTTTCAAAAATGTCCACCCTGGGGCTGTATCCCCTTGTCCTCCCATCTCTACTCACCCAGCACAGACTGAGCATGGAACTCCCATTTTCCCAGGGGCCTGTCCTTAGAGGAGCATATAAGCCTTTGAAGTAGACCAAGGGACCCAGGTGTCTCTGGGCCCAGCCTGCAACCCCCCCAACACCTTTTCTTTCCTTTTTTCCCCTACTGGGACTATAGGAAAGGATATACAGTTTTAGCTCATGAAAGTGATCTGGAAGGAGTCTAACCCCAGAAGCCAAGTTGCCATCCCAGCCTTCCTTAAGAGGCATATGGCCCCCACTATGAAGCTGAGGCAGGAGGGATGAGACACATCAATGACCACTTTTCTCCATAGTAATCCACACTATCAAGCGATCACTTGAAACACCAAACACACAGAGACACAGAAACAAAGCTATGTCCAAGCTCCCATGTAGACCTACATTTATGGTTATAGAAATGGAGGCACAGGCCTTGCTGAGTGGGGCAGAGGCAGCCTTAACCCTGCTAGACCCTGGCCTGTGGCCTCCCTACACCTCACACAATCTCTGGGATTAGCAATGTCTGGCAGTCACAGGGTCAGAGGCAGGATAGTGGGCTCCACAGCTCTCCGGCCCTGTTGCAACCTCAGCTCTATGGCACAGAGGGCAGACACTCCCTCCTCCCAGTGCTGGGCTGAGCGTCAGCTGGGTCAATAGGCACTGTCAGGAGCTCAGCTGGACAAATGAATATGCCCCAGATGTCCCCAGTGCCTGCCTAGGGCTTCCAGTGTCTGCAGAAGGACCATCTGGCTGTTGAGAGAAAGGGAGATCCCGCACATTCCAAACCCTGGCCACCCTCCCCACCCCCGCCCTGGGAAACAGCTGGCCTTAGAAAGCCACTTGTTATTTCTGCACTCCTCTTCCCACTGGGAACTGGGCCTGAGCTGCCTGGGTGAGTGGGAGGCAGGAAAAGTGGACTGGAGGCCCCCTAGGTAGGGTCCCGAGGCGCCGCCGATTTCCCTGGAATCCTGTGTGTTGTAGAGCCAGAGACCTTGACGTGTGCGCTGTGGGGCAGGAGGAACAGGCTATGTGTTTTGATCTCCCTTGTCCTGGGATATTCTTTCCCGGAATCCCTGAACAATTTTGTGAATTCTTCTCATTTTTCCTTAAGAAATCTACACTTGCTCGGGGGGGGGTAGGGAAGTAAGGAGACCTGGGGCCAGAAAGACACTGTTTCATCATCTCTAGACATTTCCTGTGTCCGGCAAGGCAGAGAAGGAAAGAGGAAAGAGAAAGCACCAGGGCAGGAGGGAAGAGAGGGCCTGAGGCTCTGTTACAGGGGAAATGTTCGTATCTGAAGGGTGGGCCTGCCCTGGAGCATGTGACTGTATTAAATGGGAGTGGAAACAGGATGGGAGAGCTGGAACTTGAGTTGGTTACCTGCAGGGCCTGTATCGAAGATGGCTCCGGCTTGGCTGCGTTAGCCATTCCCTGTGAAGTGCATGGAGCCAAGAATGAGGATAGCATTGGGGGACGCAGATGAGCACATGGATGGACAGAAAAATCCAGTAGCATTTCTGACAAAGATGGGGGTGGGGCTCAGCCTGCCCACCTTACCTGTCTTTACCTGAGCTTCAGACTGGTTCCTTTGCCCTGGAGCCTCCTTTACTCCATTCCAGGGACACAACAGACTGGTCAGGGACTCATGGAGTTCCTGGGATGTGAGCAGGGAATCATTGGAGAGGCAGAGTCTCCTCCCATTTGACCTCAGGCCCAAAACAGCCCTGCTTTGACAGAGCTCAGTGAGTGTCCCCAAGCACCCCTACCACCTGACCTGCTATGCTGGCCTCCTTCTCAGCCAGCAAAGCACTGAGGGGGAAGGGGCTGTCCAATTCCATTAGGCAGAAGGCCCCTGAGGGCGGAGGCCTGACGTGGACCCTGCTGTTGATGCTGCTGAGGCAGCCCATGCTCCCCGCACCCTCAGCTCGGGGCTCCTCTGGGAAGGTCAGAGAGGGTTTTGTCCAGTAGCTGCTAAGCCTTCCCCAGGGGGTGGACCAGGAGCATCTCAGAGACTCTCTAGGACATTCAAAGGATGCCCAGTGTGACAGCCCCGAGCAGCCACCCCCGCACTTCTACTCTTATTTCATCAGGGCCTAGATCCCTTCTGTCCTCATCCCTTAACTTCCCTTCCTCTCTGTCTTCCACCTCAACATTACCTGCTGTCCCTTCTTCTTATTTTACAGGGAGACTCCTGTAAAATAATGGAAACTTTGCCCTTGAAAACCAACTGCTTTTCCTACCTGTAATAGTAATGGCTTCCCCATAGGCTAGCACTTAGATGGCAAGGCCAGGAGGCACCGGGTGCCTGTAGCATTGCCTAGCAAGCCCCTGGGATGACCCACTGAGCAGCTATTTGGAACTTGCAAAACACCATCCCCCAGCTGAGCGATGGGCACACGCCTTTAATCTCAGCACTCAGGAGGCAGAAGCAGGCGGATCTCTGTGAGTTCAAGGCCAGCCTGGTCTACAGAGCAAGTTCCAGGACAGGCTCCAAAACAATACAGAGAAACCCTGTCTGGAAAAACCAAAAAACAAAACAAAAACAAAAATAAACAAACAAAAAAACCCCACCATTCCCCAACCTGCCTCCCAGCCACCAGAGAGTGTGATGACATTTGGAGTCTTCATTTAAGAAACCATTTCTCTCTTCTGATTCCTTACTAAAGCCATATATAGTGTTGCTGCACATTTGTAATCATAGCACTGCGGAGGCTAAATAAGGAAGATTAAAGTTCAGACTAGTCTGGGATATATTTGATAGTGAGATCCCCTCTCAAATACAAAGGGGATGAGAGATGGTTCCATGGTTAAGAGCACTGGCTGCCCTTCCAGACACAGATTCAATTCCCAGCACCCCACAGCAACTCAAAACCATGTGTAGCTCCAGTTCCAGTGGTATCTGACGCCCTCTTCTGGCCTCCTTGGTCACCAGGCACACCCACAGTGCACATACATAGTTGCAGAAAAACATACACATAAAATAGTAAAATCAAATTAAAGTTAAAAACACCAAACATAGACGGTGAGGATGCAGACCAGTTGGTAAGAGTGCTTGCCTAACATGCACAAAGGCCTTGGTTAGATTCCAAGAACAGCCTAAATTGGGTATGGTGGCCCATTCCTGTAATCAAGGTACTAAGGAAATGGAGACAAGATCATCACTGCCGTACATGAGACTGTGTCTCAAACAAAACAAAGTAACATCAGTTCGGACCCCCCCACGCACACACACACACACACACACACACACACACACAGAGACAGTAATTCATTGCCTAAACACAAACTCTTTGAGGCCACCTCCCTGCCAGGTGCCAGGAACTAACATTGCCTTTACCAGTGGATATCACGACTGTTGGTCCTTCCACCTCTGGTTTTGTTTTTTTTTATTTAATATTTTTATTTATTTGTTATGAATGCAGCACTCCATGTATGCCTGCAGGCCAGAAGAGGGCACCAGATCTCATTACAGATGATTGTGAACCACCATGTGGTTGCTGGGAATTGAACTCAGAACCTCCAGAAGAGCAGCCAATGTTCTTAACCTGTGAGCCATCTCTCCAGCCCCCACCTCTGTTATTTTAAAGAATGTGTTACCACGACTGATAGAGGGCAATCTTTAGGGTGTGGGTGTAACTCTGTGGTAGAGCACTTACTTGCCTTAGAATGCAGGGTGTGAGGCCCTGGGTCCCCAGCACTACCAAGGGGGAAAAGAAAACAAATGACCACTCTTGGAAATCCATATTATTATTCTTGGGGAAGAGCATTCTTCATTTTCCCAAGAGCAACACAGGCTCAGAGAAGCAAAGGACCTACTTAAGAATACACAGCAGGGGCTGGAGATATGGCTCAGTGGTTAAGAGCAGTGGCTGCCCTTCCAGAGGTCCTGAGTTCAATTCCCAGCAACCACATGTGGCTCACAACCATCTGTAACGAGATCTGGTGCCCTCTTCTAGCATGCAGACATATGTGGAAGCAAAATGTTGTATTCATAATAAATAAATGAATTAAAAAAAAAGAATACACAGCACTGCCAGGCTGGAGCATAGTGACCCTTTCTTCTGTTTCGTGAGAGGATACTACAGGACAGGTGTTGGAAGCAGCAGCCCTCTCTCTAACCTCAGGACCACCGCAAGGCCCCCGCCCATGCACCTCTCCATCCAGCTGGCTGCCACACCCTCCTCTAACCCTTGGTGCTTAGACTTCCTTCATCCAGCCCACAGTGCATCATCCTCTTCCTCAGTGAAGCCCCTGGCTCATGTATGGCCCTGAGAGGGCGCTCTTACAGGGGCTAACATTAGACTGGGTCCCACGCAAGCCCCATTTTCTCGTTCCTCCTAGGGCCCTCTGAAACTGCAGGTGCACAGGTAGAGGATACCCCTCCAAGGGCAGACCTGGGGCCTGTGAACTCCAAGTCAGCAGTTAAGTGGGAAGATAGTCATGCCATTTGGAATCTTTATTTTTCCACTGAACGAGAAGAGGAAATTCCAACTATGGAATCCAGAGAATTCTACAGGAACAGAACAAAATTTGGCTGGGCCCTGGGCCCAGAGAAGATCTGGAGCTGCTTGAGCTACTGTTCAGTGCCAGCTCCATCCTTGGCTCTCCGCCCCGCACACAGCATTGCTCCATTCCCAGAGCCCACAGTGGCAGCTGTGTGATGCTGTGGCTGCAGCTGCTGCCCTACCCCATAAGGGATGCGGGCTCTCTTCTGAGTGGCCAGGGATGCCAATCAGGAGAGAATTTCAGAAATCACTCAGTCTATCCCCATTTTACAGATGATGAGATGAAACCCAGGAGGAGCAGCTTCTAGGATGATAAAGGTAGTAGGGCTAGGATCAGGCCCCCTATGTGTCCAGAGTGTCTCTGAGCATCCAAGAGCTGGTATCTGGAGGGCTGGGAACCCAAGGGACATGTGTCTATGTGTGCCAGGATGCATCTGTGGCGAATGAGCCAGGGCTTCTGTGTCCTTCTGTGAGTGCTCTTGTGTGAAAGAACAGGAGACTGTACCCAGAGAGGGCTGGGCTAATCCTATCAACTTGGGAAACTTTCCAGGAAGAAGAGGGACAGAGGGAAGAATGGGAACTTGGCTGGCAATAGAGAGGGAGAGTCAGAGCCTGGGCTGGACATGGATGAGAAGGCTCTGGGGCTAGGCTGGGTCAGGGGGAAAAAGCCCAAGATGGAGTGGAGGTATCTGGAAGTTGAGACACTCTCTTAGCCCTCATGTGAGACCAGCCCTCTGGCCATCCCAGAGGCAGCCCTGGGGGAAGTAGTCACATGATGTGGCACTTCTCAGCTGATTGCTTGAGGTCCCCTAGTGTAGTTTGGGCCTTGTCCTTGAGTGAACTGAGGTCCAAGCCAGGGAGGCTGGCCAGCTGCCCCAACACAGAGGCCTTATCCTCCTCTTCTTCTGTGTCCTCCTCGATCATCTTGGCTAACTCCCGAGGCAGCTCCACATCTCCACCTGCCAGCTGGATCTGGCTTTCATCTGTCTCATTCTGAAGGGAAGAGAGATGAGTCAAGGGTGGAGGTTTAGGAGGACCTAGCAGGCTTGGTTCTGGGACCCTGGATTCGTGGAGTCCACATTCCAGTAAGGTCAGCATCTGCCCCCACATCTGTCAAGCCTTCCATGGGTGCATGCAGAGACTTTGCATTTGAAACTTGCAGCTTTTGCACTGCCTTACTCACCTGAGATACTGAAGGACTAGCAGAGAGACTAAATCAAAAGGAAAACGTCACTCTGTTACAGCCAGCTGAGTCATGTGTTGACTGTGGCTAACAAGACTGAATGGCACAACAAAAATTGTGATGGGGGGCTGGAGAGATGGCTCAGAGGTTGAGAGCACTGGCTGCTCTTCCAGAATTCCTGAGTTCAATTCCCAGCAACCACATGGTGGCTCAAAACCATCTATAATGAGTTCTAGTGCCCTCTTCTGGCATGCAGGCAGAACACTGTATAAATAATAACAAATCTTTTTTTAAAAAGATGAAACACCTTTAAAAAATAGTGATAGGTACCTTATATCAATACCTAATATATGGTTGACAGCAACCTAGGTGCCTTTAACATTTTTTATATTTATTTTATTATTTATATGTATGTATGTGCATGTGTGTGTGGGCACCCATGGAGGCCTGAAAAGGACATCAGACCCCTTAAGCCAGAGTTACAGACAGCTGTGAGCTTCTGACGTGCATGCTGGGAACTAAACTCCAGTCTTCTACAAGAGCAACAAGTGGTTTTAACCACAGAGACATCTTTCTAGCACCAAGAATGCTTTTACTTTTTGCAACTAAAAAATATCTAGGAAAATGCCAGTAATGATGGCACACATCTTTAATCCAAGCAGGCAGACAGAGGCAGGCGGATCTCTGAGTTTGAGGCCAGCCTGATCTACAGAGCTACAAAGCAAGTTCCAGGGCAACCAGGGCTACACAAAGAAACCCTGTCTCAAAACAAACAAAAATTAAAAAAAAAAACAAAATTAGGAAAAGCCAAGAGTGGTGACAAATATCTTTAACTCCAGCACTTGGGAGACAGAGGCCAGTGAATCTCTAAGAGTTCAAAGCCAGCCTGATCTACCATTGCAAGTTCCAGGCCAGCCAGGGCTGCATAACGAGACATGTGTCAAAACAAACAAACAAAAACTAGGAAAAAAATGAGAAGTGGACCGCAGCTGTGATCTTAGCACTCAGGAGTGGAAGCAGAAGGATCAGGAGTTCAAGGCCATCCTCAGCAACATGGGACCCATCATCTCTACTTGCCAAATTAAAAGAGAAAAATGGAGACTCAGAGTTTTTAAACACTTTGCCTAAGATCATACAACTATGAAGGGAATGGTAAGCTAGATTCAGGCCTGTCACTTTTTCCAGTACCTGTACTCCTTTTGCACCTACTAAGAGCCACCATGCTCCCCTAGGCCTCTGAGGAGTCTTCTTCTGTGTCCTACACAGGTGCAAATCTTGCCTTGGCTGCTAGACTCAAAATTCCCTCATGGCAGAGTAATGTCTCTTACATGTTTAGTGTAAGTTATGACCCCATTGCTACCTGGACTTTCAAAAATGCAGACTTTCTGAACCAGGCTTGCCTTTGAGAGACTTATGGGAAGTCAGTGGCAGCCAGGGGCTCAGTAAACATTGTTAGATGGGTAAATGTGATACAACATATTTGATTTCTGAACTCAAGTAGAAAATCAAGGCCAAGGCTATGGCACCCTACTCCTTGGAGTCTAGAACAACAGCTCTGGGCACACAAAGGTGATATTCTGGGAAGCGGCTTGTCCCATGTAAGAGTGGCACATTTGTGTCTAGAACAACAGCTCTGGGCACACAAAGGTGATACTCTGGGAAGCGGCTTGTCCCATGTAAGAGTGGCACATTTGTGTCTAGAACAACAGCTCTGGGCACACAAAGGTGATACTCTGGGAAGCGGCTTGTCCCATGTAAGAGTGGCACATTTGTGTCTAGTGCTGCAACATCTTGGGGAGCATGGGGCAGAGGCTTCCCGAGACAAAGACCGGCTAAAGGGGTACTTTGTTTTTTGTATATAGACCCTGTGTCTTAGAAAATAGCCCAACGGCTGGAGCTGAGCTTTCACCCAGGGGCTGTATGACCTTAAGAGTCTCTTAGTCTCCCTGAGCTCAGTTTCCTCTTTCACAAAGGCAGTGACAATTACTTAGCAGCTTTATTGAGATGGCCAGGAGAGGACATGAAGGTTAAGTACCTGATGCACAGAAAGGAAGAGTCATGTTCTCTCCCCCTGCCAACTCTCCAAATGTATTCAACAGCCACGAAAGAGCTCACCCCCTTACAGAGCTGTCTTTCTAACTCCTCTGTGTCTTCATGGGCCAGCACTGACCCAGCTTGGAGAGATGGAAGTGAAGGGAAGAAATGACTCTGCAAACACAAACCTGTAAGCTTCCAAAGGCCCAGGGTCTACCTCAGCTCTGAGTGTGTGAATGAATGAAGGAGTGAGTGACTGAATGAATAAGAAGAGGAAAAATGGAGGAGCCCTGAAGAAATCCAGCTCCCAATGCTCAGGGTCCCAGGAGCACCTCACAGTTTAGACCCTGGATACCTTGGGCAGATGGTATTTGTCTCTGAAGTGACTTCGCAGTGTGGCCCGTTCTGCCTTCCTCTGTGTGAACTGTGCATCTCGCTCCATCCTGCGTGGGAAAAGGACAACAGTTGGAAAGTTGCCTCAGGGGTTGAGAGAAGGTGTGGGCTGTCTGCAAAGGAAGGGCTAGAATGGTCTGGGAGACCTGGGAGAGGCTGTATGGGTTCTCCAAGCCCCAGCTGGCCTGTGTCCAGTCATCTCTGACTGGCCGGCTTAGCTTTTGTCACCAGCCGATCACAATGTCCTTCCTCTGTATTCTCTACTGCTGCCAAGGGACAGAGTTGACTGGGTGGCAGTCTGACTCTCTCTCTCTCTGAAGATCCTAATAGATGTCCTTTGCAATTGCCGACTGGGGTCTATCGTTCCTTCTCTGATAAGCTGTGCGGAGTGGGCAGTGAAGGTATATGTGCAAGGGTGGGTGCCCTTCAGTAAATCACTTGCCTTCCTCTGCTGTAAAGCGGAGCTGAAATTTTGCAACTCACGAAACAACCAGGATTAATGACAATAGCATTTCATGAAGATTTGCCGTGTGCTGTACTAAAGGGTTAACATTCATGAAGTCATTCAGCTTTCAGGAATATATAAAGCATATATTGTGATTACCTCTCCCATTTTCCAGAAGGGGAAAGGCATCACAGAAATGCTAGGTGACTTTTTTTTTTGAGACAGGGTTTCTCTGTATTGTTTTGGAGGCTGTCCTGAAACACGATCGGTAGACCAGGCTTGGTCTCGAACCCACAGAGATCCACCTGCTAGGTGACTTTTTAAAGTTACTCAGCTAATAAGCAAAATGAGGCTCTGAGCCAAGCAACTTCACCTCAAAGTTCAGACCCACCTCACTCTGTCTCTACCCTAGAACTACTGCACACAGTAGGCTCAGTATCTACCAATAGCCCCATTGTGGACATGTCCCTGTGACTCTGTGCCCTGCCTGATAAAAAGCACTTTTCTTACAGCCTCAGGCTCAGAGGAGACCCAGTTGGAAGACGGGCGGTTAAGACCAGATCGGATTAAAGGATTACCTATTTCACCAGAGCTGCACGTGCACCCCCACTCCCCCAGGACACTCATCACCCTTCCCCCAACTCCCCTGGGTCAGAGGATGAAGCTGGAACAGGGTCCTGTGTTTGAAAATGAGATGGTTGTGAAAGTAGCCCACAGGGCACCTCCCTTCCTCTTACCATGTTTAGGAGATGTAAAGGGGAGCTCTGACCCAGGGGTGGGCATAGCAGCGGTAGTGTATTTGTGTGCAGGTCGCAGGAGCGAAGAAGGAATTCCACTTACTTCTCCTCCACCAGTTGCTTCTGATACTCCTCGTACTCTTCTCGGCTCATGCCCTGTGCTTCAGCTGCAGACTTGTCTCCATCCCCCTTGTCCTCGCCGCCCCCCAGGCTCCCGGTGAGGTTCTTCAGCTGGCCGCCCACCATGGTCTTCACCATGAACGCCATGGTCTTCTCTGGCCACTGTACCAGGCGCCTGGTTCGTCGGCGCCTACTTCAGCACTAAGTCCCAGGGACAGCTCCGGCTGCGAGCTTGCGCCCCACGCTTTGCGCACCGCCCCTACTTTCCCAAACCCCTCCTCACTGGGGGAAGGGGGAAGTGGGGGGGCATGCACGGGGCTGAGAAGCCTGGACCACGTGCCCGCTCCTCACTCCCGCCTTGCCCACGTGCCTCCTTTAGTGCCAGCCAAGCTCTGCTGGCTACTGCTGACAGCTGATTAGGGCTTGTGGTGGTGGGGTCGCTGGGAGAAGGGGCTGCGCTGATATGTGCCTTGATCCCTGCAATGTCCTCTACCCCTGGGTCATCGAGAACCAGGTCTTCATCTTGGAGCACCCGGTAGCGTCAACAGCCAAACACCCCCCAGCCTTGGGACCCACTGCATCCTCCTTCTACCCCACCTCCAAGCTGTTGACCCTAGCAGCCGCCTTAAAGCACTCAAGGCTGGGAAGTGGGGAGACCTCAAGAGCTTGAGCAGGAATCCCAGTTACATGGTTCGGTGAGTTTGCGCTTAGTTCCTCTGTCACGTGTCTGCCTTCTGTCCCTAGAGCCTCAGGGAGTGGGGAAGGGGAGTGTGGTTTGGGGGTACTGAAAAGATGAGCCAGAAGGAACCCAGGGACCTCTCCTTGTCCTTGGTGAGTTTAGGAACAGAATTTCGCAGTTGTCTTCCTTTGCCTCAGTCGTCCAGAGGAAAAGGCTGTGTGGGTACCTGGCTCTTGGCTTTCTTGCCTGCTTGGACCCTATTCCTGCTACCTACCTAGAGAAGGTGGAAGCCATCAGAGACTGTTTGAGTTTGGAAGGCACATGAGGAGATCAGCATGGCGAGAGGAACATCACCTTTAATATGATGAGCTTGACAAAAGCTAAGATGTGGGCACTGAGGAAGGACACTGGCCAAATCCTCAATCCCCCATTTGTCTCCTGGTAAGACATGACTTGGAGTTGGGTCAAGTTTGCATGCTGTAGGGCACAGGCTGTCTCCTCAGAGCCCCTAGTGTCCTGGGCAGGGGCAATGCAGGCTCTCGAGGAGGGCTTCCTGTGGACAGGTACTCCTGAAGCCGGGTGTCCAGCTCCTGCCTGCTGCCAGAAAGAAAAGGCTACCTGAGTCTCCCTTCTGAAACCAAGACTCATACTTGTCTCTCAATGCTGAGTGTTCCACAGACTCCCATATTCTGGACCTTCCATGGCTCCCTTGACATGCCACATAAGTTTACACTTCACCCTGGCATTTGAAGTTTTTCTGGGTGGTTTAGTACTAAAGCTAAACTCCTGTGCACACATTTTCTTCTTTTTCTTTAGACAAGATTTCACTATGTAGCCTAGGCTGGCCCAGATATCTGCATCCCTTTGCCCCAGCCTTCCAAGTGCTGAGATCAAAGGCATTCATCTCTAATCCAGAACACCCAGATTCCTTGCTCAATTTTGTAAGTCGGTCTTGCCCTTTACTCAGTTGCTGTCTTTTTCTTTCCCCTAAGATGCCTTTTTTTTTTCATGCCTCCATGCTTTTTCTGACACTGTTCCCTCTGCATCAGTGCTTTTACCTATTTTGTCAGGCTGAAAAACTCTTAGCCACTTTGATGACCCAAATCTAATATCCTTTCCAGGTCAATTCCCTGATTCCCATCTACCCCAACTCCACCCCAAAGATGATTCAGTTGCCTTTTTCCAATTCTCCAAGCTTCTAGCCATCACAGCACTGGCAACATAAGGTCTGGCTATCAGTTAGTTAGTTTTCAGTGGCTCACTCTAGAGCGAGCTCTGTGGGGCAGGACCAGATGGGACTGGGCCTTAGTGGGTGTCTGTACTTAATAAGTGAGGCGTCCCTGTCTATATTCTGCTCCCAGCCCTCTGGTGAACTGGGTAGCTCCCATCTGAGCTTTAGGGTCCCCTATTTCAAGTTCAATGGTTGTAGACCACAACCAAGATATAGAGGTGGTATGGGAAGCCCTGCCCATGGGAAGGCCCACCTGAAGTTTATGTAGCAGAAGAAGCCTACAGTCTGCATGAGGAGGAAGAACAGGAAGACACTGGTGCGAAGACACGTAGAAGTTCCTGAGAGCCAGCCAGATGGGCGGGGAGCCTTGGCTGTCATTTTCTGAAAGGGAAAAGTATGAGGCTCTGTCTCCGCATCTAACACAGGAGAGGGGGAGGGGAACTGGAATTCTGCCTTGCATGGTCCCTATTTATCTCCCTCAGGCTTGGGTTATCCTGGGGCTGTCATCTAGGGAACAAGGAAAAAAGACAAGTGTCCAAAGCCGCGTCCTTCTCCAATCTTGCATGGTTACGTCTGTGGGAATAGCTCAGAAGATACAGGTCCTGGAATCATCAAGAGACCAAAGGTGTAAGAGATGAGAGAGAAGGAGAAGCAGATGGTGACTCGAGGGTGAGGAAAAGAACAAGGAAGGACAGAGACCCAGGAAGACCAGCATCACCACTGAATCTGAGTGGTCCCTGGCATGGTCTATCCACTTCCCTTCTGGTCATCCAGGGCATTTGGGTAGTTTGAGTTTGTGGGCCTTCCTCCTGAGCAAAAGAGTGTAAAGATAGCTGGGCGTACACCTTTAATCCCAACACTTGGGAGATAGAGGCAGGTGGATCTCTGTGAGTTCAAGGCTAGCCTGGTCTACAGAAAGTTCCAGGGCTACACAGAGAAACCCTGTCTCCAAAAAAAAAAAAAAAGACAGAGAGAGTCAAAGATGAGATCTGTCTCTTCTTCATGCCCATGTGCAGGCACACATCGATACGGATGTGCCTATTAGGGTTACTGGACAGATGCTCTGAAGCTATAGAAGTGTTGGGAGAAGGGTGGTAGAGACCAGATCTTAAGGACGAGCCCCTTGTATGATCCACTTTCTTACCACCAGACCCCGGAGGTCCTTCTGCAGGAGGCTGAGGATCTGGTCCAGCTCAAAAAAAATGATGTTTAGTGCCCACAGGCAGGTAGAAGACCTGGGCTCCTGAAGCCATTTGGGCAGCTGCTTTCCTGGTGGTGTGGTGGAGCATGGAAATCAAGGAAGACGATCCATTATACTTCTTGGTTGTACACAAATTACCAAATCTTTTCCCATAATCCTCCAGGGCCAGCACATGGTAAAGAATAGGTATCATTAATAGAGTCTTTTCTTTGGGGCTGGTCTTTTTACTCTAAAAAACTTCTCCCTAGAACCTGAGACAAGTTTAGTGTATACAAAGAATTCTCTAAAAGTATCTGGATATGGGCCAGGCTCCCTGGGCTCTGCTTTTTATCTCTGGCCCCGGGGGAATTAACTCCTCTCAGGTTCTTGCCCTCTGCCACCTTCAGGCATCTAGATGGAGATTTACAGCCACAGGACCTACAAAGTACAAGGGATCTCCCCACCCCCAGAACTCTACAGGGAAGTCCACAGGCAAGGGTGAACCAGAGTGAGATTCTGGGAGACTGGAGGCAAAATGAGCTTATATCACCAAAGGCTAGGCTTCCTCCAAGAACCTTTATCAAAATAAATGCCCTCAGGGACTGAGGAGATGGCTCGGTGGGTAAGAGTGCTTGCTTTGCAAGCACAGAACCTGAGTTCACATTCCCAGCACACAGTTAAAAAGCCAGGTATGGTCGCAGGTACCTATAGCCCAGCATTGGGGGCAGGAATCTGACAGAGGCAGGATGACAGAGGAGCCCTTCTTCCCTCTCAGTCCCCCTCCTCACTCTCTCCCTTACCTCATCTCTTGCAGGGCCTGGAGCAGAGTCCGCTGTCCATAGAGCAGGGTGCCGACCTGGGCAGTGTTCTACAGGAGGGCCAACTCTTATCCCGTGTCCCGAGTGCAGTGCCCTTTCCTCAGAGGGCATCTTCCCCACGGATACGTCACTCTTCTTCTAGAAGCCTTCCTAAACAGCCATGGGTCTCCTCTGTTTGGCACACTGAGTCTCCCATAGAACTTACCTACCTGGGCTTCTGCAGGCCCCTCCTTCCACACCAAAGGTGTGTTATTTCTCCCCAAAGGGCCCTCTAGGCTTTCCAAAATCCTTCTCCTTTTAAAAAGTGTCCCTGCCCCCTCACGGAAGCAGAAGCCCAACCCAATCCTTTTTGTGTCTTTCTCCTAGGCTGCAATCCAAACTAAGGGCCAGCACTGGTTAAAATCCAGCACATGGGTCCAAGTCTGGCAGAGTGACCTGGAGACATAGTTGACACTCTGAGGAGTGGAGTCATGTAAGTGGGGTTCAGGGTATGAAGGCAGGATCAGAGATTCCAGGAGTGTGGGTCTCTGTGCCACTCCAACAGCCTAGCCTAGACTATTCTGAACTGAGGACAAAAGATTAAAGCCTTGGGCTGGCAGAGCCCAGCAAAACCTGCATGAACGGCTGCTGGCTGGCTCCCTCTGCCCACTAGCCAGCACTTTGGTTGAGTTTACCTTTCACTCCCCAAGTCAGAGCATGGCCTATGGAATGACACCTGGGGAGGAGCTAGGGTGGCAGCAGAGATGAAATGAGGATTCTGGTGCAACTGAGCATTTAAGCAAGTCTTATGCAAATCACACGTGAAGCCATATGCAAATTAGAGCCTAGTCTATTTCTGCCATTTGTCTATAGACCAGATTCCAAATACCTGGCATGTCTTCTCTGCAGCCCAGCCCTGTGGCTCCAGGACAATTGCTATGTGTTAATGTCCTCTTACATACCTCCTTGTTGCATGCCGTGACCTGCCCTCCTTTCCCTCTAAGCTTTGACGAGGCTAGCTCTAGACTGCCACTATTCTTTCAAGCTGTGGATAGTAACTAGGGTACCCCGGGGTCACTCACCCAGCCTCCTTCAGGCCTGACTTGAACTGTAGACCCTAGCTGCTGTTTCCACTGCCTCTCGGCCTGGTCCAGCTGCCTGGAGAGAGCCTGGAGGGCTTGCAGGATCTGGCTTTGTCTGCCCAGTGTATCCTCCAGGTCAAAGAACCCTTCCCCTAGGGATTAGGGCAAAGCCAAGATGGAAAGACCACTGGGGTGGGGAAAATGAGGAGGTGTAGATTCTGTTTCTAAGACCCTCCCCTGGAAAATGGGTCTGGGGGCTGGCAAGCAGGGTGAGCAACAGAAAAATGCTTGCCAGGAAAACTTGGAAATGTAATTTTGATCCCCAAATTCACCAGAACCCATGTAAAGGTAGAAGGAGAGAATAGATTCCACAAAGTTGTCCTCTGACTGCCACACAAATGTGTGCGCGTGCGCACACACACACACACACACACACACACACACACACTTTCCACGTGCACATGCTCATGTACACAAGCTGAAAAATAAAATGTGTCTGGGGGGTCATAGGTCAGACTACTTGGTCCAGTTTCTGCTTAGATACAGCCTGCTTGGGCCTCCACTTCTCCATTGGTTAATGGACTTTGTGTTCTAAGGTTCCTGTGGCCCTCCAATGTGCCATGGCCCCACCTGCCTGCTCCTTGGGTACTTACCTTCTTCCTGGGCTTTGGAGTCCAGCGGTTGAATGCTGTCCTTGCTGGTACTCAGGGCCAGCCTTGTCTGCAGCCCTTTTAGCATCCTGGTCAGGCGAAACTTCTCCTTCTCCATGAAAGTCTGGGGGGCCACCTGAAAGAAAAAGACAGAAAGTCAACCCCAAATGCATGGGAGTCCTGTGAGGGCAGCCTTCCCCCAACAGCCTCAAGGTCCCGGGGAGCCCAGTCTTCCTCCCTAACCACATACTCCCTGGGATCAAAGAGGAACCCACAGCTCAACCACCAGGCCCCCATGGAACCCCGCAGTCATATGAGCACCGTACCTACCTCATCCTTACATCCTTCTCTACTCACTGAGCTCAGGTCTTTGGACATTTTAAGCCTTTGTGTATGGTGCTCATTTAGGCTCATCTCCTCCTGGCATCCTTCTCCCCCCTCCTCGCTGACTCAGACCCCTCTTTAGTGTTCCTTCTGTTCCCCTCTGACCCTGACCCTGGGTTGTTTTGGTTTTGTTTGTTGTTGTTGAGACAATGTCCTAACTGTGCTGCCCTGACCTGGCACCCAGAGAGTGCTGGAATTAAAGGTAATTGTCATCTAGGAAGCCTAGAGGACGAGCCCTGGCCCCTACACTACTCAGCCCAGAGCTTGACTTTGGCAAAGCTCAGAGAGCTAGCTGAGACAAGAACGAGAAGGGCAGATCTAAGATGCCCTGTTGTGAGTGGAGGCGTCTGAGGAGAGCCGCATCTCAGGCTACCTCTCCCAGGCAGAAAGGGCTGGCGTTACCTCTGGACCTGGTTCCCACAAACTGAAGGTCAGGAAGGACAGGATATCATGGTCATCTGGAAGGGGGACAGATGAAGGGGAGATGAGGAGCTTTTTACCCAGAAGTTCATCCATCCAGACTCTACTGTTTTCTGGGAAAATAAGAGGCTTGTATGACTCTGGGCAACTCTGACCTTTGTCTCACAGGGAAGGTATGAAGGTAAATACCCAAGTGTGTGTGGATATGTGAGTTGAACCACACACAGCCAGAGTGGGTCCCAGCAGCCATGCAGCAGACCACAGGGCACTGAAGGCTGCTACTGCAATTGCAGGCACACAGTGGCTGCTTCCCAGCATGCTTGTAGCCATGCCACTCTTCCCTCCTTAGGAACCTTCCATGGCTCCCCAGTACCCAGGGTCTAAAGACTAAAGTCTTGGTAGTCACAGATTCCCACTCTCCAGTTGCAGCCTGCTTTTCAGTTGTAGGACCCTCCGTGGGCTCTCCACTGCAAGACATCCTGTTATTCCCTACTGTAGCTCATGCTGTCCCCCTTTTTACCATCCTACAGCACCTAAAGTGAATTTACGGAGATGGATACTAGAATATAAATTTTCTCATTGCTATCTCATTTGAGACCTTTTTCGAGACAGGGTCTCTGTAGCCCGGGTTGACCTGTAAATCTGCTGTGTAGCAGAGGATAACTTTGAACTCCTGATCCCCCACCTCTGCCTCCCAAGTGCTGTGAGTACAGGCATTCACCACCACACCTGGGATCCTGAATGCTGCCTCAGCACTCACCAACAGAGCTACATTACCAGTTTCCCATTTGAGACTTTCAATAGTCCTTCAAGGCCAATGTGACCTCCTGATGGAGAAGCCAGAGAAGGAGGGTGACCAGCCCAGCCCAGATGAAGTAGTTAACACCATACAAAGGTGTTTTAGAAGCTGCAATAAAGTTTCATCATCACCAAACACAGCCCTCTGCTCTTACCTACCTGGTGGGGTCCTCACCTGCTAAGGTGCTGGTGGCTGCTGAGACCCCAAAGAAGCCTCCAGGGGCCAAAAGCAGAGGCTCCACATTGACACAGACCTCTTCAGGGTCATTGGGAGTATGGCCTCCACTCAAGGACACCTAAGGGATATGGAGGGAGTGAGTTCCTGCCTCTGCCTGGTCCCTGGCTAAGGGACCAACACCTACTCAGACTCACTGGCTTCAGCTTGAGTAATATAGAAACTACAAGGCCTGGGATCACAATGGCATGGAAATGCCATGGATGCTGGTTTCATGGGAGCTTTGTACGTTTCTGTTGTTAAGATTCTTTGTATGAAACTCAAGTCCACATGGATCAAAGAGAAAGTGTGGAATAACCTTGAACTCACTGGCAACTTCTTAAACAGAACACCAGTTGTGCAGGCACTAAGATAGACAATTAGTAAATGGGACCTCCTGAAACTGAAATGCTTCTGTAAGGCAAAGGATACTATCAATAAGACAAAACAGCAGCCTACAGAATGGGAAAAGGTCTTCACTAACCCCACAGCTGACAGAGGGTAATTTCCAAGATATATAAAGAACTCAAGAAACTAGACATCAAAAAACCAAATAAATTCAATCAAAGATGGGATACAGATTTGAGCAGAGAATTCTCAACAGAGGAATCTCAAATGGCTGAGAAACACTTAAGAAATGTTCAAAATCCTTAACCATCACAGAAATGCAAATCAAAACAACTCTGAGATTCTATATTATCCCTGTCAGAATAACTAAGGTCAAAAGCACAAGCAGCTCATGCTGGAGAGGATGTGGAGCAAAGGTAATATTCCTCCATTGTTGGTGGGAGTGCAAACTTGTACAGCCACTTCAGAAGTCAATACGGTGCTGGGTGTGGTGGCGCACGCCTTTAATCCCAGCACTCGGGAGGCAGAGGCAGGAGGATCTGTGTGAGTGCGAGACCAGCCTGGTCTACAGAGTGAATTCCAGGACAGGCTCCAAAGCTACACAGAGAAACCCTGTCTCAAAAAACCAAAAAAAAAAAAAATCAATATGGCAGTTTCTCAGAAAATTGGGAATCAGTTTGTCCCAAGACCCAGATATAGCACTCCTGGGCATATACTCAAAGGACACGCCATCACACCACAAGGACACTTGCTTAACTATGTTCACAGCAGCTTTATTCATAATATCCAGAGACTGGGAGCAACCTAGATGTCCCTCAACAGAAGAATAGATGAAGAAACTGCAGTATATTTACACAATGGAGTATTAGTTTTTTAAAGACAACAACATCATGAAATTTTCAGGCAAATGGATAGAACTAGAAAAAAATCACCCTGAGTGAAGTAACCCAGACCCAGAAAGACATGGTATGCACTCACTTATAAATGCATATTAGCTGTAAAGTAAAGGAAAACCATGCTACACTCCACAGATCCAGAAAGCTAAGTTACAAGGCAGGGTTCAGGAGTGGAATGTATGGAATCCCCCTGGGACGGGGAAATAGAATAGACACTGGGGGTGAAGGGAGCTAGGGGAGGTGGGGGTAGGTTGGAGGGAGAGAGTACTGGGAGAGAGGAATGTAATTGGGGACATCTTAGGGACCAGCTAGAAACCTAGTGTAATGGAATTCCCAGGAATCTATGAGGGTGACCCTAGCTAAGACTCGTAGCAATGGGATACAGAGCCTGAATTGTCTCCTATAACCAGGCAAGACTTCTGGTGGAGGGACTGGGACACCAATTCAGCCACATAACCTTTGACCTACATTTTCCTGTCTACGAGACTAGACGTGCTGGGGTAAAGGTGGCACAGAAACTGTGGAAGTGGCCAACCAATGACTGGTATAGTTTGAGACGCAGGCCACAAGAGGGAGCTCATCCCTGACATTGTCTGGAGGGCCAGGAACCAGAGGGTGGGCAGCCCAGAGACCAAACAAAACTGGAGGGGGAAAAAAGGTCAATGAAAAGATTGCTAACGACATTCTACTATACTCATAGGTTGGTGCCTAGCCCAGTTGTCATCAGAGAGGCTTCATGCAGCAACAGATGGAAACATACAGAGACCCACACCCAAACATTAGGCAGAGCTTGGGGAATCCTGTGGAAGAGGGGGAGGGAGGATTGTAGGAACCATAGGGGTCAAGGACACCACAAGAAAACCCACAGAATCAACTATCCAGGACTCACAGGGACTCAGAAACTGAACCAACAATTAGAGGGCCTAATGGGACTGACCTAGGACCTCTGCATTTATGTGACAGTTGTGTAGCTTAATCTCCGTGTGGGGCTCCTGACACTGGGGGCAGGGGCTGTTTGTGAGTCTTTTGCCAGCTTTTGGAACCCTCTTCCTCATACTGGGTTGCTTATCCAGCCTTACTATGAGGGGAGGTGCCTGGCCTCACTGCAGCTTGATATGCCAAGTCTAGTTGATATCCATGGGAGGCCTGCCCTTTCTGAAGAGAAACAGAGGAGGAGCTGATGGGGGCAGGGAGGACTGGGAGGAGAAGAAGAAGGGGAAACTGGTCCGATGTAAAAAAGAAAATAAAAAGGAAACAAAATGTCCTCCCCACCCCACCAAAAACTCAAAAGAAACAATGAGGAAAATCAAATAAAAATGTAATATTGAGAGAGAGAGAGAGAGAGAGAGAGAGAGAGAGAGAGAGAGAGAGAGAGAGAGAGAGAGAGGAGATTCTTTGTATTTCTTTGTATGTGGAAGACTACATGTGGGTATTGGTCTGAGTGTACTAAGCACTCACATGGGTATGAAGACAAGTGTGGGGTGACACATGGGTCACAGGCATGAAGCTATTGAATGCTAGGCACCCCAAACCACAGCTCTACCTCCCACCAGAGGCTCCCACAGAAACAGCAGGGGTGACTCACCTGCAGCCTCTGCCTCCAGTAGGTGATCCGAGCTCGGAAGGGGTATGGCCAGTTCCTGAAGTCCCGGTGACAGGAGCCCAGCTCGTGGACAGTTCCATCCCTATGAACACTTGGAATGCAGTCAGACCACATAGGACCCACAGACAAGCCAACAGGAGCAACTCTGTTCAAGCCTAAACTGTCACTGTCCCCATTGGGTGACCTGGCCTGGGACAACTCCCTCTTGTCTAGCCTGACTCCCTTGCTATAGTTTGCTTCTTGGCAGGAGAAGGAGGAAGAAAGCTCTGTGTGGCAGTGTTGACTGGCACTTGGGAAGTCACAGGAACCAGGGGTGTCTGCAAAGGGACAGAGGCCCAGGCTAACCATGGGATTTCCAATTTCTAGCCCCCAGATCACCTCATAATCCCACTGCCCCCCTCCCTCTTCTTCCCTGAAGCTCCAAGGCCTGTCACTTTCCCCAACTGCCAAGGCTCAGACTATTTGAGGCAAAGGACAATATGGCTAGTTCACCTTTCCCCAAGGGAAGTTCATCAGGCCCAGGGAATTAGGAGCAGAGAGTTGAGACTGAGTTGCTCTGGTCCATGGGTGCATACTATAATATCACCTTCAGCCAAGAGTTGGGTAGCAGACAGCACTCGGGAGGCAGAGGCAGGTAGATCTTTGTGAGTTCAATACCAGCCTGGTCTACAGAGTGAGTTCTAGGACAGCCTGGAAAACAATACAGAGAAACTCTGTCTTGAAAAACAAAAACAAAGCCGGGCAGTGGTGGCACACGCCTTTTATCCCAGCACTCGGGAGGCAGAGGCAGGTGGATCTCTGTGAGTTCGAGACCAACCTGGTCTACTGAGCGAGTTCCAGGACAGGCTCCAAAACAATACAGAGAAACCCTGCCTCGAAAAAACCAAAAGAAAAAAAAGAAAAAAGAAAAAGAAAAAGAAACAACAAAAAAGAAGAGTTGGGTAGCAGAGAGCAGGGGGAAGCCAGGTTCAAGGTAATGATTGCGCCTGGCTGTATAACCTTGGGCAAGTTCTCTCCTCTTCCCAGATTCCAGTCTTGTTGTCTTTAAAATGAGGATAATAATTGCAACTATCTCATAATTGTGTTATGAGGGTTCACAAGACAATGTCAAATGCCTGGGCACTGTGCCTGGTATACAGTAAGCCCAACTCTATAAATGTCAGCAATTATCCTAATTGTGATGGGCTAAGGGATGTTTGCTGAGACACACTGACAAACCAGTCCAACCACTTAGGGTAGCCAGCAGGGAAAGGACAGGAGGCCACCTCATCTGGGAGAAAGAGACAACAGTACAACTAGTGCCTAGATCCTCCCTGGCCACTGCTGTGTAACCATTCAGGTCATTTAGCCTTTCTGGGCGCCTAAGTGTCCTCACCTAACAACCCATGCTGCATAAGGGTATCTGGAGTGAGACCCTCATGGTAGTTTCAGCCTTGGTCACTTTACCTGGGGCTGGTAAGCTGAATGACTGGAGAAAATGGGCCATCACCAAGAAGAGCAAGCACACTCTGGCCCTGGTTCCTGAGGCACAGCTCAGACCAGTGGGAGAGAGTTCTGGGAGGCAGCAGGGCTCATAATGAGAGGTCAGCAAAGGTGGTAGGGCTAGGAGGGGCAGGCTGTGTAGATGAGGAAGTGCAGGTGATTGCTAAGCCCAGGGAAGGCGGGGTCAGTTCCCTTAGACCCTTACCCATACTGCTCCTGGAGGCCATGCCCATCACTGGCCAGCACTCGGATGGCAGGGCTGTTCTGCATGGGAGGGGACAAACAGCCTCAGGCACAGTCAGGAGAGTGAGGATTAGAGTTAAGACAGGCAGGATGGGCAGGAGATGGCTACCCACCTGGACATCACTGGTGGAGGAATCGAAGAAGATTTTGATGCCATCCCATGAGACCAGCCCCTCTGGGACAGAGCTGATTTGACCCCTGTCCTGGATGTACCACATGGCCTGCAAGTTCCCAGCCCACAGGTCAGAGACTCTGAAGGACACGGGTACCTGGGTGTTATCGCCTACCTCCCCAACAGATAAGAGTCAGGACCACTCACCATACCCAGGGCTCCCTGGCGCCCAGGTCCAGTCACCCTCATCTGCATCTCCACTTCCCAGGCAGGGAAGGAGACAGAGATCTTGCTCCACACGGCACCACTCCGGTTCTTCATAGACGGAGCCAGCCGCACTTCCTCTAGGCCTGGGATGGCATCTGTGGAGCAGGGCAGCTGGGGAACCACTGGACCCTCCTCTCTTACCTCTCTGTCTCATTGGCAAAAGCAGAGCCCTGGGAAGAGCTCACAGCAAGACCTTGCCATTTGATATGCGGCTGGCAGGGGAGATGCCAGAGTCCACTGGGGAAATGGGACCAGCACCCAGCTGGTGGGTGTCACCCAGGAAGGGCAGCAAGAGCCAATTCTTTGCTGCATTCCACTTCAGCCTCCTGAAACTCTATGCCGTGCATTTTTTTTTTCCGAGACAGGGTTTCTCTGTATTGTTTTGGAGGCTATCGGTCCAGCCCAGCCTGGAACTCACAGAGACCCGCCTGCCTCTGCCTCCCGAGTGCTGGGATTAAAGGCGTGCGCCACCACCGCCCGGCTTTTTTTTTTTTTTTTGCCGTGCATTTTTTATAAGATCTTGTTTTGTGGGGCTGCGGATGGGGCTCAGTTGGTAGAGTGCCTGCCTAGTAGACACGAAGCTCTGAGTTCCATCCCAGTGTCCCCATAAAACTGAGTGTGGTGGCACACACCTGCATCCTAGGACTCAGGGGGTGGAGGCCAGAGGATCAGTAACTCAGGGTCATCCTTGTTGGCTACATTAGTGTTGTAGCTGAAGACGTGTGACATTCCTTTATGCTGTGGATATTTGTTTAATGATGCAAAGATGTGTTGCATTCTTTTTTTCTTTTTTTGGTTTTTACGAGACAGGGTTTCTCTGTATTGTTTTGGAGGTTGGAGGCTGTTGGTCCAGCCTGGCCTCGAACTCACAGAGTGAGTTCCGCCTGCCTCTGCCTCCCGAGTGCTTGGATTAAAGGTGTGTGCCACCACCGCCCGGCTTGTTGCATTCTTTTGTGTTGCATTTGTTTAATTCTGAAAAGCTGTGTCACTTTGCCTGTCTGAAACACCTGATTTGTCTAATAACGGCCAATAGTGAGGCAGGAGAGAGAAATAGGCAGGGCTGCCAGGCAGAGAGAACAAATAAGAGAAGGAAGAAGAGGGAGGAGCAAGAAAAGGAGAAGGGGGGAAGACAAAGGGGTCAGCCACACAGCCTCACAACCAGCCATAGAGTAGGAAGGAAAGAAAGACATAGAGAATAGAGAAAGGTAAAAGCCCAGAGGCAAAAGTTAGATGGGATAATTTAAGAAAAACTGGCTAGAAGCATGCAAAGCTAAGGCCGGGCATTCTTTGTTGGTTGTTGTTGTTTGTTTGTTTGTTTTTTGTCTTTTGTTTTTGTTTTATTTGGTTTTGCAAGACAGGGTTTCTCTGTGACTTTGGAGGCTGTCCTAGAAGGCCGGCATTCTTAAGTAAGAATAAGTCTCTGTATTTTTATTTGGGAGCTGGGTGGTGGGTCCCTAAAGAGCAAAGAGTGGGAAAAAAACAAAACAAAACAGCGACACAACAGACTCTGTTCTAGGGCTGGGGGGGATGGCTCAGTAGGTGAAGTTCTTGCTTTCTGTGTAAGAACAAGGATCTAAGTTTTGATGCCGCTGGGTGATGGTGCACACCTTTGATCCCAGCACTCAGGAGGCAGAGGCAGGCGGGTCTCTGTGAATTTGAGGACAGCCTGGTCTACAGAGTGAGTTCCAGGACAGCTAGGGCTACACAGAGAACCCCTGTCTTGAAAAACCAAAAACAGCAACAAAGGTGGAGAAGCAATTAAGGAATATAGCCTAATGTCAACTCTGGTCTTCAAATGTGCAGGCACGGAGCCGGGCGTTGGTGGGCACATGACTTTAATCCCAGCACTCGGGAGGCAGAGGCAGGCAGATCTGGTCTACAAGAGCTAGTTCCAGGACAGCCTCCAACGCCTCAGAGAAACCCTGTCTCAAAAAAAAGTGCAGGCGTGGGTTAGTGCATGTGTACACACACACACATACATCGTCATCATTATCATCACCATAGATCCTGTCTCCAAAAGAGGAGATACCATTTTACAGAAGTTCAAACACATCTCTTTCCACTAAGGTTTCCAGTCCTAACACAGCTACTGGAGGTAACAAGTACAAGCTGGGAGGATCCTAGGGGTGGCTAGATGAGGCTCCCAGGGTAGGGGACCCAGAGTGGCCCAAGAAAAGGAAGGCTTGTGGCAGAGAGACTGAGGCAGGCTGTGGCCTGTCAGGTGGTGAGGAAAGGGTGGAGGCTGGGAGAGCATGAGGAAGCCTGGCACTGTGGGCAGGTCAGAAGGGGCTCCCTGTGATGGGCGAAGAGAGTGAAACTGAGGCATACATGGCAGAAACTGGAGGGAGGGGATCAGAGACTCCCTTCCAGCTGGCTCCCCTGCCAGCCTGGAACCTGGTCCAAGGCCAGACCCTGCCAAGACTTTCCGGAGGTTGCTAATCCAGCCTGTTTGCTCTGTAAAGGCCAGTGGTGGACGGGGAAGCCCAGAAGCCACCACTGCGTGAAGTGAGCTGTTGTTTTGTTTATGTTTTCTTAAAATAGCCCAGGCTGGTCTAGAACTCTTCAGATAGCAAAAGACGATCCTCCTGCCTCCATTTCCATAGAGTACTGGGATAACAGGTTGATATCCTACCTGATTTTGTGTGGTACTTAGACACAAGTAAGGGTCTTGTGCATGCCAAGCCAAACACTCTGGCAGCTGAGCAATATTGCTTGCTAGCCCAACACTGAGCAGCACTGTTTGCCCAAGGGTTTTTTGTTTTCATACTTTAAAACGTGAGTGCGTGCCTCTGTGTGTGTGTGTGTGTGTGTGTGTGTGTGTGTGTGTGTGTGTGTACAGACACAATCGGACACATATACAGAAGTCAGAGGAAACTTTCAATAGTTTTTCAATAACTGGTTGTCTCCTTCCATTGTGGGCTGTGGGAATCAAACACAGGTTGTCAGGCTTGCATGGCAAGTGCTTTCACTAGCTGAGCCATCTCAGCTCTTTTTGTAACAAAGACAAGGTCTTGCCAAGCAGTCCAGTCTGGCCTCAAGGTCTTGACTCTCCTGTCTCAACCTCCCGAGTGCTGGGATTATAGGCCTATACCACCACACCCAGCTCTAGGAGACTTACAGGAGGCAAGGCTTATCTGACTAAACTTACATACTCATCTTTATGTGCAGTGTCTGGGACTTCATGCCAGACTGAGAGTCTGACTCAGTCCTGGGTATCCAGGCTGGGCACAGGGGAGCATTGGGTGGGGCTCTGATAAAATGAGAGATGAATGAATAGACAACAATCATATCGCCGGCGATCTACTCCCCCACATGCTCTGTGACACCTTAGCTGTGTGGCAAGGCTCTGAGCAGAGAGTATTGTACCGGCTCTGCCATCCTGTCCCTACGGCAGCACCTGGCTGTGAAAAAGCCCATCCTCTGTCTCCCCCCCGCTTCTGTGGAGGTGGGTTGAAGTTTCTGCCATGCTGGAGTCTCTTAGTCAGAAATCATGCCACTGTTCAGAACTTGTACTTCAAGATAGAAATACATAGCCCATCTTCTTTTCCTCTTTTCCTTGCCAGCTAGGAGTCTCTGAATGAAATTCACGGCTGAGCCAACCTCACAGTATATTTTGGAAATAAACCATATCCCTGGGCTCACTTCATGACCTACTCTAACTCTTGATTTTCTCTTACTCTTCATTTAAGACCCTGCATAGTGTATAGCTTTCAGTGCACCATCACAGATCCTTTTGTGGACAAGATCAGACAAAGTGTAGCTCTGGGTTTAGAAGACCCTGAGCCCAGACCTGCGGGCTAAGATCCTCTAATGTCTGCTTCCACCTCCAGTACACAGGGAAGGGCCTGGTGCCCACTCTAACACAATAGCTGGACAACAGTGCCTCCCTTCCAGCAGACCTCTAGTCCCGCAGGATGGGGACAGCAGAGAGGAGGTTTATCTCTGTTTAAGGGGCCTTGTGATTGTGCAACAGGTACATCAGGGGTGTGCATGAGTGTACGTGTGCACACCTGTGTGTTTGCAGTCAGAAGGCAGAGGGAGAGGGGCGCAGCAAATAGAAACAAGGCGAAAACTCCTGGCATCCCTTCACCCTCCTCTTCAGCTGTAACCCTCTGCTGTTCTGCATGCCCAACAGCTCACCCTGCCAGTGCCTCTGGGTCCTCCACAAACACATTCCATGAACAAAGAAAGGATGGCTTGAGAGGCAAAGCAGCTAGGTATGGCAGAGCAGGAGACATGTCTGAGAGGGGCCTTGGGCCAGGCACTGTCGCCTCAGTGTCACCCCTCTCCCTGCACAGAGCCTCTCATACACTGTCCATCCAGCTGTAGACCCCCCAGCACTCTGAAGGACCCTGGGCATGGCCAGTCCCCGTTTGTTCCTCACCTCCGTGGTGGCTCCAGAAGGGTATTCCAGCCCCGGGAACTGCCAGCCTCGGTCCCTTGAAGCTGAGCTTGTACTCAAACCTGCGTTGAGGAGGGTGGCTCCTTTCAGCACTGTACAGAGCCAGCAGTGGGAAAAGAAGGCAGAGGGAAGCTGACGGACCCCCAGCCCCCAGCATGGCAAAGGAACTGATTTCTGGGCACCGGGATTGGTCCTGGCTGTGAGGCCGACAACAGGATCCAGGATGCGTGGCCAGGCAGGGAGATAGATACTGGGGACCTTCCAGGATTCTGGTTTTGGCTCTGTGCTCCCCACCCCCCAATACACACATCCTGTTTCTCTTGCAGGTCTGATATTAGGCCCCACCCTCTCTCACCTCCACCCTGCAGCCTGGCTGTCCCCTGGGCTCCTGGCCAACTTGAGCTTTGCCCCTGTTGCTTGGCTTAAGCGGTCTTCCTGTTCTCCCTCAGCCCCAGTAGCTGGTGACAGGATGGGGTACTCAGGGATGCTCAGCGCCAGGCCCTGCTTTCCCTGCTTTCCCCAGCCCTGGCCTTCCCTCCTCGTTTCCGGGCGGTCCTTTGCCTGCTCTCCTTTAACAGCACAGCACAGCCTGCCTCCCAGCCACCCACCAGCCTCTCCCCCTTGAGTTTTCCATCTCTGCTGTCCGGCATGCCAATAGTTCCTTCTGCCGGTGCCTCCGGGTCCTCAACAGATAAATTCCAAGAATAAATATTGTCTTAAAAGATAAAACTCGAAAAACCGAGAAAAAAAAAAGATAAATCAGCTGGGCATGGCAGCGTATGGCTGTAATTTCAGCACTCTGAAAGCTGAAGCAGGAGGACCACTGTGAGTTCGATAAGACTAGCTTGGGTTGCATAGCAAGTACCAGGCCAGCCAGGGCAACATAGAAAACAAAAACAAAGCTGGGTGTATGAAACCTGTAATTTTAGCACTTGGAAGGCAGAAGCAGGTGGTCTCTATTAGTTCAAGACTAGCCTGGTTCATATTGTGAGTTTCAGGCCAGCCATGACTACATAGTGAGATCCTGTCTTTGAAAAAGGAGGAGGAGGAGGAAGAGGAAGAACAGAGAAAGAGAAAATAAATTCAAAGTGTAACTGGGTGTGGTGGCTCATGCTAGTGATCCCGGTACCTACAAGGTAGGAGGATTACTCTGAGTTCAAGGTCAGCCTGGAGCTATAGTGAGATCCTGTCTCACAAAAGATGGGTGGAGGTAGGATTGGGGGGGTGGAGAACCAGTACAAATACAGATCTTGTTAGAGTGAAAAAATAATAAAAGTTGGGGAAATTGGAACAATGGGTATTTGATGTTAAAGACTGTGGTTAAATTTTTGGGTATAATATGGTATTGGGGCTATGGTTTTTCAGTATTTAGGAAATTTTTTAGGTGTAATATAGTACCAGAGTTATGGTTTTTCAGTATCTAGGAGACACATACTAAAACTTTATGGATGAACTCATGTCTCTGGGATTTGTTCTCAAATATCGCAGAGTCTGGGACAAGCAGGTGGTATGGACAATGCAGGCCAGACCTGGGATGGTAACTGCTGAAAATGGACAGTAGGAATTTGAGGGCTCATTATATTCATGGGTTTTTGTTTGTTTTTCGAGACAGGGTTTCTCTGTGTAACAGTCCTGGCTATCATGGAACTCACTCTGTAGACCAGGCTGGCCTTGAACTCATAGAGATACACCTGTCTCTGCCTCCTGAGTGCTGGGATTAAAGGTGTGCACCACCACCACCTGGCTTGTTCTGTTTTTTGTTTTTTTGTGGTTTTTTTTTTTGAGACAGGGTCTCAAGTTACTGAAGTTGGCCTTGAACTTGCTATGTAGATAAAGATGACCTCCAATGTCTTAACCTTCCTGCTTACCCTCCCCAAATACTAAAGTTACAGCATTTGTCATCACAGTTGGGTTTTTTTTCACAGTTGGGTTTTTTGTTGTTTAATTATATATATAATTTAGACTTTTTGAGACAGTGTTTTCTGTTTTGTTTTGTTTTTTTGTGTAGTCCTGGCTATCCTGGAACTCACTCTATAGATCAGGCTAGCTTCAGATTCAGAGATCCACCTGCCTCTGCTTTCTGAGTGCTGGAATTAAAGGTGAGCCCCACCATGCTCAGCTTACAGTTGGTTTTTGTCTGTTTGTTGTTGGGAGACAAGATCTCACTTTGTAGCCCTGGCTGGCCTAGAATGTGCTATCTAGACCAGACTGGTCTCAAACGCACAGAGACCCACCTGTTTCTTCCTTCTGTCTCTCTTGCCTGGTTCTTTATCAGTTTTACATGGTGCGGGGATGATCAAACCTAGGACTTCATTCCAGGCAAGCATGCTACCAACTGAGCTATGTCCTCAGGCTGCCGTCTGCTTCCTATCCTTCCTTTCTTCTCTTTCATGCTGGAGATCCAACCCAGGGAGCTCTACCACTAAGCTACACTCCAGCCTACTCTTTACATAGTTAAACATGTTCTTGAAAGGTAAGAAACTCCATTTTCCAAACTTTGTACCCAGATAAAGGTTGACTTTCCATAGCAGCCATCCAAGCACTCTGATAGCTGCAGTGTCTGGGCATACATTTTGGACATGCTAAAGGAAGTCACTACACCATGCTCAACCTTCCCAGGCAAGCTCAGGGAGGAAAGGATCCTCCTACACCCCTCTCCCTGGCTCTCACCTCTCTCTATCCAAGCAAGGAATTGTGTAGCCATTTCCTTGGGAGGTTTAACAAAACAGCCCTGATGGAAGCTTACTGAAATCTAGTAAATTCAAAACATTCAGAGAATTCTGAGGGAAGGCTCCTTAAGATTCCAAAAGATCTAAAGGGAGGCTCAGTAAGACTCGGGAAATACACAATTCAGAATTCTCAGGAAGTCCCTGAAACTGACCAGATGTGTAAGGGTCTCAAAGTTATATAAGAAGGATGAACTGCCGAGGCGGTTCAGACTGGTGGAGTTGCCTGGCAGACGCTGTGATCTATGGAGTTTCTTGCAAGTTGTGCAGCAAGCTCCAGAGACTCCATCTTCATGAGCCATCATCCACGTACTGATGCAGCTGTCTTTGAGTCATCCTTCCTCCTCTTGTAAATGACCCCTGACCCATACTCTTGCAAGTAACCCCAGTAAACTCATTGGTTCACCAAGCTGGACTATGGCCGTCTCCTTGGTTTGGTCTGTTTCCTACTGGGACCAGTTACATATTTGTTCACATTGTTTCACACAGGGTCCTCTAGCCTAGGGAAAACTTCTGACACAGCCTGCCCATGCTCTCACTCACCCTTCACCCTCACTGGGATCTTCCTCTTCTGTGCTCACCTCTGTTCTCCTGCCTTCTGCTCCCCACATGGCACTCTGTCACTGTTGTCCCTTCCCAGCCTCTTAGTTGGGGTCCTCAGGTCCACCTGATCCCCTGGGATTGTTTATCTCTGCCCTTAGTTTCCACAAGTGGTTCCCAAATCCCTTCTTCCAGCCCCAGCGCTCCAGGGGCTACAGGAATGAATGTGTCTGCGAAGACTCCACTTGGATGCCCTGACATCCTGTTTGGTGGAATCTCTCTTCTCCAGCACACGCTCCCCAGCCTCCTTCAGGCTGTAGGGCCCCTCGGATGTCCTTTTATCCACATACCCTGCTGCCACCTTCACCTCTGCCATCACTAGCTTTTCAATGAGCTCTCGTCACTTCTAGTTGCAACCTGTGTCTCAATCTTTCTGGGCCTTGGTTTTCTTAACTGCAATATGCGGTACTTACAGAGAAATACTGCATATAACCATTTGATATAGTATATAAAATATAGAGTATATGGCTCCAAGAGGCGTCTGGAGGGTTGCATGACAGTGTGTGTGAAGTGCTTAGACCAGGGCCTGGCACACACTGAGTGCTGCTCCGCTCAGCAAAATAGCAGCTGGGTTGACCTTGTCTCTGCTCTTCCTGCTTGCCCAGCTCAGGCACCACCCATCACGTCCTTGACAGCAGCTTCCCTACAACTCCTGGTTCCCTTTCTGAACTCACTCCAGGCCAGGAGACCTCTCTAAACTTCAGATATTCCCCTTATTCCTTTATCCTGCACAGGCCAATGGTGGCTCCTAGTCATAGCTCCTTAAAGCTGGCCTCCACTTTGGGTCTGTGAAGCCATGTGAGGTCTGGGCCCTGCTTCCTCAGCTCTGAACACATCATTCTTAGGAATCTCACCATCTCTGCTCCTCATGTGTCCTTTTGACAAGGGTGTTCCTCATCACCACCCAACACTTGCCTGTAAAGTGACCTGCATCTCCTGCTGCCTCTGCCGTATTGGCTGGCAACTGGCAGAAGGTAACACCCCAAAGGACTTCTGGGTAGCAAGCTGAGCCCTGAGAGGGTTCCCCCCACCTGTCCACAATGTTAGGGTACCCTCTAGGTTAGGAATTATGTCGTGCTCATTTACAACAAGCCAACAGCCACACGGATGGCTGGAGGATAGAAGAAACGCAAGCATAAACAGAAAGCAGACGCTGGGCTGGGCTCAGCTGGCAGACTGCCTGCCTAGCATGCGCAAAGCCCTGGGTTTGATTCCCAGTACTGCATATACTGGGCCAGGAGTCACAGGCTGGTATTTCCAGCACCTGGGAAATGGAGGTAGGAGCCTCGATAATGTAGGCTCATCCTCTGCTACATAATGATTAGAGGCCAGTCTGGGTTACATGAGGCCTGGTATAAAAAAGAAAAAAGGAAAAACTGGGCTGGTGGGTTACAGCCCAATCCTACCACTGTTAGAGCACTTGCCTAGCATTCTGAGGCCCTGGGTTCACACTACAGTACTTTTTCCAGATTTAGAAAAAAAAAACTTCAAAAGTAAAAATAGAAAGGGGGAGGGAAAGGAAATGAAGAGAAGGGGGCAAGAGGCAGGGGACAGGAGAGAAACTGAAGGACCCACAGGCCTGCGTCCCTGAGACCGGGGGTTCAGCTACATGTGCCTGCTTTGACCTGGGCCTGTTCCTCCACAAGGCTCTACTGCTGGCTTCTTGGACAGATGGCTGGGCATAGCTGGCAGTGCTCTGAATCAGCCACAGTATTTATGACTTGATATCAGTAAATGTTACAATCAGCCCCCCCCCCCACTCTGCTTGTTTTGTTTTTCCTAAGACAGGGTCTCATTTTATAACCCTGACTGGTCTAGAACTCTTTATGTAGTCAAGGTGGCTTTGAACTTCTAACCCTTCTGCCCTCTCATTCCCCAAAGTGCTGGGGTTACAGCTGTGTATACCTGGTTTAAATCTGGTCATTACACATTCACTGGGGCCTCGGTGTGTCTCCCTCCTCTGCAGTTTCAGAGACCAACTCCAAGGAAAGCTCCACCTCCTACTATGCCTTCTCAGTAGTCTGTCTTCTCCTCAGAACTTAGACTCAACCCGATGTTCTTCCCTCAGACAACCGAACTGCTCAAGCCTCTTGAACTCCCACTCCCTCTGCTTCCATCCCCTCTCCTTCCTGTCAGACACGTTTTCCTAGTATGGGCCTGGCCAAACAGACGTTACTGGACCAGTTTCCACGGACCTGGGGGCAAAACCCAGCGAGTGCCTCAGAGGCCATCTCTATGCCCTCTGGGACAGATCCCAATGGCTTCCACTTGTAGAAGGCCTTTGCCTGGGCCTCAGTGACACTCCCTGCTCTCTCCTAATCTCAAGCTTGTCCTCTATGCCTTGCAGAAGCAGTTTTTTAAAAGACAGGGTCTCAATAGGTAGCCCAGGTTGGCTTCTATCTAACTCACAATCTCCCTGCCTCAGCCTCCTCAGTGCTGGGTTTGCAGGTGTGTGAACTTCTTCCTGACCTGTCCTTAGGCCCCCTCAGCTTCGTCGTATGGCCTTTCCTACCATATGGACCTCATCCTTTAGGTTTAATCCATTCACCGGCAACTCTCAATTTCCTTGTCCAGCCTGTGTTTTATCAGGTCCCCACATCTTGGCAATTTCAAAAGCACACAACTCAGAATGTCTGAGCTCAGCAGAACCTGTGATGGTGTCTTCGGGTCCTCTCTGTTGGTAGCTGCTCCACAGTGAAGGAGGGAGAAGCCACTTTGTTTACACCCACCCACCCACCAGGGAAAGTCAGAGGCGTCTGGCTTCTCCCTCCTTCACTGTGGAGCATGCTGACCCCATTGCTAAGTTTTGCTGATGTAACAACCTCTTAGATCCCTGGAGTACATCTACTACCTCCCTCATCCTTACTCTATTCTCACACTTCCCCACTGGGACCCGGGATGATCACTTTAGAATGGCATCACTTGACATGTCTCTGGTGCCCCAAACATGCCACTGAATTCCAACAACTCTTGCCTTGATAAGAAACACATGCAGGCCACAACCTTCCCTCCCAGCCCCATCTCTTATCTCCCAGGGCTGCTCACTAGTTATCGTCACCCATCTTCTCAAAGCTCCTGGACAAGCCTCCCCGCCTGGGGTCTCCTCTCCCTGGGGTGCTACCAGCCCCACCTATGTCCTGAACTCAGCACGGATGCTGCTTCTCGATCTACGATACTCTCCTGTTGGGTGTTCCTTCACAACAGAAGAGCCTGTCACTCAACCATGAACTCCACTCTGCTACCTGCCAGAAGCATCCAGCAGCCCACCCTCAGCAGGTATTTGGACGTTTGCAGTTGAATGACTGATCTGTCTGCTTTTCACAAAAATCAGCCTGAAGGCTGTGTAGAGGGCAGCTTGGTGGGGAAAGTCGCCGCGTTGGGAGGGACGGGAACACAGTGGGCCCCGGGAGGCACACATAAGACACGCTTCAAGCCAAAACTCACGGTCTCTGTCCTGTAGGCTGGAGGAGGGCCAGGACCATGATGGGATAAGGGAACCTCCCTACTCATCTACAGAATCAAGTCTCTCCTGCCCACCAGGGTTCTACTGCCCTTGCACAACTTAGAGAAAAGCCCAGAGCTGGCCCTCATTTGACATTTGTCTACCCCAGTTGGGGCAGAGGGAAGGTGCCTGAATCCATGCAAAGCCCAGGAAAGCCAGGGCTTGGCACACAGTAGGGGCGAGGAAAAGCAAAACTGTCACACGTTAGATGAAATGTGGGAATCCCCAGCAGCTCCCTTTCCGTCACCCTTGGGGTCAGTATCTTCTGAGGTGCTTCAGGCCTGGACAACACATGGCAGGAGAAGCAGCCAGAATCCCCAGGCAGCATCCCATGGACTGGTCCCAGAGCCCAAGGCTGCCCAGGCACTGGGCTCAGGTGGCAGCTGACAGGGATGGACAGGCAGTGAGCACTCCCCCATGGGCAGACACAGGACACTGGCTCGTGCAGCTGACACAGAGGCGGCTACATCTTCTGGCCATGCTTCCCTCTCAGCCCCACTCACAGAGACAGGGGGATGGACAAGATGGCATGGGAAGACGACTGGGCAGACAGGCAGGCTCGGCGGAGAAAGCGCCGAGGCTGGGTGGCGGTGTCCTCATGGGAGTGGTTTATTACGATTCCATCTCACAAGGCGGTGGGTGAGCGGCCACAGCACATGAAATCCAAGCCCCTGACAGACCTGCCTCGGGCACATGCAAACAGTGCAACATGGTGAAGCGCAAACAGAGGCGGCCGAGGCGACACTGGACATGGACATGGGATGGGGAACAGGCTGGGGTGATCGGTCCCTAGAGAGAGGCTGACTCCTCCCCGACCCCCAGGGGCAGGGCAGGAAAAATAAGATTCGTACTTCTTGTAAAATGCCCATTTGCTGGGTACTTTCTTTCTCCTTATGTTGAAAAATAATAAAAAATAAACACACGGAAAAAAATCTCAAAAAAGGAAAGGAATAAAACTCTAAGAAGGCGAGTGATGGGAGGCCAGGAGAAGGCTGACCGCGGCGGGGCACTGCCTCCCGGGTTTGTCCTCCTCCCTCCTTAGCCCCTTCAGCGAGTGCCCCAAGCCCTATAGGTGGGTGGGTCCATGAGAGATGCCAGGCCTAGGTGGGGTGCCTGGGGGGCCAGAAGGGACAGGCAGGTCAGACGCAAGAGGCCGCCCAGCCCGTTGGGGCTCAGTTCAAGTTCAGACCCGGTGGGCAGCAGGCACCAGATGTGCGATCTTCCAGGCCTTGTCCCTGCAGGCCCAGGGCCTAGGCGGAGGCAGAGGTCACAGGTGCAGCTCATGGGTTCTGATGTGCTCCAGCTGCTCTCGAAGCTGCAGGAAGGTGGGCCGCGTGGCAGCATCCAGGTGCCAGCAGTTCTTCATAACCTCGTAGACTGCGGGCGGGCAGCCGTCCGGGGCGTCCATCTTATAGCCCTTTTCCACCCGAGGGACGACGTCCTTCAGGGGCTGTGAGCGGGTGGCATGAGTTCAGTGCCTTACATCAGAAAGGAGCCCTACCCACAATCCCTCTCTAGGGAGGGCCTTCAGCCCTGCCTCAGGCCCAACAGACCTGAGGTACGAGGCAGCTCCCAGTGGATGCTACTCTTGCCACCCCGCCATCGGCTTCAGCAACGCACTGGCTCCCAGACCCATACTCACAATTCTTGGGTAAGGCACTCGCCCAAAGGAGTAGATTTCCCAGAGGAGGATTCCGAAACTCCACACATCGGACTTGGTGGAAAATTTCTGCCATGTGGATAAGATAATCAGCCTCGATTCTAGGAAGCTCGGGAGAGGGGGGTGACTCCAGGACCCTTGCTCACCTTCTCTCTCAAGGCTTCCGGAGCTGTCCACTTGACGGGCAGTTTGCCTGTGTCCTGAGTGCTGGAAGCTTCCTTGGTGAGGCCGAAGTCACTGACTTTGGCCACATTGTCCTCGGACACCAGCACGTTCCGGGCAGCCAAGTCCCGATGTACAAAATTGTTGCCCTCCAGGTACTCCATGGCCTCACAGACGTCTCTGAGGACAGGACAGTCACATGTCCCTCAGACCGGGGCTCCCACAGCAGGGCAGGGGTCTCCTTCAAAGTCTTAGTCCCACCCCAGGCTGCATCACTCACAGTGAGAATTTGAGGAGACAGTCTCCGCCTAGCACCGAACGACCACGTGATCGAAGATAGTCCACCAAACTCCCCTGGGGGGCAGGGCAGAAAGGGGTGTGAGGGAGGGGAAAGGGAAGGACCAGAACGCTTAGGAACCGTGGCTTGGAGAGGTGCACGACTCGTCTAAAGTCAGTAAGTGACTGGCCAGGACTGGCAACCTTAAAGCTTAGTGGGGACAAAGTGGAGGGGCTGGGGGGAGGGAGAGGGTGAGGATGAGGAGCACCTACCTTGGCCATGTACTCTGTGACAATGTAGAGCCCGCCCTTCTCCTCCAGAATCACGCCCAGTAGCTGGACCAGGTTGCTGTGCCGAAGTTGCCTGGACAAGGCAGGACAGGTCAGAGTTCAGTCAGCCTCCCCAACTCCACCCAGGCCCAGGCAGCCTGCCCTTAGGCTTGTCCCAACTTACGTCATGACAGAGGCTTCGGCCAGGAAGGCCTGGGCAGTGGCATCATTCTTAATGCACTTGACTGCAACTTTGTTGCCCCGATAATCACCCAGCATGACATCTAGGGGAAGAAGGAAGGGATGCTGCTTCCTGGATGCCCGAAGCTTCTGGCCCCTCCCAGGCTCCCTCAACTTACCTCCAAACTCCCCCTTCCCAATCGTCTGTAGCAGCTTCAGTTCCTTCATGTTCAGTGCCCAGCCGCCTGTGGGGTGGGGGCAGAGAGGCAGGGTGTCAGTGAGGTGAACAGATAGTTGAGGTCGAGATGACAGACGCAGGCCAAACTGCTTCAGATGTGGGATGTCTGAGGTCTCCAAACCACCAGGGCAGGACAGAGGGCCTTGGGGGGGCGGGGTAGGCAAGTGGGAAGTGTAGAGTGTACTTACTGCGGTAGAATTCATCTTGGGCGGCCACTGTGCCCTCCATGACCTTTGGTTTGATGAGGCGAGTGCAGAGTCCGTCTGCATCTGTGGTGTAGTGCTGCAGAGGGGGGAGGGTAGCCCTCAGAACCAGACCCACCAGCCCCATTTTTCATAGATTCACGCACTGCTCCAGTCTGACCACCAGAGGGCAGCAGAGGCCAATTAACACAGCCTTGAGAAGCTTTGTGTGGAGGGGTTCCTCATTTCAAAAAGGGTGGGAATGCCTGTCCGTTTCCCGAGTCACCCCACTCACACTCAGCTACTGGGCTCCCAGTTGTCACTACTGCTGTGGGCCTCACCAGCATCTTAAGGGAGACAGAAAAGACTGGCCTGCTCCCTGTACCAGCCTCAAGCCAGCTGTACTCGGCCAATATAAACCAGAGCCGGGATGAGAGTTAGTTTGGAGGGAACCTACAGTTTTCTGTTGCCAAGTATGGGCTGGTCAGAGCTGGCAGAACTGGTGTTGGAAGCTGCAAGGACCTGTGGGTGTGCAGAGGCCTCAAGGACCCTGGCGGCCAAGGTACACATGGAGACATGAGGTTCTGAGTGGAAGAGGAATTGAGTTCTAGATCAGATAGCCTCAAAGTCTAGTGACACCGCCAACAGAGGAGAGGCCTTCACTGATCGGAACTTTGCGTCCTAATCTATAAAAATGGGCCCTTGGTGGGGCACTGCGGGCCCTGGCACACAGCAGGCACTCCCCTGAGGTGTGCTGTCGACGAGCCCGGGTTACTCTGCCAGGTTAACGGGGGCCGGGTTTGTGCGCCCGGCACAGGCGGACTCACCTCCACCAGCTGCATGAGGTTCTCGAAGTACACCTCCTCGTCGATGCTCAGCTTGCTGGCGTGGTACATGATGCGGTAGTGCTCCACCTTGCCTTCACAGCTCACGCACAGTGTGTAGTCTCCGGGGTAGTTGGTGCTTTCCCGCACCAGGAACAGGCCCGTCTCTGGTGGGTAGAGAAGCCGCTCGGCCTGCTCCCGCGTGATTTTGCCGTGGAACCAGCTGGGGGTGGCAAGGCTGGGAGTCACAATGGTACTGACCGAGCGCCTCCTGCCAGCCCGCCCCATGCCCCTTTCCACCACTCCCTGCCCCTTTTCCTCTGCTGGGTGCCCATCCCCTCTGTTAGGTGCGACCTCTGGTCCCACTCCTACAGTGCCCCTTACCCAGGGTTCTTTTCCTCTGAGGCTTTTCCAGGAGGACCGCAGCCACCTCCTCCCTTCCCCCACACCAGGGGCCCAGCCCTCGCGGTACTCACGGCATCAGGCTGAGCTTGGTGCCTGCCTTCACGCCCTCACGCTTCTGGACATAGTTGGCTGGGATGATGCCCTCACGGCCCACTTTGTTTTTGGCTTTGTACCAGTTTGGGTCCTGGAGAGAGGGCAATCAGACACTCTCAGGTCCGCCTCCCTCTGCAGGGGAGCCAAACCCAGAGGGAATCCCTGGAGGTGAAGGAATGGGCTAGGCATGTAAGGCCCACGGTACCTTGGTGACCGCCACAATGGTGAGCACGTCTCCTTTGCAGAAGGGCAGGTCCTGCTCAGCAGTGCCGTGGAAGTTGTACTTGGCAATACACTCTGTACCGGATGGCCAGGCGGCCTACAAGGTAAGGCACAGACAGGTGTGTGGGTGCTGCCTGGGGCCCTCTCTACCCCCCTGCCCGAATGTCCTTGAGACCGAAGCATTTCAGCTGATATCCATGAGCCTGGGGAAAGGACCTTTCTCTGGAGAATACTGAGTCTCTTCCAGCTCAAACTGCTCTGCAGCCCAGTCTGGGGCCCGTGCCCAATAGAGCACACTGGAATTACTGCTACTTCAAAGTCTCGGCTAGGATGGAGGGTTGGGCATGGGGAATAGGCTGGTCTAAGCACCCACCACATCCCCATGGTACCTGTATTGCCGACATCTTCTTAGATCTGGCGTCCCCGTGCTACAGGAAGGCCGATCTGTTACTTGGTACCATTAGAGCTGTGGGAGAAGAGACAAGTGAGGAAGGTTGAGAAGAGACAACCCCACCCTCTGCAGGTGACCATCAATTCCTTCAAGTCAGTACAAGTCGCAGTGCCAAAGCTTCCGAGAGTTGGGACATGGATCCAGAGCTGTTTATGTAGCCTTGGGTAGAAGCCCACAGACTCAAGAGTCCCAGGGAAGAGTCCGTGAATCCTATATCCCTGGCAGCCTTCCAGGTTCCACAGAACGGTCAATAGGAAGAACGAGGCTTACAGGGTTGTCAGGGAAAGGGAGTCGAGGGAAACTCTGAAACCAGGCAGGTAATAAATAAGTGGTCCAGGAAAGTCACTTGTACTCTGGACAAGGTCACAGGCTCCTCTACAAAAGCTTGTCCCAGAGGCTCTGTATAGACAAATGTCTGTGTCTACTTCTCGGCATACACCCTAAAGAAAGTAGCCCATGTCCACCAGGAGAGGGGCAGGTGCTCTCCCATGGTGTGCTCTGTAGTAAATCTCAGACCAGGAACTAACTGCCCAGGTGCTGAAAATGCCGTGGATAAAATAGGGAGAAGTCACAAAAAGGAATTCCATACAGCAGTGGCCACCCGTCAGCCTTGGAGTCTCACCAAGGAGCCAGGCACAGAGAAGCACAAGCTTTATGATTCTCTTTTTATCAAGTTCAAAATCGGCTCAAACCAATCCAGCTCGTCAGGGTGAATCTCTGCAGAGCAGAGGACTGGATGGGTGTGAGGGACTTCACGGTGTCGGCCAAGGGGCTGTCTGAGCCCCTGTGCAGGACAGGGTTTGCTCCAGGGAACGTGCTGGCTGCAGCTTGGGAGCTGGTGCTCTTCTGGGTATCTGAGCACTTTTGTAAATGGAATTGCTTAGAACACTCCCCCAGAGCAGCAAGCATGTCTTCCTTCACACACATACATGTCACTAACACATTCGTCCAAATACAGCCCCAGACCTCACATGACCTCAGAAGGACGCAGAGAGAGTGGGGCTACTGTTCCCTTTCTGGTGAGGAAACAGCCAATGGCCCTTCTGCGGTCACACGGCTAGATGACAGACTCGCTTGGGACAGGAGAGGTGAGGTCTAGCCACCGCCCTTACGGCTATGTACATCACCACTAGAAGAGGACTTCGGTGTAGGTGCTAGGACGTGTGTGCATGTGCATGTGCATGCATGCATGCACACACACACACATGCAGGAATCATGAGGACAGCCCTGAAGACTGCAAGACTTCAAAAGATGGGAGCCAGAGACTGATCTTAGTAGACAGTAGTTGCTCAGAATGCTCAAGACTGGGTTCAAACCCTAGCACTAAGTGTGTATATTTCAAATTCATGAGCATTCAAGCAAATAAAAACTGATATAAAACAATATTTGTTAGGCTAGGTGGTAGTGGCGGCACATGCCTTTAATCCCAGCACTCGGGAGGCAGAGGCAGGCAGATCTCTGAGTTTGAGGCTGGGCTGGACCAACAGCCTCCAAAACAATACAGAGAAACCCTGTCTCGTAAAAAAACAACAACAACAACAAAAAAAAAACAAAAAAACTGGTCTGGGGGGCTGGAGAGATGGCTCAGTGGTTAAGAGCATTGGCTGCTCTTCCAGAAGACCTGGGTTTTGATCCCCACAACCCACATGGCAGCTCAACCTGTAACTGCAGCTCTAGGGGCTCTGACACACAGACACACGCACACAAAACATCAGTGCATACACAAATTAAACAATAGGAACCAGCCTGGGTGGAAGCCAGTGAAGCAAAGTGGAACCAACGGCCCCTTCAGGACTCCGTGACCCTGAACTTGCTGAGCTCATCTGGAGCTCTCTTGTCTGTCTGCTGTATGAGAAGGGTTCAGAGGCCATAGCATGAACCCTGCAGGGCGGCAAGGAGTTCCCATGGCACTTTGAAGAACTATGGTTGGCCCCTGGGGGTGCTAAGCCTGGGAACCTTTTCAGGGAACGCATGCTCCCACATGCTCCCAGAGTCCAGCAGAAACAAGGGTGAAGGATGGGGGCCTTGACCAGCACTCCCAAGCTACACAGGCTTGGGCTTTGAACCTGGCTTTATCAACATGTCAACCTGGAAAGAATGAACTAACCCTTTGGGCCTCATATCCCCTCATCCCGAAAGGGGACACAGTGGACCTTTACAAGGAGGCTGTGGAGGGAATGGAATGAGACCCCAGAGTTGGACATGGCTGGCATGCTTCCCGCTCCCTCCAGAACAAACAGTCCTTCTCGCACCCAGGGGCGAGGGCAGCCCATCAAGCCTGCTGTAGTAGACTGGGCCCTGAAGCCCAGGGAGAGTGTGATAGGAACCACCCCCCAACCCCCATATTTCGTCGACTGAGCCAACATGATCATAAGAACCACCCCTGGGCCTTGTGGACTACCTGCTATGGGAGAGCTGTGAGCCTTCCTTCCCATATGATAGGAGTGAAAAGCCAAAGTCCCAGAGGTTACCCGAGACGGCCTGAGCAGCCTGAGCTAGTGTCCCACGGCTGTTGCTAAGCCCCCAACCTTAGGGTCCTTCTATGAAGATCCTATTAGCTCACCAGCTCTCCACATCTCCTCCTCTCTCCCCAAATTCAAAACTCACTGCTGCCACCACAGGAGGGAGCGGAGGCTGGGCATGGTTAGTCACCCTTCCAGCTGTCAGTTTGCAAACACTCCTTCCTGGCCTGCAGCTGCTGCACCACCTCCCTGCCGCCTTGATGACAATAATAAAAATAATCACAGGCCCTGTTTTCTGAGCACTTACTCAGTGTCAGGCCTTATCCTTGGCACTTCGAGGCTCATCCAATCCTAATGACACTGAGAGACAGGGGATATTATTACCAACCCCATTTTACAGAGATGAGGCCCCAAGAGAAGCCCGAGGACTGTGAGACCTTGCCTGAGGTCACAGCTCCAGTGAGATTCACCTTCAGACTCCTGAGTAGGCCATCTCCCACATGCCACATTATACCCTCAGGACTTGCTGCCTATCCAGGATCGCCCTAGTCTGGGACAGACAGGGTGAAGAGCAGCCATAAGGGACAGGGATGTGCTAAGAGCACGGGACAAGGCAGCAGTGGTCAGGCATGCGGCCCAGAGGGGCACTGCCACCCCCTTAGCACCTGGATCACTGCATGTCTTACCCTACCTGACATCCTCCAACCTGTCACTCACGGTGAGGTCACCAGGCTAGGATGGCTGAGCTAGCTAGGGCTTGCCTTGTGGCCTCTCCAGCAAGGTCTGAGGCTGACTTCAAGAGGCTACTTACTGCATGCCACCGTCCAAGTAGCCAGGGAGTAAGCACAGAAGAGAGTCCTTTGGGGGAAATCACTTGAACTTAGGGCCAAGTCACTCTAGGAAGGCAGTGCAGCACCACTGTCCTGGGAGTAAGTGATGCTGAGACCTGGCCCTGGCCCTATAACTAACTTGCTGTGTGATCTTTGGGAAGTCACTGGAGCTTCCCCTATGTTCTGGCTTCTAAGCGCCTTGTCTGTCTCTCACATCTATTCCCAGACACCTGCACTATGCCCACTTGCTTGCCCTCTCCCTCCATCCAGGGAATTTTTGTGCAGCCTCGAGGTAGAGATGGGGGCTGACACTGTTGTACAAACAAAAGAGCAAACACAATAGAAGTCCCTCTTTGTGGTGGCAAGAGATGGGGGAGATTACACATTTTGAAGCCAGACTGGGCTACACAGTGAGACCTTGTCTTAAAAAACAAAACATCTTTAATCCCAGCACTTGGGAGGCACAGGCAGGCAGATCTGTGAGTTCGAGGGCAACCTTGTCTGCAAAGCAAGTTCCAGGACAGCCAGGGTTACACAGAGAAACCCTGTCTCAAAATACCAAAATCAAACCAAACCAAACAAATGAACAAACAGAAGGACCTAAAGAGATAGCTCACCCAGGAGTTGGTGGCGCACGCCTTTCCCAGCACCTGGGAGGCAGAAGCAGGCAGATCTCTGCGAGTTCGAAGCCAGTATGGTCTACAGAGTGAGTTCCAGGACAGGCTCCAAAGCAATACAGAGAAACCCTGTCTCGAAAAACCAAAACCAACCAACCAACCAAACAAACAAACAAACAAAAAGGGACAGCTCAGTGAGTAAAATGCTTGCTGTGAAGACCGGTGTTTGCTGTCAAGCACCCACATAAGTCTGATGTTGGTGGCATGGGAAGGCAGAGGCAGTGACGCTAGGAACTGATTGGTTTGCCTGCCTAACCTACCTAGCAAGTCCCAGGATGCAGTGAGAGACTCTACCTCAAGAACACAGCGAACAGTTCCTGAGGAATGACCCACGGCTGACCTCAGGCTTTCACATGTGTGCACACACACGTACTCACATATAAACACAAACACATAACTCCTTACATACACACAAAAAAAGAAAACAAATTAAAAGACCAAACTCACCAGAATAAGGGATAGGATGCCTACAACTAGCGAAAGAGGTCAGTAAGGCAAACTTGTGATGCACATGGTGCCCTAGGTTCCAATCTCCCAGTGATGCGATAAAAAAAAAAAAAAAAAAAAAAGACCTGAAGGAGGGCTGGCAAGATGGTTCATCGGGTACAGACACTTGCAGACAAACCTGATAGTCTGAGATCCACGCCTGGAAGGAGAGAATTAGCTCTGCCAGTCGCTCTCTGAGACACACACTGTGCCATGTTGGATGTGTGCATGCTCATGTACGCACACACACCAAAAAAATTAAGACAAGTCGGGCAGTGGTGGCTCACACCCTTTATCCCAGCACTTGGATGGCAGAGGCAAGAGGATCTCTGTGTGTTCCAGCTACAGTGAAACCCTGTCTCAAAACACAAGACAAAGCAAAAAGAGGTAAATAAGTGCGTCAAAATGTTAAGAACAGGTAAATATAGGCAAAAGACCTATGAGTATCCAACATATTATTTCTACTTTTTTGGTGATTTTGAAACAAAGCCACAAAAAAGGCATATGTAGACACAGGTGACCTACAGTGTAGGTTGTGGTGAGGTTTTTGTTTTGCTTTATGGCTGTTGTTGGTTTTGGATTTTTGTCTGTTTGCTTTTGTTTTTTGAGACAGGGTCTTTCTATGTAGTCCTGGCTATCCTAGAATTCGCTATGTAGACAAGGTTGGGATTTGACTTACTGAGATCCTCCTGCCTCTACCTCCTAAGTGCTGGGATTAAAGGCGTGCGCCACCACACCCAGCTGGTTTTGATGCAGGTTCCTGCTATGTAATCCAGATAATTCCAAATTCCGAGATCCTCTGGCCATGGTCTCCAGGCCGAGATTATAGGTGCACACCAGCACACCCAGTTATAAATTGTGTTGCTTTAAATGTTTTATTACTTTATTTTATATACATGCATATACATGCGGGTGCATGTACCACACACTGTACATGTGGAAGTCAGAGGGCAACTTGTGGAAATTAGTTCTCTCCTTCCACTGTGTGGGTCCGGGGTGGTCAAGCTTGGTGGAGGCGTCTTAACCAGCAGAACCATTTCCCTGGTTCCCAAGTTGTCTTTTATATAAAACAAATATACATTCCTAAGCTTGGAGATGCCTAAATAGCTTCTGAGAGACACAGAGAAGGCTGGAGAGATGGCTCAGAAGTTAAGAGCAATTGCAACTCTTGTAGAGGACCCAGGTTAGGCTCTCAGTATCTACATGACAGCTCATAAATGTTTGTAACTCCAGTTCCAGGGAATCTGACACCCACTTCTGAACTCCAAGGGCACCAGGCATGCTCATGATGTACATACATACACGCAAGTGAAACATTCACACACATAAAGTAAATAAATACACCAAAAAAGACAGAGACAGACAGACAAATAACAGAGGTGGCCTCTGGGATGGATCAAATTACAGGAAACCTTGTTTACTCTGTATTTCCTATTTTGTCCTCTTTTGATATATATTGAGACTCATGCTCATGCAGTCCAGGCTAACCTCTAACTCACTATGTTGGCAAGGACGGCTTTAAATTTCTGAACCTCCTGTCTATTCAGGGCTTTAGGCGGGCCAGGAAAACACTACCTTACCAACTGAGCTACATCCCCAGTCCCTGGTTTTATTTTAAAGCTATTAACATCTATATTACTTTCTCCCCAAAAATAAAACAAATCATACACCACTTGTGAAAGCCACTCCCACCAGGAGTCCTCTGGCAGTCCAGCTGTGCTGGCTGGTCCTGCCTCCAGGGCCTCTCACTGGCAGTGGCCTATGGTTGAGGGTGGAAGGGGAGCTGTGTGTCTGTGGAAGACAGGAGCTAGGATCTGACTCATGTCTGCATCCCCAGCATGGGCTGGGCTGGGAGCTGCTGCTCAGCAATGAGTAATGAATGAATGAATGAATGATTGAATGAATGAATAGGAAAAGTCTGGCCAGTACAGCACATTAGGCCTTGCAACCAATAGGACTATATTTAATCCCAAAGGGTCAGCAGCTGTCACCCCCACCCCCACAAGGCCAGAGGACAGGGGCTTGGGACTGTGGCAGGGCCAATGCTTCTCTCTGACTTCCTGTCCTAAACTGTGCTCCCAGCAGCCCTTGTGCTGGGGTCCCGGGAACAGGCTGGGCATTGTGCCCAAGCGCTGAGGTCAGTGGCTGCAGCCTCAGGCAGGCCTTTCTTAGGAGCCCAGGCTGTCCAGGAGGGGGCAAGAAGTGGGGAAAAGCAGGAGCCCAGACACTCCCAGGCTGCCCTTTCCTTGCCCTAGAGGCAGCTGCAGACCCCCAGAAGCAGGCACGTGCAGAGCATTAGGGTAGGTCAAAAGATTCCAGCCCTGCCCCCTCACCAAAACTCTACTGCTTAATGGGGCGTGGGAGCCTTCAGAAACTGTTTACAAGCAGCTAAAAATACCCACTGAAAAGGGAAGTGTACCAGAGACCTAGGGGGACTGGCGCTATGGCCCACGGAGACTCTGGTCCTGCTATAGGACCCAGCTGGAATGTCTGCAGCTGGGGACACACACACAGAGACAAAGACAGAGAGAGAGGCGGGGGAGGAGGGAAAACCAGTGGGGGCAACAGGAAGGCCCTCTCTGCCTTCTCACTCTGCTGGGGTGTCTGGAGTTGTATTCACATCTTACATCATACCTGGTGGTCAGGATGAGCAGGAGGGGGGAAGGCTGAGGAGGCCCTAGGCTTAGAGGTCTGAGAACTCAGCCTCTCCTCTGTGCTGAGCCTATACTGGAGTACTGAGGACTCCAACAAAATACACTCCAAACTCCTGCCTTCCCCATCAGCCGGGTGTGCCCATGCCTCAGAAAACCGAGGGTTGTGGGTATAACTTAGTGGCCAAGCATGTGCATACCATGTTCCCCCAACCCCCTCTTAAGCTGCACCCCAGTGCCGTAGTTACTCCCAAGCTTGCAGGAAGCAGGTGAGGGGAGCAGGAAGGACCTGGGAAAGGGGTGCCTAGACCAGGCCAGAGTTAAGACCCTACATCAAATTCTGAGGGATTCAATTAAGGCTGCCAAAGGAAATTTCCTACAGGTCACAGGGCAGACAGAGCAAAGGTGAAGTTGCAGTCTTGGGCACGCCCCCTGCAGTGGGCAGAGCACCTGAGGAGGGCAGCCGGCCAGTAGCTGAGCTGGTTTGGCAGCTAGAGTCAGCCCCACCCCTGGTTGTGCAGAGGGCTCTCAGGCAGACACTTCACCCAGTCACACACCGGGCAGAGGGGCTGGAGGCTCCTACTACCCTACCCCAGCAGTTCAGACAGGTCACAGCACTCCCAATGCACAGAAGACCCGAGCAAGAGGGGCGAGAAAGATGCCTGCCTTGGGCTCTGGGGCACGCGGCCCTTCCCCCACCCTCAGGCCCCCTCAGTCGTTAGCACCTCTGACCTAAGAGGAGGCCTGAGTCTAATGACTGAAAAATGTTAAAGAACCAAATTATAGCAACTCACTGGGGCTCAGCGAGACCGGAAATCCTGTCTGGCAGTTTAGGAGCAGTAGGGGTGAGTTAAGGGGAGGCTAACGGGGAGCCTCCTCCCCAGGGTACACTGTGGCTTGAGGCTGCCACTGCTGGCCCAGAAAGGTTTCTAATTACTACTCAGGAGCCTAATTACTTCTATGCACTGGGCCTCTGGGCTTCCAGTCTCCCCAGGGTCCTACCCCAGGCCTCTGCCCCCACCCCTCAGAGCAAGCACTGGGCCCTGCATCTTCATTTGTCCATATTTACATACAGCCTCCTCACTAACCTCCAACAACCCTTTACAGTCATGCAGTGGCTTTGTTCCACATCCCAACGTCTCCAAGTCATGCTGTTACAGGAGGGGAGACTGAGGACCAGGGGAATACAATAATGGCCTAGAAACCTGGGGGCAGATTTCTAGTCTCCCGCACTTGTAGCAGAGGCTGGTGAATATGAAGCCAGCATGGTCTACAAAGTGAGACCCTGCCTCAGAAAAAAAGGCAAACACAACGAGGGACTTACAGAACAAGCAAGGGTGGAGCACACAACTCAGCCTCAGCCACTGCGACAGCACCAGGGGCAGACCTAAGAGAAGGGGCTCTGGACACTCCCACCCCAGCAGGCCAACAGGAAACGCAAGCATGTGGCTGACAGCCTGCTGCTCCAACATGGTTTAAAAGAGGCTCTGCATCAGCTACTCCATCCTGGCCAGTGGTCACCACCTAGGGGGCCACCAGCTTCCAAGTGCTGGACTAGGGACTTGAGCTTAGTTACGTTGGAACCTGGGTCAGCAGACCTCCACCCCAACTCTTCCTTGGCAGGATCATATGACACATTGGAAGGACAGAACAGGGGTGCCAGGGCCAGCTACTCACACCACGCTCCAGCGAGCAGAGGTACACCTGTGCTCTCCCCCGCCTGTCTGCATAGCCCGCCTTTGCACAGACACCATGCAGAACCTTCGAGCACCCCAGAGAAGGCAGCAGCCCGAGAGGACACAATTCCTGAACAAGGACCCCTGGCTCCTCCTCAAATGCTTTTCATAAGCCCTAGTCTCCCTCCAGGAAGTCCTCAAGCTGCTCCAGCCCATGCAGATCCCAGCCTTGCAGGAGGGGGAACCATAGGCTTGTCCAGCCAGGCTTCCCTGCGCCAAGTCTCCTCTCTGCCCAGTAATGGAGCTCACACCCTCCTGTCCTTTTCCCTGTAGTGTGCACATTACATACAGGCTTCAATGCCCGAGGCTGGGTGAGGACCAGGTGCCAGGCTGGGCTGGGTTGAAAAGCAGCAGCCAGGATGTACGGGTCGGATGACACCCAGGTTTCACCCGCCCACAAACCTTCCAACCGTGCAGAGCCCAGGGCGGCCAGGGGAGCGCCCAGCAGCTCTCTTCTGCTCGTTGCAGACCACGGAAGAGAGGCGGAGGGAAGCTGCGGTCGGAGGGTGTGCACTAATATGCTACAAGCAGCTGCCCTTCTCACAGAACCAGGAAGAGAAAGCAAGCAAACACAGGGTGGGCGGTGCTGTGTGGGGCCCTTCAGCCCTGGGGCCTGCACTCAGGGGAGCTCCCTACTAGTCCAGGACAAGTCACTTCACTCAATGAGCCTCAGTTTCTTCATGGGGAAAATGGGATTCTCTCTCCCTCTCTCTCATCCTGAACCCCATTTGTTCAGTCTACAACCAATGGGTGCTGCAGGATACATCATACCCAGTAAGAGAGCATCCCCCACTTCTTGGAGCACTCCTGACTCTGGGGGTTAGGGCTCGGCCACCCAAAGCCAGTCTCTCCCTGTTCACATCTTCCCTCAGCCATGCAGGGAGCACACAAGCTCTTCCTTCTCCAGCTCTTTATTTTTAGGCCTGAATTTGACTTTAATCATTACTTAGCGGATTCTATTTCCAGCCCTTGGATGAAGGGACCCAGAAGAGAGGAGGGAGGCAGTGCTCCCTGCTGGGTTTAGGGAGCAGCCTGCTCCTCCACCCATCCTGTCCTTAACCAAGGGCGGGGAAACTGAGAAACACCCAAAGGGCTCACCCCAGCCGGGCCAGCATCTTGGGCAAGATCCAACCCAGTGACCTCATGCTACTGAAGTTATGGGACACTATGCCCACTTTCATGCCACCAGTCTGGCAGCCAAGGTCCCAAGCTACAAGCCTGAGGGACTTCTGTATTTAAAGGGACACATCAGTACTCATCTAGGTTAGTTCTGGTCCACCCTATAGTCACTTAGGGACACAGTCTCTTGGGCCCAGCATGTGCCAATCAGAGACTGGTTTCCTCCCACTGTTCACAGTGTGGTATGGAAGGAACTCCCAGTTACTCCAGTCACAATAAGGAATAGCAAAGTATTTAAGAGATACACCTTCAGCTTAGACTAGGGAACACTTGCAAAGGAGGAGGACACTAACACATAAACCTAGTTTCTAACTCTCACATGCAAGGCTTCAGCAGCTAACTTTCCCCTTCCCTGGCCACTGGAGAAAACTGAGGCTGTCCTGACTAGCTCTGGCTCAGTCTAAGGAACCCTCTATTTTCCACTGGAACATGCAGCCTAGAACAGTCATGCAGAATCTGGGAGGCGAGGGGACTCTTCAGGCTGGGTATGGTGGTATACACACATCTGCAATCTCAGTCTTTCTGGGCATGGTGGTATACACTATCTGCAATCTCTATGCTCTGGAGACTGAAGCAGAAGGATCTCAAGTTCAAGGCTACGTGAGAGCCAGTGTGTGTGCTGGGAAACAGCAGTAGTAGGTGGTGGTTACTCTCAGCTCCAAGTCTAGGAAGGGGAATGGGTGGGGTCAGGCCTTGGACAGCAACTGGCAGCCTATCTTCCCAAGGCCAGCCCCATGCCCTGAGGCAACCTATCACATGGTGACGGGAGGGTGTGGGGCACAGCATAGAAACAGCAGTCTAGAACAGGGCCAGAGGCGGTCAGAAGGGCCGGGACTTCTTACCAATGATAGGTGAGGGGTCAGCCATTCTGGGGCCCACAGCTCAGAGATCTTTCTTCCATGCTAAGGCAGCCACACTAACCACCGCCCCAGGCATTTTCTAGTTTGCTGGTAGGTTAGTTCAGTGTCCTCTGAGGTATAAGGCTCTCTGTCCCTGTTAGCTCTGCTCAGAGGGCAATGGTACGGCTGGGCCTGGAATCCACACGGTTGACTAAGCTGTCTGTTCTCTACTAGCTGCTTGTGGGGTGTGTAGTAACAGCCCACAACAGTGACAGATGGAAGCACGGAGCACTCGAAGAGGGTTTGGGTGATGATGCTGTAGCAGAGCTCCTGAAAATACCCTGAAGTGTTTTAGAGGCAGTTACCATGACAGGTAGCTCAAGAAATGCCCAGGGACACAGCAGTAAATGGAAAAGAGCTGTGGCATACACAATTGAATGGCAACAGCAACAAAAGAAGAAAATCAGGAAAACCGGGCTCTACCAGGCTAGCAGACCCTGCTTGGCAACTAGCAGGTAATCTTGTATTGTTTCCTAAAATGTCTAGATTTGTTTTCTTCTTTTAAAAATACTTCTAGAATCCCAGTCAGGAGCCCAGGCTTGAACTTGGGATCCCCCTGCCTCAGCCTCCCATGCTGTACTGGGATCACAGGTACATACCACCCATATGGCCCTCACTTCTCTCTAAATGCTAAAATTAATGCGTATACAGTTTTTATGTGAGTTCAGACCAGCTTTCCTAGGTCCTACCAGCCCTTCAGCCCTGACCCAGGTACTCAGACTTTTCCGCTATGGGGCAGCTATTCCCACCTGGGATTATCTCTCGGGCACGAGAGGATCTTTACCTTTTTTCACAGACACAACATCTCTGTTCTTTTAGGGTTATATGTCGAAGCTTTGAAAACCTTCAAAAGATGAACCCTAGAAATGGATGTGGGTAGTCCCATCACTTCGATGGGATCCAGGATTACCGGAGAGGTTGACTCACACTATGGCTTCCATCCCCATTTGAAAGAAGCAGGAATCTGCCCCTTCACCAACACCTGTGTGGGCAACTCCATGGGGACTGGCCTCTGAGGACAGGGCTCCTGTGGTGGGAAGGCATTTGCTTTCCTGGTCTTTCCTTGTTCCCATCCCAACACAGAAAGAGTGGCTGCTTCTAATGGGGGGGGGGGGGAGGATTAGTTCACTGAATGAAACCTGCAGCTGTGAACATGTGCTAGCCTAACGCTAAACTGTTTTCTAAAAGGCCTCTGGACCATGGCCACACCCTTGCAGCTAAGTAAGAAGCACCCAGCCATGTCAGGCCCAGCCACAGCCCCTGAGGCTGGACAGGAAGTTCGGGTTGGGCATGAGACTGTGTGAGTATAGCCTCACAAGTGGTGAGTACCCCCCCCCCCCCCAGTGCATCTTAGGGAAAACCTTAAACAAGTACAAGGGCCTGAGCAGAACAAAACTGCCTGTGGTTCCAAGCGGGCCTAGGCACAGCTCAGCATCCTGAAGGGACCCTGAAGATTCTGTGGCACTGCCAACCTTACTCTTGCTGCCTCTGGCCTGATCCTGTTGTGACTATACTAAGACACCATGATGTCCAGGACACAGGGAGACAGACACAAGTCCCAGAGTGTCCACATTCCTCCGATACTGTCATGACACAACCTTCTCCCACTTTGCCCAATGCTGACCCCATTCTGATTAAGCCAGTTGGGATGTGGGGAAGGCGGGGTCAGGACCCGGGTCTGTACACTCAACTCTACACTCAACATGTCCCAGGCACCAAGGGGAAGTCTCACAAGCAATACCCATGATGTCTTAGCTCTGGGGCCGGAAGCCCTTTCCCTCTTCTCTAGCCCTCTGCAGGGGAACACGTGCTCACCCCACAATGTCCCACCTGGGTCAGGCTGGGGACTGCCTGTATCCCTGGTGGGTGGAGAGTAGGCCCGGTTCCTCTCCACCCACAGCCATCCATTCCTGGAGAAGTAGGAATGAAGACAGCCAGCCTCCCTCCACCAGAGGCCTGAAATACGACCTGTCCCTTGGGCTTCAGTTCCCTAGTGTACAAAATGATGAAAAAAGAAAAAAGAAACCCTCCTACTTAAGCTCCAAAGATCTAGGGACTGGACACACCCCTTCCAGACAACTGGCCTAGGTCCCGAGAAGCTGGGAAAATGGGCTGGCCCGGGTGCTAGGAGGTGGGGGCATAGTACTAACGTCCAGTGTTACCTCTACTCAAACTGGAAGCTCTGCCCAGTTTCTCCACCCAAGGGCCAGAGGTCGCTTGCTTTAAGCCTGGTCCTGTGGCAGGCCAAGGGTGACAGGCTCACCTCAAGGACCCGGGCTTCTAGCAGGGTCCAAGGGAGGTGGCATGGTCCCGGGCTGCTTGCAGCCAGTAAGACCTCAGAGCCAAGCAAGTCTGGGTACCTTCAGGGACGCCCTGAGCAGGAAAGGGCAAACTCCAGGGAATCCAGCCCATTTTCCTAACCTATACTGATTCTCTTCCTCCGGGGTCCAGTCACTTCCCACACGGGGTTGAGGGGTAGGACTCAGCTGACCTAAGCAAGTCTCTTGTGGTGCAGGGCAGTACCTCCCTCGTGGCTCCCTCCCAGTAGTGCTCTGACAGTGATTCCCGGGAGAATTCGAACCCGGTTGGAAGGTGGGGGGGGATGGGTGTGGACACGGCAGCGATGGCCACAGAGGCGGGACAAGCGACCTCATCCCTTCCAGGGGACACTCAGACACCCACCTCCTCCGGGTTTGCCCAGCACTCACCTCTCTCGGGGCACTGCGGTCCAGGCCACCTCACCGCGGGCGGCATCAGCGGCCTGCAGGACAGTCCATGAGGCCAAGGGGGAGGGGAGGGGCGCAGGGGTCCCCAGGGGGTGCGGTACAAAGAGGTGTATGGATGCGAAAATAGGGGGAGGAAGGACGGCCAGACAGGCTGGGGGATGGCCGCGCAGCCCGGGTCGGGGAGGGAAGAAAGGCGGGGGAAGGGGGCGGGAGGGAGTGGGGGGGAGGAAACAATGTAGCCGGCGCGGCCCCGGCAGAGTTCCGCTTCCGAACGCTGCCACCGAGGTTCGATTTGGGGACGTCGCGCCGGCCGCCGGGGGCCGCCCCGGGCGTTCGATCGCAGCTCGCGGGGGGTTGCCCGCGCCCCACACCCCGGAGGCTGGGCGGCCGGAGGCTGGCGGGGCGGGAGGGACGGCTGGCCCGGGGACGTCCCCGACGGCGGCGCGGCCCGGGTCGGCCCTGCTTGGACCCCACCCCAGTGGGACCCCCGGGGCAGGGCGCGGGGTGGCGCGGGAGCGCAAGGGAGGCGGCCGGCTCGGCGGCGGTGGCCAACCTCAGCTCGCCGGGGTTCCGATGGGAGGAAGCTCGCAGGCCTGGCGAGAGGAAGCGCGGCCCGGATCCTCCGCCCGCTGCGGCGCGCCTGCGCGAGGGGGCCTGCCCGGCGCGCAGCGGGGCGTGGGTCGGCGCCCTCTGCTGGACCTTGGAGGGAATGCGGGGGGTGTGTCCGCGCTCACGCCCTGCCCCCACTTGCTGGTCTTCGCGAAAGCTCCCGAAGATCCTTTACAGAGGGCCACCACCAACCTTCCAACCTTCTTTAGGTGAAGCCACCCTGCTAGGGTGGAGGCCAGGCATAAGCATGCATGCATTTATTCATTCACAAACATCCTGGGGGTCTGAAATTACCAGGGCCCTCTGGAGTCCACTTATTCAGACCTCTATTTCCGTCTAGTTCTCACTCAGGTTGGGACAACTAGATTCTCTCAGAGAACAAATTGATAAAATGTAAAGGCAGTGTACAAGGTCCACAGGAAACAGGAAAGAAGGGTGCATGCACGGGTTGACTTTTGAGAGCCGAGGGAAGAGTAAGCACAAAGGAAAGGAGCCGTGAGAGCTCTGCAGGCTGCGACTAAAACTGTGGGTAGGCGAGAGCGGTGGGAGATGGGTTCCTGCACGCTACAGGGGCAAAAGATCCAAAGAGTCTCTTGGGACTTTCTTTTTGACTTGAAAGCAGTAAGGAGGTTGTCAATGGCTGTGTAACGTTTGAACAATTTACCAAACCTCTGTCTTGTCCTGTTGCATCGTTGTTTGAAAAGATGAACAGAACTAATACCACCAATTTTGTAAGGTTTTGTGGAGAGGAAATGAGTTAATAGGTTTAAAGTGCTTGGTGCACAGTGGCACGTGGTGAGTCCTCAATTAAACACGGACTGCTATTATATACCATTGTTAATGAGGATTCAGGATCCTCCCTGAGCAATTTGCTCTTAACTACAAGAGCAGGCAGCGCTCAGGTATGCCAGGGGCACAGAGCAGCAGTGGAGTGAGTGACAAGAGAGAAACCAGAGACTCCATCGAAGGATCTAGGTGTTAGAGCATTTTCTAAGGACCAGGTCTGGAGGAAGCAGCCAGCTGTGGGGGTGGGGGGGTGTGGACTCTTCAGGTGGGAGGAGTGAGGCCTCTGGCACAGAGTTGGAACATAATGTAAAGAATTTAGGGGCAGCCAGGGTGGTGTGGCGCACACCTTTAATCCCAGCACTCAGGAGGCAGAGGCAGGCGGATCTCTGTGAGTTCAAGGTCAACCTGGTCTACAGAGTGAGTTCCGGGACAGCCAGGGCTACACAGAGAAACCCTGTCTCAAAAAACCAAACCGAACAAAATCCCAGCCAAAACAAACTAAACAACCCCCCCCCCAAACAAACAAAAAACCTGAGGGGCAGAAAGGCACAGTAAACGGTTCTGTGAAAGATGGAGTTTCAGACTGCAAATAGCTTCAAATGTCAATAGCAGAAGCTGGGTATGCTCCATCCCCGCCTCCCCTCCCCCCAGACTACAGGTTGGTCCTCTGGCCCAACATGCCCAGTGCTGTTCTCTAGGGATACCCAGGGAAGAGGCATCTAGTAGATCTCAGAGCTAGATGTGACATAGTGGAAAAAAACCCAACCCAGGGATTTGGGGATCAAATCTCAGGGTTAAATCTCAATTTAAGAGCTGTGTGACTGTGTGGCTGTGTGGCTTTGAACTAGTTACCTAAGGTCTCTGAGCTATTTCCTCTTCTGTAAGATCATGCTGAGAGCATACCTCTTTCATGAAAGATGGTGCAGATTCAGCAAGATAACAGGCCTGAAGTGATAGTGTGTGTGTGTCTGTCTGTGAACTGTGTATGTGTATCAGACTTTGCTTTCCTTTGAGGTCAAGATGGAATGATAATATGGCCCCAGTTTGGGGGCGGGGTGCTGCTAAGTCTGAAGGAAGGGCTTTGGCAGCTTGCAGAGCCTTCTGGAGGGGGAGATTGAGAGACTGACATCTCCTCTACTCTGAATTAGTTGGTAAAGGGGGGGCTGGGTGATGGGGAGGCTGTGGGGACTTGGGGGAAAACCCTGAAAAGATACCTAAATCTTCGCTCCAGTTTCACCGCCAATATTTCTTTCTCTGCCCATAAGCATGCTTGACTGTCCCCTGAAGTGTGCTGGGCCCAGAATGTGAACTTTGGAATCAAATAAGCCTGTGTTTGACTCCTGGTTCCACCTCTTCTCAGCAAAGTGAAGAAAAAAAAAAATTAACCTTCCTGAATTCCAGGCTTTGGGAATTAAAGCCTGAATTGGATAGTGCAAGAACTAGCTAACACCCAGTTCGTCATTCATGAATTCATTCCCTCGCAACAAATATGGAACACCTGCTAGCTGTGATCTTTATGCTGGAGATGAGTCAAGGGGGCGGGGGGTGGGGGTGGGGGGGGAAGGGGAACACCGGGGTTCTTGTCCAAAACAGAAAAGAAAAAAACAGTCTGATCAGCTACAGTGTATGAAGGCCATGAGCACCCAGTGGACAGAACCAAAAAGCAGTGACGAGGAGGATGAAATTGAAAAAAAGAGGACCCAGCAATGCAGTGAGATGGCTCAACAGGAGAAAAACCCTGCTTCCAAAGCCCGAGAGCGTGAGTTTGGTTCCTGGATCCCACGACAGGAGAGAACAGACTCCACTGACCTCCACAGGCATGCGCACACACACACACACTTTTCTATAGTCCAGTAAAGGGGGAGGTGTGCATCATTAATTAAGGTTCAGGATGTAGCTCAGTTGGTAGACTGCATGCGTGAAGCCCTGAGGATGTTCAGAAAGGAGGGTTAGAAACTCAAGGTCATCCATGACCTCAGGGCCAGTTTGGCTCCATGAGACCCTACCTCAAAGCAACACAAAAATCATAACCAAACTACAAAGCTCAGCAAAGAGGTGCTGCATGGTCTACATGGTGAAGAGGGCAGAGGTAACAGTGGAGAGGAGTGGGCAGGCAGCGTCTCGGTCAGGTGTGTATGAGGAAAGAGGCCCCATGACCTTCTGGTGTAGCCCCACTCCTGGGAGATGGTGGGGTCTCCCGAGAGAGAACTCAGTGAGTGGGGGTGGGGGCAGAGACAGCCCAGGAAACACTCAAGAACGCAACTCTGGTTAAGCTGTGTCTGAGTTACCTGTAATACATGGGTATGTCAAGTCAGCATCTAAGATTCATGTGCCCAGGCTGGGCCACTTGCTCTTTGGTGGTGAGGCTAGCTCCAGGAGTGGAGAAAAGAGGAAGGCTGGAGAGGGGCTGGGGAAGGGAGGGTGATGGAGCCAAAGACTTCTGGCAGCTTTTGGGTGAAGGGACCAGATGGCCCAGCTGCATGCAGAGCTTGGGGGGGCTGGGGAGTGGGGGTGGGGGGGTTGTGTCCAGAGCTTCAGCACTTTTATTGGAGTGTGTTCCCATGGTTCCCTGGCAGGGAAGGGCTCTGTGCCTTCTCTCCGCCTCTTCCCCTCCCCCAGCTTTTATGCTCAGAGATGATAGTTTAGAGAAGCTGGTGTGAAGTAGCTTGAAACTCAGCCACTCTGGGCGTCCCCCAGGGCAGAAAACAGGAAGCCAAGATTAAAGACAGATTTCCAGCAAAGTCTCCTACTTCCTGCCGGGCAGGTGCCCCTGCACGGTGCACAGCGGCTGGGCTATAAGCAGAGCACAGAGCAGAGGGTCTGGGATGGCTTCCCTTGTGGTAGGAACGGCAAGCACCTGCCTAGGCTGTGGCTGCCTCTCCAGCTTTGTTCCTTGGCCTCGCCGTCTCCATCAGCAAGGCCTCGTGGCAATAAGCCTCATGCACAGCCTAGTGAGGATGAAGACACAGCACCTGGGGGTCCTGGGAGGTAGAGGGGCCAAGAAGGAAGAACGTGGGCTGCAGAGTCACTCAGGCCTCCCATGAACCCTCTCTCCCAGCTGTGGGGTCCCACCAAGTTAGAAAGGATAGGCAAAGGAGCAGAGCAAAGATGAATGGCAACGGTGGCCACAATGGCTTCTGTCATGTCAACGACTGGGTGGGCTTGCTTGATGTTCACAGCTGCCAAAGGAGCCAGGACCCAGAGGGCTAACGTGGGCTGTATGTAAATACGGGTGCCTTCCCACTGATGATGATGGCGATTGCTAATATTTGTTTATGTACTCAGTTTACTTTTGAGACAGAGTCTTATGTATCCCAAACTGGTCTTGAACTTCTGATCCTCTTACCCTTACCTCCCAAGGGTCTGGGCTACACAAATGGGTCACTCTACCCAGTTTATGTTGTTTGGGGATCGAGCCCCGGGCTTTGGCGTGCTAGTCAAGCACGCTGCTGACTGAAGCACATCTTAGCCCAGCAGTTTGGTTTTCACAGCCCCATTGTATTGCTAGCACCATTTTGCAGAAAAGGAAACTGAAGAGAGATTAGCTCAGTTGGTCATCAGATCTCTGGCCAGGAGGAAGGATCCGGGGTAACATCTCGAAATTCTATTTTAACAGCTTCCTAGTTAGAGGACTGACTTTCCCCTGCCCAGCTATGTGACCTTTCAGTTTAAGTATCTGCAAAATAGGGGATGGAACCCAGGCTCTTTTGCATATTAATCACGTGCTACACTTCTGAGCCATACTCCTAGGCCAACAGCGAGGCTTAAAACATTTTTGCTTTTTTTGTGGGAGAGGCATTTGAGTGAATAACTTTTGAGAGTTTAGTTCTCTGTGTCTACTGTGTAGGTTCCAAGGATAGAGTTCAAGCGATAAGGCTTGGCAGCAAGCACCTTTGCCCCTGAGCCCTCTCAGTGGCCCAACCCTGAGCCTTTCTCAGACGCCTATTTCTAAGAAGGCAGAGAGGGAAGCAGTAGCAGCTCTGAGCTGAGCAGACTGTGCTGAGTGCTCTGTGAGTGTGGCTTAGCCCCGTGCTTCCGCGCTCACTGGCAGTTAGATGAATTTTTTTTCCCTTTCTCTTCTGGAACAGCTTTGTAGTCTCGCTCTCCCCTGCAGTCCTCTCAGGGATCTGTTGGCCTCTGCAGGGTGGGGCCAGAGCTTTTGTTGTTGAAGCCACAGAGCCACAATAGCTGAGGAATTGAAAAACTCCATTCATCCATTCTCCAAATACCCAGACAGTTACTACTTTCCAAGATACTGAATGACTGCCATTAGGCGGGGCTAGAGCCCCTGGTTCCCACTCGCAACGCCATTTGCCATTTGCAGGTTGGTACTCACCCCTTCATGCTGTCCTGAGGCCCCAGCTGCAGGGTGTTCTTTTTATAATAGACTTGTCCTACCCAGAAACCCCCAGGCTCTGCCTGCTGATTGGAGGCTTTAGCTGCTGCTCTAGCTTGCTGGGGGGACTTGGGTGGGTAGCGGGAAGGTGAGCAGAGGCCCTGGGGTGCTCCCTTGAGGAAAAGCTGGCTGGCTATCTTACAGGGTGGGGTGTGTGAGGGGAGGAGCAGGAGCTTGCTTCAAGCCCAGCTTTTGCAAATCATATGCAAAGCCTTCTACCCAGGAGGAGTACCCCATGCAACAACATCTGTCCTTGTCTGGTCAAGGATGAGGTGGAGCTATCAGGAGGGGAACTTCATAAATGCAGGACTGTGGATGTTTCCTGGGAGTGGCAGTTGAGGCCTAGAGGGACCTGGAGGGACCAGCAGGCCTGAAGGGAAAGGACTTTTGCCCTCTATCTTTAGGCCTCCCAGGGATTCCTCCTAATAGTGGGGAACCAGTGAGGACGGGACTGGTTCCTTTCTTTCTGTCTCCTCAGCACAGGCGGTGCAAAGCCTTTAGCAGCACAGGCCTGTGGAAGAAAAGTGACCAAACTCTACTTGAGGTCTCTGGCTGTCATTCCTGCCACAGGTTTCAGAACCTCCCGTCCAGAGAGGAGCTCCATGTCTGCATTCCATTTGTCAGTCTTTTTTTCTTTTCCTTCCAAGATAAGATTTCTCTTTATAACAGCCCTGGCTGTCCTGGAACTCAGACTGTGGACCAGGCTGGCCTCAAACTCACAGAGATCCTCCTGCCTCTGCCTTCTGAGTGCTGTGATTAAAGGTGTGCACCACCACCGCTCAGATTGTCAATCTTCTTGAACCCCTCGCCCTGACTAACCTTGAGCCCTCCAGAAACTTCCTCTCAGATAACCTGAGACTTTCCCCCCTGACCCCTAGGTCCAGAATTGGCTCCCTGGGCCTGTAGTCTTCAGCAGCTCTGAGCTCTCAGCTGTTAGTACCTGGTCATCTGGTACCTCCACTCTGCCACAGGGTCAGCGAGCACCCAGGGGCACCCTCAAAGAGAAGGCGAACTTGCTGGTCAGGAGCAGGGACTGCCCAGGGCTGCAGGGACAGGGGCTTCACCTGTGTCCCAGTGAAGGACTGAGGGAAAGATGGCTATCTGAATGACTGAAGCACAGCCTGGGAGGAGCTGGTTGCTCCCTGTGTTGGTGCTTCAAGGCAGCTAGTGAGAGGACTGGGAAAGAAGGGAAACCTGTGCCACAGGCGCCAAGGACTGGGAGATTATTCCCCCTGGCAGCTGCAGTTGAGAGGCCCGGGGCCACATCCTGTTCAAACCGCATCGGAGGCCTTGTCTTTGGTGCCTGTCATGTCCCCAGTGTGGTTCTGTCTGCAGCTGCTTTTATGAGCGATGCACCTTCTCATTCCCTGCTGATGTTAGCAGAGGTCACTTTCTGTTGTTACTTAGATCCTGGCCGTTACCCCCTAGGCAGCCCACTCCCATGGGCTGAGGCTGCAGGACATGTGGTGACCTCTGTGGCAAGTCCCAGGTTCTCGTTCTCTTCCTTTCCCTGGTACTGGGGACAGAGCCCGGACCCTCACACATAACAAGCAGGTGGGCTGCCATTAAGCTACATCTCCAGTCTTTTTTGAACGTTTGTTTTGTTTTAATTTATTATTTTATTGTATGTGTGCAGGTATTTTGCCTGCATGCATGTTTAGTGCCCTTGGAGGCCATGAGAGGAAATCATATCCTATGGAATCAGGGTTACAGACAGTTGTGAGCTGCAATGTGGGTGCTGGGAATTGAACCCAGGTCCTCTAGAAGAGCAGCCAGTGTTCTTAACCATCTCTCTAGACCCTGAAGTTTCATTTTGAAATTATCTCACTAATTTTCACAGGCAGGCCTCAAACTTTTAATTCTTCTGTCTCAGACTCCTGAGTGACTGGGTCCTGATCGACATCAGCAGGCTTTCTTTAGATTTGTAGTTATTGTTACTGTATTGAGGCAAGGTTTCTCTAGGTAGCCCTGGCTGTCCTGGAACCTCTATGTAGACCAGGCTGGTCTTGAGCTCACAGAGATCTGCTGGCATCAAAGGTGTGTGTCGGCTCACCCATATCCCTCATAGATTGTTTTTTAGAAACACATACGCCTGTAATCCAGCCCTAGGGAGACAGAAGTGAGAGTTAGTTATCCCAGCTACATACAGTATGAGGCCAGCCTGGGCTACATGAGACTCCTGTCACAAACAACAAACGAACAAAACTAAAAGCAAAACAAGCCCACACAAATTCAGCAACTAACAAAAAATTATTATATCAGCAGAAATAATAATAATATTACTAATGTTTTGAGACGTTCTTGCTCTGTAGCCCCAAATGGCATAGAAGCTTACCCTGGTTAGCAAACTTGTGGCAGTCCTCCTACCTCACCCTGCCAAGTGATGGGATTACTCTTCAAGGGGACATGTTAGAGTCACAGCTATTGTAGATAAATGCCATTGTCTACTCCTTGCTCCATGTTTATTTTCCTCCTGACTTCTGTTAGACTGGGTTTGGTCCCTAATGATTGCTAGTCACTACTCTCGCCATATATGAGGGACAACAGCGCCCCCTGGTGTTAAAAGCCCAGGTCCACAAAAGGAGGGACAGGAGAAAAGGTTCTCAAGGAAGGGCAAAGTCACATGACTCTACTTCAGGGTGCCAGACCAAGCGAAGGGGCTAGTCTGACAACGCACACCTGTTCTGGAAAGCCAAGCTTTTTGGAGCCTGGAGAGGCAGTGTCGCAGATTCGACCAGCATCAGGGCCTGTGCTGTCCTGAGCCAGCTTAGATGAATAAGGGCAGTGCCGCTGGAGTAGGAAGGAGATAGTTTTTCTTCCAGAAAGTTCGGCTGCACTAATCATCCTTCCACAGAATGGAGGGAACAGTATTTCCATAAACCATGCCCAAGGACTCTGGCAGTAGGAAAGTATTTTTAGCGGGGTGTTTTCGGATGGGACAGCCAGGTGAGCACACGAGTAGTAACCCTGAATTTCCTTCCTTGGACTGCTTCCTGATCCTAAGGCAACTGCCATACTGGCCCCTGTCACCGGTGCTGCTGATAATCCCAGATTTTTCTGAATGAGGACAGGTGAGGAGGGCACTTTGTATGTAATACTTCTCATTTGATTAGTGTTCTTCAAGTAAGATGGTAGCATCCAGATGGTTTTCATATGGTGAGGTTGGTGTACAAAATCGCCCAAACTCGTACCTCTTTCTCCTGCCCCAGGACAGGCCTGCTGGAAATTGGGCAGGAAACTGTGACTCCCGCACTTGGCTAACAGGTGGGAAACCGAGAAGCGGTCGGATGCCGGGTAGGAAGAAGGCAGGCTTTATGGTGTGCTTTCAGAGTGCTTTGTAAGATCTGGTTTGACACAGGCCCTTTGAAAGGCAGCTCAGGGCATTGGTGCCAGACTGGGGTGTTGCACACTGTCAGGGAATTGTCCATGAGCAGCACAACGAGCTAGCTCATGATCAGTTCTGTGGGCGTTAAGACAAACAACCAAGCAGAAACACCGGGGCTGGCGAGGTGTCTCAGCGGTTAAGAGAAACTGGCTGAAGACTTCAGTTCCCAGAACTCACATTGGGTGAACTCACAAGTGTCTGTAACTCCAATTCCAGGGGCTCCTACACTTCTGGCTTCCATGGTGGACACTGCACTTGGGTGTACATTCCTACCTGTAGATAGACTCACATACACAGAATTAAAAATAATAAAAGTAAATCTTGAAAAATATCCCCCTCTTACCTCAAGAGGGATAAGAGATCATTTCTTCTGGCCTGGGGACACAGACTTTGGTTCCCCCACGGTCCATGTTCCCATGTGGCAGTAAGTTTTTTTTTTTTTTTTTTTTTTTTTTTTTTGGTTTTTCGAGACAGGGTTTCCCTGTGGCTTTGGAGGCTGTCCTGGAACTCGCTCGGTAGACCAGGCTGGTCTCGAACTCACAGAGATCCACCTGCCTCTGCCTCCCGAGTGCTGGGATTAAAGGCGTGCGCCACCAACACCCGGCTCGTGGCAGTAAGTTTTATGAGGTTTTTAATATAATGACAGAACTAGGAAAGTCATGGCAAGCTCTCTTCTCATTCAGTGGGTGAGTTTAAGGTAACCCGGTTACATCATTTGCTCATCTGTCATTGTAGGTAAGCAAGCAGCACATGTATCCCAAGTGCATCATGGGTCTGCATCAGTGTTTCCAGTAATCCCAGCACCCAAAAGATGATGGGCCAGGTGTGGGGGTACACATCTGTAGTCTCAGTACTTGACAGGCTGAGGCAGACGGATCGATAGTTTGAGGTCAGCCTGTGCCTCAGTAAAGCAACCACACCTGTAAACCCAGCAGAGGCAGGAGAATCTCTGTAGTTGGAGGTTTTGTAGACAGTTTTCTCTCCAACCCGGTCCAGCAGCTGTATAGTCCCAAATAAACATACAGAGGCTTATAGTAATTATAAACTGTTTGGCTGATGGCTAAGGTTTCTTATTGGCCAGCTCCTATTTCTATTAATCTGTGTATCTCCACATGGTCTTGGCTTAGCTGTGATGTCTGGGTCTCTTGCTTCCTGGGCAGCTATATAGCTTCTCTTTGACTTTGCCTACTACCTTTCTCTATCCCTGTTTGGATTTCCTGCCTGGATAATTCCTGTCAGCCCATTGGCTGAAACAGCTTTATTCATCAACCAATAAAAGAAGCATATACTCACAGCACACAGAAGGACATCCCCTATTAAGGTTTCTCATCCCGCCTGCCAGTTTCCAGATACACACTCAGAGTCTTAATATTTATTATCATTACTTGGCCAATGGCTCAGGCATATTACTGACACAGCTCTTACAATGAAATTAACCCATTTTTACTAATCTGTGTATCACCACATGGCTGTGGCTTACAGGTAGTGTTCTGGCAGCTCTATGGCATCTCTGGCTCTGCCTTCTTTCTCTCCATAACTCTGTTTAGATTTCCCGCCTAGCTATATTCTGCCTGGCCATTGGTCAAAACACTTTATTCATCAACCAATAAAAGCAACACATATTCGAAGCATACAGAAGGACATCCCACTTCAAATTTCTGTAAGTTTGAGGCCATCATGGTCTACATACTGAGTTCCAGGACAGCCAGGGCTACACAGAGAGACCCTGTCTCAAGGAGAGAAAGAGAGAAACTAAACAATGAAAACATAACAAATCATAACAGTGGGGCCTGGGAAGGTGACTCAGTGGGTAAAAGTGATTGCTGAGCAGGCACGAGGACTGAGTTCAACACCCCAGCACTCCCACGAAAAGATGGGCAGTGAGGACAAGAGACCCCTTGGAAGTTCATGGGTCACTAGCCTGGCTCCTGTGATGCAGAGAAAACGATAAAGAGGCCCTATCTCTCTGTTGGTGGAAGGCCAGGCCTGAAGCCCAAGGCTGTCTTCTGATCGCTACATGCGCATCTGCACGTACAAAACAACCAGTGGCTCAGCCTTGAGGATAGTCCTTGGAGACACAAGAAGAGACCCTGCAGAAGGGGCTGGGCAAGGGACAACTTCCCCTCCCCGCCTCTTTCTCCTTCCCTTCTCCTCCTCCTTATTCTCATTCTTTTTTGTTCACTTTGTTTATTTATGCGTGATACCTGTGGAAGCCAGAAGAGGGCATCAGATCCCCTGAAACTAGAGTAACACAGTTGTGAGCCACCATGTGGGTGCTGGGAACCAAGTTTATGTCCTCTGGAAGAGCAGCGAGGCTCTTAGCCACTGAGCTGTCTCTCCAGCCTTATTATTAGTCTTGTTATTCTTGTTCTCCATCTTGGGCCTTTTGCCCCTTCTCCCCACTGCTTTTTCTTGGTTCTTATGAAATATTAATATGTGTGGGTTTCCTGATTAGTGTGTTGGGGGCTGGAGAGGGAGGGGCATGAATAGGGCTTGGAGGAGGGGAAGGTGCAATTCAGGACACTCCAGTCAGCAGCCGGAAGGGCCCTGAGGACTATGAGCCTCCAAGTTCCTGGGGCTGATGATGGTTTGTGTCTCTGAGTTATATAGTTATCTGCTCTAAGCTTTACCATGAGGTTCTCAGTATCAAGTCCAGGCCAGCCTAAAACTTACTCTGTGGCCCAGCCTAGTGTCTAGTTCAGAAACGAGTCCTCCTCACTCAGCCTCTCAAGTGTTAGGATTTCAGCTGTGTGCCCTCACACCTGGCTGGGTTAAGAATTTCTCTTTTAAGTTGGTCTAGAAAAAACAGGCCAACAAAAGATGCAGAGAAGGGTGGGTGTATGTTATGGCCATTATTTAGTAGTTTCTCCAGAACTCATGGGGTGGAAAGACTTGAGATTTACCTTGAAGTTGCATTTGTAACACAAACCACTTTCCACCTGATTGCCTACTTCGGGTGGGGTCTGGAGGTCTGTGGGTCAACCACTATGGGAAACGCTTTTCTCAAATCGCCACTAGGAGGCGCTGTAGACCACACATTCAGAGCTACAGCCCAAACCAGTGGAAGATAAGGTCAGATCTTGGCTTGAGAATTCAGGACCAGAAAGGAAAGGAAGATAAAACTAGCAGTTTAGCTGGGTGTTGTGGCGTACATCTTTAATCCTAGCACTTGGGAGGCAGAGGCAGGCAGATCTCTATGAGTTCAAGACCAATCAGAGCTACATACAGAGACAGTATTTCCAAAAGCAAAAGAAAAACTGGCTGCTAGGGAAGACTGGAGATGGAGGACCTTTCTTACCCCACAGATCACAGTCCTGATGCTTGTTTACAGTCGCGGTTTCACTATGTGGATGCTCTCTCTCTCTCTCTCTCTCTCTCTCTCTCTCTCTCTCTCTCTCTCTCTCTCTCTCTCTAATTCTGACTGTCCAGCTGAAAGAGCTCAGAGATCAGTCTTCCTCTGCCTCCAGAGTGCCGGGAGCCCAGATGACCCTTATTTTTGCTTGCTTGTGTGTTTTTTGAGAAAGGGTCTTGCTGTGTAACCCAGGCTATCCTGGAACTGTGATTCCTCCTTACCTCATGTCCACTCCACTTCAGCCTCATTTTTTTTTTTTTTTTTAGTTTTTTCCCCCTTTGGTTTTTCAAGATAGGGTTTCTTTGTGTAGCTTTGGAGCCTGTTCTGGCACTCGCTCTGTAGACCAGGCTGGCCTAGAACTCACAGAGATCTACCTACCTCTGCCTCCCGAGTGCTGGGATTAAAGGTGTGTGCCACCACTGCCTAGCCCGGCATCATTTTTAAGAATTTATTTTTCAGGTGTTTAGGAGTTTTGCCTGTGTGTATGTCCATCTTCTACATGTATGTGTGTGCCTGATGCACAGGGGGGCCGTCCAGAAGAGGGCAGATCCTTTGGAAGTGGAGTTTCAGACTATTGTGACCTGCCATGTTGGTCTTGGATTGAACCTTAGTGGTCTGGAAGAGATCTTATCTCTGAGCTGTTGTTGTTGTTTTGTTTGGTTGGGTGTGGGGTTATTTTGTTTTGTTTTGTTTTTTGGTTTCTCAAGATGGGGTTTCTCTGTGTAATAGTTCTGTAGCTCTAGGTGTCCTGGAACTCACTATGTAGACCAGGCTGGTTTTGAATACACAGAAGTACTTCCCCCATCACTTGTAGATCAAGATGTGAGCTCTCAGCTGCTGCTTTGGTGACATGCCTGTTGCCGTGCTCCCACCATGGTGGTGACAGAACAGTAAGCCCTAAATAAGCCTTCCTATTGTGACTTGCCTTGGTTGTGGTGTTTTACCACAACAATAGTAAGGAAACTAAACTCCGTTATATACTGAATTCCAGGCCTGGATTTTGAGAGAACCTCTCTCAAAAACAAAACAAAATGAAACCCACCCCCCAACGTGCGCGCGCGCACACACACACACACACACACACACACACACACACACACGAGCACACACACACACACACTCACGAGCACACACAAAATCAACAAAAAAGTAGAAATAAATGGGAAACCCAGCAAAGTGATACCTGACTCTGTCTCAAAAGCAAACACGTGAACAAACAACCCGCTGTCTAGGCCAGGGAGATGGCTCAGTAGGTGAAGGTGTTTGCAGCCAAGCCAGAACCCACATAATAGAAGGAGAGAACAGACTTCTGCAAATTGTCTTTTTTGTCCTCTATACACGCACACATATACACAAATATGGCTCTGAGGCAAGAGGACCGTGAGTTCCATGCTGGTCCAGGATATACAGTAAAACTCTCTCTCTCTCTCTCTCCCTGCCCCCCCCTCTCTCATAAATGGAGGGGGCATAGTGGTGAACACCTGCAAGCTCAGGAGTCTGAGGCAGGAGGACAGGAGGACTGAGAATTCTAGGTTAGCCTGGGGTGGTGCATGTTGAGATTCTGGTCTCAAAAACAAAGGGGGCTGGAGACATGGTTCAGTGCTTAGGAGCACTTGTTGCTCTTGCAGAGGACCTGGGTTTGATTCCCGGCACCCACAAGGTGGTTCACAACCATCTGTAATTCCAATTCAGGGGATCCAATGCCCTCTTCTGGTCTCCAAAGGTACTGAGCACACATGGAGCACAGACATACATGGAGGCCAAATACTCATACAGAAAAAGCAAACAGAAACAAAACCCAGAGAAACAAAAAAGAAAACCATAAATGGTAACAAGGCTACATATGCTGGTCTGAAAAATCTTCATATCATGGTATTATTCTATGTAGATCTGTCATTTTTTAGTCATCTTAACTATAGTGGAATACTGAGCCATCCTAAATAACACAGAGAGAACTTCCAAACATAAATTGCTGTTGTTACTATAGTTTAGTTGTAAGGTTTGCAAAAGAAGACTTGTTTATTTTTTATTTTGTGCATAGGTGTCTTGTCTGTATGTCTGTCTGTGCACTATACAGTGCTTGCAGAGGTCAGGAAGAAGGTATTGGATCCACCGTGTGGATGCTGGGAATTAAACTCAGGCCTGTGGAAGAGCAGCCAGAGTTCATAACTGCTGAGCCATTTCTGTAGTCTTTTTATGTTTATTTGCTTTCTTTTGAGGCAGTATCCCATGGTGCAGCCCTAGGTTGGCCTGGACCTTGCCCTCTAGACCAAGTTGGCCTCACTTCACAGGGATTCACCTGCCTTTGCCTCCCGAGTGCTGAGATCAAAGGCATGAACCAGCACTTTTGGCTGTTGTAGGGTTTTGGTTTTTGTTTTTCTTTCCAGACAGTCTCTCACAGGCAAGTCTTAGGCTTTCGATCCCCCCACCTCCATCTCCCAAGCCCTGGGACAGCAGATTTGCCCCCACAAGTCAATCTTCCAATATTGGAGTAGCATTGCACAGCAATGCCTGTGTCACAGTCCATTGCGTGTCTGCAAAGAGGCTGGGGGCAAGGAGCAGGTGTTAAAGGTAAAGAGACTTTCGTAAGTTATGTTGATGCAACGATCCTTGGCCACAGAATCAGTAGCAAGGGTGGCATCTGTCCAAGGTTAAACACAGCGATGGGCAGATGTTCCCTGTGTGAGGCTGCTGTAGTCTGTGTGGGGTAGTGGCTATGACAGTCTTTTGTCAATACTTTTTCTAATTAATCATTTGTGAAATTTTTCTTTCTTGATTTCACTTTAGTATTTTGTAATACCCGACAAAAGCAGCTCCACTTTCATTCATTCATTCTTCTTCTTTTTCTTTCTTTCAGAACCAGAGTTTGGACTTCTGATCCTCCTGCCTCCACCTCCTAACTGCTGGGATTATAGGTGTGTACCACCATGACAAGACTATGTTAATGCTGCTGAGAATAAAACCCAGGGCCTCCAGCAGCTCCACAGGCACTCTACAGCTGAGCCACACCCCCAGCCTCCATTTTGATTTTGACAACTGCCACAAAAGTTCTTGAACAGGCCTGGTGGCACTGGTCTGTAATCCTAACACTAGGTAGGCCACAGCAGGAAAAAAAAAATCTCATGTTTGGGACCTGACTGGGCTACAGAATGGGTTCAAGACTAGCCTGGGTAATGTAATGAAACCCTTACTTATATTTTTAAAAGTGAATGAACTTTTAAAATGTTCATGCATGAGACCCTAGGTTTCTCTTAAAGTCTTTTTTTGGTGGGCGTTTCAAGACAGGGTTTCTCTGTGACTTTGGAGGCTGTGCTGGAACTCAGTTTGTAGACTAGGCTGGACTCAAACTCACAGAGATCCTCCTGCCTCTGCCTCCTGAGTGCTGGGATTAAAGGCATGTGCCACCACCTCCTGGCCGAGACCTTAGGTTTGATCTTAGCAATAAAATGACTTCTTTGATACATGATGTCATATGCTCGCTCTTTCTTTCTTTCTTTCTTTTTTTCTCCCCTCTTTCTTTCTTTCTTTCTTTTTTTGTGTGTGTTTTGTTTTCTGAGACAGGATCTCTTCTGTGTAGCCCTGGCTATCCTTTATACCAGGCTGGTCTCGAACTCAGACAGATCCACCTGCCTATGCCTCCCAAGTGCTGGGATTTAAGGTGTGCACCACCATTGCCTGGCATTATATGCATTCTTTAAAGCTTTATGTTTTCCATTTTTAAAATGTTAGGAAAATGCATATAACATTCATCATCATAAACTTGTGTGTGGATGCGCACAGAGGGGTGAACATGGAGGGTTGCACATTGAGAGTTGCACATGGAGGGGTGAACACGGAGGGTAAACACTGAGGGTTACACATGGAGGGGTGAACACGGAGGGTAAACACTGAGGGTTACACATGGAGGGGTAAACACTGAGGGTTACACATGGAGGGGTGAACACGGAGGGTAAACACTGAGGGTTACACATGGAGGGGTAAACACTGAGGGTTACACATGGAGGGGTGTACTTAAAGGTTAGAGATCAAACTAGGGTGTCACAGACAGGAGCCATTCATTTTTTGCTTAGATTTTTTTTTTTTTGAGACAGGGTTTCTCTGTGTAGCCCTGGCTGTCCTGGAACTTGCTCTGTAAATCAAGTTGGCCCTTAAACTCATAGAGATCTGCCTGCCTCTGCTTCCAGAGTGCTGGAATTATCAGCACACATCACCATGGCAAATCCCATCTCATCTCTTGCTGGGACCTGGGACTTGCTGGTGTGGCTAGGTTGACTGGCCAGAGAGCTCCAGGGATCCTGGTACACTAAGCCTGTGGGTACTGGGAGCAAACGGGGTCCTCATGCTTTCCCAGAAAGAACACTACTGGTTGAGCTTTCTTTCCAGCCTCTATTCCCTGCCCCTCCCCCTTGCGGCTTCTGTCAGACTGTATGGCTCAAATGATCCCATCACCCCACACTCTCACATAGCTGGGGCTGTCAGAGCACACCACTGATCCCAGTCATGTCCTAATCACTTTTTAAAAAATTATGTATTTATTTGTATTTTGTGTACATTGCTATTTTGCTTGCATGTATGTCTGTGAGGGTGTCAGATCCCTTAGAACTGGAGTTAGGGCAGTTGTGAGTCACCACCATGTGGGTCGTGGATTGAACCCAGGTCCTCTGGAAGAGCAGCTAGTGTTCTTAACCTCTGAGCCGTCTCTCCAGCTCCTCCCCCATCTTTTTTTTTTTTTTTTTGGTTTTTTTTTCGAGACAGGGTTTCTCTGTGGCTTTGGAGGCTGTCCTGGAACTCACTTTGTAGACCAGGCTGGCCTCGAACTCACAGAGATCCGCCTGCCTTTGCCTCCGAAGTGCTGGGATTAAAGGCGTGCACCACCAACGCCCGGCTCCCATCTTTTTTTAAATTTAACACTAATGCTTTTTATTTATTTATTGTAGCTTTGGAGCCTTTCCTGGAAGTTGCTCTGTAGACCGGGCTGGCCTGGAACTCACAGATATCCACCTGCCTCTGCCTCTCAGGTGCTGGGATTAAAGGTGTGCGCCTATTCCCCCTACCTTTTTTAAAAAAAGACAGGGTCTCATGTAGCTCAGCCTGGCCTAAAAACCTTACTGTGTAGCTAGGCATGGGTTTGAACTCTGGGTCCCACTGCCTTTACTTCCTGTGTGCTGGGATTAAGGTGTATGTGCTCCACTTCCCACGTGCTTGGCTTCCAACACTCTGACCAACAGGCTATTATTGAACATTTCAGTTTCAACCATGCCAATCTGGTTGGCAAACGCCACGTGTTGTTTTTATTAGCGTTTTCTCTCTTGCTTCCCTTTTTAAAGTAATAGTTTCTGGCCAAGTGTAGTGATGCAATACATTATCTATAATACCAGCAGTTGGAGGATAAGGAGGGGGATGGTTTTGAGTTCATGCCAGCCTGGTCTACCTAGTGACACTCTGTCCCAAGGAAAAACAAATAAATAAGTTAGCAAGTGAATGAATGAACAAATAATGAAGTTTTGGTATTTTTAAAAATCAGGAATGGTGGTTCATGCATGTCATCCCAGCACTCAGGAGGTTTAGACAGGAGTGCCATGAGTGTTGTGACAACCTGGTCTACCCTGTCTTAACACCCACCTCCCCATATAGGTCTTTTTTCTTTGTAAGCTAGCAGTGCAGTGTTTTTATGTAATCCTAGCGCTGGGGACGCTGAGACAGGAGGAGTGCTGTGACTTGGAGGTCAGCCTGGTCTGCATAGCAGGTTCTAAGATAGCCTGGGCTACAGAGAAGACGATGTCAAGAGAGACAGAGAGAAGATGGGAGAGGCGGCACTCTCCCATAATCCCAACATTTGGCAGATGGAAGCAGGAAGATCAGGAATTCAAAGTCAGCCTCATCAACATAATAAGTTCCAGGCCAGCCTGCAAAACAAGATAAAAATAATGCGCCTCTGAGATGGCGGTTGGTAGAGGGGCTTGCAGCAAAGCCTGAACACATGAGTTCTACTCCTGGGATAGACATGGTGGGAGAAAACTGACTCTTACGAGACACCCTCTGACCTCCACATGTATGTTATGACCTGCACCCTTGCCCATCATACATACATACATGCTCATAATAATTTTTAAAGACATCTGGGTGGTGGAAACTTGGCTCAGCCTAGGTGAGGTCACACACAGGCTTAACCCCCAGTTAGAAAAAACGAAAGCTCATATTTCCCGGGGCCACCTGACAGAGGTCTAGCATGGTCAAGTAGGAAGTTAACTTGCATATCCCACACTAGTCTGGGTGGGCGTGTGGGGGTGTGCACAAGGCCTGGGTGCTACAGGGTCTGCTTTCTGTGGCATATGGGCAAGTGTGACCAGGTGTGAGTCTGTGGCTGCACCTGGTGTGCATTCAAGTGGGTCAACATGCCAGACAGGGGTGTCTACATTTGAGGCTGGGCATGTGTTTGCAGGTGTGCATGTCATCCTTGTGTCCTCGGCCCTAGGAGCCTCTGGCTGAAGTGGTAAGGACTCAGTGGGGGGTGACTGTGGGAGGCAACTAGCCCAGACCTGGGAGGCCTTGGGTTTGCTTCCTCTGTTCCCTGACAATGGTCACACTCGAGGCTGGGGAGACTTGGAACTGGTGACACCAAGCCCATGCGTAGAGGAGCAGAGTTCCTGCTGGGGGTGGGGGGGACTTGGGGGTGACAGTGAGGAAATGTATACATGGGCAAGAACATAGTTAGACGTCAACATCTCTACACACAATGGGGCTTTGTTCATAAGGCCCAGATCAGGAGGGCCTAGGGCAGGGATAGTTTCAGCCTGTCCCCCAGTCCCTGGAGACATGGAGCCCCAGAGCCCTTGATCAGCAGCCTGACTATTGGGTCCCTCTGAGCTGTCTGACCTGACTGTAGGGGCTCCCAGTCTGAGAGGTAGAGAGCTTGGAGAGCTGGGGACGTAGATTCAAGGGCAGAGCTGTTCTACATGTAACATGGCGAGCTGAGTGTTGAAAGTATTCAAGTACCCTCAAGTCCAGACATCAGCATTATACTCACTGAGGCATTTTGGGGGCTGTTATTTCATCCCTATATAAAGGTCAGGGACTTTGGTGTCTCCCTGCTGGATCCTTCTCTCATCTTTCCTGGCTCGACTTCTAAGTCCCAAGGTCTCCAGATTTGGCTACCTTTCCTAGGCCATTCTTTCTGTTGGTCAGTGCTCAGCATTCATGGAGACTGTTCTGGGTCAGGACACACAAGGGACACAAAGGTAAATGAGAGCAGCTTTCTGGGAGGCACCCACCCAGCTGCACACAGGGGGTCAGGTATGCCTAGCTGGAATTCCCTTCTCTGAAGGAAGGGGTGAGGGAAGCCAGTCCAGGTGACATGGACAAGAGAAGCCAAGGGAGCTAGGTGTGTGACAAAGAGAGGGTCCTGAAACTCCCGGAGGGCTGGTGACAAGGGGGCGGTGGCCTCTCCCACTGGGAGATGAGTTTCCTTCCCAAAGCTCTTTCTCACGCAACGGCCCGGAAGGGGTTGTGGGCCTATTGTTCCCTGGCACGCTATCATCCTCCCCAGCCCTCCCCAGCTTTGGGGTGGGTAGGAATGGGAGGAAGTGAGCTGAGCCTGGGCCCTGGCAAGACCCCAGTGGAGAGGGCACAAGCTGGGAATGGTGGCCCACATGTGTGCCACAGCTGCTCATGGTAAGCGTGTTGGTTTGTTCCTACACTGAGACCACCTTTCCCAGCATGTCTGCTGTGTGTGGGGGGGTGTGGGGGTGGGTGTGTCTACTCACCTGAGACCTGGCACTTTATACATACTATCTCATTAAGCCTCTTACCAGCCCTGTGAGGTAGGCTTATTATCCTCAGCTGCAAGAGGAGAAAATCCAGACCCAGGTTATGTAACTGGCTGGAGAATTTGAGCCAACCATCTGCTTATCACTTTCTGCTTCCCAATCCCTGCTGAGGTGGAACACGTCTTTAACTGCTGGCTCAGGACAGAAGGAAGGGAGGGGCATGAAAAAGCAAACAAATGTCACCTTACTGTCCTTCTAAAGCCATAAGCAGGCAGGCACAGGTGGCCTCAGCCAAAACCAGAGGCTGCCTTCCTCAGAATGAGGAGAGCTGCAAGAGGTGTGTCCCTTGCCTATAAATGTCCCTACTATATAACCTGAGAGGAGCCCGACCAGAAGGGCCCTGTCAACACTGAGTCCTGCTAGAGGGGTAATCAGAAAGCAGGGTCTTAGCTGACTAGCTGAGGAGGGTGGCTCACTGAGAGTTGGGAGCTCTTAGTAAGGTGGAGAGCAGACCCAGGGCTGACTCTTTGAACTCTGTAAATGCTGGTCTGGGAGAAGCAGCATGCACCCCAGTGCAGATGGTACACTCACACCAGTTACGGACAGTTCGCCTTGTCCGTAGATTGCTTTGCCAACAGGAAAATCCTTGCTTAGCCAGTGATTGCCCCTGGGATGAAATTTACCTGGCAGATCTGGGCAAGAGTAAACTTAGCGATTGGGTTCATCTGCCCAGGGACCAAGGGTCTCCTGGGACAGAGATGACCTTGAGGATAAAAATGACCAAGAAGGATCATGTGGCCCAGTGCCACAGCTCCATCCAAAAGGGTGAGCTGCTGTGGACTCAAAGCAGCGGGGCTGGTCTGTGGAACTGTCAGCAAGCAGAGCCTATCTTGAGGTCTTTAAGTCTGGCTGAGAACCAGAGTGAGCTCGGTTTTCACTGATGGTAGAAAAGTCAGAAGGTGACTGGCAACCCTTGTGCACCTCGGCTGGCTTCCTTCTGTGACACTAGTTCCCATGGGTTCACCTCGCAAGGTAGTCTGGGTATTGTGACTAACCTCCTGGTTCCATCACTGAATTACAATTCCCAGTGCTGGGGTGGGGGGTGGAGGCTGACCTGGTTGGTGGGCGTTGCTTAAGATAAAGGGGTGGGGATCTGAGCTGTACATAGGGAAACAGAGGCCAGATTCCATCTCAGGGCATTTCCTACCATTTCTTCTTTGCCCAAATCGTCCATCTCTGGTATTCTATACTTGAGTACTTTCAGTGGATGGAGAACAGTCTGAGAAGATGTCTGTCCAGGGGCTGCCCAGGACAGACCAAGACAAAACTGGCTCCATCTGCCTCCTACCAGCTATCAGAGACAGGAGTGGTGAGTAAAGGAGCAAAGTCTCTATGCCCAATTCTTCCTTCCTACCTTGGCTCTGGCCAGAGCAGAGCACTAGGTCACCTGGTTAAAGATTGGCCAGGTGTGCGTGAGAAGCTCAGACCAACTCCAGTCCACGTGCGGTCAGATTGGTCTGTGACCATTAGATGACAATCAACGGATCTGTCCTGAAACTTCACAGGGAGTTGAGTAACTTGGATTAAAGAAGTATGGCGATACCTGCCTGTTGCCTCTCAAGTTTATACGAGCCAGTATGGTACCCAGTGCATCAGTCAATGCTCTTCAGCTGTGCTAACAATGAATATATACCATGAAATACAGTTGGCTCATACAATAAGGGCCAAGTAGGCTCACCAGCAAGAAGCAAAGGTGGAGCCAGGCATGGCAGTGGCACACACCTTTAATCCCAGCTTGGAAAGTAGAGTCAGGAGGCTCTCTGTGAGTTCCAGGCCAGCCTGGTCTAGAGTGAAGTCAAGCAGGAAAAGCAGCGGCTTCTTCTATCCAATAAGTCTTTCTCTTCATTCTCACGTTTTCCCTTAAAAAAAATTAAAAAATAATTTATTTATACTTGCTTTCATTTTGTGGTCGGTGTTTTGCCTGCATGTATGTTTGTGCACCACATGTTTGCCTAGTGTTCCAAGAAGTCAGAGAATCTCTTGGAATTGGAGGTACAGTTGTGAGCCACCATGTGGGTGCTGGGAATCAATCCTATCTTGCTCAGCTCCTGCTTTCCACTTCCTCTTCTCCAACCTTTGAAGGGTCCATACAGATGTATCAACCTCACATGTATACAATCCACATCAAATGATACATTTGGGGCTGAGCCCTCATCTGTGGACATAAACAAAAAGTTAGAAGGCAGTTTGACAACACATCCACTCAGCAAAACTATAGTTGTAGCGATCCCATCAGAGCCTGTGAGCTCGCAGCTATGAGCTATGAGCTATTGACAGCAGACATCAAATTCAATCAGAAAGTGCTTGGGGCTAGCCCTCATCAGGTGTTGCACTATTGTGCAAGTGGGCACAGACTGGTGCTTAATCTTGATTGGATGTGGAATCAACTAAGGACCACGTCTCTGCATGGCCCAAAGAGTGGACAGACAACACCTGATGGAGGGCTGCAGTAGAGAGGCGGGGAGGGGGCGCTGGAGAGGTGACTCAGTGGTTACGAGCACTTTTTGTTTATGTCCACAGATGAGGGCTATCCCCACTTTGATGAGAGAAGCTCCTTTCACAGTCAATGCAGAGGCTTAGAACTGGTCAAAGGGCTAAGAGTAATGGACTGTTAAATGCTCAGCCCCAAATGTATCATTTGATGTGGATTGTATACATGTGAGGTTGATACATCTGTATGGACCTTTTGAAGGCTTGGAGAAGAGGAGGTGAAAAGAGTAGCCGAGGAAGACAGGATGCTGTGAGATGCTGTTTTAGTGGGAAGTGTGTGATCTTAGGGAGAGATGATAGGATGCTGTGAGATGTTGTTTTAGTGGGAAGTGTGCCAGACGAGGAAGAGATAGGATGCTGTCGAAGGCTGTTTTAGTGGGAAGTGTGTGATCTTAGGGAGAGATGATAGGATGCTGTGAGATGCTGTTTTCCAGGTATGAAATGGCCACTGCACCCATGAACTCACAGCGGCTGTGATTACCTGAAAAGACCAGGCCAGTGTTCAGTCATAGATGAGGGAGGGGATCATGAGGCCCCATCCTTTTCTGATATTGACAGTTAATGGTTCCTGGTGGAGGCGGAGACATTTTCTCCAGTGTTAGCCACTTGCAAGTTTTCCATGCTCCTTGAAATAACCCCTCACTGGGTTGGTGTTCATGTAAGAAACCCTAGTCAAACTAATTAGGGCATACACACATTGACATAGACACACACACATACACACACACACACACACACACACACACACACGAAGAGACAGAGACAGAGACAGACAGAGAGAGAGAGAGAGAGAGAGAGAGAGAGAGAGAGAGAGAGAGAGAGAACCATGAAGTCAGAAGACTGGTGGGGAAGACGAGGGGAGTCAGTGGGAGTGGAGGGTGACAAGAGAGGGTAGTGGGGTAAATGTGCTCAAACACATAAAACACACCTATGACATAGTCATACTTAGCACCTGTTATCATGTATAACTAATATATATCATAGAAAGATTAACTATCATGCCCAGGGAGTCTTCCACTAGGCGAAAGGCTCTGGAAGTCCATGACCACTCAGGCTGGAGCCATCTCTTCTCTCAACAAGAGCTAGCACTCCAAGGGCTGGGCTGTCTCTGAGCAGGGGGATTCCCTCCTCAGTGTGGAGCTCTGTCTCCCCTTTCCAGTTTGAGATGTGTGGGCTATAGCCTGATCAGGCTAGGAACCCTGGGGCATCACAGTCTCTCACTTTTGACTGAAGTTGCCCAGGGCAGAGATGTGCCGTCTGAGTCTACGGGATAAGCTCAGTCTCCTCCTATCTGGAATTCCATGAGGAGTTTTGCCTTGGGTCTGAAGATAGGTAGATAGATCATAGATGGTGGAATTCCAGAATGGGGCTCCTTCCTCCAGAATTCATCACAGGCTGGCCCTGCTTTTACCTCCTAAACATTATCATCATTACTTTCTTTTCAAGAAGATCTCTTGTTTTTAAGTTGTGTGTTGTTGTATGTATGTGTGTCTGTGTGCATGCAAGTGTGTGCATGCATGTGTGTGTATATGTGTGTGTGTGCATGTCAGATGTGTGTGTCCATGTGCGTGCATGTATGTGTGTGTGCTCAAACAGGTCAAGACCTCTGGCCCCATGGAGATGGAGTTACAGGTAGTTGTGAGCCTCCTGATGTCCATGCCTGGAAAGGAAACTCCAGGGGAGCCGTACCTGCTCTAAACCAATGAGTCATCTATCCGTAACTTTGTATGGAGTTGACCGAAATATTAGTTTTTTTGTTTTTTTTTTTTTTGCTTTGCTTTGGGTTTCGAGACAGGATTTCTCTGGATAGCTTTGGAGGCTGTCCTGGAACTTGCTCTGTAGACCAGGATGGCCTCAAACTCATAGAGATCCACCTGCCTCTGCCTCTGCCTCAGCAGTGCTGGAATTAAAGACATGCACCATCACTGCTTAGCCAAAAAATAATTTTTTAAAATATATAATCCCCAATATTAATTTTTTCTTTTTTTCTTTTTTTAAAGATTTATTTATTTATTATAAATACAGCATCCTGCCTCCATGTATGTCTGCACGCCAGCAGAGGCCACCAGATCTCATTACTGATGGTTGTGAGCCACCATGTGGTTGCTGGGAATTGAACTCAGGACCTCTGGAAGAGCAAACAGTGCTCTTAACCTCTGAGCATCTCTCCAGCCCCCAATATTAATTTTTTCAAAGCCACAAACAACTATGATATGGCTCTCTAGACTATTGGGTGATAACAATTGGACTAGCCTCTTTGGAAATAAGTCTGGCTCCTTCTTATTTCAGCTCAAAGCTTGTAGGACATATTTAGCTGGAATTTTATGAGTCATAGAGAAAGCACAAATGAACTGTGAGAGCAAGAACGCTGATTAAGCTTGACACAGAGGCAGGCGGGTCTGTGAGTTTGAGGTAAGCCTGGTCTACAGAGAGTTCCAAGAGAGCCAGGCCTACATAGAGAAACCCTGTCTCAGAAAAACAAAACCAAACAACAGCAATAACAAAACAAAACAAACAACAACAAAATGTGGCAAAATATATATTACTTTTACCAGTAAGTATGTAGTTCAATAGTGTTAAATATAACCATATTGTGGTGCAACAGAGATCGCCATCAACTTTCTAGAAGTCCTTCATAATCCTAAACAGAACCTATATTCCTTAAATACCAACCCTAAAAAAACAAACAGCAACAACAACAACAAAAAAGACCAGCTCCTCTTTCTTATCTCCTGTGACCTATGGTCACCTCTTGTCCTTATTCTGTGAAGTTTCCCACTTAGGACTGAACAGTGAGTGTTCCTTTCTGTGAGCTTACCGCATGTATGAGATGCATTTCTCATGGCTGTGACCAATGCCTCACAGGAAGCAGTTTTGGGAGGGAAGCATTACAGGGGTTACAGTTTGAGGATATGCACTCTATCATGGCAGGGAAAGCATGGAGGAGCAGGAGTGGCATGGCCACGTCATATGATAAACCTGTATTTAACATTCCTGGGCATTTAAAGAAAGAAATTAAAGAAGCCCTCAGAAAATGGAAAGATCTCCCATGCTCTTGGATAGGTAGGATCAATGTAGTAAAAATGGCAATCCTGCCAAAAGCAATCTACAGATTCAATGCAATCCCCATTAAAATCCCAGCACAATTCTTCACAGACCTTGAAAGAACAATAATCAATTTTGTATGGAAAAACAAAAGACCCAGGATAGCCAAAACAACCCTGTTCAACAAGGCAACGTCCGGAGGCATCACCATCCCTGACCTCAAGCTCTATTACAGAGCTATAGTCCTGAAAACAGCTTGGTATTGGCACAAAAATAGACAGGTAGACCAATGGAATCGAATTGAAAACCCAGGTATTAACCCACACGCGTACGAACATCTGATCTTTGACAAAGAAGCTAAAAATATACAATGGAATAAAGAAAGCATCTTCAACAAATGGTGCTGGCATAATTGGAGACTGGCATGTAGAAGAATGCGGATCGATCCATGTTTATCGCCATGCACAAAACTTAAGTCCAAATGGATCAAAGACCTCAACATAAATCCAGCCACACTGAACCTCTTAGAAGAGAAAGTGGGTGGTACCCTTGAACGAATTGGTACAGGAGACAGCTTCCTGAACATAACACCAGTAGCACAGACAGTGAGATCAACAATTAATAAATGGGACCTACTGAAACTGAGAAGCTTCTGTAAGGCAAAGGACACAGTCAGCAAGACAAAAAGGCAGCCCACAGAATGGGAAAAAATATCCACTAATCCTACATCTGACAGAGGGTTGATCTCCAAAATTTACAAAGAACTCAAGAAGCAAGTCTCCAAAACACCAAAGGACCCTATTAAAAAGTGGGCTGCAGAACTAAATAGAGAGTTTTCAATAGAGGAGTCTAAAATGGCTGAGAGGCACTTGAGAAAGTGCTCAACATCCTTAGCCATCCGGGAAATGCAAATCAAAACAACTCTGAGATACCATCTTACTCCTGTCAGAATGGCTAAAATCAAAAACACCAATGACAATTTATGCTGGAGAGGATGTGGTGAAAGGGGGACACTCCTCCATTGCTGGTGGGAGTGCCAACTGGTTCAGCCACTTTGGAAATCAGTATGGAGATTCCTCAGAAAAATGGGAATAAACCTACCACAAGACCCAGCAACTCCACTCTTAGGCATATATCCAAAAGATGCCCATTCATACAACAAAGATGTCTGCTCCACTATGTTCATAGCAGCTCTATTTGTAATAGCCAGAACTTGGAAGCAACCTAGATGTCCCTCACCTGAAGAGTGGATAGAGAAAATGTGGTACATCTACACAATGGAGTACTATTCAGCAGAAAAAAATAATGGAATCATGAGATTCGCAGGCAAATGGATGACACTAGAAGAAACCATCCTGAGTGAGGTAACCCAGTCACAAAAAGAGAAACATGGCATGTACTCTCTCATATATGGATTTTAGACATAGATCTGGGGAGTGCCAGCCTACAATCCTAGGGCCAGAGAGTCGGGGAAATAGAAACTTCATTTAGTGGCTGATCAAAGAAGAGGCAGACTCCCTTGGTTAAGTACTGAGCTGAACTCAAGAAAGCCAGTAACAGAGAGGGAGGACTGATGATCAAAGGGATTAAGACTGGGCTGGTTTAACCCCCAGAAACAGTTGACCAGACAAAGGTTAACTCTTGAATCCCAGGCATCAGCCTGGGAATCCAGCATGGGACTGATCAAGACCCCCTGAATCTGGGTGTCAGTGAGGAGGCCTAGGTAATCTATTGAGCCTTGGGCAGCAGATCAGTACCCATCCCAAGTATACACACGGACTTTGGACTCCCATAGAACAATGTGAGGTGCACTCTCATCCTGAACTCTTGGGGAAGGGTCTAGGCCCTGCCCTATATGAAATGACAGACTATGGACACCCCCATGGAGGGCCTCACCCTCCCTGGGGGAATGAGGGGATAACGGGGGGGGGGGGTTGGGGGGAGGGCACGGGAGGAGGGGAGGGAATGGGAGAGGGACCTGGAACTGACTTGTGAAGCAACCTCGTTTCTTATATAAATTTAAACTGGAAAATAAAATATAAAAAAATAAAATATTAAACAAAACAAAAAAAAAACATTCCTGGGCATCACTGAATCAGTTTTCATGACTGAACCATTGTGTATTTTTCCACCCGCAACGTCTGTAGGTTAAACTTCTTCCACAGCTCTCTAGTTCTTATAATACTTAGAACGGTTGGCTTATCTCAACTCGATACAAGCTAGAGTCACTTGCAAATAAGTAATTGCCTCCATTAGACTGACCAGTGGGCATGTCTACGGTGTGTTTTCTTGATTGACGTGGGAGGGCCCAGTCCCCTGTGGGCAGTGCCACTCCTAGCCAAGTAGTCCTGAGTAATGTAAGAAAGCAAACTGAGCATGCCATTGTGAGGGAGCCAGGAAGCAGCAGTCTCCATGGCCTCTGCTTTAGTTCCCGCCTTCAGGCCCTGTACCTTGAGTTCCTGCCTTGGCTTCCCTTCATGATGGACTACAACTGTACATTACAGGGTGTGCCATGGACATCTTTTAAATTTATTTATCAAGACAGGGTCTCACTGTGTAGCCTTGACTGGCCTGAAACTCATAAAGATCCTCCTGCCTCAGCCTATCAAGTGCCAGGATTAAAAACATGTGCCACCACACCTAGCTAAGTTTGATTTTGTGGGACCAGGGCTTGCATAAGGTGCCCATGGGCTCAAGTGACCCTCTTATGATCTCCTGAGCGACTGGGCTCACAGGTGTTTGCTACTCACCTCAGGTAATTGTGGTTTTCACGTATGTTTTCCTAGTGACTTTTGGTATCAGATATCTTGCCTTAGGCTCATTGGCCAATAATATAGCTTTTAAAGACTTATTTATTTTGATGTGTATGGGTGTTTTGTCAGTATGTAAATCCATATATCATATGCTTTCCTGGTGCCTGTGGAGGTCAGAAGAGGACATCAGATCCCCTGGACTAGAGTTGTAGACAGTGGTGAGTGGTTGCTGGGAATTGAACCAGAGGCCCCTGGAAGAGCAGTCGGCACAAGTAACTGCTGAGCCATATCTCTGGCCCCCATTATATATCTTTTGTTTTGTTTTTTTCAAGATAGGGTTTCTCTGTGTAACAACTCTAGCTGTCCTAGAACTTGCTCTGTAGACCAGGCTGCAATTGAACTCACAGAAAACCTCCTGCCTCTGCTTTCCAAGTGCTGCGATTAAAAGTGTGTACCACCACCGCCTGGTCATTGTATCTCTTTTTAAGAGAACTGTTGACTCAAGTCTCTTGTCCACTTTTGAACTGGAGCATGTTTGAATTATAGAAGATCTTTACATGTCCTTGACAAGAACTCCCATTAGATGTATGTTTTGTGATTCTCTTCCATTCTGTGAGTTATATTTCCACTTCCCTCTTTTTTGTGAATGTGTATGTGTGTTGTGTTGTGTGTATGTGCACATATATGTGGGAGTGTGTGTGCCTAATCCATGCATGTGCGTTCAATGACCAGAGAAGTGTGTCAGGGGTCTTCCTCTGTCCCTCTGCCTTACTTTCTGAGACAGAGTTACTAACGAACCTGGGAACTGACTGGTTGGCTAGGGTGGCCAGTCAGCTCCCAGGGTCTACCAGTCTCTGTCACATGGATTTGGGCTTACAGGCAGGTATGACCCTGTCCCCCTGTTTTATGTGAGTGCTTAGGATTCAAAGTTAGGTCCTCATGCTTACACAGCAATCATTTTCCCCCTCAGAACCGTATCTCAGGTCCTTGTTTCCACTCCAGTCAACCCACATACAACTGGGGTTGTTAATTTCCCCTAACCATGAAAAGTCACACCTGCTTTTTGAGGATAGGACATGGGAGCTACAAATCCACCATAGGCTGGATCCTTTCCTCTCTGCCTCTTTCAAGTTTTCAAAGACTCAAGTCCTAGAGGAAGAGAGGCAGGAGAAGGCAGAAATGACGCCCCCACTGTTAACTATGAGGAAACAGAATGAGGCCTACTTGGAGTCCCAGGACTCAAGGAAGCAAGGCCTACACGACAACATGAGTGAACTTTGAAAGAACCATGGTGAGTGAAAAGAACCAGTCACAAACCATAGATCATTGAGTTTATGTGATGGGACTAGAGTAGGCAAATTTATCGAGTCAAAAACTACATTAGCATCTGGTGGAGCAAGGGAGACAGGTTAGGATGAATAGTCATAAATCTTAATGGGTATAGGTTTGGGGGTATATGACAGACAATATTCTATTTGATTGGAGGTGAATTATTTGGTGAAAGAATTGTACTCCAAAAAAAAGCTGTTATTTAAAAAGAAAGGGAAAGAAACAGAGGTGACAGCCCCATGGATGCCTCCTCCCCTGCCTCAGCCATCTTCATTTGGAAAAACGTGGCCACGCCTGGATGTATTTGCAGGTCTGAGGTTTCATGGTCAGCCCGTAGGTAGGTGTCAGGTCCACCTTTGTGCCCGGTGGCACGCTGAACTCCAGCTGCTGCAGCAGGATGGCTAAGAAGAGGAAGACTTCCCACTTGGCCGGGATCTCCCCAATGCACCTGCGCTTTCCCAAGCCAAAGAGCATCACCTTCTCACTCAGAGTCTTGTTGATGACTGTGTCATTATCAGTAAGAAACCGCTCTGGACGGAACACAAAGGGGTCTTTCCACTGCTTTCTGCAAGAGGAACAGGTAGGACCTGAGCAGGGTGGACTCTGGGAGGAAAGGGTAGCTATGTTCTCCCAGCTTCTGTGAGAGCACAGTGTAAGAAAAGAGCGACAGTACCAACAGCCCGAGGGGAAGGTACCAAACATGGTTTATCTCCTTTTGTTATGGTTCTTTGGAGTTTGTTTGCTTTGAGACTGGGTCTCATGGGTCTAAAGTTGACCTGTGTAAGCCTAGGTCCCCTTGTTTGAAATTCTGACCCTTCTGCCTCTACCTCCCAAGTGCTAGATTACAGGCATGTGCTTGTGATCGAACCCAGGGCCATGTGCATGGCAAGCCAGCACTCCACCAACAGAGCCACACTTCCAGCCAAGTTAGTGCTTTTTTAAAATAAAACTCTTGCCTGGCAGTTATGGCTCATGCCTTTAATCCCAGCACTCAGGAGGCAGAGGCAGTTGGATCTCTGGGAGTTCAAGGCCAGCCTGGTCTACAGAGTGAGTTCCAGGACAGCCTCCAAATATACAAAGAGAAACCTTATCTTAAAAAACCATGTATGTATGTGTGTGTGTATGTGAATAAAATGATCAACCTTAAAGATAGTGGATTTTGATTATTTTTAATTTTTTAAATGATATTTTTATTTATTTACTTTGTGTGCATGTGGAGGTCAGAGGACAACATTCAGGAGTCAGTTCTCCCCTTCTACCATGTGGAGCCTGGGGACTGAACACAGGTGTTGAGTGTGGCAGCACATGCCTTTACCTGCTGGACCATTCCCATGGTCCAGGACAGTATTTTGTTTTGTTGCATTGGTTTTCCAAGATGAGGTTTCTCTGCGTAGCTCTGGTTGTCTTGGAACTCACTCTGTAGACCAGACTGGCTGCAAACTTAGAGACCCACCAGCCTCTGCCTCCCGAGTGCTGGGATTGAAGACATGTGAAACCACCACCCAATGGGTGATAGTGGTTTTAATATTCATTTGGTTTAGTTCCTTTTTAAAACATGTGGTTCTGGGAATTGAACCTAGAGTCTTCCACATCGCATATCCTACCAGTGAGCTATAGCTCCTGTTCTCATTTGTAAACTCAAGGAAATAATGCTGTATCAAAAGAAAACTGAAAGAAGGGGAACGTTTCCTCCCTCCTATTCCCAATAGGCCAGTAGCAGGGGAGATCACTGTCTTCCTCGGCTTATGCTTCTTACTCTGGACTAAAAATTGACAATATACATATGGATGGTGTTCTTGTGTTCAATATGTCCTGGTTTGGATGGATGGCCCATCTACAAAGGAGAGTAGAGTTTTCCAAGGACATCTTTAGACCATTCCCACAAGTCATTTGAGCTATCCTTATTATCTATTCAACTGCAATTCCATCCCCCCTCCCTCTCTCCCTCCCTCTCTCCTTCCTTCCTTCCTTGAGACAGGTGTGTAGCCTAGGCTAGCCTAAAACTTCCCAAGAAGTCCAGACTAGCCTTGAACCTTGAACTCACTGTAATCCTCTTGCCTCAGCTTCCTGAGTGGGCTGTATTGCAGGCATTTGCCATCTACACCAGATACCTAGTAAGTTCTTCTGTACACCGAACTTGAGGAACAGTTTGTCACTTGGAATAGGCTATCTAGCAACGAGATGTTGTTCCTTATATGAGCAGTTCGTGAAGGGACAGACAACCTTTCTGATTGCTGAGCAATCCGCTTTCCCATCAGGGCTATGTACTCACTCGTCATGGTTGACCTGCCACTGGTTTATGAAGATACAGCGATCCTTAGGGATGTAGAAGCCATTCAGTGAGGTGTCCCTCGTTGTGCTGAGGGGGGAAGAGAGCTCTGTCCAGTTCAGGGCTTGGAGACGCTGTGGTGTGGCTTATTCCTCACTCCACTCCATCCCAGTGTGTGACTACCACAGTCTCCAAGCCCCATACCGGGAGGTCACATGAAGGGCAGGGAACATGGGGGGAATTATCCTTCCTTTTTCTGGGATCGTGCCCTTCAGCTTCAACACTTACTAGATTCTCCTTGTGCTCAGATGTGCACCGGGGCAATCTCTGCAGCCAAGAATTCAGTGGTTGGGGTTTTCCCTGGGGAGCCTGCTGCTTTTGTACCAGGAATAGCTAGGCTAAGGTGTGAGCAGAGGGAAATCTTCACTCTCACAACCCTACAAATCATCTGTGGATGAAGCTTTACTTGGTGGATGAACAACCAAAAGAGTCTTCTGGATGGAAGGGGACACATGAGTCAGGCTTGACTTTGGGCAAGGGTAGAGTATAGGAGCTGGGTAGATGTCTTTCCAGGCAGAAGGTCCAGCTTAAGCTAAATTGGCAGGCGGCTGGATTACCCTTGTGAGGGACAGTGAGGAGGGACTGGCCGGCAGAAGATATCCACAGGGAGCAAACAGGAGTGGAGGCAAGTGACTGCTGAGACCATAGCAGGTGATAGACCTGAGGCTACGGGTCAGAAGCTGAGGTTACGTTCAGGAAGGAGATGCAGCCTGAGGTGAGCCTGGAGCTGAGGGCCTGGGTGGAGGGACAGTATGAAAACTTAGGGGGCACAGAAAAGGGGCCTTACCTGTGGGGGATGGTGAAGGGGACAAAGGATGTGTATCGGTAGAGCTCCAGGATGAAGGCCTCCATATAGGGCAGCTGAAGTCGGTCAGAAAGCCGTGGTTGCCGATCCCTGCCAATCACTGTGTCTGCAAAGCACAGGCAGAGCTCGTGGGATGCTCTGTCTGCTCTATGCCTATGTATCCCTGTTATACTAGTGTCACTCTGTGTTGGCCTATGTTTTCTCATGGTTCTGAGACCTCATAATCCCCACCCCCACAACCTTATCTGGACAAGCCATGTTCCCAGGACTTAACATAGTAGGCACATAAACACGTTTTTTTTTTTTTTTTTGTTTTTGTTTTTTTTGCAGATCAACAAGTGACCTGGAGCCTGAAGGCTTCTCTGACTGCAGGATTGGGAGCAACACATACCCAGCTCCTTGTGGATCTTCCTCTGCACATTGGGCCATGTCACAAGGAGCAAAATGCTCCAGGTGATGGCTGTTGTGACCGTGTCAAATCCTGGGCAGCAGGGGGTATGGTGAAGGAGAAAAGGCATCAGGGAAAAGAAAAACATTTTTAACAAGCAACACCATATGTGGAGCAAGCACTATCTCTCTGACTCCCACCCCTCTGTATCTGGAGGGAAGGGTTGAGTCCTCGACAGTAACTTGAAAGCCAACCATGGTGGCTTATACCTAGAATCCCAACACTGAGAAGTCTGAGGCAGGAGAATTGCCATAAGTTTGAGGCTAGCCTGGGATACAGAGGTAATACCTTGTCTTAAACAAAACAAGTCAGAACCAACCAAATCCAAAAGTAAAACCAATCAAACAAACAAGAACCTAAAGCACATTGTTTTCATAGTCAGTGGCTGGAATTAGCAGCCTGAACCCTTTTACTTTCCAGGTGGGGAAGCCCAAAGGAGAGGGACTTTATTGAGTTTCTCCCAGGAGTTAGTGGCACAGCATGAGGTCACACCTTGATCCTAGGACAGGTGTCTGTCCTGTGTCACCTGACATGTGGTTGGTGAGTTAGTTGACAGGGTGGGTATGGATAAATAGTAGCTGATGGATAAAGGGGCAGGAGTGTGGCTCCTACCAGCTCCAAAGAGGTCATTGACAATGTTGACAATCTTCTCCTGAGGGATGAGGCCACCGCTGTCTTTGGAGTTCTCACTGTGCTTGAATAGAGCACCTGTGATGTCCTGGATACTGTTCTACAAGGACACAAGTTTAGGGGAACTTTGGCATTTTGAGGGCCAGATCTGAGATCATGCCCCATTCCATTTGATATATCCCCAGGACATGGGAACTGCCTTGGCCTCCAGGCACTGGGCTGGGGCTCAGATTTTTGAACTGGCATCAGCTCTGAACAGAGCATAGTCGTTTCATGTGCCGCTGACCCTTCTTTCCCATAACCCCAGGGGTCGGGTTTCAGAGGAGGAAGAAGTAAATGTGAACACAGGGAAGGAAGCCGGAGCTTAGCCCCATTGAGGTTCAAGTTCCTGCACAACAACAGCCTTTGAATTAATGACACCCCATATAGCAAAGCACGTGCCTTTGTTTTCTGGGGCTTGGAGAAGCCCCCAGAGGGAACTGTAAGGAACAGGGAGGGGCGGCTGCAGGGCACACAGTTGCTCTGAGTGGCTTGGAGCCTTCCTAGGCCATGGCAAGTCTGAGTACTTTGGAGTAGGATTTGAGGGGTGTATTCTGGGCTTGTGTTGGCGATGGGATTTACAACCTGCCTCCCAGTCTCACCTTGTTGAAGTCTTGATAGTGCTCCTGGACTGTTTTCTGGAGAAACAGCACAAAGTTATCATTGAAGTTCTTAAACCTCTTGAGGTCTGGGTTGGGCAGGTAGCGTAGGATGGGGAAGAAGTCCACAGCATTCCCAGAGGAGACGTTCTCCACAAAGTCGCTACTACCCTTTACAATTCTCAGCATCTCCTCACTCTTCCGGGGGAAGTTCTTCCCAAAGCACATGGCTCCAATGACGTTAGCCACTGATTCTACCACCTGGTTGACGGGTTCGAAGTGCCCAACTTCTGCCGTTAGCTTCTGCAACTTGCTGACTAGATGGTTAGCCTCCTTGATCACATGGTCCTCTAAGTAGCAAGAGGATGCTGAGGTTGGGTCTGAGGCTATGGAGAAACTTTTCAGGGCATCCTGGGCCAGGCGCCGCCGGGCAGCCCACACTGGTCCACAGTCTGGGTTGAAGGTCATGCTCTTGCCATTAGTGATAAGTGTGAAACTGTAGAGGTCTGGCCGGCCCTTGAAGTCATCTCCCTGCCGCACCAGGGCCTGCCGGATGGTGTCCAGGCCACTCAGCACCACCACAGGTGTGGAGCCAATGCGGATCTGCAGTACATCCCCATACTGCTTGCTCAGCTTTGTCAGCGACAGGTGTGGGTTCTTCCCCAGGGTCAGCACATGCCCAAGAATGGGCAAGCCCCAGGGCCCTGGTGGAGTCTTCAAGCCTTTGGGGACCTGGGTTCTTAAAGCTCTGGCCACCCAAAATACTATACAGAAGATGGCAGTGGCCAGTACTAGCTCTGTGGACAAGGAGGTGTACTGGGACAGTGCCATGTGTACCAGCTGTAGGAGAAATGGAAGGATGGGGTGGTTATGGGTGGATTCTGAGCCTCCATTGATTCTTTTGCTCACTCATTCAGTAGGCATACATCCTATGCTTAGCTTTCGGCCAGGAAAGTGAAGGTATACCTGTCATATGTCCTGCTCCCTCAGGAATTTTTCCTTACCCCATCACAAAATTCAAGGGCATCAAAAGAACCTTGCATTTATCAACTTAATGTCTGAATTTCCACCCCAGGCTCCCCTGTCTGCCTCTTCTTCATTTCCAATTCTGAGACTAGAATGGATGCAAATGATCACTCCAAAACAATGAAGCTAAAGACAGCTTCTCAACAGCCCCAATCACAGTGTTTGCTAGGCTTTCTGCCAAAAGGTCCAACACAGTGTGGGATTCCTGTTGGTACCTTCTACACACCCAGGGAACAAAAGATACCCCCTTGCCCAAGCCGCAGAAGGTCAGTGTCCCTGGGATGGTACCAATGTCCTCTGGTATTCCCTTCCCTCAATGGTGCTCTATCAATACCAAGCAGGGGCATCCCCTCCAAATATGAGTCTTCATTCACCTCCTCAGGCAAGTATTCTCTCCCCTACCTTTTCACTCCAGGCAACTGTCATTAGAGTTAGCCTCGTTGAAACTGCTTAATTAAAGACAGGGGGCTAGTGCCAGGTGGTGGTGGCACATGACTTTAACCCCAGCACTCGGGAGGCAAGAGACAGCAGAATCTCTTTGAGTTTGAGGCCAGCCTGGTCTACAGAGTGAATTCCAGGACAGACTCCAAAGCTAACACAGAGAAACCCTGACTCAAACAAACAACAACAATAACAAAAAACAGGGCCCAGTGAGATGACTCAGTGGTTCACAGCACTTGGTACCAAGCATGACAACCCGAGTTTGATCCACATGGTGGAAGGAGAACTAGCAACTGACGCCTGAAAGTTTTTCTCTGAGCTGTGGCATTTGGGCAGGCATTTGGGCAGGCAGGCAGGCAGGCAGGCAGGCAGACAGACAGACAGACAGACAGACAGACAGACACACACACACACACACACACACACACACACAGTGAGAAACTAAGGTTCAGGCCTGAGAAACAAGGAACAAAACCTCAGACCTCCCTCAGTTCCCACAGGGTTCCCATTTCTCCATCTCTGATATCATTTAGGATATAGAAGCAGATGCCATGATCAGAAAAGACACACAGACATACCTGAAGGGCAGGGGCTGCAGGTCTCAGAGTTGTGAGAGTCAGTCCAGTACTCCTGGGTTCAGATGAGGGGCCTTTTATAACACTGTCCTCTCCGGACTGGCCCAACTGTCTGGGTCACTTGATATCAAAGCTGGATACCGCTCAAAGTTGGAAGGATCAATTCTTGGCCCTGAGCCATTATTCCTCAACTCCACCTCCTACTGGAGGTTGGGGAATAATTCTTTTGGGTCAGAAGAGGTTATGGGTCCTTGGAGATAAATATCCATGGTATTTTAGGGTTCAGGATGGAGGAATACAACTCTTTCATAGACAGGGCAGAGTCCTGGGTGTGAAAATTAAGCCACTGTACTCACAAGAAAGGGACATGTCTAGACCCCAGCCCAGGCCAACTAGGGGTAGCTCATGTTCCCTGTGAAGGCAGATAGTGACTTTTCTCCATGTGACAAACTACTCAACAAAACTAAGTTTATTTTGGATCACAATTTTGGCGTGTAGTCCATGGTGGCAGGGAAGTCACAGCAGAAGGAACATGAGGCAGTGGATCTCATTGCATCTACAATTAGAATGCAGAGAGAGATGAATGGTGATGCTAAAGTCTCTATACACATATGCATATGTACAGAATACACACACACACACACACACACACACACACACACACACACATTCAACCAGGGCCGGAAGCCTAGGGATGGTGTGGTCCATGGCATGGTCCACAGTCAGGATGGGTCTCCTGTCCTCAGTTAATCTTTTTGGAAAGCTATGTCCTAAGGGGAATCTTCTAGATCACTCTAGATGATATTGGAGATTAACCATCACAAGTATGTCCTAGCTACCTCAACATGTCCCATTATGTGTGTGTGTGTGTGTGTGTGTGTGTGTGTGTAAATTGAACCTACATCCACAAACATACTTAACGAGGACTCTGCCACTGAACTGTGTCTTGACTTCTCCCTCCAACTTTTATTTTCTTTAGAATTTTGTATTTTAAAGAGATTCTCTCTATACCTTCCTTGTGTATGACAGTAAGAAATTAATAGTCAATGAAACAAATGTATGGAATGAATTGCTCCTTGTGGCAGCCATCTTGGACTCTTCCTACTCAACATTATTGTTGACTAGACAAATTCCAGAACCAAGAAGCAAAAGAATGTAAAGCAAATGCAGGGCTGGGTATGGTAGCATACCTCTTTAATCCCAGCACTGGGGCAGTGTAAGTAGCTATATCTCTATGAGTTCAAGGTCAGCCTGGTCTAGGTAGTAAGTTCTAGGACAGCCAGAGCTATATAGTAACTCTCCAAAAAAATTAAATGCCATATATGAACTTGGAGTCTATGTTTTACAGAAGCCATTTTTGGAAAGATAATTGAGGACTCATGGACATGGCCTGGAGAATAAGCTAGATTCTTGAGTGAATACTAATTTTCTCAGATGTGACATACGATCATACTTACATGGTATCTTAGTTACTGTTCTAGTTCTGTGAAGACACACCATGACCCAGGCAACTCTTATGAAATAAAGCATTTAATTGGGGATTTGGTTGCAGTTTTAGAGGATTAGTCCATGATCACCATGGCAGGAAGCAGACAGGCATGTCACAAAAGCAGTAGCTGAGAGCTTTGCATGCTTATCCACAGGCAGCAGGCAGAGAGAGATCAAGATTGAGTTGGTGGCCGGGCGTTGGTGGCGCACGCCTTTAATCCCAGCACTCGGGAGGCAGAGGCAGGCGGATCTCTGTGAGTTCGAGACCAGCCTGGTCTACAGAGCTAGTTCCAGGACAGCCTCCAAAAACCAAAAAAAAAAAAAAAAAAAAAAAAAAAGATTGGGCTTGGTGTGGAGTTTTGAAACCTCAAAATCCACCCCCAGTGACACAATTTCCCCAGCAAGGCCACATTTCCTAATACTTCCTAAGCTGTTCCACTAACAGGGAACTAATTATTCTAATGTATGAGCTATGGGGGCTGTTCTCAAACTGTCACATGTGGGACAATGTTCTTGTTCTTAGGAGGTTGCTGCATGCTTTAGGGGTGAGGTATCATGATACCTGCAACAAAAGTTCTTTTTTTTTTTAAAGAAGTCAAGAAAAAACAAAAACCCCTACATGTTGGTGTTTGTTGAGATGGCTCAGTGGGTAAAGGTGTTTGCCAGCAAGCCTGGTGACCTGAGTAGAATCCCCAGGACTCACATGGTGGGAGGAATTATCCTCTGACCTTCACATGTGTGCCTTGGCAGTTCACATATTGGCAAATGTGTACTCTCTCTTTCTTATACACACACAACAGATAAAAAATTTACAACTTTAAAAATTATAAACTTGGTGGTGGCGCATGCCTTTAATCCCAGCACTCAGGAGGCAGAGACAGGCGGATCTCTGTAAATTCAAGGCCAGGCTGGACCGACAGCCTCCAAAACAATACAGAGAAACCCTGTCTCGTAAAACCAAAAAAAAATTATAAACTTGGCAATGGTGGTGAACACCTATAGTTCCAGCACTCAGGAGGCAGAGGTAGGCAGATCTCTGAGTTGGAGGCCAGCCTGGTCTACAGAGCAAGTTCCAGGACAGCCGGGGTTACACAGAGAAATCCTGTCTCGGAGAAAAAATAAAAAAATACATTATTATTATTATTATTATTATTTTACATATACATATACACAAATTCTGGGATGTCAACATGGCTAAGTGGGTTAAGATGTTTGCTGCCAAGTCTAGATCCTGAAAGATGTCCTCTGACTTCCGTGTGAGCACCAAGGCACACAGATACACAGACAGACAGACAGACAGACAGACACACACACACACACACACACACACACATTAAGCTTCAGGATCAATTTGTGCAAGTGTCAAGGATGTGTTGTGGGATATTTGTACACTGTGTGATTTGCTGTGATGCTGTAATAAAAAGTTGAATGGTCAATAGCTAGGCAGAAGAGTGTATGTGGGACTTTCGGGCAGAGAGAGAACTCTGAGGATAAAAAAGGTTGAGTTGCCAGCCAGACACTCTTTCTATTTTATTGTAGGCATGTGTGAGTGCTGTGCCTTCATGTATGTTTGTGCATCACATGGATGCAGTGCCCATGGGGGCCAGAAGAAGGCATCAGATTCCCCTGGGACTAGAGTTATAGATGATAGTGAGTCACCATATGAGGGGGGAACAGGGTCCTTTAGAAGAGCAGCCAGGGCTCTTAACCACTGAGCCATCTCTCCAACTCCTGGATGCCATTATTTTTTATTTAATGTTATTTATTCATGTCAGGGTCCCTTTTGGGATGCTAGGTGATACTTAGTCATGAACACTCTCGGCTGTGACAAGGTTCTTGGGCTGCCCTTACGTTTGATGACTTTGATAATCCTCAGGAGCCTGGGTCAAGTGTTGTGTTGTATATCTCTCTGTTAGAATTGGCCTGGTGTTTTCCTCTGGCAAGCTTAAGGTTCTGGGTTGTTGGTAGAATGATCTCAGAGGAAAGATGACATTAACACAACCAACCATTGTCTTTGAGATTTTGAACAGTTGACTGAATAGTTACTGTCAAGTTTCAAGTTTCTTCAAAGTACACTTGGTGTTAGGATAGAAGTGATTTTATCCAACTTGCAAACCATGCACCAGAACTGTTGATCCTTACCATTTTGCCAATGGAGTATGGTGATGCTGCCTATAAACCCAGCTCTTGGGAGGTGCAGCCAGGAAGAGCAGAGGCTCAAGGTCATCCCAGCATTCATAGGGAATCTGAAGCCAGCCTGGGCTACATGAGAGGGTGTCTCAAAAGCAAAGCAAAACAAAACCCACAATAAAGAAAAGTACATATATTGTACTAAGCTCAATGTCAATTTTTTGTTTGGTTTCCTTCAGTTTGAGACAGTCTTACTGTATAGTACAGGGCCCATGCATACCTCCAGGAACTTGGACATGACTAGGACAGCAAGGGAATGAAGAAAAGACAGACAGACCAACAGAGAGAGAGAGAGAGAGAGAGAGAGAGAGAGAGAGAGAGAGAGAGAGAGAGAGGGAGGGAGGGAGGGAGGGAGGGAGGGAGGGAGGGAGGGAGGGAGGGAGGGGGAGGGAGGGACAGACAGACAGACAGACAGAAAAGAGAGAGACAGACAGGCAGACAGACAGAGGCAGAGAGAGACAGAGAGAGAGAACAAACCCTGGGATCAGGTTCTAGGCTCTCAAATGGGGAAACTGCTGTACCCTGGAAGCTCAGTATGTTTAATATGTCAAGTTGAACGGAGAGGTAGGCTTATTATATACAGCTGAACAAGGAGATGGGGTTATCACAAACAGGTAAGGAGGCGGGGTTTATGGTGCAGCTGGATCAAGGAGACAGGTGTAGTTAATCTCAGTGGGAGCAGTCTCTGGAGGGAGCAGTTGTCAGGCTGTAAATAACCAGGAGGAAAAGCTCTGGTGGACATTTTCTGCCCACATTGTCAACAATCACACACAGATCAGAAGAAAGATTTGCCTCTGAGCCTAGCTTTGTGGGAGAAGGCTTTGCCATTTTCTACATAGGTCTGAGGCTGTGGGGTCCTTGCCATGGCTGTACCCACGTCAATAGCACACATTCACTCAGGACTTCACTCACTCGGGACTTTGCTCGTTACAGTTCAGACTGGCCTAGAATTCAAGAGTCACCAGCTTGGGGTTCATAAATACTGGAATTATAGGCACCTAGCACTAGTGCCTAGCTTCGGTGCATGTTTACAAACCTGACAACTAGGGGTAAATATTATTTATGCTGTGTGCATTTGCTTGCATGAGTGTGTATGCACCACATTGCATTCAGAAGCTCTCAGAGGCCATATCCTCTGGAACTGGAGTTGTAGATCATTTTGACTATCACGTGGGTGCTGGGAACTGAACTTGGGTTCTCTGCAAGAGCAGCAAACACTCTTAACTGCTGAGACACCTCTCTAGCCTCAGCTTTTTTTTTGAGACAGCGTTTCTCTGTGCAGCTCTGGCTGCCCTGGAACTCACCGTGTAGACCAGGCTGGCCTTTAACTCAGAGATTGGCCTGCCTCTGCCTCCCAAGTGCTGAGATTAAAGGTGTATGCCATCACTGCCCAGCCATCCAGCCCCAACTTTTACTTATTAATTTTACCAATTAATTAATCAATTAATTAATTTTCAGCTCTATCACAGTTTTCCCTTCCTCCTCTCCTCCCAGCCTCTCCCCCAAACCCCCAAAACCTCCTTTTTCTCCAGAAAAGGGCAGACCTCTCATGCATATCAAGTAGCAGTGAGACTCGGCACCTCCTCTCCTATTGAGGCTGGATGAGGCAACCCTGTAGGAGGAAAAGGATCCCAAGAGCAGGTAACAGAGTCACCACTACTCGACCTCTGACCCTTGAGTTTCCAGGGGTTTTTCCGACTCCAACTCTCATCTTACAGTAGTCACTGGAGAATTACAAACACTTGCTACCGTTTGGCTCTCTGTGCGTTTCTGGGATCTGAACTTGGGTCTTCCTGCTTGTGTGGCAAGTACTTTACCCACTGAGCCATCTCTCCAATCCACACCTGGCTCTTTGCATGATTTCAAGGAACCTGAATTCAGACTTCGGGGACTGCATCCAAATCAATACCGAGCACTGCATGGCAAGAGAGAAGGAACACTTCTACAATCTTTCTCCGGGTGTTGAACTTCACTCTGCCTTTCTAACCCAACTCCTGCTCATTGTTTTATTCCCTGCTCAGTTATCACCAGACTAGCCATGAACCTCTGAATTTTTACAGCACTACCTAATACTTGCCTCCCAAATAACCACACAGAGACTTATTATTAATTATAAATGCTCAGTCAATAGCTTAGGCTTGTCTCCAGCCAGCTCTTAAAACTTAAATTAACCCATTTCTACCAATCTATGTGCTGCTCCAAGGCTCATTTATCTCATCTATGAATTTCCCATATTGCTCAGGACTCCTCAGACTCCTCCTCCTTCTTCCCAACATTCTCTTTGACTGGTTCTCCATCTAACCTTATCCTGTCTAGCCATCAGCCAATCAACTCTGCATTAACCAATGAGAGTAATAAATATTTACAGTGTACAAAGATTGCTCCACAGCAGCTATGAGTAACTTGGAGTTTGCTGTGACTTGGGTATTTTAATGTTCTCCAAAGGCCCATATATTTGAGGCTTGGTTCTCAGATCAATGGTTTTAGGAAGGGGTAAAAACTGAATTGTGGCCTTGTTGGAGATTTGGAGTCACCAAAGGACTACATTTGAAGGGGATTGTAAGACCCTCGATTTCCTCTTTTTTCTTTTCACCTCCCAGCTCTAGGGGAAGCAATTTTGCTCTGCCACACTCTCCCCTCCACAGGTTCAAAATGACAGGACCTTCTGATTGTGAACTAAAACTTCCAAAACTGTGAGCCAGTAAATGATTTCCCTCTCCAAGCTGATAAGTTCAAATATTTGTTGTAGGAATGGAAAGCTGGATAACAAGAGGTTGACAGAGCCTCAACTTTTATATATACCTATAGTCTCTAGTTCTGGGACCAGCACAATCCAGAAAATGGTTTGATAAATCAATTAGTATTCACATGCAGGGATATGAACCTGCACAAGAGATTGGTGATGGCTCTTCTTAGGCAATTTCCTGCTTTGGTCTTACAAATGAGAAAGAACGCTGAGTGTTCCCCGATCATTTGCTAAGTGCAGGGTCTCCTACCAGTTAACACGGGACATCTCTGCTTCAGCTGCTGTCACTACCAGATAGATACATTATAATCTCATTTCTTGCTTGACTCAATGAAGACCTAGAGAAGGTAAGTGACTGACCCTGAGCCAGATGTAGGAAAAGGCAGCAGTGGGCATGGCAGAGGAGAGGGCAAAAATCAGAAAGTAACTGTGAGTAAGAATCAGGGAAATTCACTTCAAGAGGAGGGGCAGGGCAGGGCTGAGGCTGTGGTGAGTGGAAAGATAGTGCTGGGTGTGTCACTCATGCATTCAGGGCTGTGGATATAGTTCACTTGGTAAAGAGCTTGCCAGGCATGCATGAAGCCCTAGGTTCAAGCTCCAGCACCGAATGAAACCCAGTATGGTGGAGTATGCCTGCTGTCCCAACACTTGGGAGGTAGAGGAAGGAGACCAGAAGGTCAAGGTCATCTTTGGTTACCTAGGGAGTCTCAGGTCAGCCTGAGCCACAAGAGACTGTCTTGGGGATTAAACTCAGGCTGTCAGTCTATCTTGCCTGCCTGAAAAAAGGTTTTCTATTTTTTCTGTTTGTTTGCTACAGTCGTGAAATGTGCTAGCGGAACTGACATGTTGAGTACTTTATTCTCTTGAATTTTAAGCATAATTAGACACCCACGGCTCTCCAATAAGTGCTCCATGCTGCCACCTAAGGGACCTTTGTAAAACTGCATGCCAGATTCCCCTCAAAGTTGCTGGTTAACTTCTCAAGGTATTTAAAAGGAGTTTCCTTAGCCCAGTATGTGATTCCCATCCTCTCACACTGCCTTCCTCTAGCCAGAGGGGCTATCATATGACTCCTCTAGCTTCTGCCTCTGCATTCACACGTGTTGTTCCCACTACCTAGAATACCTGACCCCTCCTCCAACCACTCTTCCCCATTCAAACAACACCCTCAAGAAAATTCATTGTTTTCCTGACAAAGATGCTTGTTTTTACCTCACTGTTATGAAGCCCTGCTGACAAGACACCTTTGTTCCTCCAGTAAACCAAGACCTCCAATGTGTGGCTCCAAGCCCTGGGTTATCCTTTTCTGGACATGGTTCCTTCATGGTACCAAAATCATGCTGTCATAGTGATTTGGCTTCATTACCCCCCTCTAGACTGTAATGAGAGCTCACTACAGTCTAGGCTCATGGAAATCCTCCTGCCTCAGCCTGTGAGTCACGAGATTACAGGTGCACACTACCACTCCCAGCTTGGCACCCTCTATTACTCATCTGTCATATAGTGGGCTGTAGTGTTCTCTGAGCACAAACTATTCTGCCAGTTGGGAGATGTAGCTTAGTGGTTGTCTTCCCTCCCTGTTGCTGCGATAAAAACACCATGACCAAAAGCAACTTTTGGAGGAGAGGGTTTATTTCGTCTTAGAACGTGTAGTCCATCATCCAGGGAAGTCAGGGCAGGAACTGATGCAGAGACCATCGAGGAGGCTGCCTACTGGCTTTCTACGGTTCTCTCAGCTTGCTTTCTTGTGCACCCCAGGACCACCTGCCTAGGGATGGCACCACCTACAATGGGCTGGACCATCCCACAGCAATGACTAAGAAAATTCATCACAGGCTTGCCTATAGGCCAATTTGATAGAAGCATTTCTCAACTGAGGTTCTCTCTTCTCAAATGATTTCAACTTGTACCAAGCTGACATAAAGCTAGCTGGCACAGTGGTAGAGTACTTGTCTAGTAGGCATGAGGTCCCCCAGTTCTGAACACATGGACACACACACACACACACACACACACACACACACACACACAGAGAGAGAGAGAGAGAGAGAGAGAGAGAGAGAGAGAGAGAGAGAGAGAGAGAGAGAACATAATTTACTGTTCTAGGAGAAAACTTCCATTTATGAATAATGCAGGCAAGCCTTGCATTCGTGGAAGAGTCTGACAATAGGCTAATTAAAACAAAGCAAAACCCGTAATCTGTTGTACAGCCTATAGTTACAGGAGCCCAAAATGGGAGAATTTCTTGAGCACAGGAGTTCAAGACTAGCCTGGGCACTGTAGCAAGAGCCTGTATCAAAACTAAGTAAATAAAACAATAAAAATCAAACCAGCAAGTTGGGAGTGGTAGTGTACAATTGTAATCCCAGCACTTGGAAGGCTCAGGTAGGAGGATTTGGAGTTCCAGGGCAGTCTAGGCTATGTATCAAGTTCCAGGTTAGTAGGGGCGATAACAAAATACTATCTAAAGAAAACAAAAAAGGAAAGGAAAGGCGCAAAGCAAGACAAAACAAACCAAAAGAACAAAAGAACAGCTCAACAGGCCCAGGTTGTTGGCCATCTCTTGTGCTGTGGCTGCCTTCGCTGTGCATTGGGACCTGACCCTGAAGATGGTCAGTTCCTCCTGCTCCTCCTCTTTATGTGTTCAAGGCTTAGAAGGCTCTGGCATGGGATGGGAGGGAAGGAGGAGGATGAAGCTGGGTTTTCCTCCCTCAGACTCCTTTTGTGAAGATGTATCTACCAGGCTGCTCTCTTCTGAGTGTCCCAGTTCTGGAGTGGAGGGGACTGGGCAGGGGGAGAGAATAAAACAGGGGGGGATGTCAGAGAGGGAATGGAGCAACCCCAGAGCCACCTCCCAGGCAACGGCAAGGATTTCTCCTGGAGCCTCCTTTTGATCATGCTGAAAATGTCAAAGTTGTCCTTCCTGGGAAGACTGGCATTATTTCTGCGCCCAAAAACCGAGAGGTAGGGGCTGAGAGTGCCGAAGAGCAAAGAAGCAGCGGGAACCCGACCACAGCCGCTTCCTAAGGCATCTTAGAGCAGAAAGAGCCCTACAGATGGCTGAGAGCAGTTGCCCTTCACAGACACTCAATAGAGAACAACCCAACAGCATCCCTGGCTTCTGGAAATATGGCTAGTCAGCAAACGCTGTCCTGATGCTGAAGGGGAGAGCACTTGATAGCTGAGAGATGGGGGTAACTTCTTAGGACTCTGTCCAGCCTTGGTGAGTCTTCTTTAGGTACATTGTGTATGGTTTTTTTTTTTTTTGAGGGGAGCAGTTGAATCAGAGTCCCACTATATAACTCTGGCTAGCCTTGAACTCACATAGATCATCTTGTTTCTATCTCTGGGATTAAAGTGCTGGGATTAAAGGCATGCCTTGATGCAGATTTGCCTAACATTCAGAGAATGATGCTAGGTTTGGCTCCCTGGCTGGAAGACTTGGACTGTAATTCTTGCACAAGTTTCCAAAGTTCAAATCATCCTATAAAGTGGAGAGAAAAAGAAGATGAAGGGACAGAAGGAAGGAAAGTCAAAAGTGGGGAAGAAGGAAAAAGGGATTGGTGTGAAGGGCCCAGTGGTACCAATTTAATTCAAATAATAAGGATGTAGGATGGAGATATAGTTCAATGGTATCGTGCTCCCCTGGTTTACCAAGGCACTGAGTTCAAGCCCTAGTGTTACAAAAACATTAACAAAAACCCCAGAGATCAATAAAAATATTGGGACTGGGAGGATGGCCCAGTGGGTAAGATACTTGCTGTGCAAGCATGAGGACTGAGTCACACTGCCATCACCCCTTTAATGCTTTACCTGTAACCTCAGTGCTGTGGGGGCAGAGACCAGAGGACATTCAGGACTTTCTGGTCACCAGTCTAACTCCCAGTTCAGTGAGAGATCCCATCTCAAGGGAGTGTAATAGTGTAATAGAGCAAGACACCCAATGTCCTCCTTGGCATACACATGTGCACATACAGTACACACACACACACACACACACACACACACACACACACACACACAAAGCAAAACAAAATTACAAGCAGAAATAGGGATGTTTTGTGCATGAGCTTCATCGGCCTTAGGGGAAACTGGTTCTAGGTAACCTAGTTACCAATTCCTTCTCTGTGATTGGTTTGTTTGCTTGATTCCCCACCCCCATCCCTGTTCTCTCCTTTTTTTTTTTTTTTGACATTCATTTTGTATATGTATGCATCATCTGGTAAATCCTGCTTATTTGATTTTGAGATGGGGTTTTCTTTTCTTTAAGACAGGGTTTCTCTGTGTAGCCCTGGTTGTCCTGAAACTCATTGTGGAGACCAGGCTGTCCTGAGACTTGGAGATCGTCCCACCTCTGCCTCCCAAGTGCTGGGATTAAAGATGTGCACCACCACCACCCAGTGAGACAGGAGTCTTCCTTAGACCAACCTGGAATCTTCCCTATGTAACTGAACCTGACCTGTCTCCACTTTTAGTGCTGGAATTTATAGGCACTAACCACCACATTCGGCTCCTTCTGTGGTTTTCTTTAAAAATGAGCCCCAGGTAACTACTATAACAACCCCTAAAGAATGAGAACTTCTATTTTTTTTCTCCTAGTAGTTCCATCAAAACTCCCACAGGGGGGCTAGAGAGATGGATCAGAGGTTAAGAGCACTGGCTGTTCTTCCAGAGGTCCTGAGTTCAATTCCCGGCAACCACATGGTGGCTCACAACCATCTATAATGCGATTTGATGCCCTCTTCTGGTATAAAGGCATATATGAAGACAGAGCACTCATACATTAAAATAAACAAATAAAATTTTAAAAAGAAAAATACAAAAAGGAAGGAAGCTATGCTGATCACTATACCACCAATGCAATGAGCCAGGACTGTTACACAGAGACACAGTGGCTTGAAAAACCAAAAAGAAAGCAAACAAACAAAAACCACACACACAAAAAAATCAAAACTCCAAAACCAAACCAAACAAATAAAAACTTCCACAAGGAGTTTCAGTGACCTAGCCTAGGGTAGGGTCAGCCTCAACAAGCTTAACAGTTGAGAGTAGGGATCCAGCAGCAATCCCCAAAGGACAAATGACTTGCAATTGAAAGTAGAAAGGATGTTAAATTCTGGGCTTACAGAACCTTCAGAAGTCCACCATCAGAGAGATGACCATGTAACTCAATGTAAGATCCCACCCCCAACCAGTCTAGAATCTTTCAAGAATAATAGAAGGCACTTTAAATATTTATGTCAGGACAGCAGGCACACTCACCACTTTTCTGGTTGTCGTGGCAAAGAAACTGACAAAAACAGTTTAAGGAAAGGGGGGTTTACTCGGGCTCTGTTGTGGTAAGGGAGAGCCTATCAGTAGGAACATGGGCAGCTTTGGCTCCACAGTGGTAGGACAGCCTAACAGTAGGAGCACAGGCAGCAGTCGAGCTACATCTGCTGTTGGGAAGCAGATGGAGGCAAACACTCCTGTCCCTGGCTTTCTCCCTTGTATTCAATCCTGGACCCTGACCACGTTTCTGTTCACACTGCTTAGGTCAGCAATACCTTCCCTGAGTTCCTCAAGTCCATTCAAAGCTCCCCAGAGTCCCTGTGTCACCTGCCTCAGCCTTCTCAGCTTTCTGTAGCCCCTCTGGGCCCTGCTCAGGCTTTCTTTGGGGCGTGGCCCCTCTCTTTCCTGTGGTGTAAGGGATTTTTGTAGTCTTGTTTGTTTCCTGGCTTCTGCTACTGTAGCACTCAAGTACTGACCAGACTCCCCTAGCTGTTGACTAGGCCAGGTTCACTCCCAAGCTGTGTGCCTCCCTCCAGCCCGGAGCCCTGTCCCCTCCCAATGTGCTCCTGGTATCAGTCACTCAGAAAGCCAACGAGCTTCTCACGCAAAGGCATATAAACTTTGACCTCGGATTGAGTGTTAAACTCTGTGCCAAGGTCTCCAAACCTTCTGCCTGTCAATTAGCAAGGGATTAGCCAGGGCCCCATTCCTTCCATTGTGGCTGGTAGCCTAGACAAGTCTTAGTGATAGTGAAGGTAAGTTCCCCATTACTCCAGAGCACAGGATCTGGGGAGGTGAAGGTCTAGGCTTAGAGTATGAGCTTGTGGCCAAGGCTTCCCTTAGCAGAAAGAGTCATTGCCTAGAAGCAAGATGCCAGAGTTTTAGACTCTGATTTCATCTTTCCCAGGTCACTGGGCCTGTTCTTTCTGGCATTAGTTTCTCCAGCTGAGAAGGAAAAGAGGGAGGGTTTTATTAGTTAATAAAGGCTTTGGAGTCAAAAGCCTGGTAGAGAACATGAGCTAAACAATGGGGCTTCCTGTGTTCCTGGCGCACGCCCCAGAACTAGGTCTTCCAGCTATGAGGAGCAGGTTTCCATGACTCTCTGGAGCTAAGGTATTGGTAGGGACAACAGAAAAAAGGAGGAAGAGAGTGACTGGAGAGTAGGCTGAGGGATCTAGAAGGGTCTTACTCCTACTTCCTGGCCAGGATTTATTTCTACAGAAGCTCTTTCAGCTTTCTGGTTCTTGCTCCAAAATGGGTACCATGAAATTTCTTAGTGGGAGTCAGAGATGCGGTGAGTGGAATGACTGTAAAGACACGGAGAAGGCCCACTTCTCCTTCTGTGTATCCTGCTTGCTCTGTTGCACAATCTATCCACTCTCCTTCCTTTTCTCCTCTTTGTCTTCCTCCTCCTCCACCTCCTCCTCCTCCTCCTCCTCCTCGTTTTTACTTTTGTCAGTCTTGCTATGTCTGCTATCTAATCCTGGCTGGTCTAATAATACTATGTAGCCCAAACTGACCTTGAACTCATGAAAATCACCTTGCTTCAGCTTCCCTAGTACTAGGGTTATAGGTATGTACCACCATGCCCAGCACTTGTTCCCTAATTTTTATTGTCACATACTTGGGGCTCAATACCACTGTTGCCATGTACCCATTTATAATGCAGTTTTGACCACCATTTTTCTACCTCATAAAGACTTGTATATCTGATTAATTTTCCACATGCAGATTTTCTGCATTGGGCACAGAGGAAGAAGAAACAGATTGGATAAGGATCATAGCTATGAAGAAGTTCTGGGACTGACATCAGTGAACTCCAACTTGCTGTGGAGAGGATCCGGGGGAAGCTGTCTTTTATTTAAGACTCAAAATTGGCACTACTAGAAGCCTAGATGGGCAGACCCGGTAGATTCTGCAAGAAGTTCTGGTTTATGTCTTCAGATACCAAAGCATTTAAGCTAAAGTGGTAACAGGAAGTTTGTACACACTCTGGGAGGCACAGAAGGGGAAGAAAGAGTTGAAAGGATCAAGAAGCAAAGGGGAATCCATTCCTGAGGGAGTAGCAATAGGGACCTGGATGAGATTATGGCCATGGGGCTAGACAGATGTCAAAATGGACAGACGTATTCTTGGCCTGTGTAATCTTGCTCAGGTCGCCCCAGCCCACACTACAGATTCTCATTCTCATTCTCATTCTCCTCGTGGGGTACTTCTTGCACAGCGGCAAATGTCAAGAGAGCATCCTCCTCTGATTCCCACAACCTCTGCACATAAAAAGCACATCTGGGCCGGGCGTTGGTGGCGCACGCCTTTAATCCCAGCACTCGGGAGGCAGAGGCAGGCGGATCTCTGTGAGTTCGAGTCCAGCCTGGACTACCAAGCGAGTTCCAGGACAGCCTCCAAAACAATACAGAGAAACCCTGTCTCGAAAAACCAAAAAAAAAAAAAAAAAAAAAAAGCACATCTGGAACCACTGTGCCTAGGAGGTGTACCCTCTATCAGGTGCATCCTCCAGGTAGATGCCTGGGAGACTTGATTCTTCATTCCACCATTTTAACCCTGCTCAGTGTCACCTCAGGCAGCATTCCCCTGGCCACCCCATTTGCAGTTGTTATCACTTTTGTTTCTGTTGCCCCCTTTTTTTTGCACCATGCCAGTCTCTGTGTTTTGTTGCTTATCACCTGTCTCCCCCACCAGAGGGTAAACTCCGTCAAAGGCATTGCTAGATTCGTTCCTAGTGCCCAGAGCATAGTAGGACCTTGCAAATTGGTGAGCAATGCAGTAGAATGGGAGGTGAGGGAGTGGATGAGGTTTTTTTGTTTTGTTTCACTTTGTTTCCCCCCCCCCCCCCCCCCTGGTTTTGGTCACAGAGCAGATGGCAGCATTATTTCTTGGTTTGGGATCTCACAATGGAGGGAAACTGAAGATGTTAGCTAGGGACAGATTGAGCTGAGTTAACAAGTTTAGCTTTTCTCCTTAGACATCTTACTTTGGGAGCCCTATTCAGGGCCCCAGAGTGCCTGCAAACCAGCCAGCTAGGCGTGCCGGGTGGTGCTGGGTGTCCTGCCACTAAAAATGTGGACACACGCTGTCAGGCCTTGTCAGGCCTTTGCTCTCAGGCAGAAGCCAGGCTCTGCACGCAAACCTGGCCCTTTGCACCGCCCGACTCTGTTTAGTCGCACCCTTGCAAAGCTTAGAATACTTCTATCTCTCAAGCCCCACCCCAACGCCCCAAGACAGACTGGCCCTTTAAGAGCCTCACCCCCCCCCGCCTTCCCCTCCCGCTGCTAGCGTGACTGCACTGGGACCCGCGCCCGGTTGTGAGCTGAGTAGCTGGGTGGCTGCGCGCGGGCCTCCAGGCACTTCTCACGCTACTCACGGGCACCTCGCCCCCAGCCAGGTGGGGCAGGACAGGCAGGCTGACCTCTGCCCCGGAGGATGTAGCAATCTCACGCACGCACACCTCAAGCTTGCGTGCGTGCGCACCGAGCTCCCCTCCACTATGTGGCCCCTGATCCTCCTGCCGACTCGCGTGGATCCCTTCCTCCACTCTTTCCTCCACTGTTCGCAGCTAGTTCCACAGCTACCCGCCACTTGATTTCTCTTTGTGGTCTGCTTCTATATGCAAAACATTAGCAAGACCCTGAGCTGCAAGAGGGGTCTCTCGGGCTTGTAGATTGCCTAAGGTGACCCTAGAGGTGCGATCTGCACACCCTCTATCATCCCCACCCCTAGATCAAGCAGCATGAACTTCGGCCGATACCGAATCTGTGGGGGACAGAGTCAGTCCAATGGCGCCACTGGTCTTCCTGTCCGTGACCTCGGGGCTGGGGTCGTTGTGCTTCTCACGCGAGCTTGGACTCAGGAACCAGAGAAGGAAAGTCACCAAGTCACCACCCAGCAGCTCTTCCTCCACCAGCCTTTCCTGGCATCCATTAGCTTGAAGTGGGAGAGAGAATTTTACACATTCAGTGTTTTCGGGCACAAAAATAGTGGAATGGAATCTCCTCCGTTGCCCGGAATGGAGGCCCCAATAATTGCTTTGTAGGCTGTCATAGGATTTCCCCCTCGAACCCCTCCTTCAACAGAATTCTATGCTGTTCATGGAGAACCTTGAAAGTGGTGGTGACCCCAGCCTTCACTTTTTAGTGTGCCCGCACCTATATTAGCTGTCCTTATAATGGCTTCTTGCCTATCTCCCCCACCCCCACCCACACCTAGAGCACTCCCTAAGGCTGCCCCTCCCGCTGTCCCACCACTGGGCTCCAAGGAAGAGGGCGTGGCCACAGACACAGAGTCCTATAAAGGTGGTGGTGCCTTCACCCTGACCCTGCAGGTTCCTTGGATCTTTCCCTGATCCACTTTGGGGTATCCTGAGAGCACACTTTTAGTTCAGCACCTCCTCACAACCAACGGTGAGTACTGAGGGCTCCTGGCTTGCCCCTCCTTCCCCAGAAAGGGGAAGTTTGGATGAAGGGCTGCTGGGTAGCCCCTCCATGATAAGAGACTAGGATCCTTTTTTGTGGTCATGCAAATTCCTTAGAGGAGAAAGTGAGGGCAGAGAACTAAAAGGACTTCCGAAGTTCCAGTAGCTAGCGTCAGATCTTTAGATGCAAATGAATATCCTCTACTCTCAGGTTAACTTCATTGCCTCACTAATCAGTGGGGGTGGGGGCTTCCCCATTCTTGCACATGTAGCCCCATCCTCAGGACTGCCAGTGGGGGAAGAGGGCTGCTGTCTGGCTGGGTAGGGTGGATACAGAGGAGACACACTGAGTTTTTCCTAGCTGTACTCTGTCTTATTTAAAAACTGCCCCTGAGAGCCTCCACCCTCCCAAAGGGTAGCATGTCAGAGCTGAGAGTTTCTGGATGGCTTCAGCAAGAACCTGGGGCACCACCCTCGGCTCAGGGGTTCCCAGCCCCATCCTTTCTGGGATACAACCTGCTTGATAGACTGTTAGCTGGTGGAAACACAAGTTGCATTTCCCCTGGCTCTTCTATCTTACAAAGACTAGAAGCCCTTGGGGATACCAATTATGTTGAAGGAGAAACCATTGTGACCAGGCTGGCAGTATCCCCACTTCACTGAAGGAATTGAGTCTCTTGTATGTTTGAGAGTTAGCTCCTCCAGGAAGCCCCCTCTCACTTCAAGGTGACTGTACTATTTGGGGTAGGAATTGTACATCTTGCCTTCTGTGGTTCAGATCTTCTTTTCCCAGGATCTGTAACCTCTGAATCGGGCAATCTTTTGTTTGTTTATTTGTTTTTGAGACAGGGTTTCTCTGTATTGTTTTGGAGGCTGTCCTGAAACTCGCTCTGTAGACCAGGCTGGCCTCGAACTCACAGAGATCTGCCTGCCTCTGCCTCCCCAGTGCTGGGATTAAAGGTGTGCACCACCAACACCCGGCATACCTTTTCTAGAACAAGCCTAAAGAGAAAGTGTCCTCTTAGTTTTTGTTGTGTTGAGATCCACTCTTGGCTTTTCTGATTTCAGTCAGTAGTTTCCTTACAGCCCTAGTCTGATGGGAATCTTCCATTTATTTTTTTGCTTTCTAACACCTGCAAAAGTGGGAGAAGCTCAGGCTATTCATTCATGAGAACTGAGCACAACAAAAAGCCTGGCTTGGATTGCTCCTACTAGGAGCCATTTGTGGCTGCTTTTAAAGTGTGGCTCAGTTGAACTCAAAGAACTAAAGCTGAGAGAAATGTGGCTTGGGTGTTAATTTTCTGTACCCTCTCCCATTCCTGTCTACTACTGGGTTCATGTGGGATTCTGTATACCTTGAGATGAACAGAAAAACCTGATAACTAATTTTTTCCCCAAAGGGAGGCACCTGTGATAGTAACTCGGCATTCCCTGGAACTTTCCCTAAGAGCTTTGAGTCCTGGCCCTGTCACTGTTACTGAATGACTTGGGCAAGTCAGTGACCCAACTGCAGGTTTATTTCCCTGTTAGAGTATGAAATGAGGCTGACGGAGCAAATGATCTCTATTTCCCTATCGGATGGCTTCCCTAAAAGTGGCGGGTAAGACCCAAAGAGACTTCTTGGGTGATATGTGCTAATTGTGCATTTATTGGAATGGGTTGGGAGTTGGAAGCTGTATTTAGACACAGAGGTTGTTTAAGATCATGCTGCCTGGGCTGGAGAGATGGCTCAGCTGTTAAAGGCTAGGCTCACAACCAAAATACAAGATGATGCTGCTTGGTGGATGTAAAACTGATTTTAGGAAATACGAAGTAAATGACAGCATTGGGGTTAATGGAAACCAAAGACACTGGAAGTCACTGTTTGAAATCTCACCACAGAAGTTAAGAGAGGTTTTCTGGAAGTAGCTGTGTAACTTTGAGAATGTTACTTACCCTTTCTGAGTCTTACTACAGCCTTCCTCATAGGCTTAGGGCTAAGGTTGAATAAAAAATGACTGTGTGTGTGTGAGGAGTATGATCAAACCAAACCACACTTAGCTTCCAGGGTATTGAGACTTCTCTATAAGAGAGTTCAGTTCAGGCTGGAGAGATGGCTCAGAGGTTAAGAGCACTGGTTGCTCTTCCAGAGAACCTGGGTTCAATTCCCAGCACCCACATGGCAGCTCACAACTGTCTGTAATTCCAGCTCTAGAGGACCTGACATCTTCATAGAGACATTCATGCAGGTAAAACACCAATGCGCATAAAAATAAATAAACTTAAAAAGAGAGAGTTCAGTTCACCTGACCCCAGCTTTCTGTGTGTGGAGAAAAGAGAACTGTGGAATTTTTGGCATATGGTGGCAGCTCAACAATCTCTGTCTCCCTCCATGCCTAGTGAGCAGCTCTAGGCTCCTTTTTTCCTTGGCCAGCATGGCGACCCTTTAAGATATTCGTCTCTCGCCCTCAATCTGATGGCCTGTCTTTTCTTTCTTCTTGTCTCACCTCTCAGCAGCCGTCTAGATCATGTCTTCCATATATGGACTTCTAAACTTCATGTCAGCCACAGAGCTACTCCTGGCCATCACTGTCTTCTGCCTGGGATTCTGGGTGGTCAGAGCTTTAAGAACCCAGGTCCCCAAAGGCTTGAAGACTCCACCAGGGCCCTGGGGCTTGCCCATTCTTGGGCATGTGCTGACCCTGGGGAAGAACCCACACCTGTCGCTGACAAAGCTGAGTAAGCAGTATGGGGATGTACTGCAGATCCGCATTGGCTCCACACCTGTGGTGGTGCTGAGTGGCCTGGACACCATCCGGCAGGCCCTGGTGCGGCAGGGAGATGACTTCAAGGGCCGGCCAGACTTCTACAGTTTCACACTTATCACTAATGGCAAGAGCATGACCTTCAACCCAGACTGTGGACCAGTGTGGGCTGCCCGGCGGCGCCTGGCCCAGGATGCCCTGAAAAGTTTCTCTATAGCCTTAGACCCAGCTTCTGCATCTTCTTGCTACTTGGAGGAGTACGTGATCAAGGAGGCTGATTACCTAATTAGCAAGTTCCAGAAACTGATGGCAGAGGTTGGCCACTTTGACCCTGATAGGTATTTGGTAGTGTCAGTGACCAATGTTATCTGTGCCATGTGCTTTGGCCAACGTTATGACCATGATGACCAAGAGCTGCTTAGCATAGTCAATCTGAGCAATGAGTTTGGGAAAGTTACCGGCTCTGGGTACCCACCTGACTTCATCCCTATCCTCCGCTACCTACCTAACTCTTCCCTGGATGCCTTCAAGGACTTGAATAAGAAGTTCTACAGCTTCATGCAGAAGTCAGTCAAAGAGCACTACAGAACATTTGAGAAGGTAGAGTCTGGGGAGAGGCAGGTGGTTGTGGGAGGCTGGCAGGGGCCGGGGCCAGAGCATCACAGGCAGGTTTGAAGCCAGTAGCAGAGTGTACCCCATCTTCAGCAACCAATGGAACTTCTCTTGGCCATTTCTTCCATGCATCCATCAGACGAGAGCCACCGAAGAAGGGGAGCCCTGGGCCAGTTCTTACTGGATCAGGAAGAATTTAAAAACCTGTCTCCTGGTCTCATGGTAGAAAAAAATTAAAGAACATCTACTTATCAAGAGTGTCAGGCTCTGTGCCTCTAGGGTCCCTTGAGTTGGGGGGGGCAACCAGTACTCTGAGGTAGGAAAGAGACTTGGAGAGGCAACGAGAAGCTAGGACAGCAGCCTCAGAGTGTCACCTCCTGAACAAAGGTGCTATTGACTTTGAGGGGCCAGGCCTAGATACAGGTCTGTCTGGACTTGGGATATGTCTCACCTTGTGCTCCTTTGCCCCCAGGGTCACATCCGGGACATCACAGACAGCCTCATTGAGCACTGTCAGGACAAAAGTTTGGACGAGAATGCCAATGTCCAGTTGTCCGACGACAGGGTCATTAATATCATTGTTGACCTCTTTGGAGCTGGTATGTGCTCTTCAGTGTATCATTTCTGTGCTCAGGTGCCCCAAGCTGCCACATAACTAACTTCTCCCTCTGTTCTATCCTGTTCAGGGTTTGACACAGTCACAACTGCTATCTCTTGGAGTCTCATGTACTTGGTGACAAACCCTGGGGTGCAGAGAAAGATCCAGGAGGAGCTAGGTAGGTGGTGACTCCATTCAAGGGACTCTAAGTAGGACACTGTGATAAAGTCTGGGCAACCCCTTTAATACTCTTGAATCCCCATGTTCTACAGACACAGTGATTGGCAGGAGTCGAAGGCCCCGGCTTTGTGACAGATCTCAGCTGCCCTATCTGGAGGCCTTCATCCTGGAGACTTTCCGGCATTCTTCCTTTCTCCCCTTCACCATCCCCCACAGGTCAGGCCATAGAGTCACTGATATTCGATATTAGGCCTTAGTTAGTATACACAGCCAGCTGGGGCTCCTGAGAGGGGCATGGCATGGGAAACAGGGGGTAGATTTCCCCTACGGCCCTGAGCCTGACTGAGCTTCCTCTTTCTCCAGCACCACAAGAGATACCAGTCTGTGTGGCTTCTATATCCCCAAGGGACATTGTGTCTTTGTGAACCAGTGGCAGATTAACCATAACCAGTAAGTTGATGGGGCAGTGGAAACTCCCTGGGTGCACTAGGTCCATCCTCTCCTGAGCTGCAGAACCCATTGCCATTTGGGGACTGACCTAATTGATGCTTATAAGCTCCTGAACATCTACTTCAACTGTCTCTCTTTGCTTACAGGGAACTGTGGGGTGACCCAAACAAGTTCCGGCCTGAAAGGTTTCTCACCTCCAGTGGCACTCTGGACAAGGTCCTGAGTGGGAAGGTCACTCTCTTTGGTTTGGGCAAGCGGAAGTGCATTGGGGAGACCATTGGCCGATTGGAGGTCTTTCTCTTCCTGGCCATCTTGCTGCAGCAAATAGAATTCACTGTGTCACCAGGGGAGAAGGTGGACATGACTCCTATCTATGGGCTGACTTTAAAGCACGCCCGCTGCGAATACTTCCAAGCGCAGACACGGTCCTCTGGGCCTCAGCATCCACAAGCTTAGACTGCCCTGTGTGGTCACCAGAGCAGGGGGCTGTTCCAGGGATTTAACTTCACTCAGAAACACAGACTCTGGGCTTGTGCTTGCCTCCTGATTTGGTCTTGCTTCTCCGCATGCTGATCACAGACACTGGGCACAGCAGAGACCCACTGGAACATCAGAGTCTTCCCAAGTTCACCAGCAACTAGGGGGCCTGAAAGGGAAAGGAGGTCCCTGGGCCTCAGAAAACTCCTGCAGAGCTCCCCAGGTGCTCCAGTGGCTGACTAGTTTGAAAAATGCTTAGAGCAGGTCATGCCAGGATCTGTCAGGCTTAGAGGAGCTGTCCAGAATAGAGGGAGAAGACATCTTAAAATACTGCCACAGGCCTGTCCACGTTTGCCAGGCATTGGTGGTGCACACCTTTAATTCCAGCACTGGGGAAGCAGACGCAGGCAGATCTCTGTGAGTTCGAGGCCAGCCTGGTCTACAGAGCGAGTTCCAGAACAGCCTCCAAAACAATACAGAGAAACCCTGTCTCCAAAAACCAAAATAAACATGCTGCCACAGAAGTGCTTCTGCCATTTACTAGGGCTGGACAGCTTTCCCACATGGGTCTAGGACGATGTCTGTGGTGATCACCTTTATTTGTCCAGGGTACTCCTGTCCTTGCAAAAGCCCCCGTTCCTGCTCTGGAAGTGCTGTGTCTTGTGTCTAGGAAGATCCAAGAACAGAGGGACAGACTTTCTGGGCAGTAGGACCAGGTCAAGAGTAAAGGGATGACTCTTGAGACAAGAGTCTTGTGCAGCTCAGATTGCCTCTGAGCCTGCTGTGTATTGATCGTGAATTACTTACTTTTTTAATGCTTTTACTGACATACCAAGTGCTAGGATACAGTCATTGGTCTCTCTTCTTTACTGTATAAAATGTTCATTTAAAAAATGTTTGTACCAGCTGGGCGGTGGAGATGCGCACCTTTAATCCCAGCACTTGGGAGGCAGAGGCAGGCCGATTTCTCTGAGTTCGAGACCAGCCTGGCCTACAAGAACTAGTTCTAGGACAGGCCTCCAAAGCCACAGAAAAACCCTGACTTGAAAACTCCCCCCCCCCACCGCAAAAAATAAATGTTTGTACCTAAGACCTTTTATTTTGGCCCATATTTTGCTTATGCATTTGTATTAGTCATATCTTAAGAGTTTAGATCAATGCATTTACTATTACAGAGAAAACCCTAACTCAAGTATCCAGAAATATATAGGAACTACCTACCTGAGCTAAATAAAATATTACCTGGAAGTACATGTGGAGAGGTTTTTTGTTGTTGTTATTATTGATTCCTTTTCTTTTTGAGACATGATTTCTCTGTATAACAGTTCTAGTTCTCCTAGAACTCTCTCTGTAGACCTGGCTGGCCTTGAACTCACAGAGATCCACCTATCTCTGCTTCCTGAGTACTGGGATCAAGGCATGCACGACCACTGTCCAGCCATGTGGAGAGGTTTTCAGCCTAAAGTTACAGCCACACTCACACCTTGAGCCCAGTCTTATGCTGTCTTTTCCTGTGGGGACGAGAGGAGCAGCAACAGAGAGGAGAAAGGTCTGCTCTCAGGTGGGTTGTTAGTGGTGCCTGCTTCTCTAACTTTTCACACAGTGACACAGTATATTCTCTTGAACTCTAAAGAAGAGACTGCTTTCTGAAGTCCCCAAAGCTGGTGGAAGGGTCTGATCCATAAGCATATCATCTAATTCATAGTAACCAGGGTTTTACCAGTCTCACATAAGGGAACATGGGTTCAAGAGCTGGTGATGGGGTTAGGTGGGGAGGGATGCTGTGGTCTTAGGTCTTTGGGGGAGTATCTGAGCAGAGCCTTCCTTAAGGATGAGAAGCAATCTCTTGAGGGGCTCACAAATTAATGCAGAAAGCCTCATCCCTCAGGAATGTCAGGGTGGCAGTGTCAGGTAGGGGTGAATACCACAAGTTCTTGAGTAACATGCTGAGGAGACCATGCATCTTGGGTTGTGACCCTTCCTAGTGTCACCCCATTTAACTGTCTTCCCCCCCAAGACAGGGTTCCTCTGTAGCTTTGGAACCTGTCCTAGAACTCACTCTGTAGACCAGGCTGACCTCAAATTCATGGAGATCTGCCTGCTTCTGCCTCCCGAGTGCTGGATTAAAGGCCTGTGCCACCACCTTCTGGCTTCAACTTCCTTCTTGAACAGCAAGTAGTGGTTTGCAGTGACCATTCATGCTTTCTGATTGGAGTAGATAGTTTCTGTTGTGCCTAAGTTGCAAAGTTCCCAGAGACCAACAGGAAAACAAACCCACTAAACTTCAAAAGTAAGGTTTTAATTGTTCATTCAACCATGACAGGGACCCCATCTAGCAAGCTGATACAGCAGCCTCCAGCAGGAGTGAAGTTCCCTGTCTACTGCTAGGTTTTAAAGATAAAAGTGACAGGATTACATCAGTAGGTACTGGTTGGTTTCTGACTGGTTGACATTTGGGAACAATTAGAATTTCTCAAAGTCATATTTTGGCATGAAATGCCTGTGCACCAATTATTTTCATTGGTCAGTGCTGAGAGGGAACATTTTGTGGTTTTTATGGCATTGTCTTGTTACTTGCAAGTGGCCTGTTGTACATAGACACCAATAGTTTTCAGAACTATATCCTGGAGACTACAGGGGAGGTTTTGGTTCCACCTAGAGTTTCTTTGTGTTCAGTTTTTGCCTAGACTCTGGGAGGTCAGACGATCTGGAGTTTCCTTGTGTCAGAGGCCTATGTGTCTTTTCTGTTGCCTGCCATGGCTACTAAAGCAGGGGGCTAAGTGAGGGTCTGGTCCTTTTATTTCTAAATCATTAGAAGTGAAGCCTTTGAGTTTGGTTTATCCCTTTTAGTTTCCATTTACCAAGAGTTTCAGGCTACCATGAGAAGCAAACCAAAGTCAGAGGGAACAATGGTGCCCAGTTACCATACTTACAGTTTTTGTAACAAACAAACAAACTTTGGAGTGGGAAATGTAGCTCAGTTGATAGTTGTATGGTATGCCCCACCCTTGAGTTCCTGTGCTAGCACACATCTGTAATTCTAGCAAGTACTAGATAAAGACAGATGGTCAGAGGTTAAATGTCACTCCTCAGCTACAGAAAGTTTGCAGTTGGCCTTGAATATGTGAGATCCTGCTTGAAAACATCAAACTAATTTGTTCCAGGCAGCCGGGCAGTGGTGGTGCATGCCTTTAATACCAGCACTTGGGAAGCAGAGGCAGGCATATCTCTGTGAGTTCAAGTCCAGCCTATTCTACAAGAACTAGTTCCAGGACAGCCTCCAAAGCCACAGAGAAACCCTGTCTTGAATCCCCTCACCCCCACCGCAAAAAAGAAAAAATTTGTTCTAGGCACTTGGGATGCCTGTTAGTCCAAGGCCAGCCTGATCTATACAGTGAGTTTCAGGACAGGCTCCAAAGCTACACAGAGAAACCCTGTCTCGAAAAATAACAAAAAAATTGTATTATATGTTATAATATAGAAGAACCTATAAACTATCCAGAATAGGCAAATTAATATAGCTAGAAATTGTGTTAATGATTACCAGGAAACACAGGGCAAAGGGATTTGGGAGGTGCATGGTCTCTCCTAAAGATAGGGAAGTTATTCCAAAGCTAGGAGTGATGATTGTATAACTTTGTAAATATCCTAAAAACAAAACAAACAAAAACAAACCAAGGAGGCCTAGAGACAAGGCTCAGCAGTTAAGAATTCTTGCTGCTCCTCCAGAGGACTCAAGTTCCATTCCCAGCACCCTCATAGGGCAGCTCACAATTGCCTGTAAATCCAGCACCCGGGGAACTGACACCCTCTTCTGGCATCTGTGGGCACCTGTACACCTGCCCCCCACGATCATGTGTATATACCCCACCATGACTCACATACCTACAAAAAGTAAATTTTTATAAAACAAAACAAAACAGTGAAGGCAGGCATTGGTGGCGCACACCTTTAGTCCCAGCACTCAGGAGGCAGAGGCAGGCGGATCTCTGTGAGTTTGAGACCAGCCTGGTCTACAAGAGCTAGTTCCAGGACAGCCTCCAAAGCCATAGAGAAACCCTATCTCGGAACAAAACAAAAAACTCCAAAAAACAAAAATCAACCAACCAATCAAGAAAGAAAGAAAGAAAGAAAGAAAGAAAGAAAGAAAGAAAGAAAGAAACAAGTCATGTAACTGTTCTCAGATATGGCCTTGGAGATGGTGATATTATTTTTGCTCTCATGAGATTATAGTATGATGAGGGATAAACAAATGAGTAATTGATAATGGTGTTCAAATTCATCATCCCCTTTATCTTGGGGAACTAGGAGTTTAGAGTCTAGAAAAAAGGAGAGACTGCTGTTACAGTGTAGCATGAATAATAAAACCCAGAGACAGATATTAGTATTTAAGCTGAAGATTAAAAAAGCAAAACAGGTAGCCATTAGTTCTTACCTCTTCCTCAGACGGAAAGGGTGATCCTGGTCTCAGATTGCATCTCCACTGAGCTGCTTCTTAGACTCACTGAGACTCAGTGCCGAATGAGACCCTGAGCTCTTGCCTTACATGCCGCTCTAGTGCTAGGATTAGAGGCACACCACCACTGCCTGGCATCTATGGCTGTGGCTAGCTTTGCATTCTGATCTTCAAGCACCCTTTAATAGATCATAAACAATATATCACCACATAGACGTGGTTAAGTTTAGCCAATATGATGTATCTCTATCTACTTGTCTATCAACTTCCTAGATCTGTTTGTTTTTGGATACAGTGTCTCAATTTGTAGTCCAAACTGGCTCCAACTCTTAATCTTTAAGTCTCAACCTCCTGAGTGTTGAGATTTGCAAGCATGTACCATCATGCCTGGCTAACATCCTAGATTGTAGAGGCAATGGTCATCTCACAGAAATGAGCATTCTAACTTCCTAATACCCAGATTGTGATCCAGGTCTTTATAAGAAAGCAATTGCCCACAAATCTGGGACAGAAGATGTAGTAAAAAAAAGACAATTCTGAAACACTTGGTCATGCCAGATGGTAAAGATAATACGAAGATCCCAGGAATGGATTGAATCACTCTGGAACAAGCTCCAACAGGTTTCAGTTCCTGAAGATAGGACAGCTTGAGTATTGTCAATAATTTCTACTGGGGATGGTGGCACGTGTCTTTAATCTCAAAACTCATACAGGAGATTGCTTTCAGTTTAAATCTGCTTAGGGCTGCATAGCAAGACACTGACTCAAAATAAATTCCCCATAAATTAAAACCCTTCAAGTGTGTTTGAATCTATGAGCTCATAAAATTTTAATTTTCTAAAAAAGGTTTATTTGGGGCTGGAGCAATGGCTCAGCAGTTAAGAGCACTGGCTGCTCTTCCAGAGGACCCAGGTTCAATTCCCAGCACCCACATGGCAGCTCATAACTGTCTGTATCTCCAGTTCTAGGAGATCTGATACCCTCACACAGACATACATGCAGACAGAACACCAATGAACATAAAATAAAACTAAATTATTTTTTAAAAGGTTTATTTATTTGTTATATATACAGTGTTCTTTTTTCATGTATCCCTGCAGTCAGAAGAGGGCACCAGATATCATTACAGATGGTTGTGAACCAACAACTGGTTGCTGGGAATTGACCTCAGGACTTCTGGAAGAACAGCCAATGCTCTTAACCTCAGCCATCTCTCCAGCCCAATTTTTAAAGTTTTATTTTCTTTCTGAGACAGGGTTTCTCTGTATTATTTTGGAGGCTGTCCTGAAACTTGCTCTGTAGACCAGGCTGGCCTCAAACTCACAGGTGTGCGCCACCAACAGATTTATTTTATGTATATTGGTTATTTTGCCTGTGTGTATATATGTGCACTGTGGTGACTTAAAAGAAAACAGCCTCCAAAGGGAGTGGCACTATTATTAGAAGGTGTGATGGCTATTCTTGACTGTAAACTTGATTTTATCTGGAATAAATTATAATCCAGAAATGGGGCCGGGGCTTTGGTGGTATATGCCTTTAATCCCAGCCTTGGGAGGCAGAGGCAGGCCGATGTCTGTGATTTTGAGACCAGCCTGGACAGCCTCCAAAGCCACAGAGAAACCCTGCCTCAAACACCCCCCCCCAAAAAAAACAAACAGAAATGGAGGGAACACCTGTGCTCTGGATCTTGAGGCAAGAAGACAATATGCTTTTGATGCGGATCTTGAGGCTGGATGATACACACTTTTAATCTAGACCTTGAGGCTGGAAGACACACCTTTAGTCTGGACTGCATCTTCTCTGGAAGCCTATATAGGGACAAGGGAAGAAGGAATGTGTTCATTCTTTGCTTGTTTGCTCTCAGAAGAGGGTGTTAGATCCCCTGGAACTGGAGTTATGAATGGTTGTAGAAGAGCAACAAGTGCTTTTAACTTCTGAGCAATCTCACCACTAAAAATTCTCTCTCTCCCCCCCCCCTCTCCCTCTCTCTTTCTCCACCTCTGCCTTGTGCTGACTCTCAGGAAACACTTCCCAGAAGATTTCTCCTCAATAATGCTGTTCTCTTCTTAAGGACCATTAATTTCTCAGTTCCAGCCAAACAGCACTGAGTATCCCAGTAAAAGTTTTGCTTTAGCAGTTCTGTTAATCACAGTTGATTATTCAGCTCCAACTAACCAGAACCACAAAATCTTAGTTGAAAAATAACAAATGGTTCTGACAGAGTCTTTAAACGCCCCCCCTGAAGCTTCACAAGGCAGGCTTCCATCAACTGCACGGTCTCAATGGTCTCATCTTCTCAGCCCCTTTAGAACAACTCACAGAGCTTTTCTAGCCCAAAGTTCCAAGGTCCTTCTGCAACTCTCCCAAAAAAACATGATCAGGTCTGTCATAACAATACCCCACTCCTGGCACCAACTTGTCTTTGTGTGGGTTCGTATTGCAGCGATGAAATACCATGACCAAAAAACAACTTGGGGAGGAAAGGGTTTATTTTGCTTAAACTTCTACATCACTGTTCATTATTGAAGGAAGTCAGTACAGAAACTCAAACAGGGAAGGATCCTGGAAGATCCACAAGCTGACAATGGGCCATGGAGGAGTGCTGCTTACTGGCTTGCTCAACCCTTTTGTTTTGTTTGTTTAGTTTTTGGTTTTTCGAGACAGGGTTTCTCTGTGTAGCTGTGGAAGTTATCCCTGGCACTCGCTCTATAGCCCAGGCTGGCCTCACAGAGATCCACCTGCCTCTGCCTCCCTAGTGCTGGGATTAAAGGAGTGTGCCGCCAATGCCCGGCTCAACCCTCTTTCTTGTAGAACCCAGGACCACCAGCCCAGGGATAGCATTCCCCCAACAATTACTAATTAAAAATGCTTTGCAGGCATTCGTATATCCCCACCTCCACCCCCACCCCCGAGACAGGGTTTCTCTGAGTTGCTTTGGCTGTCCTGGAACTCCCTGTGTAGACCAGGCTGGTCTCAGGCTTGTCTCTGTCTCCTGAATGCTGGGATTAAAGGCATGTGGCACCTCCTCCAGATCCCAGATCTTATTCTTTTTTTTTTTTTTTTTTTTGGTTTTTCGAGACAGGGTTTCTCTGTATTGTTTGAGGCTGTCCTGGAACTCTCTCTGTAGACCATGATGGCTTCGAACTCACAGAGATCCGCCTGCCTCTGCCTCCCGAGTGCTGGGATTAAAGACGTGCGCCGTTAACGCCCGGCCCAGATCTTATTTTTATGGGAGCATTTTCTCAATTGAGGTTCCCGCCTTTCAGATAACTCTAGCTTGTGTCAAACTGACAAACGCTTCCAGCCTTTCCTTTCCCTGGCTCCCTCACTCGCTCCACGCAACGCCGATACTCTCAAATTTCCCGCGAGTCCCGCCCCCTGGCCTCCTCGCTCCAGCGTATTACGCTATCAACGGAAGTGACATCAGTCCAGCTCTGTGGGGCGCGGGGGCGTTTCCGGCGGCGGCGGCGGCGGCGGCGGCGGCAGCTGCTTCTGTGACTGTGGAGGTGGGCGTGAAGCCCCTTGGTGGTGTTTTGGCGCCGTGGGATCGGCTTGGCTTGGTGAGGTGTAGTGTGCCACGCAGAGGTGAGCGCGAGGGGGCGGGGTGTTCGCGACCCTCGTTGCCTGGCGCTTCCGGGGTAGTCGACTCGGTTTGATTTTTAGGCTGCGAGCTTCCAGGCCTTGTAGACCTTTGTATTGGCAAGCAGGACTCACTCCCTGGGCTAGGTCTAGAGGTAGCCCAAGGATTTGTGTTGGAGGTGCGAGTCCCGAGATATGGGAGGCGGCAGCAGTCTGATCTCTCTCAGGCCAGCTTAGGTTGCCGCTGCGACTTGCGCGCTCTCTCTGTCTCTCTCTCTGTTTCTGTGTCTCTGTCTCTGTCTTTTTCTCTGTCTCTCTCTCTGTCTCTCTGTGTCTCTGTCTGTCTGTCTGTCTGTCTCTCTCTCTCCCTCCCTCCCTCTCCCCCCCCCCCTTCTCTCATGCAGTTTTCTCGGTGCGCTGCTCCAGCTGTCAGTCCTTTCTCTGGTGTGACTGCGTTTGTTAGTAAAACTTGATCTGTGGCGTAAGTGTTGGTGTGTGTCAGAGGATCGTTAGTTGATTTTCAGCCTTTATGCTTCCACTATACAGATGACTAACCTCCTTTTGTTTTTGTTGTATGTGTTGGGCACAGAATTCCTAGTTGTTGGTTACTCTGAAGTAAAAGTGGTTGCAAAGACCTGCCTTGTATGGAGACGCTCTCACTGTGTAACTCTGGCTGGCCTAGAACTCTCTATGTAGACCAAAAAGACCTGAAACTCAAAGATCCTCTTGCGTCTGCCTCCTGAGTGCTGGGATTAAGGGCCTGTGCTACCACAGGCCTTGGCTTTTTAACTACCAAGGGTTATTGGTTTTGGTGTTGGGCCCAGTTGCTTTAGCCTCTGGAGTACTGCAATTATAAGTGTATGCCACTATTCCTGACTCTACTTGGCAGTTTCTAATACAGTCAAATACAATTTTGACTCTGGTTTTTCTGTGTAATGTGAACAAGAACATATGTAAAAATGTTAATTATTTAGAATGGAACTTAGAACTGAAAATAATCCAGCTGTTTATCTTGGTGGATAGGCTAAAATAATTGAGGTGTACCGAAATAATACAGCACAGACAATGTAGTTAACTTTTGCTTCATGCAGCAGTTGAATTTCACAGATGTACTATTGATGAAAGGAAGCTAGACACATGAACCTTCACGATCCCGCTTGTGTGAAGTTTTAAAACAGCACTTGGGAGGCAGAGGCAGGCAGATCTCTGTGAGTTCGAGACCAGCCTGATCTACAAGAGCTAGTTCCAGGACAGGCTCCAAAGCTACACAGAGAAACCCTGTCTCAAAAAAACCAAAATAATAAATAAATAAATAAATAAATAAATAGGAAGAGAAAAGAAAAGGCCTCAATATTTGTTCTGTGCTAGGGATGTAACTCAGTAACAGAGCTTGCCTAGCCACAAGCACATGCTCTGGGTTTGATCTCCTGCTAAAAACACACACACACACACTTAAGTTCGAGGCCAGCCCGGTCTACAAAGCTACATAGAGAAACCCTGTCTTGAAAAGTAAAAAACAAAATGTTATTTTATTTTTATGTGTATGAGTGTTTACCTGAATGCATTTCTGTGCATCACGCATGTGCAGTGGTTGAGAAGGCAGTAAAGGGCATCAGATTTCCTGGAATTGGAGTTAGAAATTACGAACCACAGTGTGTATGCCGGGTATTGAACTGGGATCCTCTGAAAGAGCAGTTTTTAACTGCTGAGCCTTCTCTCTATCCCTTTTTTGTTCAGCTCTTTAATTTTTAAAAAAGTTTTGATGGTGCTAAAAATTAAAACCAGAACTTTGTGCTTGTTAGGAAAATTCTCCTCTCCTGCTGGGTCCCATCAAATAGCACTAAGTACAGAGAACCGGACATACTTGCTGATTTAAGTTTTTCTTCGAGGTGCACTGAATGGCCCCTTCTCTTCACAGTGACTCCACATCTGGAACATGGCTATGGATTGGCTAGGCAGCATTGTGTCGATCAACTGTGGAGATAGCTTGGGTGTCTATCAAGGAAGAGTGTCAGCTGTAGATCAGGTCAGCCAGACCATTTCTCTTACTCGGCCCTTCCACAATGGAGTGAAGTGTCTTGTACCAGAAGTCACCTTTCGGTAAGTGTCCTGACTAACACTCTCAAAATCCCAGCCTGGTGGGCTGATTGACAGCATTCTCTCGGCAGGGCTCTGTTTTGTCTTGAGTCTTGTCAGGAAGGAGAGGTCATAGTCTTATGTGTCTTGGAGTTCTGCTGCTATTCTGTGGGAAATTTGTGTTATAATACAGTTTCAAGCTAATGGTTTAGGGTTCGTGAAACCTGTTTATTACCTCTGTTAGACGTGGAATTTTATTTAAATTTAGCATAACTTTTTTTTTGATTTTTCGAGACAGGGTTTCTCTGTATTGTTTTGGAGACTGTCCTGAAACTCGCTCTGTAGAACAAGCTGGCCTCGAACTCACAGAGATCCACCTGCCTCTGCCTCCCGAGTGCTGGGATTAAAGGCATGCGCCACTACCACCTGGCTTAAATTCAGCATAACTTTTTTTTTTTTTTTTTTTGGTTTATACGAGACAGGGTTTCTCTGTATTGTTTTGGAGGCTGTCGGTCCAGCCTGGCCTCGAACTCACAGAGATCCGTCTGCCTCTGTCTCCCGAGTGCTGGGATTAAAGGCGTGCACCACCACTGCCCGGCAAATTCAGCATAACTTTTATACTTTGGAAGTTTTTTTTTTCCAGTATTGTATTATATGTACATCAAAGGTTGAATCATTTTTTCCCCTCAGCATAAATGTGTGTGTCTTTGTAGGTTTGTGAGATTTATCCTCGGGAGCACACTGTAGCCAGTAACTGAAGTCCTTATTTACAGATAGTTCTTTTCTCTCTCTCTCTCTCTCTCTCTCTCTCTCTCTCTCTCTCTCTCTCTCTCTCTCTCTCTCTCTCTCTCTCTCTCTCTCTTTTTAAGAATTATTTATTTACTATGTATACAATGTTCTGTCTGCATGGATGTCTGCACACCAGAAGAGAGCATCAGATCTCATTCTAGATGGTTGTGAGCCACCATGTGGTGGCTGGGAATTGAACTCAGGACCTCTGAAAGAGCAGCCAGTGCTCTTAACCTCTGAGCCATCTCTCCAGCCACTGGTAGTTCTTTTCTTAATATTTATCAATAGGGTTCATTCAGTTGTATCTTCACATTCTCATCTTCATCACTTTGAGAGTCAGCCTCCTATATTTATATTCCCAAATAGGCTATCAGGTGTGAGCTTCCTTACTTTTCTGAGGAATTCCTTCATATTTATGCCCATACAACCTTTTGGTTGAGTACCTATATTTTTCTTTTTTTACGTTTTATTTACTTTTTTTGGATTTTTTTAAAAATATTTTATTTATTTATTTATACAATCTTCTGCCTGCATGCCAGCAGAGGGTACCAGATCTCATTCAAGGTGGTTGTGAGTCACCATGTGGTTGCCGGGAATTGAACTCAGGACCTCTGGAAGAACAGTCAGTGTTCTTAACCGCTGAGCCATCTCTCCAGCCCTTTTTGGATTATTTTTAATTATGTATTTTTAATTATACATTTGAATCTGGGGTATGTTGAATTATTTGCAGAGGCCAGAAGAGGGTTGGATGCCTTGGAGCTAGAGTTAAGCCAGTATGGTTGCTGAGAACTGAAATTTCAGTTTGTAAGACCAGAAGTGCTCTTTTTGTTATTGTGTTTGTTTGTTTGTGTATTTGTTTTTTGTTTTCAGGACAGGGTTTCTCTCTGTGTAGCTCTGGTTGTCCTGGAACTCACTCTATAGATCAGGCTGGCCTCAGACTCACAGAGATGCACCTGGCTCTGCCTCTCTGAGTGCTGGGATAAAGGTGTGCGCCACAGTCAACAGTTAAGTGTTGTTGGGCTCTTAACTGTTGAGGCATCACTCTGGCCCCAGGTGTTCCTTCTCTTGCCTGCTAATCTCTGTGGTCTCTGGAAATAGCCTTTGTGTTTGAACTGGTCCTTTTCATTTGTGCTTGAGATGCACTCTTCCTCCTTTGAGACCTTCTTTCATCTCTTCTGTGTCGTCAGCGTCAACCTTTGTTGTGCTGTCTCTGTATTCTAACAGAGGCCCCGTGTTCTCTCTTCCCTTTATATCCATTCTGTTGTTCAGATGAAAATAATTTGCCTTTACTCAGTTTTGAAGCTTTATTTTTCTAGTTCCTTGTTTGTTTGTTTTTTTCTGTCATCATCCTGGGTTATCTCTTGCAAGGCTTACAGATGATTTAATTGCCACACTCAGGAATGCCCCCTTCTCTTGGTTTCTTCAACTTGCCTCTAACATTTTTTCTTTTCAGTTTCAAAGATTGGTGTATTCTGGGTTCTATCTTTTTTTTTCTCAATACTGGATTAGAACGTCTAAACTTTTCTACATAAACACTCTTTTCTCAGACTCTTGAGACAGGGTTTTGATATGCAGCCCAGGCTGGCCTGGAACTCACAGAGTTCTGTTGGCCTTTGCCTCCCCAGCACTGGGATTAAAAGAATGAGCCACCATGTCTGGCTCTTAGACATTTTAAAGTAACTGTAGCATGTAGGCACAGAAAGTAGACATATAAACAAAACATCTACTGCTGTTCAATCATAAAGAAGTGTATTTTAAAATAGTTCTTTAATAATTTTACCACTTATTAAATGTGAAGTGTATTTGGATACTAATTGAGGTGGCTGTGTTTATTTATTTTTACATAAAGAATTCAAGCTTGGATGAATATTTGATGCTGTACTACACAAAATATTTTCATTTTTTTCATGTTAACTGATACACGGATTTTATAATTGTCAGTGCTGGGAATGCTGATTCACATATGTAGTATAAAATGGAAGAAGTGTATAATATTTATGTGCTGGGTGGTGGTGGCACATGCCTTTAATCCCAGGTGGATCTCTATGAGTTTGAGGCCAGCCTGGTCTACAAAGTGAGTTCCAGGACAGCCAGGGCTGTTACACAGAGAAACCCTGTCTCAAATTACCAAAGAAAAAGAAAAAAAAAATATGTATTTAGCTGGTGGTGGTGGTGCACACCTTTAATCCCAGCGCTGGGGAGGCAGAAGCAGGTAAATCTCTTGACTTTAAAACCAACCTGGTCTACAGAGCAAGTTCCAGAATAGCCAGGGCTACACAGAGAAACCTTGTTTCAAAAACAAGCAAACAAACAAGCAAAATTATTTTAATGTGTGTATGTGTGTGCACTGTGTGCATGTAGGAGGTCAGAAGAGACATTGGATCCCTGGAACTGGAGTGACAGTTGTGAACTGCCATATGGGTGCTGGGAATAGAACCCGGGTCCTCTACAGGATCCATAGGTGGTCTTAACTACTGAGCCACCTCTCCAGCCCAACCTTTTTTTGTGTTTGTTCTGAGAGGGGGATTCTCTGTGTAGCCCTGGCTGTACTGGAACTTGTCCAGTAGACCAGGCTGGCCTTGAAGTCAGCAATCTGCCTGCCTCTGCCTCTGAGTGCTGGGATTAAAAGTGTGAGTGAGCCATTACTGCCTGACTTTTTTTTTTTTTAATGAAACTTAGTAACTCAAGCAGCAATCTTTAGAGTCATACTTCAAGCACTATACAATTTAGAGATTAGCTAATTTGATATTTATATACTGAGAAATGACCATAGGAAAATATTGAATGTCTTTGTTTTCATAATAAAACCATTATGTTTCTACAAGACCAACAGTCTTTGTGGAGAAGAAACCCTGAAGTTTATAATGTGCAGTAGTCTCAAATTTGAGCTGAGGTTTGTGAGAAGGTGATCCGGGGTTGGATGGCATGACAGCATGCACAATGCATAACATACAGAAGCACATATGTTTGATTTTGAATTCATTTTTGTTCATTGCATGTTCAGAGGTCTGTTATTATCACCAAGTTTTTCAAAACCCTGAGTTCACTTGTGCGACCAAGTATGTGATGCAGCTCACAGTTTAAGCTGGATTCTACATAATCTTGTATACATTTTTATGTATTTTAGTAAGAACTCAGATCTTTGTCCTTTGAAATTCATTGTGTGAGTTGTAGATATTTTGTCTCCTGGTCCTTCTCAACTGAATATTCTCTAAGATGTCCTCAACTGAAGACTTACGAGCTGTTTATTTGCATGTTTCTTCTTCCAGAGGTCTATTGTTGACACCATTCACCAAAGTTAGAAATTTAAGGATTGGGCTAGTGAAATGGCTCAGTAAGTAAAGGTGCTTAGCAATAAGCCTGACAGCCTGAGTTCAGAGCCAACTCTTTCAAGTTGTCCTCTGACTTCCATGTGCACCCTGTGACACCCTGTACCCCCATCTCCACCATCCCCTGTGCAATGAATAAATAATGTAGAGAGTATTTTTAAGGTTTTGAAATTTATTTGTATTAGTATCTGCCTGTATTATACATTGTGTATAATACCACATGTATGCTTAGACCTGGGGAGCCAGAAGAGACCGTTGGATCCCATGAAACTGGAGTTACAGACAGTGAGTCCTCTGGAAGAACAATTAGTCTTCTTAACCTTGAACCATCTCTGCAGCCCAAGGAAAAAAGTTGTTTTTGAGACAGGGTCTTAAAATGTAGACTTGGCTGCAAGGCCTGAAAGTTACTATATAGGTAAGGCTGGCCTTGGACTCACAGAGATCTGTTAGCATGTACCACCATGTCTGGACTCCAAGAAAAAAACAAAAACAAAACTAAAAAAAAAGAAAATTTAAGAATCATAATAAATTTTTCCCAAATATGAGCTTGACTGGATGCATTTGCTAGAGTTTGTAAGAAAAATCCCTATCTCAGCAGCTACCAGTGGCGTAAGAAAGGGAAGAGCCATGCCATTTGAGTTGCCCGCATGGACATCCTCCACATGGTAGCAGACAGCCATATGGCAGGAGAGGGCTTTAGAAAAAGAATAAGGATTCTTTGTGACTCTTTTGTGGCAAGATCTGTGTGGTTCTGGCTGTCTTTTAACTCTTTATGTAAACCACACTAGCCTCAAAATTGTGGTGATCCTGCCTCCCAGACATAGGGTTCAGGCAGGAGCCACAGTGTCCTCCTGGTTTCTCCCTCCTCCCTATTGCTATGGGAAAAGCCCATTGTGCTCATGATTTGGGCCCTGGTTATCACGTTATCTTCCTGATGGCTCTCTACAAGTGTTCTTGCCTTATGTAGTATCATGGACAACATTGGCAGTTCTTCCTGTGGATGTGTTCATTTCTGAATTCTGGCTGAGATGCCTTTCTCCCTACTGTTCTCTGCTTGACTTGCCTTTACCGTCTCCCACGGTGCATACCCTAGACATAGCTTAAATAGTCCATATGCAGTATGAATTTAGGTATTTGTTTCTGGGCTCTCTAGTGCCCTGTGCTTTTCTTTGTCTTATATTTGACACTTGATTGTTTACATGTGTCTTTTCCAGTGCTCAGACTGAGTTGTTGATAAGTATGTGCTGTATTTTGTACATCCTGCTCCTAACCCCCCAGGGCTTACCGCTTAGTAAAGAAATTATATATGCTTATTGAATGAGCAAGTGGGTGAAAGAATTTTAAAAAACCACTAACATCCAGGGCTTACCACATAGTAAGGAAATTATATATGCTTGTTGAATGTGAAAGTGGGTGAAATAATTTAAAAAGCCACTAACATCTGAAAATCTAAGTTGGCTATGGAGTTTTGTTATTAACAGCTGTCTTTCTCTAAAGGCCAGTAGGGTATGAGTTGAAAGTTGGTGGCTGAGCACTGTCTTTAAATGCGGATAACTTCCTGAAGTGCAGCCTTGCAGAGGGGTAGATGATTTCCGTTAATCTCAGTTTCATCCTTACAATTTTTCTATTACTGTTATAATTTTAAGACTTGGACTTTTGTCTATTTCAGGGCAGGTGATATTACAGAATTAAAAATCCTGGAGATACCAGGTCCTGGAGACAACCAACAGTTTGGAGACCTTCATCAGACAGAATTAGGCCCTTCTGGTGTTGGGTACCAAGTGGGTATCAGTCAGAATGGTACAGGCAAGGTGGTCAAGAAGCCAACCTCTTCTAGTAGTACCCCTCAGAACATCCCTAAGAGGACAGATGTGAAGAGCCAGGATGTTGCCGTTTCTCCTCAGCAGCAGCAGTGCTCAAAGAGTTATGTGGACAGGCACATGGAATCCTTGAGTCAGTCCAAGAGCTTCCGTCGTCGGCACAACTCTTGTAAGTACAGTCAAATTGCTGTTTCTCATAACCTAGTGTTTCAGTGTTGTAAGCTCTTACCTACTGTTGCTCTTTAAGTGAATCCTTTATTTTATAAAAGGGTACTGACAATTTCACAAAAATACAGTATGCTTCTGTCACTCTAGGGCTAGTCCCTTAAGATACCAAGGAAAAGAAAGTGAGTTAGACCTTCTTGCCCAGTCTTTTACTTTTCTTCAGGAAAGTTGGAGCTCTACACTGTATTGGTGTTTTTAATCTGATAATTTGTGGTGGTTGTGATGTATGAATTGACTCTAGTTGGGCTGTTCTAGTTAGCTCTTGAGTAAGACTTCTGTTCTGAGAGAAGACTAGTGTAGGCATCACCTTTATCACCATTTCTGACAAACTGATTGTTTTTTGTCTGATGAGATGCTGTGGCTTGAACCCAGAGTACATACCTGGCAAGCATTCTGCCACCAAGCTTCCTCCGTAGCACAAACTGACCATTTTACTCTTACTTCTTTTTAAAGTACATATATCTATGTGTAAGTGTGCAGGTATATGCATGTGGGGGTCAGAGCACAAACTGGGGAGCTGGTTCTCTCTTTCCATCATATGGGTCCTGGGGATCAAACTCAGGTTGACAGGACTGGGGGCAAGTGCCTTTATTCTGAACAATCTCACCAGATCACTTAAATTTTGTTGTGTTTACCATCTCCACTAGAACATTAAGGAGAGCATATGCTGGTATACATTGCTCTCCGGTTTTGTTTGCTAGTAACAGATTATTGAATTCCACCTGCTGATATAGAACCATAGATGGGTCATTAGAACCTGTAATTTTTTTTTAACATGTGTGCTAGAGTAGTGTAATTTTGATACATAACAAATTTGTTCACATCTGTTATCATGCCTTAAATACATATAAATGTTCTTTTAAAATTCTTTCTAGGAAGGCTGGATAGTCAGTTCGTTGGTTAAAAGTACTTGTTCTTGTAGAAGACCCTGTTTTGATTCCTAGCACCCAAGTGGTGGTTTATAACTGTCTATAACTCTAGTCCTAGGAATCTGATACCCTTTTCTGATTTCCAGAGGTATCAGGCACACATGTGATACACATATGTACATGTAGGCAAAATAGTCGTACGTGTAAAGTAATAGAATAAATATAGTTTTAAAATCACTTCTAAGCTGGGCGTTGGTAGTGCAGGCCTTTAATCCCAGCAATCAGGAGGCAGAGGCAGGTGGATCTCTGAGTTCGAGGCCAGCCTGGTCTACAGAGTGAGTGCCAGGACAGGCTCCAAAGCAATACAGAGAAACCTTGTCTCAAAACAAATCAAAACAAAACAAAATTACTTCTAGGCCTAGAAAGAAAGCTTAGTAGCTAAGAGCACTTTTGCTGTTCTTACAGAGGACCTGAGTTCAATTTGTCAGTACCCAAGCCGGGTGGCTCACAACTGCCTGTAACTCTAGCTCCAAAGGCCCTCTTCTGGTTTCTTTGGATACCTGGTACTTGCATACATACATGCATAGATACACATACATATAAATAAAAATAAATATTTAAAAAATTACTTCTAAATGATAACTGTTTGTCTTAAATGGGGTTACTATTGCTGTGATGAAACATTATGACCAAAGCAGCTTGGGGAGGAAAGGGTTTATTTAGCTTACACTTCCACATCACCGTTTATCATTAAGGAGGTCAGTACAAGAACTTAAGCAGGGCAAGAACCCAGAGGCAGGAGCTGATGCAGAGGCCACAGAAGAGTTCTCCTTACTGACTTGTTTCTCAAGGCTTGCTTAGCTTGCCCTCCCATAGAATTCAGGACCACCAGCCCAGGGATGATACCACCCACAATTTCCACCCCCACCCCATCAATTACTAATTTAAGAAAATGTGCTACAAGCTTGCCCACATCCCAATCGAATGGGGTTATTTTCCCAGTTGTGGTTCCTTCCTCTCAGATGACTCCAACCTGTGTCAGGTTGACACAAAACTATCCAGTACACTATTCTTACTTTTTATTTTTTTTAAAGAATTAGTTATTTATTATGTGTATAGTGTTCTGTGTGCACACTAGAAGAGAACATCAGATCTCATCATAGATGATTATGAGCCACCAAGTAGTTGCTGGGAATTGAACTAAGGGCCTCTGGAAGAGCAGCCAGTGCTTTTAACCTCTGAGCCATCTCTCTAGCCCTATACTAGTCTTACTTTTACTTCCGTTTTATACTTAGACATAGTAGCAAAATATATTGGGGATTTAATAGCACATATAAACTCATAGAGTCATGCTAAGACTAAGGTATTACCTTCTAAAAGTCAGAATTTAGAATGAGCTACTTCCTGGAGCCCACATTATAGAGTTGATAACAAAAAGTTCCAGATGCCACTTACTGTCCTTTGAGCTCCTCATTTATCTCAGTGGCCTTGTAGTAAGGTTTTAGTGTGCTGCTGCATTTCTAGCTTGTAATGTGACATTTGTGTCAGAGCTAACACTTTAAGTTATAGGAATGCTTACTTTGGGTTGGAGAGATGGCTCAGCAGTTAAGAGTACTGACTGCTCTTCCAGAGGACCCAGGTTCGAGTCCCATTACCCACATGGCAGCTCACAATAATCACTAACTGCAGTTCCAGGGGATCCAGTACCCTCACACAGACACACATGCAAACAAAACACCAATGCACATAAATAAAAATTAATCATACAAAACAAAGTAAATCCTACTTTAAGTGGAAAAAAAAGCAAAAAATGAAGTCATTTCTAGGCAATTTAAAGACCAAGCAACTGCATCAGAGATCCCCTACCCCATGCGTATCTATGCCTTTTTATCTTTTGAGTCAAGGTCTCTCACTATGTAGCCATTGATTGGCCAGGAACTCATCATGTAAACAAGAGATCTGCATGCCCCTGCCTCCTGAGTGCTGGCTTAATGAGTCATTTAAAGTAGTGGAGTTTTGACTCATAGGTATTTATTCTGTTCTTGGCTCATGGATTATTTGTGTGTGTGCCTGTGATTGTCATATGCATGTGTGCACATGTGTTTGCTAGTAAGCAGCGTTCCTCCATGGCCATTCATTTCCGGCCTCCAGGTTTCTTCTCCACTTGAGTGGCTGCCTTGGCTTCCCTCAGTGATGGACTGTGATTGGAAAGTGTAAGCCAAATAAACCCTTTTCTCTCCATGTTGGTTTTGGTTATGGTGTTCATTAGAGCAACAGAAATCCTACCAATGTTCATGGATTAGTTTTTTAAAGATTTATTTATATGTGTGTGTTTGCCTACATGAGTTTTTGTGTACCACGTGCTGCAGTGGTCAAGAGTGTGTGTGTCAGATCCGTTGGAACTGGAGTTTTAGGCAGTTAGGAGCCTCCTTGTGGGTACTGGCTCTTTACAGCTAGCCAACTCTCACTTCCATTATGGATCATTTTTACCCTCTTTCTCTTATTATAATCTCTCTTTCCAACAGCGAGTGAGTGAGTGGCTCCTGGCATTTGCCACCTACTTATTACTTGATTCTAATGTATGTATAGTGATTCAGGTTAAGCATCACCAATCTGAAAAATCTAAAATTTAAAGTGTTCTAAAGTGTGAAACTTGAACACTGACAGGATGCCACATTGGAAAATTCCATATCTATTCACATGTGACAGGTTGCCATCAAAATCCAGGTATACTGAAAATATTATATAAAATCACCTTTGGGCTATACATAAAAAGTATATGTGAAATATAAATGAATTTTGTGTCTAGTTTTGGGTCCTGTCCCTAAGATAGCTTATGTATATGCAGATAAGATATTCCTGGAATCCCAAACACTTCTGGCCCCAAGAAGTTCAGATGAAGAATACTCAATCTATATCAGAACTACTAAGTTGTATTCCCCATCCCTATGGGAGACTGACACATAGAAAATAACGTTTATGTGTGATTCCTCTTGCTTTTCTTCTTACAGACTTCATTTATATTCAGGGTTACTTAGGTTTTTCACCCATGTTGTTGATTTGTTTCTTATATTCATAATACAGATGGATTGCCATTTTTCATTCCACTCTGAGATTCTTCAAACCTACTGAATAACTTGAATATTATTTGCACATATAAGACTTATTACTCTTTTTGTTATAAAGTTTTGTTGGTTTTTACCAAATACATGGTTGTATGTTTGTCATTACAATGTCACAATGTCATATAGAATAGTTTGTGTCCTAAACAATCTCCTTTGCTTCACCTGTTCAGCTGTCCCCTTCTTATTCCCTACTTTCTCCTGGTAGCTGCTGTAGTTTTCATTGTTCAGAATGTCACAGATTAAATCACACAGTATGTAGCATTTTTGAATGACTTCTTTGACTTTGCAGTATGCATTCATGTCTTTGTGGCTTGGTATGCCATTTTCTTTATTGATGAATAATATTCTATTATATGGATATATCACTGTTTATTTATCCTTTCACTTATGTTAAAAGGGATCTTGATTGCTTCCATCTTTTGGTGGTTATAAAGAAAATTACTGTAAATACTTGTTTTCAGGCTTTTTTGTTGTTTAGTTTTGCCTGTTTTGTATTACTAAGAAGCCCTAACTAGTCTGGAACTCAAAGAGATCCACCTGCCTCTGCCTCTTGAGTGCTGGGGCTAAAGGTGTGTGTGAGTGTTTTGCCTGCCTGGTGCCTGAGGTCAGAAGTGTGCATCGGATAACCTGGGACTAGAGCTACAGATGGTTGTGAGCTGCTATGTGGGTGCTAGGAACTGAGCTTGGGTCTTCTGGAAGAGCAGACAGTGCTCTTAACTGCTCTTAACTACTGAGCCAACTCTCAAGCCCTCTTTTCTGTTCTTGTAAGTGTTCTTCCAAGGTGATTTATAAATTGAGGAATTTGTTGGTTCTAGTTAGCTAATCTAATGCTGATAAGATTTAGAATAAGTACAGTTTTTCAGCAGTGGTGGGCCATACCTTTAATCCCTAATCCCAGCACTTGAGGCAGTGGCAGTTGGATCTTTGTGAATTCGAGGTCTATCTATAGAGTGAGTTCCAAGACAGCCAGGGCGACACAAAGAAACCCTTTGTGTGTGTGGGGGGGGGGGGCACATCTTCATGTCTTCCTTGGGTTGGGTGAGGATGGGTTTAAAGGATAGTTTCTGTGACTGTCAAACTTGCCAAATGGATGAATGGATCAGTCATCTGGTCCAGGTTACAGAGGGAGACCACTTATGGTTTATTAAGTATATAGATCGCTGTGTGGGTATAAATCTTGTGATGCTGGTGGTGTATCTTAGTTGCTACAGTGTATGCCTAACAGGAAAACCTGGATTAGAGTCCCAGTGTCAATTAACTGGACTTTGGTGCTGTGCAGTTGAGAGGTAGAAGTTCAAGGGCATTGTGTCATGGGTACAGATGTACACGCATACATTAATAATAAATTTGAAATTAAAAAATCATATTTTTCAAATTCCATGTCAGCAGAAAATAGTGACTCTTAGAGACAGATGAAAGACATTCCTCTGAAATCACATTACAATCATGACAGTCATTGGCTACATACTATTGAATGTTTACAGCTCTTTTACCCATAGAACATGCAAGTAGGTAGCTGGCCTTGTGCTCAGAGGTTGTCTTACAGATAAGACATTTTGGGGCCTTATTGTGCATGTAATTTCAGCTCCAGAGAATCTGATGCTTTCTGCTGGCCTCTTAACCACGCCCCCCCACCCCATCCCATACACACATATACACAGAATTAGAAGTAAAATAAAATCATAGGTACTATATTGTGTCTACTTGGTACCAGGTTCCCCCTTCCTCTTTTAAAGATAGAAATTGAGAAGTATAGTTAAACTTTTTAAAGGTGTTGAATGTTAGCTTGTTGTAGCATAGTTGGTCTTTAATGAACTATTAGATTTGTTAGTCATCTGAGGTGGGAACTTATGATTCCATGGTTCTACTAGAAGTCCTCTTGACTTTGTATCTCTTTGGATGTGCTATATCTGTTTTCCAGACTAGAAAGTACAGGGCAGTGGTTTGGGAAATAACCAGAATGTCTCTAATATTGTCAGGCTTTCTGCCATAAATTCTGAGTCTAGAGCTAAAATATTTTCAGTTTGACTGTCATATACCCTTTAGAACCTTAAATGTAGGACATAGTTTCCTTTTATAATATATGTATGACAAAAGCCAGTTAGTGACACTGAGGGCTGCACAACAGCAGGTTTGTTACAAAATTTCCCTGGCCAAAAGGCCTGTGTATCCAAGGCTGGCAGGAAAATGGCACAGGAAGGCCAACTTCCAGTCATACATGCTTGGCCTTGTTTGAAAGGTATACAAGCCTGGGAAGTGCTCTTTATCTTTTCCAAGGGAAGTTCCTTGTTCTCTCACTGGCCAGAGGACAGCTTGCTCAATGCTCAGCCAGACCCATTGGCTAAGTGAGCCAAGTACTGAGCAAGCTTATTCACCAGAGACTCCTGAGTACTTTGCACTAAAGTATGAGGAAATGGGAGACTTAAGACAAATGCCTATCTTTCTTTTCATTTTTAAAACAATATTTATTTTTCTGGTCATTTTTTCCCTGACTTGGGATATCTGTAGTTTCTTGGAAGAAATATTGACAGTATTGGAAAAATAGATAGTCCTTAGCTTAGAGTGTGTCTCATGAATGAATAGTCTTGTGGGAAAAAGAACACAAGCAACAGATGCTTGAAACCTAAATAAGCATCTCCGGGTACAAGTAAAATTTGCAGAGTTCTACAGCCAAGCCAAAAATATTGTCCAGTGCCCAGAATCGTTAGGGCAGACAGCATTTTCTATTGTGGACAAGCAAGTGCTGCCTTTGTAGTGCGGTGTTTTGTCAGCATGCTAAGAAAGCTCTACAGCTATCTAGGGTTAATTTCTTTGATTTTGTACTTGGTATTTCAGCTCTTTATTATCTAGCACAAAATTGAGTACACACTATTAACTTGGTTGTTGTTGACTGATACTGCTTCATTAAGTTTCTTGTAATCAGATCATACATTTCTGACAGTCATAAGAGCTCTTGATTGGCTCTATAATTTATTAACTTTTACTGTACCTATGTATTGTATACATTAGATATGAGACATACAATACAAATTAACTGAATGGGGCTGGAGAGATAGCTCAGAGGTTAAGAGCACTGACTGCTCTTCCAGAGGTCCTGAGTTCAATTCCCAGCAACCACATGGTGGCTCACAACCATCTGGTGCCCTCTTCTGGTATGTGCAGACATACATGGAGGCAGGATGTTGTATTCATAATAAATAAATAAATCTTTAAAAAAAATTAACTGAGCCGGGCGTTGGTGGCGCACGCCTTTAATCCCAGCACTCGTGAGGCAGAGACAGGTGGATCTTTGTGAATTCGAGACCAGTCTGGTCTATAAGAGCTAGTTCCAGGACAGCCTCCAAAGCCACAGAGAAACCCTGTCTTGAAAAACAAAAAAACAAAACAAAACAAAAAAATTAACTGAATGTAGTGGTGTATGCTTGTTTTCTGGGAGGGTTGAAGACAGTAGGATCCTGAGTTCTAGTCTAGCCTTGGCTACATACAGCCAATAACAACAAAACAAATTAAAAAAGAATTAGAATAGAAGCCAGGCACAGTGCTACATGCCTTTAATCCCAGTACTTGTTAGGTAGGGACAGGCAGATGTCTGTAAAAATCGAGACCAACCTGGTCTACATTGAGTTCCAGAACAGTGAGGGCTACATAGAGAGACCTTGTCTGGAAAACCAAGACAAAACAAAACAAACAAAAGAAGAATTAGCTGAGCATTGGTGGAGCATGCCTTTAATCCCAGCACTCAGGAGGCAGAGGCAGTTAGGTTTCTGTGTGAGTTTGAGACCACTCTGACCTACAGAGTTCCAGGACAGTCTCCAAAACAATACAGAGAAACTCTGTCTCGGGGGGGAAAAAAAAAAAAGAATTAGACTAGACCATGTGGCATACAGAGTGGGGACATGACTTGGATAGATAAGATATTAGGGCCAAAGATTTGTCCCAAGAACCTACTCCCTTCAGTTAGATCTAACTTCCCAGTTATGAACTGATTAATGAGATTGGAGCATCAATGTCTGATCACTTTCCCAAAGCCCCACACCTGAAAGTTGATGCTTTGAGATCAAACTTCCAACATGTGAATCTTTGAAGGTCATTCCAAATCCAGTTAAATAAGACCAGATGGAAAATATCTTAGGCTTTACCGACTACAGTCTTCATCTGGAATACTTAATTTTGCCTTTGTAAAAAAGTACAAAACAACGACAAAACTGCCTTAGGTCATTTATAGACAGATGAATATTACTGTGTTTCTGAAGTCTTATTTGCAGAAACAGCTTGGTTGGATTTGACCTTTAGGTTATAGTTTGTAGACACTCACTGTATGACATATTTAGAATGAAGTTTATTAGTGATAATCTGTGGATTTATATACCGAATAAGCTTGTTATTTTTTAATTGGGAGGTCCTCTTCCCCCCCAGTGCTGAGGATTAAACCCGTTACTTCCTGCATACTAGGTAAATGCTCTGCCAGCAAGTTACTGATCAGATTAATTTTTAAAAACCTCATGCTATCCAAAGAATACCAGTAAAAAGAAATAGGGAAAATGATAGTTCTGCTATTTTCTTGTTCACTTCATATCTTTAAATGCAATTAACAAAAACAAAACTGGAATCTTTTAAAGCCAGGAAATCATTTTTCTGAGCTATTGTTTAAAATTGATGTAGTTATACAGTGTGACTGTACTTAATGTCACAAAACTGTGTTTAGAGGAGATGAGTTAAAACACATGCCTAACAAGCGCAGCACCTGAGCTTGCTCCCCAGTACCACCAGAAACCCGCAATGGTTAAGGCAGCGTGGGCATGATGACTTAAATCTGTAATTTCAGCATTTTCAAGGCTGAAACAGGAGGACAACTTGTCAAAGGTAGCCTGGGGTACATAACAAAATTCTGTCTCAACTAAAATAAACTAAGAGCCAGGTGGTGGCACACACCTTTAATCCCAGCACTCGGGAGGTAGAGGCAGGCGGATCTCTGTGAGTTCAAGACCAGCTTGATCTATAGAGTGAGTTCCAGGACAGGCTCCAAAGCTACAGAGAGAAAGAAACTTTGTCTTGAAAAGAAAAAAAAAGTTAAAATGATGAAAATCGAGGGGTGTTTAGCTCAGTGATGGAGCACTTACTTAAAATATGCAAGATCTTGAATTCAGTCCTGAGAACCAATGCACACACAGCAATAGCAACAACAAACAAAGGGGGCGGGTGTGTGTGTAAAATGGTGACCTTTACATTAAAAGCCATGTCCCATAATGATGTTTCAGTCATCAGCTGGTTGTATATGCAAGATTTATTGCCTGGTGATGCAGCAGTCTTTGTGTGTGATTACTCTCCATAATGTCACATAACAACCAAACTATATAACATTACTGTTATAGTTATACTGCTATATAGTTAGAATGTGTCCTCATCATTAAATGACTTAAGTGTTATGATTTAAATATCGATACAGCCAACTGTGTGGCACATACATGTAATTCTAGCTTTCCAGGATTGTTGCATGGCACAGTGTGTTATAGGGCAAGTAGGTCCACTTACATGGACACACTTGTTAGGCAGAGAACATCATGTTTTCTTAAGATGCTTCAGAAATGATAGTGATTTACTGGCCTGAAACCTCATAGGATGCCAGTTTCCATCAGCATATTAAATTCATGAAGTGTAATTTCCTACAGTTTTTAATTAAAAGTGAATAAAATGTTTTGTATCATCTTCTGCATCCCAGTGGATTATCCTGTTTGGACCTGGGGATGAGCACATCCACCAGAGAGGTTTACATGCCTGTTTCCCAGTAGATAGTTGATTTAACATTGAGTTGATGTGTTGCTCATTTGAGAGCTTGAATTTTTTTCCGTTCTTTCTTCCCTTTTACTATAGATATTGCTAATAGTATATTATCCTTGTATTTTCATACCTGTTCTCCAATTCTTAATCCAGCTCTATTTTCTCCTGGCACTTTATGAATTTCTGGGTAGAGGAGGTGGCTCAGTGGGCAGGAGCATTTGCTATGAAAGCATGCAGACCTGAGTTCAGATCTCCAGCACAAAAGTAAAATCTGAGTGCATCCTGTGCCCCCGGTGCTGTGGGGGTCAGAGGCAGGAGGATCTCTGGGGCTGCCAGCCTACTTCCAGGTTCAGTGAGAGATCCTGTCTCAAGGGAATAAGGTGGAGAGTGATGGAGCAGGACACCTGACCTCTTGTGGGGACACACGCACCTAAAAACCCTTTAAGATTTGAATCCACATCGCATTTTCACTGTTTGCATTCTGTATTTCTCCTTAGTTAGTATTAACTATATATAATGTATTCCCAGCACCTAGTTATACCACTCAGCATTCTTTCAGTAAATGTTTGGCAAACCATCAAAAATGGAATTTAGTCTAACTCACTTCTTAATTTTGTAGTGGTTTATAATTTGAATTGTTAATGGTGTCTCTCTACTCTTTCTCCTCATTATGTTTTGTTTTTTCTCAGAGATGAAGGTCACATATTCCATTAGAAAAGCATGAGTTATATTTGCATAATATGTGCCCTTCAGAATTATGTTAAGTCTCCTAGTGTTGATTAATTTGTTAGTTGTTTATTGACTGCCTAGAAACTGTGCTGTGATCATTTTGCTTATTGGAAATTGAAGCCCTAAGAAGTTGAACAGTGAATATATGATTATATATAATTCTTGCTTTTTGTTTTTAAAACAAGATCTCATGTAGCCTAGGCCAGTAGATGACCTTGCGTTTCTGTCCTGCCTCCCCTTCTTAAGGGCTTGGATTACAGGTTTGCCCACCATTCCCAGTCTTTATGGCGCTAGAAATTGAACCCAGGGGTTAGTGTGTACATGGCAAGTACTCTGCCATCTGGGCTTTAACTCCATTCCCAAATTATGTATGCACATGTCCATGTAGTTATATGCATGTGTGCATGCCAGTGCACGTCCACAGGTGCATGTGGATGGCAGAGCTCAGCATCGGGTGCCCTCTCTGATTCCTTTCCACCTCATTTTGAGACAAAATCTCTCTCACTGAACTTGGAACTCACTGATTTGGCTAGGCTGGCTGGGTCCACCGTAAGCTCTCAGGGATCCTTCAGTTACAGATGCGTCCACTTTTGCATCAAGCTCTTATATCCATGCTAGGGATTCAAACTCAGGTCCTCCTGTTTGCTCACACATACTTTAATGACTGCCATCTCCTCAGCCCCTAGAATATATACCATTTTGTTGACACAACTGGGTTAAAGATCTTCTAACTCTTGGCACAGTGAATGATTGTGAAAAGGGAGCAATGCAGTTGAGCCTAAATGAGTTGCCTACCTGTATGTATAGGTGTCATTTATTCTCTATGAATGGTTGGTTTAGAGAATTTTATAAAGCTTTCTCTTTGACTGCTAGAGTAGTATTGATTAATACATAGCAGCCAAGTAGAGTCTAAGAGACATAGTGGCTGGTTGCTGCAGTGTTGGTGTTTATTTTGCTGTGGTCACTTGTCTTTGATAGTCCAGAAAATGCTTATGTATAGAAGAGATAAAGTTCTGAGAAAGAGATCATGGTAACCAAAGATTGAAAACATTTCAGACTGTCTGAATCTCTTGTCTGGATTCTTGCCTGTGAGCTAGCCTGAGAGTAAATTAAGTTAGAAAGGACCTTGTTGGGTATGAGAGAATAAGGACTGAACAGTGTCTCCCTGTGGACTTCATTCTTTTACCCGGGACTGTGCTGCCTCTCTTTGCACTTCTCGTTTGATGGGCATCTCTGGCCTTGGTGGCGGTGCACACCTGTAATCCTGGCTGTCTGGCCATTCAAGGCCAGTTTGGGAGGCTTACCGATAACCTCATTGACAAAAAGCTTCCGTGATCACCTCTTCCTTATAAACAGCAGCACTGATTAAGATTTGCAGGAGGTGCGCCTTTAATCCCAGCACTCCGGAGGGAGGCCAGCCTGGTCCACAAAGTGAGTTCCAGGACAGCCAGGGCTACATAGAGAAACCCTGTCTTGAAAAAGAAAATGTGGAGTAGTGCTCATTTCCTGTTTAGTTATTGGGTGGTTTTTCAAATTTATTATTCCACATGAGATTTGTGCTCTTGCTCTTTTTCCTACTTAATGGGATTTAGAAATACCCTACCTTTCCCTTTGATTCCTGTGACTCAGGTGACTAATATTTTCCATTTCTACTGTACATGGACACACTGACTTTGTTCTTTATTTTCTTCCCCAGGGTCATCTAGTAGCAGGCACCCAAACCAGGCAACCCCAAAGAAAAGTGGTTTAAAAAATGGCCAAATGAAGAATAAAGATGATGAATGTTTTGGAGATGACATCGAGGAGATCCCAGATACAGATTTTGACTTTGAGGGGAACCTGGCCCTTTTTGACAAGGCGGCTGTGTTTGAGGAGATTGACACTTACGAGAGAAGAAGTGGCGCCCGTTCCCGGGGTGTCCCAAATGAACGCCCTGCTAGGTATCGTCATGATGAAAACATCCTGGAGTCAGGGCCTATTGTCTACCGCAGGATCACAGTGCCACACGGTGCGAGCAAGGAGTTCTGCACGGGTGAGCTACATTGAGTGCACCATGGCTACTCTTCTTTTTCAGTTTGCTTAAAACAGAGAAACCCAATTGTTGAATCAGAAATTAGTGACTGGGCAGTTGATGCAATGTTATTGTCTGTTGGGGACAGTGACTAACTTGTCACAGGGCTATGGTGGAGCAGCAGTTTCAGTACTTGTCCCTTCACGTCCTGTATCTGGCAGATTCCATGTTAATCTTCAGTCTGGTTTCTCTGATAACTGTATTTCACCAGAAATATAGCTCTGTTTATTAGTTACAAGAAGAACTGTAGATGGATAAAATCCATGTGCTAAAATTGAAGTTTCAAGAAATTACATTTGTTTGTCCTACTGCCTTTATCTCTCACTATCTTGGTCCTTTGAGAGTTTGGCTGGCTAAAATTCTTACCTAACAAAGTAGTTCCTTTATAGCCACTGTAGCCTTTAATACCAGTACTTGGGAGGCAGAGGCCAACTTGGGTTTGGGGCCAACCTGGCCTACAAAGTGAGTTCCAGGACAGTCATAGCTGTTACACAGAGAAACCCTGTCTCTATCCTTTGTCCCCCCCCCAAAGCCACTGTATTATAGTACAGTTCTCTTACCTTGGTGATTTTCTTTTAGGTTGATTTACTTTTTAATTTTATATGTGTGGGTGTTTTGCTTGCATATAGTCTATACATGTTGCAGTACCCTTGGACCCTAGAAGGGCAGCCAGTACTCCAGCCTCTACCTCAGTTAGTTTTAAGGGTTTTTTTTTTGTTTGTTTGTTTTAGACAAGGTGTCTCTATGTAGCCCTGGCTGGCCTGATTTACCAACTGCCTATTCCTGCTGCAGCTCTCTGGGCTGTTGTCCTTGTGACTCTGCAGAGGTGGTTGGATTGTGAAGTATGTGGTTTTTCTGGAATTATTTGGACCACATGAATTCCTGAGCTTGGGAAGATTATGGTCTGTCTTGTAGTTAAGTGACTAAAAAGTAAGAGTCCATAGTGAGAATGAGGAAAACATTTCAGATTCCAAAGAACCTGAGTAGACATTTCCTAAAGAGACCAAAACAGAGGTGGTGATTTGTCTTAGTTAGGGTTCTATTGCTGTGAAGAGACACCATTGATCATGGCAACTGTTACAAAGAAAAGCATTTCATTGGAGCTGGCTTACAGTTTCAGAGGTTTAGTTCATTATCATCTTGGTGGGAAGCATGGCAGTGTACAGGCAGACATGGTGCTGGAGAAGGAGCTGAGAGTTCTACATCTGGATCCATAGGCAACAGGCACAGAATGTTCCTCCACTAATTGTGGCTTGAGCATGATGAGACTCAACACCCCCCCCCACAGTGACGAACCTACTGCAACAAGTCCATACCTCCAGCTGCCTTTGAAACCTTGAAATCAGTTTGGGTGGTGGCAGCTGAGCACGCCTTTAATCCCAGTACTTGGGAGTTGGAGAAATCTCCTGGTTCAAGTACCTATCACATAATCTTTCCTATTAGACACCACACCTTTCCAACTTTGTTTTCATATATCTTTTATTTTTAATGACAGGAATAGAATGTTCTGTCCTCTTTTTTTCCTAAACTTGCAATCAACAAATATTCTACAAGCCACAGGTGCTGGTTCTTGATCAAGAACCCAGGGATACCAGTTTGTGTTGTGTAGTGATAAGTGGCATCTACTAGCGCATGGCAGTAAGGGGACAAGAAGCCCAGCAGCCTCTCACCACCTGGTTTTTCTTGTTTTCCCTTTAAAGCTATAGGGACCAGCAGCCTCTCACCACCTGGTTTTCTTGTTTTCCCTTTAAAGCTATAGGGACTCCCTCTATTAAGGTATCTCTTTTCTTGTTCTCCTCTATTCATCCCCCAATTCAGTCTTCCTGATCCTTCATGTTCTCCTCTCCCATTCTCTTCTTCCTTCCTCTTTCTCCTATACCCCTCTCCCCTCCCCCATGCTCCCAATTTATTCAGGAGATCTTGTCCATTTCCCCTTCTCCAGGGGATTATGTATGTCTCTCTTAGGGTCCTCCTTGTTTCTTAGCTTCTCTGGTGGTATGGATTGTAGGCTGGTAATCCTTTGCTCTATGTCTAATATCCATATATGAGTGAGGGAGAGGCAGGTGAATCTCTGTGAGTTCAAGGTCAGCCTGGTCTACAAAATGAGTTCCAGGACAGCCAAGGCTACACAGAGAAACCCTGTCTTGAAAAACAAACAACAAAAGAAAAAGAACGTATAGTAGGAAGAACTAGGGTCTACTTAGCAGTCAAGACCTTGACTTACATGCTCAAGGCCCTGGTCTCAATCCTCACTCAGCATGAAGATAGGGAATATTAAGAGATGGAGAGATCCCCTATGTGAGGCTGTGGATAGAAATGTGCTAGGTGTTGAAAGGCAGGCAAGCTTAGGATGGAGTTGAGAGCTTTAGTAAGGACACAACAGAAGCTCATGGGCAGAATTTTCTGGGCTGAGAAGAGGAAGATGTTTATCAATAAACTAGTCAGGTATTGATGACTAGTGTGAGTAAAAAGCTTGGAAGAGCCCGGCGGTGGTGGCGCACACCTTAATCCCAGCATTCGTGAGGCAGAGGCAGGTTATCTCTGAGTTCCAGACCAGTGTGGTCTACAAGAGCTAGTTCCAGGACAGTCTTCAATGCCACAGAGAAACCCTGTCTCGAAAAACAAAACAACAAAAAAATCTTAGAAGATTGTTTACTAGCCTTGTACATCTTTGTTAGCCTTGTCTATACATGGAGAATGACTGTGAAATCAGATCTCTGCAAGCAGACTGCCTTGATGGCCATTTCACTGATTTGGAGAACCTCAGTTCTAGCAGATCTCCATTTCCAGAGTAGAAAAAGTTACCCACGTTGGAAGACTTCAAGGTTTCTGGGCCTGTATGGAATTACCATTCTTTAGGTGTTGAGCATGAAACTTTGGAGTCATTTTTCCATCCTCCTTTCTGCAGAGAACTCGGCACTTCTTTTCTAATGGAATGGTAAGCAGTGCTGGTGTCTTCTTAGCAGCCCTAGGAGAGTGTTTCCTTTACTCACAGAGTGTCTGTTCTGTTCCCATGAAATTTTCATGACCCTTTAGTTTCTGTGCTATCTCATAAATCCCCAGATAGCCCTTGAAATCAGTTCTGTCTGACCTACATATATTACATATATATAGCTTTGCAATTGTTTGTATAATGTTCTCTATTTGTGGTTTGGGGAGCATTTTTTATTGTTTGTTTTGTCTTTTTGAGACAGAATTTCACTGTGTATCCTCATTTTGTCTAGAATTCCCTATCATCCTGTCTCAGCCTCCTAAAGCTGTGATTACAGGCATGTACCACCATGCCTAGCCTCCATAAATTATTATTTGAGCAGGGCATGGTGGTACACACCTTTAATGTGTATGTGGGGTGGTGCTTGCCACAGTAAACATGTATTGGTCAGAGTTCTCTCTGACAACCTTTTTGTGGGTTCCAGGGATTAAACTCTGATCATCAGATTTTTGTGTCAGGTGCTTTTTACCCTTTGAACCATCGCATCCCTCTACAAAGTGATTTCCAGGACATCCAGAGCTGTTACACAGAAAAACTCTGTCTTGAAAAAAAACAGAAACAAAACAAACAAAAAATTATGGGTCTGATGCCTGATTTTCTGAGTTTGATCCCCAAAACCCACACAATGATAAAAAAGTACTCACTCCCACAAATTTTCTTCACTATTGCATGTGTGCACAAAGAAGTAAGTAAATATAATAAAATGTTTCAAAGTAAAAATTGAGAAAAACTAATGCTATGAGAGGGAAGCTAAGAGTGTAAAGTATTTAGGAACTGTTGGGGGTAGAGACTAGAAGCCCCCAGTGTATCTGAGGCCTGATAGAGGTGGTGTGCCTGTGAGGTAAAGGCTTTGTGTGCCAGGAAAATATTTGTTGTTGTGTATCTGTAGGTTTCTCTTAGCAATCCCTTTTGATGCTACATTGCATTTTGTGGCAGATTTAATATAGATCTGCAGGGGCTGCCTCAAGGTGCTAATTTGCAGGTGGTTTTGAATCATAAAAAGAAAATAATGCTACCTCCTCCCAGAGCCCCCATTCTGGGACTGCCACAGAGTAGACACAGTTCACAGATCTAGAGAAATCTCATGCCCTTCTGTGGAATTATGCTTTGTTCATGAGACATAGGGCATTGAGCCTTTCCTACTAAAGGGCCACATTTGTGTGAAGATTGTGCTACATTGAGAGGTTCTCTGTTGTAAGGGTCTAGTTAAGCAGGAGAAAGGCTAGATATGGATAGATGGGGGAGGGGGGCTGAATGTGGTGCTGCCAGATTGGGGCATGGAGATATGAAGACGTGTGTGTCCATAAGGAGAGAAAGACCTGAGTGATGTAGGTTGCAGTGGGGAATACATAAGGGGTAGCGTGAGAAGGGACAGACATGCAATGCTGGGCCACTGGGTCCTAGGAAAGAGACAGCCCAGCTCTGAGCTGTGGGAATGAGCAATGCAAGGAGGAGCCTCCTTTCCCAGCTCCTGCATCTGTGCTTAAGTTGTTTTCCTTATTTCTAGAGCTTAATGAGAGCCTGTCACAAATTGCATAGTTATGTCCCCCTTTCTTTGGTACTGCTGTAAAATACATACTGATATTCAGAGAAACCCAGCAACTGATTTGACTGCCTTGATTCTCAAACAGTAAAGATCCACCTTCCTACCCAAACATAATTAGGCGTGGCCCTTGTTCAGACTGCCACTGTTATTGTTCGCAGTATACACACTATGTTCTTGCTTCCTTTCCTTTGGAGTTTATTTTATTGCCATGACTGTTTCTGATAAGCCAGTCTACCTTCTTGAACTTTATTTGTAAATGTTTAAAAGGAATATTTTGTGATGATTCTTATGTGTTCCTTTTGGAGAAGCAAACAGAGCAGGCTCTAGTAAAAGTCCCCAGCATATGACCACAGGCAAAGAGGATTCTAACCTCTGTTGCTTTAGGTTATAGAAATATGCCAGCACATCAACAGTACCCTTTCCTCTCTGCCCAGACCAGGAGAGAGGGTAGGAGACGCAGTTTCCAGCTGTAGTAACTCCTGACCAGGGTGGGGAGTGCTTGTCTCCCCTGGTTCATGGAGTGTCATTCTTATTCTTCAGGGCTATGAAGGTAGAATGCACTGAAAATGGCTCTACTTGTTCCCAGAGAGCTTCCTATCTGTGTGTACAACACAAAAGCCAAGCTTAGAAAGCTTGATTTATAGGGTAGCAGGGCCACCCCACTTAAAAACACAACGGTACTAGTTCAGGTAAACAGGTAAAGGAATGTAGACTGAGGGAAAGCTCTCCTTTGCATGACTTTGCAGGTTAAGAGGTTTTTGAAGTAGATAGGTGTATGGCTAGTCTTGATTGACAGGTTTGGAGTAGGACAGCTCAGGAGTCTTGAAAATTAAGCCAGCCTTTTTACTGCTCTGAGGTCTTTCTAGTTGGTTCTGATAATATGTTACTGTCTAAAGCAGGCCATTAAAAAAAATGACTGTTTTAATCAGCTTTTGACATGTAAGGTCAGGCTGCACCCTCAGTCTCAGTACCTGGGACACCAGTGACTTATATTTTAGAAAGGGATAGAAAGAGAGACTCAGTGTTTTTAATGGCACTGTTGGTCCCCTCAGCCCTCAATAGAAATGGGAGTTGAGCAGAATTATTCTGACAAATGTTGATCATTTCTCATTGTCTTACTCTGCCTTCACTTGAGAAGATGCAAGCCTGAACACTGTAGACTTGGGCTTTCATCTGGTTCCTGTTGTTGAAACATACAATATCCTCTTGTGTTTGGTTTGAGTAATCTATACAGCCAGAACTGGATTCATGATAGAAATAAATTTCTCACTGGTGGTGGTGGTGCACACCTTTAATCCCAGCAATAAGAAGGCAGAGGCAAGTGAATCTGTGAGTTTGAAGTAAGCCTGGTCTACAGAGTGAGTTCCTTGACAGCCAGGACCACACAGAGAAACCCTGTCTGAAAAGAAAAAAAAATTGCTAGAGCTTGGTTTGTTGTTGTTGTTGTTGTTGTTTTTTGTCTTTTAAATGTGTATGGGTATTTTGCCTACATGTATGTCTGTACCATGTATATACAGTATGCACAGAAGCCAGAAGGGGTGTCAGATCCCCTGGAACTGGGTTTTACAGATGGTGGTGAGCTGCCATGTGAGTATTGAGAATCCAGCCTATATCTTGTGAAAGAGTAGTTAGTGCTCTTCGTCTCTGAGCTGTCTCTCTATCCCAGAGCCAGTGTTTGCTTCTTTAGACAGGAAGCTGAATGCTCTTCTTTGGCAGTGGGTCTGATCCTCTGGGGCCAGTTCAGCATTCTTTTTTTTTTTTTTTTTTTTTTTTTTTTGGTTTTATGAGACAGGGTTTCTCTGTATTGTTTTGGAGGCTGTCGGTCCAGCCCGGCCTGGAACTCACAGAGATCCGCCTGCCTCTGCCTCCCGAGTGCTGGGATTAAAGGCATGCGCCACCACCGCCCGGCCAGCATTCACATTTTTAAGATGACATTGTTGTCTTGGCGAGAAGGAGACCTTGGTTCTTAAGGCAAGGACTTCAGATCACAAGTTTTTACTTTGGTATTTCTTCTTTGGTTTCCTGCTCTCTGAAATGTCACTGGTCTGCAGATACTGGTATATGCGGAGTACACCATGTAAACTTTTCTAAGTATATTAGCTGCTAGACAGAATTCTTAGACTTTTGTTTCCAGTGAATGAAAATAATGTTCGGTCAAGTAGCTTGACAGTTGTTTTGCAATGGTCAGAGGTTGAGTAGTATGCAAATAGGGGGAAAATGTCAAATTATTTGAGTAAAAAAGTTGCTATCTGAATTTATTTAAGCTAAGAGGAAGATCTAAGTGGAAGAGAGAAATAAGAGGAAGCAGAGAGCAAATGGGTGGAACTTCCTGTCAAGAAATTGATGAGAATAGCAGTGTTCAGAGAGGTCAAAGGGCTAGTTAGTGTCTGCTCCAATTCTTGGAATAGAGGAACAGCCTGTTTATGAGGAAAATCCACAGTCCAGGGTGACTCTCCTCCCGCTTTGGGGACTGTTCTCTTTTACTGTGATGGATTGCTGTGGCACCCATGCGTAGTGGCCTGAAACTGCTAAGGGGCGAGAGCAAGTTCTCCTGGTATGTGTTGATCCAGGGCAGTGCTCTCAACCTTGCTAATGCTGCGATCCTTTAATATAGTTCCTCATGTTGTGCTGACCCCAATCAGAATTATTTTCATTGCTACTTCATAACTAATTTTGTTACTGTTAGGAATAGTAATGTAAATATCTGTGTTTTCTGGTGGTCTTTAGGTGACCCCCCATAAAAGGGTCATTTGACCCTGGGGTTGAGAACCACCACAGGTTGAAAACCACTAATCTAGACCCAGTTATATATAGGTTGTTATTTACTCCTCAAGCTTGCCTTAGCCTCAGAGAGGAAGGTAGACCAGGTAAGGCTTGGTCTTGTTTTTAAAACAGGCCCTCTACATAGTCCTGACTGCCCTGGAACTCACTATGTAGACCAGGCTTTTCTCAAACTCTCAGAGATCTGACTGCGTATGTCTCTGGACTGCTGAGATTAAAGGCGAGCATTGCCATGCATTTGCAAGACTTGGTCTTAAAAAGTTGGCATTTGGCCTAGGATAGCTCATTTGGTAGAGTTTTTGCCTACCATGCACAAAGTTCTGGGTTCAGTTCTCTTTCTCTCTCTCTCTCTCTTTGGTTTTTGTAGACAGAGAACTGTATTGTTTTGGAGGCTGTCCTGGAACTTGCTCTGTAGACCAGGCTGGCCTCGAACTCACAGAGATCTGCCTTCCGCTGCCTCCCAGGTGCTGGGATTAAAGGCGTGTGCCACCAACGTCTGGCTTGGGTTCAGTTCTCAATACTGAATTAATAGTGTGTGATAGGGGAAGTCCTGTGTATATGTCAATAAAGCACTGTTGGCCAATAGGAAAGCAAGATAGGTGGGACTATGACTCCAGGAGTGATGTTACTTTGGAAAAGAGTTTTTGTTTATGTTTCTACAGAAAATAAAAAGCTGAGGATTCCTTCCAGGCTTCTGTGGTTTGATGAACCAAGACCCCCCCGGAAGCAGTGGGCCAGGTGTTCCAACAATTGAGACAGCTAAGATGATGCACCCTTATAGACACCGAAAATAAGGACTTACACAGGTTTCTGAGTTTTGTCATGATCCCCATGGTATGAACAGTGCCCCCTTCTAGCACGAAACAGTTTGGAATAAGCGACGTCCAAATCCGCATATTGTTTATAAATCCTTGTTTTCATTTGAATGGGGTTGCTTATAATTGGTTAATGATCACAACCAATCTCTTTTTAAAGGAAAAAGGGGATTAAGGTATGGAAATGAATACTTTGTATTGGTATGGTTTTTCATTTATTGAGACAAATTCAAGGTCAATTTTGTGATGTGTATATTTTTCCTCTTGATTACTTCACTCAGTTTTTTTTTAAGATTTATTTATTATGTAGTATTCTGTCTGCACATACGCCTGCAGTCCAGAAGGGGGTGTCAGATCTCACTACAGATGGTTGTGAGCCACCATGTGATTGCTGGGAATTGAACTCAGGACCTTTGGAAGAAAAACCAGTGCTCTTAACCTTTTTCCTCTTGATTAAGTATTGTGCTTATACTGATCTTTTAAAATGTAATGCATAGTTAAATACAGAATATCGATAGTTACTTATAATAGTCAGAACTTATACTTAGGTAAGTTAGGTTTTCTAGATATACAGAAATATATTTGAGATAGATACAGTCTTCAAACCTTTCAAAGACCTTCAGAAAATGGCATTTAAAATGGTTTAGGGTTTTTCTTGACAATGAGAAATGTCTGCGCCTGGCAGCACCAATTACGTCTGAGAGGAAGATGGGCATTGAAGAAACTCATTATGGAGTTTGCTTTCAACGTGGCAAGATTAACCATTTGGGCAAGAAACTGCTCTTGCCTGGACTGCTTGACTGTTGCTGTATAAACTGGATATACAGGACCCACAGGAAAGTGACTGTTGAACTCAAACAGTCCTTCAGGGTTCCCGATTCATGGAAGAGTCTACGAGACTTTCTACAGGACACAGAAAAATGACTGACAGACTATTGATGCAGATGGACAGTTTGAAATTTCCTGCTTTGCTGAGAAGTCTTCCAGACACACTGTGGTCTATGGGATGAAGATGGATGCCCCAACGTTACAGAGGAACTTCGGGTGACTGTCCAGGAAGCGAGATGTCTCTGTCAGTTCTAGTGTTTACATATTATCCTTCTGTGGTCTTTGATAGAGTTGAAGACAGATGGTTATAGTTTTCCTTAGTTACGATAAAAGATAAGCTACATATAGAACTTTGGACTCACAAGGATTGGATGGATGATACTGTCTTTAAATTTTGCTAAAATATTGTAACTGTGTTCTTACTCGATAACTGTTCTGTTATATATAATTTGACTATGTTAAAGTTAGACCTTTCCTTTTGTTTAAACAGAAAAGAGGAGATGATGGGGGAAGTCCTGTGTATATGTCAATAAAGCACTGTTGGCCAATAGGGAAGCAAGATAGGTGGGACTAGAAGTCGAGGAGGACTCTGGGTAGGAGAAACACGGGGAGTCACGATGTAGCCCACCAGAGAACTAAGATGTCTGGAACTTTTCTCCGGTAAGAGAAATACTTAGATTAACCATTATGGGATAAATACTTAAGTCAGAGCTAGCTAGTCAGAAACAAGCAAGGCCAACAACTTCATGATTAATACAGTGTCTTGTGTGTTATTTGGGGACTACAACTTGGCAGAGCCCAGGCGACTGGCAGGGGTGGGAGGGGACCAAAACGGCAGACAAGAAAAAGGCTTCTCCAAGTGTGGTTGTACTCACTTGTAATTCCAGCATTCAGGAGGTGGAAACAGGAGGATTTGGAGTTCAAAGTCATCCTTGGCTACATAGTAAGTTTAAGCCTGGGCTACAAGGGAGACTGTGTCTCCAAAACAAACCAACAAACAAACAAATAAAAAAGCTGGCATTTGCTGAGTATACTTAGAATGTCCACATTTTAAACCTGGTTCTTCTAGTGATTTTTCCTGGCTCCTTGCCTCTTTTAACCACAGACTCTGGCCTGGTGGTCCCAAGTGTTTCCTATGAGCTACATAAAAAGCTGTTGTCTGTGGCTGAGAAGCATGGGCTGACCTTAGAGCGGAGACTTGAGATGACCGGTGTGTGTGCCAGCCAGATGGCACTGACTCTCCTTGGAGGACCCAACAGGTAAGTGGCTCCAGACTGACAATCCTGAATGTGGGATGATGATGTCCTGCCTGGTCAGCCCACAACACTGACATGCACAGGGAACTGCTGCCAGGCAGTCACCGCTCATCTCACGGCAGCCTCCCTATGTGCCAGATGTCTTTGCTTGCCTTTCTCTTACCCATCTCCTGGAAGTCCTTACTCTTCCTTCTTTCCTGACAGCAGTTGCCTGGGCTTTTGAGCCCTGCCAATTGACAGGCCTGACTTTGAAAAGGCTGCATAGATCTGGCTTTTGACACTCAGTCTTTCAGTAGGAAGCTCATCAGTTTTGAGCACATACTTCTAGAAACACCCTGAGCACCTAGCAGAGGAGATAGTTCCTGCCTGCCAAGGTCATTGTTAGGAACAGCATGGTCTTACTAGTGGGTGTGTACTAGACCTTGTGCTTGACACTGAGCGTACCAGTGACAACACACTGTTGTGCCCAAATTCTGAACCCCAAATCACCAAGAGACCCGTTCCAGTGCAAAAGCAAAGAGTCTTTAATACTTTAACGAATTGACTGCATTAACTCAGTTCCTCTGTCTGTCTGACACAGCAGGTGGAGGGAGAAGGTCTCGAAGGGACCTTGAGGCAGGGAATTTATTGGATAGAGCAAGAGGAGTGTCTAGGGGTCTGCAACAGTCTCAGGATTGGTGCATTTTTGGGCTTGGGCAACCTGTCCTGTGTTATGTGGTCAACTGGTTGCTGTGGCCTTTAGGCCCTCCCAGGGTGGTTGCTATGCTCTGTACACCACTGTTATCGCAAAGCACATCCAGAGTGTACCAGCTAAGTTCTGATTGGTTCCTTGCCACATAGAGGGTATCTGACCTCCTAGTAACCAGGAGGTGGGGCAGGGTCAGGAAGCTCAGTACATGTTACTGAGTCAGAGGCCTACCTCTTGCTGGGTCTTTTGTGCAGCCTGTCATGGCTGCCAAAGCAGGGGGCTGGGTGAGGGTCTAGTCCCTTCACCATGATTTAAGGGGAACAGAGCTTGAAGGACCGCCCAGGTAATACTGCTGGTACTGGGAGCCAGATCTCCACTCTGCAGAGATGATGCGGGTGCTAGACGTCAGTCTACTTTCATGCTGGTAAGGGCTTGTGATGGGGTGAAGAGGGCCCATTGGAGAAGCAGACCCTGTGAGTCAGTTGCCCGCACTCTGCAGTATCTGTCTAAAGGGAGAAGTAGTGTGTTTCTTCTAGAGCAGTGGTTCACAACCTTTCAAATACTGTAGTCCTTCAGTACAGGCCTCATGTTGTGGTGACCCCAACCATAAAATTATTTTCATTGCTATTTCATAACTAATTTTGGTACTTTTATGAGTTGTAATGTAATATCTGATATGCAATTCCTTTGAAATAGGTTTAACCCCCAAAGAGGTCACAACTCCCATGTTGAGAACCACTGCTCTAGAGGCAGAGATAATGGGGTAGTGACTAGTAGGGTGTCTGTATACAGGATGGTGCTAAATTCTCCCAAGTGTGTTTGGGAAGGGAAGTCCTGAAATTCTTTTTGGTCTTCAATACCTGTAATCTTCCTCCCTGTGGGGATGGTGACTGGCACTGCTCCACCCCTAAGTCTTACAGTTTACCTCTCCTCAGCCTTTCTGACTGTGATGTGGGCCCCCCTCTGGGGCTTATCTAAACTCCCTCAGCATTGGCTCTCAGAACCCAGAGACAGCTTTGGCTAGCAAGAAAACAAGTACTGCTTTCTCCAAGTCAGGTCCTTCCCTGGTGCCTAATCTCAGTTGAGAATTGTGTTGGGAATTGCTTCTCATCCATTTGCTCACACAGCTCGCTAGGCGATACTAGGAATTATTCACAGCATTGTCCTCATCAGATTATTGGCACCTTAGGAGCAAACTTGGAGGACAAATAGGGGTTGAGAAAAGGAGAACAAGTAGTGTGAGTCAGAGTAATCCCCCAGAGGGGAGAGCCTTGATCTAGAACTCAAACAAAACGTTGCTCAGAGTTTGAAAAGTGGAGGGATCTTTGGCCAGAGGATATAGTTTGAGCATGGGCAGGAAAGAGCCTTCCAACTGCAGGAAAGAATGAGGAACCAAGTAACCTTGGGGGTCTGAAGGTCAGAGATGGAGCAGCTCTGCCTCATGGTGTTTTGGGCCTGGCAGTTCACATGAAGATGTTCTGGGTCGGAACATAGTTTTCACAAGCAGGGCAGTGTGCTACTTGTTCTGGGTGAACTCCTGGTGGGAAGAACAAGCAATGAGGGCCACGCCACAGGCCCATTAGACTTGTAGTGGGCTTGGATTTCCCTGGGGCCTAGGATTGGTCAGCAGTGGACAGTGAGTACCCCTGAGAGTAACAGTTGCCCGCTTCTGTGATGGGGATGTGAGGACCGTCCAGTCTGTGTCCAGCAACTGCTTCTCCACTTTGTGTTCTAGGTTGAATCCTAAGAATGTCCACCAGAGGCCTACAGTAGCCCTGCTGTGTGGTCCCCATGTGAAGGGGGCTCAGGGTATCAGTTGTGGGAGGCACCTAGCCAACCATGATGTGCAAGTCATCCTCTTCCTGCCCAACTTTGTCAAGATGCTGGAGTCTATCACCAATGAACTGTCTCTCTTCAGCAAGACCCAAGGTCAACAAGTGTCTAGCCTAAGAGGTGAGCATCAGTGTTGGAGTGTAGCTCAAGAATAGAATATTTAATTTCTGTGTAAAGACCTAGGTTCATAAAAAAAGTGCCCTCTAAGTATCTGCCAAGGTTTCCTACTTCCTTGGTAGCAGTGTGGTGGTGCCATCTGGTGGTGACAAGTAGGAAGACAGCACATGGGTAGTGGTGACCCACACCTAAAATCTCAGCACTCAGGATGTAGGGACAGCAGTTTCTTGAGTTTGAGGCCAGCCAGAACTACATAGTGAGAATCTATCTGGGGAAAATATATGTGTATGTATGTACGCATGCACACTCAATGTTCTGTTTCCAAGGGGTCTTTAAATTACCTAGAGGAAATACCCCAGGCCCTACCCTTTTCCTGCCCCTCAGAGAGATCTGGATACCCACTAACTTATTCCATAAATATTTATGGAACAGGCACTTTTATGGGAATAAACATGGCAATGATTTTTTTTTAGTCCATTTCCCCAGCTGGGTGTGATGGTGTGTGATTTTAATCTCAGTACTTGAAGGGTAGAGACAGGCTAATAATCTTTGTGAGCTCAAGGCCATCCTGGTCTACGTATCAAGTTCCAGGGGTACATAGTGAGAAAAAGAAAAAAATGTTTTCATCAAAGAAAAAAATGTTTTCCCATGATGTGATTCACATTGTGGTTAGGAGAGATGAACATACAGGTAAGTAACATTAGGTTAGATAGTATTAAATGTTATGGAGTAAAATGTAGCAGGAAAGACAATGTTCTGGAAGACTTGGGGAGAGTGTTTCTGAGTTGGGTCACCACACGGGTTTGAGCTTTGACTCCAGGTAGGATGGAGAGTCACTGAGAGCACCAGCAGAGAGAGCTTGTCTACTAAGATGTTTCTTTGTAGACAGAATCTCACCATATATCCATGTGGGACCTGGAACTCTGTACATCAGGCTACCCTCAAACCCATATACTCAAACCTGCTGCTTTTCTAGCTCAGCTCATAGACAAGCCCTCTGGGTTTTGAGTGGTAATTGGGGCACAGAAGGGTTCTGAGATGCTCTTATGAGAATTGGGGGTAGCTGATAGTTGAGACCCTACCTATGCTGGAGGTGGTGGAAAGTGGTTAGCTTCTGAATAATTTGTGAAGTTAAAGTCAGCTCACTGAAAAGAGGCAAAAGAAGAGATAGGAAGGACACCAGTGAGCAGCTCAGAAGGGCCAAGGCATAGAGAGCTCAGCTTCCAAGCCAGCCTTAGCAATGCAATTAAAAAGGGGTGGGGGTGGGGTAGAGAAATGGCTCTGTGGCTAAAAGCAATTGCTCTACTTGCTGAGGGCCTGGATTCAATTCATAGCACCCACATGGCAGCTCAAAACCCCATGTAGCTCCAGTTGTAGGGTACTTGACAGCCTCTTCTGCCCTCCACACATGTTCATCTTCATACAGACATATAAAATAATAGGTCAGAGAGGGAGGGAGAGAGGGATGGGAGGGAGGGAGAGAGAGAGAGAGAGAGAGAGAGAGAGAGAGAGAGAGAGAGAGAGAGAGAGAGAGAGAGAGAGAGAGAGAGAGAGAGAGAGAGAGAGAGAGAGAGAGAGAGAGAGAGAGAGAGAGAGAGAGAGAGAGAGAGAGAGAGAGAGAGAGAGAGAGAGAGAGAGAGAGAGAGAGAGAGAGAGAATGGTCGAAATTTTTTGGCATGAGTAGGTGCCTCTGAAGTGGAACTTGACAAAAAAGAATACCTCAAGTTAGATGTTTGTTGAGTGTTCAGGGGTTAGGACCTGTGCCACTTAAGCAGGAAATTTTGTGACTATGGAATAAAAGGAGTGTCCAGCAGCCTGGAGTTTCAGGTATTGAGGGGGTATGGAAATTGAGATTAGCCGGGACAAGGAAGAGGGGCAGCGGACTGAGTTTTTCTGAAGTCAAGGAGATGAGCAGGAGCAGTCAGCGAGGGAGGAGGTGCAGTGGCCTGTGCAACTGAAAGCCAGGGGGGAGGAGCTCTAAGTTAATTCTCAGACTGAGAATTAGATTTTGAAGCGTGGAGCCTGGGGTACTTTGTAAGCACAGTTTTGGTGTAGGAATGTCTGACTGTAGTGGGAATGGGGTAAGAGTTGGAACAAAGATGGTCAAAGAGGGAAAGACCTTTCCAGAGGCCACATGGCAAGTCAGGAGGATCCTAGGCCAGAACCGCAGGCTCCTCTGTACACACTGAGGGTTCCAGTCTTAATCTCTTGAGCCTTTCATGGTCCACAGAACCTTTACACTCATGTGTTTTAAGTAGGGAAGCTGTGGATCTCTAATTGAAGAATGTTATTAACTGTAGGCTGAGTTCTAGAATGAATGCTGGGAATGGATTGCAATCTCTGACGCAGTGCCAACTTCCTGCCAGTCCTTCTAGCTATCTAAAAGAGTTAGGGCTGAGCCAGGCATTGGTGGCGCACGCTTTAATCCCAGCACTGGGAGGCAAAGGCAGGCGGATCTCTGTGAGTTCAACAAGCCTGGTCTACAAGAGCTAGTTCCAGGACAGCCTCCAAAGCCACAGAGAAACCCTGTCTCGAAAAACAAAACAAAAAAAAAACGAGTCTCTTTCCAGTCTGAGGGTTTCATAAAGGTAAGAGCTCTACTGATTGGCTGCTCTGCTTCTCTGATCTTTCAGCTTTCATTTCCTAATATATCTGACTCTGAACTTTTATTATTAAGACCTATTAGAACTCGAGCTATGCAGAGGAGCCTTTTTTTTTTTTAACATTGCTGTTACATTTTACTTAAGTTTGTGTGCACATGCTGTGGCATGTGTATGGAGGTCTAGAGGAGTCGGTTCTCTCCTTCTACCATGTGGGTCCTGGGGATCAAACTCAGGTCATCGGGCTTGACAGCAAATGCCTTTACTTTGCATTGAGCCATCTCACTGGATGTTGGAGAAGCCCTTTTACATGCTGGGAGAACACAGATCTTTTTTTCCCTGTTCCTAAGTTTAGGCTGAGAGAGGACCCAGTTAGAGGGATGTGCAAGGCTGACTCTGCTTTCCCAGAACTTGTAACATCATCAGGGCTAGTCAGATATAAAGCCCTGTCTGCAAGGCCGAGAAGGTAAGGGCCTTATGCCCTTGAGAAGGCTGACCTTTGGAGGGGCATTAGAATGGTACTATCTAGAAAACCAGATGTTTATGGAGCCACCTAAGCCCTGGCCTGGCCTGCTGTCTGCTCCAGGAGTTTTCACACGTATTCTTTCCATCTACAGATCTCCCTACTAGTCCTGTGGACCTGGTTATCAACTGCCTGGATTGCCCTGAGAATGCCTTCCTGCGGGATCAGCCCTGGTACAAGGCAGCTGTGGCTTGGGCCAACCAGAACCGGGCACCAGTGCTCAGCATAGACCCTCCTGTGCATGAAGTTGAGCAGGGCATCAATGCCAAATGGTCCTTGGCACTGGGTCTGCCTCTGCCACTAGGGGAGCATGCAGGCCGAGTCTATTTGTGTGACATTGGCATTCCCCAGCAGGTCTTCCAGGAGGTTGGCATCAACTACCATTCACCCTTTGGCTGCAAGTTTGTCATTCCCCTGCACTCTGCCTAGAGGGCTCTTGGCAGCTGGACCCTGTATTTCCCTGCATTACTCCTGCCGCCAAACCCGACAACGGCCGCCTTAAGGATGTGAAGCTTTGTGGACCTTGTAGATTACCTTTTGGATTTGTTTCTTCTGTGAGAGGACAAAACATACTTAAAACTTGCCTGCCACCTTTCCTTAATCAGGGAAGGCTTTCCCACTGGCATGCATGTCAGGGGTAGACCAGTGGCTCCAGGCATCTTCCTATCCTGCCATGCCTCCATTCAGGTGGGGCTTTGTTTACAGACATAGGCAGCTCTAAGACTGTTTCAGGTTTACAGCCACTGGGCATGGGCTGGCACCTTGTGGGGTGGGCCAGGGCCTATTGGGGTCTCTACCCACTGTTTCAGAAGGCTTTGTCTTTCCCATGCTTCCTCTGGCCCTGCAGCCAGCCAGCTCACCCTTACTCTAATCATGTAGATCAGGCTGCATGGCAGCTATCCAGAAGGCAGACCTGTGTTCTCCTTATGTCCTGAGATTGCTGTCTCTGCCTTCCCCCAGTGCCACCCAAGTTTGTTTAGAAGCTTTGGACCCTCCTGAGATGTTCCAATTTTATGATGGAACTTTTCCTGGGGAATGTATTGGGATGATGACTGTGGTGAAATTCTGGGCTGGCTGCTTTGGTATTGTCTTTAGCAGAGGTTTTGTGCCTATGAGGTTACAGTGCCCACCTCCTAGTTGGGGGCCAGATGTTCAGGGTGCAGCTTTTCAGTATTGGGGAGACCCTGGGGGAGTTTGGTGCTGAGCCAGAGGAGGCTCCTTGGTGCTTCTGTCGTAGGCCATCACTTCCTACCTCTTCTTTGCCCATAAATAATATTCCTTGTTTCCCCTCCTGCCTGTCTCTGGAAATGGTCTTCTGCAGCCGCCCTAGGATAGGTTACATGTCCCCTTCCCCTCATGCCATGGCTTCACCCTAGTTCTTATGCCTGGGCTTTTATTGTAGTTGCCCTCCCCAGGTGTGCAGACTCGGGACTAATAACCTGTCTCAAACATGCCAAAAATGAGCCCAGTTCTGGATGACCTTGCTGGTAGGGCTCAACCATGGAAGCATCACATTGCTCAGATCCTAGGGCATTATCCTCAGGATCATTCTGGACTTGGGTCCTACAGGCTAGTAGGATAGGACCATGCCTGGAGCCTTAACAGGGACCTGATTTGTACTTTGAAGCCTTCCCCCGCAGCCTTCTTTCTGCTGTGCCCATCACTGGTTGAGGGGTATAGGTGGACAGGAAGATGGGCTTACTAAAAAGTTTGGGTATTGGGTAAAAACCCGTAGATTTCAGGCTTTTTCTTACAGGAACATGGCCCCAAATAGATGATAGCCTTTCCTTCCTTTCCTCTTTTACCTTATCTCCAACTGTAGGAAAGGGGCCAGAGGACTGTCAGCCTCAGCTGCACACCCCTAACCCTAACCTCTTGACTTTGTAACTTCAAGCCAGACCTTTTCTTTTTCTTTTCGGTTTTTGAGACAGGGTTTCTCTGTGTAGCTTTGGAGCCTATCTTGGCACTGCTCTGTAGACCAGACTGGCCTCAAACTCACAGAGATCTGCCTGCCTCTGCCTCCTGAGTGCTGGGATTAAAGGCATGTGCCATCAGTGCCCAGCTCGGCTGGGCCTCTTTTCTGAACACAGGGTGACAGTTGGAACAGTAGGCAGCCAACTAGACACATATAAAATGAGGTAGAACTCTGGTCCTAAAGATGGCTGGCATCCAGATGTTCTGGTGACCCTGGAAGTGATAAGACTTTAAGCGTCTTCCTCTTCTCCCTGCCCTTGGCCTGAACCCCTGCTTGAGTTATTGAAAATGTGTTACTCCTACCCGTAGCTCTTCTTGGAAGGTCCTGCCTAGTGCTGGATTCAGTCAAATGGTCAAGTCAGTATCTCATGGAGCTCTTGGGAAACCTAAAGCCAGCACTACAATAAAGCGACAAGAGTTCTGTGCCATCTAAACTGCTTTGTAGAGTGGAATGCTGTTTCCCCAATCCTTAAGAGCCTACACTGATCACCATTGATTGTTGGTTATGTACATAGTGACATTCCTAATTAGTGACACGATGGTTAAGGCAAAATCAGATTCTGCTTGGCTAATTATAGTGTGCAATGCCCCTTGGAACTGAAAGATACAAGTCTTCTAGGTTTGGCAAGTCTGCTACCTCATTCCTATCCTGGTGCTAAAACTGCTCTACTTAACCCTAGAGCAGTGGTTCTCAATCTTCCAAATGCTGACCCTTTAATATAGTTCATGTGTTGAGCCCCAACCATAAAATTATTTTCATTGCTACTTCCTAACAGTTTGCTACTGATAATGTATCTGTTTTCCAATGGTCTGTGACCTCTGAAAGGGTCGTAGGACCCCCAGGTTGAGAACTGCTGTCCTAGATGCTCCAGCTTCTGGCTTATTCAATGGCTTGCCTTTCTGTCTGGCCCAATCCACACTTAGCTTTCCACAAGCTGAGCTGCTAAGAAAGACTTTATTAATAAGGTCAAAGAAGGGAGAAGGCAAGGAGCCTGAAGATGGACACACTGGTACCAGGGGGTTACAAACAGTAAGAAACACTTTATTATAACTTTACAACATATAAATAGCTTGGGTCCAATCTGTGCTTTCTGGCAGCTGGGCACCACATCCCCCCGTCCCTTGCAGGCTCCTGCCTTCCTTCACATTGCACTGTTCATCGGTGGCTCTGGCTCTGAGGCCAGTGGGAGAGGCTGGAGAAAAGGGGCCAGCAGCCCAGTCCAGCTCTCCAACTCCTTGTGTGCTGGCCTGCATCTGTCATCTGCTGGGGTTACGGCTGCTGTGGAAGGACCGCTCCTCAGGGGTCAGGCCAGCAAAGAAGGGGTGCAGCAAGGCTTCTGCCAGTGTGATGCGCTGAGCAGGGTCAAACTCTAGCATCCTCCTCATCAGGTCAAACAGCTGCACATGCTCCAGGGAGTCCTGGAGCATGTAACTCTGCTCAAGGACACAAGGTGCCTCAGTGTGACGGCAGGGTTTGGGAAGCCACCGCAGTCCCCTTGCCTCTGGGATGCCTTGCTGGGATGGGTTGAGGAGGCAATGATGCCTCTTAGAGGGCTACTTCTGCCCTCCAGAACAGACCAGCTCCTTTCCTTTCATGCTCAGAACTTTAGGCTACTGGGTGGGATCTTGCTGGGTTGGTGCTTCTACCCCCACATGCAAAGTTCTGATGGGTGGGTAGAAATCACCTCTGCGAAATGCACTTGTCCAGGTACCAAATAACTGTTGACAGGCCTCCTTCCTGGCCACATCTAGATCTTCCCTCCCCCTTGCCTCAGTCCTGCCTAGTTCTTCTCAAAATTCAGAGAAGAGAGAGAGAGATAGGAAGCAGCAGTTTGACAGCTGGCTGTTCTGGTCTGTTTCCCCATTACATTCTCAGCCCCCTGTGGAAAGGGGCAGGACTAAGGACCTCTCAAAGGCAGCTTGCAGAAAGCCTCACTGCCAGTGCCCAGTAGGCTTGGGTGCTGCCTCAGAGAACTGGGATGGTCAAGCAGCTGTTGGCTGCCCGTCCTGTCTCGCTTGCTTGCTTGCCCAATGCCTGGGGTCTCCCTGGCATGAGCTGAGCTGGGGGAACCAGAAACTGACCTTCAGAGGTTTGCAGTTCTCCTTCACATACCGCCCATCAGAGCTGTTCTCATCCCAAACCAGGCCCCCTTTGTAGAAATATTTCTGCTTCCTGGAAAGTCAAGAATGAGAAGAAAGGGGAGTCAAGGAGCGGAAGCCCTCAGGGTCTGGGCTCAGGTGGGAGATAGGAAAAAGTAGTTCCTGTCAGTCTTCAGGTAGCAACAGGGCCAGAAAAGAGGTGTGGGCCTGTCCCTGCAAAGGTTGGTAGGGGCAACAGTTTTTACCAGACTGGTTTGAGGGACATACAGTAAAGGCTATTAGGAGCTTAGAGAACCACAGAATACTTGGTAAAGGCTGTATCTCTGGTACCCAGCTGACCCAGAGCCATGGATCTTTCTTACCTGGTACGGTGAATCATGTGTGATGGGATGGGCCCTAGGATCTTCTCCATCATAACCAAGTGTTCTCTGTTTTCATGGGTCTGCAGAAGACCAGGGACAGAGCAAGTAGGAATTAGGCCCAACCTCTGCCTACTTTGAGATAGTAGGAAAAGATAGTGAGGAAAGATAGGCTCTCCCTGCTCCAGGAAAGGAAAACTGTCTCAACACAACCTGGTGGCAGCCCACAGGCCTGGAACCAGGGCTAGGCTCATGCTCTTTGGCCCCACAGGTGGACATGGCTGATTGACTGCATACCAGGTTGGTTCTTCATGCCATAGGATGCCCAGACAGAATCTGTTTGTACCTAGTCTTGTCCCTGATGAAATCTTCCCTACCTGCTTTAGACTCTTCAACTGATTCCTTCCCTGAGCAACTATAAATTCTTAAGAGTCTAGATTCGCATGGTAACTGGTAGGATGATGGAAGGTATCAATTCGTATCAATTCCTTAACCTTAACCACATAGAGCTTCCTGCAACCCACCAACTCAGTACTATACCTGGAAGAGTGTAAAGCCACGGTAGTACTCGAAGAGAATGCAGCCGATACTCCAGACATCACAGGGCTGTGCCCAGCCCAGTTCTGTAAGCCAAGATGGTAAGATATGAGACCCAGCACCCCACATCTACAGGAAGATGCTACTCTGGCTGATATAACTTTTACCCAAGCCCCACTAACAGGGCTGTTTCTAACTAAAACCAAGTCAGATATCTCAAGTATTGTCTAGTCCTGGACGGCAGACTGATGGGTACTATCAAAGTGAGTACCCTCACTTTAAGACAGGGTCTTGTGAGCCCAAGGCTGCCTCCACTGTCCAAGGACTTGGATTACAGGTGTGTGTCCCAACATCCAGCTATTCATTTTGACAACTGCCCAGTACAAGCAATGTTGGAGGTTATGAAGCCACTCACCAAGGATCACCTCAGGTGGGCGATAGTGACGGGTGGCCACAATGGTGGTGTGATGTTCATGGTCAAATGTGGCACTGCCAAAGTCTGCCACCCGGATGCTGGTATTCTTCACTGACTTCTCCTCACAGCTCTGAAGGCAAGGCAGGCCAGCTAGGTCAGTCTGCCCAGGTAGGTGACCTACCTTGGAGCAGGGCCACACTCTTGCCCACCCAGTCAGTGCTCTACCTTGTGCTCATTGTAGAGGGTTTCAAACTCAGAATTCACAAACAAGATGTTCTCAGGCTTCAAGTCTGTGTGGGTCAGCTGGTTCTCATGTAGAACTAAGGAAAAGAGAAGCACATACTGAGAACCCAGACTTGCCAGTCAGCTCTTGGCCAAGCGATGCTCACACCACACACAACCCCAGGAGGGGTTTTTCCAAGATGGGGTTTCTCTGTGTAGCCCTCCCTAGCTATCCTGGAACTCACTCTGTAGACCAGGCTGGCCTTGAACTCACAGAGAAATGCC